>NC_057854.1:81452551-83852551 GCF_015237465.2 Chelonia mydas
TTTTTGGTGCAGAATTTTAGATTTTTTGGCGCAGAATTCCCCCAGAAGTAGTCTTGCCTTATATGGTTTGTCTATATTATGGCTAGATCCTGCAAGATGCTGAGCACCTCCTGAGAGATCTCAACTCCCATTGACATAAAAGGGAATTGAGGGTTTGCAGCATCTTGCAGGATCAGGGCTTAAGACTGTATGCTCTTTAGAAATGGAATGTACCTCATACCTGGGCTAGATCTTCAGCTGGTGTCAATCCATGTAGTTCCACTAAAGTCAGATTTACACAAAGTGAGAATCTGGCCTCTGGTTTGTAATAGTGTGTAAATTTATGATGCTCTCTCAGTGATTTTTATTATTAACAAAACATAATAATTCTAATCTAATTAACAGGCAGATTTTAGGGTTTTTACGGATCCATGGCTACGTTCTGTGATTCTGAAGGGGGAGAAGGTGATCCCTGCAATCATGAATGGGAAAGGTGGGCCATGGGACAATCCCTCTGTCTTCCACACTGTGGAAAATGTTTGAGAATGCCTGAACTAACACAACTTGAATTGATAGATCAGGGTAGAATATGCCTCCTTTCAACCTACAGTAAAAGACAAAGGCACTAACAAAAAGCATCCCTTTTAAAGATTTTATCAGAAGTATTTTTAAAGGGTCAACTATACAAGAAAAAATTACAGCTAGCTCTGTGTGGGTAATTTTCAGATTAAGTTGCAAACAAAGCCATGCAAAACTAAGGAGATTTGCTACACAGAGATCTGTGAATATCTTCTTGAAGTTTACATTGGTTTACTCCACAAAAATGTCAGATTTAATTTTGGGTCATACCAACCTAAAACAAAAAGCAACACTCAACTGAAGCAATCAAGATGGTTTTCTGTCAGAATCATATGGACCCGCCTGCTCATTTACAGATTGATTCTACCAGAAACCATGGAATAGCATGGGCTTGCTCAAAACTGGGATCTGAGCACAGCAGGAGGTTTGTTGACTTTGTTGATCCAGGCAGATACATAGGTTGAGGATCCCTGAACCTCATCTATCTTTTTCACGTTATGGAACATTCATAATTAAATAAATAGATTGTGAACAGAAGGGGAGATGTCCACAAGACAATCTCATAACTTCCCTGTGGCAGCTACATCAACAGTTCACAATTAAAAGATCTCATTAGAAAAGTGACATTTCAAAAACATGGTAGGAAATGTTGAAATATCCTTTGGGATCTATCTCATGGACTGTGAAGAAAATACTTATCCCCTGAATGTAGATAAGAAAGGATTTAAATAAAATAAGAACCAGCCCAAACTACTGCCCAAAATTCCTGGTTCTAGCCCAGACCTACATGCCAAAATCCCACAAGGAAGGTCATTCGCATGGCATTTCTGGCTACCAGATGTCAGTAAGGGATAGCGCTGTCACCAAGAAAGCGTGTTACCACAACATTTCCACTCCAATATCCAAATTTTTGGATAGTTCAAGTAAGGTTCAGAAAAAAACATTTAAACATGTGGTGTTTATTTGAATCCCCAAAACTTCATGGTTCACTTACCACTTCATTGCAAGTACAGCTAAGAGAAAAAACAGAATTTCTGCCGTGTGGGAGATTCCAATATTTCAAAATTTGGCTTTCAAGTAAGTCTTCAGACTGAGTTTATAAAAATAAAAGGCAATTATTCTTCAGGTCACACATTCCTCAGATCTCACTGAAACAGACATGTGTGTGTCTCTCTCTATCTCTCCCCCTCCTTCCCACATAGGGCCCACTCCTTGTATTCTTTGCGCACTCAGTGTTCCCACTGACTTCACTGAGAGTTTTAAGTATGCAAGGGATACAGGACTGGGACCACCAAAGGGAAGCTATTTTGTGAGAGGGAAGCTATTTTGAGTATGTACGATCATTTTTATCACAACAACTATGCATTTCCACTCCTATTAGTCTTCAGCTTCAGGCTAGAAGCTCTTTTTTTTTTTAATTATAGATTACAGTGGTGTCCAACATGTGGTTGGTATCTTTCGAATACATGGTAGGGTCCTTTTGGGTCCTTGGCCCAAAAAGTTCAAATGAATAATAAACAGGTTACACTGTCTTCCAGAGTTAAAAACGGGTTGGTGCTAGAAGCAAATCAAAAAGACGCCAACTCTGACAAACATGCTTGCAGACATAGTCTGCTATTCACTCAACAGGACCAATTTTTCTTTCCTGAATGCATCCACGTAATTTTTTAAACTGAATAAGGGATCAATCATACAGTAAGGAAAGCAGCAAGTGTGGAGAACAGACCCTAGTTTCTGTATCTTAAAAACATCAAATAACAAATAAAAGAAGAGAAGAGAATTGCTGTGGAAGGAACCCAGCCATCTCCGTAGCAGCACTGTAAATTGAACTCAGACAAGAGAAAACAGGGATCGCCAATCTTGCCAAAGTATTCAATATAACAGAGTGACTGCAGTGGTAACATAAGTGTCACACATTAGGGTGGAAACTATTATATTATAGTATATCTACTGTGTCTTTATGATGGTATAAGTGCATTTAAGTAACAATAGAACTGCTACTTGCTATGATCTTATATCTTGCAACAGCAGTTTTATCTTGTTTTTTGAAACACTTTAATGGAAAGTAAATTGATGATGATGATTACAGTTTGCACGAAATGTAAATAAATGTATACTTCAAGAACATTAACTCTTACTCTGCTGGCATCCCCTGCAGCAGTCCATAGATTCATTCTTTTAAGTACAAATGTTCTAAACCAACCATGCCTTGGAATAGTAGCACTCTGAAGATGACTTATGAGGCTCACTGGTAAGCACTAGAGATTAATTCGGCCCTGTAGGCAAGCACCTGTACTCTGCAGCAATTAAGTAATTGCTTTTTCTTAAGCAGCAATCTCAAGGCAACCACAGCTCACATCTAAAGTTTAGTAAAAGGTATGTTATATATTACCAAAATAAGTGAACAGCTGAAAACCTTCCCATCTCAAGCATGTTGGACCCCGGGTGACTTCCATTCCAGGGGCCAGAGTCTTCCTGTGTGTCACTGGGTAAGCCACCTAAATGCCCACTGAAGTCAACAGGAATATTGCTATTGACTTCAGTGGGCTCTGGATCAGGCCCATAAGGACACGGAAGATCCTCATTACCTCAGAGGTTGATTGATTGTCTTTGATGGTCCTCAATTCAAACCCACTCTTGCTGAAGTCAATGGGAATTTCACCATTGACTTAAATATGAAAATTCTGGATGCACTGTGCTTCAGTTTCCCTGTCTGTAAATTCAGGCTAACAGTAGCTGTAATCACCAAAAAGGACAGTCATTGATGTTAGTAAAGCACTTGGACTGGAAGGCATTACAGAAGTACAAAATATTGTTGTTATAATGTCCGAAGTCCAGAAAGAGTTTTGGTAAAATTCTGAAGGAGCTCTGGGTGCAAATTTTCTGTCTTAGAGATATGCAAGGGAATTGCCAGTGTTCTGAAAGAATCTCTGTAGTTTTGTTATATTGTCCTTTTGTTTGACAAATGGATCCTTTTGCACTGTTTCACTATAAAATGTGTTATAACAGACAGATGAAAACAATCAGGGTGGATAAGGCCTTTTTTGGAACTAATGGAACTAATTTCCACTGGAAAAAAGTATTAGTTCAGATAGCAAAGGCAAAATCCATATTTCAAAGGACTATTAAAACTGGAAGAAAAAAATGGCCTTACATTGCCTTAGAAAAACTAAGAATCATCGTCAGTAAGACATTCTGCAAAGTATGATGTTGAAGTGCTCTAATGAAGTCATTTTCTTATAACTAACTGCATGTGAGCAAGTTCATTGGTTTCATTTCTAATAAATTGAGACATTTATGAGCATAAGCCTAGATTCAGCAAAAATATCCATCTGGATCCCATGTCACGCAAGGCTGAATTTGGATTTCCATGGCGCAGCACAGAAGCCAAAGTGATTTGATTTCGGAATCGGCCCTGAAATTACATTTGCTTCTATTTACTACAGTCAGCCTCAGCTTGTAATAAATGGAGAGAAACAAAAAGGTGTCAAATGATAAAGTACAATTATTTTAAAACTGTATTTTATTACATGGAACCTGATCCTGCAATCTCTCTGGCAATAACTTGCTGTGTGACCTGAGGCAAATGACTTTTACTTCTCTGTGTCTCTTTAACGTTCAAGTGCTTAGATATGATGGCAACATAAAAACTAGAGAGACAGATGGTCTTCTGAGTAGTTCAATTAACTTCACTGGGAATACTCACGTGGGTTAGCATTGGCAGGATCAGGCCCACATACTGCAGAAGAGGCAAATATCACAACTATGGAGTACAAGCAAGCACTAAGTGCAATGTGTAGCAGTAAACTGAACATTATGTAATCATTCTCTGAGGGTTATACAATGACTACACAATACATGGACAATAAAAACTATATAATTTTTAAAGAAATGGTAATTGCAAACTGCATTATGCCATCAGCATTTTAAACCTCTCATAATAAAAAGAACGAAAGCACTTGTTAGTACTGCCACCTGCATCGACTATCAAAGCAAAAATAAATCACAAAATCACCTAAAGGAAATCTAAGTACTGGCCAAAATATCTGGGGTTTATTGATTCAAATTGCATGGATAGCAATAAGGAACAATTTATACCACTAAAGCAATAATCAGCTAGATTACATTAGCAATTTAACTAAAACGAAACAGCAAAGGGCTTAACTATCTTATCCCACCCCTAAATTCCTGAGGATAGGCAAAATAGTTTACAGCTGGTGGGGGTCTGAAAGTCTGGTTATGAGTCACCTAACTAGCATCTTGAGTCATCTTGATTGTGAACAAAACAATATTATTTATTTATTGTAAATCATTGTAGCATCTGTGTGCCATACAAGCTTTAAAAATCAATACAGAGCTATATGCTGGGAAGCAGAACAGCACACTGCAGCCTATAGACTACGTTAGATGGTTTATAGCACTACCATTTTGTGGCCATTGCCGAAGCTGCTGACGTTTATCCCTGATGACTAATATGAGAAAAATTAGGTGGAGCAATTGGCTATAATGCCAGTGTTGGAGACAACCAGAAACCAAGCAGTTTATGGCTGTGAACCTTTAACCAGAAAATCTGGTTTGTTTCTTTTACCCTTTCATGTGATTGTATTTGGAGCAGTTAGATAGCTGCTCTTTTTTCTGCTCTAAATAAATCTTTTTGCATTACCTCTGCCAGTTCTTCTCCCCTAAACTAACAAAGAAAACCACTTTGAGAACATTTTATTTATTTTCAAAAAGCATAGTAAAGCAAGAATATAGTTCAGGAAGTTCTCAGATAGACACCTTAGGCCATCTTTCTGGAGTTTTTGTTTTGTTTTTTGAGTTTTAAATTCACAACCTTCAAAAAACAGAGAGGTTCAGGTCAATTAAGCATGCAAAAGTATGGAAGTTTTTCAAACCATCATAACGTGTACCTGCAAAATTGAGTTGGATCAATAGAAATATCAGTAATTCTGGTGATATTTCTGGTACTTCTTGCTTCCAGTCAAGCCAGAAACAAAACACTATTATGGATTTTCAGTAATTCACAAATTCTGCAAAAAGAAAAGGAGTACTTGTGGCACCTTAGAGACTAACCAATTTATTTGAGCGTAAGCTTTCGTGAGCTACAGCTCGCTCAAATAAATTGGTTAGTCTCTAAGGTGCCACAAGTACTCCTTTTCTTTTTGCGAATACAGACTAACACGGCTGTTACTCTGAAACCTGTCACAAATTCTGGGCGCTTAACTTGAAATAACTAGGACTTAATTTCCAGAAATGCTGGCCACCCACATCCATTTTACTTCACCGGGGGGCTGCAGATGCGCATCACCTCTGTATCTTCAAAATGACCACCCAATAATTAAAGATCCCCAGATTTGAGTACACTGCTGAAAATCTGGATCTCGAACTTTCTGGCCTTGACAAGAAACACTGAGCACCTGTCAGAATTGAGCCACGAGAAAGGCTGCTATTCTCACAGTATGATCAGCCAAACCATAAGCAGAAATCAATGGAAATCTTACACCAGGCTGTTCTCTGCCAAGCAAGTGTCCAAACCTTTGGGAACTAAGCAGAACAATAAAATCAATGATAAAATTGTCTGGGATATTTTAGTTTTTTTGAATATCTCAGATCACACTATTTCACTTTAATCGCTCAAGTGTTATATAACCTCCCCACCCTACTCTTTTTCCCTGCATTGCTTCATGTCATTAATAACCCAGACTATCATTGACTCTTTAGATTGGAGCTTTAAAGGAGCATCTCCCTTGGCACTGACTTCTGGGAAAGGGAAAGCTCACCTGGAATACTCCATGGGGACCATAAAACAGGATTGGCAACAGCCTACAAGGGGAAGGCAGCGCATTGGAGTCTGTATTGGCAGGCAGTTCCATTGGAGCCTCTATAGCCTAATTCCAACCAGACTCATCACAATTTAATCCCCCTCTATGGCACACAAGGGAGGGGAAGGGAGGGGAGAGGAGGGCCATAAGCATCGGCCTTATCTGTATTTAGCAAGTGCTTCTGTGCTGATCTGGCTCAGATTTTGTGACAATGGTGTTCTTCCACTGCTGAAGTTATTGAAGCATCTCTACTGGGTGGTGCTATAGACAGCATCGACATACAACCTTTTCTATCCATTTATCAATGTGCTCATAGTTCCTATATCAAAGAAGGTGAATCAACAACATGTCCTGAGAAAACAAAGTCACTATGTAGTTTAAAACATAACTTTAGAAGACCCTGTTGGTGGTAGAACTCTGATTTACAGCTGAACATAGTAGTAGTTGTGGTGTTCAGTGATTACTCAGTGCTGAAGGTGCTCTCAAGAAAGCTGTGTCTGGTTGTTGTTATACACAGCCAGCTGGAACAAGATCTTCACAGCACTCTGCCCGGACTCTCTGCCTGGACTGCTCAGCCCTTAAAGACACAGTCCCCAATACCACAATCGTCAAGGCAAGAGCTATCACTGTAACCCTTCTGCCAGGCAGCTAAGGGCAGCAAAACAATGCATGGTTCAATATATCTAGACTCCTTGACAAATAACTAAACCAGCTCAAGCCCTATCCAGAAACTTGGGGAAACTAAACACACCCACCCTAGGTGCCCTTAACAGGCAAAACTGCCCCACTCACAAGCTCTCTGAGACTCTGTACAAATAAGCAAATCCTTATTATGGGAAAGGTGACACACTCATAAACTTGGGAAACCCAGCAACAGACTATATATGCAAATAAACAGTAAAATACAACCCCCCTCCCATCAACTTTGACACTAGTCCATCTAAGCCCCTTCCCGCTCACCATGTCCCACAGGCAACAGTCCCTGGGCTGTACTACCTCACCCATCTACCAAACCCTATTCACACTTAGGATCAGCAAGTCGCTGATTAGCAGCTCTTTCTCCAGTCCCAAAAGAGCAGCTAATGTGGTCCCACCTGGAAGTGACACCACTTTAACCCACTTTAGTGATTCAGATTTATTAAGATGCAAGGTAGGCTAGGCAGAGCCTCACCAGAGTCCATTTACCTCTGCTGATGTCCTATGCATCATCTCCTGCCATGAAGTCTCCACAGAAGGGGAGCTAAGAACACTTGGAATCCTTAAACAGAAACCTAGCTCCTTGGAAACAAGCTTCCTCCTGATATGACATCTTTCTTCTCTACAAGCCTCTGTGGAAGCCTATTAGCCCCAAAATCCAAGTTCATCTCTAGTTATGGTAACTATCCATCTGCCAGTAGAGGAATGGTGGATAGCTAGCCTATGCAAATGAAGCTGTCTATGATAGCACTTTTCCCTTTTCACCAATATAGCAGAGAGCTTTTTCACCCTGGAGCTTCTGGCCACAGGGCTTAGCACATTCTGATCTCCTGAACTGTAAATATCTCTGGTGAAATCCTGGCCCCATTGAAGTCCGTGGCAAAATTAAGATCCTTACCCTTAAGATCAATAAGGGTAGGGTTTCATACTCCCTGTTTATTCTGTCTAGCAATGAAAATCTATTTTTCTTCTTTTATTTACATGATTATTTTCTTTGGTTTTTTTTTTTTCACTAATTTTGGGTAGAGCAAAAAACTTTTAAGTAGTCTGTGAAAAATCATTGATCATGTGCAATTGCTCTTATTTAAAATAATGCAGTACCAGATCTACATCACACAACTCTTGCATGTGTACATCCCTCAAGATAAAAAACAGAGCCTCAGATGGTGGAAACTGGTGTCACTCATAAACAGATTTTTATCTATGCCCACCATCTGAGGATCTGGTCCAACATTTCAAGATCTATTTTCCATTCAGTTTCAAGTTCAAGCTAATGAAATCTTTCATTATAGACACCACAAATTAAATGTCCTATGGGAGGCATTCTCTGTGTATATTAAAATATCCTGAGCTTTTAATAACTCCTATATCCTGTTTCCAGAGTATGGGAAAGAAATTCCCTTCATGTTCTTTTACTGTCACTTTGGAATATTTATCCTTCTATTTGTCTTAACAGCTATGTACAGAGAACCCACATTTTGGCAGCTTTGATCTCATTGTGTTATATAAAGTGACTTTAGTGTGTAACAACAAAAGGTGAAAGGGGCCAATTTTTTCATCTTTAATGAATGCACAGTGCAGGAGAACAACCTTACTGCTGTATTTCCACATGAACTCAAGCAAGTGGCAAAGACTTGGAAAGATGGTTAGTATACTTGTGAGCAGTAGTTAAAGCAGCGACTAGATCCTGAGGCGCTCACAAATACTGGTGACCGCTACCAAGCAGAGATGAAAGTTCAAATCAAACTTTGTAGGCCAGATCCTTAGATAAGATAAATTGGCATATTCCACTGAAGTCAATGGATCTATGCTGATTTGCCCTGCGTAGTACAGAGGGTATTCTTAATAGTAACTTCCACTTGAAGGATATAGTCTTGTCAAGGGGCATGCATGTAAAATCTGAAATTTGATCAGATTATTCCTTCTTGTCATATTTGCATGTAACCCTTCCGGCAGATGGTGTCGGCAGCAACAAGAGCCAGATTCAGTATCTAGGAGTTCCTCTTAACATTACAGAATGTAGCCGCTTGTCCTCTCACCCAGAAAATCTGGGAGAACTAAACACCAACCCTGAGTGCCTCTAAGATGCAATACTTCCCCATTCACAAGCACTGAGTGTCTGTATGACAAAAGAAAACTTTTATTAAGAGGAGAAGAGGAAAGAGCATTAATTTGGAAAAAACACAGCAATGATTAAAAAGTCTACAAACCACAAGTAAACACCTGCCCCACAGTATCTTGACCAGTAACCCTTTGCCTCAGTTTCCCACCTTGTGGTCTGAAAGTCCAGTGGATGAATTCCCCTTTAAGTTGCTGTCACAGTTCAGGGCAACTGCACCTGTATTTCTCCTCCATGGTGCAGCAAGGAACCCTCTCTCAGGCTTCCAGCTCCAAACCTGTCCCCTCTCTTGGGTAGAGACACACATCTCACTCCCTCATGACCCAACAGCACAGTTCCCTGAGTACATTGTGAAGCCCGCAACATGTCAGATGACCTACACAGGCCTTCTTTCCTTTTCTCTTCAGAGGCTACACGCAGCGTAATTCCCCACAATTACACATTACCACCCAGCTTTCCCTAAGCAAGCACATTTATTCTTAAGGTGAAATAATTACAGAGAAAACATATTAAAACAATAAAAGAATCTACACCCATGCTAATAAGCTTACTAGAGATCACCCCAACTCCAACAAGGGCTCTGGTATGAGTCAGTTCTTCAAATTCCACCAAGGGGTTTTTCTGAGGTTTCAAGTTCATAACCACCTTGGCTCAAAACAAGCACACCATCAATCTGTTAATCACTCCTGTATACTTGTTGGGCCTCTGATCTTGGACTCATGCAACAGATGATCAGCAGACAAAGTTTCCCTCCTCAGGACGAAGCTTCAAAAGGCTGAGTTCTTGCATTACCGGAAGAGGCATATTTGTGCCTCCTTCTAGAAATTTCCTGGGAAATGTACTTAACTTTAAACTTGTCTTGCCCTTTGTTTCAAATGGTCCTTTGTAGCTCATAACAGTTCCCAGGGTTTACATTAGTCACATCTCCTCGCTTGAGACATTATGTACAATCCCACAATAATACATAAACACTTGTATCTTAATCCAATGAACTCCTAAAAACACTTCAACTTAATTCAATAAGGTTTGTCCAGGATATTGCAGGAAATCACCAAATCTGTCACACATTCCACTGCCCTTTTTGCTCTGCAGCACCTCACTAATGGTTTGTTGCCCGAGGTCAGCAAAGACCCAGAGTCCAGGGGTGCATTCAGATAGGTTCACTGGCCACCCCTCGGGGGCTGGGGTGGTCGAGTAATGCCTCTGCTTCAGATCACTGCTGTCACTATCACCTCTGCTGCTGGCCACAAGCGCTCACTGCTACTGCTGCCACCACAACATCCTCCTCACATCAGGTTTAAGACTCAGCCCCAAGAGCAGCTTATCAGTGATTTCAACTCTAGTGATCACTAAGAGACAAGGACTCTCAATTAGTCCTTGGAGGGGGAGGGTCAAATGACATAGGATCCTCTAAGTGAGTCCACAACACCACATGGGAACACCTCTCACCACACCCTCTGACTTTCTTTACCCTGCATCCAAGATTTAAGAGAATTCTACCCCAAAACAGCCAAAATTGATTGCAGCAGGTATGTCTGTTGATCACCTAGGCAAAGTGGTTTGCTTCTGAGGTCTCTCCCCACAATTCATCAATAGATGGCAGGGAAGAGTTCATTACATATATTAATAAACATATTTTTGCACTAATTTGGGAAGACTGGCTTTAATAACAGAAAAGGTGTTGACAGTGTTCCCAGAACTGCTTTTGGACAGAATGAGAACATTGAAGTCAGTGTAGCAACTTTGTCTAATAATCCCCTGACTTTTATCTGTTTGGGCCTCAGCCATGACAATACTTCAGTGGAATATATTTTATTATTATTTCACTATCTAACATTTCATTTATTCCTTCCTTTGGTTACAGAAAACGCCCATTTATGAACATTCTCACTAGTATCTCTGTAATTACTTTAAAAAAAAAACAAAACTACATCTAACCACATTTGTCTTCATCATACTTTTATTTCAGGAAATATTTTTTAATTTTTGTGTCAGAAGAAATTTCATCCAGGCAATTGTACAGGTTAAATATCCTTGCTTCTTCATGTGCTGCAGTCAGCCGCAAACTGTAATGTGGTTTGTAACAGTGTGCTTGTAAGTAGAGTGGGGCACAAGCAAAGTTGTAATCCATGAGCTATCTAGAATTCCTAATCCTCTAAAACATATACTTGTATTTCTTCATAAGAATGCACAAGAGTTCTCACACAAGATAGTGGGGGTGGTCTTGATTTGTGCTGCTTAACAGAGAACCTCTTCCATTTAATTCCCCTGTTATTTAAAAAAATCTCATAATTCAGCATTATATTGTAATGAGCTGGATTAATCCTTGTTAGGTGCTGAGTTAAAACCTTTTTGAAACTGATGTATGAATGTTCTCTTCACTTAAGATTGCTTTAAAGGACAGTTAAGGGGCCACACCTGAAACAAGGCATAATGGAGTCTACCCAGAAACTAGCACCATGTGGGTGGAGGGGTCTACTGAGTATTGTTCTGACTGGGAGGGTAGGTATGCCTATGAGTGTGGCAAACATCTAGCTGGGGGCGGGGGGGGCAGACAAGAAACGGAGCGAGCCTCAGAGGCAGCAAGAAAGCCAAGCAGCAACCTGTGTGTAATCATAGTGTGACCCTGGGAAAAGCGCACAGGAAGGTTCTGGGTTGTGTGGGTTACACCAGCACTACATCTTCTGGATGTGGTGTTCTGTCCCATCTAGTGGCACCGAGACCACTTTGCTCAGGCTGTAGAGCAGACTCATTAGTCTCTCTCTCTAAGAGCTTTTAGCTCATGCAGTAGAGGCTCACGCATTGAGGTCCCAGGTTTGATCCCACCTGTCGATGGCCGTGGTCTGTTGGCATTACCCTGGCTGAAAGAAACCTGGGCTGTAAGCAAAGAAGCTATCCCCTGGTGTTGGTTCCTCCTGTGTTCACAGGAGCAGGACTTTGTACATTCCTTGTAAATAAAAAAGATTGCATCAAAGAAAACTCCAGACCCCATCACCAATTTCTGCTCTCAGCTAGAACATCCCCAAGGCCCCAGACTTTCACTAGCCCCTAGGGTCCAAAAGGGGTAACAATATTTTGGCTGATTCCCAGCTTTGCTGAATGATAAAATGGATATATCTTAATGTCTAAAAAAAAAGGTCAGTTTCCTAGAATACCTTTACCTCTTTTTTAACCTTGAGGCCACATGTGACCCTTCCCCTTTGCTAGCTGACAATAGCAGAACCTTGGGACTCTGGCCTGGAGAAAATGCCAGCTCTTAGCCATGCAACCCTTTACCTGTCACCCCTCAGAAGCTCCTCTAAATGTGCTTCCCATGATTTAGCCTCAGCAGTTTTGAAAGGGGTAGGTCACAAGACACTCAACAGTATCCTCACCCACCAACCCTCTGCAAATTCATGCTGATCCTTTCAGCACTCTGATAGTAAAACCCTGCAAGGAGGATTCTGTGGGTAGCACGTCCAGGGGGGGACCCCTGGAAGCACGGCTATACTGAAACTGTGCTGCTATGGAGCCAGCGGTTGGGGGGGCCTTAAAGCGGTATAGAGCCACAGGGCAGACAGCTTTAGTTTCAGGGCACTCCACAGGTTTTAGGGGCTGAACCTCTTGCTGTTTTCATTGGTGGGCAAACCCTGCTCCTTGAGATGGAAGAATGAGGAGGACACTGTGAGTGAGAATTCTTGAAGTTTCCCAGCCCTTACTCAGGAAAAATCTGCATATAGAAGCATCAGGCCATTGGTATTTACCCATTTTCCCCACTACCCTCTCTCTACCCAGACATACAGGGCCAAGTTTTCAGAGTACCTTGTATATAGATGTGTGTATAAAACATATTCACATTGTTGTGGGTTGGGCGAAACATCACTGAAGCTGGTGGGCATGACTGCTTCCCTTCTTTTAAAATAGCGGTAAGAAACAATTGAGCTCCTTTATGGAACCAGAAATCTGAAATAAGAGCAGCCTCCACACCCAGGCAAGATGTGGGCAGAGGAGTTTTGGGTGTGTGTGTGTGTGTGAGAGAGAGAGAGAGAGAAATCCAGACACAGCCTGAATAAGCACTGACAGAATAGTCCTAAGAAAAGCACAGAGAGAACATTTTTGGACCTGTATGCCAGCTGACGGGGTTTGGAGCTGTGAGCAAAGCAGCTAACTCCTGTTGTTTGATTCCTGCTATGTTTAGGAAAACAGAACTTTGTGCATTCTTTGTAAATATACAGGATTTCATCGCAGGGTATGTCTGCACATCAGCTGGGAGTGTGTTTCCAAGCTATGACAGACAGACATGCTAGCACTGCTCAAGCTAGAAAGAACACTAAAATAGCAGCGTAATGTGGGTAGCATGGGTGGCAGCTTGGGCTAGCCACCCGAGTATATACCAGGAGGTCCAGGCGGGTTTGTACGCAGCCTGGACTAGCCACCTGCCCCTGTGCTACCCCCCAGCTACACTGGCTAGTTTCAGCAAGCTAGCTCAACCAGAGCTAGCACATATCTGTCTGCCCAAGGTGGGAAACAAACTCCCAGCTGCAATGTAGATGTACCCAAAGAAATACGTGACTTTATCATCGGTGTCTCTTCCTAACAGAAACAAACCTCAGAGCCCTGATTTTTAGCATGGGTCAAAAGGGGGTAGCAATATTTTGTGTGCCTACATTGCATATGCTGTTACTGTGATTTCATATGCATTCATGGTAACTGTACATGCAAATGATTAATTAGAGACACAGATGCTCATTTGTGTGCACAGTCACTGAATTGCAAAATGTGAAGCAGATTAGGCACAAAAATACATGCACATTATTCCAAAAACCTGGCCCGGAGTATTTTACTGGGCTAGGCACTGGATGTACTGAAATCTAATATTTTGTTATATTGTTATTCTCAGCATTATCTGTCCATTTCAGAGTTATGTCCCTATTACTCAATGTTCCCTTGTATTTTGTACTTTTGTTCATTATTATTGAGCCATGTGTGCGCTATTCCATTTGTCAACATCAAATTTTATTTGTGCTATGGCAGCCTAGTTTTAAGGCAGACCCTGCCTCTTCTGTATTCACTTCACCTAATAATCCTCAGCTTTACTCATAACTGTGTCACCATCAAATCCATCTATGCCCGTTTGCAAGGTAACTGGTATATTGAAATATATTAAAATGTAGTTTGAAAACTTAAGCATGATGACATTACAAAGAAGATAAATTATTAGCAAAAAGGGGTTTAAAGGACATTATTCTAATGAAGAATTTGAAAATACTAAAAAGCCTGTACAATTTTAAGCATTAGCTGGTAAATCAAATATGGAATTTTAGTTTATATAATTTTAGAACTTTATATAAAATATTGCCAATTCATAATACAGTAAGAAATATGTTTTTTTAAAAACAGTAACTGAACACCTTTGTAATCTCTGGCCCTCACCATTGCTTTTTTGTGAGGAAGACTATAAATAAATACACTTAAATATTAAAGGCCTGAGCCAATGCCTGCTGAAGTCAACAAGAGCGTTTTTAATAGTTTGTGGGCCTTCTTTATCCTTGATGTCATAGGTTTGGGCATGATGAGACTACATACTGCAAAATCCTATTGACTTCATGGGACTTCCAGATATGGAATAAAGGCAAGCTATGGTGTTAACGCATATGGATTAATGTAATGTTCATTTAGACATTCCTGACTTTGAATTAACAAGGGATAGGTGTTTTATGGTCATGTGATAACACAGATTCTAAGATGATCAGCATTAATAGTACCTGTGAAACAATGGTAAACAGCTTGCCAAGGAATAACCTGGGGCAACGTGTTCATAGGAAATAAATAATGTAAAGTAGGTGCCTCAGTGACAGTGCAAATGCTGTCAGATTGAGGACCCAAACAAAACAAATGCTGAAAGCACTACATCAACCACTCAGGACTGTGCTGTCTGAAAAGATAAGACAGTTTATACATACAGATGCGAGCAAAGCCATAAGCAAAAAGACATATGTATATATAAAACTGCATCGATATCTCTTCAAATATCTGCTAATAATGAAAGATAAATTTTCTGGAACAGTTATTGCAAAGATATTTATGAAGGCTGCTTACCACTGGTTCCAAAATAACTGAAGCAATGCAGGCAGTTTGACAAACATTTCTGATAAAGAAAAGGAATGAATTGTAAAAGTGTATGAAAATTAAACTCCGATTTATGAAAAGCCTCTAAGGCACCTGGTCCATTTCCGCTCTCCTTCGGAAGAATTTACATCAAATGTAATTTTCAGAATAACCTTTCTGGGTACAAAAAAATTGTAATCACACTCCTCTGTGATGTGATAGCCAATACGCATACTACCATATCTTCAGTATTATTAAGGTTTAAAATTATGAACCATTAACACATCTAGTGGTAAAAAAATGAAATGTCTTCAAGTTACAGTTGTTAATTTACCTACCACTGTAATGGAAAAATCAGCTCCAACCCTGTGGCACACAGGACTACACTGCACGGTCTGAGCAGTGAAGGCCAGATGTCCAGCAATGTATTCCCCCGCCAATCAGTGGCGCTCACCCTTACATCAGATGAGCTAGTACTGGTCAATCCAACCCACCTTCTTAAGGTGAAGGGTGTGGCTAGGGACTGCACAAGCATCCCCCTAAAAGGATGCCATTATTTGAAAGTGCTGAAAATCTCTACTTCCTGTGCAGCTCTGCTCTGCTCCTATCCCCACATCACACAGCTCATGCTGCGTGCATGCTATCACCACCTGGCACTGGGTGTGCCTCCTGATGCCCGGAAGAAGTGGACTGCCAGCCACCCCTCAACTCTCCTGCATCTTGGCAGAAATAATATAGGGAATCTTCAGGCCATATCCAATGCTATTTCTAACTGCAGCTTCCTAGACTTTGAGGCCTCTAATTTTCTTACCCCCAACCATCACCAGCACAGCTTCAAAAAGAGACTAGGGTTAGGGAGCTGACATCAGGAACAGCTACTGAGCCCACATCCCTATTATAGACTACATGGGACTGGGACACAATAACAGTGAAGCTAATGCCAGTCACACACAGAGCTGCAGAGATTTTGGGGGGCCCAAGGCAAAATCTGGAGCTGAGGTCCCCATCCTTCCAAAAAAAATTGCTATGGAGATGCAAAAAGTCCCAGGGATAGGTAATGGACAATAAGCCTGCCCCACACTCACCCAGCAGTGGCAGATCCTGTCTTGGGCAGGGCTGGGCCAGGTTCCCCTCGCCGGGTGTTGGAACATCCTTCATGACAGAGGGGCAGCCAGGCCAAACCTGATTGGTGCTGAGACCCTGTGCACCAGGTCGTGATACCGCTCACTCAAATTACATGGATTTGGGGGCCCTCTTAAATAGGGGGCTTGGGGAAAACTGCCCCTTTTATCTTTCTCCTCCCCACAGGAGGCCTTGTCATAAGACTATCAACCTTCCAATGGCTATACTGCAGATCCCTGCTATACTGGATGCCAGTAATGGCCTACCCAATGCTAGAGGCTCAGGCTCATCCAAGCTCAGGTATATTAGGAATAGCTGTTCTGTGAAGACATCTAAGTACTGTAAGGGGAGATTGAATCTGGGATGCCAGATGAGCATTAAAAGGTTTAAGGAAAGGATTTGGACAATCCTCCATGTCTGGGGTCATGTGATTCATCTGAAGAGACCCTCCTTGTCTGTGGCTACTATCAAGGCCATTGTAGTATATCCTACAGGACCCCATGTTATGGCAGCCATCATCCATGCATAACCTTTTCCCCTAATAAACTTCCACATGGCTATGTCTTTGCAGTCAAACACTTTGACCTGGTCAAATCACTGTGCCCCCTGCCATGTCTGCAAGGCTGCACACTCGTCTCTCCGGAGAGGGACGTGATGTCAGAACATTGCAGGGTGCATAATTACAGGTTTCCTTACAGTTTAGGCATCCATCCCCAGGATTTTTCTGCTGGAGTGGAGCAATTAGGCCAGTGTTTCTGTAAATAAACACAAACATAACAGTAATATATCCCACAAGAAAGACAGAAATCACTCAGTGTCAAGATAGAAATCAGTTAGCGTCAACCTGTGCCCAAGGTTGATTAACGGAAGCAGTTTCATTAGTGTTTTAAATGTTTGTAAAAATGCATCAATCTTTACTTCCCATAATAAGAAGCCGCAGTAGAAAAACCTACCTCAATTTTATTATTTTAATTGGTTTTGAGCAAGGTAATTTCTGAAGCCCATATTACCGGACTTAACTGCAGTTGAGTATAAGTCCAAATGTTTGCCAATGACAATTTGTTTCATATTTGTCTGCTGCACTCTGTAAAGATACTTTGCTGCTGGAAAATACAGCTAATGAAAAGATAAGCGTCTAACTCGTCTTTTCAAATACACAGTTTCAGTGATTGCATTTCAATACCTATTATGGGCCTGAGCCTGCATTTCTTGACTTTACTAGGAGATGTGATTCCCTAAGGTGGATAGAAAGCTGGCTAGATTGTTGGACTCAACGGGTAGTGATCAATGGCTCGATGTCTGGTTGGCAGCAGGTATCAAGTGGAATGCCCCAAGGGTCAATCCTGGGGCTGGTTTTGTTCAACATCTTTATCAATGATCTGGATGATGAGATTAATTGCACCCTCAGCAAGTTCGCAGATGACACTAAGATGTGGGGAGAGGTAGCTATGCTGGAGGGTAGGGATAGGGGCCAGAGTGACCTAGACAAATTGGAGGATTGGGCCAAAAGAAATCTGATGAGGTTCAACAAGGACAAGTGCAGAGTCCTGCACTTAGGAAGGAAGAATCCCATGCACCGCTACAGTCTGGGGACCGATGGCTAAGCAGCAATTCTGCAAAAAAGGACCTGGGGATTACAGTGAAGCTGTATACGTGTCAACAGTGTGCCCTCGTTGCCAAGAAGGCCAATGGCATATTGGGCTGTATTAGTAGGAGCATTGCGAGCAGATCCAGGGAAGTGATTATTCCCCTCTATTCATCACTGGTGAGGCCACACCTGGAATATTGCGTCCAGTTTTGGTACCCCCCACTACAGAAGGGATGTGGACGAAGTGGAGAGAGTCCAGCAGAGGGCAACGAAAATGATTACGGGACTGAGGCACATGATTTACGAGGAGAGGCTGAGGGAACTGGGCTTATTTAGTCTGCAGAAAAGAAGATTTGGGGGGATTTGATAGCAGCCTTCAATTACCTGAAGGGGGGTTCCAAAGAGGATGGAGCTAGGCTGTTCTCAGTGGTGACAGATGACAGAACAAGGAGCAATGTTCTCAAGTTGCAGTGGGGGAGGTCTAGTTTGGATATTAGGAAAAACTTTTTCACTAGGAGGGTGGTGAAGCCCTGGAATGAGTTACCTAGGGAGGTGGTAGAATCTCCATCCTTAGAGGTTTTTAAGGCCCAGCTTGACAAAGCCTTGGCTGGGATGATTTAGTTGGTGTTGGTCCTGCTTTGAGCAGGGGATTGGACTAGATGACCTCTTTCAACCCTAATATTCTATGATTCTAAGTGGTTCCAATCCATAGGCAGTAGCCTAAAGGGACCACAAGAACTTCTCTAGCAGTTTTCACACCACATCTGCTTCTGTTTTCCGAGCGAGGCTCCCAGCTCTCCCTAAGTTAATGGTAAACACACCTGTCACTACCATAGATCTGAGTCTAGCAGGATTGGGCCCTGTGCTGAAGAGAAGTAGGCCAGCCCGTAGATCCGTGAAAGTGGACTCATTTGATATTCTGATTAAAATGAATACATGTGTTTAGCTGGGATGCAGTGAAAATACTGGGGGAAAATATAATGGGCTCAGACTCTAAAGACTTGTCAGTATTAGTAAAGTTGCATTGATTTAACTAAATCATTTTAAAATAAATCTAGTTAAAGCAGTTCAAATCCTTAATACAGATGCACTTAAACCAGTTTAACCTCACTTAAATCAGTTTAAGTTAATGCAGTAATTTTAGAGTTTGTGTCCATTGAACTAAATCAATTTTAAATCAATTTAGCTAAACTGCTGCAACTTTTCTAAAATCCTAAAATTTGAAAACCATTGGTCTGAGTCATGCAGTATTAGGCCATATATAAAGAGGATTTCAATGGGAATTCAGCTTCAGATGACAAAGGAAAGAAGGGCCAGAGCCAATCATAAAGTGGATATGGCACCAAGATATAGAAACAAAAAGCAAAAGGTCTAGTCCATGAGTAAATATATATTTTACTAAATGGCATTGGCCACAAAGTATTTACTTAGCAATATTTTTGTGTACAGCTGCTATGTTTAATAACATGGTCTTCGATCATGAAGATTCTTTTTAAAAATGAATATATGTGGCTAAGTTTCAATGACTATTTTATAGTAAACAACCCATCAGTTCCTTTTATCAGCACGTTTGCTTTAATTTACCAATTCCAGAGTACTTCTGAGTACATTAATCACATACTATTTAGTTAGTGATGTGAGAACACTGTGTTCTGACGTTTTGTCCCACAGTTGAGTGCAGTTTTAGAATTTACATAAACTTTGCAATAGAAAAAATTAGGGTAAGTGAAAAATAGCGATTCCATAAGCCAAAAGAAATAGTACCCTTAAATCACCCAGCCACACACATACAATTTTCCTTTTATCCAATCGTTTTCTGACCCTTCAGATACATTATTTAAAGAAAATATTCTATACTCACCCACTTTTCAGAATAATCAAAAACATTAATCCAAGGAAATGAGGCATTACATTTTCAAAAAGGGATTCTGTATGGAACAGGACCACGCATAGGAAGAAACTTAGGAGAGAAAACATCTCATGAAAACCACTGATGTATTAAAAAATAATATTATGGATTTAATTTGTGTTGTACATTTGGAAAAGGGGTGACATGGTTAGTTTGCTTGTTTTGTTCCTAGTTTCAGAAAACAAAGACACCCAAAGAATAAAAGTAAAAGCAGGGAAAAGGTATGTAAAGAGGTGGCTGTGAGCAAGCTTTTTAATTAGTCTATTAGTTATATATGCTTTTGTTAGAAATTAATAAAGATGAGATAAAAATAAAATCAAGTAAAAACTGAATTTTGATAAGTTATTAGCTGACCATATGAATATGCTCATCTCCAACAGAGAATATATATATACAATTTTTGTATTTGGCCTGTGCAAATGCAGTAACTTTTTCAATTAAATTTTTTACCATAATGTAGAAGGAAAAATATTCATAAAGTTGCCTTGCACTTTACCATTCTATTCCCATTGGGCCAAATTCTACCCCCGATATAAGAACATAGGAATTGTACAGCCTGGGTCAAACCAGTGGTGCATCTAATCCAGAATCCTGTCAACCAAACAATTCCCCTGGAGCAGAATGTGACCCACTGAATTCAGCAGAAGTCATAGCTTTAAAAAAAAAAAGTGAAGCAACTTTTTAAAATATTTATCTCATGAGGACAAAAGCTCAATGTACATCTCTCACTCAGAGTAATTTATTTAACAATAAGGAACTCTGAGGACTTCAGGGCTCAGAGGATTGGTAATGAGCTGCAGAGCTTTTCAACTCTAAGTCATGGGTCCAAATGCTACTACTGGGGGAATTCTGAATCACTGCGCATGTGCAGAATTCATATCCCCCGCAGATTTCTTTGCTTCCCTGCAGAAAAATGACTACTGACAAGGAAGCAAAGGGAAGGCACAACAGCGGTCACCCACCCCTCCCTGGCAGCACATGCAGGTTGTTTTGGGTGCCCGGAGCAGCCAGTAGAGATGAAAATCACTGCTGGGGAGGGGCCCGGGGTGTCAGTCATGCATGTGAGAGAGAGAGGAGAGAGAGAGACACTCGGTCCCTCTTGCTCACTGTTGCAGCACACTCGACGTGGAAGAGTAGGGCTTCAGGGTGTTTCTGAGGAGCTAGGCGTAAGGCAGGCTTTATCCCCTCAGTCAGAGCAGAATGTAGCAGCCTGCCTGCCTAGTGAATTGTTCCCATTGTCTTTGTGAATTCCCCCAGGAGTATAAAACAGGTGTAAAAGTTTTAAGGCTCCTTTACATTGCCAAAATGGTATAAAGGACAGTATGGCCTATAAATGCTTATGGTGTTTTTGTGATTAGAACTGGTCTAAATGTTTGGACTGAAAAAATTTCCTGTCAAAATGTGCCCCATGAACTGTTCGCTAGTGACCTTTCTGGAGATGGTCAGTAGCCAATATGAACTGTGAGTTTGATTCCCCAGCCCTCATTTGCCTACGATGTAACACTGAGCATATGGCTGCATATATCTGTTGACTAATAACTACAAATAAAGGGTCAAACCTAGCTATATTACTAGTAGGCAAGGTGGTTGGGGGATTTCCTCCAATGCTCCCCACTCCCATTCTCCATCCATTGAATTTTAGTTTAAATAAATTACCAAAATAATTGAAACCAGAGTGATTATATTGCATTATTCTGACAAACAAAATATGCAGAATTTTAAAATATTTGATTTTTTTTTCGGTGCAGAATTTTTTTTTTTTTTTGGTGCAAAATTCCCTCAGGAGTAAAATGCAGTTCATGTGATTGAGCTGTTTGGTGGCCTTTATGAAATGGGTTGGTTACCTAAGTCCTTTACTTAGTGAAAAAAAACTACCATCATAGTTTAGACCTCTTGCTGACAGTCTCAGCAAAGATGTAATGCACACAAAGAATGAATAATCCTCACACCACAGAAGTGGTCATTCTAGCCAACAGGCAGGGGTTGCACTGCAATAGGCCCAGGACCTGGAACTCGTTTCTTGCACTTCAGAATCTAAGCTTTCATTTAAAAAGAAAAAACAGAATTCTAGCCCTTGAGAAGAAAACCTTCAAAATGTGAACTGATGCAGAGATATGAGCCTGAGTCCTCAAACAGCCTGAACCAATAGCTCTGAGAGGTGTGAATTCTACTCATTAATATCAAAGGATATTAACTATTTCAATGTTGTTTATAGCAGTGGTTCTCAAAGCCAGTCCACCGCTTGTTCAGGGAAAGCCCCTGGCGCGCCGGACTGGCTTCTTTACCTGCCGCGTCCGCAGGTTCAGCCAATCGCGGCTCCCACTGGCCGCGGTTCGCCGCTCCAGGCCAATGGGGGCTGCAGGAAGGGTGACCAGCACGTCCCTTGGCCCGCGCCACTTCCCGGAACCCCCATTGGCCTGGAGCGGCGAACCGCGGCCAGTGGAAGCCGCGATTGGCCGAACCTGCGGACGCAGCAGGTAAACAAACTGGTCCTGCGTGCCAGGGGCTTTCCCTGAACAAGCAGCGGACCGGCTTTGAGAACCACTGGTTTATAGCATATAGAACAGAAGAGGAGTCATCAGATTATGAAAATCTGTACAATCTACTCCAAGTGGCATCTCATTTTGATGTCAAGAGTGAGTACAGTTTGGTTCTTTATGTGGTACTCATGTGCTCCTCCATTTCAACTAAATCTGAACCCTCAATAAGAGAAGAGGATAATTGGTTCTTTATGTGGTACTCATGTGCTCCTCCATTTCAACTAAATCTGAACCCTCAATAAGAGAAGAGGATAATTGCACTGACTTTCAAGGACTGGCATCTTCCAGAAGCATAAAATTCACAAAGTGCAAGGAATTAAAATGTAAGCTTTTCAATTCAGGTTACACAAGACTTAGTGTTATGAATACAAACTCCATATACTAAGACTGTACTTTGTTTACTACTTTGAATGAAATAATTAAATAAGCATGACTTCAAGTATAGTTCAAAAGAGCAGAAAATAACATGGAATGTTATGACTGGTTATAGAAAGAAGTCACTGACTAGATCCTCTAACGTAATAATTAATAAATGGTCATGACCTGGTAATTTTAAGCTAAGAATTTTTTTAAAGACACATAACAATGAAATATAATGCAAACCATACGAAAACATGACAATAATACCACAACACTATACAAATATTATTTAAAAAAAAAATCAAACCACCAGACAGCTTAGCTACAAACTCGGATTCTTAACTTTATTCAAGTCTGAAGGTCCCAGGTTTACTATTAGCAATATTAACTTTGGCTTTCTCAATCGCTATGAGGACTGAAATATGCACAGGACAGGCACAGAACAGGTGGTAGCAGCACAAACTACCCATGCTGTTCTGTAATTGTGTCTCTACCAGGATCTAGCAGGACCACTTCTAGGGAGAAAAGGTGTATCAGCCGGTTTACATATGGGACACTTACTTCAGTTTACTATTTTTATTCAGACCCAGGTGACATCAGCAACTTCAAACCAAGTTAACAGAAAAGAACCAAAGTTATCCAATCAAAGTAGTTTAGTACAACCAATCTTTTGGAGCAAATTGTAGGCTTTTCTTTTGACAATCAACTCCATAACTCACCAGCTCACAAGCAATGAAGGTAAGGATTTAACATAGCACATTTTAGTCAATTAAAGTGTTTTTTAAAGGGCAAATTTAACTCCCACCTGCAGAGGTGCCCCTATTAAATCTGGTACACTTCCAGTGTTCATGGGGGAGCTGGATTTAGGAGAGACAGAAGGAATGCACCGCCCTGTGTGGCACAGAGGCCAGCTCCCCTCACAGAGGGGGCAAGTTGGAACTACAGAGGGCTACTCAGACATTAGGGTAAAGTATCCTTCATTAAGCATATTCCTCTTCCATTGACAGCCACCTGAAAGATGCCAGTTCCCTCTACTCAGGCAGGACATTTATCTCTGATTTGGCCCTCAGATCACCAACTTGTATAAGATGCTATCGGTCTATTGAATTCCATGGAACTAAAAAGATTTACACCAACTGAGGATCTGGCCCTCTGTTTAGATGCAGTTTGTTATAGTTCTTTCTATTTTCTGGCATTACCATTCAACACTTTTCATGCTTTTCTTAACGGCCTGGTCAGTCCCCATAGGAAACAAGGAGAGAAATTGGTCAGGAATCTTGTTCAATCAAATCAAGTAAATGGTTTCATCTGTGTGCAAGCTAGTTTTGGGGATAAATATAAAAATCAGCTGATTTCTTTCTTTCCTTGTAGGTTTCCAAGTAATTTTTCTTCTCTTGCAGCTTACTGCAAATTCTCCAAACTCCCCTCTTTACAATGTTCCGGACATTTTCAATAGAACCCCTCATTTGTATGGTTCCCCATTCAAAACAAGAAGGTTAGTGAAACTTTTAACATTTTATCATTTAATGTACAGTTCTGCTCTGAACAATACATCTATACAATTGGGGTTCTACACTGACTGTGTCATGGACTTCCAGAAAAACAGTGCTAGCTTCAGACTAGGTCATGACTTTAGGCACAACCCAGCGCTAGGATGTTGCATAAGCTGCCCTACTCCACGAGGCATTGTGACAGACACATGTAGAAATCACAATGCCTCCTCCGCTTCCAGGACGTAATAATGTGCTACTGGCCTATTAGTATCCTCCCTGCATTGGCTTAGCTACTGTGGCCAGCGAATAGAGAGGAGGGTTGGAGACAAGGTTTTTGCCTGTTGCCTTCTACCTACTCCAAGAAGGAAATAAGCATGCTAGCAGCTCTGCCCCTTCCTACATGACTAGATCCAACATCTGTGCAGCCCAAGTAGGGACATAAGGGGGGAGCGTCTTATTTCCATTTATTCCTTTGCGCAGGTACATAGTCCATGTGATAATCTAGCTCTTCAAAGTATATACTTTTTTAAACATAACTGCCAGCCCTGCAAACCCAGCCTAGGTTCTGAAAGTTAAGTTGCATTCTTTTTGGACCAGGCAACATCAATAATAAAGATTCAGCAGGACGAATGTTTGTTTCAGGTCTTATCCACAGCCCACTGAATTCAATAACTGTTTTAATGATGAAAAAACTTGTACCAGCAGGAGAGTGGGGTGGGAGGAGGTATTTTTTCATGCTTTGTGTGTATATAAAAAGATCTTCTACACTTTCCACAGTATGCATCCGATGAAGAGAGCTATAGCTCATGAAAGCTTATGCTCAAATAAATTGGTTAGTCTCTAAGGTGCCACAAGTCCTCCTTTTCTTTTTGTGAATACAGACTAACACGGCTGCTACTCTGAAACCTGTTTTAATTTATTGATCTATGCAACTCTATTGCCTTCGGGCCAATTGACCAGCTGTACCTGAGGCAGAATGTGAAGTAAATGCAGTTGCACAGGTGGCCCGGTAATTGGAACTCAGTGAACAACTCTGTTGAGGAAGTAGGAGTTATTTCATTCTCCTCAAGTTGGATTGGTTCTGCAGGGCTGACAGCAGTAAAAAGTATTAATAACTCACTTTTTACATTAAATAAGCATCTGTGACTCTGGTTACACACAGGAAGCAGATCTACCGAATAAGGAGATGCTCTTTTCATAGTCACTTTTCAGATTAGAAGCACACTTAAGTACGGCATACTTCTTCCAACTCCAGTCTTAAAATCAATAGGGTAAACATGGACAGAACCTTTTAGCTCAGCCGTGCTCTGTCTCTTTCCCATAGCAAAAATAACCACCTCAGAAGAAAAGCTTTTGCCACCACACTGGGGAAAACTCAGGTGACTCACAGCAACAGAGATGGGTTTCAAGAGTTTAGCTATCATCACTCATTTCTTCCTGCGCTTTCTGTTCCTAGAAAAGCCAATGGACAATGGTAAAGACTCTTTTTCATCAAGCATGTTTCTCTGACCACATCCTCACCACTGGCCGAATTGTCTCTTCAGCTGAGCTTCCTCCCAGGACTTCCGTCCTTTGTCATCATATTACAGATTCCCTGGAGTAGATAGTATCTACTTGTCTTTTTTAGTGTTATAAAGCTTATCTACATGCTAAATGGAACCAGAATAACTAACTGAGATGTAACTCTCATCTTTATTTGTTTCAGTTCAAGTCTATGTGGATATTCAGTTCAGGATAAGCATGCCCTATTTTGAAATAACGTAATTTGTTTGAACTGAATTAAGTTATTTCAGAATAGGACACTCTTATTCCACAGTAAGTGTCCACACACAGACCTGAACCAAAATGAAAGGTCTGAATTGCTGCTGAGTTTGTTATTTCAGTTCCATTTACCATGTAAAGAAGCCCTTAGTTACACAACAGTCACTATGATTATTTTACTTAGTTCTGCAGGACTAATTTGCTGCTGGTGTCTAGTAGTCTACACCTTTTTCCCATCTGCGGATTCCCCTTCCACTAATGGCTAGAAGATCAATACTTATGTGCTTGTTTGTGTCTGTCACCTTGTTTTGAGTTGTGCTTGTGAGAGAGTCCAAAATTTCTTTCAGTTCTCTGGACAGATTTTTACCACTGAGGAAACTACTTTGTCTTAAGTCTTACAAACATCTTAAAGTCCTTAGTCTCAACTCAGTTTGGCCTCCAATAATCACTGTTTCTGCCATGTTTCCTTGCCGCTGATTCTGGATGGATGACAGCCAGGAAAACTTTCTGCTGGAAACTTTTCGCTCTTTCTCAGCTTCCTCTTCCTCTAGTACAGACAGTGTTACACAGAAAAGAAAAAGAGTACTTGTGGCACCTTAGAGACTAACCAATTTATTTGAGCATAAGCTTTCGTGAGCTACAGCTCACTTCATCGGATGCATACTGTGGAAAATACAGAAGATGTTTGTTTTTATACACACAAATCATGAAAAAATGGGTGTTTATCACTACAAAAGGTTTTATCTCCCCCCACCCCACTCTCCTGCTGGTAATAGCTTATGTGAAGTGATCACTCTCCTTACAATGTGTATGATAATCAAGGTGGGCCATTTCCAGCACAAATCCAGGTTTCCCCCCCCACACACACTCCCCCCCCAAACAAACCCACTCTCCTGTTGGTAATAGCTTATCTAAAGTGATCGCTCTCCTAACTCTACTTAACAAATACCTTTTACTCTCTCACCTCTATTACTCCACTATGGCTCCACTCACCAAACAGACCAGCAAACTGCATTATTTCTTCAAATTAAATGACATTTCTATAAAAATCTGACATTTCAACCAAAAGGCTTCTCCTCTGCTTCAAAGGTCCCTGTGATCAGTCTGTGTCTCTGAATCGAAAACGTAAGGGCAGGGGACTGCAATGAATCTGCATCCTTTAAGCCCTCCTGCTGAGGAGCTCTTCTGAATTCCTCTCTGCACATGTGCAACCAAAATTGGTGCGCAAAGAGAAGCCTCCTGGAGAGAATTCTTCTCTTCATTACATCAATCCTTTTTTAGGTTGTTTGCCCATTTTTGTTTATTTCAAGTTCCAAATCATGATTGTGTCCATGAGCTGCTTTTACTACAACTGCACAGTCCCAGTCACCTCTTATTAATTTACTCTCAATGCCCACTCCACCCTTGTTCTCTGTTGACGTTGCCAACAAAGGTACCAAGGAACAGGGCTGCGATCAGAAATTGATTTGCACACAAGCTACTGAAGAACCATTACACAGTAATGACTTTCTATCATGACTAAACTGGGCCTGATCTGAACCGGTGACCTAGAAGTTAACTTAAAGTTGATGATTGGCTTCAAGTCAGAAAACACTTCAGTATTCAATGCTCCTAGATCCTGCAGGAGAACAGGCCCTGGTGAGTCACAACACATTATCATACAAAAATGGCAGCATGGACTGGATTGACATATTGATCAAAATATTTAAAGATTATAACTCCTCAAGAAAAAGTATCACATTTGAAAGCCATATGTTCAACAGCTGCAAAAAGCATTGAATAAGTTTGTAGCAGGCCTTAAAAGGCTCAAAAATATGTAAATTTGAGCATTTTATGAGAGGTGTGTGAAATCTGGCTGTTTCACTTTCCAGGGGAGCATGCGATTTTTCAAGGTTTGAAAGTAGGTAGAACATTGGGTATTTGCCTTGAATTTGGGGTTCCAACTAATATAACATTTCAGAGCAAAAAAGCTGAAATGGCAGGATTACTACTGTTTCTCTGCTGTAACCAGATCAAACCATGAATTTTACATGGCTTTGATTCAAAGTCATAAATAATTCAAAACTGGGTCCAGGATCATGTTCAGAATTTCATAAATGTTAAAGAACCTTTTTAATAAATCTGGTCTGAATTTGGGAGTTGTGAAAAAACAAACAAGGTGAATTTTGCCTGTCTCTGGTTTTACTGTGAACATTTCACACAGCTCTTCATCCAATATAGGTGCTGTAATTCATATGATCGGAGAAGGATTAGAGGTTCATGGGGCCCTGGGCCATATCAAGTAGGGGTCCCTCCCCACCTCTTCCACCTGCTCTCCCCCACTACCTTCCCCCCCGGAACTCCAGCCGTGGAGTGGGGTCAGAGTACGGAGGCTTGCCCCACTCCACCTGACCAGCGCTCCTGCTGGGGAATGGGATCTGGGTGCAGGGGAATCCATTTTTCTGGCGGTCCCCCAAATGTCCAGGGCCCCTGCGTACAGGCCCTGTTGGCCCGATGGCTTATCCGCCACTTCATATGATTTATTTATTAGATTATGAAGCCAGCATAAATATGGCCCACCCAAATACTTTGAGCTCTCTAATGATAATTAAAGTGTATAATAGCACAAGAACCACTATAATAAAATAATATCAGATAATAAACTGCTCCCACGCTATCAACATTTTACCATCAGCAGTCTCTCCATCTCACCTGAAATGCCCACATTTAACCCCCAATCCCAAAGCCAGGCACTTTCACCCAGAATGCCTGGCGGGCGAGGGGAGATGAGTTTACAGGCATGACCAGAAGGCTAACAGCTCTAACCTCTGGCAAACCAAGGAGAGGAGCAAAGTCAAGAGCCTTTACCAAAAATGCTCTGGCTGCAGCTCTCTCTCTCTCAGACCAAGGGAGCACCCCAAGTCCCAATCTCCTGCAATCACTGGCTTATCCGTGCCACTACTTCAGTGAGATTGTACAAGAGGAATATTGGAGACACTGTGTCCCATGCTTCCTAAATAAACCACCTAGAATATGTCTACATTGCAATTAAACACCCCTGGCTGGCCTATGTCAGCTGACTCAGGCTTGCAGGGCTCAGGCAACTATGTTTAATTTCAGTGTAGACATCTGGGCTCAGGCTGAAACTCATGGGTGGCTGATAATAGGCCAGAGAAAGCAAAGCCTTCCCTGGAGCAGCCACCCCCGAGGGACACCTGGGCCATGGTGGCTGCGCCCCTTCCCTGAGGTCCCCCCACCCATCGCCTGCTGTTGCTGCCGCCTGCCTACCTGCACTCCACCCCCACCCCCCAGATCCCTGCTGCTCGCCACATTGCTTCTCCTCGGGGTGGGGGACTGAGGAGGGACGCTGCGAGCAAGCAATGGGTGCGGGAGAATGAGGCGGCTCAGGCAGGCACTGGAGCCGCCAGCTTGGATGGGGGGGGCGCGAGGGAGAGCAGCTCGGACTGGCACTTGGGCAGGGGGGCAGCAGCTCGGCCTGGTGCTTGGGCGAGGGGGAGCAGCTTGGCCGGGTGCTGGGAGAGGCCTGGCTTGGCTCTCAACCCAGCGCTGGGGCTGACGGGGGGGCTGGCCTGGGGGGGTTGGGGGGTCAAGTCGGGGCTCCTCTGGTTGCGGGAGGCGGGGATCAGGGCTCCTCCTGTTATAGGGGGGTGCATTTCGGGGCTCCAGCGTGCAGGGGGAGGGACCTCGGGTGGAAGGGGCAGGGCCAGAGGGCTAGCCTCCCCAAAGTGTGAGTTCACCTGCCACCCATGCTGGAACCCCGGGCTTTGGAATCCTGCAAGGGGGAAGGTCCAATAGCCAGGGCTCCAGCCTGAGCCCAAACATATACCCTGCAATTAAACAGCCCCATAGCCTGAGCCCCAGTCAGCTGACAGAGGCCAGCCATGGGTAATTAATTATAGTGTAGACCTACCGTTAGAGGTCCCGATCTAATCTTCAGCCTCTCATCCTTTTCTGGCCTTTTTCCCTCATAATACAGTACAAGCACTGGTCTCTCTCATCCTCAAAATTCACCCTTGGCCCCACTTGCCTCTCCAGTTACAGCCCCATCTCTTCTTCGATTCACCTCTAAACTTACTGAACATGCCATTTACAACTGTTGCTTTGGATTCCTCTCCTTCCATTTCCATCTTGTATCCTATCTAGTGTGATTTCCCCCTCACAGCTTCACTGAGGTTTCTCATTCTAGCCAAATCTCAGAGTTTATACTCCATCAATCCTTTTCTTTCTTGACTCTCAGCTGCTTCTGATGCTGCCAATCAAATCCTTACTTGAAAGTTTGTCCTCCCTTCCCCTTTGTGGCTCAGTTCTTGCCTGTTTCTCCTCCTATCTGTGATTGTTCCCTCAGCATCTCTTTCAGTGAACTTCCTCTTGCCTCTGACACTGTTAGTGGGGAGCCCACAGAGCTCCATCATTGGTCCCTCCTCCTATCCCTTTATGCCCTCTGTCTGGGTGATCTCATCTGTTCACTCAGTTTCAACTACCATCTTTAGCTAATGATTCACAGATCTACCCATGCGCAGTGCAACTAGAGGTGCTGGTGGGGGGGTGCAGCAGCACCCCCTGGCTTGAAGTAATAACAGCAACCAAATGCATAGCTTCCATCATATACCACATTTACAGTTTTGTTCAATGGCTTTCAGCACCCCCAATATAAAGATTGTTCCAGCTCCTCTGGATCTACCTCACCAATGCTGACGTTCCTCCCCTCACTCAATCCTACATCTCAGCCTGTCTCTCTGAGATCTTCTCCCGGATGGGTCACTGTCAACTTAACATGTCCAGAACTGAACTCCTGGGCTTTCCTCCAAAACCCACTAGTCTCCCCATTCTTCTTCACATCCTCCCATCCTCCTCCTGTCAGTCAGGCCTGTACTCTGGTAGTCATCTGCAGCTTTCCCTCTCTCTTGTCCCACATATCCAGGCTGTGTACAAATCTTGCTACCTTTTCCCCCATAAAATTTCTAAGAGCTGTCTTCTCTTTTTGTCCCAACACCTAACACCCTCATCCAGGCACTTCTCATTTTGATTACTGTAACCTCTTCTCTGGCCTCACTAATACCCCTCGAATCCATGAAAGTAAGATCTTTGTGCAGTTCAAATTGGCAGTGTGTGTGTTTGTGTGTTTTAAATAGAAAATTTTATGGAAAGACTATGTCTGATCTCACCCTTTTCATTATCAGTTTAACTCCACTAACTTCAATGGAGTTATTTCTGGTTTATACTGGTATAACTGAGATCAGAATTGGGAAGCATAAATCTAGACCTGGCAAAACATGTGATGAACATTTATTAATGTGTCACAGATGCTGATGTTGAAATGGATAACCATGCTCAAAGAAAATTAATCTTCTGGCAGAAACAAGTGCCATGAACCCATCTTATTCTTCTTATTTTGAGAAAAATCACAGCAAAATGAACCCTTTTGATGTTACAGTCTAGAGAATTGTCCTGATTTTAGGCGGCTATCTTCATTTTTCTTTTAATGCCTTTTAGCTCCTAATAGTAACAATAGAATAGAACTAACAGCTAATATGCTGATGTTAACAACATAATTAAAAACCATTAAGAGAGTCCAAATGGCCTTCTGTCCTATTGTTGACTGCACATCATCATACTTTAATTATGAAAATAATATGGAGTCTGGTGTTTAAAAGAAATGCCCTTCTAAAGTGAAATCATAACCACAAGGGTTTTAACAATAGCAAGTTTGCTATGCAGAACATATCTGTTACTTGAACAACAAATGCACCACCATTAAAATAACTTGGATGAGTGATCCAAAGAAATCTGAATAATTTCTTCTGTGTGGTAACAAGAGTGCTGAGACTTTATCTGATCATAGTACATATTTAAAATTTTAATATATATTTTTGCTTTCTAAATACAGTAGTTTATTTGAAACGATAGGAATACTATTTCTTTGAAACTGATTAGAAAATGAAGACTGTGATTCTTCCATAAGTGGAGCTCAGATACTTCTTAGCTGTCGCAGTATTTATTGTTTGTCTTATGGTAGGGCCTTGAGATGCTGAGACTGGGACCCTACTGTGCTAGGGGAGATACACCATGGCTATGTCTACAAGGCAAACAAAAACCTCTCAGGGTCATAAAGCCCAGACCCCAGCCCGAGCCCAGAATTCTACACTGCAATTAAACAGCCCCTTTCCCCAAGCACCATGAGCCTGAGTCAGCTGGCATGGGCCAGCCACAGATCTCTAATTGTACTATAGACAAACCCATATAGAGGGAGAGAGTAAGAATCCCTGCCCTGAAAAGCTTACACTGTAAACAGACGAAACAGACAAATGATGGGAGAAAAGAGTTATCATCCCCATGTTATAAATAGGGGATCTGAGGCAAAGAGCGATTATGTGCCTTGCCCAAGGTCATACAGGAAATCTGTGGCAGATCCAGCAAATAAACTCAGATCTCCTGAGTCCCACTCCAGGGTCTTAATTGCAAGACTATCCTCACCTGTAATAAAGTTTGCTTAACACCTTCCATTATAACCCCATTTTCAATTGCTGGAAATTTTGACAATAATTAACCTTTTGGGTGGAAGTTTTCCAAGTGTTAGGCTGAATTGTTTTTAGGACAGTTTGATCCAAAACACTATATTATTTATACTGCAGTAGTGCCCCATTGTGCTAGTTGTTTTCCAAGCACAAAGGAAGAAAATCCCCGCTACATCATTGAAATGAATACAGCAACAACCTGGAATAGTTGGTCTAGAACAGACGCAGCTGCAGGGTTCTTTATATGAACTTCTTTTGGGATGCAATCAAAGCAGTGTGCTGGCAAGAAGTGCCATGCATCTCATTCAATTACATCTGTCATTAATGCATTATTTAACAATCGATTGAACATTATCATCATAGATGAGGTCTACATAGCCATGAGGCTCAACAGCATTCATTGGATGAGATAATAGTAACAGTTTTTAATTACACAAATTGAAAATAAACAGAAAAGTAATAATTTTACCTGCAGGGTTATTTGCTTTGGAGCTATTAATGACTATTTGGAATTTGTCATGAGACATTGCCTTGCATAATAAAAGTTATCACCCTATGGAAAAGATTGGAAAGTTTGAATGAAACTCTGGGATTTTAGGTCCATTTTTGTAGGAAGTTATTGAGAATATGAGTTATGCCTTGTTTTCCCATGCAAGTGTAACCCAATGATGTATCTGTCATTGCTTAGAAGCCATCCTCTCTTAATAACTACCCTCACTTATAGTCTTTCCTTCCTTATATATTTTTAATAATCAGCACCCTTACTTAGTAGGCTTCTCTTTAACATGTGGGCTTATCATACAAATCACAAAGGAAAGTAATTAAGTTTAATGGGAGCTGCCCTCCATTACAACTGCAAGGGGAAGTAATTGCCTTTAGAAGTCACAGCTTCTGTTAATCCAAAATATGTAGTTATGTACATTAAACAAAAATAATCTTTAAGAAATCTAGCAACAATCATCAGTGTACTAAACTGAATATAAAATTAACACTATACTCTGCACATGACCTGTAGCATTTTCACCTCCCTGATTCCTTCATTCCTCTCTCCAATTCCCAACGAGTTCTATTTTTGAAAGTACAAAAAGTCTGACCCTTATTTCACTTACCCCCGTATAAATCAAGAGCAACTCCCCTGAAGGCTCTGGAGTTACAGCAGGGTGAGTGCAGGCAGTGCAGTCAAACCGGCAGTTGTAGGGGTTCCAAATAAAGATTCCTGTTCCTAGTGGCATATGTCCCTTCAATTGTTTTGAATAACAGAAATAGACACCCAGCAGTATAACAAAACACATTCACGCAGCCATTCATTCAAAGGGGAAAATCTGGGCACTTTCAGATTGGACAGCGTTGTTTCAGAGACAAGGGACTGGTGAACAAGATAGTTTCAGAGACCAGGAAACTTCATAAAAGAATGCTGCCAGCAGCAGCAACCTCTCTTCCATTTCAAGAAGGTGCCAGCAGAAGCTCCTCTGCCAATTGCAGCTGAAACAATCTCACATGGGAAGAGGAGCCATCTTTCAAGTAAGCAGGTCCTAAGCTATTCAGGGTATGTCTACACTGCAATGTAAGTCCAGGATTAGTAGAACTTGAGTTAGCAGACTCTAGGTTTGTTAACTTAAGGCTTGAGCATCTAACTCATTTGTAACCCAAGTTAGAAACTGTTGAACCCTGGGTCCCAATCTGGAGCTCAAGCATCTACACTGCATTATCCAGGCCCAAGTGCACCCATCCATATCCCAGACTTCCTCGTGCCTCCCAAAATGTCGACCCTCTAGCCCTTTGGTGCAGTGTGGGAAAACTTGACTTTCCACCAAACTTGACCATCAACAAGACAAAGAAAATCAGCCCAGGGGATTGTGGGATACTTTTGGCAGATCCCACAGCATGAGTCCAGTGGTAATGGATATGCCTTGCAAAGAAACAGGGCTGGAACCCGGGGTCTGGCTTGACTCAGACTTGGACCCGGGGCTGGGGGTGGGGGTGGTCCTGGGACCCTGAGTTCGAGTTCTGGGTTAGCACAATTTGTGTGTAGACAAAAGAGGGGTTAGGCTTGAGCCTGAGTTCAAACCCTGGTCTTACACTGCAGTGTAGACATACCCTTATGGATTTATAGTGAGAGGGTGTGATCTAGTGGCTAGAGCACTGAACTGGGACTCAGTGCTATTCCCAGATTTGCCATTGGACTGTTGGGTGACCTTGGGCTTCACCTCTCTGTTTCACCTTCTGTAAAATGGGGATTATGATACTCACCATCCTTCATAAGGCGCTTTGAGATCTACAGATGAAAAGAATATTTATTATGATTAGAGATTAAAAAGCTTCTTAAAGTCCACCTGGAGACCAATGGGCAGCTAAATTTCTATCCCAGAGCATTAGTGTACATGCTCCCAGTAAGATATGCTGCTCAATAAGTGGTAGTTTGCATTCTGCCTCAGCTTCAGTTTCCAAATGGATTTAAGGAGTAGACCGACAGAGGGTGCATGCAGTAAAAAAAAGCATGATTTACAATTGTGAGGTATGCACTGAAGAAAGAAGGTTGTGACCATCTGGCCAGGAACAGATGGAAAAAGGCTGCCTTAATCTTTACTGTAACATGCTTATTTAAAGTAACTGGAGATCTAAAACCATCCCTAAATTGGAAACTCAGGCAATAGGGTGACCAGGTGTATGGTTTTCAACCAGAACACTCAGTCAAAAAGAGATCCTGGTGGCTCCAGTCAGCACTGCTGATGGGGCCATTGACTGTCCGGTTGGTGGCACTGCACAGAGGGGCTGGCAGGCTCCCTGCTAGCCTCCACGCCACATGGCTCCCGGGAAGCAGCCAGCATGTACTCCCTCCAGCTCCTATGCATAGGGACAGCCAGGGGGCTCCGCACACTGCCCCTGCCCCAAGCACTGCCCCTGCAGCTCCCATTGACCAGGAAGTGCAGCCAGTGGGAACTGCGGAGGCGGTGTCTGTGGACCAGATAGCACACAGAGCCTCCTGGCTGCGTCTCCATGTAGGAGGCAGAGGGGGGGACATGACATTGCTTCCAGGTGCTTGAGGTAAGCACCTCCCAAAGCCTGCAGCCCTGAGCCACTCCCTCCCACAACCATGTGCCCCAGCCCTGATCCCCCTCCCGCCCTCAGAACCCCTTGAGATCAACCCAGAGCACCCTCCTGTACCCCAAACCCCTCATCCCCAGAGCCTGCATCCCCATCCAGAGCCCTCACAGCCCCCCCACACCCAACCCCCTGCCTCATCCCAGAGCCCCCTCCTACCCTCCAAACCCCTCAGCCCTAGCCCAGAGTCCCCTCCTACACCCCAAATCCCTCATCTCTGACCCCATATCAGAGCCTGCATCCCCAGCCAGAGCCCTCACAGCCCCCCCACACACACCCCAACCCCCTGCCTCATCCCAGAGCCCCCTCCCACTCTCCAAACCCTCAGCCCCAGGCCAGAGCCCCCTCCTGCTCCCAAAATCCCTCATCCCCGGCCCCACATTAGAGACTGCATACATAACTGAGTGTGGTGATAGAGACTTTAACAACAGAGCCTCCTTTTAAAATTGTGATTTGTGCAACAAGGCCTGATATTTCAAGAAACTTGGTTTTCAAAGCCGTCCTGCAGATTTAGCTGCACATTTACCTTTAAAACTAATTGAAGATATATGGATAAATCCTCTGCACTAACTTGAAGATCTCAACCTGAGAAGATTACTGTACTTCACACATAACTTCTTAGCTTTTGTCATCATCCATCAGGCTTTGTTGCATAAAATCAACATTTTAAAATGAAAGGTGATGTTTAAAAACCCTGTAACATCGCATTAATTTTACTGCTTATTAAACTGTTTTTTTTTAATTAATGGATAAAAACTTTCACATGACAATTAATCTGCCAGCACTGTATAATGGAACAAAACTGGCTTTAAATTAAGTCAAACATGGACAAAGATGAAATAGCAGACTGCACATAGAAAATTCTAGGAACAGGTTTATTCCCATAAAATAGAAGTGAATATTTATTGACAGCAGTCAAAATAAGTTGAAATAGCACATCTCTGGAATAATAAAAGCAATAGTGTGATCATAAAATCCATCCGAGCAAGGGACAAGAGACCTGAGACGATATAAAAAAAAAATCAATGACTCTCATAAGTAAGAAATTCCAAGGTCTGCAAAAGAATGAGAATTCAAATACAACTGCATCATCCAAAGTCAGTAAGCAATAGACCTGCATTCTTTGCTTAAATAAAACTGTCACTGAGGTCCATGGGAGTTCTGTCTGGGTAAAAAGTGCAGGATTGGGGCAAAAGGGCTTACAGACTTTTAAAAAGTTGTTTGAGAAAGCAAGAAACATGAGAGAACCTGTATTTCAGTATCTTTGGGTTAATAACAGAAATCCCTATAGGACAGCATTATATATATTTTAAAAGGTTCAAATTCCTCTATAAAACCTCCATTTTAACTTAATCTGCCAAGGAGAAGATTCTACTTGACTTTTACACACAGAGGTGGATTAGGAGCTTGTGGGGCCCTGGGCCAGAGCAAGTGGGGGCCTCCCCGCCCCTGCCATCTGCAGTCTCTCTGGTGCTCCTGCCAGGGAGTGGGGTCAGAGTATGGGGGCTTGCCCTGCCCCGCCTACCTGGCACTCCTACCAGGGAGTGGGATTGGGCCTAGGGGCTTCCCCCGCTCTCCGGCAGGAGCACAGGGTGGGCGGAGCAGTTTGGGGCACAAGGGTGCCCATTTTTACAGGGACTCCAAATTCACTTGGGTCCCTGGGCATGGGCCCCATCGGCCCAGTGGCTAATCCACCAATGCTTACACAGATGCAGTATTGGGGGAGAGGAGAAAGAGGTACAAGGAACTTTTCCTCTTGCACAGCCTTTATAAGGCCAAAATACAGTCCCATCCCTATTCCTCCTGAGTCCACAACAATGCAAAGAGAGGGGTCAAGAGTCATAGCCCTATTCCTCTCCACACCAGCCTTCTGACGGGACCAGTACAGTGTGGGGAGTAAGTTGCATCCTATAAAGGGATGTTGTAGTGCACTCCAAGGAGCTTTGGGATGCATTCTGATTTGTGGAAGTAGAATGTGTCCCATGTTCTCTTGTAGGCAGTGGAGCTCCTCATTGCCCCTTACTATGGGCCTTAAACTATGGGAACAATCTAGACCCAGACAAAGATAATGAAGGAACACAATGAAAGGAAATCAAAGCTTGCTTGATCATTAAATGGCCAATGGAGTTACACCAGAGATAGTTTTTGCCCTTATTGAAGCATTTAAGTATTATTACCAAATGTCTATGACTCCATTAAAATTATGATCTGTGAAATTACCACATTCTTCCGGGCGCAATTTTAACAGTCCTGTTCCTGTCCTTATGTTTTAAAATAAACAGATTTGTTTGTAGCACATGAAGAAGGGACTCCAGCTAAACGTTCAGTCTATCAGGAGAGCACTGGATAGATCATTACAAAATAATTGCAGTAACATTAGGATAAATGTTAGAAACGGGCTACTAATAAAACCAAACATCAGGAAGAAGTTGACTTTGACCCTGTATGTAGATTTTGGCCCTGATCCTGGAGTGAAAACCACTCAGGCACACAGGGGTCGGAGGGACACAGCGAGAGAGGAATCAGCTCACAAGGATGTCTGACATTAGCAACTCTACACACAGTTAGAGAGTTCCCTAACTAATTTACACTACACTAGAAGACCAACAACAAAGTACTGAATTTTGTGAATCAGAAAGCTGCAAATAGGCTAGAATCAAGCTATTTGCTAGATTAACTCACTCTCTCTCTTTCGTTCTCAACACCTCTCTGAGAAAAGTACACTCAACAGAGATAATAAGTGTGACCGTGCTTCAGGCTAAAGTCTCAAAGACTGGGGACAGAACATCCTCCGAGAAGGGCCCTTAGCTACAGAACTCCTGCCATCAAAACTCAGGCTGAGCTTGAGTCTTACCATATTCAATGCAAAATCAAAATCCACCTCTTTTGTGCAGTGCTTTCTCTATTAAGGGGGTGGGGAGGTCAGGGAGCCTGGCAATATATCCTTCATAATCAATCCATACCCCGAAGTGATTCTTCAGAAAAAACACCACAGCCCGGGAAATATGGTCTTTCTTGGACTGCGGCACTGCATCTGATCATTTTTTATTTTACAATGCATCACCTAATGTACTTTGATCATTTACTTTGACCACTTCAGTTCAATTGTAATCATGATAATCATAAATATAATGTATTATATTTAATAAAAATAATGAAGTTTTAGTAATATGAAGCCTTGCTACAGTATTACTAGAAAACATGTGGATTAGCAAACAGACAACCGTGTATATTTTCACCTCAATACTGAGGATTTCTTCTCTGTCTAAGGGTATGTCTACACTACGAAATTAGGTCAATTTTATAGAAGTCGATTTTTAGAAATCAATGTTATACAGTCGATTGTGCATGTCCCCACTAAGCGCATTAAGTCGGCGGAGTGTGTCCTCAATACCGTGGCTAGCATCAACTTACAGAGCAGTGCACTGTGGGTAGTTATCCCACAGTTCCCGCAGACTCCGCTGCCCAGCGGAATTCTGGGTTAAGCGCCCAATGCCTGATGGGCAAAAACATTGTCGAGGGTGGTTTTCAGTACATGTCATCAGTCGCCCCTCCCTCCCTCCGTGAAAGCAATGGCAGACAATCGTTTTGCACCTTTTTACCTGGGTTACCCATGCAGACACCATACCACAGCAAGCATGGAGCCAGCTCAGCTCACCGCTGCTGTTGTGAGCATCGTAAACACCTCGCGCATTATCCTGGAGTATGTGCAGAACCCGGCTAGGAGCCACCAGCACGAGGACGATTGTGATGAGGACATGGACACAGACGTTCCTGAAAGCACGGGCTGTGGCAATTGGTACATCATGGCGGCAATGGGGCTGGTTGATACAGTGGAACGCTGATTCTGGGCCCCGCAAACAAGCACAGACTGGTGGGAACGCATAGTGTTGCAGGTATGGGATGCAGTGGCTGCAAAACTTTTGCATGCCTGAGGCCACTTTCCTTGAGTTGCTTCCCACCCCCCCCCCCCCCCCCCCCCCGCCCTGAAGCACAGGAATAACAAGATGAGTGCTGCCCTGACAGTCGAGAAGCAAGTGGCAATAGCCCTGTGGAAGCTTGCAACACCTGATTGCTACTGGTCAGTCGGGAATCAATTTGGAGTGGGCAAGTCTACTGTGGGGACTTCTGTGATCCAAGTAGCCAATGCAATCACTGGTGTTCTGCTATCAAGGGTAGTGACTCTGGGAAATGTGCAGGTCATACTGGATGGCTTTGCTTCAACTGGGTTCTCTAACTGTGGTGGGGCGATAGACGGAACGTATATCCCTATCATGGAACAGGAGCACCTTGGCAACCAGTACGTAAACTGCAAGGGGTACTTCTCAATGGTGCTGCAAGCACTGGTGGATCACAAGGGACGTTTCACCGACATCAATGTGGGATGGCCACAAAAGGTGCATGACACTTGCATCTTTAGGAACTCTGGGCTATTCAAGCAGTTGCAAGAAGGGACTTACTTCCCAGACCAGAAAATTACCATTGGGGATGTTGAAATGCCAATAATTATCCTTGGGGACCCAGCCTACCCCTTGCTCCCATGGCTCATGAAGCCGTACACAGGCAGCCTGGACAGTAGTAAGGAGCAGTTCAACTATAGGCTGAGCAAGTGCAGAATGGTGGTAGAATGTGCCTTTGGACGTTTAAAAGCTTGCTGGCGCTGTTTGCTGAGTAGGTTAGACCTCAGCGCAACCAACTTTCCCATTGTTATTGCTGCTTGCTGTGTGCTCCATAATATCTGAGAGAGTAAGGGAGAGACATTTATGATGGGATGGGAGGTTGAGGCAAATCGCCTGGCAGCTGATTTTGAGCAGCCAGACACCAGGGCAATTAGAAGAGCACAGCTATGCACGCTGCACATCAGAGAGGCTTTGAAAACCAGTTTCATGACTGGCCAGGCTACGGTGTGACAGCTGTGTGTGTTTCTCCTTGCTGCAAACCCACTCCCTTTATTGATTTTAATTCCCTGTAAGCCAACTTCGATCACAGCTAGCAAAGGAAATAAAGTAATTATTGTTTTGAAACCATGCATTCATTCTTTATTAATTAAAAAAAAATGAGATAACTGACAAAGTAGCTCGGGTGGGGTGGGTTGTGGTGCGGGAGCAGGGAAGGACAAGGCCACATTGCTTATTGTAGCCACACTATAAACCAAAATTGTTTGAATGACAGCCTTCTGTTGCTTAGGCCATCCTCTGGAGTGGAGTGGGTGGGTGCCCGGAGCCTCCCCCACGGCATTCTTGGGCATCTGGGTGAGGAGGATATGGAACTTGGGAAGGAGGGCAGGCGGTTATACAATGGATGCGGCAGGGGTCTGTGCTCTTGTTGGCTTTCCTGCAGCTCCAACAGATGCTTCATCATGTCCGTTTGATCCCCCATTAGCCTCAGCATCGCCTCCTGCCTCTGCTCTGTGCACTCACTTAATGCTTTCCTGGCCTCTACCACTGAATGCCTCCATGCATTAGGCTGTGCCCTATCAGTGCAGAAGGACTGCATGAGCTCGGAAAACATGTTATCGCGAGTGCATTTTTTTCGCCTTCTAATCTGTGATAACCTCAGAGGCAGAGATGATGGGGGCGCATAGAAACATTTGCACTGGGGGGAGATAAAAAGGGAAAGTAAAATTTAAGATGATACATTTCTGAGAACAAAAGGTAAGCCTTGGTAAGCAATTTAGTATGTGGGGTTGGCTTCTTACATCTTCATAACATGTGGGAATGGTTTCAAACTGCAGCGCCATCCTTTCCTATAGCAAGCAATGCCGGTTGGGTTTCACATTTAAAAGGAGGGGCTGTGGGTTTCAGGTGGATGTGCAGCACACACCTCCCTCCACCCCACCGCATGGCTATTCTCTGGGATGATCCCCTCACCTCTCCCGCTTCCGCATGGCTGTTCTCCAGAATGATCCCTTTTAGCCAAGCGCAAACAAGACAAAAATCCAGTGGTAGAATGTTGTCACAGGTCAGCAAAATTACTTAGCTATAAGCATACTTCTAAAGACCAGGGGTGAAATTCTGGGCTGCATGTCTTACAACACACAGCTCCAGAGTGTAGGCAGGGCTAATTGGATTGCTCTTTGCATCCTCCCAATTCTAAACTGCTCCAAGGTCTGAAGTGGCCTCTGAGTTACACCAACATATCTGTGGCTGCCTAAAATTTCCTGTATGTTGTGGCCCTACCTCCAATTAGCCCCTTCCATTCCCAGTCCACTTGGCACATGCCTCCTATGCCAGGGGGTCCTCAGAAGGCAGCCCTGCCTGCTTACTTCCTCGGTCCCTGTGCTGGAGAATTCTTCCCAAGCCATATATAGGGCTTTTAGGGTCCTTTTAGACCACTCAAGAATCTTTACTCAGGACCAGAGTAGTGGTGAGCATCTCACACATTATTTCAAACAACGTAAGAATATAAGAATAGCCATACTGGGTCAGACCAAAGGTTCATCTACCCCAGTATCCTGTCTTCCAACAGTGGCCAACGCCAGGTGCTCCAGAGGGAATGAACAGGTATTCATCAAGTGATCCATTCCCAGTCACTCATTCCCAGCTTCTGGCAAACAGAGGCTAGGGACACCATCCCTACCCATCCTGGCTAATAGTCATTGATGGACCTATCCTCCATGAACTTATCTAATTCTTCTTTGAATTCTGTTATGATCTTGGCCTTCATAATATCTTCTGGCAAGGAGCTCCACAGACTGATTCTGCATTGTGTGAAAAAATACTTTTTATTTGTTTTAAATCTGCTACCTATTAATTTCATTTGGTGACTCCTAGTTCTTGTGTTATGAGAAGGAGTGAATAAAACTTCCTTATTTACTTTCTCCATACCAGTCATGATTGTATAGACCTCTATCATATCCCCCCTTAGTTGTCTCTTTTCCAAGCTGAAAAGTCCCAGTCTTATTAATCTCTCCTCATACGGAAGCCGTTCCATACCCCTAATCATTTTTTTATGGTCATTACAATGAAGCAAGAGCCTTTGATTCTATACATTTTTAAAATGCAGTTGTGAATAAGCCTAGTCTTGGCAAAAAGGCTTATAATGTTCAGGGGAAACCCCTAATAAGTTGTAGTTATTTTAAAATGTTATGATTGCAAAATGCATCTCTTTTTGAATACATAAAGTTACTACAGGTTATAATATAAAAAGTGGCAGTTGCAACACTCCCAAAATATCATCATATACTCAGTGAGACACTTTTAGTAGCACAATGGTGCAATGTTACAACTACAATAGAGAGGTTTAATACACACGTTACTTTTCAGACAAAATCTATTCTGCCAAAATTTCCCTATATAAATATATTAGGAACCACAACTAAATTGAACATTGTCAGGGACAGCTGTAAGTAGCACCAATTAAACCAAAACAAGGGGTCATGAATTTTAAGTCCTCTGTCTGCAACTGTATTGATTATTCAACTCTATAAAAAGCAAATGAACATGAGCCAATATACCTGTTTCATTAGCCATAAGCGATTTAGCAGGCAGGCAAAGGAAAGAGATCATTATGGAGCATGCATAGATGTCAGTGTTACAAACTGCAAAGTCTGTGTTTGTTCAGTAGCAGCCTGGCCACCATCTTCCATACCTTAGCCCAGGTGTCACACCAAACTAAGTCCCTCTTGAAGCCTGACCCTCTTTCACCGTTCCCATTCATCACACTACAACAGTCGTTAACTGGGGTCCCTCAGTCTTTCCAAAGTCCTGTACCATGTATAGGCCTTGGAGGCTTACCACTTGGGGTTGTGTTTCTCCCATTCACACCCCATGAATCAACTTTACTTTGGAGTGTTCTCTGCTCACCACCAGGACTGGTTGTATCTGTTAAGCATCAGGGCATGCTACAAAGCTCGTATTTTTAAAAACACAGCCAGGGAAGTAGATATTTCCTGAGCGGGGATGCACAGGGAAAGTGGGAGAATTTATTTTTGGGGCATGGTTATTCTGATCATCATATTTTGTGATTTTGCTCGTTTTCTTTTTGATATATTGCATTTTTAATCAACTATTAGGGATGCATAGACTGTCCAGATATGTGTCTCTTCCCGTTATTCTATAATCCTAAAACATTAGAAAAGTTTTATGGTGATGTTACCGGAGTCTTCCAAGAGTGTTTGGTTCGAAAGCGTTTTAGGTTAGTAAAGCTGAAAAGTTACCACCATCTGCTAGCTGTGCAGTTGCCTATGTGAAATGGACTCAGGCCAGTTCCTAGTACAGGTGTCCACAATAAAAAAAAATTAACACATTGACACTAATTAGCAATCATGCCAAGCATTTCAGCTTCCAGTGCTGTCAATCTGAAACTTTTCAAGAGCACGAAAACCACATAAAATATTCAAATACAAAAAAATCAAACCATTTGCTGTACAAGATCTGAATACTTTGAAGAGGCATCAGTTCCTCTCACTTTTTTTTTTTTTTAAACCTTGCACCAGGGTCAAAAAAATAAACAATTCCAATGACAACTAAAATCTGATATTGTTCGTTCCCTAATTGGAGTGCACTATTATTTACAATGCCCCTTATCCAGTACACTTCAGTAATGGCTTTGGTAACATTTCCACTTCAATAAAGATGGAAAATTGATCTGCATTTCATCTGTCTCTTTTCACTGCTTGACCTTCAAGAGAATCAGTAGGCTCTTCAGAGGGGCTGCAAAAGGACTGGCTAGCATAATAATTAGTTTCCATGGTAGCAGGCTCCAAATTCCTATTCTTGAGACAAAAAAATAGCAAAATGAAATCTAGATGTCTGACAGTAATTTCCTACCAAATCCCCAGGAAACCTATCAAAGAAAAATGTAATTTACTGACATCTTGATCTCTCTGGATCTATATGTTTTCTCCATGCCTGCACCATTACTATGAGGCTGGTTAATATAAAGCTAAATAACTACAGCAAAAGAAGTAACCATTATATTTTAATTAAATTTAAATCTGATAGAATCAACCAATAAAAAGGGACTGCTTCCTCTTGAATCTATACCTCTGGTTTTGAAAATAAATTATTTTTAGTAGCATGTTTGATAAAAAGTGAGGGGGGAAAAAAGACATGAAACCGTGACTCTCAGATGTAGAGAAACAAAAGTAACTCACGGACACTGGAGCTATTGCATACTATATTCTTGACTTGAGGGGACTAATATCTCATATGGACCTTATCTCCGTTTCCATCTTTGCATGCACAATTTTGTGCCCACAATTAACTTGTGCCCTCAATTAACTGAGAGTGGAAATGCTAGCATTTAGACATCTAATTACCTAACAGTTATATTTATATTAGGTCCACTGTATTCTAATTTACGGCACTGCTTAATTATGTGTTTTATGAATGGTGAATATAGTAAAGACTTATTTAATAATCCCTTATTGAAGCCTTATATCAGTCCTCAGCATGATGGCATATGTATGAGGAGGCACCTAAATATGTACAATTCCATTTTAGTCTTAAAATCAAGATTCAGATACGTACCATCCCACAGATTATTTACTAGACAGTCTCCCAGAGTTTACTTTATGAATGACGTCTCCTTTATGAAAAAGCCTACAGAATTAAGAAGAAAATTAAATTCTACAGCTTTTTATTCTGTAGACTTTTCCATAAGACTAGCAAGAACAATGCTGCATAATGTGGCCATGAAAATAGTCCTGTTTTACTGTATTGCATCCTCTCCTCCTGTAATAATACAGCATTGCTCAGGCTTTCAGGAAAGAGATGTCACTTTATTAACAGCCCATTTTAAATGTCAGGGGTTGGATTATTGGAGATTATACTGCTACCTATAGCGTTAATTCCCATAATCTCTAATGGCTACTGTTGCACTTCACCCACTAGGCTATGACCTCTTCACTGTTTTGGTGACACTAACACAGTGGTCCCAAAACTTTTTACATTACGCCTCACCCACAATGTAATCTGTCCATGACCCGGGGGGAGCCGCTATCCGAGGCTGGGCCCAAAGCTACAGTAGGGGGAGCCATGACTGGAAGCCAGGAGCAGGGGCCCAGGTCAGGAGTGGGGGCCGAAGCCGGAGCCTCGGCTGGGGCTGGAGCCGAGCTGAGGGCAGGATCGGGCTGGGTGGCGTTCCCTCCCCGCCCCCCATGGGGGCTGGCCCTGCCCCCGCCGCACTCCCCACAATGTTTTTGGGAGGTGCACCCAACAGTTTGGGACCACTGCGCTAGCATGAACTGGAAAGCCAGAGAGCATAGCTCAAGTACAATTCTCTAAGTGCTGGAAAGGAATTAAATATCTGTGGCGTCTACATGGCTACCAGACTTGGAGGTAGACGAGACTGTGGACAAAGAATTAAGGATGGTACTTCAGCTGGAGAGCTGTGGTTGTGTGGTGCAGAGTCCCTGCACTTTGAAGCTTTGTATAACCACAGAAGTTGTGTACTGTAGACCTAAAGCATCCTCTCTCGGTTATAATACCCATGCAGCGCTCCCACTATTAAAAGGAAGTTAGTGACTTTCTGTCATTAACTCATCTCTTTCTTGAAACAGTTTAGATTCTCATTCTGCACTGTTATGAATAGAGATATATTCAAAAGCAAGGATTTTGTGATGGATCAGGATCAGGAGTCTTATCTGTTTGAGAATAAACCCCCAGGCTCTGTTACAGGCCATATCAAAACCCCAGGTTCCGATACCCCTGAATTTTGAGACACTGAAAATCCACATGTGAATTTTCCAGGTTGGGTCCATCTGTGACAGAGGGAAGATTGTGTGTGTCCCAGGAATTTCCTAAGACTGATAAAAATCAACAGTAGGTGACACATTCACAAGTCAGCAGAAGAATCAGAAACAGAAGTTGGACTGAAAACTACAGAATCCTAATTTGGGGAAACAAATTTATGTGTTCTAGTTTGCTCTCTGAGAACTCCCTTTTGCAGAAAGTAAATATTTACAGGTTAAAAAACAAGGATTTGTTTGTATTATGTACTTGGACTATATTGCCTTGTCTCAATAAGGCAGTTCAAATGAACAGTATATGTTTTGTATATTAAACAGCAATGCTAATACACAGAGTAAACACTTCATTAGAGATGTCAGAAGCAGCACTGCAGGAAGAGTAAGCAATCCTGGGGTCATGTAAAAAAAGCAGCAGGTAACATTAAGAATAGATACATCAGGCTAAAGCTTTTAATGTGCATCCGTCAAAAAGACAAATGACTGACAAATCAGATTGTAAAATGTTGTCTATCCATTTTCTATGCTTTCTGAAGAGGGCTTTCATCTAATTTTCATTCACTGCCAGATGAGATAATAAAGTCCTTTGATTAGACTGTGCTAGTAAGACAGGAAATATTTTCTTTTTTACATAATGCATAATTACCTTGTTGCACTCACTACTGCAAGATATCTTAATGGCAAAGCTTAATACCATGGATTCAAAACAGGATTAGGCATTTATAGAACATCTACAGTTATAGAGGATACAATGGTTAAAGATAAAACTGATGCTTCATGGCATACTTAATTTGGACTTTCTTACATCTGGGGCATCTCTGTTGGCCACTGTCAGAGAGAGGATAATGGACTATTGAACTGGTGTGGTATTGGAGTTCCTATATTATGCTAGTTTTTGTGTTTGCAGGTGATTTATAGAGCTCATCCATCAAACCTACTGCTAGAAATTTAAAACCTTAAAATGAACAGTTCAACAAATATGCAATGGAATTTAACGGAAGCAGTTTCAATGATCTAATTCACAAATTCTTTTTATGATAAAAATAAAAGGAAGCAATACGAACTTTAGGGTACTGTAAGAATTGACCTACTGAGGTTAAAATAATGTTGAGAAGGTGTGTGCCTTTCTTTTTAATTTATTCTTCCTATGTTTCAATAAGTCAGTTTATTTTTGTAAAGTTTTTTTAAATTTCTCACTAAATCTTCGATACTGCAAACATGCTTAACTTTAAACTACTGAAATCAATGTGAATATTCACATGCTTAAAATTAAGTATGTGCAGAAATGTTTGCAGGACTTGCATGCACGTGTTGTAGTAATGCAGGCATTGTGAAACATATTTTAGCACTTAATGATGAGATCAAGCGGAGCACTTTAAATGGTAGCTTGTTATTTTGGAGTAAGAGGTAATAGTCCCATGTTATTTTTTTACGAGGCAATAATCTGGTTTCTGAGTACAAGAGGTTGACATTCTAATCTGCAACACATAAAGTCTTACCACCAAAGCCATATTTTTTTCCACTTATTTTCCATTATTTCCAAATATTTTTAAGTTTTTTTGGATTGTGAAAAAATAGATGTGTATCAGTCTAGATGATTCAAAATGGCTTTGATTTAAAAATATAAAATCAGACAAACTATTAATCTACATTATTACTGTCCAGTCATTTTTAGTATTTAACTTTTTAATGTGGCTGCGATTTGATGGAGGTAGTATCTTTCCACAAGAACACTTACTTTATTTCTCTGGAATGAGCCACCAGATTTGAGGGCTTCTAATGAACACTGGGTAAATTCAGCTTTTGTAATGGGTGACAGATTGAGGGCATCAGTTCCAATGTTGAGTCCAATGGCATTTTCTAAGCTAATTATGTATATTAGATGCAGATTTAAACTTAGTTATTATCTTATATTTAAATTATGGCATTGTCCAAAGGGCCTGATCAGGATCAGAGCCCCATTGTGCTAGGCACAGTAAAAATGGGACAAATAAAGACACAACTAGTCTTTGTTCAAATATGTGGTGTTTCTTTTAAATGAAATACAAGCTTATAAAAGACACCATTGACCACAAGATCAGGCCTGTATGTGCTTATTTAATAGATACTGTCATGAATTGTCCAGCTAACCACTGCATTATTTCGTTCAGTGAGTCTTTTCTACTGGTAATTTTTATGGCTCTAACAAATGTTCCCTGTACTAGTTCTCTTTTACACCTTGTATTATTTGCAAAAATTGGCATCCAATACATTTTTTGTAATGTTGGAAATAAAACTTTTGTTTCATCCGCGTTTACTGTAAACAAACATTTTCTCCTCAGCGTATTCAAGAAGTTAAAGCCAAGATTCCAGTCTCCCAGAGTGTTCTTGGTTTCGCAGACAAAATGTTTATTTATTCAGTTGATGAATAAAATGTCCCTATCACAGGTGCTGATCCAGAAAAACGCTTAAGCGTGTGCTTAACTTTAAGCCTCACCAATGCTTAAAGTTAAGCACATGCTTAAGCACTTTGTTGGATCAGGACCGTAGTCCGTAGGGGCACGTAAGCAATTAAAAACACATAACTCAATAGCACAAACCGAGTCAGTGTCAGCTACTGGACTCGGTTTTCTCCCGCACAATAAACAGCTCTCCCCAGTTTGATACACAAAGGCACTCCCCGTTCCTGTACACAAAATTTAGCCCAATATAAAACACCAACGGCCCAAAGTTCATTTTGCAAGTGGTACTGCCACCCTTGTCTAGATGTGCAGAACTGTGATGTATTCTATACTACACCATACCCTGTATCCCATCTTCCTAAAGGCTTCTTTATAAAAATAGGTTTACCGTTCAGCACTTACCACTGTAAAACCCACTGCATGCCTCACAGGTTGGTATGCATTCTGATTTTGAATTTGCTACCAGTAGGACTTGCTCTTGCTCCCACTGAAATTACTGGGGAAACTTGCACTGATTTCAAAGAGAGCTGGATCAGGGTCATAATACACTATTTTAAATTAAAATGCTCTGGGGGAAACACTTTTCAGACATTCCTTTCTGTTTTTTCAATTTCCATGTTAAAAAATACATCATGACAATTCTCAGAATGATTCAGCCCTCCAATTCCAGCGTGCCCAGCGTAGTGTTTTGTGGAAATAAACTCAGGCACATACAGGTACAAGGCTCCAGCAGCCTACTCCACTCTCTCAACAACTCAGATCCAGATCCACAAAGGTATGTAGACACCCACCTTCTATTGAAATCAATGGGAGCATATACACCTAAATACCTGGGTACGTCTACACTACGAAATTAGGTCGAATTTATAGAAGTCAACTTTTTAGAAAGCGATTTTATACAGTCGATTGTGTGTGTCCCCATACTAATGCACTAAGAGCATTAAGTCAGCGAAGTGTGTTCACAGTACCGAGGCTAGCATTGACTTTCGGATCAGTGCACTGTGAGTAGCTATCCCACAGTTCCCGCAGTCTCCACTGCCCATTGGAATTCTGCGTTAAGCTCCCAATGCCTGATGGGGCAAAAACATTGTTGCAGGTGGTTTTGGGTACATGTCATCAGTCACCCCTCCCTCCGTGAAAGCAACGGCCACGATCGTTTTGCACCTTTTTTCCGTGAGGGTGCCATACTGCTTTCAGCAGCCAGTGCAGGTGGTCTGCAAACCATCATCATCATCATCCACCGCTTCCCCTGCAGCTCTGCTCTCCTGCAGACGCCATACCACGGCAAGCATGGAGCCCACTCAGATCACCGCAGCAGTTATAAGCATTGTAAACACCTTGCGCATTATCATGCGGTATATGCAGAACCAGAACCTGCAAAAGCAGGCGAGGAGGCGATGGCAGCACGATGACGAGAGTGATGAGGACATGGACACAGACTTCTCTCAGAGCACAGGCCCCAGCAATTTGGGCATCCTGGTGGTAATGGGGCAGGCTCATGCTGAGGAAAGCCTATTCTGGGCCCGTGAAACAAGCACAGACTGGTGGGACCGCATAGTGTTGCAGGTCTGGGATGATTCCCAGTGGCTGTGAAACTTTTGCATGCGTAAGGGCACTTTCATGGCACTGTGTGACTTGCTTTCCCCTGCCCTGAAGTGCAAGAATACCAAGATGAGAGCAGCCCTCACAGTTCACAAGTGAGTGGCAATAGCCCTGTGGAAGCTTGCAATGCCAGACAGCTACCGGTCAGTCGGGAATCAATTTGGAGTGGGCAAATCTACTGTGGGGGCTGCTGTGATCCAAGTAGCCAAAGCAATCACTGAGCTGCTGCTTTCCCAGTGACTCTGGGAAATGTGCAGGTCATAGTGGATGGCTTTGCTGCAATGGGATTCCCTAACTGTAGTGGGGCCATAGACAGAACCCATATCCCTATCTTGGCACCGGACCACCACGGCCGCCAGTACATAAATCACAAGGGGTACTTTTCAATGGTGCTGCAAGCACTGGTGGATCACAAGGGACATTTCAGCAACATCAATGTGGGATGGCCGGGAAAGGTACAGGACGCTCGCATCTTCAGGAACTCTGGTCTGTGGGAACGGCTGCAGCAAGGCACTTACTTCCCAGACCAGAAAATAACCGTTGGGGATGTTGAAATGCCAATAGTTATCCTTGGGGACCCAGCCTACTCCTTAATGCCATGGCTCCTGAAGTCATACACAGGCACCCTGGACAGTAGTCGGGAGCTGTTCAACTATAAGCTGAGCAAGTGCGGAACGGTGGTAGAATGTGCATTTGGACGTTTAAAAGCGCGCTGGCACAGCCCACTGACTCGGTTAGACCTCAGTGAAACCAATATTCCCATTGTTATTGCTGTTTGCTCCACAGTATCTGTGAGAGTAAGGGGGAGACGTTTATGGCAGGGTGGGAAGTTGAGGTAAATCGCCTGGCCGCTGATTACACGCAGCCAGACACCAGGGCAGTTAGAAGAGCACAGCAGGGCATGCTGCACATCAGAGAAGCTTTGAAAACCAGTTTCATGGCTGACCAGGCTACGGTGTGACAGTTCTGTTTGTTTCTCCTTGATGAAAACCTGCCCCCTTAGTTCAATCTACTTCCCCTAAGCCAAACACCCTCCCCTCCCCCCTTTGATCACTGCTTACAGAGGCAATAAAGTCATTGTTGTTTCACATTCATGCATTCTTTATTAATTCATCACACAAATAGGGGGATAACTGCCAAGGTAGCCCAGGAGGGGTGGGGGAAGAGGGAAGCACTGGGTGTGGTGGGGAAGAGGGAAGGACAAAGCCACACTGCACTTCAAAAAAAAACTTATTGAATGCGAGCCTTCTGTTGCTTGTGCAGTCCTCTGGGGTGGAGTGGTTGGGTGCCCAGAGAGCCCCCACCCCGCATTCTTGGGCGTTTGGGTGAGGAGGTGATGGAACTTGGGGAGGAGGGCGGTTAGTTACACAGGGGCTGAAGTGGTGGTCTGTGCTCCTGCTGCCTTTCCTGCACCTCAACCATACACTGGAGCACATCAGTTTGACCCTCCAGTAGCCTCAGCATTGCATCCTTCTTCCTCTCATCATGCTGCCGCCACCTTTCCTCTTGATCCCACCACCTCTCCTGTTGCTCCCACCACCTGTCTTCACATTCATTTTGTGCTTTCCTGGACTCTGCCATTGTCTGCCTCCACGCATTCTGCTGGGCTCTTTCAGTTTGGGTGGACTGCATGAGGTCAGAGAACATTTCATTGCAAGTGCGTTTTTTTTGCCTTCTTATCTGCGCTAGCCTCTGGGATGAAGATGCTCGTGGCAGCGTTGAAACATTTGCAGCTGTGGGAGGAAAAAAATGGAGAGTAAAACTGAAAAAGACATATTGGCCATTTAAAAGGAGGGGCTGATGTTTTCAGATTAACATGCAAAACAAACCCAACTAAACCTCCCCACACCCAATTCTCCGGGATGATCGCTTTGGCCCTCCCCTGACCGTGTGGCTAACAGCAGGGATGATTTCTTTTCAGCCACAGGCAAACAGCCCAGCAGGAACGGCCACCTCTGAATGTCTCCTTAATATTTCAACCAGGTGACCATGAATGATATCACTCTCCTGAGGATAACACAGAGAGATAAAGAACGGATGTGGCTTGAATGCCAGCAAACACCAGGACCACACGCTGCCATGCTTTCTTATGATTCCAGACTACGTGCTACTGGCCTGCCATGGTAAAGTGGCCTACCATGGAAGACGCAATAAGGCTGCCCTCCCCAGGAACCTTTTGCAAAGGCTTTGGGAGTACCTCCAGGAGAGCTTCATTGAGATGTCCCTGGAGGATTTCCGCTCTATCCCAAAACACGTTAACAGACTTTTCCAGTAGCTGTACTGGCCGCAAATGCATCCCAAGTCTTCAAGGAAAATTAATCATTAAACACACTTGCTTTTAAACTGTGTATTATATTTTCAAAGGTACACTCACCAGAGGTGCCTTCTCCGCCTTCAAGGTCTGGGAGCCCAGTTTGGGAGGGTGCTGTCTCCAGAGCGATAAACAGTTCCTAGCTGTCGGGGAGAATGGTTTCGCCGCTTGCCTGGTGTGCGCTATCATCCTCCTCATCCCCAAAATCCTCATCCCTGTTGCATGAGACTCCCCACTTGCAGGAGTCCATGTACAGGTGTGGGGAAGTTGTAGGGGCACCGCCTAGAATTGCATGCAGCTCATCATAGAAGCGGCATGTCTGGGGCTCTGACCTCGAGCAGGCATTTGCCTTTTGGGTTTTTTGGGATGCTTGCCTGAGCTCTTTAAGTTTCACGCAGTACTACTGCAGGTCCCTGTGATAGCCTCTGTCCTGCATGCCCTTGGAGATTTTTTCAAATATTCTGGCATTTCGTCTTTTGGAATGGAGTTCGGATAGCACAGATTTGTCTCCGCATACAGTGATCAGATCCAGTACCTCCTGTTCAGTCCACCCTGGAGATCTTTTGCGATTCTGGGACTCATGGTCACCTCTGCTGATGAGATCTGCACCATCACCTGTGCTGATCAGCTTGCCACGCTGGCCAAACAGGAAATGAAATTCAAAAGTTCACGGGGCTTTTCCTGTCTATGTGGCCAGTGCATCTGAGTTGAGAGTGCTGTCCAGAGTGGTCACAATGGAGCACTGTGGGATAGCTCCGGGAGGCCAATACTGTCGAATTGCATCCACACTAACCCAAATTCGACCCAGTGACATCGATTTCAGTGCTAATCCCCTCATCGGGGAGGAGTACAGAAGTCAATTTTAAGAGCCCATTAAGTAAAAAAAATGGCTTTGTTGTGTGGACGGGTGCAGGGTTAAATCCATCTAATGCTGCTAAATTTGACCTAAACTTGTAGTGTAGACCAGGGCTTAGGCTCTAAGGCTTAGAGGATCTGGGCTAAACCAGCTTGCAGCAGAGCTGGACTTCTCAGAATACAACAAGGTGGCTTAAAAGACATGTCCTCATACCTAGTTCCAGGAACTCTGAGGTTGCCTCATTTAATTATTCGGCCAGGCCTGTCTCTCCAGTATTTATCACTGAACATAGAGCAGGGATGGCCGGACTGTGGTTCAAACTGCATGCAGCTCTTTTACAGTTAATGTCCACGCACCCCTCCCCCAGCATTCGCCGCCTACCAGACTGGGATGGGGGGCAGTTTTTTAGCTTCTGCTCCGCGGGAGGCACCTGCCAGGGCTCGGAGCTTCAGCAAGAGTGGGGCTGAAACCCTGAGCCCCGGCAGGCACCACCCGCAGGGCTGAAGCCCTGAGTCCCCCTTCCCCACAGAGCAGAAGCCCCTAACCCCACCACCCCGCGGCAGGGCTGAAGCCCTGAGCCCTGCCAGGCATGCCCAGCTCTTGAACTTCTAAAGATTATTGTATGTGGCTCAGAGAATCAGTAAGTTTGGCCAGCCCTGACATAGAGTTATGGATTTACAGCATCTGTATTACCACACTACTTAGGACATCATTGCTAGAAAACCTATGGTTCATTAATTTATATACCTCATTATCTACATCAAATAAAACAAAGCGCTTCAAGATTTTGTTGGGTATTAAAAATAATTGCTGAAATGAAGAGAGAGTATTGCGGGAGCCACGTCTCAAGGAGAATTTGTCTGGACTCGCTCAGCAGAATATTTCCTTTTCAAGACAGACCTTGAGGTGAAAGAGGTTAAATAGTAAAATTTAATTATTGTAAGCACATTTTCCATATCAAGACACTGCAAAAAATGGAAAGTTTTCCATTTCAATAATTTTTCTTAATTTTCTTTTGCTCATAGTACCGAATATAGCTTATGTACTTGTATTCTACCTGCTGTGGTTGATGGAGTTTAGCATGCAATGATGTGAAGATTATATTCTGTAGTAACAGTCTTAGCCCAGAAATGACAGAAGGCTGCCGCAGATATCCTTTCAATATTTCTGATATTAACCTTTGTATTTTGCAGTACTTTGTATCTGTCACTATCTCTCTGCATTGTAATTCAGATGAATGTATTTATCACATTTTTTATTAGATTTCTACCTCAAATAGTATTACAGAATATCCATCATTGCAAATTGTCCCTGTATCTGGTAATAATTCTGCAGTGTGATCAGTGGATATCTGCTAGTTTCAATATAAATCTATTTGTGTGTTCTAAGTATGATCATCATTTCCTTCTGTGAAATATTATAATAAAACATGGAAAGTAATGTGGAGCATGACATTTAAAAAAATGCTTAGATATATTAAAATGTACATAAAAAGAATGGCTACCAAAGTACAAATGCCACATGCCCTACTCTCTAGGACAGGGGTATTCAGTTGTTTTTTGAAAAGGTCCAAATTTCTTGGTCAAGGTCTAGTCAAGGTCCTGATTCCAGAGAAAAATAATAAAAAACAACAATGATGATAATTAATAAGAAGAAGAAGTAAATAAAAAGATTTCACGGTCCACTCAAAAGCATCTGGCCATCCAGATTTGGCTCGCGTCTGCCTGATCTAGGGCTAATGCTACAAAGAATCGTCACTGTGACCCAGATTCTGATCTGAGATACATTATTGTAAATCTTCAATGGATTTACTCCAGTGTAACTGAGAGCAAAATCTAGCCTTTAGATATGAGCATTTGAATAGTCCTCTGCACTAGATATAAAGAAGTTGGAACATCCCTTTTAGTCGCCATTGCATCTGTTTTAGCTTGTGTATCTTTGGAGTGAGTAAGTATGGTTCGGTATTGTAATCTGAGTTTATTCAACTTCGTATGGCGAACCAAAAATGTCTGGAGCTCTGGTTCTGCAAAGAGAGCCATGGGAGTGGGATGGAGGGCAATTCCATCCACAAGAAGCCCTATTAATTTTATTTGGGGCCCATCCACAGGGTCCTATTTCCACATTTTATGATCTGAACAGAAGTGACAATGATCTTACATTTATATAGAAACTTCAGTGCCAACGGATCCCAAACCAGACTGCAAGTTCACATGCCTTTTCTACAATACAGCATTTTGCAAACAAATTAATAAAAGGGATCATTTCAAACAATCAAGAAATGCAGGCCAAGTCTGAGGTGCAATAAGGCAATTGTTTCACAGTTCGCAGCAGAACTGCTGAGTCATTCAGGAAAAGAAGTGAAGAGTACTACTGTTTCCAATGGAAACTGCAGAGAGAATTTTAGTAAGCAGATCTCAAGCCACAATTTGGCCAAGACACAGGGTTGGCACCACTATTTTTCAAAAGTGTTATTGGATCTTTAATGGCCACGATTGGTCAGGACATTGTTGCTCTATGTCTCAGTTAAAATAAAAGAGTGACTGTCCCCTCTAACTTCATGCTGAGGGAGTAGTTCAATACTAAGAAGGAAGACAGATTGCTATTTACTGAATCACCAGGGCCACTTCCTGCCTCACCGAAATGGACTTTTAGAGGTCTCTCAAGTATTGATCCAGCTCAGCCCTATTGGACTAGGAACACATCAGAGCTAACAAACCCATAATGACTTGGCTGCAGGATAAGAGTTAAAGGGACATAGTAGGTTTCTAATTACAGACCTTCATTTTAAATAAATTATAGAATCATGGAGGATTAATGGATGGATTTTTTCAAAATCAGACAATTACCTAAATACAATTATACACAAACAGGAGAAGGAAAACACAAAACAGAAAGGCTTCTCAATCATGTACCACTTTTCATGCAAGCACTGTCTGAGAAGAAAGCACCCTGACACGTATTATGGTACCACTCTGGAGAGATTAAAGTTACTAAAGCACAGAGCACTGGCACGAGTTAAACCAGTCTGTAAACCCAAATACTTTTTCCACGTGGCAGCTTTGCAGTACTAACCACTGGTGCATTGACTAATTGGTGGGTTTCAAGACTGATTCTCCACTCTGGCACTTTGAGTGCAGAAGGTGGGGGCCCGCAAGGATTCTAAAAGTTAATACTGGCTGCTCCAGGTTGGTATTAAATTCACAAGGTTACAGCTTTTCTCTGACCTTGGATGGGTAGATGCTGCCACCACCCAAGTGCAAAAAAAACCCCTTCAGACCCAGGAAGGCGCACTTGGGAATTCCTCCCTGTGGGGTACCCTCAAGCCTTTTTACTCCTTTCTGGGGAAGAACTGAGAAAGAAAATAAAGGAAATCAGCTGTTACCACCAGCTAATTAAACAACATATGCACAAACCTCTTAGGACACAAAAAATCCAATCCTGTTCTTAAAAAAGGTAAATTTTATTAAAAACAAAACGAAAGAAAATACATCTGGAACTTAGGCTATTGCTAGATTTAAAAAGAGCAAATATAATAATTAAGCATCAAGAACAATTTTCTTGAGGTCCAGCTTAATGGTTACAAGCAAAACAAAAGTATTTGGGGGTTAGCACAGAGGAGTCCACAAGCCATAAAGAAAGAAAAGATAAACCTAATCGTGTCTTCCTAGACATTCTCTGATTTACTTACATATCTGGGGTTTTAGATAAGTAGTTTCTAGGTATGATTTGATGATTTTTTCATACCTGGTTTAAAGCTTTTTACAGCATTGCTGCTCTGTGTCTCCTCTCTCTGGAGAACAACAACAGACAGAAAAAGAGAGTTTTTTTCCCAATATTTAAGAGTTCTAGCCTTCCTATTCTCTTTTGGTCAGGTGCTCACTCCCTTCCCTTTACCTATGGCTTTTTTAACCCTTTGCAGGTAAAGCAAGTAGAGAACAGCTACTAACAGGGATTTTATAGCTAAGTGGCTGGCTGGGTATCCATAAAAGGGAGCTACACCCTCTCCCCCCCTGCTTCATATTTCACAGTGGGGAAGCTTAAATACTTTCCTTCCTGTTTTATCCTCCTTCCTAGAGCAATCACTCCTATGAATGGTCCTTTCAACTGAAAAGTCAAGAAAAATGTTGCTGCAGATCACAAATGCAGTTTTTCAGTCGCTTGATGTCACCGGGAGTTAGTTTTGCAGGCGCACAATCACCCCTTGAACATAGCTAGATCATCTTTCTAGCATGTCACCATTGTGAAGATTTGGAAAGACTAAACCTGAACTTTGAAAGGTACATACACCAAGGAAAAGAGCAGCAGCAGAATACTTCTCCCGTCTCCCTCTCCATCATGCTTTCATTCAAGAGAAGAAAGGATTGTGCCATTCCTGGTGAAATATCCTTTATTTGTTAAGCTGCACCTGTAGGGAAAAACTCATCCACCCTTTTAATTGTTTTAGCCCTATTTTTCTGTTTCTCCTTCCCAGATCATCTAATTTATTATGGGGAAATCCTGCCTCTACCCCTGCTCCAAGTCCTAGTAGCCAAATTTCTTGTACACGGTTTCTGTGCGTATGAAAAGAAAACAAACCATCCCATCAGACTGCAGAGAGATGGAAGAGTCATTTCATAGACACTGCTGCAGCCTTGAGATTACAGTAGCTCCTGCTGCAACCCCCAGGGATTTGCATAACAATGGATTTACCAGCCCCAGGCCCTTTCCTTCCCTAACCTGCTTCCAAAGCCAAGTCCCGTGAGGATGCAGAGTAAGTTGCACAAAGCTGGTCTCCATAGGATGTATGAGGCGTGGGTTTCCCAAAACTTCTCTCCTCCACCCGCTCCTACACAGAGTGACTACCCTGGTTCTGGTGTGGACCAAGATCTGGAGATAAGGGTGCAACCCACATAACTGTAGTTCTCAGGACACATGGTAAAGCAGTCAGCTGGAGAGACAAAATATTAAATTCAAGGATTAACATAACTGAGACTTTAATCAGCAAACAAAATAATAATTCACTAAAACAATATATCCTGAAACTGCAGTTCGGGTCATACTTTTGAGAAGCTACTTATGAACATGAAAAACCATACTTCATATTTTCATGTAGGGACTGATCCAAACCCCAGTGAAGTCAAAAGACAGCTTTAGATCCTGCCCTTAATATGTATTTCATAACTTAAAATACCAGCCCTGAGCTATGGCTCTTACAGAGGTGAGTGATATTTTAGGTCAACCAGACAATAATTTTTCATATTACTTCGATATCTGGCAGATATAAACTTCACTATTTCATATTTCCCAGATCAAAACTAATTCTAGAAACCTCTAACAGCAAGCAGCAGAATGATAAAATTTACTTAAAACCACAAAAAACAATAGAGGGTCTAGGAGTCCTCAACTCGGGAGTTGAAGGCACTTAGCACCTCACAACATAAAGCCCTAACACGTAGGCAACCATATATAGATCACTCTTTCTTGGATCTAAGAAGAGAGAGCATAAGGTTGCCCAGACTGGAAAATCTCACCACGTTAAAACCATATGTTGACAAATAAACATTACTCAACTGAATTAAATATAAAAAGAATAGAGTTTATTTTACATCTTATTTTAAAAACTTGTTCTACAATTTTCATGCATTTTAAAGTATACTCATAGTTTTTTCTTTAGTTCATATTCTATGCGAAGTATTTTTCTCCAGCAAACTAGGTAAATGCCATGCAAAATTAGATAACACACACATTTAGGCTCTCCTCCTGGAAGCACTTACACACATGGTTAATGTTATCCATAGGAACATTCCTATTAAAATCAATGGGACTGCTCATGTGTGAATAAAGTTAAGTGTGTGGGCAAATGTTTGCAGGATCAGGGGCTCACACTTTCTGCATAAGTTTAATTTATAAATATAGGTTTTGGTGAGAAGAAAAAAAAGTGAACACAAGTATTTTGAAAGGAAGAGACAGATCGGAATAAACAGAGTAGAATTTCTTCCTTGTAACTAGTCTGTAACCTGAATACTTTGTATATGCTGCAGTGCCCTGCCATGGCATAAAGCAGAATTTTTTCCCTCCTCAGTAACAAATAGTATGTTATTCAGTGAAAGAAAGTATCTTTAACAATCTCATGACTTTTAGGCAGCGGTTCTTCTGTGTCAGGAAAGTATTGCACCAACCTATCTTCTCTCCTCCTTCCCCCAAGCGATTGAAAACACAAACAAATAGTGTAAGCCAAATTTTGTCCTCAGATCCAGTACAAGCGTGCAGCACCCAGAAAAGTCAATGGGAGCGGAGTGCAAATGAAAACATGTTCGTTTCTCCATGCCAGACAGTAGTTAAAATTTCATTTGCCACTTGAATTCCCTAGCTAACATTTGGCAAGTGCTTATAAAAATGTAAAGTGCTTAATATTGTTCCGATACACAAGATCTTTAAAAAAAAAAGTAGTGATTTTCTAGTATATTTACAAAGAGAACCATGCTGAAATCCTTTTATTAGCAGTAATAATGGTTTCCATTTATAAAGTAGCTTTCTTCCAAGAGCATAAAATTGCTTTTACACAGGTAAGTTTTATTGTGGAAAATCTGAGACACGGAGAATTGACTGTGGAATCCAATTCTCAATCCCAGTCCCCTGTTGTAACCACTAGGTAATGTAACCTCCCTGCTCTCTAATGCAGATACCATGGTATTATATAAACTAAAATTATGCTTTAAAGTAACTTGAGAATATAACAATGTGGTAACTTCTGAATATGTTTTTCATTTTGATCATGAGAATACAATAGCATCTTGCCAATCAAGCCTGTTTTCTATCGGGCCTATGTGGTAACCAGTTTTGTGTAATACTTAGATGATTCATTAGGTCTCTCTTCCCGAAGCAGTTTGAAAAAAAAAAAAAACAAAAAAACAAACAAAAAGTTTACTGGCCAAAATATTTCTTTGCATTGCCAGATATTATGTTTCAAATTAACAGTTTAAGCAAACAAATCTGGCCGAGGACACTAACCATATTGAGGGGGATGCAGCCAAACCATTCTGTTAATAAATTGTCTCTTACACCTCCAATGCTACAGCTGAGTCAACAAATCCAGACACTCATCTGAGCTTTATCAATTATGCTCACTAAATGTCGTCAAAAGTCCACCATGGTGGACAATGCCATGAAAAAAGGAATCAAATGCAAGTGAATATGAAGTCTTACTCTAATAGGAAAACAGGTACATTACAGTCAATTTATTGAAGCATAGATTTTTAAGAGACATTTACTAGCAGCCTTATGAAGATGCTTAATAACAATCTGAAGTGAAGTGCTGAACTCTCGCAGCTCCCAAGAAAAACAGTAGGAGCTAAGGGTGTTGAGAATCTCACACAACCAGGCCCAACAATTGTACTAAGTTTTCAAAGAATGATTTAAACCCCCCTCTCCCAAAACACCCTCAGCACAGGGTTATGAATTGGGATTATTATCTTCTTTAAACTTTGCCTTGCAATGCACTTTGACAAACTATAGGCGCATTCCCCTAAGGGGCACAAAGGAAAGTTTGGGGGGCATTTGGAGGAGCCGGGGCCAGCCCCCATGGGGGACAGGGAGGGAGCGCCACCCAGCCCTGGCCACAGCTCCAGCCCTGGCCACACCTCTGCCCTCATTCCCACTCCATCCCCAGGACAGCTCCACTTCTAGCCCCAACTCTGCCCCCAGTTCCATCGTCAGCACAAGCTCCTCTGCTGAGCCAACTGCGCAGTAACGTTGGGGTGTGTGTGAGATAGATTCCATTACTGGGGGCGGGGGGTGTGACAGGAAAATTTCGGCACCTCCGAGTTAAGGGCTGTTATAAAGAGGATGGGGATCAATTGTTCTCCATGTCCACTGAGGGTAACACAAGAAGTGATCAGCTTAATCTGCAGCAAGGGAACTTTAGGTTAGGAAAACCTTTCTAACGATAAGGGTAATTAAGATCCAAGGGAAGTTGTGGAATCCCCATCACTGGAGGTTTTTAAGAACACATAGGACAAACATCTGTCAAGGATGGTCTAGGTATACTTGATCCTGCCTCAGGGCAGGGGGCTGGACTTGATGACCTGTTGAGGTCCCTTCCAGCCCTACATTTCTATGATTCTATTACATCCGCAGCTAGAATGTCAGTTTCAGCTTCTTGTCTAAAGGTAGTCAAATGGCCAGATGCTTAGTGGTTCATTCTGGATAAGCCCCCAAACATTCAGTTCCAAACTTAACTAGCCTAATCACAAAAATAATTTTTATTTAGAACAAGTGGAATCATCATACCCAATCTGTCTCTTTTATAATTAACTTTCTAATTAGAAAATTATTTGACTGAAGTACATACAAGCTGCGGTTTAAAAAAATGTCAGGGATTTTAATCAAATTCAGCCTTGCAAGAACAATTTTAAAAGTTGGATCATATTTTTATTGACGGTCTTGATTAGCTTTTTTTGCAGTTGTGCACATATATTGTAGTTAGAATTAAAAGACATGGTGCCCTTGCAGAAAGAGGATGAACGTCATCCCATGTAAGTGCAGCAATAAGGGCATTCTTTATAAAAGTTCACAAAACCACAGGTAGCATGGGAGTTTGTACTGGCATGAAATGAAAACATTAGAAGTACAAGGTCAAAACAAACAAGCTGAGCCTATCCTCATTGAATTCAATGGATAATTCTCTGAAAACATCGACTTTATGTGTGGCAGCAGTCAAAAAAGCTAACAAAATGTTAGGACCCATTAGGAAAAGGATAGATAATGCAACATAAAATATAATAATGCCACTATATAAATCCATGGTATGCCCACACCTTGAATACTGTGTGCAGTTTTGGTCACCCCCTCTCAAAATATATATATATATATATATATATATATATATATATATATATATATATATATATATATATTAGAACTGGAAAAGGTGCAGAGAAGGGCAACAAAAATGATTAGAAAAAAACAGCTAATGTTGGTTATGACAGAGGTACAATAAAATCACGAATGGAGTAGAGAAAGTGATTAAGGAAGTGTTATAAACCCCTTCACATAGCATAAAAACTAGGGGTCACCCAATGAAATTAATAAGCAGCAAGTTTAAAACAAACAAAGGGAATTACTTCACACAACACACAATCAGTCTGTAGAACTCATTACCAGGGGATGTTATGAAAGCCAAAGTATAAATGGGTTCAAAAAAGACTTAGATAAGTTCATGGAGGATAGGTCCATGCAACCCCATATTCTGGGTGTCCCTAACCTCTGCCAGAAGCTGGGACTGGACAACAAGGGATGATCACCTGTTCTGTTCATTCTCTTTGAAGCATCTGCCAGTGGCCACTGTTGGAAGACAGGATGCTGGGCTAGATGGACCATTGGTCTGACCCTATGTGGGGTTTATACGTAAAACTTTCAAAATTCAACAAAAAAGTAACACCAAATTGACTGCTGCAGGTATCACATGATATTTTTTCCCATCTGAGTAAAACATGAAATACAATGTAATGCAAACTGAAGGTAAATATAGAACAGACAGTTCTGATCCTTAAAGGGGTAAGTAAACCGAATAAAAAAAAAATAGCAACTCAACAGGAGCTTTGTCTGAAAAACAGCAGAAGCATGGCTCCAATTTTTTGTTCATTTTGAATAACCCTTCTTTTATTTTAAGTAAAACATCTTTGCAAGTTACTATAGTGGAACAAACAAACAGAGATTAGAAAGAAGGAAAGAAGAGACTCAAAGACTCAAGTAGAATCATAATTTGTTTGCAAAAATCATCTTCCTCAAACTGTCTGCCTCTCAGTTTCCTGCTCCATAGCTCAATTTGTCATTTGGTTACAAACTGAGAAATGCATTACAGAGGTAGAAATTAAGCCTCGGATATACTGTGGAGCAAAGCTACACAAGATATACAATCTTCAAAACAGCATGCTTCCAAATGGAGAGATTTGAGAGAGACAGCCACGTACCACAGAAATTACTGTAAATACCATTTCATGGAAAATATTCCAAGTCTGACCAGAAAAATATTTTAAAATATTTTACTTTTGGGGCTACATGCTATTTAATTTATTTCTGGCTCTTATGTAAGTCTTCATTCCTACAAAATTTCACTGCTGTAAGTAGTCATTCATGCAACTAGTCCCATTGACTTCAACAGTATTACGCGCCTGATTAAGGACTGCTCACATGAGTAAAGTCTGCAGACTCAGACAAAATGGCATATTTAATCTCCATCACTCTGCTGATCTTTTCACATACAAGGAATGCAGCCCAGCTTCACCTTATATTAATTTAAAAAAAGGGGCCTGAAGAAGTTTAAGTGTCCCTCAGGAAGCAAACCCCAATAGTAAGGATTTTGTCCTAAGAAAGAGTGTGGGCACTGGGCTTGGAGTCAGGAAATTTGAGCTCTGTTCCTGGCTTTGCTGCTGACTCACTGTGTAGTCACAGGCAAGTTAGTAAAACCTCCCTGCACTTTAGCTTACCCAGCTGTAAAATGGAGAGAGTTTCACTGTCAGAACTGCAGATGGTAAACAATGAGTTTTGTCATCACTAGATTTTCAGACTGGATGTGAGAGAAGCCCCAGAAATCTTGGCTGAAAAATAGCCGTATGGTTTCTCCACATGCTGTCATGTTCCAAAAAGCAGTTTGCACAATATGTGCAAAATATCTGTTGCTTTTTCCCCTCCCATTCAAATGAATTAGGCCTGCTCCTTCTACACCTCTCTTCTTTTCTTCCCTCCTTACTCTTTTGCTTTTTTACATCTTTCCTTTTTCTCTTTTCCTTATCCATCTTGCTCGCACTCCCCATTCCTCCACTCACCAGCCAGCTACATGCTGCTAGCAATGATGAGCATCCACCCCACTGTCACTCCAGGCTGAGCTGAGTGCCATGATATCAGAAGAAACTCCTAGATGAGGTTTCTTGAGCCTGCAGCCCTCTACATGTGAGCGCCTCCTTTCCACATGGGAGCAGGGAACGAAAGTGGCTTCCAAGGAGCAATCTGCCACGTCACCTGCAAACGGAGCAGCACATTTACAAAGTGTGGGATTGGATCTTGAGCCCTACAGCTTTATTCATCCCCACTGATCCTCTCCTCTGCCCACGCTGCACCTTTAACTAGTTTGTTGGCCCTTCCTTGTCATGGGCTTCCCAGCAGACTGGGAAACACTGATTTAAAGTATATTAGAGTATGTTTATGAAAGAACCCTAAAACTGTCATGTTTCCTAACAATGCGAACCAATGTTCTTTCACTAATGATATGGGATGCTCTGTTTAAAGTTTTTAAAATGTTTGTGGGGCTCTTCCTAAAGCAAACCACTGTTCTGATGAGAAATAAAAAAGCAGCCCTCTGAAATCCACACTTCAAATGCGGATTTGTTTTCTAACAATAAAGTCAGGTTAATTCAAGGCTTACTTCGATTAATTGTATGTTATAAACTGTCATCTGCCAATTTTGCAATACACACACTAGGGTTCTTTTATATTTTTTAGGGAGAATTTGAGACAGAAAATGAATTTTCTTTCCATTCTTTGGTAAACATCAAGTTCACAAGAGCAGGGCAAAAATCTCTCATTAATGTGAATTTGCAATTGGGCTCATTCTTTGGTCATTTTGCAAACTTCAGCCCAGCCTTGAAATGTTCCTGGGATAAGGTTGTTTGCTTGGCTGCAAAACCTGGAAACAAGCTTCTCCCATAGGTGCTCTCCTTCATTCCTCTCCACCAAGCCCCAGGACTTTCCCCATCGGCCTTAAATATCTTCAGGCAACTCCAATGGCCTGCCCTCCACCCCAGCCCTTCATCTTCAAGTCTCATGGCATCACTGGGTCCCATTTCCTTTAAAGGGTCTTTCAAAAAAGGGACCATAAGCCACTGCATCCCCAATTGTTACAGGGTCTTCCAGTGGGCAAGATGTATTGTCCTACTTATATCCCAGAGTAAGCAATGCTCTACTGAGCTGGGACTGAGAAAAGTCTGCAGAAGTTCCTTAGTTACCATACTGTTATGGGCCTTTCCCTCCGCCCGCCCTTCACAGTTCAGTGTTTTCTCCATCTATTCTCTACCATACAATGGGGGGGAGGGAGCACACTAATGCACCCTCCAGAAAACGTCTAAAGAAAAACCAGGTGTCCTGCTGCTTGTTGGTGAGGGAGAGTTTGTGTGTCTGGGGCAGAGATGGGACATGGTGGGGCAAGTGGGCAGCTGAAGGGAGAAAGAAATTGTGGCATGGGGTTTCTTTTCTTACACTCAAAGCTCCAAGGAAATCTACATAGGTTAGTTTGTTTCCACTGTGTGCAAACTAAACTGCAGCATCAGTGCAAAAACCAACTGTTTCCAGGTTCACATAGCCCCAAAGTGTCCTTTATATTCAAATTTCTTCTGCAAGCAGCAAAGCATACGGCATGATACAAGAGAGATTTCTCCTCATCCAGTACCAATCAAGCTATGTTTTTGTTGCTATGGTTTTAATAGATAGTACCTTATCTGGTACTAGAGTTTCCATTGTACACTGTACAGCACATTTCCTGAGAGTACAGATTGCCTGATTACTCCATTATGCTGACTTTCTATATATCACAGAGTTAGAACTGCTGTCTGGCCAGAGTTAGAACTATTGTCTGTATCACATAGCACACCAGACAAGTATTTATCTGGGAGGTCCACACACCGTATAACTTTACCAAACTCTTTTATATAATCCCTTCATGAACCATTTTTTCCCCACCATTTTTGGACAATATATTCTCCCTTCAGTAAATGCATACTTCAAAGGCAGAAAAATAACTTAAGGAGATATATATCGGTTTCAGGACTGGTAATGTTCAGCATGTATTTAGGAATAAGTCTACAAAATAAATGAGCCAAGAAACACCTCCTACCATAAACACCTTCCTCAGAGGCAATTCCCAGAGGACAAGGCTGCTTAATATTTGCATTTATAAACCATTTTCAGGATCTCAGAACACAAATGAATTTAGCTTCACCCTGCATTGTTATCCCCATTTTACAGAGGGATTAAGTGAGACCTAGAGAAGGTAGGTGACTCCCCTAGTACCACACAGGATTCTCAATGGCAGAGCCAGGAATACAGCACAGGTCTCCTGACTTTCAGTCCTGTGCCTTAACAACAAGACCCTCCTTAAGGGAAACAGTTCATATAAAATAAGACCTATTTCCACCACCACAAACCCTCACTCAATTTTCACAGATGAGCTAGTTCCAAGGTGTAGGAAAGTTCAGTTCAATAATGGATTTTTTTATTTGCACTCTGAACATTCACACTTTTGGCAGGTCCAAAAATATCCATCCCTGGTGGACAATGATCTGCCCTCAGTTATATCTGCCTTTGACACCTCCTATCCAGACATGTCAAACCCGTGGAAAAAAACGCAGAAATTGGGCTTGTTTTTTGGCTTCATTGGCTTGTGAGTTGCTTGTTGGCTTGTAGCTTGTTGCTTTTTTTTTTTTTTTTTATTGGTTCCCGGCAAGCAGGACAAGGGGGGAGAGAGTCAGGGGTGCGCAGTAGGCCCACCACAGTCCCAGACTGTACACTGGGGGGAGATCTAGTCACATGGAGTGTTGGAGTTCTTAGGGACTGGCTTGTTTTGGCCTTGTTTTGAAATGGCATTAGCTTGATTTTTGGCTTATTGTGACAGTCAGGGTGCTTATTTACTGCATAAAAGTTGGCAACTGTGCTCCTATCTGGATTAAAGCAATGTAACATACCTGGGCACACAGCCATGAGCCCTTAGGAAACTCCAGCTAGTACAGAATACTACAGAAAGTCTTGGCAACACAGGCTACCGCAAGCACATCAAACTAGTCCTCTTCTCCCTACACTGGCTTCACAAAGAATATAGAGTTAACTTCAAGATCTTGGTCCTTATCTTCAAGGCACTTAAGGCCTACCTAAAAGATTGCCTAATGCTCTGGGATGAGGAGCATGGCAACTTTGCTTCTTTGGCAAAATGGAGCTTTCTACCATAAGGGTCAGGCTTCTCAGTGCAGAAGACGAAGCTTTCTCAGACACCAGTCCAAACAAACTCCTGCAGGAACATCTTAATGTCACCAGCTTCTGTTCCAAGTAAAATGCACCCTTCTCAGACCCACGTTTTCTAACATAAACATATAAAAACCTTTACAGAATGGAACAGAACAGAACAGAGCGTTCTGGCACTATTCCTGACCCAAGTAAAGCAGGAAGTTAGAGAAACATCACAAGAAATCAAAATTTTAATGAAATTTCTTGTTGTACTTGGCAGATCCAAGAATTTTACTTCAAAACAGCATCCAATCTTTCTAGTTCAACTATTAACCTTCTGAGGTTTTCCCACAGCTCATCAAGAATTCACTGAGATTCAACCTATAGAACAGTAGAAAATCAGTACTAACACATATAGGTAAATTGCTGGTGTCCCTGGAAAGAATGAAGTAAGCAAAATCTAGACTGAGGTGCACCACATTAGATTCATCTGACTGGACTACAAAGGGCCTGATTCAAAGCTCTTTGAAGTCAACGGAAATACTCACATCGACTTCAAAGGAGGAAGAACAGGCCCATATTTTCCATCCAACTTGTTGTCAAAGAGCTCCCCCAAAGGAAGAATAAATGAGGATACTCAGATGGTGACGATGACTAAAGTTCCAAGTCAAAATAAAAAGCGCTCTGTGATAATAATTTTAAAAAACTAGATAAATTGGAACTCAATCTAGAGGCTTCTGTACAAACCTAACAGAAAGCTCAAGGTATGATTAGGGAGGGAAAACCCTAAGACTCAGCAAGACTAAATTTCTTAGTCTAATAGGGCTTAACAATCATTTGGAATAATTTCCACACAGAGCAATTAGTACATGCTATATAATAATTTAATTTTAACTGCGGATTTAGAAAAAAAAAGTGTTGCACCCCACAAAATAAATTGGAAATAATTGGCAAATTCCTTTAACCATACTGCTGCTGAGGACTTTATATCTAAAGGACTATGTATTTATTTATAAGTGGGGAGGGTTATCCTTATAACCACAGGTGTACTATTGCAGTTTTTACCCACAGAGTGCAAGTCAATGAAAATTTGAAACAAATGGAGCAGAGAGTTTCTTTTTTACAAAAATAGACATCACCGAAAAGTGCAGACCCCATTCCTGAAGATTCAGCGAGTCCTGCAGGGAATTTCCCTTAAAAACTGTGTTTGCCTGCACAACAGAGGAGGACCTAGCAGACTGTCGGGTAGCTGCAGCATTACTCCATACTTTACACTTCCTCTTTGGAAGAGCACTCTCATTTAGAAGAAATGTCCTGTCCACTCGTCATTATTTCTGATCATCTTCTGACTGTCTGACACACGATGCCACTGCTAACAGTGCAGCAGGCACATACAGCCATTTAAAGACTTCTTAGTGAGTCGTTTTTCAATGATAAACATTTCTTTTTTGAATTTATTACAAAGCAACAGAATATGCCTAAAGGAAGGGTCACATATATTATTCTGAACCTGCACATTTTACAACCTTGTTTGCTTCCCTGTTAAGGGCCCAATACTGCCCCCTTAAATCAATCACAAAACTCATTGACTGCAGTAGGCTCAGGATCTGGCTCTTGGTGAGAATACTAATTCTATAATAGTAGTAAGAATTATAATACTTTGCACTTATATTGTCACTTTTCCCAAAGGACCTCAATGCACTTCAAAAACATGAATTAAGCCTAGTCACAATATGCCAGTGAGGCAGATAAATATCACTATAATATATAGATGAGAGGCACCAAGCAAGTGATCTGCCCAAGGTCATATACATCAAGACAGTAACAGAGATGAGAATAGGACCCAGGAATCGTGACGTCCGATGTGACGTGACGTGACTTGTTCTAACCACTAGGCAACACTTTATAGAAAGATTCTGTTATAAAGAAACGTGCTTGCAAATAGCAGATTCATTGGGTACTAAAATCAATACTCACAGATCATGGGAAAATGCATCACGGTTTAGGAACTTTCTTGATCATTTATCAACTAAGTAAAACATGAGGTTTGTTGTACCAACTACCTATTTGTACAAACTTTTAAAAAAGTATAATATATCTTTCTTTTATTACAAGGAATAAAACTCATTTTAAAAATATATTTTGTTTCTCTCAAAGTGGGAAGGAAGGCTAGTGTAGAAACTTTTTTTCAACGGCGGAGATGACCATTCAAAAGAGCAGCACCCTTGAAAGAAAGGTTTTTTGTCTTTATCTGAGGGTCTTTTTCACCCCTAACTTTTTGTTCCTTTGCTTTTCTTTCTTCACCCTTAAACTCAGTACTTCAGAGAGGATTACTCAGTGTTCTGCTATAGACCAGACTGTACGCAGTGCTCCACTATGTATCAGGCTTAGCTTTCCTCTGCACGATCCACTCCAACCTTCAAGGATATGGAGGAGCAGAAGGCCTAGTGTGAAATAACCCCATTAAGAAGTCCTGTGGTTCAATCTCAGCTCAGCTATATACTGCCAGCAGTACCACAATCAAAATAATGTATTCTTTTGAGTCAATTTCCCTCTCCGTGAAGGTCCTGCACGATGCAAAGTGACACCAAATGGTCCCAAATAAAACCAATCCCCAACCCTAACCCAGCTCCTCCCCACACACTTCCATCTATGAAATATTAAAAGTCGCTACTCACTAAACTATGTATGTGACCTGCTTCACTGTAGTATGCAAATACTTTCGAATGAATAAGAAAGCAATAAAGGTCAGCCCAGATCTGAAATGAAAAACCAAACATGAGCAGCTTTTCTTCAGCTAGTATGAGCCAGATCCTCAGCTGACAGAAAAATGATGAAGCCTTAATAGGGCCCTACCAAATTTATGGCCATGAGAAACGTATCACGGACCGTGAAATCTGGTCTACCCCTCACCCATGAAATCTGGTTTTTTGTGTGCTTTTACCCTATGCTATACTGATTTCATGGGGGAGACCAGCGTTTCTCAAATTGGGGAAGTTGGGAAGGGGGTCACTAGGTTCTTTTAGGGGGCTGATGGTATTGCCACCTTTACTTCTGCGCTGCCTCCAGAGCTGGGTGGCTGTTGGCCGGGTGCCCAGCTCTGAAGGCAGCACCTTGCCAGAAGCCACACAGAAGTAAGGGTGGCAATACCAGACCGTGTCACCCTTACTTCTGCACTGCTGCTGGTGACGGCGCTGCCTTCAGAGCTGGGCTCCCGGCCAGCAGCCACCGCTCTCCAGCTGCCCAGCTCTCAAGGCAGCATCGTCGCCAGCAGCAGTGCAGAAGTAAGGATAGCAGTACTGCAACCCCTACTACAATAACCTTGCGACACTCCCCCCCCCCCCCCCCCGCCCCCAACTCCAGGACCCCTACTATTACAACACTGTCAAATTTCAGATTTAAATAGCTGAAATCATGACATTTACGATTTAAAATCCTATGACCATGAAATTGACCAAAATGGACCCTGCATTTGGTAGGGCCCTGCTTATTGATCTAGCACCAGGATTGCGACCTCTAACTGATTTAGGAGCCTAAATCTCATTTTCAACAGGGAGTTAGGTGCTTATGAGCCAAACTCTCATAGATAATCAATGGGATTTAGGCTCTTAAGTGCTTAAAACCCTTTTGAACATGAGATTTAGGCTCCTAAATCAATTAGGCATTGCAATGCTGAGCGCGGCCATAGGCACTACTCCATGGGTGCTCTGGGGCTGGAGCACTGATGGGGAAAAATTAGTGGGTTCTCAGCACCCAAGCTTCCCTAAACCCCCCACCCCACCCCACCTCCTCCTCCCCTGAGCACACTGCATCCCCACTCCTCCGCCTACTTACCAGCGTTTCCCACCCAGCCACCACCAAACAGCTGTTTGGCAGCATTAGCTCGCCCCGGGGGGAGGAGCGGGAACGTGGCGTGCTCAGGGGAGGAGGCGGGGAAGAGGCAGGGCTGGGGCAGGCATTTGCGGAAGGAGTTGGAAGAGGCGGGGTAGGGGCAGGGCATCATGGAAGGGATGGAGTGGGGGCGGGGCCGGGGGGGGGTCGATGTCGAGTACCCACAGGAAAGAGGGGAAGTCAGCGCCTATAAGCGCAGCAACACCTAAATACCTTTAAAAATCTGAGCCTTAATGAGCAGCTATTCAATATTTTGTTTTATCCTCATTGGTCAATATGTGGCCACATCGTATTTACTGCACACTATTCAAACCCTGTGCTGAATACAGAATTATTAATTTCCCCCTGGACTTTGCTGTGGCCGTCATCACTAGGATTGCATAGACATCCTTAATTCTGGCATTTCCTAACTTTTAAGTGCTTGACTTTGTAACCTTAATAATGTTCCTTTAATGTCATTTGTGTGTGTGTAATTTCCTAGGTTTCCAAAAAAAAAAAAAACAACCACCTGAAAAAACAGTAATTCCATCCTGTGGCATCATATTGACACCTACATGGTTCATCAGCAAGGTTGGAAACTTTAGCTCCACTGCACAGACCTCCGCCGCTTGGGCTAACTGATGGAATAACTGACTGAAGGAGTAGGTTGTTATACTTCATGTGAACCAGCACTAAAGAGGGATGCAACTCACACTTTGCCAGTGGGTTTCACAGACTCAGGAATCTTTGGTTCCGTTCAAGGCTTGGGCAAGGCGTGTACTCCAATGGGCATAGATTTTTCTGCCCCTTCCCAGCCTGCCTCTTCTCTCCCTCTGGTGCCTTGTCCCAGTCCCATTCATCTTGCCCTCATAATCCCAGACTCCATTCCTCAGGCTTCTCATCCCAGTCCCAGTCTCTTTGCCCAGCCACTCATATTCTCCCACTCCACTGCTCAAGACCCAATCTTCTTCCCCCACCCCATCAACTTCCAGTTTCTCTCCTTCCCCACTCCCAGTCTCAGTCTCCTTGCCCAGCCAATCCCACTTCCACCTTCCTGGCTCCTTGTCCAATCTGTCTCACCCCATTAATCCCTCCTGGCTCCCAATTCTAGTCTCCCTCCCCAGGCTCCTTGTCCAATCTCAGTCTCCCCTCCACGGCTCCTCTCCCTAGTCTGTTTGTACAGCCAGTCCCAGTTCTGCCCCACACACTAACTCTTTGTCAGATCTGTCTCCCCTCCTCCTTGCCCCTGTTCCGCCCACACATACGCACACACACAGGTTCCTAACTCCAGGCTACATGTCCAGCCAGTCTCAGTCTTCTCCATTCCCCCAGTTTTTTTATCTGATCTCAGCATTTCCACCCCACCCAGCCAACTGGCTCCCAACCCATTTCTCTTACTGGCGCCCAACCCCTGTCTCAGGGATTTCCCTACAACACACTGAATTTCCCCAACACTCTCCCCTGTGGTCAACTAGTTACATCATGCAGTGTTGCCAATTTAGTCATTGGTTGGAAGTTTGAATTGAAATTGAAACATTAATACACACTTTAAAAGCATATACAGTATGTGACAAAATACTTGTATTTGAAAAAGCATAATAGGTTTGAAAAGTATGAACAAAGACGCATTTCCTCACACAGCTGTTGTTTTGTCATATTTGTTTTGGCAGTGTTAGCCAACCTAATAATTTCAAGTTATGATTTGCATGCAAAGTCTGAATGAGCTCTCCCATGACAACTAACTATGAACTGGGGGTGGGAGGGAAAGGCTTCAGGACAAGACTGTTTACATGAACACACCTATTCTGCCTAGGTATCCAGTAGACAGAGTTGTGAAGCACTAATGATCGATTTTGTCTGATGTTGGGTTACAAATCACATTAGTATTGAATGCAGAGGTAATGAAATGTTGTTATTCTCATTGTATGAGTAAAGGGCAGCAGGACTGTACTTAGCCTGTCGTGATTGAGGGAGTCACCCTCAGTGCTTAATTTTTGCCAAGTTTGAGCCCCAGCACATCGAGGCTTGGCAGTTCATAGTCCCGGGACCTCTGAGCTTGACACATCAGTTATGAAAGTAAAAAAAAAAAAAAAACACAACAACAACTTGCTTTGTAATGAAAGAAGTCCTGGGATTCAAGCAAGCACTGGTCCCCCTCCACTGAACTGCATCACTAAGCAAGGGGTTTGGAAAGCAGATGCCAGTGGAGAGACAGAGAGGGTGGGGACAGGTGTTTTGCTTGGTGGTGTGGGCTTTGCCTAAGAGTCACAGGCACTATTTGACCTGTCCTCCTCTGCTGTTTAAAGATAGAGCTGATTAGGCTCCACTGAGAATTTTTTGTTTTGTTAAGTGACCACTAGAGCTAAAATCACTGATAATCAGGTCTAAGTGCTTAGACCTGCTGCAGGACAGCATTTCTGTGGAAGATCCTGCCCAGGCTGCACTAGCAGCGAGGTTCCCCCACTGAAAGCTGAAGTCACCGAGAGCTGGTGGAACCTCAACAGAGCACAAAGGTCACAATGGCAGGTGGCAGCAGAAGGTGACTGTGCAGGGTGATGGAGCGATGGAGTGAACAATGGCATGGCGAACAGTGGCCAGAGCAATTGGGCAAAGCGAGTGGCTGGAGGAATGAGCAAGGTGCCTTCTCCCTCCCACTGCCCCATGTCTCCCATGAGAACCAGGGCCTGCGATCTAGTAACTTCTGTTAGTTGCCGGAAGAAAGCCTCTTCCACCTCATCCCCCTGGTCTGGTGGTCTATAGCAGACTCCTACAACGACATCACCCTTGTTGCTCACGCTTCTAAACTTAATCCAGAGACTCAGGTTTTTCTGCAGTTTCATACCAGAGCTCTGTGCAGTCATACTGCTCTCTTACATACAATGCAACTCCCCCACCTTTTCTGCCCTGCCTGTCCTTCCTGAACAGTTTATATCCATCCATGACAGTACTCCAGTCACGTGAGTTATCCCACCAAGTCTCTGTTATTCCAATCACGTCATAATTCCTTGACTGTGCCAGGACTTCCAGTTCTCCCTGCTTGTTTCCCAGGCTTCTTGCATTTGTGTATAGGCACTTAAGATAACTCGCTGATCCTCCCTCCTTCTCAGTATGAGGCAGAAGTCCTCCCCTGTCGCACTCTCCTCGTGGTTCCTCCCGGTATCCCACATCCCCACTTACCTCAGGGCTTTGGTCTCCTTCCCCTGGTGAACCTAGTTTAAAGCCCTCCTTACTAGGTTAGCCAGCCTGCTTGTGAAGATGTTCTTCCCTCTCTTTGTTAGGTGGACCCCGTCTCTGCCTAGCATTCCTCCTTCTTAGAGCACCATCCCATGGTCAAAGAATCCAAAGCCTTCTCTCCGACACCACCTGTGTAGCCATTCGTTGACTTCCACCATTCGACAGTCTCTACCCGGGCCTTTTCCTTCCACAGGGAGGATGGATGAGAACACCACTTGTGCCTTAAATTCCTTTATCCTTCCTCCCAGAGCCACATAGTCTGCAGTGATCCACTCAAGGTCATTCTTGGCAGTATCATTGGTGCCCACATGGAGAAGCAGGAAGGGGTAGCAATCCGAGGGCTTGAGTCTCGGCAGTCTCTCCATCACATCATGAATCCTAGCTCCTGGCAAGCAGGAGACTTCTCAGTTTTCCCGGTCGGGGCAGCAGGTAGATGACTCAGTCCCCCTGAGGAAGGAGTCCCCGACCACCACCACCCGCCTCTTTTTCTTGGGAGTGGTAGTCATGGAACCCCCATGCCTAGGACAATGTATCTCATGCCTTCCAATAGGCGGAGTCTCCTTCTGTTCCCTTCCCTCAGATGTATCATCTAGTCCACACTCCATATTAGTACCCGTGGAGAGAACATGAAAACGGTTGCTTACCTGTATCTGCATTGCTGGTACATGGACGCTCCCCTTTCTTCTTCTAGAGGTCACATGCTGCCAAATTTCTTCACCGTCCTTCTGTCCCCGCTGTGCAGCCTGCTCTGAATCTTCAGAATATTGTGTCCATAGAAGCATATCCTGATGTCTGTCCAGGAAATCTTCAGTTCCTCTTATGCAACGCAGGGTCGATACTTGTTTCTCCAGACCTTGAACCTTCTCTTCCAATATGGAGACCAGCTTGCACTTTGTACAGACAAAGTCACTTCTGTCCTGTGGAAGAAAGACAAACATGGCACATCCTGTGCAGGTAACAGCTGAATGCTCACCATCCATATTACCTTCCTTCTACGAGCTTCCTCAGGAGTTGTAGTAACTACTCAGAGAAGCCTGCAAGATGTAAGCCCCAATGGGCTCTCCCCAGGTGAACTCCCAGGCAAACTCCCTCTGTTCACCCCTCAGCTGGTTCGCAGCTGACTGGCTTTTTATAACAGTCAGGCCCACCCAAGGGTCACCTAGAGCAAAGCACTCCCAATTCACACTTTTCAAACAATCAAGCACACGGTCAAACTGACAAACTGTCCCCACAACAGACACTCAGATACTCACCAACATAGCCCCCCTAATGCAGCACTTAGCGGAACTCCTCTCAGACAGATCCCAGGCAAACTCCCTCTGTTGCCTTCTGCCTGATCATAAGCATATCATGAAGGACTGGAAGTACCGGACAAATGAGAAGCCAAAGATGAATGCACTGCATTCGAGAAGTTCATTAACAGAGTTGTGCAAAATTACAAGGAACCAAGAAGGATATAGAGGTAGTGCTTCATAGTAGGATTGAGTAGCCAACTTTAATTTATATGATGATTTTAAAACATGAGTTAAATCTAATAGAATGGTCATGAAATATTTTTCAGTTTTTACTGTCATGCCATGCAGCCTGCCTTTGCCCTCAGGGTCTCATCCCTCGTCAGCCATCACAGACGCACAGACACACACACACCCCATATATTCGAACGCACCCCCTAATTTCAATTCCTGGGGAAAACACTGCCCAGTCTCCTTGTCCAACTAATACAAGCCTCCCCTCTCCCACTTCCATCCCCAGTCTCCTTGTCCAGTTGTCCCAGTCCATTCTCCTGCCCTCAGATTCAGTCTTACTTGATTTTTTGTCCCAAGTTGCTCCTTTCCCTCTCCCAATGTGGCTTTTGTCCTCTCTGCATTTAAATCAGACAGCAAGTTCCTACTCTGCACAGCCTGCAGCAAGCAGGGGGCTCACCGAGAACACAGCAGAGACAGGCCCTCTGCTCTCAGTTCCAGCTACTGCAGGGAAAGTCTGACTTTAGTCCTGGGTTTGTGGCATGGTCATTTGCTCTGTGAGGAGGGGGTATGTACAGTCTGTTCACACACAGGAGCTGTGAGGAGATGAGGCATGCTGTCAGGATGATGCATGTGCAGTTTGGTTGGAACTAGGATCTGAGAGAGGCGGAGCCATGTTCAGTAAGGGTGGACTCTTCCTCAGTTTTAGCAGCTAAAATCTCTGAAGTCTCTGTGTACGTGACAACAACAATTTTTCAAACGCTTATAAATTGGACAAATTTGGGAAAATTTTCATGGGAATGGCAAAAGGCACATCCCTGACAAAGGCTCTGCCAAATTTCAACTACCTGCTTCTTCAAAGCATGAGGGTGCTAGAGCTATTCAAACGCTACCAACATTTTTGAACATGGGTAAAACAATGCATGTTCCCCAGCTTCATTCTCTTGTTGTTTTCCAAGACAATTCAGCTTGAGGCAGACATCCAGCATGGAATATTTCAGCTGAAATGGCTTGGCAAAGGGAAGTTCCTCTCATGGATTGGTAACTGGGTAAAATATAGGAAACAAAGGGTAGGAATAAATGGTCAGTTTTCAGAATGGAGAGAGGTAAATAGTGGTGTCCTCCGGGGCTCTGTACTGGGACCAGTCCTATTCAACATAACTGATCTGGAAAAAGGAGTAAACAGTAAGGTGGCAAAATTTGCAGATGATACAAAACTACTCAAGATAGTTAAGTCCCAGGCAGACTGTGAAGAGCTACAAAAGGATCTCACAAAACTCTGGGTGATTGGACAATAAAATGGCAGATGAAATTCAATGTTGATAAAGTAATGCACATTGGAAAACATAATCCCAATTATACATATAAAATGATGGGGTCTAAATTAGCTGTTACCACTCAAGAAAGAGATCTTGGAGTCATTGTGGATAGTTCTCTGAAAACATCCACTCGATGTACAGCGGCAGTCAAAAAAGTGAACAGAAAGTTGGGAATCATTAAGAAAGGTATAGAAAATAAGACAGAAAATATCATATTGCCTCTATATAAATACATGGTATGCCCACATCTTGAATAGTGTGTGCAGATGTGGTTGCCCCATCTCAAAAAAGATATATTGGAATTGGAAAAGGTTCAGAAAAGGACAACAAAAATGATTAGGGGTATGGAACGGCTTCTGTATGGGGAAAGATTAATAAGACTGGGACTTTTCAGCTCAGAAAGAGACGACTAAGGGGGGAATATGATAGAGGTCTATACAATCATGACTGGTGTGGAGAAAATAAGAAAGTGTTATTTACTTCTTCTCCTCAATACACAAGAACTAGGGGTCACCAAATGAAATTAATAGGCAGCAGGTTGAAACAAACAAAAGGAAGTATTTTTTCCCACACAACGCACAGTTAGTCTGTGGAACTCCTTGCCAGAAGATGTTGTGAAGGCCAAGACTATAACAGGGTTCAAAAAAGAACTAGATAAGTTCATGGAGGATAGGGTCCATCGATGGCTATTAGCCAGGATGGGCAGGTATGGTGTCCCTAGCCTCTGTTTGCCAGAAGCTAAGAATGGGCAACAGGGGATGGATCACTTGATGTTTACTTGTTCTGTTCATTCCCTTTGGGGCACCTGGCATTGTCCACTGTCAGAAAACAGGATACTGGGCTAGATGGACCTTTGGTCTGACCCAGTATGGCCATTCTTATGTAACGTTATAAGCAGCTGAAAACAGAAACTTATAACGGGAAGAGTTAGGCAACCTTAATAATAAATTATGCTACCAGCCCTGTCTAGAATTATAATACTGTAATTGTGATATAATATATTGCACTTATATAATTCCTTACATGTGAATATCTCAAATTACCTTACAAATGGTAATGAATTAACCCTCACACCACCTCTATGAGATAGATATGCCTATTTCATAATTGTGGACACATCAAGAATAGAGACAAATGACTGGTCCAATGTTATGCAGCAAGTCTGGTTTATGCTAGTTTAACAATTAAATCATGCTTTCCATTTTAGTACTGCACTATGATGCAGTTTCCTTATACAAATATGGTTGTATTTGCTGTGGTAGTTGATGAACAACAGTATTCTGGGAAGAAGAACAGAGTTTTAAATGACCTTCTAGGTTCACACATCCCTACTGATCTATTATAAGGATTGTGTGAGCCTGATCTTAGATGGCTATTATGAGGACCTTTTTCTAGTTCACTTTTGAAAGAACTACTATTTTCCTGCTTTTAAGAGAGTCAGCTGCCATCCCAGCATGGTTCAGAGCAGACACAGAACAGCATAATTGGCTTATAGTAATTCTCTTCCCTTTTGTCAGAAGAGTGACAGGTTTGAGGAATCAGATGACAAGCAGTTTTAATAAGTACTTTTCACTCAGACTAAATGGGTTTTCTAATAATTCAGTAGCCCCTCCTAAATAAATCTGTATTTCATTTTTTAGTTTAGATTTTGGATTTCCATTCCTTCCCCTACGCACCCTTGAATCCAGTTGCTTTTCGAACAATACTTTGTGTCTGTCTGGGACACTACCATCTTCCACATTCTATAAGCCGGAGGATAAAACAAGATGAGAAAAAGGTGGGAGAGTATTAAATAGCTGGTGCATTAGGATTTGCAAAGGAGGATGGCCCCACTGACCAGAAAGTGCTGCACAAATCAGAAGCCAGGTCAGTCTCAGAGAAGCACATTAATGCACCTACTCCCATCTATCATTCTGAGACCAATTTTTCACTTATAAAAAGGTGAAATAGGAGCAGTTAAATGCTGTTATATTTAAGATTTACAGGTGAAAAATTAAACTTCAGCGAGGGTCTGCCAACTGCCAGGTTCTGGTCCACTAGGGGGCCAAGCAAGAAAAGGCAATCAAAAAAGTTAGTGCTCCTGTGAAATATAACTGCTCAGCTGCCTGGCTCAGTAGAACTCCATGGGTAATGAAGTCTCTGAAGTTTTGCTTTCACTTCTAGAAGCTGAGCTGGGACATGTCAGATCAGTAAATCAAGGGTATGGGAAAAAAGAAGAAAACCTAACTTTCCTTCCCTAGCAAATAACGCTCCAACACTCTAAGCTTCAGTGTTCTATACACTCCACTACACACAATAGTTATTGAATATCAGATTATAATCAGTGGTAGGTCTGCTGGTGGAGTACTGACAATATGGGGAAAAAGAAAAATATTATGCACCATTCAGATCAGCCAGTGGCTCTTTCAGATAAAGGGTCCGTGTCTAGTCTTACACAGGTTTTACATTCACACCAATCCACTTCTGCTGGTAGAGTTACACCCCTGTAAATGAGAGCAGAATCAAGCCCAAAGGAGCCATATAAGGCAGCAGGTCAAGTGCCCCAAAGTGTGTAATGCACACTCCTGAAGGGGCTACAAAGCAGCAGAGTGGGGTACCTGCAATTAGTTCCAGCAGCCCAGCATCCAAAGTGGTTGGGCAATTAGAGAGACTTGGTGGGTGAGGTAATATCTTTTATTGGACCACCTTCTGTTGGTAAAAGAGAAGCTTTCAAGGGTACACAAAGCTCTTCTTCAGGTCTGGGAGTAGCAAACATGGCACTTCTCTGAGTTCACTCCGAGTCCTGCTGGCAACCACTGTAGGGGCTGTGGGGGAGGAAAACCTAGTTCTATGGCGGTCAGGCTTAATTAATGGCTGCACAGGAAACTAAGGAGAGTTTTTTTCTATCCAAATGTTAGTTTAGCCCACTGATTACAATGGCAGAGGAAAGAGACTAATTACTTATTTACCACTATTGATTTAGCTACCCCACTTTTCCTTCAGCATGCCCCACTACCACCAGCAGGAGCATTTTCAAGTCTATTTACATATTATGTATATTTAGGGCCAAATTCTGCAGTAGGCCCCAACCTCTTTATGCCAATCTGGTGTTCCCTGGGCACTCTAGAGCTGTAGGGGAACATGTTGGTTGGGAATATATTGGGGCAGAGAAAATGCTCCTGGCTCGCCAACTATTTTCCATTGGCATACTAGCTGCTCATGGCCCATTACAAGCCAATGCAACTTGGAGCAGCCCTGAGGCTGCTCTAAGACACACAGGGATCAGAATACAGAAAACACAAAAGAAGCGTAGATGTAACGGAATGCAGGAAGGGAGTAGTGGAAGCTGTGGCCCTTACTATGTAAATGAGCTGATTTCATGACACAGCTGGTGATTTCTTATCTATAGAGATAGACAAACACAAAAATCTGGCATCACCAAAAATGCCCAGTCAGCAAGAAGAACATGCCCTTGCTGATCACTCATTTATGTTTATTGCCTAATTATCCCAATAACCTTGCTTAGGTTGCATTAACGTTCTGTTATAACTTGCATTTGCATGGGCTAATAGTGGAAGCATTTCAAACCCCATCTGTCTGAAACTTGGTTAAAAGCACTAATTCCAAAAGCAATTTTTTATACCAAAAATAATTTCAAGATGTTAGAGTAATGAACAAAAATAAACTTGCCATGGTTTCAAGATTTTTATTTTTTTTTTTTTGCCAAGTCCTAGCTAAAAAATAATAAACCTGACTAGCTGAAATACCATTGAAATGAAGGCGCTCCTTCAGAGAGAGCAGTAGATATCCTCCTACAACACTCCCCACTGTTCCTTGTGGCAAGTTTGTCTCACCGCCTTTACTGTGACAACTCACAGCTCCTTACAAATTTTCCCCCTCTGCTCATCAGAAGTTTTTAGGTACAAAATATTTGCACACCTGCTTAAATAGCTAGGTCTGGCCCTATGACTCTGTAGCTAGAGTTATATACTGCTAAAGGGAAGGGGATTGGGGAAGATTCTAGAAGAAGATCTAGAGTAAAGCAGACAGGGAAGGAGAGTTAAAAGTAGTGCTGTTTTCCCTATTCTAATAAAACTTTCTGGTTGGTGTTTGTTAAAAGTGATGCTTTCCATGATTCTCTACCATTGCTACATAACAAAAGTCTCTTACAGGAAATTGAAAGAATGTGGTCTGTGAATCACTCATTTCAAAACAAAAAATTCCTACTTACCTTGGGATTGAAAACATAATGGAAAAACTAAACAAGAGGGAGTTTAAATGTATATTTTGTCCATAGCATGTAATGCATTTGGACACACACAGGATCCTGAGATGAGCAGGCACAGAGCCATAGAATTTACAGCCCTCTCAAAGAGAACTAAAATTCAAACAATTAAGGAACTGCATTATTTTATGTCAGTTTAAAATATTCAGTCCAATGTCAGTCATTATTGCCTTTCTGTAGAACATAGCAAAGTCATTTTCTGGTACCCAAAGGGGCACTGTTGCAAATACTGGAAGCATCATACCACCTGGTGGGGTGGATACAGCCAAAGTTATGAGAAAATGTGATAACCTCTCATTAACAGAGCATTACCCAGGCAGCGTGGGGCATCTTGTTTAACCTCACAACGTTACCTAACAAATAGACTAGGATTACTGGTCTAGGATGTCTCTTGAAGATTAACTATAGGATAGTGCCACTGCAGGGGTTGGAGGAATCCTGAGACTTACCCTGAGATTCTTTTCTATTGTAGCTCAGTAGAGCCCTTAGGCAGAATGCTGTCCAGTCAAATATCAATAGATAGCTCAAAAATTGCACCCAGTGGTGAGCACCAGGTGGCCGACTATCTAGAATGGAAATTTTCTTCCACAAAATAAAAGCAATACTCAACTTGTAAAAATGAAGAGCACAAAAGCACAAATCCAAAGGTCTGCTCTCAAAAGAAGCAGAGAGGCAGGGTGTTCGTTTAAAGGAATTATTCATAAAACTCTGACAATAACCTGAAAACCACGAAACAAACAGTTGCTTAAAAGCTGAAACAAATAATTCAACAATCCCTTCTTCACAAAAGGGTAACAGAGGATGCTGGTTGAAAAACAAGCAGACATTAGCTTTGAGAGGTGCTACTTTATTATTTGAGACAATACTTCTCTACCTTTTTGAGACAGTACTGTAGGTTTTGTTATTTTATTAGGTTTTCCTTAGGATGAGGTCACAACAGACGTGGCCTTGATTTTCAATTACTTTTACACCCAGTTTTACCCCTACTGTCAGAATGGTGTACTGTAAATGAGGTATATCTACACTGCACTTGGAGGTGTGATTGCAGCTTGGGTAGACATACCTGTACTAGCTTAATCTAGTTATCAGGACTAAAAATAGCAGTGAAGCCATGCCGGGGCTACAGTGCAGGCTAGGAAGACGAGTACATACCCAGGGTCCCAGGCTTGCTTCCACAGCCCTCTATGAAGCCAGCGCTGCTGCATCTTCACAGCTATTTTCCACTGCATGAGCTAGATTAAAGATAGCACAGCTATAGCTACCTGGGCTCAATCATATCCCCTATTACAGTGGAAATGTACTCAGAGTCAGGCCCTTCTCTCTTAAAGTGACAACAGCATGTTATAAAAAACACACACCCAGTGGCAGAAAATAAGTTGACATAAAACATTTGTCAGACCAGAATAAAAACAGGTTAAGCACATGGCAATCTAAAAACAGCTAAGTGAGTAAGCATCATAAATGCAGATGAAATTGAGTGCAGGTAAATGCAAGGAAATGCACATTTTGGCAAGAATAATTTGAGCTACTATGGGATTCTAAATTAGCTATAACTGCTTAGAGGAAAAGGTCTGGGAGACAACAGAGCCCACTTAATTAAAAACTTTGCTCAGTGTGCAGCAATGATTTTTTTTTTAAAAAAAGTTAGGACACATAAGGAATGGGATAAAAAATAATAATCAAAATATTCTAATGTCATTAAGTGAAAATCAATGGTAGGCCGTCACCTGAAATATTTTGTTCCATTCTGGTCCACCTATCTCAAAAGAATTCCTCAGAAACAAATAGAGCATTGAAAATGAGCAAAGGCATGGAAGGCTATCTATGTCAGGAGAATCTGAAAAGACTGAGAAGATTTAATTGAGAAACTAGTTAAGACGGGTCATGATGGAAGTACATAAAGTAATGCATAAGACAGAGAAAGTAAATCAGGTACTCATTTATCCTCTCATAATACAAGAATAAAAAAAGGAGTCATTCAATTAAACTGAAAGTCAACGTATTAAAAACTGATAAAAAGGAGATCTTTTTTATGTACTGCATAATTAGCCTGCGTGATTAATTGACACAAGTGAATTCATTGGGTACACCTACACTGCAATAAAAGACCCGCAGTACGGCTGCAGCGAACATAGGTCAACGTACTCTGTCTCACAGGGCTTGGTCTGCAGGGCTAAAAATTGAAGTGTAGACATTCAGGTTTAGGCTGGAGCCTGGGTTCTGAAACCCTGTGAAAGGGGGTGGGTCTCAGAGCCTGGACTCCAACCTGAACCCAAACATCTACACTGAAAATTTTAGCCCTGCAACCCAACCCCAGTGAATTGATCCAGGCTCTGAGACTTGGTGCTGCCGTATTCTTTATTGCACTGTAGACATACCCACTGAGACCAGGAGCTCAGAAAGATTCAAAAAAAGAGAAGACATGTATATGGATAAGGAGAACATCCACCGTAACATCAGACAGAACAAAAGAAAAATTTAGATGGGATAAACACCCTCCTTCCTGATCCAAAGCACATCAAATCCAATGAAAGATTCTCTGATTTCATAAAAAGAAAAGGAGTACTTGTGGCACCTTAGAGACTAACCAGTTTATTTGAGCATGAGCTTTCGTGAGCTACAGCTCACTGCATCCGATGAAGTGAGCTGTAGCTCACGAAAGCTCATGCTCAAATAAACTGGTTAGTCTCTAAGGTGCCACAAGTACTCCTTTTCTTTTTACGAATACAGACTAACACGGCTGTTACTCTGCAATCTCTGATTTCAGTTGGATTTGGATCAGACCCTCAAGGTATGTGACCATTAACTGATACGGACTAGACAGAAACTTCTCAGGTCAAGTTATTCCATAATTGCCCAGTATGGGAAATTTCTTGCATTTTTCACTGAAGCATCTGGTTCTGGCAAGTGTTGGAGACAGGATACTGGGCTAGATAGACCACTTCTCTGACCCAGCATGGCATGTTTTGTAATTAAGGATGACTGATTCAATTCAGTGGATAAAATAAGATTTTCCACTCAAGTTAAAAATTAAAAAGGTTTTTTTTTAGGTTTGAAAAAACTCAACTAACTTTTGTTGCTGAAGTTTTTCAGTGCGCCTCTATTTCCTGGGTCCACCTAGAAACAGATCTGCAAAAATACAGTGAGAAAGGTTATTCTTCTAGCAATTTCCACCAGATCAGAAGTAGGAAAGACAAGAAATATTATGAGAAATTTGTTAGGGAACAGCAGTTGAAGCTCAGGGAAGAGATTTAGCAACTGGCAGAGTTGTCACATTCAGCCCACACAAAAAAGTATCAATTTCCAAACTATTTTTTCCAGGATCTCCTGCTGATTTGTACTCTTAAATGTCACTTTGTTCTCAGAATCATCATTTCTATTTGGTAGAGAATCCTGATCTTTCCTGGGCCCCCAAACAAGGCATATACCCAGAGCATGTGTGTTCTCCAATCTGATCATTCTAATCTTGGCATTTTGGACTTTGTATGAAAGCAGTTGAAGCTCTTGCTCAGTATTATACAGACTGCTCTGAACAGTGTCCAATTTCTGTTTTATCCATTTAGGACTTCAGGTTCCACTGGTCTTCAAAAATCTTGCCCACAAAGGCATGAAGTTTGAAACAAGGATTAATTTGCAAAATGTCAGACTTTCATCATGGTAATGAAAACATAGCAGGCCATAAACTAGCTAAAATAAAAGCTAAATCTCCAAGGGGGGGGGGGGGGGCTCATAACCGAAACCCAACAAATCTGCTCAATTTGTGAACAAATTAACCTTTTTAATATGATTTTTAATCATCCTGTATTCCATGTTTGTTTCTAATGCCCAATAACTTTTCTTTAGTTCACCTTCTTTGCTGGTTTTGTTTCCATGACAGTCGTTTGTTTCTACTTAGAGTTGGGTCAAACAAGCCCAGCAAACTTCAGGTACTTCTAAACGCATGGATGGGGGTCATGCCTGCCAAACTAGTTGCCAAGCCAGCAGACTCCACCATTTTGTGATTAAATTTTTTATTGATTTTCATAAAGAAACAGACAAGGAAAAGTGCAAAAAGGCAAATGACTTACAGCTTATGTTTCCAAATACTTCATGCTTCACAGGCTCTACAATGGAATTATGCAACTACACAACAACTTGTCAAAGCTGCAAGACCAGATAATACTACAGAGATATAACATGGGGGAAAGGGGCAACAGTAATAAGAAGACATACCGGAATAGAGAGCGGACGGGGTGAAAAAAAGAGGAGGGGTTAAGTAGAATGGAGGTCTATCATTCTTTGAGCTATCCACCATCTTTATTGTTGCTGTTGAAATAATGCCTCAGCAGTGCCGATTTACTGATTCTGTGCTATAGTATATTTCATCACCTTCTAAAAGTAGTACTTCCAGGAACAGCATAGTGAAATGAAGGCCCCCTCCAATATTTGGCATTCTCAAAGGTAAGTAGGAACTGTGGGGGAAGGAAAAAACAAACATGGCTGAGATTTTCAGTGGCAGGCCATTACTTGTTTAATGTTAATTTTCAGAAGGAATGAAATGCTCTGTACATATAGAAATAATAATGTGATAAAGTTCTTCATTGCCAGAAACTGCAAATAGTGCATATTTGTAGTATGTGCATATAGGAAACGCTCCAGCTATTTTATAACAAATTGTCCAGCTGAAATAGTACAGACAGGCAGCAGCAAACTACATGATTGTAAGAACTTTCTTTTTGAACAATTTAACTCAACTGGTAGTCTTTATAAGTCAGTGAAACATGCCAATTAATGGAATAAGAGGCCTGAGAAAAGCCATGTTGCTGTAGATTTGGTGTCTGTATTACATCAGTTAAGGTACAGAAAACTGGATCCATAGCCCTTATATTTTACATGGTTGGAGCTGGTGTGCACAGCAGGTATATCTGATGCCTAGTTAGGACAGGCAAAAACTCAACTAAAGATGACTTCTCTGTCCATAATGGAGAATACCAAGTGAGAACTAAATATTGTACCAAACTCTAAACAGTTTCAGTGTAAGACTGGACTGGACTTCGGATATTTTAGCATAACTCATTCCTCCAGTCAGTACATATTAGAAAACTTAAGATTGTTTTGCAATAACTAGAGATCATCAGAAGAGCTTTGCCATTTGGCAAGTAATTTTTTCAAAAGTGGGAGTGTTACCCAGGGTTTTCAAAACCCAAAGCAGTGGTAACTTAACTGTTTCTTTCCAGGCGGTGTCAGGAATAAATCAATGGAGACATAGTTTTTGGTACAAACAAGAATGGTTTTACCTATTTCTATAAGGCGGGGTGGCCAGACTTACTGAGCTCTGAGCCACATATAAAAATCTTCAAAAGTTTGAGAGTTGGGGCACACCTGCTGCCAGGAGCCAGGGCTCGGGGCTTCAGCCTCACTCCTGCTGAAGCCCTGACAGGTGCGCCCTGCGGGGCTGAAGCCCCTAGACTCCCCCTCCCTGCTGGACAGAAGCCCCTAGACTCCTCCTCCCTGCTGGACAGAAGCCCCGACAGGTGCGCCCTGCTGGACAGAAGCCCCTAGACTCCCCCTCCCTGCTGGACAGAAGCCCCTACCCCACCTCCCTATGACAAGGCAGTAATCCTGAGCTCCCCTCTCCCAGTCTGGTAGGCGGAGAAGCGGGGTGGCATGGGGGGCTTGCAAGCCACACTTTAAAAACAGTAAAGGAGCCACAGTTTGCCCACAGTAAAGCTTCCTCAGACTGCTCCAAAGCACACTTTCTAACTAAACTCTTTACAGATTTTGCTGAGACAAAGCACATAACTCGTAATAATCCCTAACAGGCTAACAAATTTCCCTAACAGTGGCCAATAACAATTAATTATGCTCCTTAACAAGAGAAGCAGCTTCAGCAAAAAACAAAAACAAACAAAACACACACACACACCCCTCCTCTTATGAATCTGTCCTTTCACTTTTCTATCCCAGTCAGTAACACTGCACCTTGCAGCTGTTTTTGTCTGTCTAAGCAAGGCCAGATTTTTCTCCTGACTCTGTGGTGTCCTCATTTCCAATTTAGGGGTGTGGGAGGGTGTTAAATGCACAAGATGGCTGTAGATTATATCAAATCCAGTTCTCTCACAACAGAGAGATGCCTTGTGTAAGGGGCAGCATGGAAGAATGCAGAGACATTTGTGTGAGAAGCAAAATGGAAAAACAAGACTTGTCGACATTGGCAAAGCAGAGGGAAGGGGGCAAAGCAATAAGAAACAAGAGGAGACAAGTGGGGAGGGCCAGAGCTCGGAAGAGCCTTTCAAAGGGAAGACAAGCAGCTTGAACTTGATGTGGTGGCATAGGAAGAGCTAATGGAGGATTTCAGAGAGCAGGTGAAATGAACTGAATAATAGTTCAGGAAGATGATCTGAGCAGCATTGTTCTGAATAGATTGGAAGGGGTGATTCAGAAGGCTGGAAAGTAATCAAGGTGGGAGATGAGGAGGGATTTTAACTGTCGGGATAGAGAGAAAAGGATGAACCTTAGAAATATTATGGAAGCAAAAGCAACAATATTTGGAAGCAAGAAAAAAGGACACGGAGAAGTTCCTAGATAATTAGCCAGGATGACATCCAACAGTTGTCCAAGGAGTGGAATATGTGGCTCCACTACAGAGGCAGCCTTGCCCTCTGGCAACCTCTTGGTCTCACAAAGATACAGTGTTCTTTCCATCTTCATGATGAAGAATAAAACAGCTATTGTGAAGAAGCCCAGCAACTAAAAAAAAATTGCTCTTTTGTGAGCTTTTCAAGTATATGATTTTTTAAAATTGTTATGCTACAGAAACCTGGAAAAAACATTAGAAACTGTGGGTGAAGCTCAACTTTTTAATATAGTGTTATCAATAAGGCTGTAAAGCATGTTAAAAAAATAATCTAGAAAAAGAAAGTTTTACCTTCTTGAAATATTCCACATGTGTAATGATCTCTGTATCCTGCTGAATTGCATTCCACTTTTAGTGGAAAACTCACTACAACCTGAAATACAGAACCCAGAGGGTGTGTCTATAAATTACCTGAAACAATACCAATAATCTGAGTACTGTATTTGAAATTGCTTCTTTTGTTGTCGACTTGCATTGTGGCTAGTGAAACAAACTCAAAAATAAATTCTAAAAATGAAAAACAATAGATGAGAATTAAAGCAAGTTAAGGAAAAACAAGGAGCTTTGGAATTTTGAGAAAGAAGCATCTGATGAAGATGACCTGGTAATGACTGGCAGTATTTTAGAAATTAAGAGAGATGATTAGAATGTCTCATGAACAGAGTTTGACAGTATAACAGAATGCAATTAGGTTTAATGGGCCTGATTCACCTCTCACACTGGTGTGGATCAGGTAAAATTCCACTAAAGTTAATAGTCCTTTGTTTATGTCTTAGTTTCATGCATGTTCTTTCCCTGTATCCAGAAAATATCGTTACAAATGTTTTCAGCATAGTATATTAATTGTATATTTATCACTTTTCTCGCATTACATTTTTATCTTTCCATTCCTCCATTTTTAGGTCTATTTGTCACGACAATCAAAATTTAAATTAAAAAGAACAGTAAAGTGGTTCTTAGACTAAACTCTTATCTGATGCATTCACAGCTATTAAGCAGCCATTTATCATAATGGTTTGTGTGTGTGTTTTTTATTAGGGACATCTAGTCAACACTTCTGCTGTATCTGCTCATGTTGGATGAAGGTTTTGCTTTTCTCATAGAGCAAAGCTAGCCAATCAGACATTCCATTTGTGAACAGTTAGAAGGTAGCACACAAGGTTACACATGGGAAATGCAAATGTTTATCATCATGAATGAAATGAGCCATTTGAAAACCTTGGTACAGAATGTTCCCTGTTATTCCCCTCGGAACCTTTTAAAGCTGAGGAAAATTAAAGTTCAAAACTGGTGTTTTGAATCCAAATGAAGAATAACTAAGCTAAGGGCTTTTTGAGAACTGGAATATAGAGGTACTTGAACTTTGTACAGCTTTAGCTAATGTTCTGTCCTGCTGTGCTTTTGCATAATACGAATGGACTTTGAATCTTTAATCCACAGTGACCATTTACAGACTTTAATCCCACCTAAAATGGTGGGCAATGATTTCTCTGTAACTTTCATAGAAAGTTAGAGTGAACTCTATCAGCAAAGCCTTCTGAAGTTTCATTGCAAAGATCTTACTGAGTAGCTCAAATGAGAATTCCATATGTTGTCACAAGTATCTTTATTAGCTGTCACTGAGTGCAGTGTTTCAAACCCATAACATGTTCCCTTTATTTTATTCCAAAATAGTAATTGAAAGAATATTTGCCTATTTTTTAAACCTATTATGGTACTATTAAGACTCTCCTCAGTTTGGAATTATTCTGAACAATTTTAACAGGCTGTAACTCTCTTTAATTTAAAGCTTCTTCACTCTCAGGTGATTAACTTAACTGCCAAACTTCTAATTTACTCTTTATATCCAATGTTTGAAGATGGTTCAGATTCATTTATGTGCCTCCTAACGCAATTGATCTTGTTTGAAACATTTCAGGCTACCTTCCTGTTTTTCTTCACACTTCTCAGCTCTCCTTGATTTCCTTTAGATTTTCTTTGCAGCCTGGGGTGAGCCTGTCTGAAATAGATTTGGACTGATTTCAAATCATATTTTTTAGAACAGCCTTTGTTAATTCTCTTGGAGTAAATTTAGTTTCAATTCATTTGATTTGTGATCATGAGTCTTGAAAGGTTTGAGACTATGACTATTGTATGCATCTGCATGATTGCTACAATTCATTAATATGGTTTCACTGTTATGCTGATGATAATGCAGAGTTAACACTTCAACTGGGGGGGAGGGATAGCTCAATGGTTTGAGCATTGGCCTGCTAAACCCAGAGTTGTGAGCTCAATCCTTGAGGGGGCCATTTAGGGATCTAGGGCAAAAATTGGGGATTGGTCCTGCTTTGAGCAGGGGGTTGGACTAGATGACCTCCTGAGGCCCCTTCCAACCCTGATATTCTATGATTCTAGTTAGTACTATAACAATGTTAACTAATTCTCAGTGTGATGATCACGTGAGGAAGGTGGCAGATAGAGAAGAAATCTAGTAAAACAAATTCTGGTGATCTTCAGTGCTTGTTTGGAATGGCATCTTCTCTGGCAGTTTACTTAGATAATAAGAAAAGGAGTACTAGTGGCACCTTAGAGACTAACCAATTTATTTGAGCATAAGCTTTCGATGCATCCAATGAAGTGAGCTGTAGCTCACGAAAGCTTATGCTCAAATAAATTAGTTAGTCTCTAAGGTGCCACTAGTACTCCTTTTCTTTTTGCGAATACAGACTAACACGGCTGCTACTCTGAAACCTACTTAGATAATAGTTCAAGTTTCCACATGTGAACATAAATGTTTATAGTAGTTGGATCTAGGTGTTTATGTCTTTGGATTTATCTGCAGATGAACACTTTGTATCGGTTACAAAATCATTTTGTAACATCATAATGTGGCCAGGTAAAGACTTCTGCTTAACAAGCATATGGGATGTTAGGAAATATTTTTGTAGATTTTAGTAACTCATTTTCTGGGCAGTTAATATTACTACTATTTTACCTTTTATATACCACATCAAAAGCCGGCATACTATGTTGGTGTATAACATTGATTCCAGAATTTTAAGCAGAGCTATATTAATCCCTCCTATTAGCAGCTGAAGACCTGCCCTTCTGGATCCCAGTTGCCACAGTGTAAAAAGCAATTATTTTACTTCCCTACCTCACCTTGGTGTTGCATGCTCAAAGTATGGTGATGAGGACAGATAAATGCCTAGTCAAAAGGTACAATATTTTTTGCTTATAATCACGCTTTTCATATTAAAATAGCAATATTCTCATTTGAGGTGGTTAACTAGTAGTGAAAGAATTTAACATCACATATTTCAGGACTCAAACTTTTGAGAGAGATTTTCAATGCAAGCTCTCAAGCTCTCATCAACTGATGACCATCTAATTCTTCAGATAGAGGAATCACTATGTTCTTCACTATTGCACAGGCAGCATCTGACCACAGAAAATTGACTTTATAAATGTAACTTGTAATTACATGATGCAAAGGTGCATAGTATAACAGGTGAAAAAAAGTAAATACATATCTATGGAAAAACATCATCAAACGGCAGTGTTGGATATGCATTTTTGCATATCTCTTTTATTTAACTGCACAGTCTCTTTTATTTAACCAAATTTTCTGTGCGGGAATACAAAAAATTTGGTTAAATAAAATCTGTTGGGTCTGATTCTGACCACACACCCATTTTAAACTTGTGTAACTCCATTGGCTACAGCGGAGTTACTCCTGATTTACACCAGTGTAATTTAGATCTGAATAAGATTTATCAGTTGTGAAGTTACAGGTATAAACTAAAATGGAATTGATAAGCAGTTAGAAAACTTGCTTTTCAACATACTTTTGAGTCTCTCTCATTAATTTTCTTCTTTTCTGGCTAGTTTTATGGCTCTTTTTCATTTCTTCCATCTACCTTCCAAAGCCTAATCTCCCTCACCAATTCTCCAGTGCACAGTTCTTTATTACTGATAAACTTAAAATTATTCAGTGGTTGGTCTTTGGTACTTTTCATGATTATATTATCCATTTCTTAGCAGACATAAATATGTCAATTTAATGCAGACCTTCTGAAACTTTCTCAAGCTGTGACCCCAGTTTTTACAATGAAAAAATTCTGACCTTAATCCCTCAATTTTTATGAGTACATTAACTAATACAAATGAACAAAAATCAAAGTAAAAAATGAAATAAGTGTAATGACCTTAACATCTTATAATATACCTAATATTGCACATACATCTCAGACAGTTATGGGGGCAATAGCGAGGAAAAGGCAATTACTACATTCATTTTCAATTTCTTATAAATTCATGTCTGTGGGATAACTGCTTGTTTGAAGGAGGAGAAGCAATCTAAACTTTCCTGTTTCCAGGCAGCTGATTTGTAAGTGAAGATAGCATAAATTCCGCCCTCCCCCACCCCCCCATTAAATATATATTGAAAGTTTCTGTTAGAAAGGAAAAATAATTGGGACTCAGGACATTTCTGACAGGCTCCCTGTGTGCATTGTGCAAAGCAGTTAATCTCTATGTAACTCACTTCCACCTCTGTAAAATTAGTTAATATTTCCTCCCATCTTGTGTCTGCTGTAGTTAAATTACAAGCTCTTTGCAGCAGAGACTCATTCTAACTATGTGGATGTACTTCACCTAGCACAACGGGACCCCCATCTCAGCTGGGGCCTCTATGAATGCAAACAACAACAAATAATAATATGCTGAAGAGCTACTGTATCCAAGAGCAAAAAATAAAGACAGGACGACAACTGAACAGGCAGACTATGGAGAGATACGCAATGCCTCGAAAGGAATTGGATTAATACATGGCAAAATTGGTCAACAAAGGTGAAAGCAATATGGAGAAATAAAAAGTAATACTAAATACTAAACAGTAATGAATTATTTGGAAGGAAGTTCTAGAAAAAGGTCAGGCTGATGAGAAAGTGTCTTTGTATTAACATTTACTACATGGAAATAGGCTGCCTGGGTTTCATTTTGAATGAAGAAGGGTCATTTAACATTTATAAGAGTTGAATTGTAATGCAAATAAAAATGTGCTTATGTAAAGCTTATATAACAGGATGCCTGAACAAAATTAGACAGAAGTTGTTTTATATTCAATATCACATTCAAATCTGTTATTTAAAACACTACACTGAAAAATTGTATATTTGGGCTGATTACAGAAGTTACTACAACATTGAAAAATGATATTTACAAAAGATTACAGTAACAGCACTATGGAGAGAGAAAGATCTTTGTTTGTTTAGTGGGCATAATGATTTCTGTTTCTTATAAACAAATAGAGTGATACCAATCTTCAAAACTAACGGTATTTTAATTTTTTAAAATATGTATGGAGAGAGATAGAAAGAATGTTGCTGCTCTAGAAACTAAGTGACCGTAATGATGTGCGAAGTTAGAAAGAAAAGTACTACTTAGTATTCTGTGTACACAAGACTGAAATCTATGGGTAATCTGTGATGTTGCCTTAAAGATACTAAGCACTAGATAAAAAATGCAACACCTAGCCACTCTAACATCCCATATCAAAAGTCTTTTAACAATTGTCCAATTTATGGAGATGTTTTTCAAAATAAGTTTATGAATCAATGTTTGAAAACTGAAGATTACTAGAGTCCAAGGGCAGAAGAGACCATTCTGAGCATCTACTCTGACCACCGAACACAAGTCATAGAACTTCTCCAAAATAATTCCTAGAGCATCTCTTAGACAAGCCTCCAATTTTGATTTTAAAATAGTCACTGATGGAGAATCCACCATGATCCTTGGCTAATTACTCTTGTTAATTAATCCAGTGGTTAATTACTCTGATTTGTTAAAAATTTCCACCTTATTTCCAATCTGAATTTGTCTAGCTTCAACTTCCAGCCATTGGATCATGTTATACCTTTATCTGCTAGATTAAAGAACCCATTATTAAATATTTGTTCCCCATGTAGGTTTTTATAGACTGTAATTACGTCCCCTCCTGAACTCTCTCTTTATTAACCTAAATAGGTTGGTCTCCTTGAGTCTATCATTGTAAGGCGTGTTTTCTAATCCTTTAATCATTCTCATGGCTCTACTTTGAACCCTCTCCAATTTATCAACATCCTTCTTGAATTGTGGGCACCAGAACTGGACACAAGTGCCAAATATAGGAGGTAAAAGAACCATCTTAAGATTCCCCTTTCATGCATCCCAGGATTGCAGTGGTTTTTTTGGCCACAGCATCACACTGGAAGCTCATATTCAGCTCATTACCCATCATAGCCCTCAATCTTTTTCAGTCATTGCTGCCTCAGAAAGAGTTCCCCATCCTATAGGTATGGCCTATATTCTTTGTTCCTAGATGTATACATTTATATTTAGTCATATTAAAATGCGTATTGTTTGCTTGCACCCAATTTACCAATCAGGATCATTCTGTATCAGTGATCAGTCTTCATTATTTACCACTCCCCCATTTTGTGTGTCATCTGCAAACTTTATCAGTGGTGGTGATTTTATGTATTCTTCCAGGTCATTGATAAAAATGTTAAATAGCTTAGGACCAAGAGACAGACCCTGCAAGACCCCACTGAAAACACACCCGCTTGATGATGATTCCCAATTTACAATCACATTTTGAGACCTATGGGTTAGTCAAGTTTTCATCCAGTTAATTTATGCCATGTTAATTTTATATTGTTCTAGTTTTCTAATCAAAATGTCATGCAGTACCAAATCAAACACCTTCCAGACAGGGGTGCTGCACCAATTTTTATAGTGGAGGTGCTGATGATGGAAAGTACGTATCTGGTGTTTTTAATTACTACTTCAAGCCAAAGGGAGCGGCAGCACCTCCAGCACCCCTAGTTCCAGCGCCCCTGCATATAGAAATCTAAGTATATTATGTGACTACTACTACCTTTATCAACCAAACTTGTAATCTCATCAAAATATATATTAAGTTAGATTGACAGGATTCAGTTAATTTTCCATAAACCGATGTTGATTTGCATTAATTACATTCCCTCCTTTAGTCCCATATCAACTGCTTCATTGTTTTGCCCAGGATTGACGTCAGGCTGACAGGCCTAGAATTAACGGGGCCATTCCATTTACCATTTCTAAATATCGAAATTACATTAGCTTGCTTCGTCTTCTTTAACTTCCTACTCCAAGACTTATTGAAAATCAGCATTAATAGTCCATCAAGCTCCTCTGCCAGATCTTTTAAAACACTTGGATGAAAGTTATTCATATCTGCTGATTTAAAAATGTTTAACTTCAGTAGCTGCTGTTAAACATCCTCCAGAGATACAGGTAGAATGGAGTGTCATCACTATATAACAACACTACATGTGTTCTTCCCCAAATAAAGAACAGAAATTTTTTTAAACATTTCTACCTTTTCTTCATTATTACTGATAAATTTACCATTTCCATCTAATAATGGACCAGTACCTTTTTGCTCCTAATATATTTTAAAAATTCCTTTCTATTGTGTTTAACCCTGCTGGACATAGATTTCTTCTTGTGTCCCTTTGCTTCCCTTATCAGTTTTCTACAATTCCTAGCTTCTGATTTATATTCATTACTATCAACTTCTCCTTTCTTCCATTTGTTTATTTTTTATAGATGCCTTTGGTTCCCCTCTAAACCATGTTGTTTTTTTAACCATCATAGCCTTCTTCCACAATTGCAGGACTGTCGCTTTTGGGACATCTAGTAAACGGTTCTTAAATTATTCTAATGATCATTAGATATTTCACATGTGAGATATTTGTCAACATATTTCCCAAACAAGTTAAAACTGAGTACCATAACATGCAATTTCCATTTACAGATAATTCAGTTATTCACCTCCGCTAACCCTAGCACGATTATATTATATGGGTTAAACAAGTATTACTAAACCACACTGGGCAAAATTTGTTGCTGGCATTACACAAGGAACAACACTGATACATCTCTATCAAATATAAAGAATGTAGATAGTCCATACAAGTTAAATCTGGCCACAGAAAGAGCTCTTTCCAAGTCATCCCTTGAATCTATGACTTCTACCCCATTGTAAATATAATTATCTTGGGTTTCCATCATACCTTAAGCACCTTGAGAGATGCATTCCAAACTAAGTGATGAATACATAGCTGGATTGTTATACTCATGGGTGGCGGGTGAATGCACCCTTGGGGGAGGCTAGCCCTTGGCACCTCCCCCTCTGCCCAAGTACCTGCCCCTTCTGCTCCCCTACTGGAGCCCGGAGCCCCAACCTCTCAGCCACAGAAGGGAGCAGCAGGCAGGAAGGGGGACCTTGTGAAGTGTAGATGGGGCCACACTATGCTGTTTGTGGAGGCATTGCCTTCCTTGCCTATGATACCCACTGCCCATGGTTATATTAATATTGAATCACATCTGAAATAACAGGTAATATTTCCCTGAAACCACCTATACAGTTATATACCACTTCCTGCGCTTCCATGCCAAGCTATAAGAAACTCTCTCTCTTTATACATTATGAATGTATATACTTATTTTTAAATTTTGTTTTCTTCTTCTGCTGTCTTATGTAAGCAGCAGGTCAGGATTTCCCCATTTGTTAACTTCTTTTCTTCTGCTTTTCCAGAAGACCTTGCTAACTACCATTGCTTTTTTCTGATTGTTTACTCTGCCCATGCTGGAATCACACCAGCAGCTCAGTAACAATTTAAAGAGACAAGATGGGTGTGAGAATATCTTTTATTGGACCATTTTCTGTTGGTGAAAGAAACAAACTTAAGAGCTCCACAGAGCTCTTCTACAGGCCTTTCCTACCTTGTCTCTCATATCCTGTGACCAACCGAGCTACAGCAACACTGCAAATAATTTAAAGAATCCTTTCTTAAACACATACACTATCCCACAATTACTGGGCCTTTCAATTTTTCCCCACTTAAGAAATCCTGAGGTATTCCCTGGGCTCCTGAAAGGGAAGCTGCAGGGTGCTGTCTCCCAGAGAGCCTGCCCTCCAGAGAACTCTCCAAGCCTTTTAAGACACAGCTAATGTGATTCATTCACACTTTGCCCCAGGAGTGGCCTTCATCTTGTTTTAGGAACTATTATGCCTTACTTCCTCTATTTATTAAGCACCACTCTAAAAAGGTAATGATTCCAAAGTGCTCCTGGCATGACTACCACACTAAATATTCTTCAACTGAGACCCTTTTAATGTACAATTCTTAACTATTAACATTTTTATGCTGTATTAAAAGTCAAAGCTTGAAATCTTGAATAATGGATTGCACTCATTTACATATTTACAAGCTTGTCCATAAATATTTAAGAACAATTAGATACTTACATTTGAGCTAATAGAAGACTTTCCCAACATATCTATAACTACTGCAGGGAATTCTCTCTGTGCTCCATTTCTCTTCGAAGAAGCCTCTCTCCTTCCAGCTCATTCTGTTTAGCATTTGCTGCAGTTTCTCAGCACTCTTAAGTTCTTTCAGGTGAAGAATCATCTAGTTTTTGCAGCTGCTCTACGTACTAGCTCTTTTCAGTCTGCTGCAATTAAATGCTCTTTTTCCAGATTTCTGCCTTTAAATTAGCTCCATATTCTACCAAATACATTGATGGCTGCAGTCACCTTTTCCAAACCTTTGTCACAAGGTTTGTTTGATAACTCTCACTCTCTCTCTGCATGGCATATTGTTAACATTCCAATTTTTGCTTCTTCATCATCTCTCCCTTTTCTTTTCACTCAACCTGATCTTTAATCTTTTTTTTCTTCTTACGTAAAATATGAATTGGCTTATGCCGCTTCGTTTTCACCTGCTGCTTATAAGTAACTAGATGGGGAAGAGATTTCTGATAGTCAATGGCTCTTCAATCTTGCAGGAAAAAAAAGTATGACAATTTCCAGTGGTTGGAACCTGAATGTACACAGAGTCAGACTAGCGATAACATTTGCTTTTTTAACAGTGAGGGGACTTAACTATTGGAACAACTTACGTGAGGACATGATGGATTCTTCATCGCCTGAAGTTTTTAAATCAAAACTGGTATCTTTCTAAAAGCTCAAGCTATGAGATAGATGCAGGAATTATTGGGTTAGAAGGTATGGTATGTGTATGCAAGAGGCCAGAATTTTCTGATATTAAAAATCTATTAAATGCATTCCCCCCCCCCCCCACTTACTGGCTCCTCGATAGTATTCCTGTATTATTCTAGTTCGTCCATTAACTGAAGAATCTACCTTTTCTTCTAGTTGTAGCTTACATTTTGCTTCTTTAGATGTTTAGCTCTCTCAATGCATATCTTAAAATCAAAAATACCCACCACACATCACTTTCTCCTGAATATTTCTCTCTACCATGCTAAAATAGCTCATTCCTGTCCAGCAGTTTCCTTTGTTCATCTTATCTGGTTCTGCTACTAATTTGTAAGTGTTTTTTCCCCCACACACACACTTGGCAGGATTGTTCTAATTGTTCTTTGTGTATTTGATTTTTTAACATCTTTAGAATGCTGCCTTTGGAGGGCGTCGGGGAGATGTCAGTGATTTTTTAATCTCAGACTCTGACTGCAGCACATTCTCACAACTGCTTATTGCAAGAGAACTTCTGATATAGTTCTTAGTTGCATCTGGTCCACAGAGCCTATCATACTGCAAATCCTTACTACTCTATAAGCAGCTCCATCTTTGCATTTCAGATAAAAAAAATATAATACATAATCATATCTTACATTTTAGTTACCTTTCTAAATTGATGTCACCAATATACATAGGTGTCCTCAAAGACAACAGATTGGTCATTTGATTCCCTATTGACCTAGCAACATCCACACTGTTGTCGTTTTATATATGTGTGGAAGTTGCTAGATCAATATTGCTAGATCAATAATTTAAATATATTACGTCTCTTGCCTTGGTTTCCTGTTTGTGGCAACAGACACAGGAATTTGGAGTGGTCTACCAAATTGACAATAAAGCTGGGAGATAGGAGTGGAACTCAGGTCTTCTAACTGCGCCCCTGATTTCCTATGTGCACTCAGACAGGACATTTAACCTCTCTGTTGTGCCCCGGTTACACCACCTGTAGAATGGGGAATAATACAGCTATCTACCTTCATAAAGTACTATGAGATCTACTAAAGAAAAAATAATTTATAATCCTTACAATTGACTGCATAAAGTAACATCATCCATCAAAATTAAAGTCTTCCCTCCATAAATGCTGCATTTCCTAATCTGCAATGTAACGGATCCAATTTACATGGTATTCAGTCACTGATAGGTCAGATAATACTAGCTAGCTGAATGCTGCTGCATATGCTTGCTAGAGAGGGTACGTAGATTCATTCTTGGAAGTGAGCTGTAGCTCACGAAAGCTTATGCTCAAATAAATTAGTTAGTCTAAGGTGCCACAGGTCCTCCTTTTCTTTTTGCGAATACAGACTAACACGGCTGTTACTCTGAAACTCTAAGCACTGACATTCAGAGGCATACTCTCCCACATTTGGTTTGGCACAGAAACTAAAGCAGGTGCACTTGGGAGTGAAGGGGTCAATAATTCTTCTTTGGAGCATCTCAAGATTTGGGCATTTACCGGCTACAATAATGCTGAAACTGGTATCAGAAATAAGTGTAATTGCATTTTCCAGCTCACACTCCTCTGTCTTATTTACAAAATGGAAACAGGTGTTAAAAGCACACAGTCTACTTGGGAATTAAATTCAGCAAAGAAGTAGACAAAACAGTAAGGGATAATTGGAACCTGAAAGGCAGATTAAGGAAGACCTAGGAACAGGATCAGCATCTTATCCTCTGGGGAAGAATAAGGGCAGTTAAAATGATGTAAACATTGCAGTTTAATTATTGTGAACAGATGCTTCCACTAAGTACCCCAAAATTGTACTTTACATGGTAAATGTTTAAAATGGTAATACAGCAAATTGCAAGGCCAACCATGTAGAAAACTTGAAAACATCAAATTACACTGTTGCTTACACATTTATCTCATTATTTATCTGCTTATGTTCTTATACATGTGCATCACCATAATACCTGAGCAAATTTTTAACAGAAACACATGGAGGATCTAATATTTCTCTCTTCATCCCCAGGTTCAGGGACTTTTTTCCTATTTCTATTACAGTAGCATGTAGGGTTCCCAGCTGAGAACAGTACCTCATTTCTAGTCACTATACATACACCGTGACACTCCCTATCACAGAGATCTTACATTTCAACTGAACAAAGTGGGAAGGGCAAACAGGCACAGAAAGGTGAAGTGACTTGCCCAAGATCACACAGCAGCTCAATGGCACTACAAGGAAGAGAAGCAAAGTCTCCAGAGTCCCAGTCAGTACCTATTCCCTGGACCACACTGTATCTTTGTTTCCTTTTGAGTGTAAAGTTATTATAGGAGCACTAGGTCAGTGAGGTGCATTTATATTTTATTTGGAAAGTGGTTAGAGCCATTGTCCTTCTGGTGTGATTTGCACAACTATGGAGCTTTCTCAGAATCTAGCCCATCTCCAGCACATGCTAGCTTCATGTTTTTGGTGGACAATTCCCTGTTCCAGTGGAACATAGCTGCCATGAGTAGACACATAATATTGGAGACTGAGGCAGTCCAACAGCTAGCAGGTTTGCAAGGATCACAGCTGAAGCCATGGATAGGCCCTGAAGAGACCAGAGTAATGAAATAAGCTTTTGGTGATCTACATTGCTAAATATTGCTGAAATCTCTGTCTGACACAAGAAGACAGTCACAGAATCTCCAGAGGAACTCAGAAGAGAACATTTTTTACAGTCATAGCTATTTCTGTGACTATTATCAGGGAGAAGAGAGGGCCCAAAGACTGCAGAACAGCCTCAGTATAAAAAGGTCATGTTACTGTGAGGACAAATTCTTTGAAGAGCTTCTTTCTCCCCACCAGCATCATTGATCCCTTGCCCAAATTTAGTTTCATCCAACTGCTTTTAATCCAGGTGCTTATGTCTCCTAGGAAGACAGCTAGGATGTCTCCTAGCTGGGAAATTATGTTGTGTACATGTGCTGGCAAGAATGTGTAGGCCTGGGTGTCATCTGCATATTGTTCACATTGGAATTCATGCTGTTTTACAGCCTGCCCTTGTGGATGCCCAGAGATATGAAATAAGGCTGGGCAAGAAGGATGGAAGTCCATAGGTAACCTTCTGGGCTCCATCTGAAAGAGAATTGAAGCTATTTCAGAGAATTAGCCCATGAAATTATGGCTCTCCAAAAGGACAGAGTTTTTCCCCAGATAAAAAATGGAGCAGCAGATTACAAATATATATTCTCCTACATATGGTAGAAATTTTTTATATTCACCCAAAGATCTGAAAAGTATTCATTCATTTATATAACACGAGAGAAAATAATGGAATTTACCCTTCTATACTGTACGTCCAAATCAAAAACATGGACGCAAAAGAACAAACATTTGGAACACTTCCTTGAAAATTGAATAGAATTACTCTATTGGCCCACATAGGTATAAAAGGGAATGTTAAAAATCTCAGACTTGTTTAGAGATTGTCTAATTTTGTAATCTTTGAAAAATTGGCAACTAAAATTAAACTCGGACAAAAAGCTTCTGGAGATAACAATGGACAGTTAAGATAATCTGGGATGGATCAACATTCAGATCATATTTAGTAACTGCCGTGACCTCTTCTAATGCAATAGTTATTAGATTCAAAATCTCCAAACTTGCGAGGAAGATGATTCAGAACAATCCATACATTGTAAAAGAAATCAGGAGAAATCATGAATGTTAATTCATTTAATTTTTTAACCATATAATGTAATTTATGTCAAAATATAGATTCACTGGATGAAGTAAAAGACAGATTACCAGGAATTTACTGAATGGTAAATCCAAATTACCCAAAATCATAGCAATTAATCTGAATTTTCTTCCTACCTCTCTACAACATAGTTCTTCAGAACATAACAGCCACACTGGATCAGACCAATGGTCCATCTAGCCCAGTATCCTATCTTAAGACAGTGGCTGGTGCCAGATGCTTCAGAGGGAATGAACAGAACAGGCAAGTATCGAGTGATCCCGGTCATCCAGTCCCAGCTTCCGGCAGTTGGAGGCTTAGGAACACCTAGAGCATGGGGCTGGTCCCAGACCATCTTGGCTAATGGTCATGGACAGACCTGTCCTCCATGAACTTATCTAATTCTTTTTTGAACCCAGTTATACTTTTGGCCTTCACAACATCCCCTGGCTATGAGTTCCACAGGCTGACTGTGTATTGTGTGAAGGAGTACTTTGATTTGTTTCAAACCTGTTAATTTCATTGGGTGACCCCTCATTCTTGTGTTATGTGAAGGGGTAAATAACACTTCCTTATTCACTTTCTCCACACCTTTAATGATTGTATAGACTTCTATCATATACCCTACCCCTCTTAGTTGTCTCTTTTCTGAGATCAACAGTCCCCAGTCTTTTTAATCTTCCCTCATATAGATGTTCTGAAAGTAACAGTCCAGAGCATTTTCTAAACAATTCATTCCTGTCTTTTATTAAAAGAACTGCAAAAAAGATATATAAATTAATCCAGGGACTCTGTAGCTGGGAATCAGTCATTGGCATGAATGATTCACAAAGGAGGGCAACCCTGGCCCTCCCAAAGTGCGACTCCACACTCCAAACCCCCATAGCATAACCTGGACTGGCTGTGAGAAGCCATTCTCTCCAGTGACACCTGCAGGGAAACTACTACAGTAGAATCAGGTAATTGTGCGTGGGCCCATAGCAGATCCATCCATCATTAACTAAAGAAATTTAGAATCCTGGTGATTAAAAATTCCACAGCCATGAGCTCATTATTCTACAGCATTTCAATAATAATAAAGCTCTTAGACTTTCAGGTTATTTTTCAAGAAGGAAAGATAGATGGGAAAAAAAATACCAAGAAATTGTCCTGTGGGGTAGAGGAGAACATATGGGTGATTCTAGTTAGTCTAGGATCCAAAGTCAGCTCCAAGAGAAACTAACCATCTGCTGACCAGTAAAAATTACCCTTGTGGGTGCAAAAGTCACTTGAAAAATTTACCAGACATTTATTTTCTTACCAGAGAACCAAATCTACAGGCTAAAGAACAATATAACAGAGAACTCACCCTATGAGAGCCATATCATCTGTGAGAAACTTATCATCTGTCTGCCACTGCTCGGATAGATTGCTTCCTCTCAGAGCATAATCCCCGGGTAAAAAAATCTTCTCTCCCCCCCCTCCCCCCCCCATGTGCTCATTTTACCAGATGATCTGCAGCTGAAAGTGAGGAGGTAACTAACTGGGGCAAGGAGGACAACAGGCAGGTGAAGCCAATAGGAAGGGCTGCTTATCAGTTATTGCTTACTTAGAAGATGCAGTCACTGAGGAAAATGCTATGGAGCAACAGTCATTCAGCCCTTCTTCCCAGCCTTCCTTTCCCCCACACTTTTCCTTTGTTGTCCTACTGTCCCTACTCCTCTTCTGTCTAAGGAATCAAATGAATTTGAAACCACTAGCACTATTCTAGTTTCCTGGTGCCTAGCCTACATACTAGAAAGAGATCTCAATCCTTTACGCTCAAATTTGACACCAAAGATTTTAAGAGACCCTAAGAAAGAAGAACACACTACATACATGGTAAAGAATACCATGGATTTCCTAGATATTATTATATTTTTAAAAATTTTGTTTGGCCGTAATAACAAATTCATACAAAGTCAGCACATCATAAGGATGAAAAAATCATAAAATAGGAAAATGTATTTCTTTATAGCCCAAATTATAGTAGTCTGGTGCCCTGAGTCTTCTGTTTCATACTACAAATAATATATGCTGTCAGCATACCAGTAGTCAGCATTAACATTTCCAGAAATATATTAATATCAAAGTGTAAACGGGACAACACGGCCTTACTGCTTCAACCTTTTTCTGTTGTATTTCATCCATAAGCATTCTCAAGCCCCATTCCGGGCATAAGGACCCTTATTCCAAACTGTTTTGGAGAGTATCGTTACAGTTATATTTCTATTGCTTAGTTATGCATGTTGAATTTACATTTTCCATGACGATCTTAAATTGATTAACTCCTTTAGGGAATGATTAATGTGAAGATGAATTGTACCATGTTTATTATACTTTTTAAGATCCCTTCCAATATGTATCCTACAAATGTTTTTTTAAAAGATTGCGGTTATTTAGAGTTTTCTTTGGTATGCAAAGGTAAGGTAGGAAAACTGACCAGCATAGTGGGCGAGGATTTCATTTACTTTTAAACAAAAAAGAGTGCTTCATTGCTGCAGATCTAATACTTTGTAAGCAAGCATTTACACATCACCAAGCTTTGTTCTGTTTAAAACACATTCCTAATTGGTAATTATGGAGAAATCATGTTTATCTCAAATTACCCTATCTTGCGCATTATCATTGATTTATTACAAGCCTGACTACCCAACCCCTCTGGGCTCCTACAATAATGCATCCTTTCAATGAATTAGCAAAACATTTAAAAATGTAACCAATTTATGCACAGAAGGGCTTGTGTTTAGGATAATGTCAGCAGCGACTGCCCCTCTGAATATTCACTAATCTTTCAAAATCTTGCTTTAAAGGACAAATGAAGAATATTGCTTATTTTCCAAACAACATGAATCTGCACTTCTCTAATATATGACAATTTTGCCAGATTTTCCTCCACTTTCATTTATGTACAGGAACTGGGCCAATAAAGATTTTAATTTTAAAAAGAAAAACACCAAATGGTTGTTAGAGAGGTCACTCCCTTATTGGCTTACAGAGCTCAGTAGGTCTTTGATCCTCCGAGGGAATGGGTGTGTGACTTATGAGAACAGCAGCACTGAACACTCCTGTAGAAGTTCAGGGTGTTTTGTTACTCAGAACACAATCAGATGAAGGGAGCTGGCACTGTTTGCTAGATCTATGTGACCAGCAGAGATTATAAGGCTTAAAAGCTGGCTGTGAGAGGTATGGCTTTCTATCAATGGCTGGTCCTCATGGCTGCCCCTGCTCTCAGTCCCAATTAAATGTAGCTCTTAAGCACACCTGAGTAGACAGTAATCCTGGCTGGATCCAGGAGTAACTGAAAATCCTAAATGTGGCCACTGTACACATCATTTTGATTCATGCATATCTAACACCACCTTATCCCCACCTCCCTCAGACCCACTTTCCCCCTGCTCCAGTCAGTGTAAGTATAGAAGTCATGCAATCTCCTTGCTATTCGCTGTTGAAATTGTTACTTGCTCACATGAGGTCTGGAGCCACATCCATTTTGGAATTTCCAAATGCAGCAGAAGGGGGCGGGGGACAAAGCAATCAAACAGGACTCGGACACACAGCCCTGACTGGTGAAGAAGGCCCAAGGTGATTTTTTTTTTTTAAAATGAAGTATTAGACATTTACATTTTCATCTGCTTCTGTTGAAGTCGACTGTGAAGTAGCACACCAAGAGGTGCACAAATTCCACTTCCATGAGCATGGACACTAACAGATCATACAGGACTCATCAAGGAAGAACATAAAACAAGAAGAAGAATGACAAACTATAGGGAGGATCCTTAAGCCCTGGACTGGACACTGCTCACTTTACATGTGCAAAGAGGAAGCAGATACACTGGTACGGTTTATGAAGGCCATTTTGGAGTTTGTTTCTTCAACAACCTGAGGTTTTATTTTTCAATAACTTTTAGTCATATTATTTGTCTCCTCCTTTTTGAACAAATCCAAGTGGCTGCTGAGCATTTCTCTGATGGAAAAAGGAAGCCAAGAAAAGGGGTGGGGAGTTAGAGAATGAAGGCTGAGAGGTGGGTTAAGAACAAATGAGGCCAAATGATGTCTGTGGGAGCTCTCTGAGCAAGAGCTGCAGGATCAGTTCTAATGAGATGGCATTAATGCCTACGGGTTTGCGTTTCCATATGATTCAGAGGAATATTTTAAGTTGCAAATTAAGACACAAACAGGAATTACCTATTACTGTGTTAACTACTCATTAGCCATACATATTACAATATGTGACTGAGCGAGGTCATCTTTTCAAATCAGGTATCACATAACTATAATGGAGAGATAATTACTCAGTGAAACTGTCTGGAAGTAATTTTCTGCAAAATAGACCTGAGAAAAATTTGACAAAGAGAGAGAGAGAGTTTCGGGTTCTCAGAGGGAAATTATTTTACTTGTATCTCTGTAATCTGACAGAACAGAGCTCATTTTCTATTACTTATATATTTGTAAGCAAATGCAATATTATGTTTCTAATAATTCACAGAGACTAACAGGACATGAACATGCAGACTGTGGAGGAAGGATAGCCTTGTGGTTAAGGCACTGGACGGATTCCTGGGACTCTCAATACCCAACTCTACTCCAGATTACCTGTGTGACCCTGAGCAAGTGAATGGGAGTTGGGAATCCATCTCCATCCTTAATCTCTGTGCCTCAGTTCTCAATCTGCTGCTTTTATTTTGCATCCCCTTTGTCCATACTATGCCTATCTTGTCTATTTAGACTGTAAATTCTTCAGGACAGAGACTCAATGTAGGTTTATCCAGTGCCTTGGCCAATGGGGTCCCAATACCAGTTGCGGTTTGTAGGTACTAATGCTTTACATACAATAAAAAAGAATCATTTTTGTGCCAAGAAAAGACAACATGCTTCTGTTCTATAAAGTGAAGTGTGTGAGAGAGGGGGAAAAATCACTTCTTATTGCACTTTTATGCTCACTTAACGCCATGAATTGCTTTTTGTTTTGCTTTTGTTTCCCGTAACTAAATCATGATGAATGGCCATAATAAAAGAAAAATATTGTTTTAATTGACTCTCTTAATGCACTAGAGAATTGTCCATTTTGCTCCCACTTTAGGGTGTTGTAAAAGCTGTATTCTGTATGTATTACTGCCCCTGTCTCTACAGAAGGGCACCAAGAGGTTCCAATTGATTTTTAAAAATAGATGTGTCTGGTATTCTGAGAGTTAATTATTTTGAAATGTAAAGAAGGCTGTGGTTTTTATTTGAGTTATTTGGGGTTTTTGTGTGTGTGTTTGTTTTTGATGGTCCAGTTACCATAAAGTCCTTCCTAGAACAACACTCCCTCTGATTCGGCTCCATTTGTTTGGCTCTACTATAGTTTTTTTTCCCCCATGATAGGATTTGGGGAGTTTCTAACTGAATAATTTGCAAATTTGTAGGAATTGTGTCTTAAATCATTTCAGTAAAACCAAATTTCATTATTCCATCTCCACTCCCAGACTAGCTGATCTCCTAACCAAATGCCATATGGAACCTAAACTATCTTTCTTAAATCGTTAAAGCAGAGGATCCAGGTCAGAGGTCTAGAGCAGCGCTAGGACCCAGCGGAGAAATGGAGAAAATTGAGATGGTGTAATCAGCTCCTTTAATCTAAATGTTCCACATGGCTGATATTGGGAGTCTATTGTGTAAATAGAGCAACTTCAAGTCTTTCTGCAGTAAAGCAATTCAGCACAAAGAGTTTGTTGTTGACCCTTAGCTGGTGTTGCTCTGATTTAAATGAGTAAAGTTCCAAATTTAACACAGTCAATCCCATACTAGTCTCACTTTCCCATAAAATGTCTCTTGGTTCCTCCTTAGGCTCTAGCCGGTTTGTGTACACTACTACTTAAAATTTAGGTCAACAAAGTTACAACACTCAGGAGTGTGAAAAGTATACACCCCTGAGTATCATCGCTATGCCAGCCTAATCCCCAGAGCTTGAATGCTTCTATCAACCTGAAAAAATGAGGAGTCCTTGTGGCACCTTAGAGACTAACGAATTTATTTGGGCATAAGTTTGGCCAATGTACATGGCAGAGTACCATGATGTGCCAGCAATGCCCCTCTGCCATGTACATTGGCCAAACCGGACAGTCTCTTCACAGAAGAATAAATGGACACAAATCAGACATCAAGAATTATAACATTTAGAAACCAGTAGGAGAACACTTCTATCTCCCTGGACACTCAATAACAGACCTAAAAGTGGCAATTCAACAACAACAACAAAAAACTTCAAAAACAGACTCCAACAAGAAACTGCAGGAACTGGAATTAATTTGCAAACTGGACACCATCAAATTAGGCCTGAATAAAGACTGGGAGTGGATGGGTCACTACAAAAACTAATTTCCCCCTGCTGATACTCGCACCTTCTTGTCCGCTATTTGACATGGGCCACCTTGATTACATTGGCCTCATTAGCACTACAAAAGTGATTCCCCCCCTCCCTTAGTATTCACCCCTTCTTGTCAACTGTTGAGAATAGCCCACTTCCATGTAATTGAATTGGCTCATTAGCACTGACCCCCCTCTCCCCCCACATGGTAAGGCAACTCCCATCTTTTCACGTGCTGTGTATTTATACCTGCCTCTGAATTTTCCACTCCATGCATCTGATGAAGTGGGTTCTAGCCCACAAAAGCTTATGCCCAAATAAATTTGTTAGTCTCTAAGGTGCCACAAGGACTCCTCATTGTTTTTGCTGATACAGATGAACATGGCTACCATTTACTCTGAAATTCGTCAACCTAGTTACCATTCCTCAGGGAGGTGGTTTTCCTACTGCAATGGAAAATCCCTTCCCTTACTGTAGGCTGCATCTACACTACAGGGTTATGCTGGCATAGCTATGGCACCATAGCTGTGCTGCTATAGTAGCGAACACATGGCCTCAGCATAGTTTATCTGACGTGACCATGAGAGGGAAGATTCAATAGGACCCTTTCCAGGCACCCTGCTTACCTGAGAGTTTCCATTTGGCTCAAGAATGCTTTCATATGCTGAGGTGACTGTGATGTTTGCAGTTGATGGTGTTATGATGGAAGGTGTTAATGGCGGCCATCAAATGAGTCTTTGATCTAGAGCTGATCACAGATTCTGGCTAAAGCTGATGGGTGTGCAAAGCACCCTTCTTTCAGGCTGAATGGAAAGAGCTTCAACTAGTGAGATAGCCTGATCAGAAGCTAACCTGTGTGCGCTGAGGGGTTCCCTGATTGCAAACATGGGGTATGTTTACACTGCAATAAAAAAAAAAAAGTCTGCAGTGCTAATCTTAGAGCTCATGTCAGTTGAGTTGGATGAGCTACAGCCATGCTGCAGGTCTTTTATTGCAGCACAGACATACCCATAGGGTACATGTACACAGAGATAAAGATACCCACACCAGCCCAGGTCAGATGACTCAGACTCAGACTCCAGGGCTGAAAAATTGCTGTGTAGACATTTGGGATTGGGCTGCAGTCTGAGCTCTGGGACCCTCCCATCTCACAGGGTCCTAGATCCTGGGTTCCAGCCCGAGCCCAAATGTCTACAGCACAATTAAACAGCCCCTTAGCCTGAGCCCTGAGAGCCCAAGTCATGGACCAGAGCCGGGGTTTTAATTGCCGTGTAGACATCTCCTGAGAGGGAGCAGAGAGATAGTACTTCTTGGGGCACAGTACGCCCTGGCCAGGCAGGCTTGAAAGCTGTGAGCAGCTGTTTGCTCCTGCAGCATTCAGGGGTACAAGCCTCTGTTAACATTCTTTGTAAATAAACAGGATTGCACCAATATACCTGACATCACATCAATTTCTCCTAAGGGAAACAAACTTGGAAGGCCCCAAATACTGGCAAACCACCTAGGCTAAAGGGGCAACAATAAGGACCTTTCTAGACACATTAGCTTGTCTCTTAGCAAAAACAGCACTTTTCACAATTTCGCTCATCAAGCTAATATTTTACAAAATAAAAATGCAATCATCTAGACATAAGGCAAAGCTGTCAGGCTATTACACATGCCACCTGGCAGTCATAAAATGGGAAGCCTGCAGATTGTTCTATCACATTTCAGACCTACTATATAATAAAAAAAATAAAAATTGATAATTTGCAGCAACTCTATACAATTATTCTTTTATATTATTAAGACTGATCATTTTACTGTGCATTGTATTCTAATGAGATTCCAGCATAGCTATTATACTGATATACATCTTTTTGTGGTAATATAAAAAAAAAATATATAGACTTGGCCTGTACTGATTCTACCCAATTTATTTATTTACCAATTTCTCTTGTACCTATCACTGTGGTGACTAGACACGTACCTGCAAGAATTAAAATACAGGTGTAGAGGGTCTCTTAGGTAAGGCCAATCCCATGAAGAGCTTTCCATATCAGGACAGAGATCTTCAGCTGGACTCTGTACTCAATAAAAACCCATCAACATGCAGAGAGTAGAGAAAACATGTAATGGGTTCACAGCAGTGTCTGTTGCTTAACAGATATACACTGCATTCTTTGCATTTTTTGGCCCTTTATCTTATATACTTGATACATACACAAAACAAAAAGGCCACATGCTGCCAGCTCTAATAGCCTCCCGTCTGTGTGGCCCAGGGCAGAATGGATTCCAGCCCCTGAATTCTGGGAAGAACAGAATTGCTCCCAGCTGTGCACAGGGATACAGTTACATTCTACATTGAGGTGCAATAGTAGGTAACCAGCTTTATTTACCTCCAAGCTCCAATACTGCCTGCACCACCACATGTCGTAGACTGTGCTTAAGTGATATAAATGAGCCAATAGAAGGGAAACATAGTAATCTCACCTGAAGTTTTGGTATCTACATGTCACAGCGTGGCTGGACTTTGTGGTTAACAACAGGTGCAGCGCCTCTGTGCCAGAGCAGGTGCTCCCAGTTGAGACAGATAAAGGGGCTGCACCTGGGCTATAGAGGGTCAGAGGAACCTCAGCGAGGGTAGAGCTAGAAGGGGAACTGTAGAGTGAAGCCATACAACAAGATGGTCTTCTATGGCAGCCCCTAAAGAAGGGTGTTGAGGCCTGGGGAGAAGGCCCAGCTAAGACAGAACTCCTGGGAGGAGAGGCTGTGCCTGGTTTAAAGCTGGCTGCAAGATTTATTTTGTGTTTGCTTCTTTCTGGAGCTTTGTAAATAAAGAAACTAGACCCTCTGCGGGGCTGTGACTTAATGAAGGGAGGGGAGGCGGGGGGTGTTGTTTAAGGAGCCCTGCAGGGGAAAATAGGGATGGGGTATGGCAGAGGCTCCCCTGGCTGCAAGGAGGTGCATGGATGGCAGTCATTGTGTTATACTATGTTGGATGTAGGGAAGTTCCATCCACCATACACAAGCTCTGAACATTAACACTGGTAACTAAGCATAATTGAAAAAATTCCTTCTAAATACAGCAGGTTCCAAATTCCTCATGTCTTTTTCTTCTCATCAGATTAATTCCGTAAGTTAAGATGGGGGAAAAAATAAACTCCTTAATATCATTTTCCCAGCTGAGTACATTTGCAACCTCTTCCCAATAAAATAGTGTGTTTACCACTTGCTCATAGCCTGCAGCCTTTCACGGCTTTAGCTATAACAGTTCCCTGAGAGTTTAGCATAAATTTATATTACTAGTAAAGCCAGTCTGCTCCCCAGTTCTTCAGTCATATCCCAAATAGTCTGATTCAATGATGATTCAATCAATCCTTCTCCAGAGAAAGAATTTTTTTAAGTTGGAAAAAAAATAAGCATCAAAGATTGCACCCCCCAAAATGTGGACAAATGAAATTGTACAAGACAGCTCTTTAAAATTTTGGACCACAGTTTGTAATTCACATTTCTTTCCAAGTGTTCATATTCACTGAAATATGTGGGCAATCTCTGGTGGTTAATTTGAAATTGTCTCATCTTGTGGGCCCAGAACTCAGCATAAGCTAGTAGCTAATGTCCTGATCCTGTAAAGACATAGGCACAGATTTAATTTTAAGTACGTGACTAGTACCAGGTCATTAAGCCTATGCAGGATCATAGCCTGAGATAGTTGTTTTGGTTATACTGATCCAAATTCTTAGCTGGTGTAAATGAACATAGCTACACTGAATTTATTGGATGTTCATTTACTCAAGTTGAATATCTGGCCCATAAAGCAATATGTTCACATTATATTACGATCTCATTACAATTCTGCTATTAATCTGTTTTCCTTTCAGTGTGACATAGATGAATACATTGTCACCCATACTTTTTTCAAACAATAAGGAAATGTGTGATCAAAACATTTAACCTGTTAAATCTTCCAAGAGAGATAGCTAGCACTGTAGGGATAGGCTATCTACCAAAAGAAAGAACTGAGAAACCATCCCCGGTGGAGTCATATTATCTAGAGCTAACTTAACCCCACCTTGATTCCCAAACTTACTCACATTTGGTGTCTCTATGTTTTGTTTTATTGAGTTTTTAAATGGTCACCTCATTTCTCCCCTGGTTTACTTTATAGACAGAAGAAGAAGACACCAACTCTGTAATGAAGCACTTTCATGACTTTAACAAGGTGTCCGGTGGCAAAGAAGTGGTTTTTTTACCCATGAAAGCTTAAATCTGTTAGTCTTTAAGGTGCCACCGGACTCCTTGTTTTTGTGGATACAGACTAACATGGATACCCCCTGATATCTTGACTTTGTTAATATTGAAAGGATATGGTCAACCTTTTAATCTGCATCATAATTTAGTGTCATAACTTTACAAATAGATTTTGTTCCTTACTGATTTTGTTCTTGCCAGCTGGAAAACATTCATCGGGGGTGTGGGATGTTTCCTCTTGCCATTGGAACTAACACTGACATGACTTTCTTGGTCTATTTCCTTGTTTACTATTCGGATTCTAATATCTGAACTGTATTGTTTAATCTATTCACCTAAATTTGGGTTATTGCTGATTATGTACTCTATGTATCATATGACTTTTAAAAACAAACTTTGTATTTGTGGATAATCTAAGCACTATATCCAGATGTACAGACACTCTTTTCTCAACCTACATATTATATTATTTTTTTAACTTTAACTTTAATAATATTTTTAAATCTACCATTATGGATTGTCTAGAAAGACCTGGAAATAATGTTTACTAGTTAATTGCTAAGCCATCTGGCCAAAAGCATACACATTATTTCCCAGGGTTCACAATTTATTTTATTTTTTTCCAAAGTAGCAGAAGATTTAAGATTACATGTAAAAGAGATGGTTGAAAAATGGAAAGTTCTGACATTCAACATTTGTTTTTATTTCAAATAGTAAAAGTTTGAAAGTTTTCTTCGAATGGAAATTCTGAAAAATTTCAATTTTAAAACATTTTGTTTAAATCAGATTTAAACATTTTGTTTCAGTAAGTAAAAACTTTTCATTTTAATTATGTCAAAGCAATATAAAATATTTTAAACTATTAAATATATAATATTAAAATATAAATATGGTTAAATGAATAACAAAATGTTCATGTTTAACATTATTGATACAAAATGAGAAAGTCAAATTGATTCACTGATACTTTTCCATAGAAATGTCAAAATCGATTCATTCCCACAGTTTCAACAGCATTTTCCAAAGGGAAACTGCTCTGTAAACAAAAATGAGGGGGAACTGACACTGTCGCACATAGAAATTAAAGAAAGAAAAACAAGTGATATTTAAAGAAACTTACTTATTTTTAAAGTTATGAATGTTGAAACTTCCTGCACACAGTATATGTTAGAATTTTTTATTTAAATTTATAAATCAACTTTAATAAAAGATTAAGCCTCAATCCATCTATCAGTCTCTTATGTGGAGTTCAATAGGTTTACTTATGTGATTAAAGTTACTCACATGTACAAGCATTTGCAGGATCAAGCCTTAGACTAAAGTCAAGCATTCAGTTTTAGGAAAGTTTAAACATTAATGTCTATAAGTATAAATATGCTGCCAAATAAAATATGCACATAAATATTCTGCCAAACTTTAACCCGTCTCTCTCTAAAATATTTCACCTCAGTAAGTCACTGATATATCTGGCAATCCCTTGGTGAAATAATCTTCCCCACAGATAGGCTGTGGGCGTGGTTTCTAAACCTAGTGTAACTTAAAAAAAAAAGAGTTGTTCGTTTCCTACCCAGGTACAGAGAATTTAGATGCCCAAGCCTGGAGCTTACAGATGCATAGGTGATATGGCGAAGGCTCTGTCTGATAACAAGGAACCCAATTTTCTTGCAGGCACAACTGGAATTTTTAACCCTCATGACAGTTTGGGTCTCCAGAAGCAGTGAAGTATCCTGGTGAACAGCAGGGCTGTGGACTACCTTGCCCACCTTAGAGCAGCACCATCAATTGACTACAGAGAGGATGAGTTCTACTCCCTCTTCTCCTCATGGTGCACTGCTGGACTTGCCAGCCAGGTGTGTGGGGCAGGGGAACTACCTGGTGCGTTCCTCATGCACACCTAAAGGAGCGGGGGGGGAGGGGAGATGGAGGAGGATGCAAGTTCACCTTTGCACCAGCTGCACAGCAATGGTGAGGGGTTGCTCTATGCTTCAGTGGCTGCCACAGTGAGCACCTGCCAGCTCAGTCCCAAGCCTCAGAAACAGCTAAACACTTTACCTAGCAGGTCCAGTGTAAATGTTCACAAAGGACCATGAAGCAATATTTGCTGCCCTGTGCCCCTGAAAGCCATCACCTCATCACTATAGACAAGGCCAGACAGAAAATTTGGGGGAGAGGTTAGCAAGATAATTCTTTGGGATACACCCTGAACTTTTTTCAGAGTAGCAGCCATGTTAGTCTGTATCCGCAAATAGAAAAGGAGGACTTGTGGCACCTTAGAGACTAAATAAATAAGTATTTATTAAATAAATAAATTTGTTAGTCTCTAAGGTGCCACAAGTCACCCTGAACTTTAACTCCTGTCCCATGCAAAACGTGTGGGGAGAAGAGAGATCGTGTTAGCTGAAAAACGAATACAGCCCCAGAATGTATTCCCTTTCCTGTGTACCCTTGTAGGGTCCCAGGGAGCTGCAGTTAGGGGAGTCCTCCCAGCATGGCTGTATAGGAGCTGCACTACTAGAAAGTAGGGAGGAGCTGGGACCACTGGTGGCCGCCTCTTTGGCATGCTAAGGCACCCACATGAATAGGCCTGGCCTCACAGATGGATCTGCAAAGTTTACTTTTCCATAGTGGAAAGTCACTCCTGACAGAATGACTAAGGGGAATCTCCACAAAGAAATCCTTGTGAAGATCTTCACACAATATCCCCTCCCATGATTTGTCACAGGAGAGAACAATATGGCCCCTTATCTGTACTGTAATGAAGTAAGAATCATATTTCATCACCAAGGAGAGGCCCTCAAGGCCTGGTAGTTCATCTTTAGAGGCAGTGCTTAATTTGTGCCACGGCTTGCCAGGGCTTAGCCTCAGCATCTCTACACTTGGCAGTTCATAGCCCTGGCACCTCTGGGCTTGTTGCATCAGTTATGAAAGTAAAAAAATTGCTTGAGCCCCAGCACCTAATTGCTTGAGCCCCTGAATCTCTTTCATTAGAAATTAAGCACTGTTTAGAAGGATAGAAACAGACACATGATCTTAGATCAATCTATCTTCAACCAGTCTATCAAATAGGGTAGGGACTACAGAAAAAGCTAAGTAGCAGCAGCTAGTAGAAAAATATGAGTGAATCTAAAAGGGAAGAGTGTGATTACTAACCTATTTTGAGCTTTAAACCAGACTCGGTTCTTGGAGACATCTCTTTGTTTGACGCTGTTGCGAATATTGGACCTACAAATTTACCCTAATTGTGAGCTCAACTCTAAAAAGTGAGTGTAGGTTCATAAGATGTCACAGTAACCTTTAACAACAAATGCTGATAGGAAAAGGTGCAAAAGTGAGACAAAAAGCCTGAATTAGTCCAAACAAAAAGGCTTACTGGTACAACACAAGGGCTGGGTTAAGATCATGCCTAGTAAACAGGAAACGTGTGAGACAGGAACAAAATTGGTGTGTTGGAAGCAGAGGCGCCAACTTTCTGAGTTCCCGGCAGGTGCTCGACCCCCACTCCACCCCAGATCCTGCCCCCACTCCACCCCTTCCCCCAAGCTGCCGCCCCCTCCCTTTCCTACCCTGTTCCGCCAACTCCCTTGCCTATTCCTGCCCCAGTTCCTCCTGCCCACCCCCCATATGCTCAGTGATCTTCCACTCCCAGATTCCTCCCACTTCTCTGAACCACACATTTCTTCCCTCTGGAGTTTCTGGCGGATGCCTCACCTAGGGTTCCCACACCTGCTTCTCCCCATCCCCAGGCTCTCTTCTGTCTTCCAGCCCTATTTCTTGTATCACCTTGCAATCATTGCCAAAGTAGCTCCCTGGTATGGGACAAGCCCAGAATTTTCACCTTTGCCTCCAGCACACAGTGATGAAACATGTTTTTGTTGAAACAAAACTCTTTGATCCAAAATGCTTTTTCTTTTAAATTTTCATTTGTAGACAATATTGAAAATTTTAGGGTTTGTTCTGACTTGGAATTAAGCCAAATTTCAAAATCCTTCGTGAAACAGAATTTCTGCCCTCCACCAACCGTACTATTTAATTACATTGTTGACAACAAGTTCTGAAATCTTAAGCCAAATTTTTGAAAAATGTATCTGTAAAGTCAGACATCATTGGTAGTTTCTAGGGCCAGCACTGACTGAAAATTAGACCACTTTATTTTTACACACCTAAATATAATGTTAGATGCCTAACTTTAGGTATTCAGTTTTTAAAATCTTGGCCATATTGTTTTAACTGGCAAATTAGATGTGCTGACTTAAAACAAAGGGGAAAGATTTCCCTTAGTTCGATTACTTACCTTTTTAATGCACAGATTTGTGCACTAAAAGTCTTTATTCCTATATTTATTGCAGTCCCTCAAATTCAATATTAATGAGCCATAATGCATCTGTGTGAGCTGGAAAAACATTTGTAGTATTGGTATGCAAATGTGTATACCAAAGCATAGCTAGCATCAACCCAAAATATTGTGCAAATCCATGGCTATAGCAGATGGCAAACTCTCTCACAACACAATTTAGAAAATTAAATCTATGCACTTTGTGAAGGTCTGCATTATACCTACAAACCTGACATGTCTAGATTTTATACTGCTATTTGTATATCAACTAATGCTGAATTAATTAATACAGTGTGCCAGAAACAGCACAATAGCATAGCTGTCAGTGAACAAAGATACGCCAACCAGAAAAACGTAGAAGCTATTTCATCCTCTTCTTCCCGCTTTTCTTCCTCCTAATAATAATAGCCAGTAACATTAAGTTTACAATGACTCCAGATCTGAATTAGTTCTTGAAAAAAATAATTTGAGAAGCCAAATTCATGCATCAGCTACAAAAATTGCTGGGGCATTCTTCTTGGAAAAGTACTGGCCCAGTACTACTAGCATAGTTAAAGATTCAAGTTAAGCAAGTAATCTAACCTTAAGGCAATGTTTCAAAACCCACTTCTGAACAAAAGTAGGACAGAAAGCAGCTGAAAAGCACTTGAGGAGGTTTCTCCAGTTCATTACATGGGTCCATTTCTGGGTTGTTTAATTTAAACCTAAGCTGAGAGTGTGTCTGTTAAACTGAGCTGCCTTTTCTACAGTTATGTTGTCTTAATCTATTCTTCCCTTTAACTGAGTTTACTGCACATTGGACAGACACACAGTGGAATCCAGCTGTTCTAACATAGAATCATAGAATAACAGAGTTGGAAGGGACCTCTGGAGGCCATCTAGTCCAACCCCCTGCCCAGAGCAGGACCAATCCCAACTAAATCATCCCAGCCAGGGCTTTGTCAAGCCTGACCTTAAAAACTTCTAAGGAAGGGGATTCCACCACCTCCCTAGGTAACGCATTCCAGTGTTTCACCACCCTCCTAGTGAAAAAGTTTTTCCTAATATCCAACCTAAACCTCCCCCACTGCAACTTGAGACCATTACCCCTTGTCCTGTCATCTGCTATTACTGACAATAGTCTAGATCCATCCTCTTTGGATCCACCTTTCTGGTAGTTAAAAGCAGCTATCAAATCCCCCCTCGTTCTTCTCTTCCGTAGACTAAACAATCCCAGTTCCCTCAGCCTCTCCTCATAACTCATGTGTTCCAGTCCCCTAATCATTTTTGTTACCCTTCGCTGGACTCTCTCCAATTTATCCACATCCTTCTTGTACTGTGGGGCCCAAAACTGGACACAGTACTCCAGATGAGGCCTCACCAATGTCAAACAGAGGGGAACGATCACGTCCCTCGATCTGCTGGCAGTGCCCCTACTTATACACCCCAAAATGCCATTGACCTTCTTGGCAACAAGGGCACACTGTTGACTCATATCCAGCTTCTCGTCCACTGTCACCCCTAGGTCCTTCTCTGCAGAACTGCTGCCTAGCCATTCGGTCCCTAGTCTGTAGCGGTGTATTGGATTCTTCCATCCTAAGTGCAGGACTCTGCACTTGTCCTTGTTGACCCTCATCAGATTTCTTTTGGCCCAATCCTCCAATTTGTCTAGGTCCCTCTGTATCCTATGCCTACCCTCCAGTGTATCTACCACTCCTCCCAGTTTAGTGTCATCCGCAAACTTGATGAGGGTGCAATCCACACCATCCTCCAGATCATTAATAAAGATATTGAACAAAACCGGCCCCAGGACCGACCCTTGGGGCACTCCGCTAGATACCGGCTGCCAACTAGACATGGAGTCATTGATCACTACCCGTTGAGCCCGACAAACTAGCCAACTTTCTACCCACCTTGTAGTGCATCCATCCAGCCCGTACTTTAACTTGCTGACAAGAATACTGTGGGAGACCGTGTCAAAAGCTTTGCTAAAGTCGAGGAATAACACGTCCACTGCTTTCCCTTCATCCACAGAACCAGTTATCTCATCATAGAAGGCAATTAGATTAGTCAGGCATGACTTTCCCTTGGTGAATCCATGCTGACTGTTCCTGATCACTTTCCTCTCGTCTAAGTGCTTCAGAATTGATTCCTTGAGGACATGCTCCATGATTTTTCTGGGGACTGAGGTGAGGCTGACCGGCCTGTAGTTCCCAGGATCATCCTTCTTCCCTTTTTTAAAGATGGGCACTACATTAGCCCATCTTTAAACATCCCACGCCAAGTTGTTTGTGATGGTGGAATAGCAATGTTATATCTCTCATATCCTGGTTCCAAAATGGGTGAGGAAATATTGTTTATTGGACAAACTTCTGTTGGACAAGAGACAAGCGTTCAAGCTCCACAGAGCTCTTCTCTGTGGAGCCTGAAAGCTTGTCTCTTTCATCAACTGTCTTTGGTCCAATAAAAGATATTATCTCACCCACCTTGTCTCTCTCATTCTACTCCAAGGACAGTTTAGAATTGCAGGATGTATGCTAACTGATCAAAGATTTAGGACAAAAATATCTGTCATTATTGCTGACATTTGGGGTGAAAGTCTGGTGCCATTGGAGTCAAAGGCCAAACTCTTTGCTACATTATTCAGAACTTCTTGGAATAAAAATTCAAATTTAGGGCTGTTACCATTCAAAATTGCATATAATTTGAAATCAAGCAAAAGCCTAAAATAATTAGAGCAAGCATTTTACAGTAAAAAAAAATCTATTTTTTATCATAGACATATTTTAAATAATTAAATGTTCTAGGATTTTAATTTGTTTACAATGTTTACTTTCATTGCTGTTATTTTTCCCCTTTGTTTTTATAGTCTTGTCTATCAGCTTCACCTTTATGAAATTACTCTCATGAGTTGACTTTAAGTTCAATATTTCATTTAAGGCATGAGGGACTAGTATTTCAAAGCCTTTGTAATATATACATATCTAAAACAAGTGAGCATGCAATATGATGTAGAAGGTGATGCATAGAATTAGATGTGTATGCAATATTCAGACCAGGAAGCAAATCTAGGTGCAACTTTCAGATTTTATTTGTTCGTTTTACATCTGCCTTAGAAGTACTGACTATACAGATAGCTGCTTGAGCATCTTTTCCCCGTGAGTGCTCCAGCCCCAGAGCACCCACGGAGTCTGTGCCTATGCCGTTGTGTATTACTTTGCATTTATCAACACTGAATTTCATCTGACATTTTGTTGCCCAGTCACCCAGTTTTGAGAGATCCTTTTGTAGCTCTTTGCAGTCTTCCTGGGCCTCAACTATCTTGAGCAATTCTAGCTTTTCATTTTTTGAACTTAAATTACCCTTGGCTCGCTCACAGTTAAATCAGGGGTTCTCACTTTGTTGATGATGAAATTATTAATTATTATTATTTGTGCTATAAAAGACACATCAGTCCACCAACTTGCAGATTCTATGTGATGCTGAATGTGGGATCATGGATGTAATCAAATTTCTAGTATTCTGTCACAATTCATTGATCCTTGATGTTTGAGTCAGAGAGGATAGCTCTTACATGTGTAGATTTTAAGAAGTGGTGGGTGGGATTATTCATTATTCTTTTTATTTACTTTCAGTTCCTAAGACAGCTGTGTATCTTATTTCATATTTTTCAGATGGCAAAGCCTACTCTCTCAAGATTTTGTCCACGACTCCAATTATAAATCCTCAAACTTCTGCATAATTACACTATAATGAATCCTATAAAATCACCAGCTCTGTCATTGAAATGACATCTGGAGTACTAAAGATACCTCAGTAAATCCAGCTGTAATCACAATATTCATTCCCTTAAAAGTGTAAGATATTCCTTGCCTGCTGCGTTTTGCACACTGTAAGCTCAGTCCATCAACTTCAGTGGGAGCAGGTTGGAACCCCATAGCAGTTAATGAGTTGTCTCGCAATTCTTCTTTTAGAATTACACCTGTAAGAGAACATAAGAACGGCCATACTGGGTCAGAGTGAAGGTCCATCTAGCCCAATATCCTGTCTTCCAACAGTGCCAATGCCAAGTGCCCCAGAGGGAATGAACAGAACAGGAAATCACCAAGTGATCCACCCCGTCACTCACTCCCAGCTTCTGGCAAACAGAGGCTAGGGACATGATCCCTGTCCATCCTCACTAATAGCCATTGATGGACCTATCCTAGATGAATTTATGTAGTTCTTTTTTGAACCCTGTTATAGATTTGGCCTTCACAACATCCTCTGGCAAGCAGTTCCATAGATTGACTGTGCATTGTGTGAAAAAATACTTCCTTTTGTTTGTTTTCAACCTGCTGCCTATTAATTTCATTTGGTGACCCCTAGTTCTTGTGTTATGAGAAGGAATAAATAGCACTTCCTTATTTATTTTCTCCACACCAGTCATGATTGTATAGACCTCTGATATCCCCCCTTAATTGTCTCTTTTCTAAACTGAAAAGTCCCAGTCTTATTAATCTCTCCTCATATGGCAGCCATTCCATACCCCTAATCCAGGGGAGGGCAAACTTTTTGGCCTGACGGCCACATCGAGTTTCTGAGATTGTACGGAGGGCTGGTTAGGGGAGGTTGTTGCCCCCTATCTGACCCCCCTGCTTCTCACCCCCTGACAGCCCCCCCGGGACTCCTGCCCCATCCAACCCCCCTGTTCCCTGTCCCTGACAACCCCACCTGGGACCCCTGCCCCATCCCTCCCTCCCTGTCCCCTGACCGCCTCTGGATCCCCACCCCTGACTGCCCCCTGCCGCCCCATCCAACCCCTCCTCTCATTCCCCCCCTGGGGACCCCTGCCCCATCCAACCACCCCTTCTCCCTGACCACCCCCCCGAACCCCTGCCCCTGCCCCTGACTGCCCCCCGCTGCCCCATCCAATCCCCCCTCTCCTTCCTGACTGCCCTCCTCGGGACTCTTGCCCCTATTCAACCCCCGTTCCCTGCCCTCTGACCACCCCGACCCTTATCCGCACCTCTGTCCCCTGACCACCACCCCAAACTCCCCTGTCCTCTATCCATACCCCCCTGCTCCCTGCCCCCTTACCGCACTGCCTGGAGCACTGGTGGCTCGTGGCACTACAGCCGCGCTGCCCAGAGCACCAGGACAGGCAGCGCGCCACCTGGCTGGAGCCAGCCACGGCACCACGCAGCACAGAGCCACGGCCTGGCAAGAGCTTGCAGCCCCGCCGCCCAGAGCATTGTGCCGGTGGCGTAGTGAGCTGAGGCTGCAGGGGAGGGGGAACAGCAGGGGAGGGGCTGGAGGCTAGCATCCCGGGCCAGGAGCTCAGGAGCCAGGCAGGAGGGTCCTGCAGGCCAGATGTGGCCCACGGGCCATAGTTTGCCCACCTCTGACCTAATCATTTTTGTTGCCCTTTTCTGAACTTTTTCCAATTCCAATATATCTTTTCTGAGATGGGGTAACCACATCTGCACGCAGTATTCAGTATTGATATAGAGGCAATATAATATTTTCAGTCTTATGATCTATCTCTTTCTTAATGATTCTCAACATTCCGTTTGCTTTTTTGACTGCCGCTGTACATCGAGTGGAGGTTTTTAGAGAACTATCCACAGTGACTCCAAGATCTCTTTCTTGAGTGGTAACGGCCAATTTAGACCCCATCATTTTGTATGGGATTATGTTTTCCAATGTGCATAGGTGCCGACTTCTGCTTGCACCGGTGGGTGCTCAACCCGCCTCTGACTCCAGCCCCACCCCGCCTCCATTCCAACCCCTTCCCCAAAGTCCCCGCCCCAACTCCACCCCCTCCCTGCCCCTATTCCAACTCCTTCCCCAAATCCCTGCCCTGGCCCCGCCTCCTCCCCTGAGCATGATACATTCCCGCTCCTCTCATGTCCCTCCAGAAGCTTGCTATGCCTCCAAACAGCTGTTTGGCGGTGGCAAGCCCTGGGAGGTAGCAGAGGAGCGGGGACGCGGCACACGCGGGGGAGGAGGCAGAGGCGAGGCGGGGGGGTGGGGAGGGGAGCTTGGTTGCCAGTGGGTGCAGAGCACCCACTAATTTTTCCCTGTGGGTGCTCCAGCCCCAGAGCACCCATGGAGTCAGTGCCTATGCCAATGTGTATTACTTTGTATTTATCAACATTGAATTTCATCTGACATTTTGTTGCCCAGTCACCCAGTTTTGAGAGATCCGTTTGTAGCTCTTCGCAGTCTGCCTGGGCCTTAACTATCTTGAGCAATTCTAGCTTTTCATTTTTTAAACTTAAATTACCCGTGGCTTGCTCACAGTTAAATCAGGGGTTCTCACTTTGTTCCATAATGTGAACCACATCTTAAAGGAGAGATATTATGGACAACTCATGTTCCATTTAACATCCAATCATAGCAACTCAAATAATTGTTTATATGAAGAAGTATGAATTTTACACCATTTTCGATGCAATAAAAAGCTGGAAAGCGAGGAGGAGGAGGAGGACCCTGCAATATGTAACCTGGCAGCTCTCTACAGATCACCAGCAAGTGCCACTTCAACACACATGCATGCAAACACGCTTCAGGCCCCTACCCCGAGTAGATGCCCCAAGTTCCGCTCAATTCAGTATCTGTATAAATGAACTTAGAACATTCTTATATTGTCCATCCTCTGAAAAGAACTGAGACTTATTGCTCTGATGCACTTATTCTCAAAGGAAATTAAAGAAATCCTCTCATTTAGTACAGCACAGCAAGTATATCTCACTGTCAGAGCACATTATTTTACTAACTCCATCATTACAAAGAATCATGAAAAATAATTACCTACCCCTTTTTTTAGATGTTTTGAAAGATAATAAGGCATCTTGATTTCATTTGATGTCACATTTATGTATAGATGAAAAATGGAAATGAACTACTAAGTCAGATATCCATGCTACCTATGTCGTATATGTTATTGAGATACTGAACACAAGATACCATTTTTATAAAATGCAGGATAAAAAAGGATAGCCAATAAGTGTGTTGTCTTAGCTGTCTAAGCCGCTGTGTCCATTTCCGTGGACACCAAGTGTACCATTTTCATTAGTTCAGCAACCTCTTTAGCAACCAAGAGTTATGAGTCAGTTCCCAAAACGGCACCTTTCAGGTTCTAGTACAGGCTGTGCCATTTTGTAAGTGTCATATTTTTAGAAACATTTAAATAGCATGTAATGTGTGGGCACCTGTTACATCCATTTCAATCAGCCATAGGAAGATAATGAAAAACTTTTTCTACTGACGGTTCACAGGGGAAAAAGCAACAACTAGACAGAAATTTAGAAAACTTTATTTTTGGAGTAGTATTTATTTTATATGCTTGTTCTAATATAAAAGAACATTGAAAAGCTACAGTACTTGCACAGATAAGGTCCCACTTTTTTCTTCAGCTTTGTTGTAAAGGGATCTTGTCACCCATCATTTGGCCCACGTTTAAATTATGTAAAACAAGCTTTTATAAATTCCAAGATCAATATATTTCCACAATTTAAAACAAACAGAAAACAAAACAAAACCTACTGAAAAAACAGTTGAAAGTATCCTTCTGCCTTGTTTAAAATCCAAACATTGCAACACTGAAAACCTGAATATGAAACTGATTAAAAAGGAAACTGAAATGGATTGAACACAAACAGTAAACACCGGAGTAAATATAGATAAATTGGATTTTTTTAAAAAGTTCTTTCCCCTTTAATAATCATAGGTCTTATTACTGATATATAAAAGAGAGAAAGAAATGTGCTTATGTACAACATGATTTTCTAAAAGGACACTGACAATTTGAAATCCAACCTATTTGAAAAAATGAGTTAAAAGTAGTTTCAAGTTTAAGCCTGGCCTTTGTGTCCATGCTGCCATTTTTTTTTGTGATTTTACAAATCACATTTTCCTGTTTTTAATGTACTTTTAAATTTTTCTCTCTCTCCCATGTTTCACGAGAAAGCCACACAAACAACAGGAGAAACTAAGATCCTGATTCAGCAAAGCGCTCAAGCACATGCTTAACTCAATAAGCACGTGAGTCGTCATATGCCACAGCATTCAGTGCCACATCCCTGCCATTACGTAAGTGTGCGAATAAATAGGTGCAGCTGGCTTTTGGGTGTTCTTTTGTTGTCCAGAAGACTTTGATGCAGCAATATGGCAGACAGAGACTGATCTATAATCTGTCCTATTCATTTCTAATAGACCCACCACAGTAGTACTTAGGCATCTTATATTACACACCAAATTAAAACAAATCATTTCCATCCAAAGTGTCTCAGACCCCAAATGAAGCCTCAGGGTTGCGGGGAAGCTTTTTCTGAACCTCACCCCATACAAAGGGCAGCCTCTTCCCAACTTTCTGTAAGGAAGAGCTCCTTCATACACAGCAGTAAGAAGGGGTTAGATGTATAGCAAAGTGTACATGAGGGAACAGAGGATTATTGAGTTATAGCACATCTGAGTACTTTTTTATATTATCAAGTTTTATAAGCGTCTCTTTAAAAAAGATGAAATAGCCCTAGCTCTTTATTATATATGTCTAATATCTCTTCAGAGAACTTCAAAATACTTTTAATATACTGCACATGTGAAAAAAAAATACTGGATCAATGGAATACTAAAAAGAAACCATGGAACTGTTCCATATATTAATTTATAAAAGTAGATTAAATATTTGTTTTTAAATGTGTAGTTTTCAGCATAACTGGATGCTATACAAGGTTTTTCAAAACTCGTACCCAGAAAATACTACTTTGCAAAAGGTTTTAAAGGGGAATATTTCAAATATATACAGCATCAGCCTATAGTTCATATTAATAAACTGAAATTCTGATCCCATAATTGTTTAAAAACAATTTTATCTTCAAACAGCAATTAATAAATTGTACATTTCTCATTAAAATCGTCCTTGTTTAGCATCACCCATGGCTCCCCATACATCAAATACAAACTCATCAGGAAATGCGAAGTCTCCAAGAGCTTCATCAAGTGCAACAGCAAATTCATCTGGATTGTTCTTGTCTCTTCCTGCTTCTACCATTGTTGCAGCTTAAAAACAAACAAACAAAAACAAAAATAACCAGCCCACAAACACAGATATATAGAAAGACTATAAAGAAATTTATAGTTAAATTACATGCTCATTGTAACATTTCAAAATAATATATTTTAAACACTGAGAAAGGTCTGCTTAGAGGAGATTTTAAAATGCATCTAACAAGATTTAGGAGCACAAGTCCCAAAAGAGAGTCAACAGGATTCATGCTCCTAAATCTCCCCCTTAATCACAAGTGCTCTGCTATGTGGGACAGCGGGGTTGAATTCCTAGGGACAAATTCTTCCTGATCTTGTTCATGTTCTGTTTAGTTCTGGTTCATTTCTCCTTTGCTCAGCACAGATTCAGTATCCTTACTACTAACTGTAGTGTCTTGTGAAAGTAAATCCAGGTCTGGGGCTAAAGAACCAGATAAAAAGTGACACAACCCTTCATAACACAATGTCTATTCCAGGATGTCAGAATTTTTATGCCAGATTGTGACACCAACTACTTATCATAAATTCAGTTATTTTAATTGTGAGATCAAGATGCAAAAGTGCAACACATTTAATCAACTGGGCTTCACAGAACAGCTTTTAGCAAGCCAGAGCTTAAAATAACCATACTGTTGGACACTGGATGATCTGTGGAAGTGGAGAATTCACAGGACCTGAGCATGGAGAGCAACATACAACCTGTACACAAAAGGCATGCAGACTGGTTTCCAAACACTTGCAGAAGTCAGGGTGAATCAGACCCCAATCAGGAGTAGGGTGACCAGATATCCTGATTTTTGGGGCTTTTTCTTATATAGACACCTATTACCCCCCACCCCCGTCCCGATTTTTCACACTTGCTATCTGGTCACCCTAATCAGGAGCATACTCAGCTTGCCCAGCATTTGAAAAGGAACATTGTAAATAAGACAAGAAAAAACACTGAAAACACTACATCTTTTCTAGGATGAAAGAATTCAAACCCTGGACAGGAAAAAGTAAATCTCTCTGCTATGTAAAAGGCAGAAAACAGAGGGCAGAACACTCCAGGTTGGCCAAGCAATGGATACAGAAGGAGATAGAGATGCAGTATGGCCCACTGAATAGACTGGGGCTCAAGAAACCTAAGTTCTTTCCCTACTGGGCGAACAGCCTTCTGGGTGATGTTGGGTAAGTCATGTCACCTATCTGTACCTCAGTTTCCCCATACATAAAATGGGGATGATACTTACCTTGTCTGTAAAGTGCTTTGAGATCTACAGATGAAAAGAAAAAGCTCTCTGCATTATCTGAAATTATCAGCATTATCTGAAATATTTTCATTCGAAAGATGAATACACAAAAATTGATTATAAGAAAATTGCAAGGCAAAGAGAAGATGCCAGAGGGCTTCTGCCACACAAAGCAGAATAAACACTTTCAAAATAGCTACAAGGTGCTTGGAAAAAAACCCTCAAGAATGTACAGGATAAACTTAATCAGTTTACAAAAAGTTAGTAAAAAGATACTAAACATGGAGAGATTTCAGGTGCAAATGAAGATCCAGCGGGGGGGAAAAAATATCTGATTTGTCATTAGAAATTTTGAAAAGCAGGTCTCTTTAACATCATTTCAGAGTAAAGGAACACAAACAGCCTTTGGAATTACGCTGTGGCAAGATCAGTTAGGAAGATTTGCTGTACTGAAACAGCGATAGTGCTATTAAGGCAGATATGAGAACAAAACTATAGAAAAATGTGCATTAGGCCCTAGTGTATTTGTAAAGCCTTGGAAGAAGGATAGGATGATGCATCCCTTTAAAGCCACTGTATTGTAATCTAAGACAACTAGCACATCTAGTACACAAGGTTGTTAGGGCACAGAGCTGACTGCTGAAGCTCTGCTAATAGACAACATTAACCCCGTATGTGGATGTGAGCCAGCATTTACTTCCACAAAACAGCAGAGTATGAGAAAATGTGATCAAGATACAGGTTTCAGATTGGAAACGGATACACTTATGTTAATTATTTTGGACCCAATCTTCAGCTTCTGCCAAGGAGTAATCGGTGGCGTTCAGGATAGGGGGAAACACAGGGGTGTCCTTTGTACCCTCCCAACCCTGGACCATCGGGGCACTGGTCTAGAACCCAGGATCAATTAGAGAAGGCTGCTCTAACTTTATACCTGCTACCAATATCCCCAGGGGCCTGTTACAGCAGTTGGAGATTGCCAAGGCCCAGGGATGCCTTGGCCATGCTGCCTGCACCAGCTGCAAGGATAATGAAGGGGTGTCAGCACAGGAGCCACAAGAGCAGCTCTATGCAGACAAGGACCCCTTAGTCAGGGAGAATCCTTCAGTGGATGGCTGAGATAATATTAGGGATGCTGCGTGCTTGCAAAGCTATGCAAAGCAGTCTCAGCACAACCAAGAACTGGGCCTTTGAATACAGCTTGCTCACTGAGATATTTGTTCAGATGTCACAGCCTCAAGGCATATTCACAACAATGGAGAATATTACAGCCTAGAATCAAATCAATTCAAAAACACTTCTGCTTTTATTGGCTCATGTCTTTTTCTTAAATTGCCAGCTGATATTAACTGTAACTTTGTGATCCATCCAATACTCAAGTCACTGTTTTCCCAAGCACCACAGAGAAAATACTATTGTCACATTTGGAAGGATTCGAAAACCCCTATAAACTTTCCACTTAGAGGGATGTAAAACAACATATGCAACAGTGCCTGACCAAGGTAACAGAAGCATAAAACCACTAGCAGAGGATCTCTACCTGTGAGTCAGGACTGGAGCCTGTAAATCTGTCTGATCAAAACCATGTGAGCTTCTCCTGATTTCAAGTTTTCTTAACATGAAACTCCTCCCAAGTTCACTGATGTTTATGAACTTTTGGCAAACCAGAGCTGACTTATGTGAAGATGTGACAAGTTATGAGTAAACTTGGATCACTCTGGGTGAAAATAATTGAATCAGTAGTTTTGACTGAATTTTACTTTGAGTTTGAATGTGCATTCAAACGTCCTGGCGAACTGAAATTCCTGAGATTTTCACAGCGCTCGTTGAGATTCCCCCCTGATTCCCAGGGGTTATTAACCCTGTTTAAACTAAACGGTTCCATGGGGAGGAGAGAATAAACCAAAACGTTGCTGCTAAGTGAAATTTTAAAAAATGAGTTATTCAAAGAGCAGAAATAGCATCTCAAAAATATCTAATTAGAGGTTTAACTAATTTTTTTTTAAAAAGTGACCATAGAGCTGAAACACCCATGAGAAATTTCAGCCCAGTCAGTGAGATTTTTCAGAACAAGACCTTGTAATAAAAGTGCTTCCTCAATGGTAATCATAATGTCAGTGCCCCCATGGTACATTATATATATTATTCTCATGAAAGCAACTTCTTCTGCTCAGATACATGTGATATTATGAAATCTGAAATTTCTGAGAGGAATTATCATAACTTTAGTAGTAGGTGTGTTACTTTCACAATAGCTTGAGGCTGACCTATAGTGTCTGTAGAGCTGAATTACCTTACTACGGTATGTTAAATGGTAGTGCAAGATGTAGAACCAAATCCTTCTTGATTTTCTCAAGTCCCACTAAGGTTCTTGCATGTGTGAGGCTGAGTCCTGCCTCATTCCCTGCACACCTTAGCAGTAAATAAAACAAGGACTCCTCATACACTGAGTACTTTCATTTCATTTTTCACTGTGAGACTAATTTAGCCATGTGTGCACTCACAGTATATGGTTTCCTTTCAATAAGTCCTTTATGGCTGTCATAAAAATAAAGGGAAGGGTAAACCCCTTTGAAATCCCTCCTGGCCAGGGGAAAGCTCCTCTCACCTGTAAAGGGTTAAGAAGCTAAAGGTAACCTCGCTGGCACCTGACAAAATGACCAATGAGGAGACAAGATACTTTCAAAAGCTGGGAGGAGGGAGAGAAACAAAGGGTCTGTGTGTCTGTCTATATTCTGTCTTTGCCGGGGATAGACCAGGAATGGAGTCTTAGAACTTTTAGTAAGTAATCTAGCTAGGTACGTGTTAGATTATGATTTCTTTAAATGGCTGAGAAAAGAATTGTGCTGAATAGAATAACTATTTCTGTCTGTGTATCTTTTTTGTAACTTAAGGTTTTGCCTAGAGGGGTTCTCTATGTTTTGAATCTAATTACCCTGTAAGGTATCTACCATCCTGATTTTACAGGGGGGATTTCTTATTTCTAATTACTTCTATTTTTATTAAAAGTCTTCTTGTAAGAAAACTGAATGCTTTTTCATTGTTCTCAGATCCAAGGGTTTGGGTCTGTGGTCACCTATGCAAATTGGTGAGGCTTTTTATCCAACATTTCCCAGGAAAGGGGGGGTGCAAGTGTTGGGAGGATTGTTCATTGTTCTTAGGATCCAAGGGTCTGGGTCTGTAGTCACCTAGGCAAATTGGTGAGGCTTTTTACCAAACCTTGTCCAGAAAGTGGGGTGCAAGGTTTTGGGAAGTATTCTGGGGGGAAAGACGTGTCCAAACAGCTCTTCCCCAGTAACCAGTATTTGTTTGGTGGTGGTAGCGGCCAATCCAAGGACAAAGGGTGGAATATTTTGTACCTTGGGGAAGTTTTGACCTAAGCTGGTAAAGATAAGCTTAGGAGGTTTTTCATGCAGGTCCCCACATCTGTACCCTAGAGTTCAGAGTGGGGGAGGAACCTTGACAATGGCCTAGTGAGAAAACTCCATGAAGTATGTACTGATGTTTACAGAGTCCAATTTTCCATGGATAATTGCAACAGCAAATCAAACCAGTGTTCGTTAAAACATTAAAAAGGCACTTGTCAGGGAGAGCTGTTTCCATATAATTTTTTTAAGTAAATCTTATTGGTTCACAGAAAGTGTCAGTTTTCCTCTTTTTACCCCAACTGCTTCTTATAATAGCTGCACAGTACAAGGTTGGAAGGATTTTATTCTAAGGGGGAAAGTGTATTTATTCCCTATTCTCCTCACCCTCAAAAGGCCGAGGCATTTTTCCTCAAACTTTGCTAAACAATCCACCTTGAGGCAAAAGCCAAGCCTGGGAAATATCACCCCAAACCATGAACTTCAATAAGTTATAAGAAGTGATTGAAAACGGGGTGTTAGAACAGAAGTCTATTGAAAAGTCAACTATAGTGACCTCTGCTAGAATATATAGATGCATAGCTACTCTGATGTTTTACCCACTTTTTCCTATTTTCTGATATAGTCCCATTCACACTTAACATCTGAGGTGAAGTTTCCTTTGAGTTTCACTTTTGACACCATATAATACTTCTGATGTGCTATGGTAAAAAGGCCTAATGGCCTGTGATGGGATGTTAGATGGGGTGGGATCATAGTTACCCAGGAAAGAATTTTCTGTAGTATCTGGCTGGTGAATCTTGCCCATATGCTCAGGGTTTAGCTGACCGCCATATTTGGGGTGGGAAGCAATTTTCCTCCAGGGCAGATTGGAAGAGGCCCTGGAGGTTTTTCACCTTCCTCTGTAGCATGGGGCATGGGTCACTTGCTGGAGGATTCTCTGCTCCTTGAAGCCTTTAAACCACGATTTGAGGACTTCAATAGCTCAGACATAGGTGCGAGGTTTTTCGCAGGAGTGGGAGAGTAAGATTCTGTGGCCTGCATTGTGCAGGAGGTCAGACTAGATGATCATAATGGTCCCTTCTGACCTTAGTATCTATGAATCTATGACTCTTCCGATCTGCCTGCCATTCTCATTCAACTTTTTATGCACTTTCACTCCTAGACAGCAACCGGCTAACACTTACTGCACACTTAACTGTTTGGAGGCTTCATTGCCACCTAAGTCCTACCCCATAAACCAGCCTAAGTCCAGCTTAATCAAATGACTTTAGAAGTCTGAACTGAATCAACAATTTTTATTTAGCAATGAATAACGCACACTATGATTTGCCCACATCAAAAATATCCAAGCAATATGTGGTTCTGGCCTGTGCCTTTAATAAAAAAGAGAGAAAAATAATTCCCTTTCCTAATACCAATGAGACATTCCAGACAATATATTTCAAGTGGATCACTGCCTTTAGCAGGTGGTTAGTATCCCTTGGTTTTGACTACATGTCTAACACAACCATCCAAAATATTTAAAAGAATCTCTAGAAACCAGTTTCTTTATTGTTTCATTTTAATCAGGTGCCAATTTTAAGTAGGCCACAACCTACCAAAGACAGGAACAGAAACCACATAGATTCTGTTTTTAGACACACTTGCTCTTTTCTTTCCCACAAAATGCCTGTTATTCTCCCTCATAATTAACTAACAGTCATATTGCATCATAAACATACACTGGGTTTGCAGTACTCAGAAAAGACATCCCCCTACTCCAAATAACTTACAGCATAGAATATACAAGACAAAAAACACAAGAGGACAACAAAGATTCTTGGGGAAAGGCCATTTAATTGGGGGAGAGACAGGAAGCAAGTGAAGTCAATAAAGGAGAGTGATGGTACTCAGAGCAGTTGGAAAGGAAAAGAGCTTTCACAGAGTCATGTTGGATAGATTGGTGGGAGAGCAGGTGAGAATCAGGGAGGCTGAAAAGAAAGATACAAAAGTCAAAGAGAGATGACCAGGTACAGAGAAGGGTTTTAGCAGCAGGGATACTGAAGATGGTAGAGATTTTGCTGATAAGATGTTAATGAGATACTATTATGTGAGAAGGAGATAGAGACACAAAGTACTACACTTAGGAGGGGAAAAAAATCATATGCCCAAGTACAAAATGGGGAATAATCAGCAAGGCAATAATACTGCAGAAAAAAATTGTGGGTTATAGTGGATCACAAACGGAATGAGTCAACAGCATGATGCCATTATAAAAAAGGCAAATGTCACCCTGCAATTTATTAATAGGAGTGGCATATGTAACACACAGGAGGTAATTGTTACACTCTGCTTGGCACCGCTGAAGCCTCAGCTGGAGTACTGTTTTGGGCCCCACATATTAAAAAAGATGTGAACAAACTGTAGAAAGTCCAGGGGACAGCAACAAAAATTATATGAGATTTAGAAACATGTCCTATGAGGACATGTTGAAAGAAATGGGGAAGTTCAGTCTCGAGAAGAGAAGGCTGAGGGGGAACATGATAACAGTCTTCAAATATGTAAAAGATTGTTATAAAGATCAATTGTTCTCCATGTCCACTGAAGGTAGGACAAGAAGTAATCAGTTTAGTTTGCAGTAAGGAAGATTTAGGTTAGATATAAGAAAAACTTTCTATTAATAAGGATAGTTAAGTACTGATACAGGTTACCTACAGAAGTTGTGAAATCCCATTAGAGGTTTTTAAGAACAGGTTAAAAAAATACTTATCAGGGACAGTCTAGGTTGTACTTAATTGTGCTTCAGTGTGGCTGGGATGGACTAGATGACTTCTTGAGGTTCCTTCCACATTTCTGTGATTCTATGACATCAGGGCTGAAAGCCTCAGAGAAAGTAAGAAGAGTAGAACTGTCAATTGCGATGAAGAATAGAGGTGGTGGACGGATAAGAAGAATTGGATGGAAGTTTTGGGCAGAGTTGAGATAGTGGTAAGACATCCCAATAGACATGTCAGAGATGTTTAGAGATATGAGACTGGAGAGAGGGGTGGAGGTAAAGGGTTGAAAAGTAGATTTAGGAATAATCTGAATAGAGGCAGAGAGGACTGATGAGGTTGCCTGAAGTGCTGGAGAGGGTACTAAAGGAGCAGAAGAAGGGACCAAATACAGCATCCTGAGACATACTAATAGATAAGCAACATGGAAGGACAGGGTGATTTTCCGTAAGCACTGGAGAAGAGATCCCAAGTTGGAAAGGAAGTCATCTTTGTCATGAACTTTCCATCAATAGTAGAAGAGCTCTTCTGGGATTGGGTTCTATTGACATAAGCTTCCCATCCTCTTCTGTCCAATCTGGTAGTAGGAGCAGTCTTCCATGATCCAACCATCACCAGGATAGAAGAAAGAGTCCCAGGTAGCCCCATGTGTCTGAGACTTCAGCTTTAGAGGAGCAATTCTATAAGTGGCCTTCACTGTCATCATTCAGGGAGGAGTCTCTCTTGCCCCACCAATCAAAGAACAGTTTCCATTCACTCACCAGACACCACACACCAGTGTTAGAATCATTTGTGGAGGCCTTCACTGGCTCATTCATTTTTAAATAAGAAGCAGAGTCTATTGGCTCAGTTTCCATTGTACCCTTAAAATTGTTAAGAACAATGCATTTCCAAACTCAGGGACACATTCTGCACAGACCTGAATGGAACTCTAGTAAAATGGTATATGGGACAGATTTTTAAAGGCACAAATGAGTTACATGCATAATTGCCACTGAAAGCAATTGGGAGTCTAATGGCCCTTTGTGTCTTTGAAAATGTTCCCCTAACACTACCTGCCAAATTGCATTGCCACTGAGTTTAAAGCATTGTACCTATTTAGGTATTTATGTGCACTTAGTCATTCCTGAAACTTTACACTGCACAAGATCCTTAACTGGACAAATATTATGGATTGATCTTATTTGACTCCATTATGTGTTATAATGGATGCTACTTTCTCATTTCTTTTTTAAACCTCTGAATTGTATTCTAAACACAATCACACTGTGAAAGATGTCAGTTTAATGGAGATTGAATAGCAATATTATCTGACATCAAAAGCCCCTGGAGAACAGAACAGGATGGGGGCAGGGGTCAATGATAAAGCTTTTAATCGTTTGTCTGTTGAATAACTATCACACTTGTGGTGATTTGTATTTTTGGCTAATCTGGGATAAGTAATGAGCGAAATTCCTAGTTGAACAGTTACTGGCATTCTCTGAATGAATCCTTTCCTCATATTTCATTTCCATGGGCAACTAATCACATTTATAGTCAATGTATGAAAACGAAATTACATATTGATTGAAAAGATTTGCGACAGCTGATAATCTTTCCACTGCTAAGGAATCTTAGGTGCTTAGAGTTGTGTAATAGTGTAACTAAGATAAAATTCTGTTTTTGCTGCCTCGTTTTTACCACTGGCCCTTGATACTTCTGTTTGACCACTGAAGGAGATATCTTCGTGGTATAAACCAGAGCAATAATACACACTATCCAATAATGCACACAACTACATATACATATTGCATAGAAGAGGAAGGATTTGATAGGGATTAATTACAACAACAAAGCAGAGGAATATAATTTAATCAAATAGCAGTTCTAAATACGTTAATTAAATACTCACCTAGTTCAGTATCTCTTATTCCCATGTACGTTTCAAGAAGGTCATCTACTTTTCTTATTGCTTTTTCTTCAATTTCAGAGTGCTTTATTGAAACAAAACACTTAAGAGTTTAAAATGCTACATCTTGGTTACAAATTTCAAAAATTACAAGATACCCAAATTAATCCAGATTTTGCATTTAGGATCTGATTTATTCCCTTTTTATTATGAATAAATTGCAAGCAAATCCTCTATCTTAATGTTTTGGGTTTTGGTTAAGATTTGCCTTCCATCCCCAACCCAAAAAAGTCAAGGGTGAAATAGTAATACAATACAGTTAGTGAGAAACATCTGACTTCCCGGTGACTCTGCACGAGTAGAACAGAAGATATACATTTCAAATTCCTCCATCTGACAGGTGGATTCAGCATTTTGGGCATGCACATCAATGAAGTGAGAAGCATGTGATTCACTGTCACAGAGCTGGCCCTTTAAGGGGAGTCAGCTACTTAGGCAGTTAGCTAGCCCCAGGCAAAGCTGGGCTGGCTCCTTCCCTTCAGCAGAGCCTGTTGCAGATAGGCAGGGCATCTGACACCTCTTAAAGGGCCAGCCCTGTGACACTTACCTACTTTTTGGCTAAGATATGCATTGCTAGCTTACTATATGGCTGGAAAACAGATGTGACATGCCTTTCACTTCCCTGACAAATGCCAAAAGATTCAGTCATCTTTCATGTTTCGAGTTATCAGTAATAAGATATAATAACTGAAAGCGACGAAGGGTAATGCTGAAAGACGTTTCCTTGGTCAAAGATAATTTAATATTCCTATAAACTCCAGATAAAGGATGCTGATAAATTTATTACTGAAACTTATTATTATTATTACTACCACCTTTAGCACAGAGGAGTCCTATTCATGGACCTATTCATTGTGCTAGGTGCTGAACAAACACAGAACAATCTAATCTCTGAATGATTTAAAGGGTCAGATATTTGCACAGTATACATAAGTATCTGTATTGCAGACTCCAAGCATTCAAAAATCATGAGTCAGACTCTCTAAAAAAAAATCACAATTATCTTAAAAAATAATGTTTATTAAAAGGAATACATTTTGGAAACTTTTTATTTGCCTTACGGGCTTTGAGCTGTTGGGGGTTCATATTTTCTAGATTTTCTCCATAGCCACCGGATTTAGAAACTGTTTCGTTAAAATGCAAGTTGAAATTCTCACATAATCATATGGCTCTAGGAACTGGGGCTTTAAAAGGGCGGTGGGGGAGGAAGGGAGAAATAAATATTGTGAGACCTGTAATAGAATCACGAGAGTTCACAGCATTGATATGTATGCCACAAGAAATATGGCTTTAAATTTATTTCTATAAATATTCCACATTTCCTAATGAGCCACCTTGTTCCATTACTCACTATTTTTATTTCTGACATCAGTACTGAATGTAGCTTTAAACAAACTTTTAGTGACATTTAACAAAGTAAGAAACACTGAGATTTTGCTGTGCTGGAATTTTTCAAGAAAATCCCATTTTGCCACATAAACTTTGCTGAAGGATAAATCTGATGTTTTACATAAATTTAACAGATGCTAAAAGTTTCAAATGCTCTCATTACTACCCCAGTATAAACATACCACTTCCTCCACAGTGGCAGGACCTTTGAATCTCAATCGAAGTGTTTCTCTTCCCTTGGAGATTTTAGCCTCTGATAGAGTTCCACTTTTTAACCTTGGTTCAATCATTTCTAAAAACAAAAGTACAACCGTTAAATGTACCATTTAATTAGAATTAAATAAGTACGCTTTAGCTGACTCAGTAGCTTCAACTTTTAGATCTACTTAAAATCTAGAGCAACTTGAATTTATAATTTACAATATTTTAGATATAATTTGGGCCCCAATTGTGCATTAAGAGTCACTACAGTGGACCGCTCAGCCCTTGTGGAATCCTACTCAAATGCTTTACAAGCACAAAGAAATTACTCTGCAATAAAATTAAGACTCTCCTTTGAAAAATGCATATATGTAGGCATAGTTCATTCTACTATATTTGTGCATATTTGAATAAATTACGTCTCTGTTCTAGAGCAAATCATTATTCATTAAATAGTATTGGGAATTGGTAAAAATCATGCAGTTTTTACTCAGGCAGAATTCTCAGACTTCAGTCCTGCATTGTGGTCCACACTAAGAGGTAGATTCCTGCTCAATAGGTTTAGCTTTCTTCCAGGATTACATTGTTATCCCTTTTGGACCCAAGAGGCTAGTCAAAGTGCAGGGCCTGGGGATGTTGCAGTTGGAAGTATAAATTGGTGGTATCTGCTATTTTCTTTGATGCAATCTTGTTTATTTACAAAGAATGTACAAAGTCCTAATTCTCCAAACTCAGAATCAAGAACAAAAGGAGCAGTTTCTTCGGTTACAGCTCCACGCCTCTGTAGCCAACAGACCCAAGGGATCTCTTTCTAGTTTCTTCCAAGGCCACACTGTGGTCACCAGGTTCTAGTACAGAGGTTCTCAAACTGGGGGTTGGGACCCATCTGGGGGTCGCAAGGTTATTACATGGGGGGTTGTGAGCTGTCAGCCTCCACCCCAAACCCCGCTTTGCCTCCAGCATTTATAATGGTGTTAAATATATAAAAAAGTGTTTTTAATTTACAAGGGAAGGGGGGTCGCACTCAAAGGCTTGCTATGTGAAAGTGGTCATCAGTACAAAAGTTTGAGAACCACTGTTCTAGTACCTCACTCTCTGTTCTGATTTCTCTGTGCTCTGCCTTCCTACCCCCTCCCCCACACTTACCGAAAAAAGCACTTGAGCGGGTTCACACACTTCTTTTTCTTAGGTGTGGGCTTGTGTTTACAATTATGTTAATCGAAGGGCGAGTTCACACCTATCAATCTCAAGGAGGTTTTAACTCAACCCATAACAAGACTTCCTCAGCTTGGAACACCTCCACCCCCAACTCAGCTTTGGTTATCGTCCCAATGAAGCCTAAAATGGCAATATCCAATAACCCATCCCAAACAGAAAGAAAAGAAATAAAAAAAAAATTATACAAGGTTGACTATTTACATATGTACAGTGTTGTCTATCAAGATGTTTTCACATCAGCCCCAAAAGAATTTTATTCCCACCCAAATCTCTTTGGGGTTTTTCTCTTCCCAGGTTTCTTTTCAATCAGCCCCTGAGGAACATCTATTGTTTTTGTGGAATTTGTAAGCTGCGACTGACCCTGCACATTTTGTTTTGATGGGGCATTCACCTCTGTAACAACTTTTCCAGCCTTACCTTCCACAGCTACAACCTCAGATTCAGGAAGCAGCCAAGCTGAAATTTTGTTCCCCTGATATCTTCTCAAATGGTCCTTATAGGTAACTGTGTTTAGTCCTGGGACCCAACTGGTCCCTGTACACCACTTTCTTTATTTGGGTCAGTATTGTACAGGGTGCCTCCCAATGTTTATCCAATTTAGGGCTCCTACCCTACTTTCTTCTAGGATTGTTTATCCAGATCAGGTCCCCTCTTTTTAAAAGTTTCCCCATATGAACTTATATAATACAAACGTTTTATCTTATCAGAGGCTATCAACTTTTCCCTAGCAAAGGTTTGAACTTTTTCAGTTTTTGGATTGTAGGGTTCAAATCCATTTGTTCCTCTTCAGGAACTCCATACAAGAATTTTTCTGCCGTCCTCAGCTTATGCCCAAACATGAGAAATCTTAGGGTACACTGAGAACTCTGAATGACTGCTATCCTATAAACTATCAAAAGGAATGGGATTTTTGCTAGTTCCACTCTGTTTGGTACTGTTCTACAAAAGTAGCCAGCTGAAACCCCCCCAGAGTCCTATTCCATCTTTCCACCATCCCATTAGATCCTGGGTGTGCTGTGGTGGTAAGAATTTTGTGGATCCTTAGAATCTTACAAATCTGTTTAAACACTGGATTCAAAGTTTCTCCCTTGATCTGCGTGTAACTCACTCAGGACTCCAAATCTGGTGCAAAATTCATTCACTAGGACCCCTAATACTGTTACAACTTCTTGATTTCTTATTGGATAAGCCTCAGGCCATTCTGTGAAGCAGTCCGTAGCTACCAGCCACTATTGATTACCAGATACCCCACAAGATACTGCTGCAAAGCAGCTCTCCCAGTTTTAGGGGGCCCTTCTTTATAATGAAAGCATTGTATTTCCTGCACCAATTTTATAAATCCAGCCTTCATTCAACCCAACAGAAATTCTCCCTTGGCTTAGCTAAGGTTTCTGCAATCCCCAAATGACCAGCAGTTTTAAAATCATGACACAACTACAGAACCACCTTTTCTAATGTATCTGGTGCAATTAGCTGGTACCTGTATCCATCACCCACTGGTTTATCTCATCTCCCAGGGGTAATGAGAGCCAGAGAACCAAACTGTAAACCCTGTATATGATGGAAACCACTTCAAGCCAGGGGGTGCGGGAGCACCCCAGCCTCCCTAGTTTCAGCACCTATGTCATCTCCTATACAGTATTTCGTCTTTAAATTCCAAGCTTTCCTACTGTGTCCAGAAAGGTTTTACTGTGATATTATGAATTGACATCACAATTGCCAACTTTCACATGGTAAATAAGCATCCTGACTTTCACAATAAGCCAAAAATCAAGCGAATCCTATTTCAAAACAAGGCCAAAACAAGCCAATCCCTAAGAACTCCAACCCTCTATGTGACTAGATCCCCCCGGCGTGCAGTCTGGGACTGTGATGGGCCTGCTGTGCACCCCTGACTCTCTTCCCCCCCCCCTCCACTTACCCCTGCTTGCCAGGAGCCAATCAAAAAAAAAAAAAAAGCAACAAGCAACGAGCTACAAAACAAGCAACAAGCCAAAAAGCAAATCACAAGCCAATTAAGCCAAAAACAAGCCCAATTTCTGAGTTTTTTTCCAAGGGTTTTGCACGTCTGGTTGACAATACAGTCCAGGGTGGCTGGAATTAACTTTTCAGTTGCTTTTTCCAATCACACACTATCCTGATAACAGGGTCATCTCTTTGGGAAGATTTTAGTCTGGGATCCATTCTGGGGTAGCCATCCCCATTGTTCTAGCAGATGAGCCAGGAACATGGACACTTCTGCAAATCAGAGGTAGAGCAGCACACCCATCCTCCTGAGCAACTAACTCCTTGCTCTTCTGCTTGGGGCAGTGTTTGCAATTAGCCTCCCAACAAGGTCAGCTGGACAAGACATCAGCATTAACATGCTTATGGCCAGGCCTGTGTGTGTTTGTGAAATCATGCCACTGAAGTTCTCCAACTACCAAGCAAGCTGTCCCTCAGGTTCCTGAATCTAAAAAGCCATTGCAGGGAAGCATGCTCCATCCTGACCATAACCCTCCTCCCATACAAATAGTGATGAAGACATTCTATAGATTTAACCACTGGAATGTAACCCAGGAATGCTTCCAGTCAGCTATGATGCAATCTGTTTTAAAGGTTTAGCATATCATCAGTATTCTTCCTTAATCCTACTCTCTTTTTAACTGATGCAGTTCTGCTGATTATAGGTTATATCCAAGCAAGCAAACAGTATACAACTGAAAAAAATTATACAACTGAGGCCAGTGGTTAATCTGTGCCAAGGCTTAGCCCCAGCACCTCCAGGCTTGGCAGTTCAGAGCCCCGGCCCCTCTGGGTTTGCCGCATCAGTTATGAATGTAAAAAAATTGCTTGAGCCCCGGCACCTCCTTCATTACAAATTAAGCACTGACTGAGGCTGATAGTGAGGAAGAAGCATCTCCAAATTTACAACATGTACAGAATGAGGTTGGAGTTCCCAGGAGTTCATACTGGGTGTTGCAATAATGTCTCTCAAAATTCAGACTTCTGCAGCAAGAAGTTACCACCCTCTCAAGTCTCTGGAGTTCTTGTGTCAATACTGCCCCGAACCCAAAGCACTAGTATATGAAAGGGGTTTTGAAACATGTATATTCTTAGAGCCTGTTTCAACTCTGAAAATGCTACATCACGCTCTGCTGGCCACTGAAGTGGCTTCCCTTTCTCACCCATCCTATGCAGTGGTTTTGCAATATTGGCAAGCCTATAAATGATCCTTCTGTGATAGGAGCAGAGCCCTATAAAACTTTACATATCTGTGAGTGTCTGGGAAGTTGGCAAACTCTGTACAGTCTCTTTTGGGGGGTGTGGTGAAGGAGGGACAGTGGAAATTCCCTCCTAACCAATTGTGTGCCCAAGGTAGATTACCTTTTTTTTAAATAATTCACATTTCTGGGAGTTCAGTTTCAAATTGGCCACATTCAGTTTAGTGCTTCCCCCATCTCCCAAACTCAGAGAGAAGCTTTCACTAGACATCTTCAACAGTCTGTCCTTGCCAGCCTTAAATTTTAGAAGTCCTTCTTTTTGTGGCCAGATTTGTCATAGTACAAGCATTTAACTGAACTGTTCCCTTTAATTTTTGCATTATTGCCAATTTCCCTTGTTCTACCAACCAAATTTATCATCTGTTCTAATCATTCAATACAGTCTTGAGCCAGATTAGAATCCCCTCTTTCATCATACATATTAGACACAGAGCTGTACTTACAGGACTCACGGTTAGGATCCTATCAAATTCGCGGTCATGAATAACGCATCACGGACTGTGAAATCTGGTCTTTTGTGTGCTTTTACCCTAAACTATACAGACTTCACAGGGGAGACCAACGTTTCTCAAATTGGTGGTCCTGACCCAAAAGGGAGTTGCGGGTGGAGGGGTGGGGGTCTCAGTATTTCCACCCTTTCTTCTGCAGTGCTTTCAGAGCTGGGTGGCTGGAGAGTGGGGGCTGTTCGCCGGGTGCCCAGCTCTGAAGGCAGCACCCCACCAGCAGCAGAGCAGAAGTAAGGGTTGTAATACCATACCATGTCACCCGTACTTCTGCGCTGCTTCCTTCAGAGCTGGGCGGCTCTGCTGACTGAGGCTGCTAACTGCGGGTCCAGCTCTGCAGGCAGCAGCACAGAAGTAAGGGTGGCAGTACCGCAACCCCCCTTACAATAACCTTACAAACCCCCACACCAACTCCTTTTTGGGTCAGGACCCCTACAAATACAACACTGAAATTTCAGATTTAAATGTCTGAAATCCTAAAATTTACAATTTTTAAAATCCTCTGACTGTGAAATTGACCAAAATGGGCCATGAATATGGTAGGACCCTACTCATGGTGACCAGCTTCCATCTTCCTCACTAGTACAGTCTTCTGCTTCCTTTTCTGGTGCATTATTGCAAGAAAAGAGGCAAGTTCTGTGGCAAACACCACAGCCTCTTGGAGTGTCTTTGGCCTCCTTTCATTCATCTTGATCTGCAAATCCAAGTCCAGCGGACCATCTATAAACTGATCTATTGCCAATCTATCCTGGAAGGCCTTGGTGGTACCTGGGTATGCCAGGAACAAGTCATATTGCCAGTCCAGATGGGTTTCTTCTTTCCCTCTCCTTCTCCCTCTTGGCTATGCATGCACCAGATCCAGTTGATGGCTAGCTTCAAACCGCCTGTCAAGGGCTTGTACCAGGCCTGGATAACGCTCTCTCTTTTTGGGGGGTGTCATAAATATAAAGGGAAGGGTAAACCCCTTTAAAATCCCTCCTGGCCAGAGGAAAACTCCTCTCACCTGTAAAGGGTTAAGAAGCTAAAGGTAACCTCGCTGGCACCTGACCAAAATGACCAATGAGGAGACAAGATACTTTCAAAAGCTGGGAGGAGGGAGAGAAACAAAGGGTCTCTGTCTGTCTATATGCTGCTTTTGCCGGGGATAGACCAGGAATGGAGTCTTAGAACTTTTAGTAAGTAATCTAGCTAGGTATGTGTTAGATTATGATTTCTTTAAATGGCTAAGAAAAGAATTGTGCTGAATAGAATAACTATTTCTGTCTGTGTATCTTTTTTGTAACTTAAGGTTTTGCCTAGAGGGATTCTCTGTGTTTTGAATCTAATTACCCTGTAAGGTATCTACCATCCTGATTTTACAGAGGGGATTTCTTTACTTCTATTTACTCCTATTTCTATTAAAAGTCTTCTTGTAAGAAAACTGAATGCTTTTTCATTGTTCTCAGATCCAAGGGTTTGGGTCTGTAGTCACATGGGCAAATTGGTGAGGCTTTTTCCCAAACCTTGTCCAGGAAGTGGGGTGCAAGGTTTTGGGAAGTATTTTGCGGGGAAAGACGTTTCCAAACAGCTCTTCCCCAGTAACCAGTATTTGTTTGGTGGTGGTAGCGGCCAATCCAAGGACAAAGGGTGGAATATTTTGTACCTTGGGGAAGTTTTTGACCTAAGCTGGTAAAGATAAGCCTAGGAGGTTTTCATGCAGGTCCCCACATCTGTACCCTAGCGTTCAGAGTGGGGGAGGAACCTTGACAGGGGGTAAGTTCTGTAGCATCATCAGAGCTGGACCACCCAAGCTGGCTGCTAGAAACACCCTTTTCTGTCCCTCTTCCCAGCCATTCATTTGAGCTATAATGCTGAATTCAGATAAGCCTACCACGGAGTTTTTCCCACAAAGATTGTGGGCTTTTGCATCATCATTTGAGCTGGAACAGCCAGACCTCTCCCATCTGAACCTCTGTAGGTTACAAATGGAGTAGAAAATGATTGTAAATGTCCGGTCTTATTCAAGGCCTCTGGCTGGCTGAATTCATCATCCAGGGGGTTGTCTTCCACTGTGATCGGTGACGCTCTTATTTCCTTCCAGAGCTGAATGTTCAGCTCCTTAAGTCCTTGCTGGGCTTAGGTTGGATAGCAACCACACACAAAGGTGTGGATTTTTCACACCCCAAGTGTCACAGCTGTGTCAGCCTACATTTTAAGTGTAGATCAAACCTTAGCTTACAGCTCCAAGCCTATTCAATGAATAGACCTCAAAGCTCTCTCTCTCTAACTTTTTGCAAGGTCCCACTATGCTCCCGAGGTACTGCTTGGCTTTCTTGATGTTTTGCCTCTACCTCCTTCTCTATTCTGTTGTCAGTTTCCCTGTGCTCTGCCTTCCCTCACCACACATCTACCCAAAACAATATTTAGCAAAAAGCCCCTGGATGGGTTTACATGCTCCTTTTGTCTTAGGTGGCATCTTATCCTTACAATTATGTTAATTGAAGGGTGAGTTCATTACTATCAATCTCAACCCTTTATAAAGCTGCACTGAGCTTATAACAACACCCTTTCACTAAGGCTGTGCTGTGAGTACCATCGCTACTTGGGTGAAAGCGGCAATTTAACTAGGTTTGGAACTAGATGAAGGTTCTGTCTGCTTCTTCTGTGCCAAGCACCTGGATCAGTTTCAGCCATGTAGGATGGGATATTTGGGGTGAAATTCTGGTCCTACTGAGTTTTGCCATTTACTTCAATGGGTCCAGGATTTCATACCTAGTGCTCATCTATCCCTGGGCCTCCTGGTTTAATTTTGGGTAAGACTTGAGCTGCATTTTGGTAGTTACAGAAGAAAGCCTGAGACCTCTTAGACATGGCATGTCTCAGCCTCACAGCAGCACTGCCACTTAGGATAGAATTTTATCTGTAAGGTTGGCAGCATTGTTCTGATCTGTCAACCCATAAGCAGCTGAACTGGCCTTAATCTGTTGACTGATGTGGGTGTTGCAGAGCTGAGTGTACAAAAATGGACTTCCTATCTTCTTAATCTGGTAATAGTCTCTCCACCATTTCATTCCTTTGTGCTAGTGGGAGCTGGGAGAATATGCTGAAAAAGTATCCCAAAAGCTTAAAATTCAGAACTGTCAAACTGTGGCCCATTATCACTGTTTTGTTCTTCTTCTGCTTTATTCCTGATTCATGTGGAGTCTGTTTTAAGTCGTTAATTAGGAGTCACTTGCAGTCTGTCCATGTGCTATCAGCTGCAAGACTGGAGCAGTTGTGCACTGATTGTAGCGGACTAATGCTTTATAGACTGGTACTGTTTAAGATGTGAATGTTACCTTAGCTTTGTTTTTTAATGTTTACGTTATAAGAAAATGTACTTGACAAATCTTAACTCTAAGTTAATGAAGATTCTTTGTTTGGGAATATCTATACATACAGATAGATAGATAGATAGTTTTTATATATATATATATATAAAAACTATGATACAGTATATATACACAGCATTAGTTCTGTATGTGTTAAATTAGTTCATTACAGGTACAGTACTTAGTTCAATGCTGCACATATACTATATTTATGACAAAATAAAATAGAAAACCACTGTTTATGAACTAGCTAGAAATCCAAGTTAGGAGAAGATTCAGTAGCTATATAATCTCAAAATAAATACTGCACATTGAGAGTAGGTGGCAGTGTGGGCTTACACTAGCCCAGGGGTCGGCAACTTTTCAGAAGTGGTGTGCCGAGTCTTCATTTATTCACTCTAATTTAAGGTTTCGTGAGCCAGTGATACATTTTAATGTTTTTAGAAGGTCTCTCTCTCTAAGTCTTTAATATATAACTAAACTATTGTTGTATGTAAAGTAAATAAGGTTTTTAAAATGTTTAAGAAGCTTCATTTAAAATTAAATTAAAATGCAGAGCCACCCGGACCGGTGGCCAGGACCTGGGCAGTGTGAGTGCCACTGAAAATCAGCTCGCGTGCCGCCTTCGGCATGCGTGCCATAGGTTGCCTACCCCTGCACTAGCCTTTTGCTTCTGGAAACTTAAGTACAGCATTCAGGTCACAAGTAAAAATGGTACTACATGCATACTACAAACTTTTCCACCACTCATAATCTATTTAAGAAAGTCTCAGAAAGGAATAGCAGGGGTTTTACAGGTCTGAACTGCATACAGAATTGTCACAGCGAACCTTTCATAAGCACCAAATCCATTCACTAACTTTTACACATTGTAAAATATTAAATGACTGTTTCAAATGAGATTGAACTATCCAGAATAGTGAATTTTAATTTTTTTAAGTACTGTAGAAATAATTTTACAAACATTCTGAATAAATGTTGATGCATCAGACTACACAATTTCCAGATAACACTTTCTGACATTATCTGATTAAAATATGACCATATAATAATTGTTGCAACCACTGTTATATATTTGCAGCAAATATTGTGCAAAGGTTGTCAAGTAAGATGTCTATGAAAAGGTTAAGATTATGCTATCTGTATGCATGTATCATTTTTGTATTTAAAGTTATAAATATTGGCATTAAACCTGGATTTCAAATGTTTGCTCCTGGGGTAACACCCACAAAGTAATCAGCCAGATATGTCATGTAAGGTATCTGCAAAAATGTTATAATTTGCCAAATACGATAATCTTGTTTATACATTTGTATCACCTTTGTATTTCAAACTTGTGTTATGCTTCTGGGTGACACTCCCCCCCACAGTTTGGCATTAGCACTGCCTAGCCTGCTTGACGGCCCATTAAGGACCATCAGCTATACAACTGACCCATTGAGAGAAGACAGATACACCTTATGACTCAGCAAGGCATGCAGGGACATGCCCATGGACAAAACTCTAAGGCTTCCAAGCCATGTGCTGAGCGGCTTGTGTTTGAAACTGAGGCTGTATGGCAAAAGACTATAAAAAGCAGCTGCATCTTCTCCATTTGGTCTTCAATCCTGCTTCTTACCTCTGGAGGAACTTTGCTACAAACTGAAGCTCTGAACAATGGACTGAATGACCCATCCAAGCTGTGGATGTACTCCAGAGACTTGACTTAAGCCAGCAGTTTATTCCATCACTGCTATAAGCCTGAGCCAAGAACTTTGCCATTACTGTATGTAATTGATTCCTTTAACCAAATTTTAACTTTCACCTTTCTTTTTATAAACCTTTAGATTTCAGTTAATAAAAATTGGCTGTAGCGTGTATTTGGGTAAGATCTGAAACATTCGTTAACCTGGGAGGTAATGTGTCCAATCCTTTGGGATTGGTAGAATCTTTTCTTTCATATGATATAAAATTTACAAAAATTTTCATCGTATTTGATGTGGGTACCTGGATGGAGGCCTGAGGCTGGATCACTTTAAGGGAACTGTGTTGTTTGGACTTCTAAGTAACCAGTAAGGTAAGGTGTTGTATGCTGGCTTGGTAAATCTAGGTATTGGAATATCCACCAGCTTTATGGGGATTGTCTGCCCCATTCTTTGCAGTTCACCCTTATTGAGTGATCATAACTCGTCCCCACTAGGACCCTGGTCACACACTTATTACTAAGAAATCCTTTCTTCAGTTACTAAAAATCTGTCTCTCTGTTTCAACATACATTATTTCAGCATATGACTGAGCTAAAAAAAAAAAAAAAGCATTGGTCTCTATCTAAGAAGTGATACAAAATATATTTTACTCTTTTTTACAGAATTTTTAAAAAAGTCTCGTATTACTTTAATAAACTGCATTACTTTAATTCTTTCCATTGGGAGCTTTACACTGTCACTTTATGCCTGACTTTTCATCCATGCTATTATATGCTCATGCATAGAGAAAAAACAACAACTTGGTTATCAATTTTAAGAAAAACAGCCTATTTGCATATTCTCTTGAAAACTGCTTCATAAAATTAGTGACTAGTGTTCCTAAAGAGATGCATTATTCACTTTAGCACTATTACTCATGTATTATATGAGGAATTAAAGTGGAAAAATACAGAGTGGGGGGCTGTAAGAAGTTGTAATATAATTAAAATATAATTCCAAATGCAAAAGTAGAGTCATAGTACCCAGGAATTTAGTAGTCTAAAGCCTTTAAAATTGTTCATTATCCTTCCAGAATTACCCCTCAGAAGAATTCCCTGTCCATGACATTTTCTTAATAATCTTGCTTTTAAAAAGATGAATCTTTAGTATTTTACATTCATTTTATTCAGATGGGTTCCAGTTGGTTGCTTTATTAGTCTATAGAGTCAGATTATGTGAGGAGAATTTCTACTTCTTTTCAAATTTAAAATTCACTTTTCAAAACACTAATTTTACTTTATTTCATTTTAATAAACTGATGCTGTACAGTCTCTATTACTCACATTTGTTTAACCCTCTGTATAGTTTTTGTGCTCATGGTGCAGTAACAAGGGGGAAGTTAAATTCTCTTTAACAAGAAACATTTCAAATTCTCATTCCTGATGAAGGATACACCTACATTAGCTCTACCACCAGTAGTATCTTTACTCATGATTTGACATCTATAGTTGCTATTGTAGATTTGCAACAGGCGCCCAACATTTTGGCCAAACTGCCTGTAAAGTTATACTGGCCAGAACAGGACCTTTTTATTAATTCTATCACTATTCACATTTTAAAAAATTGTGCTATAGTTCCTCCAATTAGCTTCTGTTGATGCCAAAACATTTCATAGAGGGCTGACCACATGCCTACCCAAGGGAAAGCAAGAACCCTTTCTTACTCAGGCTACCCATTTGCCTAGCTTACTGCTTCTCCCGAGCAGCACTCCTGGATGGGGAATGGGGGCACAGTGGTGGGAAAATGAGCAAACCTTTTGGGTCCATCATACCCCTACTCACTGGCCAGAATAACTGAGCCAAGGTGTGTATGTTTGCGGGGGAAGAGGAGGTGCAGCTGGTAAATTACTATTCTTCCCTCCTCCCCTGGGAGCAAGGAGTGAGCAGGCATGACACAGAGGTGTGACTCCCAGGCACCATGCCTTCTGCAGCTATTCTTGGAGTGATGCAGCTTAAACACTGCCCCTTGCTCAGGGATATGCCTAAAGTTCCAGGCTAGCCCCACGTGGTAAGAACTCAGGCTATGTTGACACAATTTCTTCTACATACTGGAACTATATGTTTTTTGGTTTTTTTTTTAAAACGGTAACAAATGGGCTGTGGTGAATATAATTCCATTTGCGGTTTATATCTCCTCAAAATCCTGCATAAACCAATTTCCTAATACAATAATTCAAAGACAGACATTATCTATATAGGACACACAACATTTTTACGTTTTGAGGGGAGGAGGGGAAAGTGTTCCCTCTCCAAGTACCAACATCTGCTAGTATCCCCATGTCTAGAGTAAGAAGTATCCTAGAAGATTTTTCTCATCCCTATTGAACTAATTATTTTGAATATCAAATGATATCAAAATAAATTGTCTCCATGTTGCCATTTGCAACATGTTCTATATTCTTAGCATCACTATTAAGTACATATGTGCAATATAAACATGTATATATTTAACAAATATATATATTTATGTTTAGAGGTAACACCCGCACCTCTCTTACCATTCTGTAGCACCAAGCATAAAACACAGACTTCCAGTTTCTTTCATTCTAATTAGTGCAGTTATTCTGACACCAAGTGTCCACACTGGTGCATTACAGTCTTCCTAGATTAGTCACAGATTACAATGACTTGGAAAACAAATATTTCAACTTGCTGCTGAAATTGGAAGTAGTGGTGGAGAACCCAGAATTTGGGGTGTATATGCCAATGGTTATCAATGATTTATCAATATTTTATTTTGAATGATTTACTATGTGGAAAAATATTGTATAGAAAAGTTTATGGGATGAGGATGCGTTTGGAGGCAAGCACCTAATGGGACCGACGTGATCTAGCCCACAGTGGTCTGCACTGCTGACAAACTTCAGAAAGCACTCACCATTCCAGATACAATGCTCAGAGGAGCTGAATGCAAGACGCATTCATTCATTATGGTATAGAAGGGTACAGCTTGCTCAGGAAGGACAGGCAGGGAAAAAAAGGGAGGAGGTGTTTCCTTATGTATTAAAAATGTATACTCTTGGACTGAGGTGGAGATGGAAATATGAGACAGACTTGTTCAAAGTCTCTGGGTAAGGATAAAAGGGGTAAAAAACAAGGGTGATGTCATGGTAGGGGTCTACTACAGACCACCAAACCAGGAAGAAGTGGATGAGGCTTTTTTTAAGCAACTAACAAAATCATTCAAAGCACAGGACTGGATGGTGTTGGGGGACTTCAACTATTCAGACATCTGTTGGGAAAATAACGCAGCAGGGCACAGATTATCTAACAAGTTCTTGGAATGTATTGGAGACAATTTTTTATTTCAGAAGGTGGAGAAAGCTACTAGGGGAGAGGCTATTCTAGATTTGATTCTGACAAATAGGGAGGAACTGGATGAGAATTTGAAAGTGGAAGGCCACTTGGGTGAAACTGATCTTGAAATGGTAGAGTTCGTGATTCTAAGGAATGGTAGGAGGGAGAACAGCAAAATAAAGACAATGAATTTTAAGAAGGCAGACGTTAGGGAATTCATAGGTAAGATCCCATGGGAAGCAAGTCTAAGAGGAAAAACAACTGAAGACAGTTGGCAGTTTTTCAGAGAGACATAATTAAGGGCAGAGAGCAAACTATCCCACTGCCTAGGAAAGATAAGAAGTATGGCAAGAGACCACTCTGGCGTAACCAGGAGATGTTCAATGATCTGAAAATTTATAAAAAAGTCCTACAAAAGTGGAAAGTAGGTCAAAGGATTAAAAAGGATGGATATAAACATTAACACAAGTATGTAGGGAAAAAATTAGAAAGGCGAAGGCATAAAACGAGATCAAACTAGCTAGAGACATAAGGATAACAAGAAAACATTCTACAAATACATTAGAAGAAAAAGGAAGACCAAGGTCAGGGTAGGCCCGTTACTCAATGAGGAGGAAAAAACAATAACAGAAAATGTGGAAATGGCAGAGGTGCTTAATGACTTATTTGTTTCAGTTCTCACCAAGAAGGTTGGTGGTGATTGGACGTCTAATATAGTGAATACCCGTGAAAATGAGGTAGGATCAGAGGCTAAAATAGGGAAAGAACAAGTTAAAAATTACTTAGACAAGTTAGATGTCTTCAAGTCACCAGGGCCTGATGAAATGCATCCTAGAATACTCAAGGAGCTGACTGAGGAGATATCTGAGCCATTAACGATTATCTTTGAAAAGTCATGGAAGACGGAGGAGATTCTAGAAGACTGGAAAAGGACAAATATAGTGCCCATCTATAAAAAGGGAAATAAGGACAACCCGGGGAATTACAGACCAGTCAGCTTAAGTTCTGTACTCGGAAAGATAATGGAGCAAATAATTAAGCAATCAATTTGCAAACATCTAGAAGATAATAAGGTGATAAGTAACAATCAGCATGGATTTGCCAAGAACAAATTGTGTCAAATCAACCTAGCTTTCTTTGACAGGGTAATAAGCCTTGTGGATGGGGGGGAAGCAGTAGACGCGGTATATCTTGACTTTAGTAAAGCTTTTGATACTGTCTCACATGACCTTCTCATAAATAAACTAGGGAAATGCAACCTAGATGGAGCTACTATAAGGTGGGTTCATAACTGGTTGGAAAACCATTCCCAGAGAGTAATTATTAGTGGTTCACAGGCATGCTGGAAGGGCATAATGAGTGGGGTCCCACAGGGATCAGTTCGGGGTCCAGTTCTGTTCAATATCTTTATCAATTATTTAGATAATGGCTTAGAGAGTACACTTATAAACTTTGCGGATGATACTAAGCTGGGAGGGGTTGCAAGTGCTTTGAAGGATAGGATTACAATTCAAAATGATCTGGACAAACTGGAGAAATGGTCTGAAGTAAACAAGATGAAATTCAGTAAGGACAAATGCAAAGTACTCCACTTAGGAAGGAACAATCAGTTCCACAGATACAAAATGAGAAATGACTGCGTAGGAAGGAGTAGTGTGGAAAAGGATCTGGGGGTCATAGTGGATCACAAGCTAAATATGAGTCAACAGTGTAAAACTGTTGCAAAAAAAAGCAACCATCATTCTGGGATGTATTAGCAGGAGTATTGTAAGCAAGACATGAGAAATAATTCTTCCGCTCTACTCTGTGCTGATTAGGCCTCATCTGGAGTACAGTAACTCCTCACTTAACATTGTAGTGATGTTCCTGAAAAATGCGACTTTAAGCGAAACTATGTTAAGCGAATCCAATTTCCCCAGAAGAATTAATGTAAATAGGGGGAGTTAGGTTCCAGGGAAATTTTTTTTTTGCCAGACAAAAGACTATACACACACACACACACACAGAGTATAAGTTTTAAACAAACAATTTAATACTGTACACAGCAATGATGATTGTGAAGCTTGGTTGAGGTGGTGAAGTCAGAGGGTGGGATATTTCCCAGGGAATGCCTTACTGCTAAATGATGAATTAGCAATTGGCTGAGCCCTCAAGGGGTTAACTCTTGAGGTTATTAATGTAGCCTCACACTCTACAAGGCAGCAGGAATGGAGGGAGGGGAGACAGCATGGCAGACAGAGACAGAGACACACACCGTGTGTGTGTGAGAGAGAGATGTGCATTTCCCCTTTAAGTACGCTGGCCCACTCTTAAGTTGCCTTGTTAAGTTAATCAGCAAGCTGAGACCACAGATGCTGCCAGGAAGCTCCCTCCATCCTGAGCCCTGTCATGTGTCCCCCTGCTCTATGGAGATGGGGTACGCAGGGTGCAGGAGCAAGGGGGAGGGGGACACCCTGACATTAGCCCTCCTCTTCTCTTCCCGCCCTCACCCCCTGCCCCCGCAGCAAGCAAGAGGCTCGGGGAGCAGCTCCAAGGCAGAGGGCAGAGGGACAGCTGAACTGCAGGCAATTGATAGCCTGCTGGGCAGCTACCACACAGGGAACTTAGGGGAGCGGGGAGCTAATAGGGGGGCTGCCGGTCCACCCTGGTTCCAAGCCCCCACCAGCTAGCTCCAACGGGCTGCTCTTCCTGCAAGCAGTAGACAAAGCAGGCAGCTTCCAAACGACATTGTAAGGGAGCATTGCGCAACTTTAAATGAGCATGTTTCCTAATTGATCAGCAATGTAACAACGAAACAACGTTAACCGGGAGGACTTTAAGTGAGGAGTTATAGTATTGTATCTAGTTCTGGGTGCTACATTTCAGGAAAGATGTGGATAAATTGGAGAGAGTTCAGAGAAGAGCAACAAAAATGATTAAAGGTCTAGAAAACATGACCTATAAGGGAAGATTGAAAAAATTGGGTTTGTTTAGTCTGGAGAAGAGAAGACAGAGGGGACATGATAACAGTTTTCAAGAACATAAAAGATTGTTACAAGGAGGAGGGAGAAAAATTGTTCTTCTTAACCGCTGAGGACACGACAAGCAGCAATGGGCTTAAATTGCAACAAGGGAGGTTTAGGTCGGACATTAGGAAAAACTTCCTGTCAAGGTGGTTAAGCACTGGAATAAATTGCCTAGGGAGTAGGGTTGCCAGGCGTCCAGTTTTTGACCTGAACGCCCAGTCTAAAAGGGACCCTGGCGGCTCTAGTCGGGCCGTTAAAAATCCGGTCAGTGGCACAGTGAGGGCCCGGGGCTAAGGCAGGCTCCCTGCCTGCCCTAGCTCTGCACAGTTCCTGGAAGCAGCAACCAGGCCCTTGCGGCCCCTAGGCACATGGGCGGCCAGGGAGGCTCCACATGCTGCCCCGACCCCTAGTGCTGGCTCCAGGAACCACGACCAATGGGAGCTGCGGGGGCGGTGCCTGAGGTCACGAGGGCAGCATGCAGAGCCTCCCTGGCTGCACATGCACCTAGGAGTTGCACTGCAGGGACCTGGCGGCCGCATCCTGGAAGCCCCGGTAAGTGCCGCTGGGACCCCACACTCCGAACCCCCTTCCACAGCCCAGCCCCCTGCCCCAGTCCAGAGTCCCCTCCCGCACCCTAACTCCCTCCCAGATCCTGCACCCCACACCCTTCCAGCCCTGAGTCCCCCCCTGCACCCTAAACCCCTTATCCATGGGCCCACCCCAGAGCCTACACCCCCAGCCAGAGTCCAGACCCCTTCCTGCACTCCAAAAGCCAGAGCCTCCTCCTGCAACCCAAACCCCTCATCCCCAGCCTCACCCCAGAGCCAGCCAGAGTCCTCACCTGCTCCATACCCCAATGCCCTGCGCCAGCCTGGAACCCTTTCCCGCACCCTGAACCCCTCATTTCTGACCCCACCCAGAGCTCGCACCCCCAGCCCATATTCCCCCCCCATACACACACGCCAACCCTCTGCCCCAACCCGGTCCCTCTCCCACACTCCAAGCCCCTCATCCCTGGCCCGACCATAGAGCCCACACCCCCAGCTAAGCCCTCACACACCCCGCACTCCAACCCCCTGCCCCAGCCTGATGAAAGTGAGTGAGGGTGGGGGAGAGCAAGCAGCAGGGGGGATGAAGTGAGCAGGAGCAGGGCCCTGGGGACCAGGAGGGGTAGGGGGCAGGCAGGGATGTTTGATTTTGTGTGATTAGAAAGTTGGCAACCCTACTAGGGAGGCTGTGGAATCATTGGAAATTTTTAAGAGCAGGTTAGACCATAGGCGCCAACTTCCCCTCTGCCCGGTGGGTGCTCGACCAACACCCACTCCCACCCCCGCGCCTATGTTTCCAGTCCTATGAGTCTATGGTTTCCATTTTCAGGAAGATCAAGAAAGCAATCTACTTTTAAAAAAAAATAGCCCCAGACACCCGCACATTGACTTGATAAAGTTTAGGGTCATGCTCTGAGGCACAAGACAAAGTCAGTTGCTACATGTACACAGAGCACTAGACTGCAGCTGCATCTTGTTCAAACCCGTTACTGTACATGAAACACAGAAAAGATGCTTTGTTTTTGGCTTTTTACTAATTTTTACCAAAAAAATCCCATGGGTTTTACAAAAGCTATTATTTTACAAAAACAATTTTCACCTCAATTTTAGACCACTCAAATACCTGAAAATACTGGTTATGTTAAGAAAATCCAATACATTAGGTAGATGTGTTCATGTTAATAATAAATTAGCATAAGTGTGAATATGAGGCTGTCAGTTAAAGTTAGGCAATGCAAAGGAAGATATGCACACGCATACATGTGCATGTGTTAAGGTACAGTTCATTAAATAAACCACAGCATTAAACTGCCTTTACTTTCCAATACTCTTACATCTCCTTTCCCCCAACAGTAACCCTGATATTTACCTAGAAAACTGTCAAGTCAATTTTTTGCACTGATTTTCACCCATTTTTAAATTTTTGTAATAAACACTGATAAATTCCCAGGAAATTTGCAAGAAAATAAAAACTGAAACAGGAATATAGCTCACAAGTCAAATAAAACTGAACTATAGTTATAGTGAAACTTGAGCAAAAGACCACCTCCCATAGGTAGCGTCTTAACATCTTAAAGTACCCTCAAGGTTTCCAGTTCAACTATGTTCTCCTATAGTTTAAAAACAAAACACCTCAACTCCTCTATGCAACTAGGTTACCTAGGATAAATTTCACTGTGTTTGAAAAACAAACAAACAAAACAATGCAGGCATGGTATTTCACTTTCCAGTTACAAGGGGTGGACAATATGCACGTCACTCACCAAATGCTTTCATAGGCTCTATCAATGTTAGTTTAAATGTCTGACCCTTCTCCAGTCCTTTTAATAGGTTGGCAACTTCATAATGACGACAACCCACCATATTTTTTCCATTTATAGATTCTATATGATCACCCACGCATATCACTTTGATTTGGTCGACAAGGCTGTGTTCTTTAATATGCTGTCAGATAAAAAAGCATTTATATTAGTTAGAAACAAAACTGAACAGGAGGTTCTCATGTACCATGCCTTGATAATCATTCAAAAATATTTAATCTGCATTTAATATAAAATTGCATTTAGATGTGGCACAAAATGCATTTTGAAATCTGCTTTAGAAATGAAGCTGAACTTAAGTAGATGTTGGATTATTAAAAGATTTTTTACTATAAACATGTTTATAGTTTAGTATGTTTAAAATTACCAAACATCTCTCAGAACACCATATGTTCCCACTCTTCCCGTGCACCCCACAGACACACATTATAGTATTTCCACTGAGATAACAATGAAGTTATGAAATCAGTGCTCTTAATTGGACACCTCACGGAAAACAAATCATCTAAAATTTATAAAATGTCTTTTATAAACAGAAGTTAGTATTTTTTTTAATCTTATGGTGAATGAATTATAGAGGATAGAAAATCCCAAAACATGTAAAGATGTCTAGCATTTGCATCATCAGAGCATTTTAGGGGCAGAATTTATAAATATAGACTTATAATTCAAATTTCAATTTTTATATGAATTAAAAATATGTTGTAGTATTAGTTTTTCTATGCATGAGTCCCATCTTTAATTCCCTTACTTCGGTGGAGAAACTATAACATAATAATACAACTTATTATCCTGAGTAGTTAGGGTGAGATAGGAATTTTATTCCAATCTTCTCCTGAAATACATACTATTTCAGTGAGAACTGAGTTTATTTTCAAGTAAATCCATTCATCCAGCTTACAAAATGACATAGGAAATAAAATATTGTTGTCTACTATTTTAACACCTATCCTAGCAGCCCGTGGTCCCAATGGGGGGCAATTCTCCTCCTACAAGGTTTCCATGGAACTGGGGGTCACTTATAAGCAGTGGTCCCATACTAAATCAGTACGGCTGCTGTCGGAGCAGTCCAGAGAATCACTTGGGCTGTGTGGTTGAAATGCCACTGAAATTTGACCCGGACACTTGACCATACAGATGGAGTGTCAGCTGGGACAAATTTCAACAAGTGGCATTGTGACCTGGCACACAGGGTCGCAACACCGCTCCAATTTAGCCCAGCTGCCCCTCCATCCAGACAAAAGGGTGACTGGGCCAAACGGTATTGAGACCCGGTGCACAAGGAGTCTGTCCCAGTGAAGTACAGGAGGATTTGCCGAGAACTCAACTCATGCATTATGTGGGTGGAGAGGGGAGACTCCCCAGCCGAGGCAGACTTGGGGTCCCTGCTAGAATGGGAAGGAAGGGGGACAAACAGGAACCAGAATGGGGTCCCTGCCAGGGAGGACAGGGACTGAAATTTCCCCCCACAAAAATATCTGAACTGGAGCAACTGCTAGGAGCATAACTGTCTCAAAAGCCTGCTTCCAGTGTGTGTGCCTGTGTCTGAGCAAGACAAAGGGAAGCCTCGTAGTATATGGTGTTCTGTTAGACATGTGGCAATTTTAAACATCCAACAGAGTTTAACTCTGATAGCACAAATCATTTTAAAGTCTAGATTAAAGCCTCTGAGAAGACTCGGTTGGGGGGGGGGGGGGTAGGGGGAAGAGGAAGGCATGTTATACACACAAGGAATCAGGCCCAAAATGCTGCAACACATTCCTGTTATAAAGTGCAAGGTGTATCTAGCAAAAGCAGTGAAATCTCATTACATTCAATCCCCACTTAGTTTCTTTACTTAAGCAGATGTTCTTATTATCAGGGTCCAAATTAAGTGGTGTTGACCGGAAACATGTATGTGGTACTTCAGACTAACTTTTGTATTCCAGGCTAATTATAATAACTTTTGGGTGGACTATTAAAAGAAAGCAGGGCTATGCTAGACACTGCCACTGAGACTCAATGTTTAATTTTCAAATGGTTTACAGTCCATTTTAAAGGGTAAGTCTTGCATTTTCAATGCACTGCACAGAGAATTAATTACACTGTTCCAGTTTTAAATAATCAGATTTGCACACCTATAAATTCGTACATCATACTATAATGATGTGCTCTTAAGCATCTACAAAAATGTCCTTTTCCCCAAATAATAACTCATGGATGATTAGTTTCACTCCAGAATATACCTTCCCATTTAGCTATAAATCCCTAAAAATAGGATTTTATAATAGAATTGGTGACAGACTGTTGAATACAGCTTTGCAAAAGTGACATGATAATACTGAATTTAAATGAATGCTTTTATTATAAAGCAGAACATTAGATCTTAAAACAAAAGCACCACTGTTTTCAACTTCGTCCATAAAATCTGACCATGCTGTCAACTGCTTTAGAAACTTACCCTTTTAAACACAGAACAGTAAGTGGTTACAAGCAGGAAGTGATTATAGCTATCAACAGATTACCTAATACAACAGAGCTCATTAATTTCTAATGGAATACTAAATCAGTTCAAATGAAAGGAAAAGCTCTAGTGACAAAAGTTATTCCCCTAAATACAGCTCTTTATTTAACTATGCCTCTGCTTTGTAATGAAACTGTCACTAAAGCTTTCTATCTGACTGGGAACGAAGTGTACTGAAAGATACAGCTTTTGCCTTTTGGAGATTTGTCTCTCCACCTATCCACTTTCTCCATTATTTAATACACTCATTGACCAAATCATTAATCTTCTGCTTACATGGCTGACCCCATTTCAAAAATTTCTCAGGGATTGTTATTATTGTACTGATTAGATGACATGGTATTAAAAACACTGGCAGCCACAGGAGTTTTATCTACACTAGGCGCCCCACTGTTGTTGCCACAGGTAGAGCTGAAGAGGTGCTAGCAACAGTGGAAAATATTTGTCAAAAACTCCAAGGACAGAGACAGTCTAAAAGAAAGATGAGATACAGCTGAGGCCCAAAATAGTTTTATTACTATTTTCAAATGAGTTAAATGTTTTTATTATTTATTTTGCTTATGCTTGTGGGCTTCACAGTGGAAGAGGATGTTTAGAAAAGATTTAAATAAGGAGAATTGGGGATGGGTGCATAAGAGATTGAGAGGGCCTTCCATACGCATGGAGTAACAAGGTAAGACGATGATAAGAGTGACAGAAGGACCTATGAAAGAACAAAGGGCGATACTATACAAAATGAGATTAGTTATCTGGGCTGGAGTGGGGTTTTGAAGGTGATGTTAAATTTAAGCATGAGGTCCTAGTGGGTGATTGGGAGCCAGCCTGACAACTCTAGTCTTAATATTTATGAATCTATTAATTCTGTTTATGTCCCAGTTCCTCCAGTGTGACAGTTCCAGAAAGTGAATGTAATTGAATGTACAGGACAGATGCTGAGCATCCTATTTTAGAAAAAGCTTCCTTTATTTCTACCACTAAATTTATCCCTAATCTAAGTGGCTTTCAGATTACTTCTCTCTTCCCCTTGGGCTCTCTGTCCCTGTCTTATCGTGCCAACCACTCTTAATAAATAAAAATAACTAGGGCTGTCGGTTAATCGCAGTTAACTCACACAATTAACTCAAAAAAATTAATCACGATTAATCACAGTTTTAATTGCGCTGTTAAACAATAGAATACCAATTGAAATTTATTAAATATTTTGGATGTTCTTCTACATTTTCATATATACTGTATTCAGTGTTGCAATTGAAATCAAAGTGTATATTATTTTTATTACAAATATTTGCACTGTAAAAATGATAAAAAATAGTATTTTTCAATTCACCTCATAAAAGTACTGTAGTGCAATCTCTTTGTTATGAAAGTGTAACTTACACATGTAGATTTGTTTTTGTTATATAACTGAACTCAAAAATGACAGGTTTCAGAGTAACAGCCGTGTTAGTCTGTATTCGCAAAAAGAAAAGGAGTACTTGTGGCACCTTAGAGACTAACCAATTTATTTGAGCCTAAGCTTTCATGAGCTACAGCTCACTTCATCGGATAGAGACTAATCGATTTATCTGAGCATAAACTTTCATGAGCTACAGCTCACTTCATCGGATAGAGACTAATCGATTTATCTGAGCATAAACTTTCGTGAGCTACAGCTCACTTCATCGGATGCATCTGATGAAGTGAGCTGTAGCTCACGAAAGCTTATGCTCAAATAAATTGGTTAGTCTCTAAGGTGCCACAAGTACTCCTTTTCTTTTTGCACTCAAAAACAGAACAACGTAAAACTTCAGAGCCTACAAGTCCACTCAGTCCTACTTCTTGGTCAGCCAATCATTAAGACAAACAAGCTTGTTTAGATTTACAGGAGATAATGCTGCCTTCTTCTTATTTACAATGTCACCAGAAAATGAGAACAGGCATTTGCATGGCACTTTTGTAGTTGGCATTGCAAGGTATTTACGTGACAGATGTGCTAAACATTTGTATGCCCCTTCATGCTTCGGCCACCATTCCAGAGGACATGCTTCCATGCTGATGATGCTTGTTAAAAAAATGTATTAATTAAATTTGTGACTGAACTCCTTGAGGGAGAATTGTATGTCCCCTGATCTATTTTATCCACATTCTGCCATATATTTCAAGTTATAGCAGTCTCGGATGATGACCCAGCACGTTATTCATTTTAAGAACACTTTCACTGCAGACTTCACAAAACGCAAAGAAGGTACCAATGCGAGATTTCTAAAGATAGATACAGCACTCGACCCAAGGTTTAAGAATCTGAAGTGCCTTCCAAAATCTGAGATGGATAAGGTGTGGAGCATGCTTTCAGAAGTCTTAAAAGACCAATACTCCAATGTGGAAACTACAGAACCCGAACCACCAAAAAAGAAAATCAACCTTTTACTGATGGCATCTGACTCAGATAATGAAAAAGAACATGCATCGGTCCACACTGCTTTGGATGGTTATCGAGCAGAACCCATCATCAGCATGGACACAGGTCCCCTGGAATAGTGGTTGAATCATGAAGAGATATACGAATCTTTAGCGTCTCTGGCTCGTAAATATCTCGTGACACTGGCTACAACAGTGCCATGAGAGTGCATGTTCTCACTTTCAGATGACATTGTAAACAAGAAATGGGTAAGCATTATCTCCTGCAAATGTAACCAAACTTGTTTGTCTGAGCAATTGGCTGAACAAGAAGTAGGACTGAGTGGACTTGCAGACTCTGAAATTTTACAAAAATTATTAGGGGTATGGAATAGCTTCCATATGAGGAGAGATTAATAAGACTGGGACTTTTCAGCTTAGAAAAGAGACGACTAAGGGGGGATATGATAGAGGTCTATAAAATCATGACTGGTGTGGAAAAAGTAGATATGGAAGTGTTCTTTACTCCTTCTCATAACACAAGAACTGGAGGTCACCAAATTAAATTAATAGGCAGCAGACTGAAAACAAACTAAAGGAAGTATTTCTTCACACAACGCATAGTCAACCTGTGGAACTCTTTGCCAGAAGCTGTTGTGAAGGCCAAGACTATAACAGGGTTTAAAAAAGAACTAGATAAATTCATGGAGGATAGGTCCATCAATGACTATTAGCCAGGATGGACAGGGATGGTGTCCCTAGCCTCTGTTTGGCAAAAGTTGGGAATAGAAGACAGAGAATGGATCACTTGATGATTACCTGTTCTGTTCATTCCCTCTGGGGCACCTGGCATTGGTCACTGTCGGAAGACAGGATACTGGGCTAGATGGACCTTTGTTCTGACCTAGTATGGCTGTTCTTATGTTCATAATTCTACATTTATAAGTTCAACTTTCATGATAAAAAGATTGTACTACAGCACTTGTATTAGGTGAATTGAAAAATACTATTTCTTTTGTTTTTTTACAGTGCAAATACTTGTAATCAAAAATAAATATAAAGTGAGCACTGTACACTTTGTATTCTGTGTTGTAATTGAAATCAATATATTTGAAAATATAGAAAATATCAAAAATATTTAAATAAATGGTATTCTATTATTAATAGTGAGATTAATCATGATTCATTTTTTTATTCGCTTAATAGCCCTAAAAATAACTTTTCAGAAGTGTACTGAACCCAGGACAGAGTTTCCTTAGGCTTATAGTATTGCAAGCACTGCTCACATTCTTCCAGTACCAGAGAATCCTCTCCACCTAAAACCAGGTCCCAGAGTAGGCCAGTATACAACAGTTTGGTGAGACTGCACTTTTCTATGGTGACTGCTATCTTTAGTTTCAGAATATAAACTGTGATTTTGTTTATATAAGTATCTAGCTGTCAAGGCTGCAAAGGAAACCTTCCAAATGTGAGATGAAGGAAAATGATACAGTAGTGTCTGCCTGAGTCTGCAGACAGCCTGAAACAATAGCTCTGTCCAGTGAAAACTGCTTTCATTCAGCTCAATAGGGTGTTAAACTCTGAAGTGTAATCAGCTTTTGACATTTTAAATGTCAGGATTGTTAGCCATTTTGGTGCTTTTCAAAGAACAAGAGAAAGCTGAGGTGTAAGGTGTGGTCTACATATAGTTTTTGTTCCAGTATAACTATGTCAGTCAGGGATGTGATTTTTACTGATATACTTATACCTGTACAATCCCTAGCATACAGAAATAAGCTATACTGAGGACTGGTCTACATTCCAGACCTATATCAATATAACTACATCACTCAGGGGTGTGAAAAATCTGCACCGCTGAGCAACACAGTTATACCGATTTAACACCACCACCCCGCCCCTCCCCATGTAGATAGTGCTATGCTGACAGAAGAGCTTCTCCCACTGACATAGCTACCACTTCTGAGGGATGTGAATTAACTACACCAACAGGACAGCTCTCTCCTGTCGGTGTAGAGCATCTTCATTAAAGCACTACAGCAGTGCAGCTGCACCAATGCAGTGTTTTAAGTATAGACGCACCCTGATATAAGCACATTCATTCCAGCATAACTGCACTCAACTAAGGGGGTTGTGCTGCTTTAACTATACTGGTACAGTTAAAGTTGTACAGCTTTTGCGTGTAGACAAGGTGTTGATGTATTATGAAGATCCACACAATCTACTGTGAATGGCAGCTCATTTTTATGACATGAGCAAGCAGGATTTAGAGAGTTGGTGGAGCATGGGAAAATACTATCACTTATTTTTTTCCCAATCTGCTCCCAGCCTGCAGTAATCCCTGTGATTGGCACTTCTCTCTCCACATGCTACCAGCCAAGCAGAGACGGGAGAATCATTCCCAGGAGTGCTTTAAGAGAGGAACTTTAAAACATCCTCAAGACATTTTTAGAAGAAAAAAAATTCGTCAATGCACATCCAAAAACAGGGAACTGGAGGTGCTACGACTTTTAAGCATCGAATTGTTGATACAGTACTAGGAAATTCAAAGTTTTGTTGAGAATTCAGTGTTCATATTCCTAAATTCAGGGCGTTTTACAAAATTCATTGTAGGCTCTGAACCGAACAGCCAGTGATCAAAACAGCTGATCAATAAAATCTCTCTCTAGACAATCTTCCACTCTTCACCCTTCCCAGCTGCACTCCAATTAACTTTGCTAATGCATGTAAAATAAATGCAGAGGCAGAATAAAGAGGGACAGTGTAATGAAGCCTATTTTCATTCAGTGGAAGGGCACTATATGTACAATGAACAGCCTTCAAGAGTGACAGAAATTTAGGATAACTTCATTGTCACGAGTGAGCAGTTGCCCTGTCATCACCTTCTCAAGAACTTAAGAAAGTAGTGAAAAGGTTAGAAATAGAGCAATATCCAAAAAACTAAGGGCTCTCTCAACACAGGATTGACTGCTGCTTTTCTTTAATTGTGGTGATTGTTCAGCCGTAAAAGGGCTCCAGTTCTAGAAGATTACTAAAAACAATAAAACTTAGAGCATTAGATATAAAAGACTCTGTTAAAATTTACCTTTATGAAGGCATAGCCCGTTCCATTGTCTGTAATGGTAAGCCCAAGAGAATCCTCAGATTTAAGAACATCCACTTCTTTTTTTGATCCCTTTATGTGAGCAAATATGAAATCTTCAAGACCAATCTGCCCTCCTAAGAGGTTGTCCATATCAATTTTGTGCGTATTCAAAGTGCAAAATATGATCTACACAGAAGGCAAAACAAATCAATTACATTTGAGTTTTAAAATATTTCATCAGTCATGGCAAGCTCCATTATGATAGGAAAATAAATAGTGGAAAGAATTCTGTTTCCCTGAATTTGAATTACCCATGAGTTTGGAGCAAAAAATCCTTTGTGGTCTTAAGTGATGACCCCCATTTTCTGTCCAACCGTCAGTACTAAAGACCTTATTCCCATCCACTCATATGACAAGAAGAGTACTAAATAGCCCAAATTCTGCAGAGAAGAGACAGCAGGGTGCAGGGGAGAGGGTACATGTTATCCAGTTCCTTAGCTCATAGCTGTGCGACCCAGACACGAGTTGGTACCAACTGGTAGAGGGCACGGGGGTTGCACAGGGTCTTATAGGGATTTCCTGGGACAGATATGCACATAATAGTTCATCAAAGAGTGACATGTAAGGTCTCTACCAAGACACAGTAGCTCACTTTTCATCATAATCATTGAAAAATTTATGTACAGAGAATATTTAAGTTATGTATCTATACTGAAAACTACTTTCTTAAGGTCTTGGAGTTAAGGCAGGTCACCAGGAGATGACATGTCTCTGACAGGTCCCTTTCAGGGAGCAGGTAACAGACACTTATCGCCCTATCTATCCATTTGTGTATTATCTGCCTCACAATGGAGGCCTATTTGCACACTAAACCAGGTGCCAGTTGAAAGGTTGCAAAATCTACAACAGAAAATCTAAAGGAAGAAACAAAGCAGCAGAGGGGTATCCTGTTTATGAATGAAGACAAAGGATAGGACTTGTATATCTTGGGAGGCAAAAGAACACATTGGGTCCTTCACCTAGGAGATGAGCTGACAGCATGTCTGTTTCATGAAAGGGGGAATCACAGCAAAGCCTGACTGTAAAATACTATGAGGACTTTGGTTGAGCCATACTCTACAAGACATAAGAGTATCTAATTAATTAAGACTAGGTTCTTGAATGTGTGTTATGATTTTATTTTATATATAACCATGTGTTTGCAATACTTCTAACTTGCTATTACTTGAATCTCTACACTCTGTTACATAAACTTATGCTTGATTTCAACGTAAACATATCTAAGTGCTGTGTGTTGAGCAGAGAGGTGACCTAAGGTCTGACTGGTAAACTGGGCTGGGCTGTTTCTTTGAAAGCAGCAAATCTGTGAATACTGCAGGTATCTAATGGATCATGGGCTACACGTTCCAGGTTGATGCGTGGATGGCTCGATGGTTGGAGTGTGCCCATCTCTAACCTGCCGAGAGGCAGCAGGGCCTGCAAGACCTAGAGAGGAGTGCTTGTGTTGCCGATAGCCAGGGGAGTTGGACAGCTGATCCCCGGCAGGTACAAACATCACAACCTACCTTTCCTCTCCCTAATCTCTGTTAAGAAGCTAACCTCCATGTGGCCCAGAGGCATGACCGAGGTGAATGAATCTGGGGAGATCATCAGCACCTTGAAGTGGTTTCCTGAGCATGTGTCTTGCTCATTTCGCACTCTGTTTCCACCAATAATCAACCCAGCTCCCGTGTCAAAGCTTATACCAACCAGGAGAGAAAAGAGTCCAAATTGCAGGCCGCAGCAGTAAGATTCCCAAACTGTTCACCTCCTGGAAGAAGTTTTCTGTTCAGGACATTGTGGATGCTGTGTTGGTGAATTCCCTACACGCCCTATTTTTTATATTTAGCATCCTTCTACATAACTACAGCACAAAATTTCAAAAAATGTGTTATGCCCCACTCAGACAATTTCAGAATACAGCTTTTGCCAGCAGAACTCTCAATACCTCCCTGTCCACTTCACCTCCCACAGGTCTTTTTGTATATCACGGTGGTCTGTGGGGGTGGTGCGAATGGTGGGAGTATTTATGGTGCTCCCCAATGAAACTGTAGACAGAAGAAACTCCATGTCCAATCAGGGTAACTCCGGAGGGAACCACTGGCTTAAAATCATTACCTCTCGTTCCCTAGCGCAATCTGAATATCAGCTTCCAATAGCATACTTCAAAGTAGAAAAGTGGATAGAAAATCATGATTCATTGTCTTTTGCTAATTGCTGATATTAATACATATTTTTGTTTGCATAGTGATATAAGCATGCGGGAATTTGCAGACCCACTCCCACTGAGGCAAACACAGGTTGCACACCTCAGTGGGAGAATGAACTGAACAGCACTAACTAACTAGGAAAGATTTTTCTGCAATACCACTACATTAAATCGTAAACAAGTCTTTTGTCAGAATTATGGTGGGGTTTTTTGGGGTGGTGTGGAGGGTCGTTGTTTCTCCAGAAACTTGTCCAGCAGAGAAGCTGAACTTTAGCTTTCTTCTCAAACAAAAAGAGATACTTGTTGAATAAAACATTTCTGGGACAATCTTTTTGCTGTGAGAAGCAACATTAAGGGCCTTGAATTAGGTTTCATTTTGTACTATTACAACATCAAGATATTTTCAAAACATCCATAACAGTAGACTGTTAACAACAAGCAGCCTGCAAAACAGTATACATAATGTAGCTAAGTTTCTTCATGGAAAGAAGAATGCACATTTATTTGTAGCATGCATTGATTAAATAGAGTCAGTCATTGAAATATGCCACAGTTTACAGAGAACGGCAGCCTTTGCATGAGAGGATGTGGTTCAAAGAAACTGCTAAACCCTTTGGACATTTAATTTTTTTTAAATGCTAACTGCCAGTGTAACACTTTAACTGACAGCCTGTTCAAGAAAAACTTTTGATCTCCCTGTCCCAGGGTAGTCCCCTGGAGTCCTCTTTCACCTTAAGCGTAGACCACACCCACTCTAGTTCTCCTTCACCCCCACCATGTGTCCTTATACTGTTCTAGCAGGCTACCCCCTCTGGAGGAAGGGAGCAATGCTAGCAGCAGCCAGCTCTGCCTTCCTTCAGTCTCTCAGCTCCCTTCTCCTCCAGGGCTTCCTTCCTCGCCATTTATTTGCTCTCTGCTGCTGAGGTTGCCTCCCCCTCTAATTAGCCCTTCAATTGTAGCACCACTTGTTAATTGATCCTCTAATTAGGTCCCAATTAATCTGTAGTGGTGGGGAATTTGAGTAACAGTAGGGTACTGACTCAGCTCCTGACTCAGCACCCTTGTTACACTCCCATCAACTTTGAAGTGCCTGGAAAAATTCTGATAGCAGCCCTTTGGGTTGGCCTGGTTTTGATTTCACTTATAGCAGTGTAAATCAGAAATAGCTCCAGTGAAATGAGCCAAATTAAATTGTGAGGACAGAAGCAGGTGCCTAACCTGTTACTCAGCACTGAGGTTGTGCATGAGTTCAGATCAACTCATAAAAAATGAAAGGTACATACTGCCCGGCTGCATAAAGAATTTAGTTACTGAGAATCCCAGACTTAAAAAAAGCCTGTGCAACATCTGGTATGAGTCCTCTGTCTTCACATCTTAAGAATGTATTTCCTAATTTTAAATCAGTTTAGGAGGTAGAGATAAGGCTCATTAACCACTGAATAGGCATTATAAGAGTGGGAGAAACAAAAGACAGTCTTAGAATTGCCTTGCTGGCAATGGTAGCAAGAATAGCCTTGAAAGCATTCTCGAAAACACACCCATAGGAAGGCATTTTTAATGTATTTATAAATTAAGAAAGCACCCAGAAAGCCGTAGTGCACTGTTTGTCTTAGGGTATGTCTACACACAGCAGCAAGGTTGTAGCGCTGCATTTGTGCTGCTGTGGTGCCTTCAGTGTAGATATTACCTATGCAGGCATGAGGGGGCTCCCAACAGTGTAGGTAATCCACCTCCCAAGAGGTGCTAGCTAGGTTGACAGAAGAATTCTTCCATCAACCTAACACTTTCTAGACAGGGAGTTAGCTGTCTCTCTCAGAGGTGTGGATTTTTCATACTCCTGAGAGATGTGTCTATGCTAATGTAAGTTCTGAGTGCAGACCAGCCCTTAGTTTGAACAAAAATGAATTGGATCTTAACATGCTGTTTTACTCTGAAAACTGCCTTTATAAAAATGGCACTATCCTACACAGCAGACATGTTGTCTTTGTGTACTAGAGTCTGATCTGCTTGCAAAAAAGGGGGGAGGGGTGGCTGCTTTTACCCCATAAGTGCTGCAGAATCCTCACAGTTTAGAATAAACAAACTGCAGTCTATTCTATCCTATGCACATCATTCATTGATTTTTTTTATTTATAACCTAAGCACCTCTCCACAGCTCTAGAAACTTTTATATCATAAGGAACTGGTTTAAAGCCACCAACTCATTTCACATAGTCCAAACAACCATTACATTCTAATATCTTATTTTAGCAGCCAGCCAGAAAGTCGCACATCAGCTGGCCACTGAGTGTTACAGATTCATCCAACCACTTTCGTTTTATTCTATTAGGTAACTAAAATGTTCTTTGGTTAATTATCACTCCACCATCATCACCAACATTTTACTTTCACACAGTCATTCTTTTTAAGCCATCAGCATCAAATATGCTATTTCCTGAGGGAGCCCAATTCAAAATGCCTTTACAATGATTTATGGTAAGTTCCAAGCTTTGTATCACAATTTAGATCATAACTCAATCAGTTTAATTGTGATTTAATGCTCCTCCATTATGAAACAGAACAAATGTTATTTCATCAATTTTTTGCTTCTAAGAAAAATATAGTGCCCTTGCTTTGACCTTGTCAAACATGAACACTCATCTAGTAATTTGTTTCACACCTCTGAACAGATAAAATTGGCAACAGAGCAGAAATGTGATATTTAGAAACATGATCCAGAGTTTCTTTATTTAGCCTTCATCTGGGTGGCATTCTCACTGCAGCCTACAAGACTGCAGAACTTTCTACAAATGCGTCAGTTCTATACTAGCCTGAAAGCGCATCAGCCAGTCAAAAAATAAAAACTGAATCACCCTGTATGCTCTCTCCTTTCTTAGTGAACAAATGCTTCTATTCAGGACAACTAAATAGATAAAGTAACATATTAAAGATACTTCTACACAACATATTATACTATTACAGCATCTACAAGTATACTTATATTTGTTACATCCTGGAGGACTGCCAATGCAGAAGTTAAAGGCTTCATTACAACTGTTTTAAGTTAATACAGCATTAGTCAATCATATGCATGTAAATGGCAATTTCAAGTTCTGAAAACTACTTTCAAAGCCCTGCAGGAAAGTAAACAATTTTCCAAAAATTCAAAGCAGAGGAAATAAAAACGACGTCATTAACATTTAATCATGTTCATGAAACAATTATTTAGATTCTAATTGTATTTCCGCCCACCCATCACAAAGGATGTACAAAACTTTCTTATGTTAAACATGGCTTGAAATCCTATTAATTGGTGGGGAACATCTCCTTGAAGCAACTGGACAAATACATGGGTGAATCCCTTATCAACTTAAGCTAAACTGAAATAAGCAACTTTCAAACTGAAATAAGAGATTCTACACAGAGTTTTAGAGCAGTTTGCCCAAGACTGTTTTAAACCAATTTACATTAAATTTGTGCAAATTTCTTATATGGACAAGCCCTTATTTTTGTCACTAGCACAAGCGGATATAACTCAATATATTTTTATACAGCTGTGTTTCAGAGTTTAACCACAACTTTTGCTAAGACCTGCAAACTTTGGTTACTTAGCAAGATAAGGGACTGACTCATTGTATACACTAAAATAACCTATCATTTATCAATTACTGTTTCCCAAGAAAGAGAATTACTGTGCTGGGATGGACTCCACCTATTGAATACTGTAAGAGCAACTGTGGACATTGTCTGGCTAATCTGATAAGGAGAGTTTTAAACAAGGTCTTGGGGGTGGGGGGTGACAAAAATCCGGCCCATGAGCATCTAGGCTCAAATAATGAAGACAAGGGAAAAGGGCTAAATTCTGGAGAAGGGACTAGAAACCACAACTGCAGTAAAGGCGCAAGAAGAAAAACAACAGGGGAAGTCTGCAAAATATCTTTGATGCCTGTATACCTATGCAAGGAGTATGGGGAACAAGCGGGATGAAGTGGAAGTCATGATATATGAAGAAAATTATGACTTAACTGGTGTTACAGAGACTTGGTAGGACAATTCCCATGATTGGAGGACCAACAGTGAGGGATATGGCTTGTTCCAGAAGGATAGGCATGGGAATAAAGGAGAAGGCATTGCGCTGTATGTCGAGAATGTATACACTTGCTTTAAGGTCCTAGAGGAAGTCAGCGGAAGACCTACTGAGAGTATCTGTGTGAGGATAAAAAGGGAAAGGAATAATAGTGATATTATGGTGGGCGTTTACTATAGATCACCAAATCAAGAAGAGGAAGTAGATGGCATTCGTCAAGCAGGTAACCTGAGCTAGTATTAATGGGAGATTTTAAACTTCCCTCATATTTGTTGGAAGACTAATACATAATATGTCCTGCAAGTTTCTAGCATGTGTAGGGGACATTCTGATTCAGAAAGTTGAGGAACCAACTAGGGTGTCGTCTATTTTGTATCTTGTTTTGATCAACAGGGATGAATTAATTGCAAATGCAAAGGTGGTCAGAAACTTGGAAGGAAGTGATCATAATCTGATAGAATTCAAGATCCTAAGAAAGACTTGAGAACAGCAAAACACTGGACTTCAAAAAGGCAGATTTCAACCATCTCAGAAAAATAGTAGGCATGGACCCATGAAGAGACCAATTAGGAAGAAAAGGAGTTCAAGGGGGCTGGCAGTTCCTAAAAGATGTAATACTAGAGGTTCAACATCAAGCTATTCTGATGCAGAGGAAAGATAAGAAGAGCCCCAGGAGACCAATGTGGTGACACAAGGAGCTTTTTAGATATCTAAAAACTAAAAAGGATACATATAGGAATTGAGGCATGTGACCAAAGAAATATACATAGGAATAGCATAAGTGTGTAGGGACAAAATCAGGAAAGCCAAGGCAAAGAATGAGTTACAACTGGCAAGAAACAACAAGAAGGGTTCTACAAATACGTGAGACAACAAAGAAAGATCAGTGATGGTGTGGTCTGCTGCTCAATGGAGAAAGTAAGCAAGATGCTAAGAAGGTGGAGCTGCTCAATGCCTACTTTGCTTCAAGAAAAGGAGTACTTGTGGCACCTTAGAGACTAACCAATTTATTTGAGCATAAGCTTTCGTGAGCTACAGCTCACTTCATCGGACGCATACTTTCCACAGTATGCATCCGATGAAGTGAGCTGTAGCTCACGAAAGCTTATGCTCAAATAAATTGGTTAGTCTCTAAGGTGCCACAAGTACTCCTTTTCTTTTTGCGAATACAGACTAACATGGCTGTTACTCTGAAACCGGTTACTTTGCTTCAGTCTTCAAACAAAAAATAACATGTGACTGGATGGCTAGCGAAGTTATCATTGACAATAAAGGGGAAGCGATGAAGAACAGGATAAGTAAAGAACACATCAGAGATCTTCTTACTAATATGAACGAATTCAAGGTAGCAGGGCCTGATGCTATTCATGTAAGGGTGATGAAGGAATTAGCTGAAGAAATCTCAGAGCCACTGGCAATAATATTTGCAAACTCATGGATGACAGGACTGGTCCCAGAAGACTGAAGAAGGGCTAACACAGTGCCCATCTTTTAAAAGGGTAAAAGGAGAAGCCAGGGAACTATTGACCAATCAGCCTGACCTTGGTACCTAGGAAGCTACTAGAGCAATGTATATACTTAAAACATTCAATTTGCAAAGAGTTGGAGGATGAAAGGGTGATCACTAGCAGCCAGCATGGATTTACTAAGAACAAATCATGTCAAACGAGCTTGATTTCCTTCTTTGACAAGGTAACTGGTTTGGTGGATGGGGAATGCAGTGGACATAATATAGTTGACTTTAGCAAGACTTTTGACACAGTCCCACATGACATTCTCATAAGTAAGCTGGAGAAATTCAGGCTCGGTAGAACTACCATTAAGTGGATACATAATTGGTTAAACAACCGCAAACAAACTACTAATGGAATTATGTCAGACTGGAAGGAGGTCTCAAGTGGGGTTTCACAGGGATGTGTTCTGGGTCCAGTGTTATTTAACATCTTTATTAATGATCTGGATGTAGGAATAGAAAGCATACTGATTAAATTTGCAGAGACACAATGGTGGAGGGGAGGGAATTGCAAACACTTTAGAGGATAGAGCTAAAATTAAAAGGGATCTTGCTAAATTGGAGAACTGCGCTATAGACAACAAAATGAAATTCAACAAAGATAAATGTAAGGTGCTACATTTAGGGAAAAAAAATCAGATGCACAAATACAGAATGGGGGATAACTGGCTTGGCAGCAGCACAGCTGAGAAGGATCTGGGAATTGTGGTGGATCACAACCTCAACACAAGTCAACATTGCAATGCTGTTGCAAAAAAAGCAAATACAATTTTGGGTTGTATTAACAGAAGCATAGCATGCAAGTCACAGGAGGTGATAGTACCACTCTACTCAGCACTGGCTAGGCCTCTACTGGAGTCCAATTTTGGTCACCGCTGTATAGAACTGGTCAGTTCATAACTCTGGTGTTCATAACTCTGAGGTTCTACTGTACTACACTTAGAAAGGAAAAAAATCAAATGCACGGATACAACATGGGGAAAAACTTGATAGGGAGTAGTACAGCTGAAAAGGATGTGTGGCTTTAGTAAATCACAAACTGAAAATGAGCCAACAACACGATGCAGCTGTGAAAAAGGTTAATATCGTTCTGGGGTGTATTTACAGGAGTGTTGTACTGTATGTAAGAGACAGGAGGTAAATTGCTCCACTGTAGTTGGCACTGGTGAAGCCTCAGCTGGACTACTGTGTCCATTTCTGGGCACCATACTTTGACAAAGATGAGGATAAATTGGAGAGAGTGCAGAGAAGAGCAACAAAAATGATAAAAGGTTTTGAAAACCTGACCTATGAGGAAAAGTTAAAAAAAACCACTGGGCATGGTTAGTCTTGAGAAAAGATGACCAAGTCGGGGGACCTAACAACAGTCTTATGTTAAGAGTTGTTATAAAGAGGATGGTTATCAATTGTTCTCCATGTCCACTGCAGGTAAGACAAGGAGTAATGGGCATAATCTGCAGCAAGGGAGATTTAGGTTAGAAAGTTTTTCCTAAGACCAAACTAGAAGGATAGTTAAATATTGGAATAGATTTCCAAGGGAGGCTGTGGAATCCCCATCATTGGATTACACTGGATTGGAGAACAAGTTAAACAAACACCTGTCAGGAGAAGTCTAACTAGGTATATTTAGTCCTGCCTCAGTGCAAGGGAATGGACAAGATGACCTCCAGCACTCCCTTCCAGCCCTGCATTTCTATGAACCTTGAGACTGAAGGGAATAGAGAATCCATGGGGAAGGGGGACAGAGGATCAGAGAGAAATGGGAAAGGACAAGGACTGGAGCATGGGGAAAATGAAAAATGTAGTTAGTTCTTAATTACTGAATGAAACTGAATGACTAGGTAGAGTATGTTTTCAACAATACGGCCACTCTTTGTCTTTGGGATAATTTACTACAATGTTAGTACAGGGAAACACTGCTAGGTCTGTCTCCTAGATCAAAATCTACTCTTTTTTCCACTATACCAGAAATAAAGGAACCAGACAATACTGACAAGACACAATCATACTTTACAAAACCCAAAAAACCCCAAACTTTTAAATGTAAAAATCAAACTTAAGTATTTCAAAATATTTACACTTTTGTTTTAGTTCGACATTTAAAGCTGTAAAGTGTCCACAGCTACATCAAGGAACAGTTGCATAGGCTCACTGTCATGCTAAAATGAAAACAATGCATTTACAAACACAAGTAAACCATAATCCAAACAAATCAGTTTTAAAACTTGACTCAAAAAGGGATCAAAGAGGGTTTCTATTAAGGAAAGGGTGGACCTTCCTACCACGGCTTTTATTCATGTGCCTTAATAGTTGGCCTTTTTAATTAATTCTTTATTGTCTGGGAAGGGAGCATCCTACACTGTTCCCTTAATTTACCCTCAATACCCCATAATTTTGAAGTTAAAGGAATGCTAAGGTTAAAAATCATGGGTCTGATTTTTCATGGTCTTGCTTCTTGCAGTCACTTACATCCATTGATTTTTAAGCCAGAAGGAACCACAATGATCATGTAGCCCAGTAATTCCTGCTCTGAAGGGAATTATTCTTCCCCACTATGCAAGTTAATAAAACTGAGCCCAATAAATGTGTTTTCCTAAATTTATAAGTGTTAAATTGTGTTGAACACCATACTAGTTAAAATGTGTTAGGTCTGTAAGATGATACATTTCCCCCCAATGCAGATACAACCAAAGTGATTAGAGAACAAATTGTATTTGCACTTGACAGCACTGACCATATATTCAGTCCACTGTCTCCTCTGTTTCTGTGAGTCTTTTGAAACAGCAACAGGAGAAGGAAAAACGTTTTGAAAAATAGAAAAATGACAGGTTTCAGAGTAGCAGCCCTGTTAGTCTGTATTCGCAAAAAGAAAAGGAGTACTTGTGGCACCTTAGAGACTAACAAATTTATTTGCGCATAAGCTTTCGTGAGATACAGCTCACTTCATCGGATGCACCTTTTCTTTTTGAGAAAAATGACTGTAAAACCAAAACAATTTTCGGGGGGGGGGGGCAGCTGTATTACCTGAAGCTACTCTAAACTCATGTTTAAACTGACTGCATATCTAGTCCCTGATGTTCCTTTCATTCAAATATATTTAAACAAGAGACAGCAGCCCATTAAAAACAAGGTGGCCACTGGTTCCATTGTGCAAAGGCTGCTTTGTGTGTGTCACGTTTTGACAATATAATGTGTCAAGCCGTTTGCACTCCCGCGTCGCACCGAGCGTCCCGCAGCGCGCCGGTTGTTTCCGTGGGAGAGCAACAGAAACTTTTGCTGCAAGCGGCACTGCCATGGTGAACGCCAGGGCGCCCCGGAACCGGGGTTAGAACAACCTGCCTCCCTGTGCCTCTCCCCAGCGCACGCGGCGACGCCCGGGAGCGGGGGCGCAGAAAGCGGCTCCTTACCTCAGGGCAAAGCAAGCCTCTGTAGAGCCAACTCCCATAACTCCCCCTCCTCCCCCGGGGAGCTGCACCTTTCCGCCTGCCGCCAACAGGCTCTGCCTCGCCAGGACAGCTTCCCGCGGGGCAGGTGCGCTCACCAGACCGTACGGGGAGCAGCATCGGTTCCCCCGGAGTTTCCGCGCTGTGGCTGGCTGGGCTGCCCGGGCCAGGCGCGGAGGGGATGGGGCAGCCCCGCACCCCAGCCCGGGCCGGTGCCGTGCTGCGCTCACCTCGGCGGCGGGGATGCGGTACGCCTGGCCGATCTGCTCGTACAGCTCCCTCACGCTGGCGAAGCCCCCCACGCGGCCGGTGGGGCTGCCGTGCGCCAGCTGCGTGTGGAAGAGCAGCCGGGCCCCGGGCTGGGCAGGAGCGGGCGGCGCGGCCGCAGCCTCGCCTCCCCCGCGGGCCGCAGCCGCCTCCTCGCTCTCCACCAGCTTGGAGGTCTCCTTGGACTTGCCTTTCTTCTTGCCCCGCAGCCGCAGAGGCATGGCGCGCACCCCAGCGGCCTCCCCGCGCACCCAAAGCGGCTCCCCCCGGGCTGGACTCTGCCCCTGCCTCGGGCGCGCACTGAGACTGCCGGCTGGCACACGCCCATCCCCGGCCGCCAGGTGATGGCAGCCGGCGGCCAATGGCAGGCGCGCTGCTCCCTGCCCCGGGCAGCGCCCCTCCCCTGCTCAGGGGCAGGAGCAGCCGGGCCCAGTGCGGCACCACGTCCCCGAGTGTGGGCTACACAGCCAGGGCCTTGCTCCTGCCATGGGCAGCCGGAGCTGTTGAAAGGAATCCCGCCTTTAAAAGGACGTTGCAGTTGGGGGGATGAAGTTGTTAGGGCTGGGCTGTAAGGGTCGGTGCAGCAAGGGCTAGCGCAGTGATTTGCCCCACCTTTAGGACAATGGTGATCCTTCATTGCCAGAGCCAGATTACCTGTCCCCTCCCTGGCTGTATCTCCTTCACTGAGGGGTAAGTTACAACAGGACAGTTGCAGGAGAGGACACAGATGTGCAGGAAAAGCATAGACGCAAATAGGAAGACTGGAGGGTGGCTGATATGAGGAGGACTCAGAATAAGGGGATGAAATCAGGAAAGAGAAATGGAAGGCTAGATAGCATTCATAAATAAGACTTAAATTTAAGACCTGACAAAGATCTGTTATCCTATTAAAGTTTCCAAAGGGAAGCAATGGAAAGCTTCTTTGCTTGGGACATTTAAAACGAGTCTGCATCATTAAAACATAGTCAATGTACAAAAGAAAATCATCACAATTCTGCAGTGACTGAAAGATGGACCATAGCTTGTAATAATGTAGGTTTTTTCCATCCCTACATTCTGAAAAGAAGCCACAATTAAACTGTACAGTGCATCAAGCTATTTAGCCGAGTGTCTGTGGTTCCCATTTCAAAAGCAAGATACTAAATATTGATCAAAATAGATCTGTATCCAGGATACTATAAGACAAAAAATAGCACAGAAAAGGAGTCTTACCACCCCTTGTTTATATAAAGTAATTCACCCGCAACTGTATGTAATGTGGCTATAATTCCTTCAAAAGTCACTAACCCTAACTTCTTAAGCAAAGCTTTAGAGGCTTCTTAATGGCACCTGTTCCTCACCAACAATGGAATTATAACCTTAAAATTATACATAATTTAAGAATACATTATCTAATATTTTTACCAAGCCAAACAGTTAACCTTCATTATTTATACAATGGGTTTGTTGAGTGCAATAAGTGTGCTAGAAAGTATTGCTTTTATACATTTCTCCAGTATAAAAAGGGTTTTTTCTTTCATTTACACTAGAACTTCAATGGAGTTTACACTGGTGTAAGGGACTCCAGTACCAAGGGTGCAAGACAGTGGAACACGTGCAACAGTATCTCACACTCCATAGGAATTCTCAGTGTAAGATAACGTGGAGAGGCAGCATTAACTTACACCAATTCCCCCAGCACTCAGTAACCACCTGCCTCTCCACCCCTGAGAGAAAACTGGATGTCTGGGAAGTGGCAGCACCCATACCCAGGTGCACATAAGGAAGTGGTTACACAGGATCTCTAAACAGATGACATCCAGATGTAGCAGATCTTAGAAGAGATACATATTGTTGGCGGTAAATCCTTTGCCAATTCCTTGGGGACAAACAACAATCCCTGATGGCATGCTCAGCCAGGAACTCTGTGCTGGGCTCTCCTGCAGTGGCTCAAGAATGGGCGTACCAGCCTCAGGGCAGACTGTTAAGAAGCAGGGCACAAACCCCAAATTGGTTGAGAGTTCTATATACTTAGATTTCACCAACCAATTAAATGTAAACTCCTCAAGCACTAACAGCCTTAACATGGAGTCACAATGAGCCCCCTTGGCTATCCTGATCTTTCTTGCCACCCAGGTGAGCCTACATTTGATAGATGGTCCTTTACACTAAAGATTACAACAATGTTCAGGTTACTCCTAGTCCCAAAGGACTGGTCACTTGTAATTTGTCTTTTATGTGAAATCTAACACTTGTAGCCCATTCTATAATTAACTAAAGATTTATTAACTAGGAAAAGGAAATAAGAGTTATTTACAAGGTTTAAAGCAGGTAAACATATAATCATATAATGAGTTCCAGTCTGAAGTTTCTAAAAGTAATAGAAGCTTCTATAATAAGCAAGCTCTATATGTCCTTTAGGGCTAACCCAGGCTAAGCACTGGAGATCTTTTTCTTATACCAAGTAATCCTTGACTCCCAGAGTCAAAGCAATATCCTCCTTTGTAGGGGTTTTTTATTCCCTTCTCCCATTCTGCTTTGAGCTGCAAACTCTGCTGATGGGAGAAAATCACTTGCAAGACTCATCTTCATGCGCAGGTCAGGGGTGAGTAAACAACAAAGTCTTCTGCCCTTTTTGATGTTCCACTCTAGTCTGTCTGGTGTCGATAGGCCTTCCCTGTCAACCAGGACATAACACTTTATGCTGGAGATCAGCACTTCACACTAGTTAATGTCTCTCTCCTGTCTAATGATTTCCAGTTACAGAAGCTTACAGTGAAAACACTCAAATATTACTTTATAATATTGCATACAGATGTTGTGAGATTAATGCATGTAGCAATTTACAACCATTCCATAAAGTTAAAACACATAATTCTAGTACCAGTTTTAACAATACTAACACACAGGTGAGCCAGACTTATTTCAGCTATGTATTTATCAGTATTCAATTGAGGCATGGGCACCTTAGCATGAGCTGGCCCCTGGTATGCCAACATCACACTCTACAACTCATAACTCATGGGGTTTCCACTCCCTTGCAGGGGAATAACCTATGTACGGGCCAATTTGTCCCTGAGCAATTTACATAATACATTTCACTGGAGATTCTGTTCAAATAAGCATTTAACAACCTGTACACTATCTATTCTTGAAACTTTTTATTTCAAAACTGAGTGCTCTCATTAATTTTCTAGTACTTCCCAGTAATCAAAAATACCACAAGATAAATCAAAAGCCCTATTTTGATACTTCTCTTTCCAGTCCTGACTGAGACCAGAAAGTGCAGAGGCAGACACTTCTTTTCCTTTCTTCTTTCTAATTAAAGCTGATTTTTTAAAAACAAAAAAATAGTCTGTATTTCTTTTGATTTTTTTTTTTAATCTGAACCACTATGACAGTCTGAAGCTAGGGAACCTTGAAATTACATTGATTATTAAACATCCCTTTCTTTAGTTCATTTTTTAATACTTGAGATCCTATACAAGGAACTATACTATACTTGTGGCACCTCAGAGACTAACAAATATATTTGAGCATAAGCTCTCGTGAGCAGGTTCCTTCCCCACTCTGAACTCTAGGGTACAGATGTGGGGACCTGCATGAAAAACCCCCTAAGCTTATTTTTACCAGCTTAGGTTAAAACTTCCCCAAGGTACAAACTATTTTACCTTTTGCCCCTGGACTTAGACGCTTGGTGGTGGCAGCAATAAACAAATATATAACAGGGAAAGAGCCCGTTTGGAAACGTCTTTCTCCCCAAAATCCTCCCAAACCCAACACCCCCTTTCCTGGGGAAGGCTGTAAAAATCCTCACCAATTTGCATAGGTGAACACAGACCCAAACCCTTGGATCTTAAGAACAATGAAAAAGCAATCAGGTTCTTAAAAGAAGAATTTTAATAGAAGAAAAAAGTAAAAGAATCACCTCTGTAAAATCAGGATGGTAAATCTCTTACAGGGTAATCAGATTCAAAACATAGAGAATCCCTCTAGGCAAAACCTTAAGTTACAAAAAGACACAAAAACAGGAATATACATTCCATTCAGCACAACTTATTTTATCAGCCATTTAAACAAAACAGAATCTATGGCATATCTAACTAGATTGCTTATTAGCCCTTTACAGGAGTTCTGACCTGCAGTCTCTAAGGTGCCACAAGTACTTCTTTTTCTTTTGCAAATACAGACTAACACGACTGCTACTCTGAAACCTGTCATTATACAAGGAATGTCTAAGCACTGTATTACTACAGAATGTAGCACATTAACTAAATCCTCTTTCACTGCTCTCCTCCTTCCATTACACTAATCCTCCTTCCCTCTCCATAATTTCACATTCTCCTCCTTGTTCTGTATAAAAATACGCTTTCTATAACAAATTATAATTTAAGAGTTTGGAAGGAGGTATGCACTGAAGACAAAAATAAATGAAATGAATCACAGTCATGATGAGTGTGCACAGAGAGATATGGTGGTAAGGTGAGAGAGAGGCAATTATTGGAAAACCTTGAAAATACCGGGGGAGCAAGAAAGCAATGACCTACAGCTGCTTGTATCAGAGCTTTGTCACAGGCAGAAGAAGGAATGTCAATACGAGGGGAATGAGTGCACCTAGTATCAAAGGAACAGTGCTCTACACATACAAAAGGATGTCAGGTAGCTGCTCTGGAACATAGATACAACTGGCTAACACTAAGAGTATGTCTATGCTGCAATTAAAACCACACGGCTAGCCCATGCCAGCTGATTCAGGCTCACAGGGCTGGGGCTGCAAGACTCTTTAACTGTAGTGTAGACATTTGGGCTTGCGCTGGTACCCGGGCTCTAGGACTCTGCAAGGTGGGAGGGTCCTAGAGCTTGGGCTGAAGTCCGAGCTGGAACTTCTACACTGCAATTAAACAACCTTGCAGCCCCACCACCACGAACCAAGTCAACTGGCATAGGCCAGCCACAGGTGTCTAACTGCAGTGTAGACATACACTACAAGGCCTAAGAGGAAGTATCTTTGAGGTATTTCAAAGCTCTTAGCTATCCAAGTGGCTGTTCCTTCTCACCCAGATTCACTATTAAATAATGACATTATCAGATAGTTTTGTCAGCCTTCTTTTGTAACAGTACAAAAATAAGCCATTTGTGTACAAGCAAAGATTATGAAACCAGTGGGTTTTGAACATATCACTGTGAAGTGGCCTAGACACAGAGAAGGGAAAGCAGAAAGACACTTAGTTTTCTAGATGGGTTTTCGATGTAGATAAAAGTATTTAAGTGTAGGTCTCCATTTTTATGGATTACTCATTATTCACTTTTGATGCAAAAAGAATGATCATTGTCCTAGATTCCAATTACCAGCAGCACAAAGAGGATTCGCTGCATTACTGGGGTGCATTAGCTACACAGCAACAGTGATTTGTTTCAAACCATGAAGGCCAAAATTACGACTTTAGAATTATGCTAATGTTTCAAGCTTATGGAAAGTAGAGTTAAAGGGGCCTTCTGTTTAGTAAAATATTTTAAAAAGTGGATAGGTGAGCAATTCAGCTGTTTATGCAAAAAGAAAAGGAGTACTTGTGGCACCTTAGAGACTAACCAATTTATTTGAGCATAAGCTTATTTATTTGAGCATGCATCCGATGAAGTGAGCTGTAACTCACGAAAGCTTATGCTCAAATAAATTGGTTAGTCTCTAAGGTGCTACAAGTACTCCTTTTCTTTTTGCGAATACAGACTAACACGGCTGCTACTCTGAAATCTGTCAGCTGTTTATGTTTCATTAATTCATGGAACATATCCAGTTGTATCAAGAAGAACAATTTATCAATAGTATCCAGGAAATGACAAAATAAGAAGTTCTGTAAGCAGAAAAATAAAATGGCAGACAAAAAGTAGAATGGGTGGTCCCACTCACAGCTGGCACAGAGCCAATCTACGCTCTATCAGATTAGAGAAACTCAAAGTCAAACACTTCTACTTGTTGCCTATATAAAAAATTAGAAAAATAATTGATTTTAAAGGGATTACTTGAAAAATAAAGTGCTACTCAACACATGAGCAAAGCTAGCAGAAACTGACCTCTGGGGATTTATTTTCACCTTTGCATACACTGTTGCAAATATTAAGTTGGCAAAGTTAAAGTGGAGGTGTGATGTAAATCAGATGAGATGAAGTGGAAAAGGATTAAATGGGTGTGGAGAATAATCTAGATCTTTTAACAGTTAATTTTCAGATGTTCGGGTTTTTGAATGGCATGGAATTTTTGTAAAGCAATATTTACAAAATATTAGGGTATTAGCTGGACTCCATTGGAACACACTTTTATCCTTACCTCTTATTGACTGAGGTGAGGGAGGAAGTTGTTTGTACTTTCTGAGCACCAAAAGTTTAAATCAAAGGTCAACAAAAAAGGAGCCCTGCTCTGACAAATCTTGTGAGACCTATGAAAGCAGAGCTCTGCCTTGCAAGACTTTAGCAAGAGGTGCAGGTGGGGAATTATACCTGGATAAAATATATCATGCAATAAAAACTTAAATAGAAAACTAAGTGCTTCTTCCCCCCCACACCACTACCAACCTGCAGATTTTTCCCAGTCCCCAGAACACAATCTCTGGTCTCCTGCACCTCATTCACTTCTCCATCCCCATGAGTTCCCTCTCACTACATCTGCCTTTTTCCATGCTCTCCTTCACTGTGGTGATGCTATCTTTGGTCACAGCCATGCTGTCCTTGGTCACTGCCACCATCTACTGGGAGAGCTGCATTTCTTTCTCCCTCTGGGTCTTCCTCTGAGCCAGCCAGGTTTTTCGCTGTGAATGCCATAGGTTCTGAAAACAGTTTGTCCTGAATCTTCCTTTATCTCCCCCTCAGGTTGGCCAGCCTGTCAGGCATAGATAGAGGCCTTGTCCTTGATGGTCCGGCTGTTACTGGTGCTGTGGCAAGAATAAGGAGAAAAAAGAAGTCGCTCATTGTTCACATCCCAGACAAGTCATGATAGCTTTCAGTATTATGTATACGTGACCTTACCTCCCTGAAACTCTTCCCATTCCTGCAGGAACTTCAGAGACAGTTGGGGTCTGTGTGTATGGAAAGTGCTGGGTGCATTTGGATTTCAGTCTACTGTATCTGCATTCATGCTGTTGGTGATGGGGGGTGATTGGAGCTATATGTTTCAGGTTTCTTTTTTCAGTTTTGTTTGTGTGGTGGAGGTGCTGCTGTGGTGTCAGAGGTGTCAGGGGGTGATAATAAGGGGCAAGGTGGATAGCAATTCCCTCTACATTCCCTTTAGGCTGTCCTCACTCTCTTAGTTGAGCTGAGGCCGGTCACTAAGAGGCAGAAAATTCAAAAAGGCGAAGGGTAGATCGGGGAGATATGTTGTGAAGCTATTCACCAGGATGGTCCCCCCAGAAGTGCTGCAAGAGTGGACGGGACTTACAAGCTATATGGGGGGATAGGTGGCCTGCCTGAGCATCCCTATGACATGAGGAACAAAATTAAGCTGTTTTTCAGTCTTAAGTTCTGCTATATATCCCCTGCAGACACAGGGAAAGTGAAGAGAAAAATAGATAGGAACTTACAGTGATTGTCAGATACTATGAAAGTTACAGCCATTTGTACCTCAACATGGAGCAATATTGTTTGTGCCTTGACTGGGCACACAACGGGCAGTTATATCTCATGAAAACTAACCAAATTTATTTTCCTGTAAGCACCGTCTCAATAAACTGTTGAATTTTGCACAAATGAATGCTTTTGGTTTTAAAATCTATCACAGGACAGGTTGAAAGGGAGCAATGATACAGACTGCAATGGTGCCATATTGAAGTAATATGGTGGGCCGGAGAGACGGGAACTCCTAGCTCCCATCTGCAACAATAATGAATTGTAAAGATAGATACTTACATGCCATAGTTCCCTACAGGGGATTTGACTCTTTGGCCTTGGCCCAGATTTTTGCTAGGAGTCAGGCTCAGCTGAAGCAGGGCAGAAATCAGGGTTTGTTGTATCAGGGCAGAACTGTAGCTGGCTTTCCAGTTGGCTGTCATCAGGGTCCTGAGTCACACTTGCTTACCCTCTGATAAGCAAACCTAGTCCACTTTGCAAGAGGATTCTAGAGTTCCCAGTAAATGTGGAGTTAGTGCAAATGATGGGTTGTATTGTGTGGACATGTGGTCAAACTGGATTAACTTGATTTGATCTGGCTTAAAACCCCCATGTAGATAAGCCCCACAAAAGGATTGTCAGAAGCTAGCCAGCTGGGAGTGGGGAGCTACCTAACCATTTCACTCCTGGCTAGCTTAGGAGAGGGGCTTAGTCATCTAAGCTGCTCACCTGGTACATGTGGCTGACGGGCTAGAGATAGGGATCTTCATCCATGAATCTTCTCCCAGAGTGCAGCACCTAAGCCAGCTCAGGCACTTAGACGTTTTTTCGGCTTCTAAGGCATGGGCTACTACCTACCTCCTGCTCACGCTCTGTATCTCCCTCACGCTCACCCTACATTACCCTGAACTCTTGGCTGTCTTTCTGCAGGTGCTGTCACTCCACCGATTGGTAGCCTACATCTGGCCCTCCTTCTGCAGGGTTTGACTGGTAGCAGGTCTTAGATGTGCTCAAAGCACACTTATGGGATCAGGCCCTGCTGCTGAGATAGACGTTTCTGTACCTAGTTTTAAAATCAGCTTTAGGGTCTCCAGAGCTTTGGCTTGAGATAGGGCTCCAAGCAACATATTAGCTTTAGGGTCACAGCAGCACTTATGCAGAAATGCAGGCATCTAAAGAACTTGAGCAGTTGGGAGAGGGTGTTTGAGGAGTCACCTGAGCTTTGGCTTTGAAAATTTCAGTGGTACCTACCTGGTTGAATTAGGCACCTGTCTGCCTCTTTAAGCGCCTAAATTCCTTTAGGAATCTGGCCCTAAGTCCTATTGACTTTCAATAAGCCATAAGCACCTAAGGGCTTCTCTCCACTTAAAACACTACAGCTGTGCCACTATAGCACTTCAGCGTAGACACTACCTATGCCAAAGGGAGAATCCTCCCATTGGTTTAGGTAGGTAATCCACCTTCCCAAGAGATGGTAGAATTCTTCTGTCAACCTAGTGCTGTCTACACAGGGACTTAGGTTGGCTTAACTTTTCACACCCCTGACCGACATAGTTAAACCAACCTAACTAACTTTCTAGTTTAGAGTAGCCTTAGTCCCTTCTGGAAAAAAAAAAAAAAAGGAACTCAGGGCCAGATTTTCTAAAAAGGATTTGGGTGCTTAAACCAGCAGCAAAGTTCCTAGTAGGATTTTCATGAGTGCCCAGGTGCCCGACTCCTATTGATTTCAATGGGGGTGAGGCACCTTGATGCTTTTGAAAATCCCATTAGGCACCTGGCTGCTGGTTTAGGCACCAAAATCCCTTAACAAATCTAGTCCTTAGGCACTTTTTGAAAGTTTTGTCTGTTATCTATACAAGGTGTCTAATTCCTTTTTGAACCCTGCTAAACTCATCTCCTCACCAATAGTAGTGGCAATGCGTTCCACAGGCTGACTGCATTCTGTGAAAAAAAATATTCCTTCCACAGAGAAAACTGTAAAATGTTTCAGAATGATGTGGCAGCTTTTTCTGTACTTTAAGTTTTACACCATATTCAGAAATGGTGAAATAAAAGAACTTAGTTTTCCATATGTGTAAACATACGCTATTAGGAACTACTATGGAATTCTGCCAATTCAGCCCTGCTGCTCTGACCTGAAGTTGGACATTGAAAAATATCTGCAGTTATTCTAAGTATTGTAGCTACTTAGCTTATGGGTGCCCAAGACTTGGTTTCAAATGCTCAGCCTCATTTGCTCTTCGCAGAGTTTATGGCATGTGGTTATGGCAAAAAATAAAAAAAAAGTTAAAAACAAGTTTATTAAAAAACACATGAGAAATGCCATACAGAACATACTGAAACTGGAAATCTTTTAAATGCATGAACACAATATATAAGGATAACAATAGGCATAAGCAGTAGGTAGCAGTTAATTTTAAAACTTTTTTTCCCTTTGTAGTATCACTCCAGCTACTGTTCAGGTTCCCTGCTTGTTTAGGACTGCAAATGAATATGATTTACACTATCGTACGTGTCAGCTGTATGAAAGAGAAACTGTAGTTAAAAAATTGACAGTATCTTTTAGGAATGTGTTCCTTTGAAAAATTGAAGTGGGATTCTTCTGTGCAAGGGCTCATTAAAAAAAGGCTAACTAAATTAACCCCAACTCTCATAATCCACCTTTCTACAGAAAATCATTTATATGATGTTGCTAAACACCCTGTTATAACCTAAATTACCCAGAGCAGGTAACTAGAAGATTTCCACAGGTAAATGAATGACTGCTAATAAGAGTAATATTTTCTTCTTATAAAGAAAAATAAATCTTCCCTTAAGAATGTCATTATTAAAGCACTGTGGCATGTTTTTAAAACCTAAGTTATGAAAGTAAGTCTGCAAGGCAATTATATGACCAAAATCATACTGCAACCAAGGGAACCAGCCCTATAGCATGTTATAATACTAGACTCAATTACTGAGAGCTCTCTCCTTCCCCTATATATGTGTTTTCACCTTAAGGGCTAGGAAAGTCATGTTTCTATTCACAAAGGAACTTATCCAAGCCCGCTAAATTGATGGAAAGACTTCTACTGGCTTAAATGAACTTTGGGTCAGGCCCAAAAAGTTTCCTCAGAATCCTTTAGCTGGGAGCTGGGTTTTGTCCCGTCTCTCTTATGGAAGTGGTAGATGGTTCAGCCCTTGAATTCTACAGATGTCCTGAGATCTGCATGATCTTGAAGTGTGTGTGTGTAAGCCAAGTGCCTTTATTTACACCGTTCCACAGGCAGCCTTCCACAAAAGGACAACATGGCTCCTTCTAGAGCCAAGATACCATGTCGTCCTGCCAATGGTTGGACTGAAATCCATCCCTAGGGAATGGGTGTTAGCACCGATTAGTAGTATTCCCCAGCTGGATTTCTGAAGGGAGCATGTCACAGTGTGGCTACACCTTTCCCCAGAGCCATGTGTTCTCCCCTAACGCTTCAGTACAGCCCTCACAAAATCTGGGGCAGCTGGGAGAAGGCTCACACTCTTTTGTGGGTTCAGGAGCTCTACAAACAGATTTAGCTAGCCTTTGCTGTGTGAAATGGAAGGTAGCATGTGGGCCTTCATATCTAAATGGAGTCAGTTAATGCTTTAGTCTCTTTAAATATCTGTGGATATTACATGAGCGTAGTTCTACTAAGAATTCTGACTTCTGATATTAGTGGGTAGCATCACATAGATAATCTAGAGATACATGAAATAAAGTACTTGGATGCTCAAGTACTTTATTAGAAATATGTGCACTGAGCTTTTGCAAAATGATTACATTTTACATGTAAGCAAAATACTGAATAAACTCTCTGATTAGGAAGATCTAAAGTAAGATACAGTGAGTGGTTTTCCCTGTATGTTTTACTGCAAGAGTCACCCGCGTGACTTGTATTTAACCATTCTCTTCTCATGCAGCATTACAGTATTCCCTCCCTCCACCCCACAAAAGAAAATGAATATTCCACAAATGGATATAGATTGCACTTTTACAGCATGAACTTGCCAGTCTTCTGCATTTTCAGTGTCCTGCTGAAACAGTGTTAACACAGTCCATTCCTTTATGAAACAGGAAGATTTCTCCTAAGTACTTCTTTTGATGCTGGAGGAATATTGTCTGGGAAATTTACTTCAAATTCTATAATTAAGTCGCCACGTTGGTCGGGATTTTTGGGAAATGGCAACCCATATCCTATAATTCTTCTCCTCATCCCAGGCTTTACAACCTCATTTACTGTCATAGGTATGGTTCTTCCTTCTATTGTTGGCACGGTGACCGAGGTGCCACATAAAGCCTAAAATAAATAGTTCATATCATGAGAAAAAGGCAACCATTAAAAACTTATTTGTACTGAAAACTGAATTTTCAGATTACAGAATTAGAAAAAGATGATATTGTGAATACATGGATTATTTTGCATAACTGAAGAGAACTGTCAAAACTGAAAGACAATAACTTATGTAGCTCCCTTTAAAAGGGGATGCTTGTTTTATTACCAATGTTCTCTCCAATATCAAAACAGTTGTCAGTGCCCCAGAATAACATCTAAAGCAGTCAGGAAAGGGTTTACTCCCTGGTGCCGCATCCTAAACATCAACAGATAACGCTATGATCAGTACAAACAGAACAAATACGCTCAGTACTCCCACTGTCTTCTGCTCATGAATCTCTACCAAACAAGCAGCATCTCAGCTGTCATTAGAAATTCAGAGTCCTAGCTCCATTGCGCTGCGGGTTACATAGAGTATTTATTCATTGTAAGACTCTTGCAACACTTGTTTTGCTCATACTTTGCTTTTTAAAATTATTTTAGGGCTAGTGTCTGACATTTACGTTGAGCCTTTTTGATAGAGCTGGGCAAAAAAAAATGTGGCTAAGATTTTTTTGTTGGTTAAAAAAAAAAAAAGGCATTTTCCGGTGTCCCAAACCAGTTTGCGAATTTTGATTGAATTCAATGAATAGTTTTGGCCCAGAAAAAAAAAAAAAAAAACCAACCTCAAACAATTTGAAATGTTTCATTTTGAAATGGCATTTTGAATTCAAATTTGGCCAATTAAAAAAAAAAAAAAAAAGCAGGGGAGGAGGGTTGGAAAACCACCTGAAATGGCTGACCCAAAAACGTTTTGTTTTGAATTGACCAAAATGTTTTGGTCAATTCAAAATGAACATTTTGAAAAAAAAAAATGGTTTTGGTTTTAAATCAAATGGGATTTTCTTTTCCCTCCTAGATTTTTTGGTTTGATCTCCAAACCAAAAAAAAAATCCATTATTTGCTCAACTCTGCTATCAGTCTTCACAGTGTCCGTTTATGTGCACATTTGTGATGTTCAAATTAAAGTAAATATTAAAATACAAACCAAGAATTTACCTTCTCTGTATCAAGATATAATTTCTTGGCAAAAACAAAAACAAACTAAGCACTTTGTTTTTTAATAGAGATAATTCCCACTAATCTCCTGTTTTATCTAAATACTTATGCATTTAATACTGTACTTCTGGCCTGCAAGGATTGCTTTTGTTTTCCACCTACTCTATGTACTTAATCTGTGCTGACAAAACTCAGTGTTATTTGGACTCAGTCGAAGAATTATGATATTTATGCAGAAACCACATTACCCATCCTGTCATTACATACTGCTTTTCCTCTTGTATTATGTGGTTCATCTCATGAAAAATCTAAAAAAATATATATATTTTTAAAGTTCAGAATACAGGCAGACTTTCTTTGCATGTCCTCTGCACATCGCTTGAGATTTGTTTATTCTCACTATTCCTTAATGCTACATTTTTAAAAATACAGACTTGATTCATTTTGGGGAAAATCAATTCCTTTAACTGTCTTCAAACACTAAAGAAAACACTCTCCAATCTCTTATTTTTGTTCCTGAAAGCAAAACTACTTTGGTCTTTGGAGTGCATTTAAAAAAAAAAAAAAAAAGATATGAACTTATTTTTATCATCACATATAACTCCCATAACAACACCTGCTCACAATTTATCCTCATGAAATCCACCTCCATATATTCTAAAAGCACACTGAAATGTGTTGATATGAAAGGAAAGATATTTTGCAAGTTTGCTAAATTAAGCTCCATTGGTGAGCTGTGAAAATATTCTAGACGTGCGTTCTAGATGCTTTCTACTCCAGAAATGATAAGGACGGTATATCATAGCAGAAAGGAGTCCATTACATTGGATGCATTCATTATTACTCCAACCCAATCTGCATTTACATATAGAAAGCTATTGTACTTACTGTAGTACTAAAACTTAGAAAAATGGCAAATATGCTCTACTTTCCTTTCTCACAGATCATCCTGTATGCTGCCATAGACAAAATTTAACAACATATGATGCAGACCCCAGTAAAAAAGCCAATGATTCTGGTACCGATAACTATGCACTATATTTAGTCTGCTTAAATTGTATCAGCTAGAGAAATGGAGTGCTGAATGATGATAATTGCTACAGATTTATTTTCTGCAGTGTAGCCACAATACCATGCTAAGACAATTTTTTTATATTTCATTTGCGCCATCAACTAACACAAAACTTACCTCCCTCAAACTGATTTTAACAGGATAGATAATATTTGAACCATCTCTCTTGAAGAGCGAGTGACTTTTGTCTTTAATGACAAAAACAATATCGGCTGGGATAGTATTGGGTGTTTCATCTCCTTCTTTTGGGAAAGTGATTTTAGTGCCTTCTTTCCACCCTCTCTTGATCTCAATGGTGAGGATTTTGTCCTCCGTTCGGACACTTCTGCCATCTGGGTTCAGCCTTTTTCGGGAAATTCTCATCCTTTTTGTGCAGCCATGATATATCTCTTCCAATGATACTTTAAGTTCATGGATAATCGGGGGATCTTGTTTACGACGAGGCTGGCTACCAACTGTATTCCTCTCTCTTGGAAATCCATTCATGCTAAAACTAGTAAAAGATCCAAAAGGATCACCATCCACTTCCATGTCTTCGGTGTCTCTGCCACTAGGCATTCTTCTCCCAAAGAAGATCTCAAAAGGATTTGTGCCACCAAAAAACGCTGCAAATGTGGCATGTGGGTCACCATGGAAAGCGTATCGAAAGGTGCCACCCTGTCCATCGGGTCCTCCAGCTCCTCCTTTCAACCCTAATTGGGACACATGGACAAGGTTAGGAAAGTCCATACTAGTTTTCAATCCTGGTACTTATTAACAACATAAAGAGTAAAATACAGTTTTGTCTTGAGTCACAAACAAATACTGAAAGGACTTGTAGTAGTTTAACAACTGCACAAACATAGAACAGTAAGCAGAGATTGAAGGGCTCCTCTTTAAAGAGACCTCACCCTACTTGCCAGTGGACTGTAGAGTAGCAACTACTCATCATCATACAACCTGGAGTAATTCTGAAGATTTAGAATTGTTTCCTAAAAAAGCATGCCCTATCAGCAGCAAATCTATTTAATAATTGGTCACTCATTGGAATGACTGGATAGTAAATAATGTTTTAATAGTGGGCTGAAAATGATGAGTGTTCTCTGTCTGCATGATCTTAAAGACCATATTCCCACGTAATTTTTTTAACTAAGGATCTGCTCAATGGGACTAGGGTTAAGCCCTTCAAGGCCACTATAGGTATGGAATATATAAAGTTGTATTATATTTAAAGCTTCAAATATGCTCCGTTTCTAATCAGACTAGACCAATTTCTGTGCTCTTGAGATCAATGGGATTGCACAGGGTGTAAGTCAGACAGAGTGGGTCAAATTCTGTGCTATTTTAGGAAACTACCATAAATCAACAGCTAGCCATAAAGCACATTGGTATGAATGGATAACAGAAAGCATAATCCCCTTCTATTGTTTTGGAAACAGGACTTCACCAAGTCTGAGATAATGGAAACACTGTGTTTTGCTTTGTTTCTTGGGGGGTTATAATCTGGGAATGGAGAGGAAAGAGAAAGTTGAAAGGAGTGCAGCAAACCAGAAAAGTGAGGCCACATTTTTGTTTATTAAAAGCTATTTTCCATCAGTAGCAACCCAGCATTAAAAACCTCCCAGAAACAGTAAATGTTACATTTGTACTATGTGGCAGAGTTAATATTGTAGAAACTTTGACTTTCAAAATTTCTGACTTCTTTGGGTGCTTGATTTCTCAACTTTAATGCTGCATTAACTAGTTTTTGTATTTAATTTCCTTGAATTTTTCAAAGTCAAACAATAGTAAACAGAAAAAAGTTAAAAAGGCAGGCTCCTTTATTAGTTAGAAATTTTCAGTTGTGTTTATCAAATACTCTAAGCTAGTGGTTCTTGACCTTTTCCAGACTGCACCCGCATGTTACGAACAGAAAAAGCCCCCACTCCCATTTAGTGATGAAGAAAGGGAGGTGCTTGTGACCCCCGGAAACTTTTTTGGGGGAGGAGACTATGACCCCCAGTTTGAGAACCTATGCTCTAGATACTTTATGAGATTAAGAAGAGACTTTAGAGGTAAAGAAGCTTTGCTATCTCTAACCACCACACTCATCCTATCACTTCCTTAGTAAAAATTCCCATTCTCCACTCCTCTTCCCAGGCCATCCAAGATTTTACTCCCCACAAAAACACAAAACAAAAAAACCCATCATCACCTCTAGGAGTCCTTTATAGTTCAATCTCCTTTCTCAACTAATTGACTACTATTTCTCTTTCTCTTCATATTGGTTGTCCCCATTCTTCCCAGTGTGAGATCTTCCTTCCACTTCCTTCAGGTGACAGTTTTCTCATGCCCAGCTTTCATTTACCAAAGTCCCCAGCACCCACCCAGTTACCTTCTACCTCTACTCTGTGGCTCCAGACCATACCTCACGCAACAAACATTTCTTTTCTACCTCCCTTCCCTAGCTAATGACCTCCATATACTTCTTCCTACTGGTTAATTCCCTCCCCCACTCTCGCCCTGACTCCTCAGACCTTGCTTAAGAGGTTTTAAGGCCAAAGGCACTCAGTCCTTAAGGAGGCCTTCAGTTCTAAATACTTAAGCATCTCAGCAACACTTAACCACTAAGCTGCCTCCTAGGATTAAGGTAGCTCTGCACTATATGCAACCATTTTCCTTCTAAGGCCCTTAAGCAGTTATGGATTTAGTCTTATGCTAAAGCATAAGGGAGGGATAGCTCAGTGGTTTGAGCATTGGCCTGCTAAACCCAGGGCTGAGTGTTCAATCCTTGAGGGGGCCATTTAGAGATCTGGGACAAAAATTGGGGATTGGTCTTGCTTTGAGCAGGGGAGTTGGACTAGATGACCTCTTGAGGTCCCTTCCAACCCTAATATTCTATGATAAAGCAGTTCAGCATGCATCCTACTTTCTAATCCATGTTAGAGACAGATCTTTTAAAAGAAAAGCTGAATTCAAAGTATTCATAAACCATGCATAAATTTTTAATGCTAGGTCCTCAGCTGCAGCTGATTAGCATATAGTGCAGCTCAAATGGAGGAGTGAGAGTCAGATAAGGCAACTTCCTAACATATCTTTGGGAGACCATATTGAATTAAGTGTATAAATGGTTTATGTATCTTTGTGGGCCAGGGACTGTATGCACTCCACAGTGGGGAGGATTACCACAATTCCTCCAGGAAGTAAAAACAGTAGGGGATGATTAAGGCAAATCACTCAGGTTCTAACACCTCAAGAGAAGTACCACCTCCTGTGGAGGCTCACATATTCTGGTTCAAACTGGATTCTCCAGTGATCAAGAGATAAAGAAAGGACTTGTAGATAAATAACCTGAACTTAAATTGATGCAGGGCCATTGTTCTGGTTCCTGCTCTAAAGACTGATATGACCTTATAACAAGGAGGAAAAAACAGTTGTGGGGTTTGAAGACCTAACACCTGTGCTGAGTTGGGGGTGGGTGACCTCTGGTAAGATTTTTAGCACAAGGGAATGTTTTTATATACTTTTCTGTAAATGCTTCTACCTTAAGAATAAACGTGCTTGCTTGGAAGAAGCTGTGTAATAACTTGTAACTGCAGGCCAAATATTGGTCACAGCCATCAGAGAAAAAGCAAAGCACAGGCCATGGCCTTCTAGGCTGGGGATATCACAGCGTATATCAGGGAGATGTGCATCCTTAAAAATCCCACTCCCTTCTGACTGAGGCATGGATCTCTGCCCAGGAGAAGTGATGGCTGAGAGTGAAACCTTTAAGGACCAAGAAGGGTGAGTTACCCTAAAACTGTGGCAGAGGGCAAAAGTGGCCTTTGCATCCTCTTGATCCTGGGCCCAAGTCAGTTGCCTAGCACAACACAGACCATCCTGAAAGGATGTTATTGGACCATTGGCGGTTGGCAAGAGATCAATATGGGAGCCAAGTATCAGCTAAGTATAAAGGAGCCCAGCCACTCCCTCTACACTGGCATCAGGGAAAGAGTCAGTGTAGGAGTTCCCCAGCTGGTGCTACAGCTACACTGGGGTGATCCTCCCATGTAATGCTGACTTTAGGGCCACTTTCCACCAGTGGCACAGCACAAAGCAGCAACCCATAGGCCTTAGCATTTACTATTTCCAAATTCAAAAACCCCAAACTGATCTTCAAAAATGTATTGCTTTTCTTTCTCTAAAAAGGATTCTAAAACAAGACAAGTGTCCAACTTTAACAAATACATTTAATCCAGATATGAGGAATGGATTTTTAATATTTGTTTAATTCCAGGATGACTGAACTGACTTTACTCAAATTAAAAAGTTAAACAAATTTGGATTAAACCCAAGCACAAAAAATTTGAGCCCTAAAGGAATGTTCTGATAAAGTTCTGAACAACTGCAGAGGGGGCATTAGAATGGAAATGGCATCTCAATCATAACTCTAGTTTTGCTATGGCAAATGCTACACTAAACATTTTTCAATTTTTTTTTTTTAAATGAAGTACTGGTACTGTCAAACAAATGCATGACAAACTGTGTCATGTGATTAGTGGAATGATACTTCCTAGAATAGATACTGAATAGTTTTTGCTGAAAGTACATCAGGTTCCATGGTTGTAAAACAATCACAGAGCTTTACAACTACTGACTACATTCTGGACAACAATGACAGAGCTTAGGCAGCCACTCAGGCGACAAGGGATATTTCCAGACACATAGCTGCAGGAACTTGTCAATACTTTTGTTAATATTATGCCTAAAATAAACAGAAGTACATGCTTTGAGCCTCTGCTTCAAGTATGCAATGCCACACTGCCAAAGGCTACACTGCTTTATATGCCTTGCCCTCCATTCTTAGGAGAATCTGACTAATGATATTTTTAGGAGGGGGTTAGGAAGTGCTACTGCACTGGAATGGAATGAGTACTACCTATGCTGTAGATTAATTAAGTACTTGCATATAGGAAAGAAGAACAAACAGAGCTAAAGGGAAAAAAGCAATAAGGCAAAAAGATTAAGGGCAAGATTTTTACAGCTATTTAGGCATTGCTGCACTTAGCATTGCAATGCCTAATTGATTTAGGAGCCCAAGACTCATTTCCAAAAGGGGCTTGGGAATTTAGGAGCCTAAATCCCATTAACAGTCAAGTGCTTAAACCCCTTTTGAAAATGAGACTTAGGCATTACAATGCTGAGTGCAGCAATGATGGAATACTTTATAAATCTGGGCCTAATACCAAAGGAGATGCATGAGCCCTTAGTATTCCCAAATAATAGAATCGGGTCAGGTATCAGAGTCTTAGGAATGACATGAGAACCTGTGGAAACATCAGTAAAGACTTGTAGTTCCAGAATTCTCTCATTTCACAGTGGAACAAGAGACTATGGAATTTGCCTCATTTATAGAAGTTAAAGTTTGCAAAGAAGCAATGATCAGTGACAGCACCACACATGTTGATAAAGGGCCAGATATTTTGCATAGCACTTACTTCGCAATTAGTGCTACTTGTCAATGAGACTACTGATGGAGTAGTGTGCAACTCAGCTTGAGTAAAATTATCAGAATCTGGCCCCAAATGAATGTTAACGATTAAAATGAGCCTACCTAGTTTCTGTGGGCAGTGCTTAACCAGTTTAGAGTCTCAAATAGTGTGTAAAAAGTAACTGCTGAATCCTAAAAATGGTGGGGAACCATCGCAATTGATGATTAAAAAGAAAGAGCTTCCTGTTTAAGTAACCATTTTAGGCTATATAATATTTCTGGGGCCTCATCCCTTTGGCACGTTATTACTGTTTACACTTAAACTAAAAAATTGTTCTGGTATTTCATGACATCAGGCAAATACTTTCCTCTACGGGCAAGAAGCCAAGGCCAACTAAGGACTGGACACCTGGACTCCTGCTCAGTAGAGGGATTATCCTGTCTTGTTTTGTACAAGCAAATTATCCTTTATGAAAAGTTTGAGAGCTATATTATTCAAAGAGGCGCTCTGTCTCTATGTAACATTTTGATGGCTATCTCAAAAAGCGCAGGGGCAAAAATAAATAAAATGCATCCAGCTATTTATGGGTCATAGACAAATCTTTATTTCATTTAAAAAGTTCTATAAGATGGATTTGGGATCTTTTTAATTTTTTTTTTAAATAAAGAAAATTGAATTAAGCATGATTCTAAACTATGAAGGATACACTATACATGATTATATATATTTATTAACATATAAGTCTCTGTAATTATTATATATCAGTCTCCAGAAGAAAACAGTCATTGTCCAAATCAGTACATGCATGGATAAATACACAAACTTTCTTCTTGTCTTGTGGCATTCAACACAACTAAGTGTCCACTGTAAGAGTGTAGCACAGATAGATACTGAGTAAGAGAAATACTTACCTTCCTCCCCAAACTGATCATAAATGTCTCTCTTTTTGGGATCACTCAGGACTTCATAGGCTTCTGCAACCTCTTTGAATTTTTCCTCTGCGTGGGAGGATTTGTTCTTATCCGGATGCCATTTAAGGGCTTGTTTTCGGTAAGCCTTTTTGATATCTTCTTCAGAAGCCCCTTTTTCAATTCCCAAAATTGAATAATAATCTTTTCCCATTCTGAGTGTTGTTAGATGAATTTTAGTTTCCCTTGATATGAAGAAACCAGTGTCCTGTGTCTGAGTAATGCAGTGATACTGGGGGGAAAAAATAGCACAAATCAGCAAAGCTGTTGGTACTCTGAGCAGTGGGTAGACTGCTTACCCTTATTTGATTCCCTCCCCTGTTGCTCATTTATAGATAAATATACACAGTGGTAGAGAGACAGCCCTCTCCAGAGCCCTCCCATTTATACTACGTGTCTCCGCTCTTTCTAGAACAGCAAATGCTACAGAACGTCATTTCCCAGACTGCTCACAGCCAAAACATTCTCTGCACAGCTGTTTCCTCTGCCTTCCAATTAACTGTTCAATTTCCATTTCTCTCTTTTGAGTGATAAATAAGCTCTGTATCTTACTATCAGACCCCGGAACCTTTAGGTCAGTGGTCTCCAACCTTTTTACACCCAAGATCACTTTTTGAATCTAAGGGCAACCCAGGATTTCCCCGCCCCTTCCCCGAGGCCCCACCCTGCTCACTCCTTCCCCCTTCTCTCCCTGGGTCGCTCACTCTCCCCCACCCTCACTCACTTTCACTAGGCTGGAGCAGGGATTTGGGAGGGGGTGTGGGCTCTGGGCTGGGGCCGAGGGGTTTGCAGTGTGAGAAGGGGCTCCGGGCTAAGCCTGGAGCAGGGGGTTGGAGTGCAAGCTTTAGGAGGGAGTTTGGGCGCAGGAGGGGGTACAGGGTGCTGGTTCTGGGGGGGGGGGGCAGGGCTGGAGCAGAGGGTTGGGGTGCAGGAGGGGGTATGGGGTGCTGGCTCCGGAAGGGAGCTCAGGGCTGGGGCTTGGGGTGCAGGAGGGGGTTTGGGGTGCTGGCTCCGGGAGGGGACTCAGGGCTCAGGTGCAGACTCCCACCAGGCAGCACTTACCTCTACCTCCGGTGTCTCCCAGTTGGTGGCGGGCACAGCGAGGCTAAGGCAAGCTCCCTACCTACCCTGGCTCCACATCGCTCCCAGAAGGGGCCAGCGCACCCCTACACCCCTAGGGTGGGGTGGAGGGCACGTGGTTCCATGTGCTGCCCCTCTCTGCAAGCACCGCCCCCGCAGCTCTCCTGGCTAATGGGAAGCTGCGGGAGCGGTGCTTGTAGGCAGGCACGCTGAAGGAGATCCCTGCCCCCCCCGCCCCACCTCCAGGGCTGCAGTGGCGACTTCTGTGAGCGGTGTGGATCCGGGGTTGGCAGGGAGTCTGCCTTAGTGGTAGCCACACTGCACTTCCGCCGGACATTGCGATCACCTGGGAGATCCTCTAGGATCGACCAATCAATCACGAATGACCGGTTGGTGACCACTGCTGTAGGTCGTTGGTCTGAATCCACGTCAGTGGGCACTGAAAACCTAACTGTCTGACAGTTATAAAACCGCCTATGGAAATGAGTTGGAAATTTCAATTCCTGACGTGCATTCTAATCTATTTAGGTTCTTATGCCATGTAAGCATGCACAGCTGCTAAGGTGACAAACTACCAACATAAACTGGCACCTTTTTTGTAGGGATTAAAAACACACTTAAAATTCACGATAAAATCAAACTTTTCAGTAGCCTGATTTCACTTCATTACAAGCCCAAATTAATCGATTTCCACCCAATACACAGGATTCCAGACTGAGTCAATCTGATAAAGTACTACTTTATTGCCAGTTAGGTAGTAAGCACAACAAAGTATAACAATGATACAACTTGATGCATTACTGGTTTAAAACATCACATGCAGAAACTGGCCACATATGTTACACTGGCCACATATGTATACACTGTCCATATGTTACACTGTACAATATAAGCAGTAGAATACTGGTTTCAACAAGATGCTGATACAAGTCTAAGTACAATAATTAATAGAGACTTCTGAGACAAAGCCATTTGATTTTTGATAAGTAAACAAGTTAAAGTTGGGATAGATACCCAATCACTTCATACGATGATTTACGTAAAGCAGGGATACTCAGACTGACGCTCTGGATCTGCAAGTGGCTCTGTAATGTGTCTCCTGTGGCTCTTTGCAGCACACGATATTAAAACACTGTGTCTAAATTATTAACCAATCAGGATACTTTTACCGTGTTATTAACCAATTGTAGTTGATAAAATAATAATATTTGGTCAGTCATTTTGCTGTGAGAATTATATAAACTAAACATTTCCCATCATACTGTTTAAATATGAATTTATAGTACTATAGTAAAGGAAACAATAAATTCACCTACTGTGGCTTGTTTGGGTATTGCTGATTACTAATTTGGCTCCTGAATCACTGAGGTCTGAGTATCACTGATGTAAAGTTTTAACTTTCAACTCTGTCTCACACCCTGCAGAAGGGTGGGTATCAAGTTACAGCCTGCAAGCCAGCATATTCAAGATCTCATTTGGCTCTTACCTGGGTATTAGGTCAAGAAGTGGTAACCATCTGGTCAAAAAGGCTATAGATTTAAGAGTGATTACTATAATTTTAGAAAAAATATTTCTTTTTAACATTTGTTCTAGTGAAAGGAAAGGCCAGTTTTAGTCCTAGCTAAAAATTACACACGAGAGACAAATAGCTTTCCATATATTATGTTAATTAATTGTTCCCCTTTCTACTTTATTGTGTGCAGACGTCCTGTCTCTCTGCTACAAAATGTCAATACTGGACTGTTTTATAGTGCACTCAGCAATACCTGTGGGGAACTTCTGCACACCAATGCTCAACTTAGAGATGGTATACATCAGAGGTTTAGATGGTATACGTCAGAACCTGCATCTCCTCCACAGATCTTCTCAGACCTATCAGTTATGGTTAGAGCTGGCCAGAAAAGGAAATTTTTTCCCCCCACCGGGGAAAAAGCTCTTATTCAAAGTTTCCAGTTGGGAAATAATTTTTCTGTGGGAACATACAAAAAAATTAACAATATGAAAAACTCTACATTTCCTTACCTTTACAGTTTTCCAACTTTTACCAGTGGAAAACAGAAGGAAAAGATGAAAAATATTCCCCTCACACACTCTTCAACATTCTGTTTTCCAAATTGGGAAAGTCAAAGTGTGACTGTGTGTTACTTTCTCATTGATTTTGTTTTGTCTGCTCCCCTTTTTTCTTGGGGAAAAAAGGAAAAACCTACGGTGGCACGCAAATTCTCACACTTTTTGTGGGGGGTTGGGAGGGAGGGAAATAAAAAATTAGAATTGAAACAAATTTCATGGAGGGGGGAAAATGTAAAAAATTAGAACAGTTTTTAACATAAAAATCATTTGACAAAACTCCATTTTTGACAAAAAAATATAAAACAAAAAAAGTTTTGACGAGCTCTGCTTATGATCCTGGTTCTGAGAATAAGAACCACCTGCCTCTTTGCCCCCCAGGACTAGCTTGCATCACTGGAACCTGCAGTAGTCTAGAGCAGTGGTTCTCAAAGCTGGTCCGCCGCTTGTTCGGGGAAAGCCCCTGGCGGGCCGGGCCGGTTTGTTTACCTGCCGCATCTGCAGGTTCAGACGATCGCGGCTCCCACTGGCTGTGGTTCGCCGCTCCAGGCCAATGGGGGCTGCAGGAAGCAGCGCGGGCCCAGGAACGTGCTGGCCGTCCTTCAGAACAAGCGGTGGACCGGCTTTGAGAACCACTTGTCTAGATTGAGCAGTCACAGTGTTCAGGTCCACCCACCCTTTTTACTGCCAGCATCAGTCATCCTAGTGGCTGTAAGAGAAGGAACTGCCATCAACCTCCCAAGAGACAGAGAACTAGTTATGGTCCATCACTGTTTCCCCACCATGTCCTTCTCCAAGTGAGACTTGGAAGACATCATCAGGCCTTAACAAGAGCTCCTTTTTATTAGTGTCATTCCTATCTAGTTCCAGGATCCTTGAATGGGTGAGAGGGGTTACATTTCATTATATTTTGCCGACAATATTTTTATAATGCCTGATGCACAGCATGGCTTACATGGTTTTTGTTTGTTTTAAATTAATAAAAAAATACTCTCCCCCACACCATTTATAGTCAAGTTATCTTTAGAAATGTTCTAGGATTCCAAGCTAACAAAAAAAACCCAAATTGATGCTAAGCCGAATATACAGTCCTAAACTAAAACATTTTGCACTTCTGTAGTGCTGGGGTCTCATAACAAAGCACTGTGCTGCAAAGAGTAGGCACAACAAAGGCCAGACTATAAGCTTTAATGCTGAATTTTCATTATTAGATTAGTTCAGAACACAATTTTCCTATACTGAAAGGTAGAGTTTATTTTTTTGCATTTAGGTTTCCCTGGGCAGTACATTAGGTAATGTTATGTTTTTATTACATCCAGAAATGTGTTACAATAATTTAGGTTCAGAGGGTGATTGTTTTCCGTTATTCTAATTCCTAACTAAACCGGCAACAAAAGTTAGTCTAGAAAACATTGAACAAATGACAACAAATGCTATCAATGAGACCTATGAAGTTTAGTTTTGTTGCATATATAAGGCACATGTTGTCAGGGCAAAAAACAGTTACAGAATAAACTAACAATCTGAGGCCTCACACTTAATGAAAAGTAGCCCTTCAAAATTAAGCAGTCTAAAATGATTAGGGGACTGGAACACATGACTTATGAGGAGAGGCTGAGGGAACTGGGATTGTTTAGTCTGCGGAAGAGAAGAATGAGGGGGGATTTGATAGCCACTTTCAACTACCTGAAAGGGGGTTCCAAAGACGATGGATCTAGACTGTTCTCAGTGGTAGCTGATGACAGAACAAGGAGTAATGGTCTCAAGTTGCAGTGGGGGAGGTTTAGGTTGGATATTAGGAAAAACTTTTGCACTAGGAGGGTGGTGAAATACTGGAATGCGTTACCTAGGGAGGTGGTGGAATCTCCTTCCTTAAAAATATCTAAGGTCAGGCTTGACAAAGCCCTGGCTGGGATGATTTAGTTGGGGATTGGTCCTGCTTTGAGCAGGGGGTTGGATTAGATGACCTCCTGAGGTCCCTTCCAACCCTGATATTCTACATTTTTTGGAACATCCTGGTTGATGGACGTGATAGGAATGGGCTGCATATGATCATTCTAAAACCAACAAAAAAACCCAAAAAGTCTATGAAATAGTCCTTTGGCAATATTGTACCAAATAGGTTACACAGTCCAACATCAAGGGTATATAAAAGGAATTCATGCTGAGCAAGTTCAAGACACCTTTTATATATTAGCCTTTTAAAAAAAATTGTTAAATCCCCTAAGCTCTCTCCCTCTTGAGGGGAGAGGGAAAGATATCATGGATATAGAATTAAAATCTAAACATTTTGTTGAAGGCAACACCACTTACCAAACTCCATGTCACACAGGTCTAAAACTTGTGCTGCACACAGAGAGCTAGTGACTTACTCTTTGCAGTTGTAACTACACAGAAAGGAAAGACAACCATATGTCACATCCTCCTCCCACTACGCAGCAGAGAGGCCAGCTTCAATAGCTCCTGCATGCAATACGCCAACCAGCCAGTGGCATCACTGAAACTTAGTCAAGCCCCTTAGGGGCAGAGAGGGAGGCCATTTTCCTGGAGAATATACATACATACCCAAAGACTGAAAATCTGTATCCAAGTGTTCCCCTACATAAGACGCTAGCCTCAAGTAGTAGTATTTTCCAGACATGCACAAGTGATGCTTGCTGACAGCAGCACCACATGGCTCCCATAGCCCAGATGCCAGGCAGGCAGGTGTCTCCAAGGCTATGTCTACACAGCAATGTAAGGCTAGTGTTAGTGGGACTCAAGTCAGCTGAATCATGGGCTTGAGCCTGTACACTGCATTTTAACCCTAGGTTAAGGATTTTCTGACCTGTGATCGAACCTAGGGCTCTGGCATCCACACTGAAGTGCATAGACCAGAGTGAAAGTAAACGTATTCCAAAGTGCCTAGTGCCCGCTGTCCACACACTAGCCCTAGGAACATGGTGTACTGGGGGAAAACTCTACTGCCCACCCTGTTCCCTCACTGTGGCAGTACTGATGGAACTCAGGTGTCCATAAGGAGCACAAGTACATAAACCACATAATTAGCTCATTTGGTGGCTGTCTCAATAGAATGACTGCAGTTTGAGAAGGCTTTATACTGAAACTACCATCCAATCCAAGAATTGGGCTCTCCAGCTCTAGGCTGAGTCCCACAGGCACAAAAATGTCCATGTCCACCTGTTCTCAGGATAATTAGGACATCAGTCACCAGGGCGGTCATATTAAAATGGAACGTGGCAAATCTTAATTTTTAAAATAGGATGTTCAATTAAGGTGATTTGGTGTGGGGTTTTTTAAATTTATTTTTGTCTGTTTGTTTGGAAGTTTGACATAAAATGAAGGTCACATACCCAGCCTGGCTGCTGCTGGCTACAAAGCAGTGAAATGATCCTCCCAAAGCTTGGGGTGCAGCGTGCTTCTGCAGCCCCGGAGATCTCTTATCCCTGCCCTTGCTGCACCCTGCGAGGCAGGGATAAAGGATTCCCAGGAGACTGTGGGGAAATTTTGGGGCTGGTTCCCAATCACTGCCCTCACAATGCACACAGCCCCAGCAAGTTCCGGGGGCCTGGGAGCAAGGGCCACAGAGCGGAGTGGGACCAAGCGGATGCCCTGCAGGGAGGGGGAGTGGCAGAGCTCCCTGCTCAGCACAGCTGGGGGTGGATGACCTGTACCACCCCGGCGGCCAGGAGCTGCCTCCTGCCTGTCAGCTTTGCTTCTTGCTCTGGGCAAGTTCTGTGCAGCAGCGAGGAGGACCAGAGCACGCTTGGCCAGACAGTAATGGCACTTGTGGTCGCTGTGCTCCTCCTTTGCCACTGGGAACTCTGGGATACATTCAGAGGACTTCTGGGACCAAGTCAAGCTGAGGCTGCATGCATACAGGAAAGAAACAGGGCTCGGACCCTATGTCCCAACTTAACAATGGCTTGGACACTCCAGCCCTGCAGGGTCCTAGGATCCTGGATCTGAGCCTGAGATTAGCACAATTGGTGCATGGACACGAGGCGGGTTTGAAGCCCAGGCTTACATTGCTGTGTAGACATAACCCAATAATGACAGCATGCATAATAATTATAATCCAACAGAGCACCACTGATTAGTCACTATTCTTTCCAATTTCTTCATCACATAGGCACAGTATCTTCGCTGCAGACCTCAGATTTTGATGTATCTTGTGACTATTAGATAGTTAGTAGCCAGCATTTTATCCAGTGACTGTATGTCTGTCTATTTTAGGATTTTCAATTCCTTTATACACCATCCCTCTAGGACGCAAGGGTATGCATGGAAACAGAGGCTGCAGTGTACTCTGCATGGTACACAGGCTGCCATATATGGTCAACTTCCGATGCATATTGTATAGGTGTATTTTCTGCCAAGTAAAACGTGGTCAAGAGTAATGAATCTGGACTACTGGAAAGAAATATATCTGGCAACTGTTGCAAGTATTTTGGCTTTCCTATCTACAGATCTAGACTGTACAGCACCTACACTACATCTTTCAGATATCTAAAGATCTAAATAATCAATTGCCATAAACAAGCAGCTTCATCTAGACATAAACTTGTAAAGTTTTATGGTCAACAAGTGTACTTTGCTTAACCAGCAAAATCCTTTGTGCAAGCCTTTAATTTTATAACTCAATATCGATCCTCTGTCATGCATGCAAAAACTTTTCCATTGAGGGAAAGGTTTTATTGGTATAATTAGAAACTAAATGCAATACTGGAAGCAGGTAAGGAGGAAGATAGTACCCTGTCCAAAAAACATGCACCTCTGGTCATTCAATGGATCTCTAATACAAATACCCTAAGATTTTCATAAAGCAAAAAATGATTTGTGACAAAGCTAGTGCACCCCTAAAATATTTACATCTGTCAGGACATCCTTACATGTAATTAGACTAACTCATTAAGATGCAACAGCACCTTATTCCTCAATTATTGAATACGTTCATTAGCAAAATTAAATGGGAAGCTGGAGAAATATAGATAGCTTAAAGCAAAGACAACAGATTCCAACTACTAAGACAAAGTCGGTTTAATCTTTACAACAATAAGGGATAAGCATACTGTTCCTCAATAAATAGTAAAATTGTGTCTCTCTTTTTGAGCAATCAAGAAAGGAGGAGGAGGAAGAAAGCAAAGTAGTCATATTGTTGAAGGGTGCTGTATTAATTTCAATGGAATAAATGGGCCCAAGAATCAGAGGTGTTAACATGACCCTGTCACTGTTCAACATTAAAGAGTTTTAAACAAGGTTCAGGCTTTTGGAATAAAATGACTTCTGCCTGGTCAGTGGCAAACATGCTGTTAAAAAATTCTTAACCTTTACCAATATGCTAAGAAATGCTAATATGTATGCAGAATCGTGCAGGGCATGGTGGAGAGAGGCTTCAACAGGGACACACAGCAGTGCCGCGTAAAAGTTAAGGAGCTCAGGCAAGCCTACCAAAAGACAAAGGAAGCAAACGGTCGCTCCGCGTCAGAGCCCCATACATGCCGCTTCTATGATCAGCTGCATGGCATTATAGGGGGGGACCCTACCACTACCCCACCACTGTCCGTGGACACCTGCAAGGGGAGAGTCTCACGCAACAGGGAGGAGGATTTTGTGGATGAGGAAGAGGAGAATGCACAGCAGGCAAGTGGTGAATCCGTTCTCCCTGGCAGCCAGGACCTTTTCATCACCCTGGAGCCCATACCCTCCCAAGGCGGGATCCCCAACTCTGAAGCTGGAGAAGCCAGCTCTGGTGAGTGCACATTTGTAACTACAGTACAGGGTTTAAAAGCAATAGTGTTTAATGTCTGAGATGCCCTGAAGAATTGGGATGCATTCGCAGCTAGTACAGCTACTGGAAAAGTCTGTTAACGTGTCTGGGGATGGAGCGGGAATCCTCCAGGGACATCTCCATGAAGCTCTCCTGGAGGAACTCAAAGCCTTTGCAGAAGGTTTCTGGGGAGGGCTGCCTTATTTCGTCCTCCATGGTAGGACACTTTACCACGCCAAGCCAGTAGCAAGTAGTCTGAAATCACTGCAGCACAAAGCATGGCAGCAAATCGTCCTGGGTTTGGGTCGCATTCAAGCAACATTCGGTCTATATCCTTCTGTGTTAGCCTCAAGAGAGTGATATCATTCATGGTCACCTGGTTGAAATAAGGGAATTTTTAGTAAGGGAACAGTAAAAGGACCCCGTTCATGCTGGGTTGTTTGCACTTGGCTAAAAGGGATCATCCCAGAGAATAGCCATGCGGCGGGGGGAGGGGTGAAGGGATCATCCCAGAGAATAGCCACATGGTGAGGTGGGGGGAAGTGTGTGCTCCACATCCACCCAAAAACCACAGCCCTTCCTTTTAAATGTGAAACCCATCCGGCATTACTTGCTGTGGGATAGGATGGCACTGCAGTTTGAAACTATTCCCACATGTTATGAAGGTGTAAGAAGCCAACTCTGCATACCAAAAGGCTTACCATGGCTGCCTGGAAACCAAATTCTGTTGCCCAGACATTTGTGATGTGTCACCATACTGGCAGGTGCTCACTATAAAAGGCAAAATATGACCTTGTACCTAAAGCACATGTGCTGTCTGCTGCTTGATTAACTATGAAAGAGTCTCCCTTTTGTTCTCAGAAATGTATCATCTTAAATTTTACTCTCCCTTTTTCTCTCCCACCACGTGCAAATGTTTCTATGCTCCCCCTATCATCTCCGTCCCTGAGGTTATATCGCAGATTAGAAGGCAAAAAAACCACACTCGCGATGACATGTTTTCCGAGCTCATGCAGTCCTCCTGCACTGATAGGGCACAGCTTAATGCATGGAGGCATTCAGTGGTAGAGGCCAGGAAAGCATTAAGTGAGCAAGAAGAGCAGAGGCAGGAGGCGATGCTGAGGTTAATGGGGGAGCAAACGGACATGATGAAGCGTCTGTTGGAGCTGCAGGAAAGCCAACAAGAGCACAGACCCCCAGCTGCATCCATTGTATAACCGCCTGCCCTCCTCCCCAAGTTCCATATCCTCCTCACCCAGACATCCAAGAATCGGGGGGGAGGGGAAGGGGGGCTCCAGGCACCCAGCCACTCCACTCCAGAGGACGGCCCAAGCAACAGAAGGCTGTCATTCAAACAGTTTTGATTTGTAGAGTGGCTACAATAAGCAATGTGGACTTGTCCTTCCCTGCTCCCGCACCCCTCCCCACCTGGGCTACCTTGTCAGTTATCTCACTTTTTTTTAAAATTAATAAAGAAAGAATGAATGGTTTCAAAACAATAGTTACTTTATTTCCTTTGCCAGCTGTGATTGAAGGGGGGAGGGTGGTTGGCTTATAGGATTTAAAATCAACAAAGGGGGCAGGTTTGCAGCAAGGAGAAACACACACAACTGTCACACCGTAGCCTGGCCAGTCATGAAACTGGTTTTCAAAGCCTCTCTGATGCACCTAGCTGTGCTCTTCTAATCGTCCTGGTGTCTGGCTGCTCAAAATCAGCCACCAGGTGATTTGCCTCAACCTCCCACCCCGCCATAAACGTCTCCCCTTTACTCTCACAGATATAATGGAGCACACAGCAAGCAGCAATAACAGCGGTCTAACCTAGGTCAGCAAACAGCACCAGCGAGCTTTTAAACATCCAAAGGCACATTCTACCACCATTCTGCGCTTGCTCAGCCTATAGTTGAGCTACTCCTTACTACTGTCCAGGCTGCCTGTGTACAGCTTCATAAGCCATGGAAGCAAGGGGTAGGCTGGGTCCCCAGGGATAACTATTGGCATTTCAACATCCCCAATGGTAATTTTCTGGTCTGGGAAGTAAGTCCCTTCTTGCAACTGCTTGAATAGCCCAGAGTTCCTAAAGATGCAAGTGTCATGCACCTTTTGTGGCCATCCCACACTGATGTCGGTGAAACGTCCCTTATGATCCACCAGTGCTTGCAGCACCATTGAGAAGTACCCCTTGCGGTTTACTTACTGGTTGGCAAGGTGCTCCGGTGCCAAGATAGGGATTGCGTTCCGTCTATCACCCCACCACAGTTAGGGAACCCCATTGCAGCAAAGCCATCCAGTATGACCTGCACATTTCCCAGTGTCACTACCCTTGATAGCAGAATGCCAGTGACTGCATTGGCTACTTGGATCATAGCAGTCCCCACAGTAGACTTGCCCACTACAAATTGATTCCCGACTGACCGGTAGCAGTCAGGTGTTGCAAACTTCCACAGGGCTATTGCCACTCGCTTCTCAACTGTCAGGGCAGCACTCATCTTGGTATTCCTGCGCTTCAGGGTGGGGAAAAGCAACTCACAAAGTTCAAGGAAAGGGGCCTTATGCATGTGAAAGTTTCGCAGCCACTGTGAATCATCCCATACCTGCAACACGATGCTGCCCCACCAGTCTGTGCTTGTTTGCCGGGCCCACAATCAGCGTTCCACTGTATCAACCAGCCCCACTGCCACCATGATGTCCCAATTGCCACAGCCCGTGCTTTCAGGAACGTCTGTGTCCATGTCCTCATCACAATCGTCCTCGTGCTGGCATCTCTTAGCCCTGTTCTGCACATACTCCAGGATAATGCGCGAGGTGTTTACAATGCTCACAACAGCAGTGGTGAGCTGAGCAGGCTCCATGTTTGCTGTGGTATGGCGTCTGCACAGGTAACCCAGGAAAAAAGGTGCGAAACGATTGTCTGCTGTTGCTTTCACGGAGGGAGGGAGGGAGGGAGGAAGGGAGGGGCGACTGACGACATGTACCCAAAACCACCTGCGACAATGTTTTTGCCCCATCAGGCATTGGGAGCTTAACCCAGAATTCCAATGGGCAGTGGAGACTGCGGGAACTGAGGGATAGCTACCCACAGTGCACCGCTCTGTAAGTCGATCCTAGCCATGGTATTGAGGACACACTCCACCGACTTAATGCGCTTAGTGGTGACATACACAATCAACTGTATAAAATCAATTTCTAAAAATCAACTTCTATAAAAATTGATCTAATTTCGTAGTGTAAACATACCCTTACTGGCTACCACACTGCTGGAGAAACACAGGGATAGCACACTCTGAGACCTAGCAAACTTGTACCAGCATCAAATTGTCTAGGGCATTGCTTTTTGCTGCCAGTTTGGTCACATATTCACAGCAACATTGCAAAAATATAGTCTTGGCCAGCTAAGCCAGACTCTTGATAGATAGAAGGCAAAAGGAGAGAGTAAAGAGAAGAAATAGGACATACGAAGGGGAATGACAGTCTCACATCCCAGGTGATATTCAGGATTTAGCTGAAGCTGGTGGAGGTGGAAATATCTGGGTTCCTCTCTATTTAAGGATCAGGATGATGAAAGCCCAATGATGCTGTAGTACAACCTACAGTCCCAGGAGACTGTGGGTGTGGCAGCCACAGTGGTAAAGCTTGCTCCTTCTCTGTCACCTACCCCCCTCTCCCCTACCAGTAGTTGTCAGACAATTTCTTAATTTCCCGTCCAGAAGTCTTTTCTTTAAGAACTCCAAAAGGGAGTGATGGATGGAACAGCCCATGCCCTCATCATTTTGTTAATCAATTAGGCCTAATTTTTGACACACCAATTTTGGTCTATTAGTTTCTGGTCCCACACTTCTTCTTTACCATGTGTGACCTCAGCATAGTCCTTAAGTTATATCAATAGGCCTTTATATTTTGACCAATTAAGTTTTCTGTCTCCCTTTTGCACCTCTTCCCATGAACAAACATTTATTAATTATTATGAAATCTTATGAACTTTCCCTCAATTCTCACACTTAGGGTAAAAATTTGTCAGCCCAATTATTAGGGCAAGCGTTCTGCTGTATTTTGGAGGTGGGATAGGGTTGCCGGAAGATAATGCCCAGCCCAAGCCCCAGGCCATGGGCTGAAGTTGGGCACCTGCCAGCTTCAGGGGAGAAGGGGAGGGAGGGCATGGCCTCGGGGAAGAGCGTGGGCAGGGCCACGGCGTGGGTTAGGGGAGGTTTAGCCTCCCCTGGCCTTCAATACCCACCACCCATGACTAAGCATAAGCAAAAGATCTCCAGTGCTTGCTGTGGGTTAGCCCTAAAGGACATACAGAGCTCGCTTATTACAGAAGCTTCTATTACTTCTTGAAACTTAAGACTGGAATCCATTTATGGGTATATAGATTTACTTACTTTAAACCTTGTAAATAACTCTATTTCCTTTTCCTAGTTAAGGAATCTTGAAATAGTTTATTATAGGATTAGCCATAAGCATCGTCTTTGGTGTGAGATCTAAAATACAATTGTCCTGGATTAAGTGACCGATCCTTTGGGACTGGGAGTAATTTGAACATTGCTATGAGCTTTGCGTCCACTGTTACTGGTCTCCAGGAGCCATCCCACAATGCCCCACACTGAAAAATACAAGTTCATACAAGTGCTCCTGGTGAGGACACACATCGCCGACACATGGAACAAAGTGTGCACACACACAAGTGATTTAATAATTTTGGTGGCTGTATGCATAGTGTAGACATAGCCTTAGTTTCCCTGTGCACTTGTTGCTACAATACACAGAGGGCTAGTCTACCGAGGAACTTACATCAGTATAGCCATATCTCTCAGGGGTGTGAAAAATCCACAAAAGCTATACCAACCTAATCCCCTGTGTAGACAGAAGAATTCTTCCGTTGAGCTAGCTACTGCCTCCCAGGTTGGTGGATTACCTAAGCTGACACGATGGGATCCTGTCAGTGCAGATAAAATTCTATTTCACTGTAGAGGCTAAGGGTATGTCTACACAGCCGCTGTTAAAGCGCTAAAACCACCTCTGCAAAGGGAATAGTCAGGACTGTCCCTAGCTATTCTGGGGCCCTACACAGCCCCCCCCGTGGGGGAGGGCAGGCCTCCATGGGGGGGGGGGGGTCCGGGCCGGCTTAGGGGGCAAGGGGAAACTACCCCCCAGCACTCACTGGCAGCACGGCTGGGGCCGGGTCACTGCACTTCCCACCGCTGATGAGTGCGGGCCCGGCAGGCACTCATCAGCAGTAGGAAGTGGGGGTGGGGCCATGGGGAAGAGGCAGGGCAGGGGCTGGAGGAGCACTCAGCTGTGCAGGGGAGTGGGGGCAGGGCTGGGGCAGAGCAGGGGTGGGAAGAGGTGGGGCTGGGGCGGAGCACGCAGCTGCACAGGACACCAGGAAGTTTGGTGCCTCAAATTTCCTGGGGCCTTACACAGCTGCGTACTGTGCATATGGGTAGAGAGGGCCCTGGGAATAGTTACCAGTACTGGGAGCACAGCTCCTAGTGCTGTAGCACTATCTACACTGCCACTTTACAGCACTGAAACTCGCATCGCCCAAGGGGTGTTTTTTCACACCCCTGAGTGAAGAAAGTTTCAGCGCTGTAAGTGGCAGTGTAGACAAGGCCTAACTGCAGACAACATATCAAGCGTATAAGAGAATGAGGGCTGGCAAGATGTCACATTACCAGGCTGCGTTGGAAACAGACTGCTTAACAATGTCTGGTTGGAATCCACACATGCGAATGGAGACTCTGGAAGGGACAATGGAAACCCCAGAGGCCAGCACATTAACACCTACCTGCTCACAGCCAAAGAAGGACCTCAGCTGGAAACAAAGAGAAAGGGAATGTGTCTGACAGCTCTTAAGGAGCTCTCCTGGAACTCAGAGGAAAAGAGGACAGAGAGGGAGAGGATGGGCTTGGGAACGGATATAGCAAAGTCCTGGCTACCACCAACAGAAACCATATCCCAAGTCTGCCTCTCTCTTGTAACCTCAAAGACTTTCAGATTCTGCATGTCAGGTAGCTAATAAAATTGTTACATTGTTTTGAAAAGGCTGTCTGGTACCACTGCAACTACTTACTGCGAGCATTGAATAGGTGGAAAAATGCTTTTTCAGGAATCTGGCTCAGTTGGAATCACTGCAGGTTTGGGTGGGGGTCATAGATCAGCATTCATGTCACACTCTCCATCAGTACTCAGCCTAGGCCAGGAAAGCTAATGATCCAAGCAGCAGACCAAATTCGGTGATTAATCCTGGTCAAATGCCACCTGAGGCACATTGTGTATATGCTAAGAGCCATGGAGAGAGACAAGAATTGCTGAAACCTGAAGGCCCAGTTCTGGAGTCGTGGAGGCCATGGGCAACCTCTGTAGAATAGCAGGGATCCAGCATACTAAAGAGGTACTCCCATTAGACTAGTTAAAGACTGGGGCATAGACCAGACCCTGTGAATCCATGATTCCTTGTTTCCTGATTTTTCAAAAAGTCCTGTAGTAAGTGTGATGAATAGGGCCCTACCAAATTCACAATCCAGTTTGGTCAATTTCAGTGATAGGATTTTTAAAATGGTAAAATTCATGCTTTCAGCTATTTATATCTGAAATTTCATGGTGTTGTAATAGTAGGGGTCCTGACCCAAAAAGGAGCTGTGGGAGGTGTGACATTATCTGATTAAAATATGACCATGTAGATCATTGTTGCAACCACTGTTATATATTTGCAACCAATCTTGTATAAAATGTGGCATATAATATGCCTATGGAAAGGTTATGATTATGCTATTTGTACGCATGTATCATTTTTGTATTTGAAGTTATGAGTATTGGCTCTATATCTGGGTTTCAAATGTTTGCTCCTGGGGTAACGCCCACAAGGTATTCAGCCTGCACATCTTGGAGGGACTATTCAAATTGACAGGTTTCAGAGTAGTAGCCGTGTTAGTCTCTATTCGAAAAAGAAAAGGAGTACTTGTGGCACCTTAGAGACTAACAAATTTGAGCATAAGCTTTTGTGAGCTACAGCTTGTGCTCAAATAAATTAGTTAGTCTCTAAGGTGCCACAAGTACTCCTTTTCTTTATTCAAATTGAATGGCCCATCAAAAGAACAACTTACAAAGGACTATGGGAGATGCCTATCTAAACTGAATGAACTTTCCTGTGGATGTTCCATCTGAAGTATAGGTAATGGCTTCCTACTATGACTAAGCAAAATCAGGCATGGACAGGTGACTTGCCCATGTGACTCCAAACTCCCATCTTTCACCTGTAATTTTCTACTAGCTGTGCTGGGGGCTTTGTTTAAAACAATGGGTTTCCCTCCACATAATAGAAGTTATAAAAGGCCCTTGAAACACCTCCATTTTGCCTCTTTCCTGCTCCAGCCTCTTCCTGCTCAAGCCTCTGGACTATGAATTTATACTAATGGGAGCATTCTAACCCCGGGATGGACAAACTTTTTAGCCCGAGGGCCACATCTGGGTGGGGAAATTGCATGCAGGGCCATGAATGGAAGGCTGGGGCAGGGGGTTAGGGAGCAGGAGGGAGTGCAGGGTGTGGTAGGGGGTGTGGTGAGCAGGAAGGGGCTCAGGGCAAGGGTTGGGGCGGAGGAGGGATGTGGGGTATATGAGGGGGTGGGGAGTGCAGGAGGGATGCAGCAGGGGGCTCAACGTGCAGAAGGGGTTGGAGTGCAGGAGGGAGCTCAGGGCAGGGGTGCAGGGAGGAGTGTGAGCTGCGGGCTCCAGCCCAGTGCCGCTTACCTGGAGCGGCTCCAGGGTGGCAGCAGTGTGCACCGGGGCCAGGGCAGGTTCCCTGCCTGCCTGCCCTGGCCCCACACCACTCCCGGAAGCGGCCGGCACCATGTCCCTGCGGCCCCTGGGTGGGGTGGAAAAAGGGCTCTACACACTGCCCTCACCTGTGGATACCTCCCCCAAAGTTCCCATTGGCCGCAGTTCCCCATTCCCAGCCAATGGGAGCTGCGGGGGGCAGCACATGGAGCTCTCTGCCCTCCCCGTCCCCCAGGTGCCGCAGGGACCTGATGCCGGCTGCTTCCGGGAGAGGCGTGGGGCCCACAGTGGTGGCAATACCCCAGGCCAGATCTGGCCCACAGGCCAAAGTTTGCCCCCCCCCGTTCAAACCTATGGACTGAGGACCTTCCAATGATTTGGAAGTAACCAAAGACTTGACTTAAGCCAGCAGTTTATTCCATCACTGCTACAAACCTGAAACAAGAAATTTGCAATTATTGTATGTATTTGATTCCTTTAACCAAATTTAACTCTTACCTTTCTTTCTTTCTTTATAAATAAACCTTTAGATTTAGATACTAAAGGATTGGCAACGGCTTGATTTTTGGGTAAGATCCGAGTTACATATTGACCTTGGTATTTGGCTGCTCCTTTGGTACCAGAAGAACCTTCTATTTGATTAGATTCGTTTTAAAGAACCACTTATTTTTAAGTCTAATGATCTAAGGAAACTGCTTTTATGACTTCTTGTTACCCAGCATGGCGAAACAGAAATGTACTTTTGTTGCTGGTTTGGTATATCTCATGGGAGAATAACCTCTAGTTTTGGGTCTATCTGTCCTATTTTTCATCAGTTTGTCCTGAATTTGGTATTCTAAGTTGTGACCCACTGAGGCACAGTTACGGGGGGGGGGAGGGGGGGGTCGCAAGGTTATTGCAGGAGGGGGGGTTGCGGTATTGTTACTCTTACTTCTGTGCTGCTGGTGGTGCTGTGCTGCCTTCAGAGCTCAGCAGTGGTGGCTGCTGGCTCAGATCCTCAATTTGAGAAATGCTGATCGCTCCCCATGAAATCTGCATAGTATAGGGTAAAAGCACACAAGACCAGATTTCATAGTCCGAGATGTGTTTTTCATGGTCAGGAATTTGGTAGGGCCCTAGTGATAAAGGTGGGCATTTCTTAAACTTTTTAACCCTCTTCCTTTTTTGGTAAGGATGCCAATAAATCAGTAAGTCTCAACAAAGAGGCAAGTCATTAATTTGATGTATCTGGAGGCTAGAGATTGACTTTGCAGGTGAGGGTTTAGGCACATTGACAAGGCAGCATTGGGAAGCTTGCACTGCTGCTGCTCATACTATACCAGTTCTGTGCACAAAGAGAGGACTTCACTCCCACTGGCTCTCAATCTGGAAGCCTGCATGAACTTGAGAAATGTTACTGAGCAATAGGATGTGAAACAGCTGTGAAATTATGGCACAATTCCATTGGATCAGCATACAAGCTGTCTTTTCATTTTATTACATAAGCTATTTTTCATATTTTTCTTACCTTAAATACCATACTCAGAAATACAGTTTCTTTTTGTAATAGCATTTGTGCAGTTGTTTTTGGCCTAATGAAAAACCAGTCAGTAAACAGAAAATGTCTGGAGAGAGGAGGAAAAAAAAAAAAAAAGTACAGCACAATGTGTTGCTGATCAGAGTTATGGTGCTATGTGGAGTGGGGGAAGATCCTTACACATTCCCCATTTACATTCCATTTGGTGCTAGTCAGTGCTTTCTGCATTTGCTCTCAGCAGCATTAAAATTAGCAAAAATTCAGAGGGAATAAGTTTATTCTTCAGTTTTCTTTGCTAAGAAAAAGGATATTTTCAGAATTAAACCACAACTAAACCTGTTTGGGATGACAGTTTCAGTGCTATAGTTTATTTTATTCATTTATACTATTGCATTGAACAAAATGAATGCTATTAACACTTTACCAAATAAGGAACAGCACAAATTTCTGCTGTTGGACACGTGATCACTATTTTTTATGTAAGCAAAAGGAAGTGTTCCCACATCCATACTAGATATTTTTCCAGAGTGCCGTTGCCCAAATCCCACCCACATGCTGTTCTATGACTCATGCAGATAGATTTTTATGTTTACAAAGCTCAGCAATGACAGATCCCCATGTACTGTAAGATGTAATAAGAACCAAGTTACATTAAAAAAAACAAAGACATGTCAGAGTTTGATCTAATTGTTACTTTAAGTCTGTCTGATTTAAGATAAAACAAAGGAGTCCATCCATTCTCCCTTTGAATCATGCTAATGGGTGTTATATGTGCTCACCAAAAAAAAAAAAAATTACACCCATAGCCCTAGGTATCACTCATCCTTGCTGCATTACAGCAAAGTCCAGTTTACAAGAGTAAGTAATTAGTTGTTGCTCTCTTTTTGAATGTTCTGATTGCATTCCAGGGCTCAAAGATGCCTTATTACTTCCAAGAACATAGGTCACACTTACAGGTCACTGACTCCATTCTGTGATTCAGTGACTCCAAAAGGGGTTTGTCATCATGGTGGATAATCAGCAGACCATGACTCTCAATATGACACTGTGGCCAAAAGGATGAATGCAATCCTCGGATGCATAAACAGGAGCTTGAGTAGGAATACAGAGATTATTTACATCTCTTTTTGGCACTAGTGTGATGGAATACTGTGTCCCATTCTGGAGTCTCCAATTTAATAAGATTTTTCTTGAATTGTGGAAGGTTCAAAGAAGAGCCACAAGAATGATTAAAGGATTAGAAAACATTCCTTATAGTGACAGACTCAAGGAGATCAATCCATTTAGCTTAAAGAGAAAGTAATCAAATCACCCTTTAACCATCTTTGTTCTCTATAGAGGGGAACAAATATTTGATAATAATGAACTCTTCAGTCTAGCAGAAAAAGGCATAACACGGTCCAATGGCTGCAAGCTGAAGTAGACAAACTCAGACTGGAAATAAAGTGTACCATTTTAAGTGAGGATAATTAGCCTTTGGAACAATTTACCAAGAGTCATTCATTGCCTACAGCTTGTAAACAATGTGATAGTGCTGGATTCCTGGTGCGTGCGCAAATACTGCCACCAAACACTGGTATCATGATGCTCAGATGCCTATTACCTTCACCACATCATCATGGTTCTAGCACTAGTACCCACATTAGCTGGGTTTGAAAGATTTACTTATGCTATTACACTCCTTTCCCCCACAACCTCTTAGGCCATTGCCCTGCAATTTAAAGAAAGAAAACCATGCATACTGCTTAGGGAGAACTGTATTAATCCTCCTTTTTCAGGGTGTGTGTGTGTGTGTGTGTGTGTGTGTGTGTGTGTGTGTGTAAATAAAAACTTAAAAACCCACCCTTAAAAAAAAAATATAGGATTTCTTCTACTCACTATCTTAGTGGTTCTCAGGCTCTCAGCATTCAGGACCCATTTGTAAACCTTGATGGCCTGTCTCAACCCAATAAATAGCTTTAGCACACAAAAAATTCTGACTTACTAAATATTTCTTATACAGGATATACAATACACATTAACATAATTGAGTACTAAATAAGTACACTACAAGTACCATAGTGGGGCTTCTGTCCCACAGGGCTTAGCTCCCTGCTCTGGGGTTTGAGACCTCTGAGGTCAAAGTGCCACTGAGGTTTGGCCCAGTCCCACAATAGGGGACTGGCCAGGCCAAATTTGTCTGAGTGGCATTGCAACGTGGTACATGGGGTCACGGTCCACTCACACAAATTTGGCCCAGCTAGCCCGCCCCCCTTCCCCCGCCCCATCATGACAGAGAGGATGAACCTGAGCAGTGCTGCAGCACTGCAAACCCATGCGCCAGGTCTCTGGTCCCTGCTATGGGCACTGAGCCCAGCCAGCCCCACAGGACCAGAGCTGCAGGAGCTACCACTACCAGGTGAGTGTGGGACAGGCTCTGCAATGCCCACCCCTTCCCCCAACCTCCCATGCAACCCTTTGACACATTCTGGCAACCCCATTTTGGGTCATGATCCATGGGTTGAAAAAGCCTTCACTGTCTTACATACAGCCACCCATCCCCTCACATATAGGTATCTAGTAAAATTTTTGAAGCCCCAACTACCTAGAGATATGAAGGATGGGGACCCCACCATCCAATATCCAAATGAGAAGCCACTCTTACCTTTGCAACTATGAGGAAAAGTGAGAGTCTGATGGTGTTCCTATCAGCGTGCTGTATCTGGACCTTGCCTGGAGACAGTCTTATGTACCAACCTTGGGCTAGTATGAGACAAATTTAAAGGGAACGCCTTCCCTTTTCAGTTACTGGAAGAGAGAAGCAATATGCTCCTGCTCTCTGTCCCCCCTTGCTTCTTCCCACCCCCAGACTTCTGGTTGTTGGGAGATGTGGGTGGTTCTTCACTTCTCTGCCTCTCCCCTCCAACCCCACACCTAAATCCAAAAGCATGTCTCATTGAACAGCTCCAATTCCTGCCCTTGCTGCTGCTGCTCAGCTCTTCTCAAACAGCAGAGTAAATAGATGTGATTCTTCTCAGTTTTACTGCTGCCCACGGGGTTTTGAAAAGCTACAGTGAAAACCAACACAATTCTGATCAGCTTTCAGTCTGCTGCAGTTTGAACTATTAGCAGCAGAGGTACAGAAGCTCACTCTGTAGATTTCAGAAGACAGCATTACATCGGTTCAAGGTTGGGAGATTTTCTTTGCCATGAAGAACACTGTAAGGCTCTCCCTGCCCCAGTTGCACAATGAAACCTTCAATTCTGTATGGGACCCATATGCTAGAAAGCTTCATGCTTGCAATCACCATGTGATTTTTCAAACCTTTCATTTTAGTTCTGCTGGAGTGACAGGGACAGAGAGCGGTGATGAGGAGCAAACAAAAAAAATAGGAGTAAAGAGTGTGTCCTACACTTCCACAATTGTACACGTTTCTTACATTCATGTGTTAAACACAGATTATTTCTCTCATAAGGAATAACCCACAAGACAGTAAACTCTAGGGAGAAAGCAGGATTTGCCCTCAGCAGAACAAGTGGGATTTATCCCCCATCAAATCAGCGAATTTTGCCAATTCAGTCCATAGGTTTCCAATTTTACATTTAACTATGAGGGGGATGGTGTTTTTTTAAAGTTGTACTTGGTTTTCTCCCTCTTGACAGCAATCCTTATTATATAACATATGGGAGATCTGACATTTTAGTGAGATGTGAATTAGGCGGCAGTGAAGAGGCAGCTTTCTTATACTATTTTGGTCAAAAAGAGTTTCCCTCCAAATCTAATGTCATCCTCATTCTTAAGTACATAGAGTTTGTTTTCTTTGCCCCTTTGTATTTACCAGCTTTATTGAACTTTGAAATATTAAGCCTGTACCATAGCCTTTCAGGGCATGAATTGCCTTTTACCTATGTTTTTACATTATGAACACAACAATCCACAATCACAAATGGAGGCTCTGGGTGCTACCATAAATAAATGTTTGTTGCCACTTACAGTAAATATTGAGCTATCCACTTATAACAACATAAATCTAAAGGAGGATAGAGAAGGGCGAAAACTAGGGACCATGATAAAATAAATATTCTTAGACATACACAAGTGTTTTGTCATGTTATTTATTACATTTCCTCAATAAACACACATAATCCATACAATATTTCAAGTTACCAGTTCGTCTAAACTTGCCATAATCATGTTCTTAAAGGCTGATGACTGAGTTTTGAACCCTTTATTATGAATATTGACTAGCTTCAATGTTTATTTAGGGATTTTTAGAACTCAACTCATATCCTTTCCTTTCTATTGCTCCCTTTCCCACTGCTGCCAAAATTACATACACAATACAGGTTTACCCTTATATACCAGTTCTTTTTAACTGACCTCTGACAAACAGCAAGCAATGGCTGGATAAAAAGAAATCATAGAATATATTTATATATTTTTAATTTATGAGCCCCACCTAAATAGATAATCAGAGGAGAAGGTACAAATCCTTCCATCCCTGGACCAACTGTCCTCAGGATGGGCTGAGCTGGTGCACAGGTAGCCTATAGTCTTTCTTGCCTCTTACTTGTCACTGAGAAAAGGTAACAGTTTGGTCTTAATGTATCAGGGCATAGGTGCCAACTCCATGGCTGCTCCGGGGCTGGAGCATCCCCAGGGAAAAAATGGTGAGTGCTCAGTCCCCCATCAGCTCCCCCCTCCCAGTGTTTGCCATCTGCCGGTGGGCCCCACTGATCAGTGCCTCCCCATCCCTCCCCTTCCGCCCGCCTGCTGCAAACAACTGTTTTGTGGTGTGCAGGAGGCTTTGGGAAGGATGGATAGGAGCGAGGATGCGGCGCGCTATGGGGAGGGAAGAAGCAGGGCAGGGGTGGGGCCTTGGAGTAAGGAGTGGAGTGGGAGCAGTGCCTGGGGAAGAGTTGGTGGTTGAGTACCCTCTGTCCCCCCAGCACACTGGAAAGTCAGCACCTGTGTATCAGGGAAGGAGATTACCTCAGACCAGGTCTGTATGGTGGTAGTAGGAAAATACATTTGCCTAGTCTCCTTTCCAAGCTGAGAAAAACTGACACACCTAAATCTGTTTGTTTTAAATGAAATGAAGGGGCTCAGTATTAAGGCCAATTCAGCAAATCACTCAGCATGCATTTAATGTTCTAAGTCAGGACCATAAAGGACCACGGGTTCCCTCCTCTCTCTCTCATCATGTATAACTTATTTGTCTTCATTTTCAAGGCCTTCACACTCTACCCCCACCCTATCTTCTCTGATTTACTATCAAGTTGTCAACTCCTGCCTCCTATCCACCAATACTGCAAGTTCCCCTGACCCACTTGTAACACTTTAAAGCAACCACTTCCATGCATTTTTGCATGCTGCAAACATCCCCAAATAGCCTAACTAATTACCCTCCTGAGAACTCTTTTCCTTGATGCCTACAAAGAACTTGACAACTGTTAGGCTGTCGGTGTGCTAAGACCACTACTTACCATACTGACCCATATTGTTTCACTGTACTCCTACAGTCCTGTTTGGCTGTATCCATCTATTGTATCATCTCATACTCAGATAATAAGCTGTTTGGGGCAGAGACCATCTTTTTGAGTCAGTACAGAGCATAGTACAATAGGGTCTTATCTATGACTAGGGCTGCAATGCACTAGTCTCCATTATTATTATTATTTGTATTACTATAAGGAACAGTGCTTTAGAAGGACGTGAGGTATTTGTAAAACTTTTCAAATTTTTTTTAAAAAGTGGCTAGACAGATATATTTAAGCTTGTCAGAATTATTTTTTATGATTTTGATAGGTGTTTATTTTTAAGGGTTTTTTTACTTAAATTTTCACAGGTGTGGGAAATTACGGGGGAGGTCACAATGGGGAGGGCAGACAATTATTTAATAACTGTAGATGTTGAAACAAAAGGAGTACTTGTGGCACCTTACAGACGAACAAATTTATTTGAGCATAAGCTTTCGTGAGCTACAGCTCACTTCATCAGATGCATTCAGTGGAAAATACAGTGGGGAGATTTATATACATAGAGAACATGAAACAATGGGTGTTACCATACACACTATAACAAGAGAGTGATCACTTAAGGTAAGCTATTACCAGCAGAAGAGCTGGGGGGGGAGGGGAGACCTTTTGTAGTGATAATCAAGGTGGGCCATTTCCAGCAGTTGACAAGAAAGTCTGAGGAACAGAGAGGAGGGGGGGGGGAAATAAACATATAGATGTTGAGATTCAAAAATTTAAAGGTTTATAACCATTAAAATACAAATTGTCTGCATCATATTAAAATATACAAAGTAAATATCCTCAATCAAATTAACAAGTTGTCAAGCAGCATTTTTCTTATTTTGACTGTCTGTAAATTGTGATCATTTATGGAAATACTTGTAATTAGTTTGTGTGTTTATGGTAAAACAACATTCACTGATAAAAAAAATCTAAACCTTCCAAGCATAGATATAAAAATTTTACATATATTCAAAAGAAAAGCTGTAAGGATGAAATCCATCCCATATTCCTCAACTGAGCAGTCCCACTGAAGTTTTGTAAACATCTGTAAATTTTGTAGGATTGGACCCATAAACTTGGACTAACCTTGTATTAAGTCAGTTATGTTTTAGCCCAAAGTCAAATCCTATAGCAGGATAAGGAGTTTGTAAGAGAAATGCTGACAAAACTTTTACTATAACATTGTAAGAGGGATTACTACAATAGAATCCTTTTTGTTCTTCCATTTTTCCCCTCTCTGCTATCTAGTCCCCTCCCGTTTATCTTTATCAAGAATCTTTGAAATCATATACATGAATTTTCCTCTTTCACAAGTGCAGTAAGCAGTTCACAAATGTCTGTGCAGTTCTGAATTAGAATTATTAAAAACCCTGTACTTCCTGACTTTCTAGGTAAATTGCGCTACTGAAGTAATCACTATAGGTCATTTAAACCTAAAAACCTATTTATGGCAGCAGAAGATGGCATATCTCAACTCCCGCCAAAGCCCTATAAAGCAACTTGAAACTGATTACCTGGCAAAGAATTTGGCATGTTTTAAAATTACAAGCTGGAAAGGTCTTGAACATTAGCAGCTTTTTTTTTTTACCCAAAAGTCAACCTTCAAATCGAGCTTGTAATACTAAAATTCTCATATCTATCTATCCATCCATCACACGCACAAAAATGTTCACTCTCACCATTACATCTTTTTCCTCATCTCTTTACTTGTACGTTAAAAATACTGAAGGAATAACTAAGCAAAGGTTTTAAAATGAACAGTATGTATTATCTTCTAACAAACAGTTACCCGTATTCTGCTGGTTGGACTGTAGATGTTCTTTATCACTTCAGGGAACTCAGCTGCCAAAACAAAGCTGGGAATGACTTTTTTTTTTTAAATATGAGATCTCATCTTGAAAATGAGGCTCTCAATATATGCATGTATTCTGTGAGTGATAGTTAGGCATCACTTCTCTCATGCTCTGAAGTTTCAAGGAAGAAAGACATCTGGAAGCAAGGAAAGTAAATTGCTCAATCCAGAATGTGTTATTCCATATTTCTGAAAACAACATATTTCCTTCTTTGAATTTATGTACATACCATACACATTCCAAGAAGTAGGATTACTTTGCTATACAGAATGTGTTCAATATTCACTAATGTCTGCATATTCTCAAGATCTGCATTGTTGAACAGAAAGTTACATAGGGAAGGGGAATTGCTATTATGAGAATTAGAGATTCCCTAGCATTTAGAAACAATAGTCTTTCTTCCTTCCCTGCCTGTAGACCATGATTATTTTAATAAGCTGTTTTGGTTTGTTTGCCTGTCGTGTGTGTCATGTATTGAGGGAAAGAAAGCTAAGTAGAAATGAGGACAGTATTACATTTAGGTGATCATCACAGGTCAAAATTGTGCATTGGTAGGTCAAAGAGGGGAGGCGCTTTTTGCCCTGGTCAATGGGTTAGTCACTGAAGGAAATAAACAGACTCTCTTGTACCAAAAGAAAGCATGGTAGCATAACCATGTTTCAATGTGTTTTTCTGTTTCATGTGTTGATAGTAACATGTTTATACTGTATCTATTTCAGAAACATATGCAAGTAGTGACTATTCTTGTATAGCCAAATGCAAGTCAGAGCATCTAAATCAGGGGTGGGCAAACTATGGCCCACGTGCCGGATCCGGCCTGCCAGCTGTTTTAATCCAGCCCTCAAGCTCCCGCTGGGGAGCGGGGTCTGGGGTTTACCCTGCTCCGGCTCTCCAGCCGGGGAGCAGTAATGGGGGCCTCTCCACGTGGCTCCTGAAGGCAGTGGCATAGACCCGCTCCAGCCAGGGAACAGGGTTGAGGGCCACTCCATGCAGCTCCCAGAAGCAGCAGCATCGCCCCCTCCGGCTCCTACGCATAGGAGCAGCTAGGGGGCTCAGCTCTGCATGCTCCCCCTGCAGCTCCCACTGGCCGGAAACTGCAGCCAATGGGAGTTGCAGGGGCAGTGTCTGCGGACTGGGCAGAGTGCAGAGCCACCTGGCTGTGCCTGGCTCTGGAGAAGGGACATGCCGCTGCTTCCAGGAGCTGCTTAAAGTAAGCACTGTCCAGAGCCCGCACCCTTGAGCCTCTCCCAGTGCCCCAACCCACTGCCTCAGCCCTGATCCCCCTCCCGCCCTCCGAACCCCTCGATCCCAACCCAGAACACCCCCCTGCACCTCCAGCCCGTACCCCCAGCCAACGCCCGATCCCCCTCCCACACCCTAAACTTCTCATCCCCAGCCCCACCCCAGAGCTTGCACCCCCCAGTCAGAGCCCTCACCACCCCCTGCACCCCACTCCCTGAACGCCTCATTTCTGGCCCCACCTCGGAGCCCACACCTCCAGCCACAGCCCACACCCCAATTGTAATTTTGTGATCATTCATGGCCCACCATACAATTTCTATTCCCAGCTGTGACCCTCAGGCCAAAAAGTTTGCCCACCCCTGATCTAGACACAAGGGAAAAAACCTTAAATGAATGAGAAAAAGTTTGTTAGAGGAAAACTGCTTCTCTGTCCTAAGCGATTAGAGCAACATAAGAACTAGAGTGTCCAACTAGAATGCCAGCAAGAGGCTTATAAAATTTTAAAGCAACTTGACACCAGTTGTAAAGGGCCCCATCTGAAGTACATTTACAGTGTAGGCATATATCAAGATAAAAACAGAGTAGGCAGTGGTGACATTTGCTTGAGTGTCTTCTAATAAGAGCTAGGTCTTATATAGCACTTTTCATAAGTAATCTAAAAAGCACTTTACATAGGAAGACAATATCAATATCCCTATTTTACAGATAGGGAAACTGAGGGACAGAGAAGGGGAATGACCTGCCCAAGTTCAATAAGGTCAGGAGGCAGTCAGGAATAGAACCCAAGTCTTCCAGGTCCCAGTACAGCATGCTAATAATTAGGCCATACTAGTCACCCTTCATTTTTTGGTTTACACTCCAATCTGTGCACTGCCAGTAGACTTCTGAGTAAGCTTACATATTACAAGCAACAGGAAACACAGAGTCGAGGCCTTTAACAGGCTTTTAACTAACACAAATCAATCTTAAAATGCCCACTTTATATATATACTCTTAATTTCAGGGTGATTATAATGGGAAACCAATGGAATAGGCATACAATCTCCTTTCACCTTCCTGGGATAGAATTAATTAATAGAAGCAGACAGGAAAAGGAATTCTCTTTTTCCTGGAACAACTCCAGTTGTTCCCTCTTTATGTGTATTACCAGTACAAGTCAATAGATCCTACTTAAATTAAAAAGCCAGTCATATTAAAAAAAATACTGTTTTCATCTAAACATCTGTTAAATAATAAAAGCACAATGTTGCCAAAGTGACAAATAAAAATGTGCAAAAGTAGAATCTACTTAACTCAAACCTAAGTTTAAATTGGAAATATATGATTTGTAACAGAAGAATACACAGCAGTAGGCCATCCCCTGGCAAGACACACCAGGTGTAAGCTATAGTACATTCCCCCCCACAAACACACACACTTAGTGGTCCAATTTAAGTATTGCTATTACTTTCTTATATTACTAGCTATTAGGGCTAAAAAGTTAGCCACACTCTATGGCCTTCAGCCTCATCTAGAGCTGATTTTTTGTCATGTTGCAACATGTTAATTGATTGCCAATTGCTTCTGGCCAAATATGCTTGTTCCTGGCTGTGGTTCAAGAACTTCAAGCAAGGTCTATGTTAAAAATAAATAGGTTTCATTTCTGCCACCTGGTTCCAAATTGACACAAGCTCAAAGAGACTTGTAACCAAGGATATGACAAATCCACTTTTTTAAAACCTTATCAGATGCTTGCTATCAACCCTCAGCATTAACCGGATACCAGATACAGACAGGTTTCAGAGTAACAGCCGTGTTAGTCTGTATTCGCAAAAAGAAAAGGAGTACTTGTGGCACCTTAGAGACTAACCAATTTATTTGAGCATAAGCTTTCGTGAGCTACAGCTCACTTCATCGGATGCATACTGTGGAAAGTATAGAAGACCTTTTTATATACACAAAGCATGAAAAAAAACGGGTGTTTACCACTACAAAAGGTTTTCTCTCCCCCACCCCGCTCTCCTGCTGGTAATAGCTTATCTAAAGACACTGACACTACAGAAGTTAGTAAGCCTGGTCCTTTTGAGCACCGGAAAGTGGGCGGGCGCTAGCTCGCCCACTGCTAAAAGCCCCTCCCCGGCCTAGGGAGAAGCTACTGGACCCAGAATCCAACCAAGTTCAGGGGACAACAAAGGCAATAACGGGAACAGGTGTGGGGGTCAAAGGGCCAAAACTAGGGAAACAGAAGGGGACACCATCAGAGAACCCCAGACAGCACCCATTGCTCCTCAAAGGCATCAAGAGAGCCGGCGGATGCTGCCCAGAGGAACTGGGGCTTTAGTGTGGTGCACTGAAGATACGTATGCCCCAGGGTCTCCCTCACGCCACAGAAGGGACAGGCTTCAGGGACAGAGGTGAACCGTGCCAAGTACATGACCATGCTCACGGCCCCATATATGAGCCGGCAGCTGATATCCCTGGCAGGCCGCAGGACTAAGATGGAATATAAGCTGGCCCATCGGGGCTCCCCACCCTCCACTGCTGGTAAAAGGTCCCGCCATTTGGTATCTGGGTGGGACACGAGGGTGGGGAAATGAAGCGTGTGCAGCACGAGCGCATATAGATGGTCTTTTGGCACGGTTCAAAAACGGACCGGCTGCAAGACACGCAGCTGGCTCAGGGTATGAGGAGGGGGAGGCCGGGAAGACTCGTGGGGCAGGGGGCCGATGGAAACATCCGGAGGGCCTGGAGTGAGAGACAGGCAGGGCACACCTTCTTGCAGGACCGGCTCGAGGAAAACCTGAGCTGTAGGGGGGCAGGGCTGCCTCCACCTCCTGGAGAACGTGCCAGGGGTTTTTAAGAGTAGAGAGCCCCATGAGCCGACCAAGCACCAGGGGATCCACCCAACCCCCCAAGATGTAGTCAAGGAGCTCTCCGATCACGGTGACTCCCGCCAGGACCAACCTCTAGCACACCAAGGGGGACTCCACCACCTGCACACAGAGCTGAAGATTGTGTAGCAGGAGCTCTATAACAAGATCTACCTCCTTGGAACCAGCCTCCAGGTCCAGAGAAAGTCCTGGTAGAAGACCGGCAGCTCAGAGAGGTCTCACAGAAGACCTCTTGGATGGAGAAAAAAGAGCTGCCAGTCATATCAGAGCTCTCACAGGCGGCAGAGGAATGCATGTGCCAATATGCTCCATGCCAAGCCGCTTGCACTATAAAGGAGTCTCTGCAGAGCCTGGAGGTGGAAGACATGGACCTGCGTGCGCATGCACATCAGGCCCTGTCCTCCCTCCTTCAGAGGAAGATAGAGAACCGCTGCAGAGATCCAGTGCAGTCCTGGCCAAAAAAAACCTCCAGACCCAACCTCTGCAGATTGGCCAGGAACCCCAGTGGCGGGCACAGGTTGTTGAGCCGGTGCCAGTGCATGGACAGGACCAATTGGTTAAGCACCAGCACGCTCCCCCGGAGGGAGAGGCACTGCAGCAGTCCTGTTCAGCCCCGCAGCCACCCTGCCCTCTAAACCTTGCCAGTTCTCCTGCGGAGATGGATGCGTGGCAGAAAGGTAAATACCAAGATAGAGCAGCGGACCCATGCTCCACCGGATGACCTGAAGTGTGGGTGGGCGGGAGGGAGCTCACCTGCCACCCGGACAGAGCTCTTGACCCAGCTGACCTGGGCGGAGGAGGCTGCTGAATAAATAGCTTGTCAAGCCTCCACCTGCACCAGGTCGTCCAGGTCCTGGACCATGAGAAGCACGTCATTGGCATACACTGCCAGGACCAGCCTCACCTCCGGCTCATGCAGCACCAACCCCGTCAACCTCATACGAAGGAGACGGGGGACGGGCTCAGTGGCCAGAGTATACAGCTGACTCCTTGCCCGAAGCTCACAGGTGCCATCAAGAGCCAGTTGAGTCTGACTAAACACTGTGCAGAAGCGTACAGCACCTGGAGAAACCCCACAAACTGAGGCCTGAAGCCGAATGCCACAGAGCGCCCGGGACACACCTGTGGTACATCCAGTCGAACACCTTCTCCTGATCCAACGACAAGAGGGTGAACGACAGACCATCCCTACACCCAAGCTCTAAGAGACCCCGGACCAGGTAAAGATTATCAAAGATGGTACAGCCTGGGACGGTGTAGGTCTGGTCAGGATGGACCAGGTCCGGCAGCACAGACTGCAACCGCAGTGAGATGGCCTTTGCTACGACCTTGTAGTCTGTGCTGAGGAGCAAGACGGGATGCCAGTTCCGGAGATTGCAGAGGTCCCCCTTCTTTGGCAGCAAGGCTAGCACTGCGCACCTGCATGACAGGGGGAGGATCCTGCTCTCCAATCACTTGGCCCAGATGGTGGACAAGGACGTCCCAGAACATGCAGTAGAACTCCACGGTCAGCCTGTCCATGCCCAGAAATTTATTAGTGGGCATGAGATAGAGGGCTTCCAAGAACTTGGCCAGAGTGAGAGGCAGCGCCAGCTGGTCCCGATCGCCCATGCTGACCGTTGGGAGTTTGTCCCAAAGCACTCGGCAAGCATCGGCAGGATCTGAGGAGAAAAGGCCAGCGTAGAAGGCCTGGGCCCTCTCGCACATCTCCACTGGATCCCTGAGAGGGGTACCATCAGCTGCCAAAAGGCAGATGACATGCTTCTTAACCTCCCGTCTTCTACTCCAGGGCATAGAAGAAGCGGGAGCCACGATCCATCTCCTGCAGGAGCTGAAGCCTAGTAGGAAGATGCTAGAATCAACTGAGCACACCATCCTGAAAAAGGAATATCCTAAAAAGAAATCAAAAATAGTACTGACTGAATGAGAGTAGTTAAATGCCAAGGCAAGGGGCACAAAGAATTCAGTGGTGGTACATCTTAAAAAGCCAGGTTGCATTTAGCTGAAAAGAGAAGCCACACTAGAGAAAGAGTCACAAACCTCAGAACAACCACCTAGGCTTTTGTTCCCCTCCACCCCCACCTTGGCTGGCATGCCAAGCAAAGACGTCTGAGATCCTGAGCTGGTCGGAACAGCTCTGCATATCCTGCAGGCTCACCCCCCCAGGCTGCAGCCAACAACCACCACCGCGGCTGCCTCTTGAGGCGCTGCCAGTTTCCTCACCCCCGCTGCGGCGCGGCCCCGCAGGCCTCCAGCCCCATCCCTCCTCCCGTCGCAATGAAGCGCTAGTTCGAGGTAGCCTGAGCGCGTTACACGGGGGTGATATTTGCTCCGTCACTGCGCTCAACAGCAACGCCAGTTTACAAGCCGCCGCCCCCGCCACAACACCCCCCGCAGCGCTCAAGCCCCACGCCCAGCGGGCTGACCGGCTTCGCTGCATCCGTTTTCGGCGGCAGTCACCTGGCAAGTGATACTTCTCCTCCCCAGTGGCACCCCCCCAGCATGTCCCGGGGGGCAGCCCCAGAGCCGCGCAAGCAGCTCTGCGCCCCCAGATGTCACCCCACGATGGAACTCGGGGGTGGGGGGGACTGTGCCCTGGAGGCAACGAGCTCCCTCAGCATGGGGCAAGCGCCCAAGGGGTGGCGGCGGTTAGACCCCAGCGGCCTGCGAACGGCAGTAACCGCTCAGCCTCGCCCCGCGCGGAGCTTCACCCTCCCCGACTCACTGGAAGCCGCAGAAGTCTCGGTCAGCGTTAGCAGGTCGCGAGCCAACCGAGCTCCCAGCAGCCACCGCGCTCCAGCGGAGGCTGTAGCCCCAAGCGCTGAAAATTAACCTTTAAAGCTCGCGAGATCCACCTGTGTCCTTTCTGCCATCTCCCAAATCCCGAAGCGATAAAAGTCATCGCGTGAAATCCACCCCCCCTTCCCCCATCGTAACGCAATGGGGCCTCTTAAATCCCGTTCCAGGAAGGAACTATCGCGAGCCTTATATCCCCGCCTCTGAAGATTTCCCCCTCCATACTCCTGAAGGACATCTCTGGAGGTCTAACTCGACCCCACAGATATACTGTGAGAATGAAATCTCACGAGATTTCCTCTTCTTCCACATGAGCCTCCACGAAATCCCACCCCTCCCTTCTAGAGGTCTCGCGAGGTTTCCTCTCCTTCCATGCCCCCCCTCCCCCGAGCACGATGCCGCGCAGGAATGTGAAAGGCTCCCGCCCGCCGCCATTTTCTTTCTTTCTTGGCAGGCTGCGAGTAGGGCAGGAAGCGGCGGCGGAGCGGCTATGGCGGATTATTCCACGGTGCCCCCTCCTGCTTCGGGCGCGCCCGGAGGAGGAGGAGGCGGCGGTGGGGGAGTCAACGATGCCTTTAAAGACGCACTGCAGCGGGCTAGGCAGGTGTGTAATGTGGGCACCAGCCCATCGGTAGCTCCGACCCTCAGGCTCGGGGGCCTGGAAGCGGCCCCCGATAGGGCCTCCTCTGATCCTCAGCGCCGGAATCTCCCCTCTACCTATTCTGGGACAAATAGGGTGGGTCCTACGCAAATCCTTTGAAGCGTATCGGGCGGCTTCAGGGGTTTTGTTCTGGGGAGGGGGCTGGCGCACGGCTGGGTCCGCTTCCCTTTCAGGGGCCTTGTTTTCTGCGCACGTTGATGGCGGTGTTATTTGTTTGTTCCCCATTCCCCGTCCTATGTACTCAGTGAGGAGGGTTTCCTCTGCCTCCCCAGCACACACAGTGGGGAGCTCCCGCAGCGCCCTTGCCCCTTCACCACACAATGGGATGCGGGGGGTCCCCTACCCCTGCTCGATCCCCGATAACCTTCCCCCTGTTCCCGCAAGCTGCGTGAAGGGAGAGGACTTTTCCCGGGCCTTCCTCCTGAGCCGTTTGGGGGGAAGCAAATAGTGAAATCACAGCGAGTTATTGAAAACGCCTTATCCCAGGCAGCCCGCAGCCCTGGGTCACCGCCCTGCGCTGGTTGGGGAGGCGAGGGAGAAGGAGCTGCTCGTCGCAGGTTTTCGGCGAGGATTCCCCCTCGTGTTCTAAAACGCTCAGTTTCAGTTCCATTTATTATGTTGCCTGAGGCGCTCTTGTATCCTGGTAACCTGCGCAAACTAGTTTGGAAGTGTTGGGTTCGTGGGTCGTGAGCTAAAACTACAAGTTTCTGTTGAGTACTCTTACGTCCTTTAGTTTTACTTTTGGCTTGATTTGCACATTTGTCGTTTTTTCAGTTGTTGGCTGCACATGAGACTTCATTTGGTAACAAGCAAGGTGTAACTTTACACAATATTTATAAAGGGAAAGTCAGATAATGCACTTAATGAGATTTAAGGTGATCTTGCTAGGAGTTGGGTTCTCTGTTAGGCAACTCAACGTGTTTTAATGAGATGTAAAATCTCAAAGACCTTGGGGGAAAATACATGGTGCTGCCATTTCTAAATGCAGCAGTCTCTTCTACTTCCTCCATGGGTGAAACCTCATGAGTACAACAGCTTCCTTTTATTAAAGAGAAATCTGTAACAATGCAAAATGCTCTTTAAATGCCCTTCTTAAAGCAAAATGATCATTTGATCAAGTGTGCTCAAAGATGATATGCAAAGAGAGGGACTTTTTTTTGTCTTTGAGATATATATTGTTTTTAATATATATTTTTTTAAACCTTCACTAGGTCCTCCAGCAAAACTAGGGCAAACCAGGTCTGATGCTTTTTACCTTGTAGATCAAAAACATCTCATGTTTGTTTTCATTATTTTTTCTTTTATCTAGATTGCAGCAAAAATTGGAGGTGATGGAGGGACATCAATGAATTCAAATGATTATGGTTATGGAGGACAAAAAAGACCTCTTGAGGATGGAGGTATGATGTCAGTAAATGTGTATACTACCTTAATTCATTTTTTGCATGGCAGTGGTGTAAAAAACGTCATAAGTTTTCCACAGAAACAATAGTATAGATCCATATTGTACCGGCATGTGATCTCTTTAAAGAACACCACACGCTTTCCCAATTTGGTTTTAATATGGGATTTTTGTTTAGAAATCAGTGGTGCTATTTCGGTCTTAAATCTGAAGTTTGTGTAAATCAATTCTTAGACCATTACCTAACCTCTTGTACTGACATGATGCTGTAAATTTTAAGAGGAGAACCCATGCGTAAGGTAGGTGAAACATAAATAATTTTGAAGATACCTTTATTCAGGTACATTGCTGGAATCTTTTATTCACTGTTAAGGTTGAAGGTGGTCACCTTTCAAACCTGTGCTGGTTTGACGTGATTTATTATTGAAGGTACAGCATCTGGTAAACTACTTTTAATGCATTTCATTGTAAAGGCATAGGACTTTAAAAAAAAAAAAAAAAAAAAGACAGGAAAATAAAAATTCTACTTATTAGACTTGGCTAAATCTTTTACTAACTTCAGCATACAGCACGCATGAACCCTGATAAGATCATGCTGTAATATTTCCTCTACTTTTGTTGCGGTTTCCACTTTTTGACTTGCTTTACGTTGCAGAAAAGTTTGCTACTGAATTGTGTTGCGTGTCTTCTGATTTTTACTACACAACTAGTGTGAACTTAACAGGGTTTGATATGTTTAATATACACACCTAATCCTGACTAAATTATGGAGAGAAACTTCTGAACTTGGAGGTGTTGAAAATACTTCGTTAGGTCTATATGAGTTGTGACTTTTTTTTCCTTTAAGAGGATTGTGACTCAGTTTACAGAATGTAACTAAGGCTTTAGACCAGGAGTTCTTGTGTTCTTTATTAAAGTGTTTTTCTATTAATAGTGAGGTTTTTAATATACAAAAAATGAGCTAATGATGCTTCAGATGATGTATGTAATGTATTCTTTTTATTTTATGTGTAGATGGCTCTTGGACAAGTCCGAGCAGTACAACACACTGGGAGGGAATGCCCTCTCCTTTTAAAGGCAGGAATTTTTATTTATTACCTGTGTTTAGTATGTAAACGTGAAATAAACTAGTGGATCTTTTGAAATGGATGACACAAATATTTCTTGGATTATGTGTCTGACTTTTTGCTACACATAAATTATGATGGTTCATCGCATAACTTTGAATTTGGGGTGGGGAAGGAAACATCTGAAGTAGTCTTTTCAGATATAGGTTGTCTATACCTTTCATTTCGCTTATTTGTACAAAAAGGATTTTGGATGGTAGTGATAGAGTTGCTTTGAAATTTTTTTTTTTTTTTTTTGAAGTTTTATGCTGTGAAATGCTTGATATTTGGATAGGAATTTCATACCACAGTTCAGACTCAGATTGCATTGCAGTGGGATTATTGTTGCTTCCTAAATTTTGATATTCTGTGTAGATTTGTTGTCACTTGTCAGATTTTTTTTAAGCCATTGTTTATTTTCATACTGATTTTGGTGGACTTTTTTCTTCAGTTCTTACTGTAGAAGCATCATTAGCTTGAGAAGCCAGTTATTAGGAGCATAGTTAAATGTTGTTGCTTGTCTTAGCAAAGTTTCATTGACTGTTTATGGATATCCAGTCTACAATATGTTTCTAAAACTGTGCTTTTCTTAAACCACTGAATAGACAAATGGAAATACCTAACTTCTTTTCAAGTATACTAACCAAGTGCTGAATGCTTATAAGGTTTCTTTTTTATTCAGATCTATTCCCTGAAATTACCAAAACAAAAACAAATTCATTGACTAAAAAATGCACTGGAAAAGTTACGATTCACACTATTGGACAGCCACTAGTTTAAAAGATTCTTGTTTCTTGGCAAAAAATAAAAAAAATCTTAATTTTGCAGATCAACCAGATGCTAAGAAAGTTGCTCCTCAGAATGACTGTAAGTAATTTTTATTTCATTGTGAATAAAACCTAAACAAGTGTACATTTTCAGAGCAAGGGTATGATGCAGTATTCTGGTAGGTAATGTTGGACCAGTGAGATCACGCTGACTTGACCTGTATGTCTCAAGTTTCTTTAAATAAAATGGCTTGTTTTTGAGCAGCTTGATAGTTGTGGAATATTATGTACTAGCAACAGAGCTGAGAATCAGTTTCTTTTTCAGCTATACTTTTATACTTCTTCTTGGCAACTTTTTTTAAAACCCAGTTTTGTCAGAAGTAGCTACAGATAGTTTGTTAGTGGGAAATGTTTGGCGTAATTGTGAGAGAATTTTGCCTTTATTTGTGAATTTAACTTTAAAAATACTTTTTATTTGTAGCTTTTGGAACCCAGCTACCCCCGATGCATCAGCAACAAAGGTAGGAGCCATAATTAACATTTTGTTTACAGTTGCTTTTTAGTATTGATGCATTTCCAGGCAACAACTTCAAAACTTTTCTCCCAAAAAGACAACGTTTGAACATAATAATGAAACACAATTGTTAAGTGATGCTTGTTAGAATTTAGCCACAACAGGCATAAGCTAAATATTTGAAATGTATGTAATAGGATTAGTGTCCTATCCCATATCTAGAACTGTATGGGGACTTGGTATGTCATATGTGAGAGGTGTGGTCCATAGGGTCAGGCATCTGGTCTGAAGGAAAAGATCATTTTAAAAGCAAAAGGGAAAGATTTCTTAAGGGGAAAAATACTGGAGTTAACAAAATTTATGTCAAACATATCTGATCAATAACTTATGCTGCATTCTTCTCATCTTGCTTATTCCCTCTGCTGCCTCAAAAAAACCAAAACCACAAAACTAAGCAACCTGCCCACATACTCTTTTAATTCTTGATGTACATTTTTCTGTTTTGATCTGGAAATGGCCTATATTTTCGTATATCTGTAATATACTTCAAATGCTACATAAATAGCAATGTTTTAATAATCATGGAATATACTGGTCTTTTTCATGCCAAACAGATTTTTAGCAGAAATAATTGATCTATTATGAAGTACCTAAATCTAGTATCTAAATTTATATTATGTTAGGAATGTCATTTTTGCCTTCTAATATTACTGTTTGGTATTCTGTGTTTACAGATTGTCATTTTGGCTTTTAATTTCTATTTAACCTGAAGGATTTCAGGTTAAAATAGGCAAAACTTCTGAAGTAAAAATGCATACGCTTGGCCCCCGTTCAAGTCACTAGATATGGTAGATTAAGTAGATGCACGCAAAGAAAGGCATTTCCCCAAAATGTTACAGTATGTTTCTCCTCCTTGGTGTGATTGGGGGGGAAGGTAGCCAATTTTTCTATACAGATGAAAAATATTCTCTAAATTCTAAGCCAGTGTATCAACATATGTTATCTTCTGTTGTATTTTGTCTTTTTTAGGTCTGTAATGACAGAGGAATACAAAGTTCCAGATGGAATGGTTGGATTCAGTAAGTAATATAAATATAATATACAATATAATGGAGGTCTTAACAAATGTTGCTATTGCTAGTAACGTCCTTTGTTTTTATCCCTCAAGTAATTGGCAGAGGAGGAGAACAGATTTCACGCATACAGCAAGAATCTGGATGCAAAATACAGATTGCTCCTGGTAATTATTTCCTTTTGAGGTATATACATTTAGTGGTAACAAGTTTGGAACATGGAACACTGATCACTGGTTTTTCAACTAAATTTACTCTCACCTTTAACAACTGGGAATAGGTACAAGTCATTAAAGTGCAAAACAGTCCTAAATCTTGAGACCATGATTTTATGGGTTTAGTGAGCTGTTAAAACTTCTCACAGCACACTTTTCTATTTACTTAGCTACTGATTCCTTGCAAGTTAAACAGAATTGTTAAATCTGTTTCATTTTACAAACTTTATAGATAGCGGTGGCCTGCCTGATAGATCTTGCATGTTAACTGGAACACCCGAGTCTGTTCAGTAAGTACATTGTCTAATATTTTTAGATCTAAAAATATTTTGAAATATGTCATATGATTCCTATACAGTGAGGTGACAATAACTAGGCTTGGAAGGATTCAGTTTTTATTGGTAAACATTGATTGTACAGCACACAGAAACTGACAGTGTTTCCATTGATGATTAAAATTTACAGATAGGCAAAAAAAGAAAAATGCTTGAGAGAATTTAAGGATATTTCCTTTGCATACTCTGTCATGTGCTATTGACAGTTTGTGTTTTAACAGTTATAAAGCTTTAACTTTTTGAGTCTGAGCGTTTACTCTCATTAAGTAACTATACTGACCCCCTGTTGTCTTGGGGGGACGGGATAATTTCCCACAACTCTGAAAATTTAAATAGATCATCTAGAGAAATGCTTAAAAATAAGAATTGAATTCTGCTGAGCCCAAATATAACCATTCAACTGTTAAAATGAAGTAACTCCCTTTTCTTGCAATCAGATCCATACTGGTGGATCAGACCCTAAAGATATTATTAAATCAAGGATGAAACATGTGATCTTTATATTATCAAGATCTGACAGAACAATGCAACTGGCCCAATTTTGGCTAGTAATTATTCTACTATGAAATCATTCTATTATGAAACTGTACATTAGTTTCAGCATGGGTACAAAGTGGGGGGTCAGAGTGGTGGTGTCCATTTCATTTGATTTTATGTTGGTATGTAATTTGCTGGATGAAATTAATATTGAAGTGTGTTTTTGATGATTAGTAGGGCTTGGTTGATTAGTAGGATAGTCATAAATTGAGTTCCCTTACTATTTTTCTTACTGCCATAATGTTAACAGTAATTTGAATTTGATCTGTTGCGAAGTAATTTAGTTTACTATATGTTACTAAAGACATTAACATTTAGTTAACATACATAAAAAAGGGGGAGGGGGAGCCTAGAACATGCTTTTTTTTTTTTTTTTTTTTAACTTTGAAAGGGTCTTATGCCTTTCCTCAAATTGGCCTGCTCAGGAATAGTTTTTTAGCGGACCAGCTGATCACAACAAAATGTTACAAGATTAGATTCACTCTGGCCGGATAGCATAAGCACTTATTAGTCAGAAGACAAAATTGATAAAGAAGGAACTGGAATCAGGTGCGTGTGGAAATTTCTCCATTGAGAAGTAATAGTAGAAACCCTAAAAAGAAAAGGAGTACTTGTGGCACCTTAGACACTAACAAATTTATTTGAGCATAAGCTTTCGTGATCAACAGCTCACAACCCTAGTTTCTCTTCTTTGAAGTTACTCAAGGCACAGTCATGGGTATGTTGTTGTACAGTCAAAACATCTAGGATTTTAAAAGAAGGCCCAATGGCATGAAGATAAACGTGGTCCTATTATATAGTAGCAGTGGGAGTAATCATGGTGGTACTTGGTAAATCAAGGCTTTCCAGTACACAAGACGTAAGCTTTTAGCTGAGACAAAAGATGTTTAGATGCTGCCTAGTCTGAATCCTTACATGTCTTTATTTAGATCAGTGGTTCTCAAAGCCAGTCCACTGCTTGTTCAGGGAAAGCCCCTGGCGGGCCGGACCGGTTTGTTTACCTGCCGTGTCGGCAGGTTCGGCCGATCGCGGCTCCCACTGGCTGCGGTTCGCCGCTCCAGGCCAATGGGGGCTGCGGGAAGGATGGCCAGTACGTCCCTTGGCCCACGCCGCTTCCCACAGCCCCCGTTGGCCTGGAGCGGTGAACCACAGCCAGTGGGAGCCGCGATCGGCCGAACCTGCCGACGCGGCAGGTAAACAAACCAGTCCGGCCCGCCAGGGGCTTTCCCTGAACAAGCGGCGGACCGGCTTTGAGAACCACTGGTTCAGATGACCTGTACCTATTGATAGAAGACTTGCATCAGCAGAGAGAATTTTCACTATCCTGTGCTGTGGTGGGTTAAGCTGTGAAATTACACTTTGTCTGGCATATCAGCAGCAGAATATATTCTAGTTGAATGCTGGAAAGTCTAGTGCAGAGATTCTCGAACTGTGGTCCACGGACTCCATTCAGTGGTCCCCGGATAGTTCCCCTCTAAGGTGTGCGCCTGGCTGGCTGCACATGAGAATGAAGGGCCACCCACCTAATTAGTGGAGCTGCGCAGGTGTGGTTCCACTAATTAGATGCCTGGACCCTGGAGAAGATGCACATATAAGGTGAGATGGTGGCCTTTGGAGGAATAGGTGGGAGAGGGAAGTGGGGTGAGACCGGGGGGGGGGGGTGGGGGGGGATTTGGGATGTGCAGGACTGCGGCGTCCAGAGAAAGAGACGACTTTCCCTAGCTTCAGGCTGCGGCTGACCGGGAGAGATCCCTCTCCTTCCCATTCCCAGCCTGGGGGCTGTGGCAGTGGGGGAGAGAGGGCACCTCCATCGCATTAGAAAGGTAAGACTGCTGATACTAAAATATGAGTTGTGTGTTTTTATTTGTAGAAGAAAAAAACACGTTAATTACTGTTAAGGTTTTTTTATATAGCGCTTTTATCCAAAGAGCTTTACAGTAGTTAGCTAATGGTACAAACAACATTTTGGAAAGATCATTAAGTGGTTCACCGAGACCCTCAGCAATTTTCAAGTGGTCTGCAGTAAAAAAAAGTATGAGAACCACTGGTCTAGCGGATGTGGCCAGCCCTAGCTGTTAGTGTTGAGCGGTTTTCTTTCAACTTAATTGAAAAGTCAATGTGTATCCAGGCTTATTTGTCCAGCACTGTAAAGGCAGTGTCAGTGTGGGAGACCGTTGCCTCTGAGTCTAATTTACTCTGGTTTTGCTTGAGGAGATGTTAGATGGAATGGATTTTTGTCCCAGTGCCTGTGTGCTAGCCCCCTGTGCTCTTACATTTTTGGTAAGGCCTGCTGGGAGATCTGGGGTCAGTTGATGGCAGTTGGTATTGCTCTTTGGAAACCCACCCATTTTTCAGTAACTGTGGCGGGTTTGCTCTTCAGGAAGCAATCTCTTAATGTGAATATTCTTGCCAGTTATCTACTGTGACCATAATTTGGGGGCAGATGTTTGAGAGAGGTATTGTAGCAATTTCAGTCCTAACTTTATCTTTGATCTGGCCACTATGGTTTAGACTGGGGTTAAAAACAGACTTACTGTTGTCCATCCACCTAAAAAGCATCCATGCTGATCTTGTTAAATGACATCTGCAGCCGTTGTTATCAATATGGGGCAGCAGCTACCTATCCAAATTTAGCATTACAACTCAATTTTTTACAAGCTTTATTTTGGTATTTATGTAAAATTTAACATACAAAGGGAAATACCTTCCTGAAGATTGGCAGTCTGTTTATCTTGGCCACAGTCTATGAAATTTGAAATTAATTGGATAAGAGGTTTGTCAATTATGACATGCGAAGAATTTCACCAGAGTTTAAATGTTTTTTTGATAGTTATAGTATTTAGAGAGAGAGAGAAGTTTTAAATTATGGTTTACTGGATTCATCAAGTTGAGCTATAATGCACAGAACCTAGAACCTAAGATGAGGTGATGGATTTTTAAAAAAGTAGTCTTGTAAATAGCAGTGTTAGTAACTGGGCTTCGCCATATTCCTCTGTGTAGGAATTGGTGAGCCCTTCAGCTGTCGTACCTGCTAGATAAAATGAGGCACTTTAATGCTAAGAGTCCTGACTCTGTGTTTGTTTGGCTAATACAGAAGTCCAGGGAAGGCTACCCTCCCAACCCTAGATGGGAGGGAAACTCTTTTTCCCTAACATTAGCATGGGTTGTTGAGAACTGAAGAGCTGATTTTTGGTTCCTGCAGCTTCTGAAAGAGTACAGGGAATCAGAAAGAGCCAGGTTTGGGGATAGGTTTGTTTTCCTCTTTGGGTTTTTTTGCACAGAACGTGGGGAGGAAAGCATATTCCTAAATATCCATTTTCAGATCTTTGGGGGTTTTTTTTTGGTTTTTTTTTAATGTAATTTTGAATCAGAATTACCTGACTCTTTAAATGATGGTTGTTGGTAAACTAAAATATTATAAAAATATTTATTGGACCTGTTATTGGGTGTATTCATTAGTACTACTTGCAGCAATAGAGGAACAATTACTTTTTCCTCCCACAGGACTCAGTAGGCTTTAGTTAGGCAGAGTTGCCTCTTGTTACACTCAACAGGAGAGTATGCTTAGGCCTGTGGAGAAGAGTTGCAGCCTGCTGTGTAACCATTGTGAAATCTGGGTGTCCTTATCAAACCCAGATAATGCAGTCTGTGCTCTTTTAAAGTCCTTACATTATAAGGACCTTGCTGGGAAAATAATTGATTTAAAAATATTAGAGAGTAGAAGTAATGTTGAAATGTCTGAGGAAGTACCTGGTGTGAAGATGTCAGACATATGGCCCACGAGCTGCAGCTTGGACATTTTTTGAACCCCTTTCCCTTGTTCCACCATCCCTAGCTGCCTGTCTGCTGCTGTTCAGAAGGACTGGGAGGGAAGCATACCCAAGTGGGAGGAGGTGAGGTGGAACCTTATTTCCTGATTGGACACAGACAATGAGACCTTTCCCTCCCTATGTGTGATGGCACAGTGCCCCAGAGCTGGGGCTCATAGGAGGCTCTGTTTGAGTCTCCTCCTTCCAGCCTTCTGGGAAAGGGCCCTTCCCCATCTCATGCCGTGGAGCATCTCAACATTGATTGATTGATCTGATTTCTCTCCCCTTGTGTTGAGACCCGTGGGTCTCAAACTTTTTTTTCGTGGTGACCCCTTTGACACAGCAAGCCTCTGAGTGCGACCCTCCCCCAATAAGCTAAACACACTTATATATTTAACACCATTTTAAATGCTGGAGGCAAGCGGGGTTTGGGGTGGAGGTTGACAGTTCGCGACCCCGTATGTAATAACCTCACAAGCCCCTGAGGGGGTCCCGACCCCCAGTTTGAGAACCCCTGGTTCAGACTATTCCCAACTGCTTCTCTGGATATCTGTTCCTAGATGTCCCAGACTACTACTTTCTTTAATTGTCAACAGTTACACCATCCTCTCTTTATTTCCATTTCAGCTCCTTCCTCCTCTCCTTAAGCCAGTATTTCTCTCTGCAACATTTCTAAAATCTTCCTACTCCTTACTCTCTCTGCTAATAGTCTCCTTCTGTTTTGTAATGATCTTAATTTGGATTTTAAGCCGTTTGGGACAGGGAATACATTTTTTTCTATATAATAAAACTGTAGATTTATGGTAAAATTATAGTAAATATTAATCTGTAAATCCTAAACAGTTTGAAACCAAGATAGCTGAAAGAATGCCCCTCTCCCTACATCTCAGTAATTGAGTTCTTCTAGGACAGTGGTTCTCAACCAGGGGTCCGGGGTCCCAAGGGGCTGCGAGTAGGTTTTGGAGGGGTGCCAAGCAGGGCCAGCGTTAAGATTCACTGGGGCCCAGGGCAGACAGCCAAAGCTCCACTGCATGGGTCTGAAGCCTGGTTCCTTGAGCCCTGCCATTCATGGCTGAAGCTGAAGCCTGAGCAATGTAGCTATGCAGGGGCTCCTGTGGCATGGGGCCCCAGGCAATTGCCCCGCTTACTACCCCCCTAGCTACGGCCCTCACTTTTATATGCAGAAAATCAGTTGTGGTGGTGTAGGTAGGCCATGGAGTTTTTAGAGCTTGTTTGTGGGATTCAGAAAGGAAAAGGTTGAGAATTTCTGTTCTAGGTCACTCTTGGTGTCTGTTATTAAGGTTAAACATCATAAGACTGGCTGTAGGTCCCTCTCAGTGGAAGATGCAGGGAACCTGATCTCTTTCAACAGTACAGAAGCCTGAGCTTCAGGTCACAGTGCAGGACCTCTTTGTTTGGTCAGGCCTTTGACTCTTGCCTGTATGTTATCTTAATAAGTAGGAGTTGAGGATTTCAGACTTTCGTTGTGAAATTTAGTTTTAGTGACTGTCTTTGGCGATAGTAAGGTGGTGAGGCAATAATTGTCCTCAGTTTCTAAATAAACTGATTCCCAAATGACTTCTAAAGGGAAAAATAGAAATTTTCAGTTTATTTTTTAAGTTCGATTGTTACATTGTCTGTTTCCTATTTAGCTAGTTCATGGTACACAGTAGAACCTTGGAGTTACGAACACCTCAGAAATGGAGATTGTTTGTAACTTTGAAATGTTTGAAACTCTGAACAAAATGTTATGATGGTTCTTTCAAAAGTTTCCAGCTGAACAATGACTTAATATAGCTTGGAAACTTTACTATGCAGAAGAAAAATGCTGCTTTCCCTTTAATTTTTAGTAGTTTACGTTTAACACAGTACTGTACTATATTTGCTGCGTGTTTTTTTTTTTTCTTTGGCCCCTGCTGTTGCCTGATTGTGTACTTCTGGTTCCAAACGAGATGTGTGGTTGACTGGTCAGTTTGTAACTGGTGTTCATAACTCTGCGGGTCTACTGTATATATTTAAGGCAGTTTTTTAGTAATGTTTATCTTTGTAATTTGTTGGTATTGTTGGAATGTTTCTTCTTGTACTAGAAAAATGGAAGTGACTATTGATAAACATTGAAAACTTTAAATTGGAAACAAATTTATGGAACAAGGACAGGCAAATGAGAATATAGGAGGATTTCTCCATATATGACGAATGTGCCAAAAAATTAAGACATTTTGGAAAGCCCTTAGATTTCATAAGGAAGATGATAGGTTGTCCAATAACCCCTGGGTGCTTTTATTAAATTGTTCTTAAAACTCAGCATCTTATAAAAAGCCATAAGGAACTAAAAACTTATCCCCTAGCTGCAACTAGAATTACTGTAGCATGGTGGTGGAAGACCCTACTGTCTGGTATTGAAAAGTGTGCAAAATTCTGGTGCTAGAAAAGGTAAATCAGAGTGCTACAGGGGAGAAGGAAAAAGGGTAACTACCTAGAAGTCTGGTGGAACTTCTTGAAATTTGCTGAAAGAAGGTTATCAGCCACCACCATATCTGATAGTTTGAGAACTTGTTTTAATGCTGAGGAAGGAGGAAACACCTTCAGCAATAGTCCAAATTAAATTAAAATTGAGATATTAAAGGAAGGAAAAAGGAGAAGCTTAATATCATGTAGAGTTTTGATAGGACAACTAGTAAACAAGTAAGAAAAACAGGTGGACCTAAATACAAGATAATGAAAGACTTTTGAACAGACTCTACCGACAGACAACACAGAAGAGGAAAGTAGAAAAGCATCGGCCACAATATCTGCTCAATACCATAAAGCTGAAGAAAGTGACGGTAACAGGTCTCGTCAGTACAGTTTCAGGGAATTGGATATTTGGGCACAAGTTCACGTTCTTATTTCACATTATATAATTGGGCATCTAAACCAGTACAATTGTTTACTCTTCTTAGAACTGTTAATAGGATGTGAATCTATCACATTCACATGTTCACACTGAGCTCATCTTCATGGAGTCTCACGTAAAGATGTTAAGAGAAGCTAGACTGGGAAGGCATCCTGTAGTATTTGATAAATACAGCTCTTATGGATATCAACATATATAAGTGTCTATTAAAATTTTAATGAAGAAACTTTTTGAAATGGCTGTGTGAAATGATTTTTTCCAACTGGAACAATGCGCAGTTCGTAATACATTTAGCAGTAACTGTGTGTGTGTCCGTCTGTCCTCACAGGTCTGCAAAGAGACTGCTTGACCAGATAGTTGAAAAGGGAAGACCTACACCTGGCTTTCATCATGGTGATGGACCAGGAAATGCTGTCCAAGAAATTATGATTCCAGCTAGTAAGGCAGGATTAGTTATTGGAAAAGGTGGAGAGACCATTAAGCAACTTCAGGTAAGTTTTAAAGGTGGGTGTGTGAGTGTATGGGTGAAAGAGAGAGAGATCAGAATTTGGAATTGCATGGAAATTGAATTTTATATTATCAAATAGGAACGAGCAGGAGTCAAAATGGTCATGATTCAAGATGGGCCACAGAACACTGGTGCAGACAAACCTCTTAGGATTACAGGAGACCCTTACAAGGTTCAAGTAAGGAGTTTGTTTCCAGCTTTATCTTTTTTATGTATACAAAACAGTTTTAAAATTATAGAATCTAAAATACATTTTTTCTTCTTTAGCAAGCTAAGGAAATGGTGTTGGAGTTGATTCGTGATCAAGGTGGCTTTAGAGAGGCGCGCAATGAATATGGGTCAAGAATAGGAGGAAATGAAGGGATAGATGTACGTATGGTTGAAAATCTATTGTTCACTATGTACTTTGAGACTGTTTAATAATGTTAAAAGCTCTTAACTGTATCCCAAAGCAGTTATGGCACATAGGTATCACTTGCTCACCACTGAAATACTACCACCTCTTTGTGGAATGCAGCAGCCATCTTGTGCCAGCAATAAAGTACAGCAGTTTCTGTTGATTTGGAGGGGTTTTATTGTAAAAGTCATGGTATTGTAAATGACCGTGAGTGGTGAGGGTTCCTGTTGGAGATATCGTTCAATGACACCAGTATCCTAGGCCCCCTAACACCTTGTTCAGGCACTGACTGGGAGAAAACCACTATCTGCTGAAGTGATGCCTCTGTCACAACCTCTGGTGTCTAGAATTTATTTCCCCTTTTTTTGGCCATTCTATCCATTTGCTAGCTAGGATCATGATTCTGTAGTTGCTTAGATTTGACAAGATTGCAGGCTGAGGTGGTATGGTTGGTGAACAGTTCAGTTTTCCAGTATACCTTTTTACTGTGACTTTTGGTTGGAATATTTGTTGTTTCAAGATGTTGATGGTGTATTCTCTTAAGGTCCCAATACCACGATTTGCTGTTGGTATTGTAATTGGAAGAAATGGAGAGATGATCAAAAAGATACAGAATGATGCTGGTGTTAGAATCCAGTTTAAGCCAGGTGAGTGGTTTGAGTGTAAATGTTGATCAGCTTAGCTTTATTTTTAAGTAAAACATGGCTTGATTTAAATTTTACATTCTTATTCCAGATGATGGAACAACTCCAGATAGGATAGCCCAAATTACAGGACCTCCAGACAGATGTCAACATGCTGCAGAAATTATTACAGACCTTCTTCGAAGTGTCCAGGTTAGCTAATATTTATATTTTGTGCAAAAAGTAAAATTTCAGCTTGAGTTAGGAAAAACCCACATTTTAGCCATCTGTCCATTTTAATAACCTTACTTAATGGTAGTATTTGGTTGGGTCTGTGTGGAAAACTGAGCATGGACTATAAAACATACTTGTTCGCAGTTCTTGTTTGCAGTCAATGAGGTGGTTATTTTTTTTTTCAGTTCAGTTTAAAGCCCTTAGCAATGTCTTGTCCTGGCTATTCTAGAACTACTTCTATTCAGTTGACAGTTGTCTAGTGCGCTACCTGCTTTTAATCAATCATAATCTGGTGGTTACTAACCCTTTATCTAATCACTGGCTAAGGGTCCCACCTTTATATCTGAAACAGGCAGGCAATTGTGTGTTGCTGTATTGTGAGGAACTCTCCTTTTCCCTCTGAAATCCCTGTTTTTTGCCCTCCCACACTATTTTTTTAAAGCTTTAACTTTTTTTTAAAAAAGTGGGTTGGGACAAAAGGAGTGGTTTCAACATTTTTATGTTTTCTGTCTGTGAGTACCTCTCTCAGCTGCAGAAATGCAGGGTACTGTATGGGGTTATCTTCTTTTAAAAAATACAGCAGCAATTGTGTGTTTAACTGCATTACCTTCTGCTTAATTCTTCAGGGGGAGCTATGTTTAGTGCATATGCTTCAACTACGTGCTAAATCAGATGCAGGAGCATAAAAGCTTCCTATACAGACTTTTCTGACCAGGGCACTGTAGGCTAGCACAGTTACCCACTTCTTTATGTGCATGTGCGCGCACACGAACCTGGAATGTGCTTCTTCCCCTCACCATTCTGAACCCTGTCCCCTTTATCCAGCCACTACTGCCTTCCCTCCCATCTCTTCACTTCCACCTACTGGATGCCAGGTGGTCTTCCTTCCCTCCTCTTGCACCTCAGAGTGATTTTGAGGAAGACCACTGGACTCCTGTGGTATGTCAGTACTTGGGGTAATCTTGAAATTAAGCAGGAACATAAAATGACTGAAAGCACTTTAATGAAAAATCCTTACCAAACTAAATGTTAACTATATAAGTTACTGTTTGTGTGTGTATATACAAATAATAAAGCCTCTAAATCTGACACTTGTTAGTTGGCAGTGGGCTTCGTTCTAGAGTCATCTGTTGTCACTAATGAATTAATTGTGGTAAAGGAGGCAGTAAGTTTTAATAGTGTGTGCTAACTTGTTATTTTTCCCCCCCATTAGGCTGGTAATCCTGGTGGTCCAGGACCTGGTGGTCGAGGAAGGGGTAGAGGCCAAGGCAACTGGAACATGGGGCCTCCTGGTGGATTACAGGAATTTAATTTTATTGTACCCACTGGAAAAACTGGATTAATCATTGGAAAAGGCAATATATTTTAAACTAAAATATATTCTAACTAGAAATCATAGTACTTAACACTTTTGTGTAGTTAGTTATACCAGAAATCTTGGCAAAAAGTGCATTGATTTTTTTCAGTTTAGTTTAACAATGTAATCACATTGTATCCATGTTGATTAATGCAGCACTAATTTCCTTTTTCTTTAGGAAAGAATGTTTTTTTTCTGGTAGCCATAGTAATGTGCATCTTGCTAAGATTATTTAAATATAACAATAAGTCTGAAGTTTTTAAAACTAAAGGCTGAAATGTTTCTCTCGTACCTTCTTCCAATTGGTGCAAGTGCGTGTAACTGTTCAGTATGATCTTAATTTAGACTTTCCTTATCACACATACTGTAATTATGTCACAAAAAAAATCTCTGCACTTTTCAGCAAAGATCTAATAAAATGAAGTCTCATTACTAAGATTTTTTTACCTTTACAAAATATCACAATTTATAGAAGATACTAGGCTTTGAAATATTATAATTAAAACTTAAGATGTACTACACTGTCAAATGAGAGATTCTCTTTGATTGTTATCCTTGTCTTTTCTTTACTCATTTGTAATGAGTCTTTCAGACAATACAAATCATTGCTCTGTTGTAGTTCATCTTTTGACTTGGAATGCTAGTGCATGGTTTAAATGGACACAAGCTTGCATCTCCCATCTGAAAACCGTGTAGCTATTAGTGTTATAAGTAACATTTGAAATTACTGCAAATAAAGGAGACTAGAGAGGGAAATGTTCTTATCTTTTCAGTTAGTTTACTTGTGCACAGTTGGTAGCACTTGTTCAAAAATTAACTTCACTGTTGGTCAGTTGTATTTTCTGTCATTCATACTAACGTGATGACACCATTCATGCACTGCTCTGGAGGAGCTCAGGTATGTGCTCTTCAACAGACCGGAAAAAATATTGTGGGGTTTTTTTGGTTTTTGTTTATTTTAAAGCACATTATTTGGAAGGCGGGTTTTTCATTAGTCAGTTAAAATTAAGTGTCCTTTTAAATTGAAGTTGAGGTTCCTTCTTTTTGTTCATTCTGTTTTCCCTGTATTTTATCTTGTTCTTAGTATTACATAACTGGCAACTAAATCTTTTCTCCCTTCCTCTGGTTATTTTTACTTAATAACAAAATTTACTGATTTCTATATGCGTAATTTATCTTATTGAACACTTCTGTGAAGTGTATATATCTGTTTATAATTTTAGAAATCTTCCTGTCTAATACTTTAAGTTTAAATAAGTGACATGTCTGCATGTGCAAGAAAAGCACTATTCTATGACTTTCTTACTGAACTGGTTTTCAGATACTGATATTGTCTTGCAGTCTCTTCCCTTGGGGCTGGTGTTTTGTTTGCTTTTTGGTTTGTGTGTTTTTGGCTGGGTCTCTACTGTTCACAATATGTCAGACCCAAGGAAATATTTTATTTTTTTTGTATACCATGTGTAACTGAAAAGAATAGGTTATCAACTCTGTAATTCAGTAGTTTACTTCCTTGTAGATGGCTTTTGCTTATATCTTATTTAGTATGTAAGTTAAATGTCTTGCCATCAAAGGTGGATGTTTTGATTACAGGTGGTGAAACTATCAAAAGCATAAGTCAGCAATCTGGGGCTAGAATAGAACTTCAGAGAAATCCTCCACCAAATGCAGATCCTAACATGAAGTTGTTTACTATCCGCGGGACACCACAACAAATTGATTATGCTCGGCAACTTATAGAAGAAAAGATTGGAGTGAGTATTCGGAAAGGCATTTTTACTTGCTGTAAAGGTCCCCTGGTACGCTCATCCCTTATTGCTTCAAGATACAATTGAGATAATACAGAAAGTTGAACTGAATGGCTGAGGCTGTTTTCTATTTCTTCCCTCTTTTGGGTTGCTTGTTCAAATGTTATTAACTGGTTGATAGTAACTAAAAGTTATTGTTAATCAGCATCTGATTGTAAAATGAGACACATAAACATAATCACAGCCTAATTTGCACTCTTGATGGTAGTCTGAGAGGTGAAGGATTAAATGGGAAGAAGACAGAATGACCGTTTTCCAGATTGCAGTTATTGCTGTTCTTGTTCAGTGGATAATGAAGAATTTGACAGCCTAGGAGACCAATTTGGGTCCACTAAACTATTAAGTTTTTTAAAAGGCTACATTAAACACTAACTTATTTCTTTACAAACTCCTCTTACTCTCTTCAGGTAGATTTGTTTCAGTCATGGTTCATAATGTAGTCTTTCTGCTTTTTCATTTTTGTTTGCCTGCACATAGTTATAATTTCTTCTTGACTTTATTTTCACAGTTTTTGTGCATCTGGAATTTGTAATTAAGTATCTAAGTATGCAAACAGTGAGCAATTGGACTAAAAAACCTGTATTGATTTTTATACAATGCTCAGAATAGTTCATGCATAGTTTGGTAATGTTCTTTTTTTGCAGAGAATTGAACTGAAACAATATCCTTTGATTAAAAGTAAAACTTGTCACATTTTAATTTTTCTAAATGAATTCTCTGGTTGAAATGAAGAATGACTTGTTTTATATCTTCGTTCAGAACATTCATATCCTCTGACTTTTTTTTTAAGCCTACTAGTAAAGTTTAAGCCAGTGGTTGTCTAATTACTGTCTCTCAATCATCAGTTGTACATGAACATAAAGACCTTTCTGGTGGTCAACAGAATGAAGTATTTTCATTTTTTGAATATCTTGATACATTAAACCTGCTGTTGTTGGTTATTAGGAGAGGTTGTCCATAAACAGTGTGGGTGTTGTAATGGCATGGTCCTTGAGAACCAAATCAATGGGAGGAAGGCATTGGAGTGCTAGCTAGGAAAGAACTCGTAATGAATCAGCGCTTGGAAGGAAAAGTTTAGAGAACACCTGGGTGAAACCTTTTAGATGAGCCTCTATTGGAACTCAGACTTGTGTTTCCAGTGTGTGAAAACATGGGGGTCACTCTTCCCCCGCCCACTTCTTTCCTGTTATAGGGTCCAGTAAATCCTTTGGGTCCACCTGTTCCTCATGGGCCCCATGGTGTTGTTCCTGGCCCACATGGACCTCCTGGACCACCAGGTCCTGGCAATCCTATGGGACCGTATAATCCTGCTCCTTATAATCCAGGGCCTCCTGGTCCCGCACCTCAGTAAGTAACACTTCAATTATCTTATTTTTTTCAAAAGGTGATTCTCAAATTGGATTTCATTCTAAGTGGCTCTTTGTCTTTTACAGTGGCCCTCCAGCCCCATATGCGCCACAAGGGTGGGGAAATGCCTATCCACACTGGCAGCCACCAAATCCACCAGATCCAGGTAAGAAATTCAGTCTTTTTGTAAAAGGTTTTGTTCAGGCACACATTCAATGCATGATTGTACGTGGCCTGCTTTTAAAAGTGTGTTTTTTCTTTTTATTTATACGAGTAAATCTGAAAAGCTGTTTCTCCTTGGAATCTACTTCATTGATACCCACTTTGAATGTACACTTCCACATATACCATGTGTTGGTGGTGAATTGTGGAAAATCAGTTGCCAGAAAAGCAGGACTGTGCTTTCTTCTTGTTAAGGAAAGCATAACATTGGGGGCATGCATCCCAGTTTCACTTCTGTTTTTCTAGTCCGTTGAATATCAGAATTATTTACAGTGTTGAAGTGAAGTTTTTTTCCTATTAAATTCACTTTGATTTTTGTCTTTGTGCCCATTTTGTTCAGAGAGACCACTATGACAGATGCATTCCTCTGACGCATTATGTTTCTGTGATCCTCTCCAACAAATAGATTTGGGGTTTTACGTTTGACCATTGTCCCTTCTAATTTATTAGTAAACATGGTTTCTTACTATTTCTGCTGTAACTAAATCTTTTCTGAGTAAGTAGTGTTGATCCAGATGAAATTAAGCCCCTTAAATTGCTCCAAACTTCCCATGTTTCTCTTCCCTGTTTTGAGGGGTGGGTATTCTTCAGAACTTTCAGTCCCTATTAATTCTAATTTAATTAAAGTTGTTCCGGATCATCAGGTTCTGGGATTTCATTCTCAGTACTTAATTATTTTTTTCAGAATCTATTCTGAAGTCCATCCTCTTTTAGAAATCTTCACCTGAAGAAACTTTGAAAATAATCACAGTCTCTGTTTATCATCGTTGTATTGAGAAATTGGTGATTTTTTTGTAGGGTTACTCTTCCAAGTGCAAACATCTTAAATTTTAGGATAGTGATGCAGTATTTTCAGTTTTGCATTGCCTTTTTTAAAACCTTGGGCACGTGTTGTTTGCAGAATATTTACATTTTGGCAGAGCACAAGTATGATCTTGAGGCTCTGTTCCTACTGTACAAAAGATTCATCAATAATCCCAGCTAGTGCTAGTTGAAAATTTTTTTCTCTCAAAACCACTTTTGAATGAAAATTAGATTTTTTTTTTTTTTTTTTTAGAGAAGAAAACGCTTCTGTGGAAAAGTGCCAGCTTTCCATTGAAAAACCAAACATGAGTAAATGGGAATATTTTTCGGTTTTGGCTGCAATTTGAAATGCTGCTGTTTTATGGGAGTTTCAAGCTACATCTACACTAGAAGCACTGCAACTTTGTAGCTGCACTGATGCTGCAGTGGTTCTGGTGATGATGCTCTTAGCTGACGGGATAGCTCTCCCGTCGGCCTAATTTCTCCACGTCCCATGAAGGGCAGTGGCAAGAGAAGCTCGCCTGCCAACATAGCGCTGTCTAAACCAGTGCTAAGGTTGGGCAGGGGTGTGGATTATTCACACCCCTGAGTGACGTAAGTTATACCGAAGTAAATTCTAGTGTAGACAGGGTCGTAGTTTATCTCGTTCCCTTTCTGGACTGTAGATCCTGGGCTACACTACAGCTGGGGACACCTATGATGTGTGAATCAACAGGAGACTGTGGTGCAGTTTTGGGAGATGCAGTCTAACCAGGGGCCTGGTCTGTAGATAATAGGGGCATGAGGTTCTTTAAAACTTAAATTCCATGAGTCACTACAGCATTTCCAAATTGAAATTTTGTTTTAAACCAAAAAAAAAAAAAAAAAAAGCAGGGGGGCTTTCAGTTATTCACCAGAAGTCAACATTTTTGGCGGTGGGAGTCCATTTCTGACCAAAGCTAGTCCTGACCCAGTAATTCTGATGATGGAGAACTTTTGGCCATCTCTGCTGTGAGCAGAGTTCTTTTTCTTCATTTTACTGGTCTTTGTCAAGTATCATCTTCAAATTCTAGTTTTCTGACATCTGTAACAGCACTGGAGATACACAGATGTAGTAATTCATATAAAAATATCCCCATCTTCAGTTCTTTAAAGCAGAGCTATTCAAAGTAATTTCTCTTTTCTTTGATGGGGCTAGAGAGCACTGTAATCAGTTTATATCTATGGGTAGCCCAATTCTTCAAACTTTCAGTAAATTAATGTGTGAACTGCATGGGAGTGCAGAAGCAAAAGAATGACAAACCTTGATCTTGGTGTTTGTATTCTCTCGGTAAACATTCAGTGTTCAGTCAAGGAGTAACTCAGTGTATAGTTAGGGGTGGTATTAGGATGGTACAAGTGTTAGGTTGGTGCTAGCGTTAGAGATCATAGGATCAAACTGAAATTTTGTAATTGATGAACTGAACTATAATAGTATCAGCATTTTAGAATAAGTAGGAATCAGTGGACCAGATCCTATCCCTTGCTTTGCACTGTTCTGCAGCCACAAAGCAAACTAACTGGCGACACAAGAATTCCCCTGGTGCTGGGGGAATGCCTCGATGGTAGGGCTGGCATAGCAGCTCCTACACTACCCCCTTTCAGCATCCCTTTCCCTTTCACCACACCTTCCAAAAAAAAAAGTTAATTCTCTCTAAGTTGTTCCTTGGGACCAGCCAGGTCAGAGATGTATGCTTGCTTGCTTGCTTGCTTGCTTGCTTGCTTGCTTGCTTGCTTGTTTGTTTGTTTTGGGGGGGTGGGGCGGGGTCTTAAATCTCCTCCCTGAGATCTGGCCCAGTGTTTTAAAATACTTAACTTTAAAATTCTTATATTTAGAACATGCTATTTTAGTGCTGTGTGCATTTTCAGTATTTGGCTTTCATTTTTTTTTGGTAACGTTTTATTGTTTTCTCCTCTGCTCTACCCCATTAGTTCTCTCCAGAGCACCTGTGTAATTCTTTCCATCTGTTCAGTTTGTGGTGCTCCCTCACTGATTTTGTCCATGGGTGCAGTTTCAATCATCCTTTTCCCATATGCTTAGTTCTGTCTTGAGAATCCCAGTTGTAATTTTTTTTGCCTCCAACTCTGTTGATTAGCCACCCATATTCATAAACAGGTATCCATAAGCTTCAAGAACACACACCCACATTTGCTGCTGAGCCACATGAAGTTTTCCAATCCTTGATGTACCTGAAAGCTTCTTTTGCAAACTGGTGGTGTAATTATCTTCGTGTGGTTCAGCAGAAAGAGTAAATTGTTCCTAAAAGGTGAATGTGGATAAATGGGAGAACCAAGAGGATTGGAAGCAAAGACATTTGACTCTCTAGCTATAATTAAAAATAATGGGTGGAAGGGAAAGAGATGCTCAGATATGTAGAAGGTAGGTGTAACAGTGGTAACATGGTTTACACCTTTTAACAGCTAAAACTGTAAATTTGCCTGATATTCATAGCTATGCAAGGATGGGCATTCAGGATCTTGGGACACTTGTTGCATATTCCAAATGATTAACACTGTCTTTAATTTTTAACAGGGAAAACAGGTTAATTGCAAACTTATTTAAAAGAATGAAACTTCTTTGCTAAAACCATCTCACTATATCCATACTTACCCCCAAAATGGTGCTGTTAGTGTGAGATTACATTGGGAAAACTTTTGTTGAAATTCTGCAGAGTTACGTTGATCAAAACAAAAAATGTCCATGTTACAGTGCCATGGACATTTTAAATACAAAAAAATTAAAATCTTTGAATTCCTGAACCACGCCTCTAGCAATGTAAATTGTATAGTTAGGCTACTAAAACACCCATAGGTCAGCAGTATTGTACAAAAGTACACTTTGTAGCACATATGTAATTTACTACACTAAACACCCAGCCATCCCCCATGACAGATTGTGTGCTGTAATACGAAAACGTGACAATGAAGTTAACTTGGTTAATGTGATAACCTTAGCTCAGAAATTTTTTCATAACTTCCATTTTTAACGTATTTGTGTTTAATGTAACCAAATTCAGTTGATCTTAATGGGTTAAAATGAATTACAATATACACATAGCTACTGTAAAAATTAAGTATTTCATTAAAATTTCTCAGAAGACAAATTAGGAATGCCAGAAAAATTCTTGATCTATAAGAATTTTTTTTTTTTTTAACAAAGCCTACTGCTTACATTGTATGAGAGTGATGGTTTATTTCTTAGGTAAACCAGGAACAGACCCCAATTCAGCAGCATGGGCAGCTTATTATGCTCACTACTATCAGCAGCAAGCACAGCCGCCACCTGCAGCCCCTCCTGGTGGACCACCTACGACCCAAACTAATGGACAAGGTACACAGATCAATCTGTTACAAGGAAAAACTGCTCATTATTGAAGGAAAATAGTGGACCACCTAGACTTTTATCCTGTAAATGTTGATTGGGTTCTCCCATACAAGGGCTGATTTATTGCAGATTAGCCTATTGTGTTGGAAAATCCTTACTTCTAGTGTCAAAACTTTAAACTTGCAGCTTTGCTTCAGGTTCATGAGCGTTTGGGATAACCTTTAAAATAGTGGCAAAGAGTCCTGTGGCACCTTATAGACTAACAGATGTACTGGAGCATAAGGTTTCGTGGGTGATACCCACTTTGTCTATAAGGTGCCACAGGACTCTTTGCCGCTTTTACAGATCCAGACTAACACGGCTACCTTTCTGATACTTTAAAATAGTGGTTCTCAACCAGGGGTACCCATATCCTGCGGGTATGCAGAGGCCTTCTAGGGGATACATCAACTCATCTAGATATTTGCCTAGTTTTACAACAGGCTACATAAAAAGCACTAGTGAAGTTAATACAAACTAAAATTTCATACAGATAAAATGAGAAAGTAAGCAATTTTTCCATAAGTGTGCTATGACACATCTGTATTTTTATGTCTGATTTTTGTAAGGAAGTAGTTTTTTAAATTTACAGGTGCAAACTCAATTGATATGTCTCGTTTAAACCAATATGAGAATCCAAGCACAAAGTTATACCAGTTTAACTAAATCAGTATAAAATCACACTGTGATTTATATCTGTACAACTTTGTGTGTGCACCTGGTCTAAAACATTTTAGACTGCAAGTGGCATTTGCACAGTATGTGAGTGTTATAGATTTCTTGAATTCTTGAAATTTAAAGTATTAAGTTTTGAACTAATGATTATGTACAGTTTTGTTATTTTAGCGTTAGCTAGTAAATAAGCTTATTTTTATAGTGTGTTGTAGCAGATTAATTGCATTCATAAGTAAATTATATGTAAATATTTAAGCCATTTTTTGTTTCAAATTAATTAATAGCTGGATGCTTGGAAATGTTAGTATACAAACATTTTGTTTAAGTATATAACTAAATTCATGCATTATTTTATTTTTACTTATTATAAATCAGGAGAACAACCAAATCCAGCACCAGCAGGGCAGGTTGATTACACCAAAGCTTGGGAAGAGTACTACAAAAAAATGGGTATGTTATTCATTTTTGGTTTGTTAAAAAAGTAGATCTTTGTAAGGGGAAAATGGTGTTCACGTTTGATTTGGCGGAGTTTTAGCAATAAAAATATAACTGTTTAATGCCACAGTCAGTTGGCTTAGGTTCTTCTATTGTAGTAATTGAGCACATTGTGCCAGGAAATCTCACTGTAATTAAAATGTTATCTTTTCATTGTGCTATCAATCAGCAATGGGCAGTGTTCCACATTCGGGGAGGGAAAGTGTATATTTCTTCTTAAAATTCCTTTACTCCCTAGCTGGCGTTGAGGAACAGATGTAGAAGTGTTTTTTTGGTTTGGTTTTTTTAAGCAAACATGATTTCCAAAGAAACTACACTGTGTAACATATGAAACATCCCGTATTTAATTATTGAGTGGCAAAGTAGCATTATTTTTTTAATCTTTTTCAACTTAAATACAAATTTTTAAAAAATCTTCCAATATTTGGAGTTCATTCTTTCTTTTATGTTGCCTTTGGGAATCTGGAAATTTGAAGTGTGTTTTATAAAGTTGTTGTATATCTTCCTGGTTTGGAAGTTAATCTGTTTAACATTTGCTCTTAGATGACCACTTTTATGTCTTTTTATTTTTATTATTGTCTTTTATTTAGTCTAGTTTTTTATAATAAAGCTTGCTACAAATGAATGCCATTTCTGTAGGTTTTATATGGCATGTCATATTTTTTAAATCTGTTATTAGGTGTGCAACAGCTAAGTGCTATAAACTAAATCCTACAGCTAGTTTTTTAAAAAAATAAATAAAAGTGAAACTTGTGGTTCTTTGAAGGGATACATGTTTCACTTTGCTGTTCAGTTGTCAGTCATTTCTTTATTTCTCCTTTCTTCAGTAAAGAAGGAAAATTTGGCACTGATGTGTCAGACCTGCCAGTAGGTGCTAATTCACTTTTCTGGGTCATGACCTCTTCTCCCATTTTGAACATAATCTCGTTCATGGGGCTCAGCCATATCCTTAGGCATACTCCAGAATTCCTATCTCTGGCCATGCAAATAATAGCAGCTTTGATTTCTCACTTTTTCTATTATCATACTTGTGTTTAAAAAGGCAGACTTTGGAGTAGCAGTGAGCAGTATTTCTCTTCTTTTCAGTCTTCATCCAGGGGCAGTTTTTAGGGGCATGGTGCACCAAATTAAACCACCCATCAGTCTCCTTTACCTCTATTTCTTCTTTTCCTGAGCATGATGCAGTCGTGACCAAATGGAGCAGATGAACAATTTAAGAGGTCTTCCATCCAGGAGGGGGAGTTCTGTCACAATTCTCCCAGCCTAAAAACACTTTGCCAAAAATGGGCTCAGATTCTTAACGTTTGTTGGGCTTTTCCATTCTTTACCTTAACCGCTCAGACTTCTCTTCAAGGGTGAATCAGTCCTATTCAGATCCTGTTTAGTGCCTGTGAATCTACAGTCAGATGCTACATGCTGATCTACATACAGTCTACATGCTGATCATGGATTTTTCCCATTAACTCCTTCCCCATTGATCCAGTCCACGACTAAGGCAACAAGCTCGAGAGTCTCTTCTCACATTCTTAAAGGGATAATTGCAGTCCTTGTCAAGAAATCTGGTATTTGTTCTAACTTGGTTTCCCTCCAAAGGAGGATCTAGGCTCCTTCAAGGACCTTTCCCTTCATTTCCTTACTAAGTGCATATCAGATGATGAAGGGCCCAGGGGCCCAGAGCATGGGTAAGTCCTGAAAAAGGGACCAGTTCTCAGATGGGGGAGAAAGGTAAGGCAAAGAATTCCAAAAGGGCAGAACAAAGAGGAATTCAATAGTTGGGAAGCATTCCAGATCCTTATCCTTCTGTTCTAGCTCCAGCTGTAGTTAATCTCATGAAAGGAGTACTCTTGACTTTAAACCTTTGTAACCTTGAGCTAGAGAACCAGAAGAGGTCATTTCTCCACCGACATGTTCAAGGTAATGGGGAAGGAAGGTGATTTCCCCATTGAGATCCATCCAAAATGGAGGATGAACAATTGATATCCAAGGGCAAATATTATTCAGTATTAAGTCAGAATTTGCAGTTCGCCTTCTCTTTCTTCAAAGAGGTTGTAAGGGAGGAATGGGAGATCTCTGACATGGGGAAGAGACTGTCAGCAACACATTATGCTCTGTAAGCTTTCAAAACCCCAAATGCTCCCACCTCGATAGTTGCAGTGGTACCATCCGTTGTAAACCGTATAGTAATTCCTGGCAGGAAGATAGAAGCCACCTTTCATAGGGACTGGGAGCTACTCTGGTAATTACATGTTTCATGAGAGCAAATGCTTGCTGCCGCCCCCCAGAGCCACAATAAGTTTTAAGTTTGTTATGAAGACAGTTATTCTTAGCTGTTGTATTCATAGTGATGGGTAAATAGTGATGGGTCCATGATTTCCATGAGGTTAGCAGCAAGGGCCATGGCTGCAGACTCCATGGCCAAACACCCACCAACTCCATCTTAAACACAAGACTGCAGATAATTACACTTTGCAAATTCACCATCTCAAAATTTTCAAGTGGAATCCTGTTTGAGGAGAAGCTTGAAAAGCTGGTAAGTGACAGTTTGGACAAACCAAATTACTTGCTACCCACTCCAGCAAAGTCAAAATGGCAGAAGTTATTTTTTTCCTATGAACAACAAAGATACCATCTTATTTCAAGAATAAAGCCTGGGCATGAAATGCCAGGGAGAAAGCCAGATCAGGAAATGGGCACTTTCCCTCCTTTCAGTCCAAACCATCAATGTGGCTGTAAGGAAGTCTGCCTCTGCCCAGGGCTAGGAGGCAAAATATCGTGCTCTTCAGACTCATGACTCAGACAGTGGGTACTAGAGAGCATAGCAAGAATACTTTGGGGTTGTCTTCTCCACATTCTTCTTTCTTTCTGTCTCAAACCTTGAAGAGTAACAAACATCAATCCATACTGAATAACACATTTATTGCAAGTTGGGGCAATAGAGCTTGTCTTTTTAAGACCAAAGATACCCCAGGGTCTACTCTATTTTCATATTAAGCAATAGATCAGGTGAAGTCCAGATCATCCTAGACGTCAAGAAACTGAACAGGTAGCTGAAGATTAAAATACATGGCATTCTTCCAGTATAGCAGCAGAATCTCCTGCATATGACCTGATATTGCTGGACCCTGACAGAAGCTTAACTGCTATCAGCAGTTTATCAATTTCACCTGCCAAACTGCTGCTGCCAATGCAGAGTATTGCAGTTAGGTCTATCCTCTGCCTCCAGATTTTTGTCAAAAATAATAGTGGTGATAGCAAGACTCTGGACTAAAGGAACTCATATATACCCTTTGTTAGGCAACATAGTTGCTTAGAAGTTGATAATACAAGGAGGGCTAGTGTGTTCCTGACATAGGAAAAGTTTGACTAGATTCAGGCACTGATCTAAGGCATTACGTTGTGGAGAAACACCAGTCCATCCTTACCTGCAGCTCCCAGGTCTTCTGGTCACATGAATAAATGCAAGACTGCATGTGAGTTTCAGGCGTTCCAGGACCATTCAAACAAGACGCAGAGGAAAATGAGGATGCCATCCACTGTGATTGTCCCTCTGCTGGTAGAAACAGGAAGTCCATGTGATGATAGAACCTTCTCTTCAGTCAAGAGGCCAGCCTTTTCCATACCACCAGCTTCCTAGGGATGAGAAATCAGGTTGGCTGTTCTGGCAGTCGGGCAACACAATGATCGTTACATATATAAATCAATGAGGGAGTGCAAAGAATCTCAAGTCTAAATGCCTAAGCACGAATTCTCCTATTTCAATCAAGATCAAAATAAAAGGACACCATAAAACCAAAAAGTGGACTAAGTCTTCTTCAGGTGACTAAGTTCAGGTAGACAACCCAGAATGGGTTGAATGAAGAAGTATTCCAGCAAATATCCAGAGAGCCAAGCTATCCCTCATATAGTTATATTTCCATCCAGTTGGAATGGAGAGTTAAGGGAAGCAGACCAAGGTTAACTGAGGATATGTTCTGGTTCACAGAGGGCCTAAATGGTTTCTTTGTGTGCTTCCAAGGCCCCATCCCTTCCACTGTAAGGAGAAGCAATTAAAAAGATGAAGGCATAATCATTGTTAACACAGATTGGACCTACTGGGGTTATCCTAATGGTCTTAATTTTAATTTCTCACCAGTTAGGATGCTCTGTTGCAGATCCTGCTGCAGAATCCCAATCTTGACTACCTGAAACTGACAGCTTGGTCACTGATCATCAAGCTCTAAATAGGATGGGATGTTCATCCTAAGTAATAAACTCTTCTAGCCTTTCATCTTCTCTGCCTACACACAAATTTGGACAAAATTCTTTCAGATGCTTGGAGAGAGATCCTAGGAAATCAGAAACTGTAGTTCTGGATTTCTTTGGTCTGAAATCTCCCACTTGTTTCTTTTTGTCTCAGCATTAAATAGTGTTATAAGCACAGATCATTGAAATATTAAGCAGATATTTCAAGATTCCATAGGGTAGTACATCTATCCAAACCAGCAGTCAGACCCGTCCTCTCTTCCTGCAGATCTACGGATCTGCAGTCTTCACAGCCTATTCACTAAGACACAAGATGTAAATTCCATACATTTTCTTTACAGAATCATGATTCCGGGTTGCAGTCATGTCAGCAAGAAGAGTGTCTGCTCTTAGAAGGCACAAGCTTTATTATTTTTTCCACAAAGACAGTCACTTACTATTCCAAAATAATTCCTAGAATCAGTAATTACAAAGGAACTTTTTTCCATACATTGAGGGAGTTCATTCTTTAGTTTTACTCAAAGCCTCAACACCCTAAAGAGCATTGCACATTATGAGTATGAGACGCACTCTTAAATTTTATCATCGTAGAATCTTCTAGTTCAGGATGTAATCATTGCTTTCCTTTACCTTCTGTACCTGGGTCTGAAAATGTCTAGATTTTTCATAGTCGAACTCTGCATCAGCGAGGTCCAAAGATAAACCGTCTGAGTGGATCAAAGCCCATTCAGCATGCTCTGCAGTAACATCTTGGCAGATGATGAAGCGTCAGCCACCACAGAAGAATCAGAAAATTTTCCAATTGATCACCCATTAACATGTTTATAAAATGCTTGACCTTAATTCCTGTTCAGAAGCATTGTTCAGAAGTCCCAAGGTATCATAATAATACTTAAGGAAGGAATTCCTCTCCTTCCATATTGCCCACTACAGCCTAGAACTAAGAACTAAAAGAACTAAACTATTAAAGAACTAAAAAAAGAGCCACCATGGTTTAACAACCATGTAGAAGAAGCAGTGAGAGATAAAAAAGGCATCTTCTAAAAAGTGGAAGTCAAATCGTAGTGAGGTAAATAGAAAGGAGCATAAACACTGCCAAATTAAGTGTAAAAATGTAATAAGAAAAGCCAAAAAGGAGTTTGAAGAACAGCTAGCCAAAAACTCAGAAGGTAATAAACACAATGTTTAAGTACATCACAAGCAGGGAGCCTGCTAAACAACTAGTGGGGCCCCTGGACAATCGAGATACAAAAGGAGTACTTAAAGATGATAAAGTCATTGCAGAGGAACTAAATCATAGAATATCAGGGTTGGAAGGGACCTCAGAAGGTCATCTAGTCCAACCCCCTGCTCAAAGCAGGACCAATCCCAAATTTTTGCCCCAGATCTCTAAATGGCCCCCTCAAGGATTGAACTCACAACCCTGGGTTTAGCAGGCCAATGCTCAAACCACTGAGCTATGAATTCTTTGCTTCAGTCTTTACGGCTGGGGATGTTAGGGTGATTCCCAAACCTGAGCCATCTTTTGTAGGTGACAAATCTGAGGAATTGTCACGGTTTGAAGTATCACTAGAGGAGGTTTTGGAATTAATTGAGAAACTTAACAGTAACAAGTCACCGGGACCAGATTGCATGCACCCAAGAGTTCTGAAAGAACTCAAATGTGAAATTGCGGAACTATTAACTGTGGTTTGTAACCTGTCCTTTAAATCAGCTTCTGTACCCAATGACTGGAAGATAGCTAATGTAACGTCAGTATTTAAAAAGGGCTCTAGAGGTGATCCTGGCAATTACAGACCGGTAAGTCTAACGTCAGTACCGTGCAAATTAGCTGAAACAATAGTAAAGAATAAAATTGTCAGACACAGAGAAGAACATAAATTGGGCAAAAGTCAATATGGTTTCTGTAAAGGGAAATCCTGTCTAATAGATTACTAAGAGTTCTTTGAAGTTGTCAACAAACGTGGACAAGGGGGATCCAGTGGACATAGTGTACTTAGATTTCCAGAAAGCCTTTGACAAGGTCCCTCACCAAAGGATCTTATGTAAATTAAGTTGTCATGGGATAAGAGGGAAGATCCTTTCATGGATTGAGAACTGGTTCAAAGACAGGGAACAAAGGGTAGGAATAAATGGTAAATTTTCAGAATGGATAGGAATAACTAGTGGTGTTCCCCAAGGGTCAAGTCCTAGGACCAGTCCTGTTCAACTTACTCATAAATGAGCTGGAGAAAGGGGTAAACAGTGAGGTGGCAAAGTTTGCAGATGATACTAAACTGCTCAAGATAGTTAAGACCAAAGCAGACTGTGAAGAACTTCAGAAAGATCTCACAAAACTAAGTGTTTGGGCAACAAAATTGGCAAATGAAATTTAAAGTGGATAAATGTAGAGTAATGCACATTGGAAAAAATAACCCCAGCTATACATACAATATGATGGGGGCTAATTTAGCTACAAGTAATCAGGAGAATGATCTTGGAGTCATTGTGGATAGTTCTCTGAAGACGTCCACGCAGTGTGCAGCGGCAGTCAAAAAAGCAAACAGGATGTTAGGAATCATTAAAAAAGGGATAGAGAATAAGATAAAATATCTTACTGCCCTTACGTAAATCCATGGTACGCCCACATCTTGAATACTGCATACAGATGTGGTCTCCTCATATCAAAAAAGATATACTGGCATTAGAGAAGGTTCAGAAAAGGGCATCTAAAATGATTAGGGGTTTGGAACGGGTCCATATGAGGAGAGATTAATGAGGCTAGGACTTTTCAGCTTGGAAAAGAGGAGACTAAGGGGGGATGTGATAGAGGGATATAAAATCATGAGTGGTGTGGAGAAAGCGAATAAGGAAAAGTTATTGTTCCCATAATATAAGAACTAGGGGCCACCAAATGAAATTAATGGGCAGCATTAATTAACAATAAATTTGTTTATTAAAACAAAAGGAAGTTCTTCTTCACACAGTGCACAGTCAACCTGTGGAACTCCTTGCCTGAGGAGGTTGTGAAGGCTAGGACTATAACAGGGTTTAAAACAGAACTGGATAAATTCATGGAGGCTAAATGCATTAATGGCTATTAGCCAGGATGTTTAAGGAATGGTGTCCCTAGCCTCTGTTTGTCAGAGGGTGGAGATGGATGGCAGGAGAGAGATCACTGATCATTACCTGTTAGGTTCACTCCCTCTGGGGCACCTGGCATTGGCCACTGTCGACAGACAAGATACTGGGCTGGATGGACCTTTGGTCTCATCCAGTATGGTCCTTCTTATGATGTTAAACTGGTGGGTAAGTAATTGTTAAGAATAACAAAATTGACTGCTTCTCTGGGAGTTTGCCTCCCCCTCTTAGTCTGGCTTCTTTGAGAAGTCTTTCATATGCTTCTACAATGGCCTCTTCAAGGTGCATGTGTATGTATAGTTAATATGATCTAATAAAGCATTACTGGTAAAAAGTTTCAGTATGCTAATTAGAATTTAGTGTTTCAGTACAGCTTTGGAAGGTGGAAGGACTCATCCTGAGTGAAGGGACGTGGCGAAGCCCCAGAATTCCATTATTCCTGTGGGAATTCTGTGCCAAAAAATTAAATTCTGCACACAATACTTTAAAATTCTGCAAACAAAATTTCCCCCAGGAGTAGAGAGAGAAGCCCATGCGACAACCCAGTTCCTGCTTCTTTGTCATAGTCTTCTCTTCTCCTCCCCTCGCTCCCCCCCAGCGCAGCCAGGGGGCCCAGACATTCACATCTCTTCCCCCCAGAGCCCTGCTGTGGGGCCCTCCCTGGCCCAGACACTCTCACCACCTCCGCCCAGACACTCACACCCCATACCCCCACCCTCCCCCGAGGCCAGCTGCAGGTGCACATCTCCTCTTCTTTTCTCTCTCCCCCCCCCCCCAAGACACAGACCCTACCCTCCTAGAGCCCAGGGAAACCCTGGAAACCCTCCAGTTCCCTCTCCCTCCCCCCAGCCTTGTCTTCTATTTGCGAGCAAGTTGGGTTTTGCCAGGTCCAGCGGCTCCTACTGGTGGCCAACATCTCTACAGCCTATTTCTATGTGGGGACAGATGGAAATTCTGCACACCCACCATTAATTTCTGCAAAATTGTGCAGTGGCACAGAATTCTCCCAGGAGTAATTCCATGGAGTAAGCTTGAGCTGTCTCTATTTGCCAGAAAAGTAGTCTAACCCAGATCCTTTCTGGACCTCTTCCACAAAGTAAGTCAGCAGATAATAAATTCGATACTGGTTTTGGTGTGAGTTTTTGCACTCCATAAAAATAAATGTTTCCTTTTCCAGTTGGGCTTCTGGAGATGTGAAGGGAAGAAGTTGGAAAGTGCTTTGGGATATAACTATATACAAGATAGAGCTGGCTATTGTATTTATACAATTCAGAAATTGGAAGCCTTTGCATGGTACCAATACACAATACTGTACATTTCAGCACCATACTTTAACTTTCTTTTTTCTTTGACCCGTATCTAATACAAAATCTCTAGCTATAATTGAAAGTAGATATGTGAAAGCAAATTTCTTGTTGAAGTCACCAGAAGTATCTGTTGACCACAATATTGGAGGAGGGTAAATGCAAATGGCATGTGACAGACTACATAACTTCAGCTCTTAAATTTCCATTTGGGTCATAACTTAAGTTTTCTTGATCAGGAACAGAACGTAAAGCATCTCTTCTGTCTACACAATTGGATCAAGAGAAAGTAGAATTTTAAATTTTCTTACAGGATTAAGTGGTATCGACTGTGCTGGCTTTACCGTACTAATATGGCAATGACAAAAATCACTAACCCTTAGGAAAACTTTTAATATCCAAGTGTATGTAAACTGAACACTGGCTGATTTTGCTCCAGTGCTGTGCCAGGGAGAAATTTTGGCTATCGGGAGGTGTGAATCCCTCCTTCTGGGAGCTATTAATAAGAGAGAGGCTGTGTCAGGAGATCAAGCTACGGGGATGGAAAGGGTTCGCTAGGGAGCTGTAAGGAGTCTTATAAAGTGAGCCATGTTTAGGAATAGAAGACTGGGCTTCTGGAGATGTGAAGGGAAGAGTTGGAGAGTGCTTTAGGATATAACTTATTGCATGCAATAGAACAGGCTACCTCATATTTACAAAAATATAGGAACTGGAAACCTTTGCATGGGGCGTACACCCAATGCATTTGCAGAAGAGGTTTGGAATAAACAAAAGAAAAACAGAAGGGATGTCTTTCACTCTGGTACTTCCTGTAAATCCTTTGTTTCTTATTTTACTGTGTTTCTAGCTGATTTGTTTCCTCAGAAGATCCAGGTTTGTTTAAAATCTTTGACTCAGTGAGTAGGGATCAGTTTGAGTTGCAGAAACTAAAGTGTTTTCTTTTTATTTTTGCAGTTTTCTATTCTCCCTTCATGTCTCCCAAAATAAAAAATAAAAAAATCTAGGAACCTTACACACTTTGTTAGCCAAGATTATAAAAATTAGGATATATCTTAATATATCAGTATGTATATATACTAATATTCCATAAAGACTTGTCTTTGGAAGATCAAGACAGGTCAGTTAATCTTGTCCTTGGCTATCTCAACCAGCCATCTTGAGCACCTCAAACTCTACCTGAATGTGTGCTAGTATTTTGTCAGTAGGCATGTGTTTCTATTATAATGGCAGCTGGCAAAAGCACCTTTGGAGTGTTGTGGCTCTTGAATGTCAGTTGGGATGTCCCATTGTCATGCAAAAAGGTGGTGGTAATAATAGGAGGAGTTAGGGGTTTCTGAATTCAGAGGACTTGGAAGGAGGAAGATGTCAGGGGCATCCTTGACCTTCCTTTCAAACAGAAATATTATTGGTTTGATTTTTCAGTAATAACTGTTGCCTGTTGGATGGAAAAAGTGAACTTGTGCTATTGGCATATTCCATGTACCTTATTGCCTTCTGCTTACAGCTTTGAGCACTGTTGAATGAGGCAGTAGTTCTTAATAATAATTCTCCAATTATTGTGTGTGTTGAGAATAAATTAGAGAGCTTGAAATTTGGAGGTCAGAGGGAAGGAGGAGGAGGAGCTTGGGGATTGTCTTCTTTTGTGGAATATATTAATAAAAATATGTGCTCTTTGATGGAAGTGCTTAGCTTTAATAGTGTTAAACAAATCTTGAGATTTATTTCAATTTGCTTGGGTAGAAAATCAATTAACTTTAAATTTAATGAATTAATAGCTGGTGTGTTAGTAAATGCAGCCTGTGCAACAAGATCACTTTTTGTAATCTGACTACTTAATTCCTCTCCCTTGCTGATCTGCATTTTAACTGAAAATACTGTCAGTTGTTTAATTCAAGTAAATCCAAGTGGGCATGCTTGGAAAAGAAAGTGGTGTTCTCCTCCCCCTCCCATCCCCCCCCAACACACACACACACACACACACACACACACACACACACACACACACACAAGTGTGCTCTGGAACACGTTTCAGCAGAAATCCTTTTTATTTTTTGCTTTTAAAAGTATTAACATACAAGGTGTAAATGACAAAATGTGAGTATTCATGTGCAAACTTCCTGACTCCTGCACACTGCTTTCTATAAAGGATGTCCTCAAATTCAGTCACATAGAAGTAGTAAAATCTGTGTTGTTGATATTTAAGCATATTTGAAATGGTAGTGTCCCAGAGTTAAGTGGCTCTATAATATCAACAGGAAGAATAGCATTGTGTAAATTGCTTGATATTTACATGTATGCTATTTTTAACTTTTTTATTTGGACCTGAAATCCACTGAGAGGCAGAATACCTCTGTCTTTGTATATATGTATAATTTTGGTGTACACGGGAGTCTTTACATTAAAATGTGGGGGGTTTTTCAGGTCAACAAGGGCAGCCACAAGATTATTCAAAGGCTTGGGAGGAATATTACAAGAAGCAAGGTAATGTTTGCTAGAAATGAGATTATTTTTAGCTTCTTTGTCTTTGTTACAGCAAAAAAGTTATGTAGTCCTAATTTATTTTAGGTCAAGCAGTTCCAGCTCCAGCTGGGGCCCCCCCAGGTCAGCCTGATTATAGTGCAGCATGGGCTGAATACTACAGACAGCAAGCAGCATATTATGCCCAGACAAGTCCACAGGGAATGCCACAGCATCCTCCAGCACCACAGGTATAAAATTCTATGAATTATTTTGTGTTTTTATAAATATTTTTTTTGCATGTCTCCTGTTTTGTTACCTTTGGAGTGTGCATCCTTTTTTTGTAGCAAAATAACTCAGAATAATTAGTAAATGACTTTTATCTGGTAACTTGAGTTCTCTATCTCTTCAGAACGCTCAGTGCTTTTGATTAAAAATTTTTCTCCCCCAGGGTTTAGAAAACCATGCAAGAAGCCACCACCATTTACATTAACCAATTTTTCTTTCTTAAAGGCTTCACTCCTGAGTTAGCTCAATTTAAAGGATTTTCTTTAACTTTTTGTGTATCTCTTATGTATCTCTTCTGCACAGGGCCAATAATAAGAAGTGGACAATACAGTATTTGCTTCATTGTGTGGGGGAAAAAACCTTTGTTAAATGTATGGATGCAGACGCCTTGATGAAGATCTTAATTTTGTTTGGTTTAAAAATAGTGTTTTTGAAAATGTACAAAATATCTATCACTACTGATAGGAGGTAATATTTCTGTGTAGAAATGAAAATTGGTTTGTTTTTAGTATATTAGTGTAGATGTACACATTCCAGCAAATGTATTTGCAATTATTATGTGGTCAATGCTTTGTGATATAAATGTACTTTTTCAATGTATACTTTCACTTTTAAAATGCCTGTTTTGTGCTTTACAATAAATAATATGAAACCTCCTGTGTCGGTAAGTTGGATATGTGGGTATTTAAAGAATTCTAGGACTTACTAGTAATGCTGAATTAAGGTATATGTACCCAAATGAGATTTTTTTTTCCCCCATGAAATCTTAGAATGAGTTAAAAAACTTGTCATTGGCATGTTTTTCCCCTTTTCAGAATAGTTGTAGATGGAGGATCTCTTTCATTTATTGTATTTTGCTGTCTAGCACCAGTAATCTTGATACCTTTATTTTCTTTCTATTTGATTAAAAACTGCATGTGTTTAAAAAGGTGATCTTTTGGCATACTTCCATTGCATTAACAGTGAAATTTCCCTTTTTATACATGACCACTGTTTCAGACCTGTACAGCTGCTATAAGTTAACCTTTCTGTTTTTAATTTGATACTTGACTGTTTCAGCATAACTATTTTAAACATTTTTCAGATTAGTTATAAAAGGTTTTTGCTTTTATAATTAAATGTTCTAAGCATTCAGTTTGCAGTAGTTCATTTCAAAAATCAGTGTAGAAAGGTGAACGTGGTTACCAGAATTGCATCTGACATTGAAACTTTATATTTTGTTTGGGGTGGGGGGAGTGGTTGACAGAGAACTTCATTCAGTACAGATAAGTTCTGTTGTGTAAATGCTCAAGACCAGTTGTTGAATCAAATTATTTGATATACTTTTTCGTTACATTACTGCTCGTACTGAAAATCTGATATTCTGTTGAAATTCATTGTTTGCTGTTTGCATATTTATTGGCTCTTTGCATATATTAGACTACATGCAATACAGTCTGTCTTGCCATTGTCTGTTGAAGTGCAGGTTTGATCCAGCCAGTATAGAACTAGCTCTATAGGGGTGAGGAGGACTGTGCTGTGTATCATCCTTGATTGTTCCTTCAAGGAGCATTGCACTGTAAGTACATCAGAATGACAAATTGATGAACTGCAACAGTATCGTTTGTCAATGTTCCACATAATGCAAATGCCATACTTGTGTGAATATTATGTTGGAATACAGTGCTAATATCTTAGGAAATCATAACTGCTTCTTAATTCAGAAACATAGGTGTGCATATATATATGTGAGCTTTATGGGTAAGTATTCTTGAAATGTTCAGCAATAGCTAAAGAAAATCTTGTGTTATCTAAGTAATACAACATTTTTCACTAGTGCTCCTGAGACAAAGGTTGTATTATTTAGCTTATGAAAATGTGCATATCTTGTTAATATGAAAGTGATTGGAACTGCTTGATAGACAGAAGTTGTTTTGTCTTAAGTTAGTTTGCAGACATGTAGTGATGCAGGTATATGTTAAACTATTTTATAAGCCTGTATTAATTAGCCTTATCTTTTTGGAGCACCATTTGTTGCTTTGAGAATACTTTTTTAAGGTGGCTGCATAGAGAAGTAAAACTTAAGGCTTGAAATTTGAAGTAGTTTTATTATTCAGATAATTAGCAATGTATTTTATTGTGTTTGTAGAACCTGGAGGGAACTACCTTACCCCTTTTTAGATTAGGAATTTTAGTAGTAGTTTGAAACAAACAGCTAGGAAGATATTGCAATCTTTAGTGTAGGATATGAAGTTTAATAGTTAAGATATTTTGCATGATACTTTTGTAGATGACCTTATAGTAGAATGGTGCATTTATTACTAATTAAACTGAACAAAATTAAATTCACTGGATTCTTTATCATTCACAAAATGGAGGCTGTTGATTTTGATTCATTTTAAGGTATAAAATCTTTATTAATTGCAAACAGTGCAATTATTTATACTTCACAGTGCCTTCCCAGACCTTCCACCTTAGGTTCTGCTGCAAAAAGCAACAGGTAAGCACAACCTAAGGAAGTATATAAATACATATTTCAGTACATTAATGTTGTCCCTGTGAGATTTTTGTGGTTGTGTATTCAAAAGCAATCTGCTGATTTCCCCAAATGCATTCTGTTACTCATGGTTCCATTTCAGTGGAAAGTCTCTCAGTTGTTTAAACAACCGTTCACATTTCTGGGTAAATGTATCTTTATTTTTTAGAAAAGATGAGTGGATTGCTGCAATAATTAAACTTAATCTGAATAAGTCATTTTTTGTTACTTTTTCCTCAAATAGCTGAATTGTAACAATTTAACAAAGGAAAACAAAACTTTTTTCCCCCCAAGATGCAGGAAATACTTGGTTAGAAACTTCAACAGCCTTCACAAATGTTTTTATAATTGGCAGGTCATTATTCCCACCCCACCCCTAAAAGCTAAATAGAATACTGTGTGTTTCTCTTGTCACTGGAACTGATAACTTGACTTTTTTTAAAGAAGTTATACAACATAATATTAGTGAAATTTTTAGATAAACTAGTTTGCTTATCCATCTGATATAGTAGGAAAATTGACACAAGTTTTGCAGAATAGTATGTCTTACTAGAAAGCATGTGCACAAGTGAAATGTTAACTGTATGGCAAATAATCTTTTCGTTATCTATATAGCAATCAGTATTTTCTGTTCTTTGATACTTTAACTGAATTGCTGTATACTTTTGCCAGTTTAAAATGTTTGTTTTATTCGATGGTCTGGTACAGTTTTTTAGTTAAAGCAGCATCTCATCAGTTTTTGTTTATTCAATATATAAAATGTGCTGATCCTTTTTCAAAAGTCCTGCTTATATCTATATCAAAGAAAAATATTCAAAAATACTGCCTTCATTTTCACACACAGTGCTGAAGATGCTGCAAGCACCAAATCATAGCTCATAAAATCAGGTCCTGAGATAGTTACTACCAATAAAGAGGAATCCTTTGAGTGTATGCCATTGGTGAGCCGATGAGCACGGACCATAGAAGGGGTCCATGTAGAAGGTAAAATTGGCAAAACATGTATCCCATACATAATGGTGTAGGGTATAATTTTTCTGTCTGATCACTTCTCATTCTTTAAAGTGCTATTTGCTTGACCATAAATGTTCAATAATCTGTTTAGTTTTAAAAACTATGTGGCTAATAATATTAAACTATATATTTTAATTTATATTCTTCTGAGCAGTCAAGCTTAGATATATTTACCTTCTGAAATTAATAGTTGCACTTAATTCCCTCAAGCCACTTCATTTTTGTTTACTTGTAGTTTGATATGTAACTCACATTTATTTTTCACATGAGAACTAGGTATGTACCCTAGTGGGTTTTAAATCCTAAGAATTTATTGTCTGGGGTGGGATTTCAGTTTCACTTCCTTAAACATGCTGCTTTTTATTTCACCGTTACGTGAATATTTTAATAATTAAAACCTTAAATTGAGTAAATTTAGGAAGTGGGAGGAAATAGAAAAGACAGGCCAGTTATTTGGATTAATGAGGGAATGTGAAAGTCATAATGGCTTCAGTTTAGTGTTTGTGGCATATTGATTTTCAGCTCACTTATTGCTGGACTTATAGGCATATTTTATGCTAAGTGTAGTGTTATTATTTAAATCAGTCTCCAAACAGTATTTCTTTTTAGAGGACAGAAGATCATTTAAATTACTAGAATCTTATTTCTGAGCGAAGATTGTTTTGTGTTTGGTAGAAAAGTAATTGAACTTTCCAAAATGGGACGTTAAATAAATATATCTTGATTTGATAGAACCTCGCAAATGAAATAGGAAGTTGAGAGTACCGCAGTTTTAAAAGGGAAGTAGGGGAAGTGTAACGTTTAATATAGTAAAAGCATTTACAGATCACTTTCTTCAGCCTTTATACTGTAGGACATGGCATGAAATACAATGTCAGCTGGAAGAATAACCTTCATTTAGAAGTATTATAGTGTGTTTTGGTGTCCAGGCAGGTTGTATTATTATTCACTGCACAGCCTATCTTACATGAAATATTTCATCTTCTTCCATAAAAGTTTTATTGGATGCTAGAAACTATTTTCCCCCCTCGTGAAATAGCTTTTCTATGTTTCCTTTGCATGTTGTAAATTGGCAAAATTTGGGTCTTCCAGTAAGCATACAGTTGACAGGGTTCCCTCATCCCTAGTAATACCCTATAAAACTCTCATGTATATGCACATATTTCTCTTATGCATGTGAGATGCATTTTCGTCCTGAGAAAAGTGTTCTCTACAGAAACTACCCGTGTGTAAAAAGAAGATTGGCTTTATAAGGCTACTGTGATGGGAAGTGTCTTAGGGAGATGCAGCTTGGACTTGAGGTAAATTGAATGCTTTACAAAATGTGGTTTTGAGCTTGCATTATTGACATTGTATGTAATATGGGTACACATTAACTGTATAACATTTTTGTATGGTTTTATGGTTTTCTCAATAAATGTAAAATGATGGATAGTACAAAATAATGTTTGTCTTCTTTCCCCCTCTTTCCTTCTGGCTTCATATTGACTTTCACATGTCTGCGTCAGATGGAGAATACATACATTTGTGATTATTTTCACAGTACGATATAAATTAATGCAAGAAACACTGAAATGTAAGGCTGGAAACTAGTCCTTGTCACCTCCTGTACTAGGATCAGACCAAGTATACCTAGACCATTGCTGACAGGTGTTGGTTTAACCCAGGGGTGGGCAAACTTTCTGACCTGAAGGCCACATCTGAGTGGGGAAATTGAATGCAGGGCCGGAGCAGGGAGTTGGGGTGTGGGAGCAGGTGAGGTTTGGGGGGCAGGGGGTTGGGGAGCGGCTGAGGTGCAGGAGGGGTGTGGCAAGGGGTTGGGGGGCGGGCTCTGGCCCAGCGTCGCTTACCTGGAGCAGCTCCAGGGTGGCAGTGGTGCTCCCATGCCACTCCCGGAAGCAGCCAACAGCATGTCCCTGCGGCCCCTGGGGGATGGGGCAGAGGGCTCCGCATGCTGCCCTCGCCTGCGGTACCTCCCTCGAAGCTTCCATTGGCCACGGTTCCCTGTTCCTGAGCCCTCTGCCCCCCGCCCACCCCAGGGGCCACAGGGACGTGGTGCCAGCCACTTCCAGCAGCGGTGTGGGGCCCGCGGCGCCAGAGGAGTGGCAATCCCCCAGGCCTGATCCAGCCCATGGGCCATTGTTTGCCCACCCCTGGTTTAACCTGTTCTTAAACTTCCAGTAATGGGGATTCCACGGCCTCCCTTGATGATTTACTCCGGAACTTACCATTAGAAATTTTTCCTGATACCTTCCTTGCAGCAGATTAAGCTTGTCCATACATAAGTGACAGGGAGAACAGCTGATCACTGTCTTTTCTCAAAACTAAACATACCCATTTTTTTAAATCTTTCCTTATCAGTCATCTGATTTTAAACCTTGGTATCACTTTTGTTGCTGTCCTTTGGAATAAGCATGACGCCCAAAACTGGGGCCACTGTTCCATGTGCAGTCTCACCAGCGCTGAGTAGAGTGGGAAAAGCTGTCTTTCATACAACACTCCAGTTAAAACACCTCAGATATTTGCCTTTTTTGAAACTGCATCACACTGTTGACTTGTATTGCTAAAAAGGATATGGAGGCTATAATGGATCAGAAATTGAATACAACTGCCTAGTCCAGTTATTTGCCATTTTGTATTTATAGATTTGGATTTTTATTTCCACATATATTACTTTGCACTTGGCTTTTTATACGTATACTCTCCGCTCCATTATCCAAGTCACTAATGAAAATATTGAATAGTGATCAGACCCAAGACCTACCCCTGCTGGATCCCAGTGGATATGTCCATCTAATTTGACAGCAAACCATTGATTGTACTCAGAGTTAGTTGTCTTTCAACCAGTTGTGTATCCATCTTATAGTAATTTCATCTAGACCACATTTGCCTAGTTTGGTTATGAGGAGGTCATGTGGGACTGTCAAAAAGCCTTACTGAAATTAAAATTTACATTTACTACTTCTCCCTTTATCCATTGGGCCAGAAACCCTGTCAAAGAAGGAAGCAGGTTGGTTTGGCATGATGTGTTCTTGACATTCATGTTGGGTATTACTTATCACCTATTATCCTATAGGTGCCTACAAACTAATAGTTTAATAATTTTGTGAAGAAACACTACCTACGTGAAATGAAGCAAGATGTATTTGACAATTTATCTTCTAATTGTAATATTCAGAAGACTGTCATGCAACTGATCAGCAAAATAATTCTGTCAGGATATATCTAATTGTAATTGTTCATTGAGAACCAGAAAAAAAAGTTTAAAAAATATGCTGATACAAACAAATAGAACCAACAACCAGAATATAGAACTTATAATAAAACCTCAAACAGTCATTGTTTTATTTTCTTTAAGAACATCTTTCAAAAGGATTGCATGAGAATTCATTTGGGTACAGCCTCTAGCTTATTGTATTATATTGAGGAATAAAAGTGCTGAACCTCAGAAGAAGTTGAAGCATGTGTACTTTGTATTAAAAAAAAGTCCTATCAAAGTTGGACAGGCTGATCTGAACAAAAATCTGTTTTGAGACACTGGCACGTACATCCATTTGTTTTTGTGGATTTCCCATAAAAGAATTAATGCTTAGTCGTCTTTTCACTACAAAACCAAACATACACTAAGATGCAGTAACAAAAATTGCAACCAGGTGAGGATGAAAATGGGGTTTATACAGCAGCTACTTTCTCCAATATATCCCCAAATGTACTTTCAACAAATTTAGTTTAATATGCGAAACGCTATTTTGACGCAGAGGTAACTGGTAAAGTAGTGGGGGGAAAACAACCTTCAAAAGCAAGTCGTGGTAGTCTGAGTTATCAAAACTTTAGTGATGAATTTACATTATTAGTGATTACAGGCTAATTACACACCCCATTACTACATTGAATGTAAGTATTTATGAAAGCTGATTGAAAGGAAAATGTTTTATTAAACAAAACAAAGTTTAAACCATTACATAACCTTTTATTGTTTAAAAATAGTACATTACTTTTATTCCAGAAACATTCACTTTTGCCTGTTAAGTCTGAGACAAAATAAAGCAGCTAAAAACTTAGTGCTCATGCAGAATGTATTCCTACCTCTCGAACTTCCAGATTGTGTATTTAACTGTTATACTACAGAGTAATTGGTCTTCAAAGGTAGGAACACAAGTACAATTCAATTTTTTCTATAGTTGGGTTTTTTCATAGCAGTCCTTGTTTTAGTGTAACACGCCTCTGATACCAAATTTCACATTGTAACAGAACTTGAACACTCATGCAGTACAAAGGATATCCCTATCTGATATAGGAATGACACTTCCTAGTTTCCTTTTATTGGCCCCACCACAGAAAAAGAGATGGATGCAGTAAGAAAGTTGAGAGGAAGGTTCCAGCAAAAGTAGAGCATTAGTAGTCGTCAGCTAGAAAAGAAAAGGAGAGTCAAGAAAAATGGAATAGGAAACTTTGTAACAGGAAAGGGGTGTAAAGTAATTCGGCACTCAAACAAAACAAGATAAAACATTAACTCTTACTTTCAATGGTGAGAATACAGGTGCTAGCTGCTGTACCTCTGCTATTGACCGCTTTACACATATATTCTCCTTCATCTTCTGGGAAAGTTTCTGGTAAGTAAAGGCAATAAGTTTCTCCTCTTTCAATGTACTGATAGTCCTCGGAGTCCTGCAACATTTCTCCTTCAAACCACCATGTGACTTCAGGTTTTGGCTCTCCCGTAATTTTAACAGTAAATCTTACTGGCTCACTATCTACAACTGATACATTCTTTAGGGGTTTCTTGAACCATGGAGCTCCTGACCGAGCTTGGTTCTCTTCATCTTCATAAGTAGAACCATTTATAATACTTCCCTCTTCCTCCTCCTCCTCTTCCCTTTTCTGTGTTAAAAATAAATTGATTTAGAGAATTTCAAACACTGCAAACTGTTCATGTTACGACAATGCCTCGTAAACCTTTGGCCATATGAAAGTTAGAAAAAACTAAAATTTTGGGGAAAGGAGATGGCAACTCCAACGCAAGCATACTGGATAATAATGGATTATGCATCAATATCACAATCTATATACTGAACAAGAAAGGCATAATGGGAAAGTTAGGGAAGACAGCTTAATATGGGGGTGGGGTGCAGAGGTGGAATCTGGGGAACAATATAAGAATGTATGTTGCTTCCTTCTTATTTGAGAACTGGCCAAATGTTTAAAGGAAAACATATCTATTTTCTCTACAGCATTATGTATGTATTAGAGCTGTTAAAGTATTAAAAATATTAATTGCAGTTAGTCACGGTTTTAACTGCACTGTTAATAATAGAATACCAATTTAAATTATAAATATTTGTGGATGTTTTTCTACAAGTCGAAGCATGAAGAGGCATACGAATGTTTAGCACATCTGACACGTAAATACCTTGCAGTGCTGGCTACAACAGTGCCATACCGAATGCCTGTTCTCACTTTCAAGTGACATTATAAATAAGTAGTGGGCAACATTATCTCCCATAAAGGTAAACAAATTGGTTTGTCTTAGCGATTGGCTGAACAAGTAGGAGTGAGAGCAGCTATGTTAAAAAAAATAAATAAATAAATAAATAAATTATGCATTTGTAAGTTGCACTTCCACAATAGAACCTCACATTGAAAAATACTATTTATTTTATTTTTTACAGTGCAAATATTTGTAATCTATAATATAAAGTGAGCATTGTACACTGTTGTAATTGAAATCAATATATTTGAAAATGTAGAAAAACATCCAAAATTATAATAAATGTAAATTAGTATTCTATTATTTAACAGTGCAATTAAAACAGATTGTGATTAATTATTTTTAAATTAAGTTAATTTGTTTTGTGTTAATCGCTTGAGTTAACTGTGATTAATTCCTTTAAACAGGAATATCTGCAAATTCCAAAAGCAATTTTACTAGATATTTCATTATTTCAACTGTTTCTGTAAATTTTTGCAGTATCAAGACTATTGTGATTATGGTAATGTTGCTACTAACGAAACAATCCAACACTTAAAACATGCATTTCACTAACATTAAATTAATAGAAAATTCTTGGTTCTTGAGGAACATCTCTGGAGAGGGTATTTTTAATCCTCCATACCTTCTGTAATGCAGCATCAATTTCCTTCTGTTCAAACTGCATACGTAGTAATTTTTGTTCCTCAATTCTTCTCTGTTCCTCCTCTTCCCTTGCCTTTGCCATTTGCTCAAATCTAGCCTTCATGTTTACTTTATGGGTGAATGGAGCCTCAGATTTCTTGGCAGGCTTCACATCTATCTCATCATCCTTTTCAGTTTAAGGAATAAAAAAATTCAGTAAAATAATAAAGTTCAGAACTTCACTTTTAATCATAATACTGACAATAGACTGTACCAATAAACAGTAAATAGGCTAGCTTAAAGCTGAAGGGTTCATGTTATCCTTGTTCCTGGGGGCAGCATGACCCAGCCAGAATGCTGTAGCAGTTAAAACCCCTTAAGTATAACAGCATCTGAAGGCTGGTCTAGACTGGGATTTAGGGGTTAGATATTCACTAGGTAGCTTTACCATTATGAACCTTTAATTGAAATGAAGCAATAATGCTTTAGAACATGCTAAATTAATTTAAAACCCAGACTCCCTATTATAAACACAATTAAAGGCTAGGTTGTCTTCACTGCCAAAAAAAAACAAAAAAAAGTTTATGGTGAGATGCCTATCCTGAGCTACTTATTTTAATGTAAACTTCTACTAGATATAGGGCACTAGTTGTTACCTATATACAATCCTATACTTTGCCACACCTGGGGTTTACCTCAACTAGGTACATCAAACTACCTCTGCCTTATCTCCACAGGATGTTACACTGAGAACTATTTCAAGACAAAGTCTTGACAGTAGCTGAGTATTCCTACAAGGGTCAGTTTCAAGATACCTTGTATAGCACTCAGCACAAGTTCCAATCTTCATTCAGAGACTTCTGGGCACTATCCCCCATATAATATTACACTAGCTCTTGTGTATGTAGGTCAAATTTTCTGGAAGGGAGGCTGAGAAAGAAGATGACCAACTATGAGAACAATGTTGCTTTCACTCCCCCCCCCCCCCCCCCAAGCTTTGCATAAATAAGCTAAGTGAACAAGGAATTGCCCAGTTGCTCTGCTGTTTCCCCTCAATAATTAGTGTGTGGTGTTCAGGATTGTGGTATACATGTAAAATCCTATACATCAGCCTGCTATCCTGGGTCTACATAGAGATATGTGGTACTCTGCTCAAAGAAATTGTAGTGCAAGAAAGTAATAGACAAAATAGAAAAACAGGGGTTACAACAACCCTTTAAGCACTTGTCATTTCTTGTTTCGGTAAGGGCGGGGGGACAATTTACTGGGTGGAGCTTAACTGTAAAGCCTCCCCAAACCCTTCTTGACTATTCCCAAGCTTCCTGTGCTTCTTTTGACCATCTTTTTCTATTTAAAAAATAAATAAAAGCCCACCCTGCTTGTTTTAGAAAACTGGTGGGGATTTTCTTTTTTCCTCTTAAGCGGTTTGTTACAGCAGTCCCTATGCCAAAGGGGGGGGTGGGTGGAATTCTCCCTTCTGCAAGAAGCCTTTAAGGAAAAGGGAAGCAAAAATAGGTTAAACTGTACTGTACCACTAACAAAGAACACAACTGTCCCTTCACTACTAAGGCGCCATACTTCAGTGTTTCCTTTTTCTAAACCTCTCCCTTCACACTGAAAACTCGTTAGCTCCTTTTTTTAACCTGTGGCCTTCTCAGAATTCACTTTGAACACTGACAATTCAAACCTGGCCTCCTCTCCAATATGACTTTCCCCTGCTGCCACCTCTGTTCCCAAACAGGAAGCAATTGGGAACTGGTGAGGAAGACAGGACATGATAGTAAAGAGGATTTCTGGGGAGTGCAGGGGAGGTCTACTATCAAAAAGGATGCATCTGCCAGAAGTCAGCTCCTCTCTTAACTTTGGGGATTGTTTTTTCTTATCTACCTGGAAATTAGCTTGTTTAGCAAGGGTTAAAAAGGAAAAATACCTGAAGAAAAGACAGAAGGGAAAGGAAAATAAAATAAGGGATAAGGCAAAATAGAATGTGGTGAGAAGGAAAACCATTAGAATAATTTCTTAAGATTTGTTATTTAAAAGACATTTTAATTTTAACAGTATCGAACCATAATATGGACAGTGTCCAAAGCCACAGTCTGCTGAGGTGATTTTATGCCACAACTTAGCAGCAGCTGACTTTCAAAAATTAAGGAAATTAGTTAGGGAAGTGGATTGGATTGAAGAACTTACGGATCTAAAGGCGGAGGAAGCCTGGGATTACTTTAAGTCAAAGCTGCAGAAGCTAGCGGAAGTGCATCCCAAGAAAGGGGAAAAAATTCATAGGCAGGAGTTATAGACCAAGCTGGATGAGCAAGCATCTCAGAGAGGTGATTAAGAAAAAGCAGAAAGCATACAGGGAGTGGAAGATGGGAGGGATCAGCAAGGAAAGCTACCTTATTGAGGTCAGAACATGTAGGGATAAAGTGAGAGAGGCTAAAAGTCAAGTAGAGTTGGACCTTGCAAGGGGAATTAAAACCAATAGTAAAAGGTTCTATAGCCATATAAATAAGAAAACCAAGAAAGAAGAAGTGGGACCGCTAAAGACTGAGGATGGAGTGGAGGTTAAGGATAATCTAGGCATGGCCCAATATCTAAACAAATACTTTGCCTTAGTCTTTGATAAGGCTAATGAGGATCTTAGGGATAATGGTAGCATGACAAATGGGAATGAGGATCTGGAGGTAGATATTACCATAACTGAGGTAGAAGCGAAACTCCAACAGCTTAATGGGACTAAATCGGGCAGCCCAGATAATCTTCATCCAAGAAAATTAAAGGAATTGGCACATGAAATTGCAAGCCCATTAGCAAGGATTTTTAATGAATCTGTAAACTCGGGTTGTACCGTATGACTGGAGAATTGCTAACATAGTTCCTATTTTTAAAAAAGCGGGGGGCGGGGGGAAGTGATCTGGGTAACTACAGGCCTGTTAGTTTGACATCTGTAGTATGCAAGGTCTTTGAAAAAATTTTGAAGGAGAAAGTAGTTAAGGACATTGAGGTCAATGGTAAATGGGACAAAATACAACATGGTTTTACAAAAGGTAGATTGTGCCAAACCAACCTGATCTCCTCCTTTGAGAAAGTAACAGATTTTTTTAGACAAAGAAAACGCAGTGGATCTAATTTACCTAGATTTCAGTAAGGCGTTTGATACGGTGCCACATGGGGAATTGTTAGTTAAATTGGAAAAGATGGGGATCAATATGAAAATTGAGAGGTGGATAAGGAATTGGTTAAAAGGGAGACTGCAGCGGGTCATACTGAAAGGTAAACTGTCAGGCTGGAGGGAGGTTACCAGTGGAGTTCCTCAGGGATCGGTTTTGGGACCAATCTTTTTATTATTGACCTCAGCACAAAAAGTGGGAGTGTGCTAATAAAGTCTGCAGATGATACAAAGCTGGGAGGTATTGCCAATTTAGAGAAGGACCAGGATATCATACAGGAGGATCTGGATGACCTTGTAAACTGGAGTAAAAGTAATAGGATGAAATTTAATAATGAGAAGTGTAAGGTCATGCATTTAGGGAATTAACAACAAAAATTTTAGTTATAAGCTGGGGACGCATCAATTAGAAGTAACAGAGGAGGAGAAGGACCTTGGAGTATTGGTTGATCACAGGATGACTATGAGCCGCCAATGTGATATGGCCGTGAAAAAAGGTAATGCGATCTTGGGATGCATCAGGCGAGGTATTTCCAGTCGAGATAAGGAGGTGTTAGTACCGTTATACAAGGCACTGGTGAGACCTCACCTGGAATACTGTGGGCAGTTCTGTTCTCCCATGTTTAAGAAGGATGAATTCAAACTGGAACAGGTACAGAAGGGCTACTAGGATGATCCGAGGAATGGAAAATTTGTCTTATGAAAGGAGACTCAAGGAGGTTGGTTTGTTTAGCCTAACCAAAAGAAGGTTGAGGGGAGATATGATTGCTCTCTATAAATATATCAGAGGGGTAAATACCGGCGAGGGAGAGGAATTATTTAAGCTCAGTACTAATGTGGACACAAGAACAAATGGATATAAACTGGTCATTGGGAAGTTTAGACTTGAAATTAGACGAAGGTTTCTAATCATCAGAGGAGTGAAGTTCTGGAATAGCCTTTCAAGGGAAGCAGTGGGGGCAAAAGACCTATCTGGCTTTAAGATTAAACTCGATACGTTTATGGAGGAGATGATATGATGGGATAACATGATTTTGGCAATGAACTGATCTTTAACTATTCATGGTAAATAGGCCCAATGGCCTGTGAAGGGATGTTAGATGGGGTGGGATCTGAGTTACTACAGAGAATTCTTTCCTGGGTGTCTGGCTGGTGAATCTTGCCCATATGCTCAGGGTTCAGCTGATCGCCATATTTGGGGTCAGGAAGGAATTTTCCTCCAGGGCAGATTGGAAGATGCCCTGGCAGGGTTTCGCCTTCCTCTGTAGCATGGGGCACGGGTCACTTGCTGGAGGATTCTCTGCACCTTGAAGTCTTTAAACCATGATCTGAGGACTTCAATAGCTCAGACATAGGTGAGAGGTTTATCGCAGGAGTGGGTGGGTGAGATTCTGTGGCCTGCGTTGTGCAGGAGGTCGGACTAGATGATCATGATGGTCCCTTCTGACCTTAATATCTATGAAACTACACAGCTTGGGGCCTAGTTCCAGTACCCATTATGTTAAATGAATAGGGGTTCAGTTATTTAATCAAGGTAAGTGTGGGCGGGGGAGGCATAAAGGCACTCGAAGGACTTTGAGGTTGTGTGAAAAAGACAGTACTGGAGAGTGGGTGGAGGGACTGAAAGTGAGACTCAGACCTCCTGACTTCACTACGTTCTCAAGCAACATTTCACAATGGCTGCTAAGGGGGTGAGGGGAAGAAAAGGGACCCTCCGGGCAGCTAAGGGGTTATGCTCTTTTTTGCCCCTCCTATCTCCTTGCTGCCCCTCAGAGGGGATGGGAGTGTATATCAGGGAGAGAGCTCAGGTGCCAAAGTTTGTTTTTCCTAGCAGAGAAAGGGTTCAGGAAGTTGGGCCACTGCATTATTCACAGACGGGGAAGGGAGAATAGGACATGGAGCAGGTCCTGGACTGTTGGAAGTTACAAATTGGAAAGTGCTAATTCCTCCTCCTCCTTCCCCCTTGTGAAAAAGTAGCTGCCTAGCCTGCTTCCTATGACCTCCCCTCAAGGAAAAGATTGCTCCTGGGCAACAGGGCTCCCTCTCTCTGCTCCTCAAATGGGAACCTTGAGAAACCTAGGCAGGGACCCATTACTTGAACCCTTAAGTCCCTGAGCAACCTGGGCAGGGACCTCCTCCTCCCTAAGCTATAACATTAAAAACCTGATTTAATAAAAACAATAGGGAACCATCTTAAACAGCTTTTATAGAGAGAAGTGATTAAAATCTGTCACAATGTTTAAACACATGGATGTTCCACACATCAGCCATTTGCCAGAGAAATGGCAGGTTTGCAGACTGAGAAGTATAAGTGGATGGTGAGAGATGGTGTGGGGAGTTAATAGGTGTGGAGCCAAGAGCAAATGCATACTAAAACCTTTGCAAATAAGAGAAAATAAGTTGGTGGGAAGAGCGAGGCTGCTGGTTCCCTAAGGTTTGGCCAGGAGGGACCTCCTCAGATGGCCATAGGAGGGAGTAGGGGGGGATCACTATGGAGACAGAGGGAACTCTGCTGGAAGGGCAGCATTGTTCACTTTAGGGTCATGAGATGCTTTGGACAAGTTCACTCTTGCACCTCGAATGCAGCTTACTGAGGATGAAGGAACAGGTCATTAGTGTCCTAACAGCTAAACTAATGTGACAACATTTTTAGCAATTGTTGACGCTGAAAATAACTTGCCTCATGAAATTTCTCTGTTTCCCTCTCTTTTATTTCCTGGTCCACTGCTCTTCTTCTAGCTCGCTCCTCTTCAATTTTTTTCTGTATTTCTTCTTCAGACAATTTTCCAATTTTTTCAAACTTGCTTTTTAAGTTCTTTGCCTGAATAGAACCACTTCTTTTTAACTTTATTAGTTCTTCATATTCCCTGCTTAATTCAAAGGTTTCAGCCTCTTCTTCCTCCTGTTAAGAAATTACAACATAACAAAACAAGTATAAGTGTGCCTGATTTTGAAAACTGTTTTTGTGCAAAAAATGCCAAGTGTAACTAACTACATTTTCCTTAAATCTAATGAAACCATGACAATGGTGGTAGATCTAGTTCCCCAGTGCAGGGACCTTCACTTTTAATTTCTTTTAAAGTGCCAGGCATACAAGACAGGTACATATTTTTTTAAAAGGTAAAAATACTCCAATTATATTTGCTTCTAAACCAATTTTATTAGTTTGAAAGGCTCTTGCCTCTCCATACAGTCCCCTCAAGTTACTGTTCTGTGAAGTCAGTCCATGTGAAGGGTGCTTTATTGATCTGGCATTGCATAAACACTAGATAGTCCTGGAGGCAGAGTCTTCTCTCACAAAACAGTCGTGGCACCTCAAGATGCTTCATGCCAGTGTACTTTACTCTTCTAAGAGTAAAAGCATAGTTCAGTCTTCATGTCTGTGTTTCTGGTGAGACTGGCATCTAGTATTTTTTTGGCATAGACCTTTGCCCACTGGGAATGTGAGACCATTGACCTGTGTGAAATAAGTTGGTGAACTGTTAACATGGATAACAACTAGAGCTGTCGCGCGATTAAAAAAATTAAATCACAATTAATTGCACTGTTAATAATAGAATACCGTTTATTTAAACATTTTGGGTGTGTTTTACATTTTCAAATATATTGATTTCAATTGCAACACAGAATACAAAGTGTACAGTGCTCACTTTATTTTTATTTTTGATTACAAGCACTGTAAAAAAACGAGATAGTATTTTTCAATTCACCTCATACAAGTACTGTAGTGCAATCTCTTTATCATGAAAGTTGAACTTACAAATGTAGATTTATGTACAAAAAAACCGCATTCAGAAATAAAACAGTGTAAAATTTTAGAGCCTACAAGTCCACTTGGTCCTATTTCTTGTTCAGCCAATCGCTCAGACAGACAAGTTTGTTTACGTTTGCAGGAGCCAATGCTGCCCACTTTTTGTTTACAATGTCACCTGAAAGTGAGAACAGGCATTCTCATGGCAGTGTTGTAGCCAGCATCGCAAGATATTTATTTGCCAGATGTGCTAAAGATTCATATGTCCATTCATGCTTCAACCACCGTTCCAGGGGACATGCGTCCATGTTGGTGACGGGTTCTGCTCGATAACAATCCAAAGCAGTGCAGACGGACGCATGTTTATTTTCATCGTCTGAGTCATGTCACTAGCAGGAGGTTGATTTTCATTTTTGGTGGTTCGGGTTCTGTAGTTTCCGCATCGGAGTCTTGCTCTTTTAAGACTTCTGACAGTCTGTTCTCACTTTCAGGTGACATTGTAAATAAGAAGAGGGCAGCATTATCTCCTGTAAATGTAAACAAGCTTGTTTGTCTTAGCGATTGGCTGACCAAGAAGTAGGACTGAGTGGACTTGTAGGCTCTAAAGTTTTACATAGTTTTGTTTTTGAGTGCAGTTATGTAATTAACAAAAAAAAAAATCTACATTTGTATGTTGCATTTTCATGACAGAGATTGCACTACAGTACTTGTATGAGGTGAATTGAAAAATACTATTATTTTTACAGTGTAAATATTATAAAAATATACACTTTGATTTCAATTACAACACAGAATACAATATATATGAAAATGTAGAAAAACCTCCAAAATGTTTAATACATTTCAATTGGTATTCTGTTGTTTAACAGTGCAATTAAAACTGTGATTACTTTTTTGAGTTAATCACGTGAGTTAACTGTGATTAATCGACAGTCCTCGTAACAAGTTTTAGTAATTCGTGATCTTGTAACTGGTGACCACGTAGACAGAGTAAGAATCTTATGTATCATGCTGCCCAATACCCTATGCTATTCTTCACCAACAGTCCAATTTTTTCTTAACAGAATCAATGCTCACTGAATGCAATATGCCATAACAAAACCTACTCTCCAAAAATAAAAAAGCTGCTTTTGAAAAAGGAAAAATTTAAGTAATGCTTTAAATATTTCTTAGAAAATCATGATACCACAGTGCAGGTAAGTTACACTATATGAATTTAAATTGCATACAACTTAATAGTAAAAGGCAAACTGGATATTCTGACTAGTTTAAAAATGCTGGAAGGATATTTAAATAGAAAAAACCCCATAAGCAATAACATCTTAACAACAATTTTGGACTGAACTAAATCATTGCCCTCACTTCACGTTTTTTCTTGTTACCTCTTCTCTCTCATTTCAGTGTTGATAGTACACTCTAATTAGTTTAAGATGCAATCCCAAACATGTTTGGAAATCTCAAATCCTAAAACCCTTATTACTGACCTGGGATCCTCCAGGCATGAGCTGCATATTCCTCGTTTGCTAACTTTGAAAGGTTTTGACAGTATTTCCAACTCCAATTATTGCTCTCCCTAAGCATTCAAAAATCATTTGATTCATTTTATAATTGAGATTTTAAAAAATAATATGTGGGTTGTTTTAATTTACCTTCTAGTTTCTTAGCATTTGCAAGCTATTTTCTGCAAGCACAAGGCCTAAAACTTTTTAAATTGAAACAGTTTTTTTATGTAATTGCATCACTCAACGATCTGGAGCTTTAAGAAAAAACACCAAATAGGGCAAAATCATAAGATCAACAATAGAGGAAATAATTATCTTTTTGTACATTAGCTGTAGGAGGATTATAGATATGATTCTCCAAGTATAACTGTAAGAAGTTACAAAACAGCTTTTCAGCAAAGGATGTAGCAAAACTTGCAGAAGCTACTATGGAGGTGGACCGCTTTACAAGTCTAAAGTTGCTGAAGTTCTCAGTTCGGGAGGGCAAAGTGTATTAACCTGTATTCAAAGCAATTAAAAAGGGAACACAAGTTTTCGAATGGAAAACAATTTTTTTAAAGTGTTAGATATATTAGTTTTCCTTTTTCCATTCCCTTTTTTCTAGGCAACACTTTTTTTTTTTTTTTTTTTTTTGGAAGTACCAATCTAACTACACCTAAAATCTTCAAATTTTAGAATTTTAAGCAATGATCCATTCATTATTTGCTATCAGGGAGGTAACCCTGTATGACCTTTCATTCAATTATTTTCGAGAATACAAACCTCTCCCATTTCTTGTCTGAGCTGTTCAAATTCTTGCTTCTCCATTTCCAACTTTTGCCTGCGCTCTTCTTCAGTGCGTCTCTTTCCTTCTTCCATTTTTTGTCTCAGTAACTCCTCAAAATTAATTTCCAGTTTACCTGGTGTAAGAGATTCTTGAGAAACTGTTTTAAACATCTCTGGGGTCTCATCATCCAGTACCTATTGAAAATAATTATCTGTTGCCACTTTTGATACAATTTGAGTACTTGTGCTAAATTTAGAATACAAAATTTGAGGATGTGATATTTGGACCTTTTGCTATCTCTAATTCACAGTGAAGTAAGATGACACATGCTTTAATGTAGAAGACTAGACAACATTGATTTATTTGTGTTTTGTATTAGTGTCCTATCTTTCCCACTTACTTTTAATCAATTTAACACAGAAGTAAAATTTTGAGCTTATTGAAGCAAAACAAGTGTATCCTAAGCTTTAAAATAAAGCTTTTTTTTTACTAAAATATTGCTTCACTAATATGGGGTGAAGGAGAAATTCCATCTGAGCAAAGGAATGGGAGCCAGGAAAGCTTCAGTTCTAACTGATCAGACAGATTGCTTAACATCTAATTCATTTTCCCAGTTAAAATCGGGTGAATAAATCATGCATAATCTTCACTGTACTGTGATAATTATGTAAAGTTACATTCTTAGATAAACAATGCTGTACAAACCATATATATTCTCCATTTCTAAGCAAATTTTGTGTATTTGTATTCAGTTTTCTTTAATCTACGTTAACATACTGGCATTTACACAAACAATGTATAAAGAACGGAGAACATTCTTAAACAACAGTTTGTGGGGTTTTTTGCATATAAACTGAATTATACTTTTACTTTAAATCCAGTGCTTTCCACATTTTCAGAACATTTCTATGTACAGCCAGAAATTGGGAATGGGCGACAGGGAATGGATCACGTGATGATTACCTGTTCTGTTCATTCCCTCTGGGGCACCTGGCATTGGCTACTGTAGGAAGACAGGATACTGGGCTAGATGGACCTTTGGTCTGACCCAGTATGGCCGTTTTTGTGTTATGTTCTTTAATTCCCTCTGATACTCTAATCCAGAAGTCAGCAACCTTTCAGAAGTGGTGTGCCAAGTCTTCATTTGTTCACTCTAATTTAAGGTTTCGCGTGCCAGTAATACATTTTAACGTTTTTAAAAGGTCTATCTCTATAAGTCTATATTATGTAACTAAACTATTGTTGTATGTAAAGTAAACAAGGTTTTTAAAATGTTTAAGAAGCTTCATTTAAAATTAAATTAAAATGCCGATCTTATCAGTATAGTGCAGTGGTTCTTAACGTGGGGTGCCCTTTCTGGGGAGTGCGAGACATGCGAGATTTTTTTAGAAGGTAAATCATCGAAAACACAAATTAAGCACAGGCACATAAGTACAACTACTTTGTTTCATCAAACCTATGTATTTATTAACATTATACATTTTGTAACGATTACTGTAGTATACAAACAAAGTTTAAGTTTTCAAATTTTTAAGCTAATTGTAGTGTAATTTTTTATAAGGGGTGAGAGAACATATTTTAAGAACTCCAGACCGTCAGCAGGCTGAGTGGGGACAGGTGTAGTGTATTAAATTGCCCCCCATAGGAACATGCTACTTACGGTGTACTACTTACGGCTCCTGGTCCTGATGCTCTGAGTGGCATGATAAGGGGATGGGGAACAGGGGTGGCTGGATAGGTGTGGGAGTCCCGGGGGGCCTGTCAGGGGTCAGGATAGGGGTCAGGGCAGTCAGGGGACAGGGAGCAGGGAGGCTTAGATGGGGGAGGGGATCCCAGGGGGTCAGATGGGGGGAGGGCCCCAGGAGGAGGTGGTCAGGAGACAAGGAGCAGGTGGGGTTGTATCGGTGGAGGGTTCTGAGGGGGGCAGTCAGGGGGCCCCGGGAGGGGATGGTCAGGGGACAAGGAGTGGGGTGGGGGGTTGGATGGATCAGGGGTTATGAGGGGGGCAGTCGGGGGGCGGGAAGTGGGCCAGCTGTTTGGGGTGTAGTGTATTAAATTTCTCCCCTTAGGAATGTGGTACTTACCGTGTACCACTTACGGCTGGCAGTCCTGGTGCTCCACAAGTAGCACATTCCTACAGGGAGAAATTTAATACACTCCACCAGTGGACAGAACCCCAGACCGGCGGCGTCAGCCCGCTGCCGGTCTGGGTTCCATCTGCCGGCTCTTGCCAGCCAGGGTCCCGGCTGCCAGTCCCGCTCAGCCTGCTGCCGGCCTGGGGTTCTGTTCACCCAGGCCGGCAGCGGGCTGAGCGGGAGCGGCAGCCGGGACCCCAGCCGGCAGCCGCATGCTAGTAAAAATTGGCTTGCGTGCCGCTTTTGGCAAGCGTGCTGCAGGTTGCCGACCCCTTCTCTAACCTTTCAAGCATGCAGCAAAGCAGTTTTGAGGAGGGAGGAAGATGAGGTGGACAGAGTTTTATGGACAGTCCTTTGTTTATTTTTTGTGTTTAATTTGAGATAGGCACCTATTCTGTGATCTGGGTAACTAAAGTTTACACTTCAGAAATCTGAAGGAATAAGTAATAAAACACTGAATTCAGTTTCATAAGCTGTTTTGAGATGTGACACACAACTTAGACACAATTTTATAAAAATGGTCATACACTATGGTAGCCTGTCCCATGTAACTTTGAACAGTGCAGGTGGTCTTTTATAATTCACCTCTTCATCCTCTATTTTCTTTTCTGCCTTCCCCTCTAGCTCCTTTCCTCACCCCTTCCAAATTCCTTAGTGACATACACAGGGAGAAAAAAATACCTTATGGCCTTTTTAAAAGCTTTTTTATATGTTAGGATGGCATGAAACGTTAAGGTTTCTGTTCAAAAAGAAAATTTGCTTGATATTTTGACACTATAAATTAAATCAAAATTTTGTCTATCCTGGAAGACTGGTGAGTAGAGAATTAGTGGGATTAGAGTTGACATCCAAAGAGACAAAGCTGAACATCTGTGTGGCTTTTAACACTATTTGCTTCCAAAGCCTAATGGATACGAGTGTAAGGTTGTATGACTTTGTTAAAGATTCTAATACCTTTCCTTCCTTAAGGTGTGTAAGCACAAATAATGTCTTAGACCCAGCTCCACCAAAATCAAAAGTTTAAAAGCAAGCAGAAACATAAATCTTTGTTTTATAAAATGAACCTTTCAGCCTCATCATAAACTAAAAAATGGATTTGTGCATTTTTTGCTTATTTTGTTAGGTCATCTTTCTAGCCATGCCTATATTCATATGGTTCTCATCACTGTAGAATCTGGTACTTTTAACTGTTGCAGGAATCATACCTGTTTTGTCTTGTTGCACTACTTTGTCCCTACCTCCTCATTTTACCCGCGACTCTTTCAGGACTTTTCTTGCCCCTCCCTTATCTGCTGTTGCTGTCTGTTAAAGACATCCTCTAATACAGTAACTCCTCACTTAAAGTCGTCACTTAAAGTTAAAGAGTTAACATTGTTTCATTGTTACGTTGCTGATCAATTAGGGAACATGCTCATCAATTAGGGAACATGCTCGTTTAAAGTTGTGCAATGCTCCATTATAACGTTGTTTGGCAGCTGCCTGCTTTATCCACTGCTTGCAGGAAGAGCAGCCCATTGCAGTGAGCTAGTGGGGGCTTGGAACCAGGGTGGACCGGCAGCCCCCCCAGCAGCTCCCCGCTCCCCTAAGTTCCCTGTGTGGCAGCCGCCCAGCAAGCTACCAATTGCCGGCAGTTCAGCTGTCTCTCCCCCCACTGCCATGTGCTGCTCCTGCCCTCTGCCGTGGAGCTGCTCCCCGGAGCCTCCTGCTTGCTGTACGGGGTGGGGGTGGGGAAGAGGGGGGCTAATGTCATGGTGTTCCCTTTCCCCCTGCTCCTGCCCCCAGCTGACCCCATGTCCATGGGTGGGGGGGAGAGACATGACAGGGCTCAGGACGGAGGGAGCTGGCTGGCAGCAGCTGCTGTCTCAACTTGCTGATCTACTTAAAAAGGCAATGTAGTTAGAGTGGTGTCGTCGTACTTAAAGGGGCAATGCGCCTCTCTCACACATGGTGTGTGTCTCTGTCTCTGCCATGCTGTCTCCTCTCCAACCATTTGTGCTGCCTTGTAGTGTGTGAGGCTACATTAACAACAATTTGTTAACCCTTGAGGGCTCAGCCGAGTGCTAGTTCATCATTTAGCAGTAAGGCATTCCCTGGGAAATATCTCACCCTCTGACTCCACCACCTCAACCAGGCTTCACAATCATCATTTCTGTGTACAGGATTGTTTGTTTAAAACTTATACTGTATATATGTGTGTGTGTGTATATATATATTATATATGTCTTCTGTCTGGCAAAAAAAATTTCCCTGGAACCTAACCCCCTCTATTTACATTAACTCTTATGGGGAAATTGGATTCGCTTAACATCGTTTCGCTTAAAGTTGCATTTTTCAGGAGCATAAGTACAACGTTAAGCGAGGAGTTACTGTACTGCCCTATGAGCAGCTCAGCTGCTCCTGCCACTCCCAGCTCTTCAATTCTCTTGCATTGGGCAAGCTTATGTCAGTTGAGATGAATTGCATCTGCACAAGGTGGAGGCAAAGACCAAGCAATAAACAAAAAATCTCAAAGTAGCTATCATTTCACTTAATAATGAATATGAAACATGCCTGTATGGCACATCTACACGTTGAAAGAAGGTAACCACATCTAAACCGGAGAAGAAGTGTGGGAGCCTTTTGCTGGCAATGCATTAGTTCATCTCTTCACCACTTCAGAAAGACTCGGGGAAGCTAAATGAACAGAAGTTGCACAGATGAGAAATCAGTCAATGGACTGTGCATGTGTAGAAGTGAGAAGTGTGCTAACTGCAGCTCTGAAGAAGCACCCTGATTGCCAATTTAATGGAGACGCACATACTCACGAGAAGACAATGGGCCAACTGTATCCCTGGTGAAAGCCACATGAAAAGTGGAATTGCACTAGGTCTGACTTCAGCCCAATGTGTTTAGTATACCAGCTGTCCTGTTTGTATGGCTACATGAGCCCATGCCATCCTTACCTCTTCTGTAAATACAGAACTGGGGAATATTTATATTTTGCAATCTCCATACTGTGCAGTATGGTGGAGGTAAATATCACTGGGCCTGTAATGTGACTGATATGTGAGGGAGAACGTGTTTTGATCCCTCTGTATAGAGCATCCCTCTACTAGTCTAATTTAGTTGAAAGAAAATGATAGTGATCCAAGATGAATGTTCCAGGCTGACGGTGACTAACTTGATGGTGACAAAAGCTTTAAAATAAAGCTGCCTTTTTTTTTTTTTTTTAACTAAAATATTGCTTCAATAATATGGGGTGGAGGAGAAATTCCATCTGAGCAAAGGAATGGGAGCCAGCTGTTAGGGAAGAATGTGGAACAGATCTGCAGGAGAATGTATGAAACCTATAAGGAAAAGACAGATTAACCTATCAAGACCTAACTTTTAGTTTCTGTTTCTCCTAAAGAGTTGATGACTACACAAATACTTTAAACACTATAAGGAGTCAATGTCCCTTCTGCACTGCTGCTTTAGGTTTTTTTAATGTCATCTCCTCTTCTTGGGGAATCTTGAATTCACGCCAGGAAGATGAGAGGAAATAACTTTCCAACTCTCTTGTAAGATAATTTTTAGGAACTTTGCCTTTCTATGTATTCTGTTAATTTAGGATCCTAAACATCTTAAATGTCTCTGGTTATTGCTATGCAGTCACGTCATTTATGTTATATCTTATGGAATTAAACTTAATTTACTAATGGTGAGGGGGTTTTGTTATTTTGTAATTGTTCAGACTCATACTGAAAAAAAACCCTTAAGGAACATCTAGTTTCCAAGGTAATTTTAAACTATCAGAAAAATATTTGGGGGAGAGGTGCTGAGAGAGAGGGAGATTGCAATTTTCAGATCCTTCCTCCTACTGCCAAACATGTAGTATTGATATTACTGTAACAGGGACACCTGCTTGTCCCATGGGAAGGAAGTTTTGATGACCTCGTTGCTATTGCTGGAGCGAGTAAAAAGCAGGAAGTGTAGGCGGACACCCTGTTTTCTTCGCAACGCAACACGCTCTGTTCTAGCTCGTATTACAACAGAGAAGAGATTTTACAAAGCAGTGGCTGCAACCGCCCTCTTCACCACCTCCTGACTTTTCTTAAAAATCATGACCGCATTGTTGCCCTATTCATAGTTCATCTGTTGTATCTGCTGGTTTAACGTCTCAGTTTTGTCCCTTCCTAGAGCTGCAGACCGATTACAGGCCTTGTCTACATTCCTGCGGAAGCAGTAGTACCACATACAGTTTCTAAACTAGGATTTTCCTAACATTTCCTCTGGTTGTCTTATGGTGATGTAGGGCCCTGGTCTATCTAACAAAACATGGTACTTGCCAAAGCTGTTAATGCTAATGTGCATGGCCTAATTCACTGAGATGTTGCTTTGAATTTTGAATGAAACAATTTGCATTGTTGGTGTCTGACAGTTGTCTCATTAAGGCTGTATTTGAGAACATGAAATTCCCATGCTGGATCAGACAGTGTTACATCTCTTCCAGTATCTTGTTCCCCACAACAGCCCAATAGCAACTGCTTCAGAAGAAGGTGTAAGATGCTCCACATGAAGCTATTATGGAATATGCTGCTAACACAGAACTTTGTTCCTAACCTCAGTCAGTGGTTGCTTATACACAGGGCCGGCTCTAGGATTTTTGCCACCCCAAGCAAAAAAATTTTTGGCCGCCCCTGCTTTTTTTTCGTGCCCCCCCTACCCCCAGCTCCGTCCCAACTCCGCCCCTTCCCCAAATCCCCGGCCCCGCCTCCTCCCCCGGGCGTGCCGCATTCCGCCCCCGCCATTGCTTCCTGCAGCTCCCCCCCACCCCCCCGCAACGCCCCAGCTCACCTCCGTTCCACCTGCCCCCTGAACACGCCGCTGCTCCACTTCTCCCCCCTCCCTCTCAGGCGTTCAGGGGAGCAGGTGGAATGGAGGTGAGCGAGGGTTGGGGGGAGCGCAGGAAGTAATGGGGGGGTAGAGGAACCGCTCCCTGCCCCACCACCGCTGCCTCCCCCAAGCGCACCGCCGCTCGGCTTCTCCCTCCCTCCCTCCCAGGCTTGTCACGTGAAACAGCTGTTCCGCGTGCAGCAAGCCTGGGAGGGAGAAGTGGAGCAGCGGCGGTGCGCTCAGGGGAGCAGGTGGAGGTGGAGCGGAGACAAGCTGGGGTGGCGGGGACACATTTCTAGGGGCAGCATGGCCGGCGCCGGAACACCGCCCCTAGAAATGTGCCACACCAAGCACCTGCTTGTTTTGCTGGTGCCTAGAGCCGGCCCTGCTTATACCAAGAAGTACGAAGGCTTATATCCCTTCTGAAGCTCTGGGTTACAATTTTTGTAATCTTTTACAATAACTCTGGATATTTTTATCTGCATACAAGTCCAATATGGTCTAGTTTGCAAAAAAAAAATTTTTTTTAAGTGACTTAAAGCCTCCTGTACTGGCCTCCCCAGAGGAGTAGCATAAAGAAAGCTTCCTGGGTGAAAACTAAATACACTTGACATTTCTGAGTGTTATTCTACATTAGAGTAATTTCTTTAAAATAATAAAAATAAAATAAAATAATCATGGGGATCTATGATTGCTCAATATTGTCCAGATCAAAGTTGGATCATTTTTCTCCCCCCTTTTTAACTTAAACTAACTTGCAAGCTTTGCAACCTCAACCTGATTTGTTAATTTTGTTTTTTGTTTTGTTTCCTGGCTTGTGAATCATCATACTAAAAAGATTATGGAAGCCAAGTTCTGTCCCAAGTTGTTCACTGAGGTGCCATAGATATAAAGGAGGGCAGAACTTGGTGAATTTTCCTAGTTAAAGAGAGACATTGATGGATTTCAAAGGAGCATATTTGTTTTCAGCCAGTTGGATCATGACTGGTGTGTGGTCTTGAAGATGGCAATATAAACTGAGGATGTAGGAGAGAAATTCCCCAGGAAAAAAATAATTTTTCTTTGTGATTCTTTGTTTTTCTTTTAAGTTTTCAAGTACAGCGTAATACTGTTTACTGGTTACAAGCAGTAACTTTTGATGTAATTTTAAATGATTAGGAATGTTTCCTAGGGCAGCTACGAGTTTATTATTTTACTAACTTGAGCTTAACTACCCAGATGGTCCATTCTCTGATAACTATTTGGGTTAAAGAAGCAGCTGAAATGTATGCTACTGAATAGGTGGATATGATCTCATGCCATTTCCAGAAGTGCACCCTACTGGCAGAATTCAGATCTGAAAAATCTCTTAAATACTAAGCAAAATGTCTTACCATACTCTTCCTTGCTTCAGCAAATGCCCTTTTCTCCTCTTCTATGCGTCTTCTGGCTTCTTCTTCTGCTTTCCTCTTTTCTTCCTCTCTCCTCTGTCTTTCTAACTCCTCAAAGCTGAGCTTGAGTTTACCAGGACGGAATTCTTTAATAGAATTTTCATTTTCTTTATCTTTTTCCTCTTCGTTTACCTTTAGAAAAAAAAATTAAATGTTTTTACTCTTTTTGGGCCAGTGGGAAGAAAGAAAAGATCCCTCTAGGAAATGTAAAAACTGCAGTCTATCTCAAAGCCCACACACCGAATACTTTAAAGTTTTAGATACTTAGGCACAATCTGGATAACTTTTCAAATTCTCTCTGAGGAATAGTTTAACACTACACACTTATAAATCAAGAATAATATTACACAAGCAGGGGGTGAACTAAATAGCGAAAATCATCTTTGATTTATACTTTTAAGGGCTGGATCATTTTGACATACCTAAACAGGCCTCAAAGGGGGTAACAATCCTGAAAATCTGAGTAATAAAACATCTCTCTGAATCTTGAATTATGCTGTCAGGTTCCTTTGCAGATATGTGAAATTAATAGACCTTTCATTTGTAGTAGAAATATTATGTAAATGCATTGGACTCTCTATTTGCATGTGAGGTGCTTTCCCTCAGTGCTGATTTGTTACAAAATAACATAGTAGCGGACTGTGAATTTTTATAAATAAACTACTACTATATATTATCATTTTATTTTTGACCCAGATTGACAATGGTGCTTCTGTTCCTCCTCCAGAAAATGAAACATCTCTGAAGAACCGAAATGAGGTGCTTCAATATCTTCATTGTTGCCCTTCTCCATTAGACACTGTCTGCAAAGAGAAGGCTGGGATTTGCAAACTGCAACTAAGAATGAAAGCAAGCAACTAAGAATGAATATTCCTTCAACTGCTGTATGTCTACGGAGAAAGTGAATCCATGAGCTATGATGGCATCGCTGCTCGAGTTTGCTGCACATTCTAAGCATTATGGCATTGAGCTGTTGCTCACAGAGTTGAGAAAATTATAGGACATCAGCTTTTCAGAATGATTAAATTACTGAATATCTATGGAAAGAGAAAAAATGGAAGGAAATAATTGAATTATCCCCTTTAGAAAACTCTGCAAAGGTACAACCAACAAAGGCAAGTGATTGGGAGGAAAATGGTAATTTATAACCAACCAACCAACCAACCAACCAAAGTTGGGCGTGTAAAAAGGGAAACACCATGAGAGCTTTTTTTTTAAAAAAAAAATTGCAAATGTCACCTTTATACTGAAACTATGTATTTCAAAATGTGGGTGAGGGGGGTGGAACAAAGTATTGTTTAGGATGACCACTGTGGCTTTCTAAACGAAGAATACACTATAATGTTGGAGAGCTGTGGTGTTCAGGGTTGTTAGTAAGAGGAAAGGTTAAGCACTGGGAAAACAGATATGGACCTAAGCTACAGAATTTGGATTCAAGATCCGATATGGATTTTGACCCCAGACCTACACTCAAGATCGGAGGCATTCTGATGCTGGGCTCCAAAAATTTTGTTTTGGAAATTTTCAGGGTTTCAATTTTCTGAGCGCCTGTGTTTCCACAATTGTGTGCTGAATCAGGATCTTTAAAAATGTTACTATAAAAACACCACATCAAGTGCAAGATGGTTACAATCTGCCCAGGAACAGTCTCGATAATCAAATTTTTTTTAGTTACCAAAAGTGTGTGGTCTATTAAATTCCTAGAAATAAAATCTTGCATGGTGCACTGAAATAAAATTCCCATTCACAAGTGCAAATACTGGTGCATACCTTCTACGTGGGAGAACAATGGCATAAATAGTCATCTGAGTGCACAGAAGTAAAATCTATTTTTAAATACAGAATTCTCTAAAGGTGGTCTCATTTTGCTGCAAATTATTAAGAAAATGGTAAATGTAGCTAAACTATCCAATGTACCTGATGCAAATACTCTAATTAAACAATTGTTATTGCTACAGAACAGAGTACCTAATTTATCCAGAGGTCTACTGAATCTTAGATCATCCTAGCTTACAAAACTCTTTAGGGCAAAGGCTATATTATGGAGACATATCAGGCAGGAGTTGGGGGGAGGGAGAACAGGATTGTTTTTTTTCTATTTCTGACAACATGTTAGGCTAAATCTCTTCAAGTCTTAATCTAGAGTGTAGTATTTAAACCCTCTATAAAGAAAAGGACTGATCCAACCTTCCCCTCCTCCTCTCTCTCCTACTCCAGAGAGAAATCCTCAGTGATGAATATAAACATGGTAGATAAACAAAAGAGATGAATAAGAAATAGCTCCAGACAATTGCCATGGAATGCTTTCATGTGTGAAAATACTGGTTATTGCAATGCTCAAAGTACCACTGAAGTTAGACAAAACTTAGATAACTTCCAGTTTGTTAAATAATGTTTAGCTATGTGACTGAAAACCACTAGAAGGATACTGATACCCACAAATGTGGTAAATTCATCTGGAGTAGTTTAAATTCAATCAATATTTAATTAATTGAAAACTAAGAACTGGAGTCACTTTAAGAACAGAATAAAATCTGTTCATACTTTTATACAATTGCGTCAGTTCCAAAAACATTAAAACATACTGACACATGGAACTGGAGTATCCTATGATGCTGCTACATTTTGTAAGAATGAATATGACTGATAGCATGCTTTTAAGAAAAAGAAGCTTCACTAATACCAGTGGCTTGTTTAAATAACTATGCCAAGACTTAAATGAATCACTGTCTAGAACAAAGACAAGGAGTACTTGTGGCACCTTAGAGACTAACCCTAAGGTGCCACAAGTACTCCTTTTCTTTTTGCGAATACAGACTAACATGGCTGCTACTCTGAACCCTATCTAGGACAGTGATTTTCAAAGTTCGGGTTGCGAGCCAGTAGTGGGTCGTGGAATGCAAAGCACTGGGTCCATTTGCTCAGCCAGTAAAAACTGGCAGCCAGCCAGTAAAAACTAGTAGTCCCTACCTGTTCTGACACTGCGCTGCACCCCGGAAGCAGCCAGCAGGTCCGGCTCATAGACAGGGGAGCCAAGGGGCTCTGTGCGCTGCCCCTGCCCCAAGCACCAGCTCTGCATCCCATTGGCCGGTTCCCAGCCAATAGGAGCTGGGGGAAGGGGGAGCGGTGTCTGCGGGCAAGAGCCACACGGAGCTGCTTGCGTGTCTCTGCCTAGGAGCCGGACCTTCTAGACACTTCTGGGGAGCAACGTGGTTCACGGTGCCAGGACAGGTGGGAAGCCTGCCTCTGCACCTCAGCTGCACTGCTGACCAGGAGCCTCCGGATGTAAGCCTGCACCCCAAGCCCCTGCCCCAGCCCTGAGCCCTCTCCCACACCCCATCCGTTGGATCGCGGGCATCAACAACTTTCTTCAACCGGGTTGCCAGAAAAAAAGTTTGAAAACTACTGATCTAGAACAATATCTAGGGCAGAAAGTATTTTTGAAACTGATGATGCTGTCAGGTCTCCATCTCAACTGTTAAAAATTGAGAATCATCATGAGGTTAACAGTTTGAAACAATTCAGATGTTAAAAAAAAACAACAGATACATGAAGGAATGTAGTGTATTTTCTACACAAACAAGCATCCATAACTAGAAATGAATAATGCATCTATTTACCATTTGTTGTCTAGCTTCTTCAAAAGCACGTTTTTCCTCTTCCAAACGTTGTCTTGCCTCCTCCTCTGCTTGCTTTCTTTGATTTTCTTGTCTTTGTTTTTCCAGTTCTTCAAATGTTAATTTCAGTTTCCCAGGAGAAAGAGGTTCATTTGTTTCACTGCCTTCATCTTCATCCTAGATAACAAAAATGAAAGTTAAATACAGTTTAAATATCAAACGTGTGTTTCCCAAGTATTTCTCATGATTTGTTTACCATGACAAATGAAAGACACTTGGCTTCCTTGAGGGATCGTTTTTGTTCCTCATATCTTGTCCTCTTTTCTTCTTCTTGCTTTCTTTTTTCTTGTTGTTCTCTCTCATCTCCTGGGTCTTCAAAATGTATTTTAATCTTTCCAGGTGTTTTGTTAGGTTTGACAGGCACTACTGTCACCAGCAGCAAATCATCACCTTCCTGTTGTTAATAATAAATTTGTTTCCATAAATATTGACTTTTTGGAGTCGTCTTTCCACATGCAGCTGCCACTGTTACCTGTGCTTCTCAAAATTGCCAATATAGTTATACTGAGACTAAAAGTAGGGACCAGAGCAAAACTCATTTTCCAGTACTACTGACAGCCATTAGTTTTCTTCTGACAACAGAAGAGCATTAAGAGAATTCTATTTTAAATTGAAATGCGACTGGTGGCAAGCGTTCATCGAACTTGTACAGTATCTTCATTGACAGTTGAACTTATCCACAACTATTCATGGCTGATTGGAAAAAAGCTGCTAAAATTTTGCTGACATAATTGTAAATGCACCTAAGTTTTAAGGTGCTGTGCTCCATTTGGAAACAAGCTAATAAGGAATTTGCTTCCACACTCTCTCTTTCTCCAGAAACAAATATGTGGTTTAAAAAACAGCATGTGAAGTAACTGCCAATCCCTTCAGTCTTACTTCGGCAGAAGTCTGGGATCTATTACGTGTATTTGTATGTTCAATCTCCATGATATCTAGGACTGAGTCCTTAGTAATTTTTTTAAGTGACAGAAGTTGTGCAGCATTTCAAAATGTCTGATTAGATCAACACTGACAACTCAAACATTTACAGGCTTCTTTTGTTTATAGAATCTATTGCTGTCTCAAGTGGATTTGAGCTATTGTCCAATACAAATTCATGTGCGAAAATATCTTCTATGATGTGGATTTACACAAAATATCACCATTAAAGAGAGATTTCAGAGTAGCAGCCACGTTAGTCTGTATTCGCAAAAAGAAAAGGAGTACTTGTGGCACCTTATACTCAAATAAATGTGTTGATCTCTAAGGTGCCACAAGTACTCCTTTTCTTTTTATTAAAGAGAGACTGTCTAGTAAATTAGACCCAAAATTTAGATTTTATTTTAAAAAAGAAAACTTCAATAGAAGTGTGATGATTTCACCCTTAGTGAAAAATGGGGTTTTGGTGTCTAGCTTTTTTAAAAATTAAACGTCCTCTTACAATGCTGGAATCTCATAGACAACAACATTGTGCTAGCACATGTAAATCAGTGTGTTAAACTGACCAAACAAACCGGTCTTGCTACACTTTCCAAGCTGAAGTGCAAAAAGTAAACCAAAACATTGTTAAAGCGATTATAAACATTCTTTCTTTTAAACAAATCTAAGAATCTTGAATGTACTGTAACATTAAAAAAAACCTTGACACTATCCCTCTTTAATTTCAAGATTAAAAAAGGCAAAGAGCTTTTAAGGTTAGATTTTCAAAGCCACTAGTGCATTTAGAGGCCCATGTCCTATGAGCAACAGAATCCCTTTGAAAATGTAAGCCTTAGTTATTTTTTTATTCTGACTTTAATGGTTGGTAAGTCATTTACCTTTAAACCTGTTTTAAAGCTAGAATAAATTGGCCTCATATAGATAGATGGCAATATATTTTGTGGCTAAGACATTTTCTCAGACTTTTTTAGCCTTGTTACAGAATTTCCGTGAAAAATTAAGTGTATTGTTTATTTACCCAATCCCTATTAAAATAATAAAGCAGTGAATAAAAAATTAGGTGAATGTTTCTTTGAAAAAAAAAAGTCCAATTACCTCTGCTGCTGATTCAGTTCCTGTATTGTTTATGTCATCAATCTATTAAATGAGAATTTCACATAATTATGTTACTTTTGTTCTTTGCCTTAGATTTTCAAATATAAAATGGAAAATTAACTTGTGCAAATGTATGTTGCATTTAAGTTTTTATGTATCTTTGGGGTGGGAGGGAAAAGAGGGATACCATTCTGAATACTTTTTGATAGCTATATGAGTTTTACCTGACATTACATTTTAATGCCTAGGTAGTATGTCATGTTTTAACCTACAGCAGTATTAATGTTGGGACAGTTCTTGTGGCTTACTAGATAAAGGCTTACTTTACTAGCAATGTAATCCTGGGAAACAGAATTGAAACCCTGGGTATAGCATAATAATCTTATTTAGCTTCTTAGTGATAAACTAGTAAATACACATAGATAAAGATTTGTTTCCGCATGCATTCCATAATTGTGCAAGAGAAGCTAAAGAAAATCTGTCATCTAATTTCATATCTAAGTGACCTTGTCCTTCCCTTGAGACCTAGCCTAGTGAGAAAGCCCTCTTTCCTATATTCATATTCTTGACGTTAGTTTCTATATATTTTTATTGTCTGAAATGAGTATAACTTCCTTCCTGAGTACAAATTTACATACTGTACTCCTACCTTTCGAAGTAAATAAACTCTAGAACAGGTACTGAAAGAGATTATGAGCTAAACTGTCAGCAGAATGCTCAAAACTTAGTAATGTTACTCCCAGTAGGACATGACTAGCTAAATCTTTGTTGGATATTTACCCCTAATAAGAGTTCTCTTTCCTCTTCTGTGTGGAGGGAAAAGATTAAGTGCTAATATTTTTGGTTAAGCAAACTATTTGTTCATGGTCCTGGACTATGACATTTAGACTCTTACTCGCACAGGTAATTGCTTCCGTGAAAGAACTACAGGAGGGGACACACTCCAATTCAGAGTTTATCAAAAAGATAAAATTAGGCTTGTAGGCATTGGCAAGAATTGAAGCTACTCATTTATATATCTAACAGAAGTGATCTGTACAGTGACAAAAGAATAAAATACTGATTGAAACATCACTTTTAAGTACTCTTTAGTGGACAATTTGTCTACAACTGTGCTTCTTACAAACACCTATTTTCAGTAATAAACTTGAACATAAATCAGCATCTCTTGTCTAAAATGTGTGTATGTAACAACAAATGTTTTAAAATTTACTTAGTCAACTTAGCCTTGAATCACTTCCAAGCATATGATACCAAAATCTGTGTTTGGTTCATTCCCTCTCCCACTTTCTGTTTTCATCAATGCCTGGCCTCAGCTATAACTCAAGCTCAGTGTTTGACAAGAGTGATAACCCTCCACACACCCGAAAAACTCCTCCACCACACTCATCTCCCTCGTAGACGACAGTCCATTCACCTACTTTCAAGAAACTAAGACCAAATCCTCCTGCTGAACTCTTAGAAAAAAATCATACAAAATAAAAAATGTTGACTATTTGATATGTACTTAGTATTCAGAACAAGATAAATATACCTCCTGGGCTTTTTTTGCCAGTTCTCTCTGAATTTTCTTTTTCTCAATCATATCTTGTTCAATTCTGCGCTTTCTTTCCTCCTCCATTCTTTTTCTTTCTTCTTCTTGTCTCTGCTTCTCCATTTCTGCAAACTTGCCTTTAACAGTTCCTATGAATGTGAAATACAAAACTCAATAATTTGAACTAATCTTCAACTGTCAAATTACATGGACTTTTAAACTGAGTCTCTTACCTGTCAGCTTTGGAACATAAGCTTTTTCTATTTTAGAAGACTTTGTTTCTTCTTCTTCATCAGAAGCAAGTAGATCTTTCATCTAGTTGATTAAAAAGGGAAACTAGAACTGAACTGTCTTTAAGCATTAGAAAACAAAATTTCAATATTATCATATAAAGGGTTCAAAAATAGTTTATCTACTAGATGTTGAGACCACTTATTTGAATTACAATGAAAAGTTCCAAAAATATTTTTTAAATTCTTATGATCAAGTGAATATTAAAAAAATATGAAAAATATTTGCAAAGAAAATAACCTCCTGCTTTCTCCTGTTCCATTCTCTCTCTCTAACATACTGTTCTTTTCTTCTTTGCTTTTCATCTCTAGACCTCCTTTGATTTCTTTCTTCCCTTGCTTTCTGCATAGCTTCAAATTTATCCTTTACATCACCCTTGTGAAGTTTGGGCACATAGGATTTTTGGACAGGTTTAGATGAAGAAAGCAGAATCTTTGTGAAGATAAAGAAGAAGTAAAGATAAGGAAAAGAAAGTTGAAACAGATGGAGAGAAATTGTTTGATAGATTGGATTAGACAGAATGTAAGATTTATTAAAACAAAATACATATGTGATCATGATTTTTGTGCCACTGGCTACTGTCTGCCAAGCATCTTAGCTATACTTTACCATTTTTTAAAGGAATGAATCAGTAATAAATATGACGGAATAAACTGAGTTTTGTTGGACTTTAGCTGTATGAATCCCACTGATTTTAATGGAGGGCTACGTAGTTAAGCCCTGAATTTTGAGAATGTACTCTTATAACACACATGAAATTTTAAAAAGATATATACATCTCTATATTATTGCATTAGAATACGTATACTCACTCTGAAAACAGAAATATATACTTGATTCTGCCTCTAGAAGCAAGACTGGGACTTAGATTTCAGGTATACACAAAGACATGGGTATTAGCATCACAGTGTCTAATATATCTTTGGTTTCTTATGTAACAGATGTTTTATACCACACCTGTTGAATCTTTACACATGGTGGCATTTTAAAAGAAAAAAAATATAATTCTTCCATTTAAAAACTTAAGCACATCATCAAAATAATTCCTTAAATATTGGGGTTGACCCAGCAATCCAGAGGCTACACATGACAACTGAGGAGCCAAGCTCCCTGGGCCAACAGAGACCTATTGTATATATGGCTGAAGAATTTTTAATGGGGGTTTCTGTGCTAACACTTTCCTCATCTGTATGCTTCTGCTGGCTCCAGTTAGTACATTATACCCACATCTTACAAATATTTGAGTGTTCTGTCTCCTTTTACACTTTACTGCCAACATAGTATGGTTGAATCAGCTGAAAAACTGACTGAAAACATTGTTTCATATTTTATATGCTTCCCATTTGAGTACATCACACAATGTTAGTTATGCTTGTTTTAACTCCTATCACTAAATTATCTAGCTAGAATGCTAAAACAAATCTTTTGAGTAACTTAATCCCAACGCTTTCTAAAGATATTAAAATATTTTAATTTTCATCTTGAATCATGAATGGTGTAGGAAAGTGAATAAGGAAGTGTTATATACCCCTTCACATAACACATGAACCAAGGATCATCCAATTAATAGGCAGCAGGTTTAAAAAAAGCATAAGGAAGTACTTCACACAATGCAGAATCAACCTGTAGAACTCATTGCCATTGGATGTTGTGAAGGCCAGAAGTATAACTGGGTTCAAAAAAGAATTAGATATGTTCCTGGAGGACAGGTCCATCAATGGCTATTAGCCAAGATGGTGAGGGGTGCAACCCTATATTCTAGGTGTCCCTAAACCTCTGAGTGTTAGAGCCTGGGACAAAATGACAGGAGATGGATCACTCAATAAATTCCCCTGTTCTGCTCACTCCCTCTGAAGCATATGGCACCAGCCACTGTCAGAAGACAGGATACTGGAATAGATGGAGCATTGGCCATTCTGGGTCAGAGCATTCTTATGTTCTCTTCCTCTTTCCCTTTCCCCATTTTTTCTGAATTTTCAACAATGTTATGTTTCCTATTTTGTGAGTCTCACTTCAGACATCCACTTCCAGCCTTTCAGGAAAAGCTAATATGTAATGCATAATAGCAAGAACCCCTTTAACATATTCCAGCAAATATAATAACCTTACTTTCCTTAATCAAACTGTTCTTTTCAAAGGCTTCTCTGTTACCTTAAGATACAAGGTACATTCTTTTCCTTGAACTTATTATGCTCTTACCCATTTGCTGCTTACCAATTAGAAATAAAGCATCAATACTTGTCTTTTGTCAGCATCACTTGTAAGTTACTACAGAACTTTGATTATATTAAACTTGATACATACCTCAGTCTTCTGTACAATGTCATTCATGGTTTGTTGTTCTGTGATCTGGCACCTGACCCGTTTGATATGTGGGTTTCTATTTTTACCTGTAAGAAATTGCTGCAGATTTATTACCAGCTTAGGAAGAGTCACTCTTCAGTTGAAATTTCTACTATCTTTGTAGAAAAAAAGTTAGTCCACATTTAAGCTTGGTGCACCACAACTTAATTTGGCCCCCCTGAGTGAAGATATATGAACATGTACTGAGCATGCAATGGTACTGAAATGCAGTGGCTACAATTCACTATTTGAACTTTATTTTTTATGGATTCACCTACATAAATTATCATGATATTTAGCTTATATGTCATAGTTTATTTGTTTTAATAATTGTTAGGGCTGTCGATTAATCGCAGTTAACTGACGCAATTAACTCAAAAAATTAATTGTGATTAATCGCAGTTTTAATCACACCAATTGAAATGTATTAAATATTTGGGATGTTTTTCTACATTTTCATATATGTTGTATTCTGTGTTGTAATTGAAATCAGTGTAAATTTTTTTTTATTATATTTGCTCTGTAAAAATTATAAACAAAAGAAATAGTATTTTTCAATTAACAAACTTGTCTGTCTTAGTGATTGGCTGAACAAGAAGTAGGACTAAGTGGACTTGTAGGCGCTGAAGTTTTACATTTTGTTTTTGAGTGCAGTTATGTAACAAAAAAAATTCTACATTTGTAAGTTGCACTTTCACGACAAAGAGATTGCATTACAGTACTTGTATGAGATGAATTTAAAAATACTATTTCTTTTGTTTTTTACCATGCAAATATTTGTAATAAAAATAAATATAAAATGAGCACTGTACACTTTGTATTCTGAGTTGTAATTGAATTCAATATATTTAAAAATGTAGAAAACATCGAAACATATTTAAATAATGGTATTCAATTATTGTTTAATCGAACGGTTAATTTGTTTAATTGCGCAGTTAATTGGTTTAATCACTTGACAGCCCTAATATATTGTATATATTACCATCACTAATGGGACAGAAGGATGATTCAATGGTTAGGGCACTAGCCTGGGACTCGAGACACCCAGGTTTAATTCCCTGCTCTGGCACAGATTTCCTGACTGTTTGACACTGGACAAGTCACTTCAACCTAGATCTTTCAAAGGTTCCTAAGTGCCAAACTACTATTGATTTCAATGGAAGTTGGGTGCTTAACTAACTTTAAGGATTTGGGCCTCAGTCTGCTTGCGTCCGAGTTCCCCATCTGTAAAAGGGAGACATTAGTACCTCCCTATCTCCCGGGGCTGTTGTGAAGATAAAGACAGTGAGGTGCTCAGATAGTACAGTGATGAGGATGGGACATAGTACCTTAGGAAGATACTCAGTTACCTGGTACAGTGCTCTGTGAGCTAAGACCTCTAAACACACTTTAAAGACGACAGCATTTCGTATCTTAAAACTATATGCTATATTTATATGTTACTCCATTCAAATTGTGAATTAGCTCAAGTGAACAAAATGAAAAATAAGGATAATACATTACAAAATGTGCTTAACCTCCCTTATTCTGACAATTTAATTATCATTGGTAGCATACAGCTAAGTAGTGTATATTATGAAAATAATGAGGTTCCTGAAGTGAAACACGCAGGGGCCAGGACCAAGACTTGCCAAGTTAACACCTTCATCTGTAGAATTTGCTACCCCTCGAGAACAGTACAGTCCTTGACCTTGACACCTCCAGAACTGATACCAGATCAGCTTTTCACACAATCTTTCCGCAATGGGAAAGATGAAACAGTCCGAATGTTTATTTCTGGACTAGTCAGCGAGGCTCAGGCACACACAAAAATGAAAGGAGTACAGTGATGCTATGTGGAAGGTGCCTAACTTCTATGGCAGGTGCACTGAAAAAGTATAGATAGTATTTGGAGGAAAGGTTGTCTCCGTGTCCTTTCAATTACTGACTTCTCTTCAGATAGTGCCAACCATGTCCCTGAAACCAACTCTAGTAATGGTTTCAGGGACATGAACAAGCACCCATTAAACTACCTTTATTCCACAGAGCACACTTTACATCTGTTTGGTAATGAAGAAAAGTACTTATCAATCTGGGCTGGATAAGTCAATGACCTAGATACAAAAGACTATATCCTACCACCACACTAACAAATTGTAGCATTTTTATATAGTGTGCACATAACTGAGACCTGTAATTGCTGACCACAGCAACTGTACTTGTCAACATGAGAAAAAACACACAAAGAGACAGATTTGTTCCATTGTGGCTCTTCAGTGAGAGGGGTTTTTTTTTCTTTGCAACAGACCATATATGAAGCTTTGGTGTTGAAATGCAAACTGACATCTGTGCACTCTTTACTAGTATGAAAAGCCACACTAGTTAACGTAAGCAGAGATAAAAACCTCAGGAGCAAGCAAAACAATCTAATGCTAAAGATAGTGTAAGTGCAATGCCAGTAAAAGGCATGACCAAAAATGGTGGTATTCCCTAATCTAGAGGTCAAACCAAGTAGTTTATTCTACCACATGTAATCACAATTAGCTCATTCCTAAAGGTTAAAAGTCAATAAACCTTGCTCAGTTTTATTCAAACCCGCATCAAGCATCTCAACTGGTGTTTTACCATTAAGTGCTCCTATCTATAATTGTGTTGTCACATTCCGTAAAACTACTCTGTGCGTGTGCCAACTGTGCTTTGTTCATGCTTGGCTACTTCTGAGGACTACCTTCCATACGTATTCATTTTCTGTATCAGTGGCCTCATCTACAGAGTTCTCAAATAATACCACCTTTCCAGCAAAAACTTAAAGGTATCTCTAGGAATGTGTTAGCACAGTTTTAAAACTTTGTATGTTCGACCAAATAGACTGTTGAGTCTATAACCAGAAGGAAGGAATTCAGAAGAAAAAACTTTATTTCCTGAAGCAGCATTAGGTCTTATGGCTAGCACCTGTGAAAATCAAGTTTATTTGATTAAACCCACATAATACTCAACATTGCATGGTACAGTTTGATTTTTTCATTACACGTTAGCTGTTTTCTTAGACCATGTGAAATGCATCTTCTCTTGTTTTTCAATGTAATGACTTATAAAATAAGGCCTCAGTCCTGCAATGAATTCCATGTGAGCACAGGGGTCTGCCTATGCTTAGCTCATTGCTGGATTGGCGCCGACGTCTCTCTTCATGAAACTGCTATAATTTGTTATATACCTTTTTTAAAACGCTTATTCTATATTTTAGCTTTTTAACTTAAAATAGCTTAAAATAATGAATGGAAATAATTTTATAAATGTAAATATTTCTCTGCACTATTTGTAAGCAACAAAACACTGCAATACTATTAAAAGGAAGCAGAATGACAACCTGACTAATCTATTTCACTGCCTGAAACGACTGAAAAGCAAGAAAAAACGGTTACTTACTTTCTCGTAACTGTTGTTCTTAGAGATGTGTTGTTCACGTCCATTCCACATTAGGTGTGCAGGTGTTGCGTGCACGAGCGTCAGAAACTTTTTCCCTTAGCGGCTCCCATCGGGCCAGCAGGCCCCCCAAGTGGCGCCACTGTGCCCCGCATATATACCCCCGCCGGCCCAACCCCCTCCAGTTCCTTCTTGCCAGCGACTCCGACAGAGGGGTAGGAGGCTGGGTGTGGAATGGACATGAACAACGCATCTCGAAGAACAACAGTTATGAGAAAGCAAGTAACCGTTTTTTCTTCTTCGAGCGCTTGTTCACGTCCATTCCACATTAGGTGAATTACAAGCTTACCTCTGGAGGAGGGTAGGAGTCACGGAACAACTGCTCGGAGGACAGCTCTGCCAACTGCTGCGTCCTCTCTGGCCTGCTTGTTGACCACATAGTGGGTTGTGAAGGTGTGCACCAAGGACCAGGTGGCTGCTCTGCAGATCTCCTGGATCGGGACCTGTGCCAGGAATGCCGTGGAGGTCGCCTGCGCCCTGGTCGAGTGGGCCATGACCGCCGGGGCCAGAACACCTGCGAGCTCATAGCATACCCGGATGCAGCTTGTAATCCAAGACGAAATCTGCTGCGCCAGCACTGGGAGGCCCTTTAACCTCTCGGCCACAGCCACAAACAGCTGCATGGATTTGTGAAAGGGCTTGGTGCGCTCCAAACAGAACGCCAGCACTCGACGCCCATCCAAGGTGTGCAAGCTGCAGTGACTCAGGTCCATATGGGGTTTCAGGAAGAACACCAGCAGACAAATGTCCTGGCCGAGATGGAATTGGGACACCACCTTAGGGAGGAACTTGGGGTGCAGCCGGAGCTGCACCTTGTCCTTGTGAAATACTGTGTATGGTGGCTCAGAGGTGAGGACCCTCAGTTCGGACACCCTTCTGGCTGAGGTAATGGCAACCAGAAATGCCACCTTCCAGGAAAGGTGGAGGAGAGAACAGGTAGCAAGGGGCTCGAAAGTGGGTCCCATGAGTTTAGGAAGGACCAGGTTAAGGTTCCATGGAGAGACTGGGGGGTGGGAGTATGGGAACACCCTCTCCAACCCTTTATGGAACCGCCCCACCATTGGGTGGGAAAACATTGAGCCCCCCGAGAACCCCGGATGGAAGGCGGAAATGGCCTCCAGATGCACTCTGAGTGAGGACGGGGCTAGCCCTTGCTGCTTGAGGTGCAGGAGGTACTCCAGAATGGCCTGCACCGGGGCCTAGCCCGGCCGCACCTGTCAGGGTTCACACCAATACGAGAACCTTTTCCACTTGGCCATATAGGCCGCCCTGGTAGAGGGCTTTCTACTGCCAAGCAGAATCTGCTGCACAGGAAAGGAGCACTGGCTCTCCAGGGCGTTTAGCCACAGAGCCTCCACGCCATCAGGTGCAGTGACTGCAGGTCAGGGTGGAGAAGCCGCCTGCTGTCCTGTGTAATGAGGTCCCGGTGTAGGGGCAGGACTACTGGGGCGTCCACCGACAGCTCTAGGAGAGATGTGTACCAGTATTGGCGGGCCCAGGCTGGGGCGATGAGAATCACCGCCACCCTGTCCCTGCGCACCTTGAGCAGGACCTTGAGCACCCAGGGGAGCTGGGGGAAGGCATACATCAAGCCCCCTCTCCACGGGATTGCAAACACGTCCGCAAGTGAGCCCGGGCTCCGGCCCTGGAATGAGCGGAACCGCGGGCACTGGGCGTTGGCCCTAGTGGCAAACAGATCTATCCGGGGAACCCCCACCTGCGGAAGAGCGAAAGCACGACGTCCGCCATGAGTGCCCCCTCGTGCATGCGGTACGACCTGCTGAGGGAGTCCGCCAGCTCGTTCCACACCCCCGGGAGATAGGACACCTCGAGGTGAATCGCATGGGTTATGCAAAGGTCCCAGAGGAGGAGAGCCTCGTGACAGAGTGGCGAGGAACAAGCCCCACCCTGCTTGTTTATATAAAACATGGCAGTAGCGTTGTCTGTCAGAACTGTCAAGCTGTGACCACTCAGAGTGGCGTGAAAGGTCTGGCAGGCGAGATGAACCGCCCTGAGCTCCTTCACGTTGATATGGAGCGACCACTCTGCCTCGGACCACAACCCCTGCATCATGAGGTCCCCCACGTGAGCCCCCAATCCGTGGTCTGACGCGTCCGTCACCAGCGTCAGGTCCAGAAGTGGGGCGGCAAAGGGGATGCCTTCGCAAACCACAGGCTGGGGCTGCTACCACAGCAGGGAGTCCAGCACCGTCTGGTGTTGGTGCGGAGACCGGGACCACTGCACTGAGTAACTTGCCCTGGATGGGGCCCCTTGGCGCTCCTGATAGGCCCAGGGGGTCAAGAAGGGCCAATGGCCTGGCGGCCCCCATTGAGGTTGCCAGCTTCCCTGAGGGTCCCTGCTGTCCGGGCCCCTGTGTGGGTAGCTACTGCGGCCGGAGCTGGCACCAGACTGCAGCGACGCCGATTGTGAAGGCCATGGTGGTGCCAATGATCTGCGCTGGCAGGAGAATGAGCGGCTCCTGGCTGAGCGGGACCGGGACCGGTGCTGGCATTCCCTGGACCGGGACCGTCTGCGGGAGACCTCTGGCGAGGGCTGTCTCAACTCCTCCCGGTGCCAGTCTCTGGGCGGTGCCGGAGAGTGGTGTGCCCTTCCTGGCGCTTCTTTGCATCGACCTGCTGCCAGTGCCGCTTCTGGGCCGCTGGCAAGTGCGAATCTGCGGAGTCGAAGCTCGACCGGGACCAACTCCGGGACTGGTGCCGGGACAGTGTCTTCGAGCGGCACATCATTGCTGGTTTACCTTTTGATAGCGCCCGAGGCATGAGTGCCGGAGGGCTCTCCCCATACGGGAGGGGGCTCGCCGCCGACAGCTTGATGAGGTCCTTTGTGGCCTCAAAGGTGCCAGGCGTAGAGGGCTGATCCATTATGCCCTCGAGCCCATCGTCCACACTGAGCTCACTTAGGTTTGGGCTCGGTGGAGCTTGTGCCACCGGGACCACCTGTGTCAGTGCTGGTACCGCGGTCTTCCTGCTCTTGTCAGCACTCGGTGCCTTGGGAGGCGCCAGCCTCCTGTGTGGGGAACGACCACGCCTTCCTTTAGGCTGTGCCGGGGGCCGCACCGGGGAGGACGATCGGTGCCGGGGCCTAGCCTGGAGCTCCGGGGCTGACAGTTTACGGTGCTTCGCCAGCGCCACGTCTCCCGACGGCTCCGGGGCACTATGCACCGAAGAAGCCTGAGCCGGTGTCGGGTGCTCCGGGCCCGGTGGCTGCAATGCGGCCTCCATCAACAGTTGCTTTAGGTGAAAGTCTCTTTCTTTCCTTGTCCTTGGCTTGAACACCTTGCAAACCCTACACCTTTCAGTTTGATGTCCGTCCCCCAGGCAATGTAGACACGAGTTGTGGGAGTCACTAACTGGCATAGGTTTGCGGCATGTGGCACAAGCCTTGAAGCTATGGCCTGAGGCATGCCCTGCGCGGCCCAGGGCCGGTGCTGGAGGCCTCCAAGCACCTAATCACTTAAGTGTTCACAATCTATATGTAAACGAACTGATAACAGCTACTCTAAAGGCTAAGGGACTGCTCTTCTATGAAAGAGAGAGAGAGAGAGAAAGAGAGAGGTTGTTCCAACACCACCACGGATGGCAAGAAGGAACTGGAGGGGGTCGGACCGGCGGGGGTATATATGCAGGGGGCAGTGGCGCCACTCGGGCGACCCGATGGGAGCCGCTAAGGGAAAAAGTTTCCAACGCTCGTGCACGCGGCGTGCGCACACCTAATGTGGAATGGACATGAACAAGCACTCGAAGAAGAAGCAGATCAATTCCTACAATAATCTAGACTTAAATGTTTAATTTTTTTTTTAATAATGAAGAAGGTGTTAGGAACACAGGCACTTGAATCTTTAATATGGAATTCTGATATGCTAACGGATGGTCTTTAGACCACAGTAGTTACAACAGCAAGAAATAACAGTGTGTGAGAGTAATTAGGCACCTGATTCTGCTGTGGTTTATAAAAAAACAAAAACTTTCCACCAACTTCAGTTCATTAGGAGTTTTGGGTACATATCCTCTGACAGGATCAGGACTTCTAACAAACCGAAATGTAACCAATCTCAAAACACGTATTTTTTATCAGCCTTCCAAAAAGAAAGTGGATACATTAATAATACCAAATACCCTACTCATGAACTGATAAAAAGCAGGTGCGTGAGTTTGTTAGAGTTATTTGAACTGTTGAATAAAAACACAAAAAGTACTCAAATCAGCTGTAGTTTCCGTTTGGCCTGGCTGTAAGTTGGTGATAGCATGTTTAATTCTGTTGTGTCTAGAAATGCTCTAGATGCTTCTTGCAAGCATTTTTGTGGTATCTGGATTCCTGCAAACATTAGCAGGTGTCAGTTTACCCTTTGAGCATTTTTTTTAGGGTATATCTCATGCTGTTTTCTTAGAGTCCGAAAAGTGGCAACCCTGTTGTGATAAGATTGGCCTGTTCTGTTTGGTTAAAGCCATTTTTTCCAGGTGGATCTTGATAGCCAAGATTCACCTGGGAAAGTCAGGAAAAGAAACATCACACTCCTGCCCCCCAACCCTTGTTTCTGATTTTGGCAGCCTCAGAACTAGCAGATTCATGTCTTATGTTTAAAAGATAAATAAATACAGCTAAATCAGTTTTACCGCATGCGTTTAACAGAAACTTAAAACAATCATTTTTAACATTCACAAATTGGCACACCTATTCAACTTTTGTTCTCCTTTGCCCTACAAAATCTTTGGAGATCAGATGGACCTTTCAGTGTACCCTGAAAGCTACCAAATCTAGGCTCTGGAAGAAGACGGTTCCAAAGATGACCTTGTACAGGGCACTACTTCTCTGTCAGCTGACATACTCCCCACCACCTTAATACATGGGACTGGTTATATACTCTATATGTGACTTCCCCTTAAGATAATCTGGAAATTGTAGCTAGTACAGAATGCAATTGCTTACTATGTAGATTTCAGCATAGGTAGTACATTACGTTTATGTACCACCATCAGCACCATTTAAGGACTCTGAATTTTTAAAAATGCTTTTAAATTTGGGCATTGCATATGTTCAAGACTATTTTGTGGGGAAGCTACAATTAGCTGAATACCTCAACTTCACATTGACAAAGGCATGGCTGACTACAGTGAGGTCCACATTCAGAAAGTCTGCAATCTTCTTACTAAGAAAACATGTTGGCAAAACACTCTTGGCAACTACTACTACCTGACCATCCAAATGCAGATTCAACAAGACTCCACATTGTGAGTCTGAAAAATGTCAGGCATATTTCTGTAAGTGGGAACACTGATATGAGTACCATTTCAGGTTGCCACCTTTCTAACTCCTGGTAACCAAACCCTGAGGCCCCATCCCCTATCCCGCCTCTGCTCCACCTCTTTGCCTGAGGCCCCACCCCCTTCCCTTGCTGGATTGTCTCAAGGACCCGGTCTATGAAGGCAATGTAAAGTGCCCTTGAAGTAGTAAGTGCCTTGAAGTAGTAGTAGTAGTAAACTATGCACCTGACAATCCTAAATGGCACCCAGACACAGAAGCTAAAAACCAGACTGTCTGGGTAAAAAATGGATGGGTTGCAACTCTAGTGACATTTCTTCTAGTTGCTTCCCCATCCTATAAGTATCACTTTACTCTTAATCTAAATTTCACACATAGCTAGATGGCTCTAATCCAATTACTGCAATTATTTTTTGACGCTGGGTAAGTCATTATACTCCACCATCTACGTCAGAAGAAATGGAGATATAGAGCAGTACATTTGTTGCACGCTAACTACATTTCAGCCCATGGTTGCACTCCTAATAACATCCTATATACCTTGAACAGAAACAGTGACGGAACTGAATACTGTTCGATGCCTGAGAGAGCATTTGTCTGATACTACCCTCTAAGATCTTTCAGAAAGAAAGGAACAGAGCTACTTCCTCACCATTTCCAAGTGGGGCAGATCAAAGCGCACTACGGAACTTTTCATGCACAGCACCAGACTCCATGCAAACACTCCATGTGCGACAGTCTAATCAGAGGTAGATTTACACCCCAACTTGCTGCATGCTGTTTATATAATCAAGCCCTTTATATGTCTTTGCTTGGACCTACACATAAGTAATCTACCCCTCATGAGCAAAAATATTAGATGAAGGATCCTTCAGAATGGCCTTATCACTAGGAAAGAATCAACGAGGATGGTCTCTGGAATATGCTGCTTCTAAATAAGAGGGCATTTTGCTATTAGTGCCTTCACTAATTCCCTTGGTTAGGGGGAACTATTACTGCTTCTACAAGTCTCATGGTTATATACCCCAGTTTTGGAAGAAAGCGTGTCCCAGTGAAAGCAAGTGCTTGTAACAGAAGCGAGGCTTACTCTCTGGGGAGGCAGAGGCCAACTGTATATAGGCCTTGTGTATTTTTACCGCATCAATGGGTGCTGTGTCTTCATCGTATACTTGGTCGTGCATAACAATCATATCTCAGCTTTTCAGGGAAAGTTTGCTTCCTTGATATCACAATACTTTTCCAACTTTTCTGTACATATTTTTGGTTACTGGAGCCCTCCCATACGGTTTCCCTTCTATAGTACTCCCATAGTTGGAATGACAAACCTGAATATGATGGAGAAATAAATTTGTTACCTGATTATTTTGCTTCTTGGACTAGTCAGTCTTGTCATCTCATTGCCTCTCTAACTGATATACATCTAAAGTAAAATTTCAGTTCAGCTGGGTGAAGGTGTATCTCAGGAAATATTAGTCTAATGTTTTAATACTGTTAATCAAAGTTCTTAGACTATGTTTAGTCTGTATAAACAGTCTAGCTGTTTTTCCCAGGGGTTTTCCCAGGAGGGGAAGCCAAACCTCCATCCTATGATTGACAGGTCTGATCTGGCCCTGGAGCTGCAGAGCAGAGGAAAACCTATTATTAGAATGGCTTGTCTGCATATAATGGAGAAGATTGTTACTCAATAGGCTAAAATGAAATCTTAACTATGGTGCTTGATGAATATCACAAAAATGGTAACAGATGTAAAACTAGGAAACAGGTTAGGCAATGTTATTGGTTCAGCTGCTATGCGAAAATATCAATCTGCACAGGATTTTTTAAAAAACACAATTTACTTATCTTACTGGTTCTAAGACGGGCGGGAGGGGACAGGAAATGATCAACTATATGATATGTCTTTACCTGGTATAATTGTGTCACCCCTCTCTCTCTCTCACACACAAAAATCACTGCTATTCAGACAAAATTAAAATAAATACAGAAAGATGTTACAAGACAGCAAAAATTTTGTTCTTCCTTATCACCTCTTAAGCCGAAAAGTCTGTTTAAACTTAACGTATCCCCACTTATGTAAGAGTGACACCACGCTTTAACTGAACAAAAGCTGTTGCATAGCCTTCATGAAATAAAGTTATTCTAGATTTTGTTTTAAAATATGTTGTCTATCATTAGCGGAAGACCTAAGGCACATAAAAACTGTTCTTATTTCCTATTTTGAAGCAATTTACTTATATTAGTTTGAAACTGTGAAAACTTATGTTTAGCAATAGACTAATGAACATTCTCATATAGATGATACAGATGGAGAAGACCTACTTGGGGAGATAGTCCACCGCTACTCTACCCCTAAATAAATTGCTACTTTTTGCAGATACAGGAATAGAAAGCTAGTTTGAAAAAAATATATCTAATTCCTCAATAACTCCTCTTTCTGATAGGCTCACTTACTGTCTTGCTGGCAACTGTATAAACAAGTATTTTCATTAGTCTTATGTTTACCATCTGTCTCCTTTAATGACCTACCCACAGAGAAGATTGTTTTATAAGTAGGAAACGATCTTTTGAGACTTGGAAATGTATTACTTATGGTCAAGGCTCTTAAGGACAGGAAAGCACAGTTGTACTTGTTAACATATTTAATAAAAACTGAGTTTAATAAAGCTGGGAAGAGGACACAGGAAAGGAGCATTCCCCCTGCTTATTGTTCATCATGTGAGCCCTGCTTAAACCCTGACTATAACTTTGTAAAACCAATCTTTTAAAATATAGCCGGATAAGGCCTAGTTTGAAATGAGATACCTCAACTGGTGTAATCTTCTATTGCTCCATTGACTTAAATGGAACTGACACTTTATACCAGTTTAGGATCTTCCCCTTAGAATCTTATTCTGCATTAATTCACTACAAAACCAACTCATATTTTTGCATATTTTATATAAGAGAAACTATTTCCCCCCAAAATTACATGAAATTGATGTGCGTGTCTAGAATATCAACCAGCAACTAAACTGAGGCTCCCACTGAACAGAGATGATATTCATTCTCCTTTTCCCAAACTTTAAAAATCCAATTTTATAAAGTGAAGTTGCTCAGTTTACAGCTCAAAGTTAGATGCATGACTCTATGTTACAGCTAAAGTATCACAGTGGAATAACCTTAGCAGACATTATTATGGTAAAACAGATTATTGTAAATGCTTTGCTTATAGTGTAATAAGCACCATTACCATAGCATCTCAGCGCTATGTCCAAACTGAAGATAACCTTTTCTGTATGATAGAGAGTGGCCTTCTTGTTCCCACCAGGTTTAAGAGAGTAGGGAACAATCTTCAGGGCTATGTTCCAGGAAAAATGTCTGGGGGAGGGGGAGGATCTGCTCTGTTACTGGGAGAAGGCCTACTTTGGGTAACTTTACACTGGGCCTAAGGCCTGGGCTACACTGGAAGGAGCGGGGGGTTCGAACTAAGATATGCAACTTCAGCTTTGCTATTTGCGGAGTACAGGCATCGATTCGGGGATTGATTTATCACGTCTAGACGAGACACGATAAATCGATCCCCAAAAGACTTACCCTATATAGCAAGACTTTGACTCATCCTAATTTCTGGTGGTAGAGAGAGAGAAAGCAATGTGCTCAGCCCTAAACTACAAGATCCCACATTATTACAGATGCTGCAGCAGAATAGAGAAGCAGATATGATGGAGACAGTTTGACGAAAGCTAATAGAATGTTTTAAAGATAAACACTAGGACCGTGAAATGCAGAGTTATATAAGGCAAGGATCCAGGGTAGAGCGTGGAGTACTGTTGTGATTTGCTTTCAGTAGTTTGCCCTTCCTGGAAAGTAGGACACTGCTTGTTGAACTAGATACAGTTTCCATCTAGACCCCAAGATCATTGTCCAGATAGAATACATCGCAGTAATCCAGGGTGGAAGTGATAAATGGATAGATCTCTGTAGTTATGCCTGCATTTGAAAGGAGAGGATGAAGTCTCCTGGCTCAGTGAAGATAAAAGGCATTTCTGGCTGCTGCTTCTGTTGGATAGTCCAGGAGTAGAGCTGATGCCAACAGGACTGAGAGACTGCGTAACACCTTGAGGTCACAGCTCCTACTACCTCCTTGAAATGCTTTCTTCTGCTTCTCACCATCACTTCAGTCTTCCTAGACTGAGTCTGACCCATCTTTTTTTCCCCATCTAGGTTCCAATTTACTTCAGACACTGGAACAGCTAGGAAATGGCATTCTCTCCTGTTCAGCAGGAGATCCTTAGAGATGAGTTTAAGCACAGTAGGCTATACGGCTTCTTCCATTGAGGAAAATATTCCCTCACAGGAAGTGTTCAAAGAACAGCTATCTGAGAAAATATTTCATAGGAGACTATCTTAAACTTTATGGGCCCAATACATATTTCCATCTACTTGTATATTTTTAGGATATAAATGATAATTACTCATTGTCAAATCTTCAAAATACTTCTTCTACCTTTTATCAACTGTATTTCTTACAAATATATATTTCTTCAATTAGCAACAGATCTCCGTATCATTAAAAGAAATGTCAGAACAAATTACATCTGCAAAATACATTCTCAAACATAAAATTCAATTACAACTAAAATATGACATTCTGATAATGATCGTTTGAGAAAGCAATGTAAAATGTACTCATAAAATACGTTTTCAGATTACTTTTAATAAAGTCAAGCAGACAAAACTATAATTACATTTATTTTATCTGAAAATATATCTAACGTCAGAGATTGCACCATTTGGAAGCAACTTATAGAGACATTTTGGATGAAAACAGAATGGAAGGGAAGGAGGAATTTATTTTGTCATCCATATTGAACTCAAACTACTGAGAGACAGACATAAGAAATGGCTTGCACACTCACATCTCTACCAAAAAGAGAGAAAGTGTTTTTAAACAACTCAATCAAAATAACAATGTTAGCAAAAAGGTTAGCTGCTCAAATTACTGACTCCATTCATATTTCTTTCCTGGGCTTCTTTTGTAAAGACAAACATCATAAACTGAACATTTTGAAATACTATTGAATTAATACTAATACAGCTCATTACAGCATTTGATATCTGTAATAATTTTACATTAAAATTTTGCTATAAATGCCCCACCACTTCACACTGGTCTAGATCACAATTTTATTAAACTGGCATATTGTATTTAACAAAACACATTAAAATGCCAGAGACTTGTCAGTTTTTGCTACAGGCCAGTAAGTTACACTATCTGCTGTCCTGAACTGGGCCACAGTTTAAGGAGTAAAGACCATTTTGGTCTGTCTATCTCATTCATCACTGTCTCCAGGTAGGCCCTCTTGATTCTTCACTGGCCAACTATTTCCCCACATCCATTATTTATTGATATTTTTTAAAAAATTAGTTAAGTAAAATAGATAGTAATTGTTTCTGTGTATAAAGCATAGAGAAGGGGACATGTGGCTAAAACAGTGCTTTATTAGAGCATGTTAGCAAAGCATTTTTTTGCTATGACTAAAGTAATGTCATCCAAAGGTGCCTTTTATTAAATTTAGTGAAAGTGAAGCAAGCAGCAGTGACCACAATTATACAAATAAGCAAATGACTGCAGTGCTGGTTTGCTGAGTTAGATTTAGGGATATAGGCTGATGACAGCCCTTCCACCCCCTCACCCAGGGACTCTGTCACCACTAACCAACCCTGGCACTATTTTTAGCTCAGCATCTTATTTCCAGTGGACATCTCCTTAGTCTCTGATCAGTTCTACCCCTGCAAGTGGTTGCAGTGTTACGAGGTTTCCTTTTCACTATAGCCTGACATCTGGGGCACCCAAACCACAGGTTAACCCAAGTCATTCACCAGGAATGGGTTAAATTCCTGAAAGGGCAGGGTCCCCACGCACTGCTGTGGGTGAGGAAACATGGGCCGGTGGATAAGACTTGCTTCACTTCTCCCCCTCAGACCAGGCACAGCTCATTTGTAATGAGCTGTAGCTCACGCAAAACTTATGCTCAAATAAATTGGTTAGTCTCTAAGGTGCCACAAGTACTCCTTTTCTTTTTGCGAATACAGACTAACAGGGCTGCTACTCTGAAACCTCCCATATGTAGGGTAACACAGTCCAGTCACACTGACTGCTCAGGCCTGTACTGTGCTAGCTGGCGTCCCCCAACGCCGAGCTGGTGTGTCTGACACAGCCCTCCTGCTGTCTCGCCTTGTGTGCGCGCTGCTGGGCGGCTGAAACGGCTTCAAAGCCTGAGAGGGGCAAGCTGGGGGGCTGCCCCCGCGAGATGACACAAATCACCGGGTGTCCCTCTGAATCGCAACGAAACAGGCGCCTCATTTGCTCACTTCCCTGCCACTACGGGAGCCTGCGGCTGCAAGGACCTAGTCTCCCGCTCCCGGGCGCTGTAATACTTGGGTGGCATTTCAGGTGTTGCGTTTAGGGTGCGGGCGCTGGGGGTGGCCTGCGATACGCAGGAGTCAGGCTGGAGGACGGGGTGCCGCCTTCTGGCCTTAACATCGATGACGCTCTGCCAGGGATTGGGAACGGCGACGCCAGGGGGGCGACAGGGGGAGCCCCGGGAGAGGGGAAAGAGGAGCCCCAGCGCAGCCAGGCTTCTGGGAACAGCCCAGCGGAGGCGGGCAGGGGACTGGGAGAAGCGGGGCCGGGCTCCGCGGCGGAGAGGAGAAGGGGGAGCCGCAGGACGGGGCAGAGGAGCAGGGCACAGGGCGGAGAGGGGTCGGGCTCGGCACTGTCCGGGCAGGGAGCGGGAGCCGCGCCGGCCCCACTGAAGTTTTCCGGAGGAGTTTTATGCCCCGCGGAGCGTCTTACCTGGGGGTCCTGCCCGCGGCTCCGGCTCACGCTAATCCCGGCGGCTCGCGGGTGGGCGGGCGAGCTGGCTGGCTGGGGAACTGCGGCGGCGGCGCGGCTGTGGCTGCTGCTGAGCGCCCCTTGGCTGCCGCCGGCTCTGCAAGTTTCCATAAAAGTCCTGGTGCGCAGCCCTCGCCCGCATTCCAGGCGCGCCCCGGCCCGGCTGCAGCTGTCCCGACGCAGGCAGGCAGGGCCCGCCGCGGCCCCCTCCCCGCCGGCACAGGCCGACTCAGCGCGCCTGGGGCAGAGCCAAGCCCCCGGCCGCGGCGGCTGGGTTATTTTGAGCTGGAAGCACCACAGGCTATAAATAACCTGGGGCTCTCGGGAGCAAAGCGTTCCCGGGGCCTGGCCCCGCGCAGGGGCCTCCCGCCGGGGTTACTTGACAGAGGGGAAGGGGCCCCAAGGCAGCCTGGCAGGTGAGACAGGCAGGGGACCAGGGCAGCGAAACAGACCTTGCCGTGGCCGAGTGGCACCTGCCATGCTGGGCAGAGGTGAGACCGTGGCAGGTACATACCTGGTGCGCCTGGGGTATTTGTAAGGCGCCTATCACCTAGTTTCAGAGTGGTAGCCGTGTTTGTATCAGCAAAAACAACTTGTGGCACCTTAGAGACTAACACATTTATTTGGGCATAAGCTTTCGTGGGCTAGAACCCATTTAATCAGATGCAGGGAGTAGAAGATACAGGAGCAGGTATAAATACATGAAAAGATGGGAGTTGCCTTACCAAGTGTCTTCTAAGCAGTCAGAAAATACTTACGCCTCGCAAGCCTTTCAAGGGGCCTCTTCCCACACAAAGTTCTGCACCACAGCACCCGGAGATAACGCACTGGCTCATGCTTTGTGAGTAACTGTGCTCTGGGCCTCAGGCCCTAAAGCCCTGGGGCATTTTATAGCATCAAGCCCATGAAAGCAGCCAGCTAATAATAGTATGTAACAAAGTTCACGGTGGTCGAGTGTGGAAGAGTCTAGACAGTACCAGGACTATGGAACTAAGTTAGCTACCTAATGAAGAGTGTATAAATTATTCTGAAACAGCCATTTAGGGAACAGATGGTGCCTATCTTCCTTCCCCTGGAAATTAAGAACTTTTCTGTGCTTGATGCACAAATATAACTTTAAAACTTGAATTTTAAATATACTCTCCTCCCCTCCCACTTTAAACCCACCTGTAGAGTTCTTCCTTCCTTAGATTATAAGGTCTCTTAGGCAAGAAGGACTGTCTCCTAGTTATTTGTTGTACTGTGCTTAGCAGAGTGGCGTAGACTTGGTTGCATACGCCTTAGAATAATACATGATATTGCAGCTGGCAGTTTGAACATCAGACTGGAAACAAGGCATAGTTTTTTAACACTGAAAGTAATTAACAGTTGGAACAATTTAGCTAGGGTTGTGGTAGATTCTCCATCACTGACAATTTTAAATGAAGATCAGATGTTTTTCTGGAAGATCTGGTCTAGGAATTATTATGGGGAAGTTCTATAGCTTGTGCTATATAAGAGGTCAGACTAAATGATCACAGTGGGCCCTTCTGGCCTTGTATTCTATGGAGATTAAAAAAAAAAAAAAAAAGAGAGCGAGGACACAAGAATTCCTCATCCTTTCCTCACTCCAGTGGATGAACCAGTATCTCTGAAATAAACCTTTCGGTTAAAACCAAGATGGGATGATTTAATTTAGACTTCTTTTTAGATAGCAATTTGAAAGACAGGGTTAAAATAAAATGTCTTGTGACTTTGTGGCTACAAGACTTAGATGGGAAAGTACCATCTATTTAGGTTGTTAAAATAATGCTTTTTGCCCTACAAAGCTATTTATAATGTACCCATTACTATGGAAACGGAAAACCTTAAAAATACTAGTACAAGTGAATGATAGATATTATCTTTGCTCCTCCTTTCTAATAACAAATATGACGACTTAGCGCAGGAGGGGTGTCAAACTAATTTAGAGGAGATCACTGGATTCCATATCAAGTTATGGTTGAGGATATAAATTCATAACTTCATACACTACTCAATCTAGACACTGCTGCAGGGGAGGTTTGTCTAAGGGAAAAATATAGTTTATGTAGTAACTACACTTTTATTTATAACTTATTCATGTGCTGTCATTATTCAGTGAGAAAACCCACTCTCCTTTAGGCCTCCTGTTTCTGTTCTCTTTCTTTGCATGCATTCTCTGTTCTGTCCTTTGGCTTTCTTTCCCGGCAGCAACTTGCAATTCTCATCCCTTGAAGGCTTCACTTCCATCCCCTTTCCCATTAGCTGTTAGAGTTGACACACCAATAAAATTAAAAGAGGACAGGAACATTCACACCTCATAGTCACTGTTTCAGACTCTGACAGACATTGTGATATTGGCTTACACTCTGGAGTAGTGCACTCTCACCTCATAGGAGCCATCTCATTTTTGATTGAAGTGGCCTTGTCTCTAATGCTCCCCTACTGGGCTCTTCCTTTGACCTGCAGTGGCCTATCCCAGCCTGCTTCATCCCCCAAATCCCCTCTGGATGTTCAGTGGTTTGGTTCTACAGCCATGTCACATAAAAGTCTAAACCTCTTCCAGGCTACCACAAACAAGTCCAAATAAAAATCAAAAGAAGTCTTCAAACTAATATCCTTATACCCCTTTGAAGCTTCATTGTAGTTCCCTTATTGACTTTACCTCAGGGCTTCCACTGCAGGAACCTAACCTGCTCCTATAATGTTCTTCCTCCATTGTTTCCTAGCTATTAAACCCTGTCCCAGGGCTTCTCTCTGCCAGAGAGACCTGTCTCCTCTGCAGCTACTCACCAACTGAGCTTCCTCTTGCCTCCTGGCCTAAGGAGGCAGAGCTATTAATTACCCCCCAGATGCAAAGCATGACTAATTGGGGTTCTTTCTCTTGCCTTTCAACTGGTGGGGATTAAGCCCCATCAAACACTCCAAGGTCTATGAGCAGGGTCTGTATGGGTCTGTCATGCCACTTACACTCATGACATGGTCTAGATCCTACCTCCAGGCTATACGTTTGACACTCTACGTCTATATCTTTTCTTCACCTATGTTTTGGTTGATAGAAGAAAGGACTAATAACTTTTAAACTACAGGACTAAACGACACCAATTTTCTGTTAGACTTTTGCTAGATCATCATCTTACTATGCCAAAAATCATGCTTGGGGATTGTTTAGTGTGTAGAATTGAACAAAAAAGGGCCATGCTATCAGTTTAAATTAATGCACCTAAATGAAACATGTTCTAATAGTTTCTGCCCCCCTACTTTTTCTTTTAAATATTTAAATTAAAAAGAGTTTGAGAAGAAAACCCCAATACCTACAAGTTTCATTGGTGCCAAAGGTGGCTGCAAATAAAATATTGGTATATTAAAGTACACACGCACGTTATAGGAAAACCTAATTAAAATTTAGACATGTAAGGAAGTACTGGAGTAGATATGCATCAAGCTGGTCCAACTACATATAATGAATGAGCATTAGAGCAAATATATAGTAATTTTTTGCTTTATATATGGAAATTCATTGTACAACTCAAAATGAGAATTATTTTTCTTCTATAGTATTTTCATTGAATTGTTATACTCGATATACACATTTCATTGAAGCAGTAGACAGTTCACCAGTATGCTTACCCTTAACCAACTTCAGTTGATACATATTTAGTTTGGTAAAAAACAGACTACATAAGTGAAGTACAATAATCATTAACATATTAAAAGTGAGATTACAACTAAATCACAGCTAATATAAATATCTTAATCCTTAAAAAGAAAAGGAATACTTGTGGCACCTTAGAGACTAACCAATTTATTTGAGCATAAAGTCGCAATATTTCAACAAAAAGTCTTTAAAAATAGACTCCAACGAGAGACTGCTGAATTGGAATTAATTTGCAAACTGGATACAATTAACTTAGGCTTGAATAGGGACTGGGAGTGGATGGGTCATTACACAAAGTAAAACTATTTCCCCGTGTTTATTTCCCCCCACCCCACCCTCACTGTTCCTCAGACGTTCTTGTTAACTGCTGGAAATGGCCCACCTTGATTATCACTACAAAAGGGTTTCTCCCTCCTCTTCCCTCCCACCCCCCGCCCCGCTCCTGCTGGTAATAGCTCATCTTAAGTGATCACTCTCCTTACAGTGTGTATGATAACACCCATTTTTTTCATGTTCTGTGTGTATATAAATCTCCTCACTGTATTTTCCACTGAATGCATCCGATGAAGTGAGCTGTAGCTCACAAAAGCTCATGCTCAAATACATTGGTTAGTCTTTAAGGTGCCACAAGTACTCCTTTTCTTTTTGCGAATACAGACTAACAGGGCTGCTACTCTGAAACCTATCTTAATCCTTGTATCATTTAATGTTTCTGACTGACCTTAGCAGTACCATATGGCTTTTGCATGTAACTTGCTCCAACTAGCATCAAAATTTGCATTCAGAAGTAGCATGTTTGAACAAATAAATTCAGTTCTGATATTTCATTATGAAACACTACATATAAACCACTGTAGTGCAATAGGAGACGTACCATAAATGCTGAAGTGTAACTTTGGCATTCCTGCTTCCCAGGATAGCAGGCATAGGTAGAAAGCACTTCAGATATATGTAGCTGGTTAGCAACAGATCTTCTTTATGTACTTTCTTCTAGGCAACCATGCAAAGGAATTAATTTCTGTGACAGAAGCAGCCAGCTGTAGGATGAACTAGAAAAAAAAAATTACAGTCCAGAATAACTGCATCCATGAACACTGACTCCTCCTCTCCAAATCTGTATCCATTTTCATAAGCACAGTTTATTGGAAGTTCACATGATAAGTACTACTTGCTACATACTATCTGAAGCACACAGTGGTGATCATCTCGCTGAAAAGCAAGATAGTGACTACATCAGAACAGGAAACACGTGAACCTGATTTAGAGCCTAATCCTAATTCTGTGCGATGCTGACTACCACCAGCTTCTACAGGTTTAAAAGATTAAAAATTAATATATTGAATTATCATCTATGTTCTACACCAGTGGTTCTCAAACTGTAGGTCAGGACCCCAAAGTGGGTCACGACCCCTTTTTAATGGGGTTGCCAGGGCTGGCATTAAGACTTGCTGGGGCCCAGGGCCAAAGCCCTGCCACCCAGGGCCAAAGCAGAAGTCTGAGGGCTTCAGCTCTGGATGGCGGGGGTCAGGTTACAGGCCCCCTGCATGGGGCTGAAGCCCTTGGGCTTTGACCCCCTCTCCCCCCCCCCGCCCAGGGGGTGGGGCTTGGGTTTTGGCTTTGCCCTCCCGGATTTGTTCCCCCCTCCCGGGGTTGTGTAGTAATTTTTGTTGTCAGAAGGGGGTCATGGTGCAATGAAGCTTGAGAACCCCTGTTGTACACCACTTTAGACTTAAAAATAATTGAGAGACAAGGTGGGTGCAGTAATATCTTCTATTGGACAAACTTCTGCTGGTTAAAGAGACAAGCTCTTGAGCACCACGGAGCTCTTCTTCAGCTCTCTGATGCTCAAAAGCTTGTCTCGTCTCACCAATTTTGTCTCTCTCATATCCTGGGGCCCACATGGCTACAACACTGCACATTAACAATAACTGTTTCATTAATTTTTCTCTATTTAGCATTTTTTAAATACAAACTGCAGTTCTCATTTTGGATATAAAATAGACTATTCAGTTTCCACTCAATTTTACATTTATATTATGCACAAGCACAATGGGTTGCACCTACCAATAGGGGCACATTTGTTAGTAGGGTGGGAAAAACTGGGCCCACTAGAATGTAAAAGAAGACATTTCTATTGAACTTTGGTTTTGTAAAAACTAAATTTCCACATCCTCATGAGCAGTGTTAGGTGGCAGTGTTCTAAACATCTTATGTAGAATGGAGGGAGGAGAATGGACAGGGCTTCCTTTGACATCATCTCAGCTGGTGAGGTTGCTGGATAGAGCATGCTGTTTCCTTAGTACTTCCATTCCCAGTTTGATTCTTAATTAAATATCTCATTATTCAGTATACTCCAGTTTTATACATCACAATAAATTGTTAAAATGTGAATTTCTGGAACTGTGCCCCAAGGGAAATGAGTATCTTTCTTTTGAACTGAACAGGAAAGGTGAAAAAGATTCCACACTCTATCTGAAAATACTCTTTGGAGAAAATACATATAGTGAGATGAGATGCCAGGTCATGCATCTTGAAACAGACAGATCAGCACCAGTTTTTGGTATCTGTATTACACATACACATCAATTATTATTCTGATTTTAACAATATTTCAGTTGACATTTCACATAGATTCACAAGTAACACCACCACCTTTCTTGTATTCAGAATGTTTATCTTTATCCATGATTTTACATTTTTTTGGGATTGGTTTCTGCAAGAGAAGCAGAAATATATTTAATGAAATACAATTCCAATTTGTTTACATATTCGAAACTAGAAACTTTTAGCTACAAAGCTGCAGAGTTATTTGTAATTATCCCATATTAAGTTTATTATATATGGAGGGACATTTCTCCCAATGTTGTGGCTGCTTTATGTCACACTTCTGGTGCAAAAGCAGTTCAAAAGCAGCATGAAAGCCAGTGAGGCCAGCCATGGAAAGATCACTTCAGTTTGACATACAGGATCCTGCACCATCTTTACTCCTGACCGCTAGTGTAGGGAACGTGGCCAGGGAAAAGGGACTTGGCTACAAGCTCTCTGCACTCTGGTGATCCCCAGCTACTGTACTGGACCACATGGCAGTTGACAGCCAGCACAAGTTATAGCAATCTGAAAGCTGCTCTAATTTATGCTATGAGACCAAGAGAGCACAAAGCACATTTTGTCCACATCTAAGGATCTGAGCTAGAAAGTGCAGAGTAAAGACAATAGCTACTAAACCACTTACAATCTAGCATATGGTGACAATAGCGCTTATAGTCTGCATTAGCAACTACTGTCAAGAAGTCATAAATGTTGGTGCCAGCACATTAAGATGCTACAGGTTATTCCATATTTTTATATATATAAAAATAAAATGTTTTAATCTGTTCTAAAAACTGGATTGTGGAAGGGCACATTAACACAAATAAAAAAAATCTTACTCAACTCTTACTTTTGTTTTTGGCCTATAATGCAACATTAAACTTAAGACTTTCAGCCTTGGAGCCTTAAGTATCAGAACCTGGAACTGTAACTGTAATCTAAAACGTTATTTTAAAAGCTAAACATTTATTCTATTATGTGTATCACTCAGATGCTGAAATACTCTATTCTTATAAAGTACCATAAAAAGGGTCTTTGTGGCTTCTCTAAAAGGGAGACCCATGAAAAAGTTTTTCCTCAAACTTTTTATTCTGAAATTCAAGACAAGACTACACAAAAGATTCCCTGAACTGAGCACCAGTTGTGTGTACTGAAAGACACACTTACCAAAACTCATATATAAAGTCCTCTCCCAAACCGAAGGCTGGCTTTTTGAAAGAAATGACTGAGACTGATTTAATTGAGAAACAACATGTCTTTAGGTTTTATTATACATCCTTACTTTAAAATATAGTTAAAATGCTACATTTGAACCAAGAATGATACTAGTTTATTCATAATCACAGCATAGTTTTAAAAACTTAGAAAGATGAGTTTTAAACCAATTAATTAACCTGAAGAAACTGTCATTACTTTTAGAATATACCAAACAGTGATCTCACACTCGTGATTTCAAACATCAACCTCAGTGATGATGTATTTACATATTTTAAGCCAACACCAATTAGCATTGAGTTTTTCATGTTAGTTTCACCTGCCCAAATTGTGACTGCATTCACTACATTACTCCATTATGTTTCAATACAAAATGACTGCTTACCTACACAAACACAAGTATAGGGTGTAGTTAAATATTTTGTCAAGTTTTGTTTGTTTATTTTGTTTTTTTTTGGCAGGTGTATCACATAGGTTGAAAGATGTGTATACCTTGGCTGAAACACTTTCTAGACATAAAGCACATTGCAGAGTTTGTACTGAACATTTCATATAATAAGGCTTAAAGACAAACTCATCTAATAACTCCATATACCACATACTACATAATATCTGTGGCAAGTGTACAGTATTTCATAAATACATTTTACCCAAATATTGCAGAAAAAACTTTGGGGTACATTATATATAAATACAGAGACAGCTGAGCTGTGATTTTTAAATTTAGGTATATATACTGTAATATGCTCACCAGTTCTTTTCCTAATTTTTTTTTTAATCTCCCTGAGTCCATTCCATATTTAGCAACAGTTATATTTTCAGATGTTTGCTCAAAAACAGTAATGACAGCACTGGAGGAGGGGGAAAAGGCAAGGTGCACTCAATTTAGGTTTTTTTAAGCTTATTGTACTTTCTCTTCCAAAAGCCCATTGGCCGTGATGTGTCCATGACCACTTATGCAACCACTGACATGCCTTAGTGAATCAGCTCCAAGGTAGGCCATTAAAAGTTCAGTGCGACGCATTAGCAATTGCATAAGATCTTCAGCTAAACTCTCCATAGTTGAATATCGCACCTTTTCAAAGTCAAAAATGTCTTTGAGGAAGTAAAGAACTTGATCCTAGTGGATAAAAAAGAAAAACCTGTATTTACTTATAGCAATGTATAGAGTTTTGTTAAATATTAATTAGACAATGTTATATATTTTTGCTCATTTATACATAATCTCTCCAAAGCATATATAAAATATGCACACAAATTTATTGGGAAATTTCTTACTGTGTTTAACTCCCAACATTCAGTTACTAACTCTCTTGACTGTTTTAAAAAAAACCATTACAAATAGACACTGTCAGGTAGGTTTAGGCTCCAAAACCAACCTAAGATTAATAGAAATGTTCAGGATTAATATTTTTCTTAAGAAGTTTCGCTGAGCTGCAGTGTTGGAAATAAACAAGAAAGCTTACAACAGCACTTCGACAGTGCATGGAAGAACAAGAAAGGGAACGGACTATAAATAAGTAAAACTAACCAATCTAGGTTCACTGTTCACACAAAATGAAATAAAAAATTAGTGCAACACCATAAATAGTGAATTGCAAATTATAGCCCTAATGTTGCAAGCAAACACTTATGTATACTAGTAGTCTCATGACTTCAGTTGGATTCTCATGTACAAAGTGTTACACAGACTCCTAAGTGTTTTCAAGACTGGGGGTCCTATGTTCTGACAATTCTTAGTGTGTTGTTAACTTACAGCAGGGGTGGGGAACCTCCAGCCTGCTGCTTAATTTAATCTGGCTTGTGGCAAGTCTCTGCACCGTGGGCCAGAAGCCCTGAGCCTCGGTGCCTCCCCCTCCCCCCCCACCCCATGGGGTTGTGTGTGGCCCGCAACTGAGCCTGCACCCCCACCCTAACCCCCTGCCCCAGGTCGGAACCCCCTCCTGCACCCCAAACTCCTCATCCCCAGCCCCATCCCAGAGCCTGCACCCCCAGCCAGAACCCTCACCCCCTCCCGCACCCCAACCTCCTGCTCCGAGCCTCCTCCTGCACCCTGAACCTGTCATTTCTGGCCCCACCCCAGAGTCTAGGGGAAGCCCTGAGCCACTGCACACCCCTCCCTTGCCCCACGGGGCTGCGTGCGGCCCGCGACTGATTTTTTTCTGTGGGTTAATGGCCCCTGATAGAAAAAAGGTTCCCCACCCCTGACTTACAGTATAATTAGCAACATAGGTAGGGATTGTTTTTCTAGTAGGGGGCAAATTAATCCCTGTTATTTGTGGCAACTGGGATACATTAATCTCTGGTATAACAAAATAATCAGGATGAATATTGACTAGCAAAGGTTTTTTATATACATTATTTTTATCTTAATGGTGTCCCTTTAAGTAAGATCCTCCCATCTGATTGGTGCTTTTTTATGTTAGATAAATGATCATTACAAAAAGGATGCATACCTTAAAGAAGCAGCATAGATCATAAAGAGAGTTTCTAGGTCCCAAAAAGCCCCATGCCAAAACAGGACTCACATGCTCACAAATGGAATAGAAGTGTGCAAAAAAACCGTCAGGTACCTGGTGATGTAAGTAGTAGAGAAAGGAGTTATTTTTCTCAGTATAAATCCCTATTATATCAACTTAAGGCATTATGTAAGTCTCTGGTAACTAGCCAAACTACTCATTTAAATTACATTGTATATCAAGTAAGTGGCAGGATTGTTAAAAGTTTTCATCTTCAGCAGTATTTTAGAATATAAACATTTTGAAGGAATCTCGATATAATATTGATATTCATACATTAATAATTTAAGGCTAGAAAAGACCATCAAATCTAGTCCAGTGGTTCTCAATTTATTTACCACTGTGCGCCAGATATGCAGCTCTCAGTGTGTTATGGGGGCCGCATCCACACAATATATATAGTACCTGTATGGCCCTGAGGATGTCACATGCGCTGTAGCTGTGTGCTCATTGTGTGGCAAACGGCCTGTGGGTTGAGAACCACTGATATAGTATAATACTCTTATATAACACAAATCATAGAATTTCATCCAGTTACACCTGGATTGTTTGATTAAAGCATCTTTCTGAAAGCATCCTGTCCACCACTTCTTTTGCTAACTTGTTCCAATGGTTAATCATTCATTGATAAAGTTAGATCTTGTTTCTAATTTGAGTATGGCTGGCTTTAATTTGCAGCCATTGATTCCTGCTATGACTTTCTCCACTAGATCAAAGAGCCCTTTAGTACCTGGTATTTTATCCTTGGAAGGTACATACACATCATCATCAAATCATCTCTTGGTCTTCTTTTTGATAAACTAAACATATATGGCCTGAGAGGGTTGATATATAAACGAATGTGTCCACTACATCTATTTGCGTATTTTATTTATTCCTTCAGACTTAAATATCTATTGATGGCCAGCCTATTCTATCAACACCCATTTCAAACTAAAATACAATATAGAGAATTATGCACACACCAATGAATGGCCACCAATCCACCCCCTTTCCCAAGCAAAACAAAAACAAAAACAAAACAAAAACCCTTCAACTAGTCTCAACCTTAGCCCCAAAGACTTACATATGTGCTTAACTTTATGCACTGTGAGTTGACCCATTAGTCAACAAGACTAGTCACACTGAGTCAAGTTAAGCACATATTTAAGTATTGCAGGACTGGGACTTCAGTGTATAGGGAATTAAACAGAAAAATAATCTATGCACTGAAATGATGAAAATAGACTCATTATTACTACTTTTCTAAGTACACGCTCTTACAAACTGTTAGCATGGAAACAAATGTCTTGTTTACTGGAGTAAAGATTCACAATTTGCAAAAGATGGTTACTTACCTGTACTGTAACTATTGTTCTTCGAGATGTGAACGCAGACATGTATTCCACTTAGGTGTGTGCACCCCCAGCACTCCGAAACTGGAGAACTTTGCCCAGTAGTACCTGTAGGGTTAGTGCTTTCATCCTATGGCTCTTGTTCTTCCCCAGGCTATTTAAGGACAGCACCGTCCCAACCCCCTTCAGTTCCTTCACACCAAATGTCAAGAGTAGAGATTTTGATGCAGATGGGATGGAGGGTGGGTCATGGAATACACATCTGCACCTATATCTCGAAGAGTTACAATACAGGTAAGTAACCGTCTTTTCTTCTTCAAGTAAAGTTGCAGACATGTATTCCATTTAGGTGACTCACAAGCTCAGAGAGTCTACTTAAACAATGACTGCAGGACTGCCTTCCCAAAGTTTGCATCTGACCTAGACACAGTGGTAATTACACAGTGCCTAGTAAAAGTATGTACAGAAGGCCAGGCAGCAGTCCTGCAAATGTCAAATACCAAAACATCACTGAGGAATGCTATCAACATTGCTTGGGCCCTTGTCGAATGAGCCCGCAACCTCCGCGGAAGCATCGCTTGAACTACTTCATATGCTGATGTAATATAGAAAGTTATCAATCTGGAAATCGTTTGCACAGAGACCATTTGACCCCTCAATCTATCTGCGTAGGAGAAAATCAGACGAGGCGATGACTGAAAAGGCTGAGTTCTGTGTAGATAGAACATCAAGCGTGGTCTCAAATCCAACATGTGAAATCGCTGTTCATCTGCGCTGGAGTGCAGTTTAGGAAAGGACACCGGTAAGTAAATAATTTGATTAAACTGTAAAATAATTTTTAACAAAAATTTTGGGTGCGTATGTAAAGCCACTTTGTCCTTGAAAACCTGTATGTCAGGGACTCTGTCAATAAGACCTCCCATACTCTCCTTGCAAATGTAATAGCCACAAGAAAGGATGTCTTCTGGCACAGGAAGGACAGAGAATAGGTTGCCAGGGGCTTGAACACAGGACCCATGATGGCAGTCAGGGCAGTATTAAGATTCCACAAGGGAAGTGGCTCTTTCACAGACAGTTGGAGACAAATGACTCCCATTAGACATCTCAACACCATGGGGTTTGGGAAAACTGACCTCCCTTTGATGGGTGGATGAAATACCAAGATCGCTGCTAACCCTCAATGGACTGAGACACAGACCAAAAGATAAGATGTAACAGGTACTCCACAACGTCCTGAACGTATGCCAGCTGAATTCCCCACGCAAGCAACAAACTGAAAACTGCTCACACTTGGCCAAATAAGTCATCCTAGTAGAAAGCTTCCCACTGTTACACAACACCTGTCCAACAACATCCAAACTTCATTCCTTCTGCTCATCTAGCCATAAAAGCATTCATGCCATGAAATAAAGAGTATTGAGTGCTGGATGCAAAACATGACCATGGTGTTGAGTCAGTAGTAGGTCAGGATGGAGAGAGAGAGAGAGAGATGGGAGTCTGAACCAATAGACCGAGTAGGTCAGAGAACCAACATTGCCTCAACCAAGGTGGAGCAATGAGAATTAGTTTGGCATGATCCCACTTCAGCTTGAGAATGACGTGTGGGATGATTAGCATCAGAGGGAAGGCGTACATCAGATTCAACCCCCAGTTAAGGTGGAAGGCATTGGTTAAAGAGCCTGGATTGAGACCCGCTTGAGATTAAAATTGATGGCACGTCTTGCTGTCTCTCGTTGCAAACGGATCAATAGCTGGAATACCTTATTCCACGAAGAGGGACTTCAGCACAGTGGACTCTAGAGACCACTTGTGATTCTGGGAGAAATTCCTGCTTAGGTGATCTGCCAAGTGATTCTGGACCCCAGGTAAGTGTGCTGCTATGGGAATGATGCTCTCCCTGTTTCAGAACTGCCACAACTTGATTGCCTCCCAACACATCTGGTTAGAGTGGGCCTCCCTGCTTGTTCACGTAACGCACTGCAGTGGTATTGTCAATGAGTATATGAACCACTGTGCCATGATGTGACCCAGAAAGGCTTGACAGGCGTTGTAAATGGCTTGGAGTTCCAGGATATTGATAGAGAGGGAAACTTCCTGTTCCAACCACAAGCCCTGCATTTTTAATACCCCTAGATGCGCTCCCTAAATTATTGAGGAGGCATTGGTGACTATAATTCTGGCCGGTGGAAGATGTGCAAAGGGAACACATTGGCATACGTTGCTCTGAACTGTCTACCACTCAAAGGAGGCTAGGATTGCCAGAGGCACAAAGACAACCTTGTCCAGCGAAAGACACCTTGATCGATAGACAAACTTTGGGGATTTGGGGATCAGAAAATACCTGGAAGAAAAACCCTTTCCTCGACGTTGTAGGGGAATTTTCTCAATAGTACCCTGTGTAAGAACAGTCTGGACCTGCTGCAAGAGCAATGTCTCATGAGGGGGTCCCTGAAGGGGTATGGGGAAAGGCGACAGGAATTGTAGGGCATAACCTAATCTCATGGTGCTTAGGACTCATTTGTCTGTGGCAACCATATCACAAGTACTGTAAAAGCAAGACAGCCTGTCTCTGAACTGAGGAGGGGAGGTCACAACTAGAACACTGTCCTGGACATGCAAGTCAAAATGGATGCTGGAGGATGATGAGCTGGCTGGTTGAAATTTACTCCCAGGGGAATTCTGCACCAAAAATTTAAAAATTCTGTGCACAATATTTTAAAATTCTGCAAAATTCTGCATTTTTTTTTGTCAAACCAACACAATATGATCCACCTAATTTCAATTATTTTGGTAATTTATTTAAGCTACAATACAATGGATGGAGAACGGGAGTGAGAAGCACTGGAGGAAATCACCAAACCCCTCTAATAGTAATGTAGTTGACCCAGTATTGACCCTTTACTTCTAATTATTAGTCAACAAATATATGTAGCCATATGTTCAGTGTTACATCATAGGCAACTGAAGAGCAAGTGAGGGCTGGGGATTCAAACTCACAATTTATACTGGCTACTGACCATCTCCAAAAAGGTCAGTAGCAAACAGTTCATGGAGCACATTTTGATAGGAAATTTTTTCAGTCCAAAAATTTACACCACTTCTAATCACTAAAGCACATAGCATTTATAAGGTAATACTGTCCTTTATGAAAAGGCTCCTTTACACCACTCTGGCGATGTAAAGGAGCCTTAAAATTCTTACACTGGTTTTATACTTCCAGGGGAATTCACTAAGAACAACAGGACCAATTTACTAAGTAGGCAGGCTGCTACATTCTGCTCTGAGGGGACAGAGCCTGCCCCACACCTACCTCCTCAGAAACACCCCAAAGCCCTGCCCATCCACACCTAGCATGCTGCAATAGCGAGCCTCTCTCTCTCTCTCTCCACCCCCCGCAGCAATTTACATCTCTACCAGCTGCTCTGGGTGCCCAAACCAACCTGCCTGCACTGCTGGGGAGGGGTGCATGACTGCTCTTGTGGATTCCCTTTGATTCTCAGTCAGAAGTAATTTTTCTGCGGAGAAGCAAAGAAATCTGCAGAATTCCCCTGGGAGTAGAAATCGGACCCAGAAGACCTCCTCTGCAATCTATGACCCTTCCTGGAAAAATCCTATGGTCTCACAGGGAAGGATGACTGGTGGAAAAAATGCTGAGAGTGGTGCTGCTATTGACTCCTCTCTGTGACTGGGGTATAAACTCCCAAGGAAATCAAACTCATATACAAGTCCTTAAAATTAACATAAGGACTTGTCAGTCTTTTCTGAAAACAAAAAATAACTGCCAAAAGATAAGTCGTCTGTGTACTGCTGAACATCAAGAGCTACGCCGGAGATCTGCAACCATCAGGCCCGCCTCATGGTCACAGCTGATGTCCGCCACATCCAGAGCCGACTGCAATAAAGTCTTGGCCCACCAGATGGCCCTCTGCCATGAAAGCCTTAAACTCTTACAGGGAGGTTTCTGGCAGCTTCTCTGTGAATTTGAACTTAGCATCCCAATTAACAAAGTCATATTTGGACATTAGTGCCTGCTGCTTTGCAATGTGCATCTGCAATGATGAAGTTGTACAAAATTTCCCTCGCCATCAATTCCAGCCTCTTGGACTCCCTATCCTTACTGGTGAACTTATATCTCTCCTGTAGTAACTTGTCATTTAGTGCTTTCATCACCACAAGAGAGTTAAGAGCTGGATGGGAGTAAAAACACTCAAAGCACTGCATGGGTACATACCACTTAGCTGTAGGAGGTAATGAAGCTGGGGTAATCCAAAGGGACCTAGCAGGCTGCAAAAGGGTTTCATTTATTGGGAGATCAACTCTCCCTGGAGCTGAGGACTGGAGGATACCTGCAACTTATGTGTTCTCTTATATGTACTTGGCCTGGATCCCAAGGTGTAAGATAATATGCCTGAGAAGGTCCTAGTATGACTTGAAGTGCTCAGGCACTGATGAGGAAGAGTTCAGTATTGCAGTCATCCAGAAAGGAAGAAGAGTAGTGCAGGGCCAACAGAAGCTGCTGTGGGTGGGGGGGGGGGGCAGGTTCCTGCATGAGAGGGTCAGTCTGGACCAGCGCAGGAAGAATGACCTGTAATAGAAGTGGCTCAGGAATAGAGACTGCAGCTGGAATTGGCAATCTTGCCCTGGACTACATCGAAGAGTGGGATCTTCCAGACTGGGATACACCCCAACAATTCCAAGGAGGCAACTGGGAATAGAGGTAAGGCATTGGTGGCCAGTGGGTACTAGGCCACGACCCCTATTCTTGCTGCAGGAATAGTGTCAATCCTGGTACCAATGATGATCTGAGGTGCTTCGAGGGCGAAAGGGAAGAGGAAGATGTCCCTGAACCAGATCTCTAGAAGCCCTGGGAGTCAGCTGGTAGGAACAGAGAAGCCTCCCCTGATGGAGCAAACAAACCATCAGCCTTGTCCAACATCTAATAAGAAAAACTCATCAGTGCCAAGGATGAATGAGTGATCAACACCATCGGTATCAGGAGAGGCATCAACCTTTAGCCAGCACTGGCGCAAACGAGGGTGCCAAAACCCATGTCAGCACCAAATCCAACAAAGGGGTCCATAGTACACACATCATCGGTGCCAAAGAAAGTATCTGCACTGATGATTTTTTTGGTACTGCAAAAGACATTGGCTGTGACTCTGCGGTTTGAGACCCGGACAGTGCAAAATGTGGTACCAAGGAGTGAGACACCTACGTGACCTGAACAGACAACGGCAATGGTGCAGCAGAAGACAACGATGTAGAAGCCATGGCAACTGACAACACCTGAACTCTGGCGTTTATAGGGGAATCAGGAATGGAAAGGCAGAGCAGATCAGATGTCGTCTAGTATGCCAATGGCATGAAGACGATCAATGCCAATGCTGCCATCACTGGTATCAAACTCAACAGAAGCCCCAGGGCCAGAAACAGAGTCAACAGTACAGAGTCCAAATGAACTTGGCATGATACCGGGGAGTGGTTAGATGGGCCAGCTCCATCATGAGTACCAAAGGACTCATGGTGCCAGTCAGCACTCCTCTTAAACAACTAAGAGAAATCCCTCCAAGTCCTGAAAAAAACCTGACTGAGGAACCAAGGAAGAAGAAAGATCTCTCTTCCTGCTAGAGGGAGCACCGGATCTTAGGCCAGAAGCCACATTTCAGGTTGGCTCCAAACGAAAGCACAGGGCCAGACAATCTGAAGAGGTTCCCATAGAGCAAAGCAGTAGGCCCACTTTGGCAAAGAGCTGCTAGTTTCGGATGCAAGTCTCTCGCCACCTAAGTGCTCTTCTTAAACAACTAGCATATAGCGCACCTTTCCTTAATGTGCCCCTCTCCACGAGTGTGGGGGTCACTACTGTGGATAGTTAACCCACATGACAGACAATATTTAAACCCCAGTGAAGGAATCGCCCAGGGCAACCATCTATCCTAACTACTGTAACTAAATCTAAAGGTACTACTAAGCTACAAGACCTAGCAATGAATTATATACAATAAATTCACAGAGAAACTGAGGAAAAAAAGTGAGGTAAACCACCACATAGAATGCACCAACTGTAGCTACAGGTGGTGAGAACCTGAGAGGGGTTGGGGTGGTGCTGCCCTTAAATAGTCTGGTGAGGGACTAGTGCCACAGGGCATAAGCGCCACCCCTATGAATTCTGCAAACATTTCCAGCTTCAGTGTGGTGGGGGTGTGCACACCTAAGTGGAATACATGTTTGCAACCATTCAAAGAACTATATTGATACAGTGGTGTGATAACTCAAGATTCCTGTCTCCTATTCAGACTGTATGATTTTTAAATGATCTATTACAAAGTATACCATTACAAATGAAGGCAACCTTCTGAAAAATGGATTTGTTAAGAATCGCCAACATGATTTGCCTGAGATCAGAAGTCAGTGGTAGAGAAAGGACACTCAGAGTGCTAGCTGAGATTCAGGACAACTAGATTAAATTCTTTACTCTGCCACAGACTTCTTGCATAACCTTGGGAAAGTCACTTAGTCTCTATAGCTGAACTCCCCTTGTGTAAAATTTGGGAATAATGGTACCTCCATACCTCCCACAGGAATGCTGAGAGAATAAATACATTGAATCCCTTAGCATTTAGATAATATGGTAATGGAGGCCATGTAAGTACTTCTATCCAGACAGGACTAGAGGCAGATCTTGACTCCAAATTCTGTGCTCTACCCACAAAAACATTCTGCTTCCCTTGCAAGTGTCTTCAAGCCTCAGGGCATGTCTACACTACTAACTTAAGCAGACCCTATATTTGGGTCAACTTATAGCCACTGCAGTGTTACTGCAGTGGTGCATGTCTCCACCACCCTCCTTCGGTCAGTGATGCACTCCTCACCAGGAGCCCTTCCACCAACTTAAGAAGGACAGTGCAGGGGACTGAGAGCCCAGGCTCTCAGTTGTGTGCGTAGCTCCTTGCCGAGAGCCTGCCAGCCCACCCTCTCCTCCCGTCCAGCTCTCAGCTCCCTGTGCCGGGAGCCCGGGAGGCAGCACAGCTACGAGCAGGGAGTCAGGCAGGGGCAGCCGGGCTCTTGGCTGGAAGCCCAGGCATCCCTCCCTGGGATGACAGACCAGGAGCCAATGTAAGTAACCCGCAGTGTGTACTGTGTAGCCTTAACTAAAAAAATGACATAAGCACTATGCCTCTCGTGCAGGTGGAGTTATTATGTGGGTGTAGTAGGGCACTCACATCAGCAGGAGCAAAGCTGTAGAGTGGACACTGACAAAGTTAGGTCAGTGTAAGCTCCTTACATCACATCCCTCCCACCCCATAGTGTGTGTCTGTCACACACACACACACACACACACACACAGTCTTTCACACTTACCTCCCAACACAATTTGTATTGTTACTTCTTGATATTTCCTGCAATGCACATATATTCTCTACAATTTTATTCTTTCGAAGTGCTGTTATTTTAGTTTTCTGACTGGTCTATGCATTTCCTAATTTTTATTTCTCCCTTATGCTTAAATTTAATTCTTTGATTAGTGAGTTGAAATGTCTAACCTGTCCTGGCTGGAATAATTATCCCTACGGTAACTTTTAAAATATATATATTATACCTAGGTTTTTTGTTTCTACTGGTGGCGCACATCTACACATTACCTTGATATTGGTGAACATAACAAAATTCATTCCACACATGGATGGAAAAGATTAGAGGGAACATTGCAAATGAGTTGTCATCTTACTGTCCATGAAACCACATTAATTGACATGGTAGACTTTACACATGTACACTTTTAAGTGTCTGCAGGAGCAGGACTTTGTAATTTACTTCTTTGATGGCACACAGCATGACTTCAAACTTCTAGCATTCTAGGAGTTGGTCACTCAAGTTTGGTCAGAATCTCTGAATTATAAAATTAAACAGGCTTCAGATTAGATCTCAAGACAATTTACCTTCATTTGCTGCCTTTTTTGCTTCAGTACCGACCAGCAGCTTGAAGCCACAGCCTAAATATAAGAAGAAATTATTTATGTAACTTCTACACAAGAAAACTATTTAAAAAACAGTAGACTATAAGATCTTGCATTCGATGACGAGTTATTTCCTTTATTTTAATGCTGTGATAGCATAAGTTCAAACATAAAATGTTATCTGTTGTGAATAGCTCATTTTACTATCAGTTCATATTTCTTAGGTTTAAATTTTAAAAAATGAAATTGTGTATTTTCCAGAAATTTCTGTCCCATTTTGCGTTGGTGCCAAATTGTATTTCAATTACTAAGCCTCCTAACTGTTTTTCACAATTTAACATTAGCAACACTTAAATTCAACCTCGCAGACATACAGTATGTTGTGTGCCAAAATGTGTGTGTTCCAAAACCATAACTATCTCAGATTTTAAAAGGAAGCATATGAATACACAGTAATGGCCTTTTTCACTTTAAGAAAGAACATACTTGAAATAGTTTTGCATACAGCTATGGAGTTTTGTCCAAATAAGGAACTGAGCAATATAACATATTGTTGGCAAATCGAGGCTCCCCTCCCCCACAGAACATAACAGCATTCTGATGGAATGTGATGCTACTTCAATACCATGAGGAAACTTGCTACTCACAAAACACAACTTTCCACATATGCTACAAAAAATATGTGCCTTACCTTTTTTCTGTAGAAGAAATATTTCAATTGAAGGGTAAAAAATAAAAAAGGAAAAGGAAAACCAGCAGTTTATAGTTCTAAATAGATGCAATGACAGCAACATCTCTCACCTATGAACAATTGGCCACACCACAATCCCTTCCTTCAAACATGCATGGATAAGCTCAGTTATTATTATGAACATTTTCTAGCAAGCAAAACAGGCTGATGCACCTATGAAAAAAACCTAAAATAAGTTTCTGAAAATGTTATGAATGTCTGAGTCTTTGTATATTTTACAATGCTTGCTACTTTTCCATACCTGACCAGTACAATTCTGGGATATGAACGAATAGATTTCCTCCATAAATCAGTATATCTTATTTCAAAATGTGGTTAACATACACACCAGCCTTGCAAAATTCTACTCATCCAGGGCAAATATTTCTTTTTGCCAAGTGAGTACAAGTTTTTTCCATTATAATCAAGCATCATGGCAAACGGCTGGCAAGTAAGTCTAGTAAATTTTAAAAATTAAGATTTTGCAAGACTGACAAGTGTAGTAGTTTTTGCTCAGGAATATTTTAGTACTGAGCTATAGTTGGAAATGGAATTACCTCTGACAGAGAGAAAGGTCTCCCCAGATCAGAGTTGAAGCCACCTATTGTGATTACTTGCACTGTTCGTAGCCCCTGGATAAAAAGGATGAGTTCAGTTGCTACAGATGCTGGTATCCTAATCTTTAAGAGTGAGACAGGTATCTATTCCCAATAGTATACTTATTTAAAAATTTTAGAAAAGCATGTTGAAACTAATGTAATTTTATCATGTCTCCTATCGGTTACAATAATCTCTAAGAATCATAGTATAAGAAATTTTAAAAACCACTTACAGTTTCTTTAAAGGAGGAATTTAGCCAACGGTTGTTTACTACATTCTGTATAGATGTGGGTGGATTCTCTAAATCTTCAAAGGAATCCATTAATATAAAATCCAGAACAATGTCGTAAAAATTTAGATTTTTCACCTGCATTCAGTTAGAATAAGATCAAAATAACTTAACTTCTCTTTCAATACTGGAACAGAGCATAAGCCAGTATTCCATACTCTATATATCGATCAGGCAGATTTATCATTTTAAGTTATTTAGGTAACACTAAAAAGCATTTCACTAATGGAAAAGAACCTGACATTGCAACTCAGCGGTACAGAGGTTTTAAAAAAGAAGTGGAAGCACATTTCTCTAAATCATCTGAAGTATAAAAAAGCAGCTGGATTTCTCATACTTATGATTAATAAATATCAATTTTGAAAGGGGAAACAGTTGTATAATCAAGTTTAATGAAGAAAAAAAGCACTACAGAAATCCTAACTTACCCCCCTGGCAGCAAGTTCCATTTCAGTATTATCCCAGTGGTCTGTTTTCTCTAAAAAATATATCATTTCATCAAAGACTTCTTCAAATTTCTTTGGATTCTGTGAAATACAGCCAGTTAAGTGTCATATTTCCTAGTAGGACGACTTGTTTTAGTTCTAAACTCTTAAAAGGCAAGTGTTTTGGGGTTTGTTTTCTTTTTTTTTTTTATGTGCCTAGAGAATTTATCATGGTTAACTCTAAGACCAGACAAATGAACTTTGATCTCTGGTTACAATGAATACACTAAAGTAACAACAAAAAAGGAATTTACCTTTCGAGCTCTCACAATTAAAGCTGACAAAATTTTTCTTCCACTCTCAGCAAGAAATAGTCTGTTAGCTGTTTCTGAAAGAATTACCTAGAAAAATTTCCAGGCAATACAGACCTATAAGTACACAATTTATTTATGAAGGGAATTGCATTAAATGAGGCTATTAGTTTCTTTAGTCAAATCAGATGAGATGCTTGATATTAATACAGTATGCAAATACAATACTTCTAACCAATCCAGGAAGCAAAGGTTCCAAGGATACTCAAAAAGATAGGTCTCCCATCCAGTGATGCACATCATTATCAAAGAGGCCATTCATTTTGTCTTAACATATTGTCCCTGATTCAGAAAGGTACTTAAGCATGTCCTTTAAATTGCAGGCACCTGAATGCAACAACATTCTTAAGTAGATAAAATGTTACTCAAAACGCTTTAAAATTAATGAAAAAACTCTCAAAAGTTCATAGTTCTCAAAACATAAAAAAGCCACTCCTTCAGTGAGCTGAATATTAAACAAAAATATGCTGCTCTCAAACAGCATTCAATAATTACAATATATAACTATTACACTAAAAATAGGTCACTGAAGAAGTAGAGCTAGTCAAAAACCTCTTAGCTTTGACCTAACTCTGCTCCATTTAAGATATACATATTGTAGAAGAAAGAGAATGTGTGAGTGAGAGTGTGTGCACCACACTGATAACTAAGTATTTACCTGAAAAGCCTGCCGAATACAGTGAAGTTTAGCGAGAAAGTCACTATCTCCTAGACACTCCAACATTTCAGTCCTACATAAAATGGAAAAAAAGTTGTAAACTATATTTAAAAAACCAAAGCACAGTACAATTTGACTAGGATTTATTTAGAAATAGCATCCATTACTCTGAGATTAGGAGATTAAATGCAGTATTATGTAGAGTATTTATCTTTATTCCTTGGCTTTTCTTGGAAATTAATTAGTAAATATAAATCAATACCTTAATATTCTGGAATAAATTTTGCCCTCTTCTGCTAAGTGCATAGCTTCTTCATATAATGGACAATGGCAAAGAGACTCTAGACCATAGGTATTTCGGATCTCTCTGTGTTCAGTAAGCTGAAAGATATTTTTTGTTAAAGCTTATTAACTAACTTGCTAAAATGATTTTAAAAGTAAAATAAATTAATTCAAAGTCTGCTTGATAGTCTGATGAAAGGAATATTCTTTTCTACGTTGGTTAACTGTATCTATAACTGGTCAACACTCAATACTAAAAACAAAACAACATTCTAGAACATTGTGGATTTTAAAATGAAAGCTATGGTTTCAGTTTTGAGCTTCTGCAGAGTTAAATTGTAGAACAGGTTCAGATTAGCGTGTTCAGAATTTGAATACTTAAACCCATAGGGTTTGTTGAAAGGAAATGTCTCTCCGCTGGTCACGAAGAATAAATTGATGATGAGGCATTAAAAGGGGCAAGAGGATCACATCATAAAGAAAGCTGGGAATGTTTATAGAAATCACTGTCATTTTCCTAGTAAACATGGCTGTTAATTACTAAAACACATTTTCTATGATTAAGACATTACAATCCAGTTTTTTACTTAGGCGCCAAAAAAGTCTCTTCTCTGTCTACGGTTTCTAATATTTGAGTTTAAACCTTTGGCTGACATTACTACAGAAATGCATCATTACCCATCCCACAGAATGTTATTAAAGAAAATAATATTTAAACCATTCAAAAAACATTAATGTAGAGCATCGTATGTTAGGAATATCATAATTTTTCACTCCACATAGCTGTCGGTATGGCTGGTAGGTTAAACAGTTACCACTTCTATTACAAACATTACATCATTCTTATTATCTATCCAAAAAACCATAGAGGCACACATTTTTCTATTTACTAAATGGCTAGAACACACATTTAACAACTTCAAAAGAATTTACTTTACAGTATTACTGCTGATCGCCTGAAAAGACATTTTGTACTTCTAAGCATCAAACCCCTAATTTAGAAGTGTCTTAAATAAAACTAATTTTTACAACAATTAAAATATACTCTATCTGGGTTTTTAACATATTTATATCTCTGTCTTCTAGACATGTTCAAAGTTAGACAAACAACTGTTACAATGTTTCCTTCAAACACAGTCTTTCCTTAACATTAAGTTTTAAGATGATAATGTCAAATTTATCTCCAAGTTAAAAAAAAAAAAGGGGGCATATTTTTCCATCATAGGGGATACATCTCTGTAAGAGGTGGCAGGAGAAGTTCTACATGCATATTAATAAGAAAAATATACTCCTGAGTGGACCTGTTCTGTGGTCCCTTTTGGAGCAAACCCCAGTGACTACAATGAGAGTTAGACCAAGTAAGGATTATGGCCTTGATTCAGGAGAGCACTTAAGCATGTGTTTAAATTCCCCTGATTTCAATGGGACTTAGTGTGTGCAAGTATTGACCTGAAGAGAGAGGCTTTCCTGAACTGTGTTCAAAAGCATGACTGAGTACTTAAGAGAATAAGTGAAAAATAAAAACTTTAAAAAAATTGGTAAGATAATATACTTGGAGCAATTTACAAGCAATTAAACTAGCATGAAAATTAACAGCTCTGTCTTGAGTTTTAAATCTTTGTCCTGTCTTGTTTATTTGTTGGTTTGGCAGAATGGACTAGGATAAACAGACTTCCTGAAATAAATCTGCAGCTGTGAAAACATATCAAAGTTTTGATACTAGTTAACAATAGCATCATATTAATAGTAACAAAATAGCCTAAAACATGTTTAGAGAATTTACAGTGTTACTCTCTAAAGTTGCTTTATCTTATTTAATCAAAAAAGCAACAAGTTCTTTCAGTGAAGATTGTCAAATGTATACTTGAGAAGTTGTAAATAATATTTTAACTGATTAGCAGTGGTAGGAATAAACAGATTTTCTAGTATTTTTCATATTTGAGGTATAAACATACTTGTTATGCAAGTTTTTCCACTAGTTTCAGAATAAGAAAAAAGTCTTACTTCATACAGAATCTGTTTTCCAGTGTTACAGCCTAACAATTTTTATAGAAAGGTATTTTTCAAACTTTAATGTAAATATTTTCAAAAAGAACAAGCACATAATAGGACACACTGAATCATACTAATGTTAAAAGGTCCAATCCAACGCCTAAGGATGCCAACAAACTCCTATATGCTTTACTTCACCTGCAAAGCAGGAGAAGGAATACAGGTAACATGGGGCCTGATCAGACTTCCATGGGATTTGTATCAGGCGCAATGTTACCTGTAGTTAATAACTCCTTCTTATACTTTGCAGATGAAATAAAATAGCAACACACGCTACAACAGCTGAACCCCATGAGAAAGCAACTGCTTTCTTGACGCATTCCCGTCAAGTCAAAGCATGTAGACAAAGGAGATAATTTATAAGTTAGTTATTACAGCTATAAAGTATTTATATTTTACTTAATTGTCTGTAAGGGAGAGTTAAAGACCTGAAATGCCCTAGACAGAGTAGCCGCAGTGTTTTCACTTTCCTGGATATGAAAAATAAGTCATAGCACTTTAATGACAAAGAAAATATGAAATTACTTTAAAGTGTTCCTCATAGTGAAACTGTGGCAACTCATCCTAGTTCTGTAATACTATTAATCTAAATTATAAAGTAAAAAATATCCAAGTCAAAATCAAAAAGGGGCAAATCTAGTAGTCAAATAAGGTTTGTGACAATTAGCAAGTATACTGATGAACATGCAGTTCTGTCATAAAATTAGGGGACAATAAAAAAAGAAGCGTTTTACCTCTATTGTGGCTCAGTTTTTAGCAGCAGGATTTCTGGAATCAGAGAATTTTTTTAAAAAAAATCAACATAATAAATTTTAAGTCCAAAGCCATCAATGCATCCCAGCAGCCTCAGAGATGGGGGGCTTTGTCTGGAAAGGCAAGGGAAAGAGAGCTGTCTGGCTTCTTGAAGGGTCACCCCCCACCCTTCTAATGGGTGCTCAGCTGCCTCATGGGTTTTGGAGCTGACTGGCTTGTCTAGGGGGTGCAGTGAAAGCCCATATGGTCCTATAGACCCACGAAGAAGGCATATAAGGCCTCTTCCCCTGGTTGGGGCTATCACATGACCAGAAAAACAGCTCCCACTCTGAGGTTAGGACCAGGGTTTTTTGGGTCTGGTTTGGATATTGTGCTAATTGCCTTTTCTGTGACTGACATGGACTTTTCCCCTCATTGCCAGAATGGCCAGAGTTATTTTTGCCTTTCCCATAGCAGCCCAGGAACCTAGTGGGCTGGTTAGAAGGCAATGGTGAAGTTCAAGTTGTTGCAACTTAACAGGTGTCCAGTGCAGATACTTGTTCGACAGGGGGTCTGCTAAACTGGAATCTGAAGTGAAGTTAGAAGCAGCAGCTGGGGAACCGGGCTGGGGTTCCTACTGTGTGGTACAGGGAGGAGAACTCTTTTTCCCAGCCCCTGGAGGACAGATATGTCCCAGCAATGTGTTAGGACCAGATGTGGAGAGGTGATGGGAAATGGGGACTGACAACAGTCCTCCACCAGGTGGAACAGATTATGGAGGGAACAAAGATCTGCACTGGGCAATATATTACTGGATAGCTCCCAGATGAGTTAAATTAATAAAGTTGCTGCCTAGTTAAACCACATCCCATGTGTCTTGTTTGTCCCAGACAGGCAGGAAGAAAAGACAAATGCTCTTGCAAGCCATGAAGAAACAAAGGGCCTATTCATGACCCTGCTCTGGTAACATAAAAGGTCTGTAACTTCCTGCCCCCTCAGGAATACCTGTCAGTATAGAGCAGGCTCTCTCACAGGGAGGGAACCTGTGCTGGGAATATTGCCTGTGGATTGCTGGCTATTCTCAGCTACCAAAATGGCTCCTTCTGATGAACTTGGTGGCCACTCTAGCCAACCATAGCCCCTACCTGAGACTGAACTATTCCCAAGCAATTGCTAAAACTTGAGGAGCACAAAGGTATTTTTAAAGTCTGATTAGCACTGTGACATAGCTGAGGATCTGGGTCAGAATGCCTGTGGTCTCGAGAACTCACCTGCCACACAACCTTCAGGCCCAGCCCCATTCCTCACAAGTGTCCCCCCATCTCCGGAACTTTTATTTCCAATTGAGTCTAGAATTTATGGATGTGGTCTCACTCAGATTGTATGCAATAAATTAAAAGGTACTTTCTTCAAATACCTTCCAGTTGTAGATTTCAAGAAAGTCTTTTAAAGCATAAAGAAGAGCAGGACCCTCCCAAATAATGTATTCTGTTTCTACAGTCACAGTGTAAACAGGATCAGATCCTGGGTCTAAAAGCAAGAAACAAAATTTGTAGTTAAATTTCTTTAGCTGTATCTACCACTCAAACTAAAGTGTCAATCCACAAGCTATTAATTAGGACAGGAAAATTAAAAGGGTACAACTGTCGTGACATCTGTGTGCAAAAGCTGCTTCAGTGGAATTTAATGTTTCTGAGAAATAATGTCTGGCAAAGGAATGCAAGTAGGATCAGGCAGTTGGCTTGAAAATTTCTTCTATGTATGACTGACTTCTCTTAGCTTACAAAGATATCTGAGCCAGAAAGGAATGTGCTCTAACTTTAACTTGAAAAAGGTGCCTGTATCAATGAATAATCTTTGAAAATACATCTGTAACATTGTCATCTCATCTGTAACACTGTCATCTCATCTGCCATTTCTTCTTTTCCCTTCTCACCATAACACAATTTAAAAGTTCCTAATGTCTAGGAATGGTCCGTCAAATTCTCTCTCTCAGAAACAAAGTAAAGGCAAAAGTTTGCCAATACAATTTCCTGGTCCAGATAAAACTTCAAAAGGAACAAGGGGCTTCAAAAGGAACAATAAACTTGACTAGTAATTTGAAAAGGGAAACGTGCCACAATTCCATCACAAAACTACTCTCTGAATCCAAAAGGTGAGAAACACTGACACTCTAACATGTACGCTTCACATCCCCATTTTTAACACAGTGGAGATAAGTCTTGCCACAAAGGGTCAGATACTAGAGTGTTGAAACTCAGACAGAATTAACAACATATAGAGCATGGAATGTTTTTTAAAGAGAACCTCTCATGCTAGCATCAAAGGGAGCACTAACTCCATAATTTGTAAGTCCCTGAGGCACACTACCTCCAAGTTTTTAAAAGACGTATTCATAGCTTTGCCAAAAATTCCTAAGAAACTACTGTCTGACTCTTACAAACCACTAACAAGAGAATGTATAATTCAGAATGATTAGTAAGATTAACTAAAATCGAAGAACAAGATGAAATAACAGTTTTTTCTTGCAAAGAAATGAAACAAGAAGGAAGATGTACAACAGCTACAGACAATAATGGATAAGTAGACGCCATATCTAGGAGCAGAATTAGAAACTTGTGGTTCATTCCAACCCCATAAAGAATACAACCTACTCCTCTCTACCACTAGCTGAAATACACCAAGAAGTAATAATTTTTCATTCTCCTATATGTACAGCAGACTGCCTCAGTTATTTTTTTGAAAGTGTTTCTCTTCCCAGAGACAGGGAAGCAAGTGCAGGTTCATCCATCAGAAAAGATGGCTGCCTTGTTGCCTAGTTTGGAAATATATCTTTTTTTTAAAGTCTGTGCTTGCGTGTGAATTAGATAATCCACATTAACAGAGCTTGATTCTTCACCGCTCTCTTGTGACTAGACCATGTGAAGATATTTGAGTATGATACTGCCAGTAAGCTAACAAACCTTTAACGACCCAGATCCTTTAGTTCAAGCTGTGGTGGTTTACACTTTTAGATCCAGAAGTCCCAAGTTCAAACCCCACGTGACCGGGCCAGGGGTATCACATCAAATAGGATTGGTTTCCCAGAACTGGACTGCCTGAAAGGTGAACTATTAAATCTTTGAAAAGTTTTTTTTTTTTTTTTTATTTTAAAGTGAGGCTTTTAAGATTTGTAAAAGGCGATTCAACCCCCGTCACCCCAATGTCAGATGCCTTCAAAATAGTAACCCCTCCAAAAACATTAGTAACTTCAGCTCACAGAGTTACCTCTGGTTTGCTGTAGATAACTTTGGGGACACTGAACATCAGTACTGTATGATGACAACTGTGGCTGAGATTAGGATGGAACATCCCCTTCCCCCATGGTTAGGGGCTGGGAATACTGCCGCTCAGGTTTCAACCTACAGTTATGACGTTCTAGACCCTCTAAAGACTATCAAAATCCTCTTGCAGGTTGGCAAGTTCTGATATTTCAAACGTAATGCTGAAAACACTGTTTATACACTTTGTAGTCACTTTTAAACATGAAAAGGCCTTCACCACTTACTCTTTAGGCTATTCATATGAAGATGTTTCTCATTTACCAGGCTTCAAATGTGTTTCCACAGCAAGGAGGCTCATAATTGGTAATCAGACACCATTTGACTCATGGTGGGTAGTCCTTCATTGATTTTTTGTTTTTAGTGTGCATTCCTTATTTGTGGGACTACTCAACCTGGATTGAACTAGAACTAGGCCCTGAAGGTGTTTATTCCCACAGAAGCAACTGCGAGGGAATAAAATATAACCCAATACACTTCTGAATGAGAAATCTGTAGTTTCCTATGAACTTCTTTGCCGCTTCCTTGATCTTCAGAACTTCCTCTTCCAATGGAAAATTTCATTGCTAGGGAAGTAACAAGTAGGATCCCCAAATGAATGTCACTGGGATGGGTCACGACGTTTAGGGTATGATTGCTAAGTGGCCAAGACAACTGAACAGGAAGAAAGTATCTTACACCATTTTCTGTGCTTTTGGGAAGAAGGGAATCAGAACTGGCACTAAGGGTATGTCTGCCCTGTAGTCAGAAGGTGTGACTGTAGCACAGGTAGGCATACCTGATCTAGCTTATTAAAAATAGCAGTGAAGCCACAGTAACACAGATCAATCTCTCAAATACAAGCTTGCGTGGGACCCTGGATACATATTCAAGTGGCAAGCGCATGCCATTGCATCTTCACTGCTATTTTTAGTGAGCTATCTTGTGTATATGCCTACTGTACTGTAATCTCACCTCCTGATTGAAATGCAGACATACCTTTAGTGGCTTTAGAATATCAAGATGGTGAGACTACCTTGACGATTTAAAAAGGCAACAGCCAACGCTATTGTTCTTGCCAGTTATAACAGTGTTTCTTAAGGAGACTGAATCACTTTAGGCTCAGGATCACTGTTCCCTCTAACCTGTGCGCGTGTGTGGGCGCACACAGATCCTAAACCCCACGCACATGGTGAAACACCGCACGCACAAAAATTTGTACAGAAGCACAACAATTTGCACAGAAGAAATGTTTTGCGCACATGGTCTGTCAAAAATTAGAGGGAACATTGCTCAGGATAGGAAGAATCTCCCTCACAAAACATATCAATCTCTCTTACTGAAAGACTGTGTCCCCAGCCTGTTACCAAGCAGACACAAGATAACAGAGTGCATTCTCTGCATATCTGCTTAAATAGTAGGAAAGCTCATGTAAAAAAATGGGAGATGGGGTATCTTTTTTTTTGTATCCTCTTGAATTGACAGCACTCACTCATCTGAAGGGACCTTGGATAGTCTTCTCCAAATTACAGGAAAGGGCAACTAGTCACAGGAGATATATTCCTTGTTAGAAATTACTTTTCCCTATAGGACTGCAAGTTACTTTGAGCTGCCAAACTCAGGAAATCTTGGATGGTTACATATGCTCAAGAGTTTAATTGCAATCAATTTCAGATAATTCACTTCACAAGTGAAGCATCTTCCCCCCAAACCTTCAAATTATGGGTAGGTGGCAGGAGCAAAATAATACAGTTATTTAGATGGTCGGTACTGTCCCGTCTAAATTTTGCTTCCTCAGTAATCAGAACCATTATAGGTGTTCATAGATATCCAGCTCTGATACCCAGAAAGATGGTTGTTTACAGAGGTTAGCAATTCATTTTTAGAAGGATGGCTAACTCATGGAATGTGCCGCTAGGTGACAAAAAAAGCACTAAAATGACAGTTCTGAAAGCAAAACAAAGAGGACAGGAATTAGTGTGATTGTGACTCCACCGGTCCAAAGTAAAAAAAGTACTAGGAAGTTGTCTACAGAGGGAGGCATTTTTTTCATGTAAGATGCCGTTTATTTTCCCCACAAAAATTAGTATCTTTTAATTTACAGTAAGAAATGAGAAACACTAGTAATCTATTTATTTTTCATGAAAGAAAGATTCTAGTATGGTTAAAGAAGAAATCTTTCTGACTCTTACCTCAGCTGCTGAAACGAAGGAGTCTGTTGATGCAATGCTCAGTGTATCTCGCAGACAGAAATCTTCTGTGTTATCCCTCACAGTTATATCGGTATCTTTATCTTAAAAATGAAAAGAAATCAATATACCAGTTTGTCATTTTCTTTGACAGTCTATTGATTTAGTTACAAGTCTTGAATTAAAATGGCATTTTTTAAGGCGGCCTTCCTTTTAACTTTGTAACAATAAGATGTCATACATCTTATATATAAAAGTTGTTTAAGCAAATTGATATAATGAATGCACTGAAAACTTTAAAGTTTTAGTATTGCATTTATTTTGTTGAGGTACCTAGAATGCTACAGCATACAGCTATAAGAGTAAAAAGTTACCAAACCAAACCCTTACTCTTCTCCCCAACACACACAAGATTTGGGTTTTTTTCCCCCAGTTTTTATTTGCAGAGTGGCTTTATAAACATCAACTTCTGCCATATATGAGACTTCCAGTGGAAAAAAACAGCAAGAAAGATCCAAAGATGTCTTATGGGTTTTGTCCTCTGAGGCTGTTTTTCTCTCCTCAAAGATCTACTACTTCACTAAACTAATTTAAATAATCAGCTAAGACTTTAAACCTTACAAAATGTCAAATAAAAGCTTTTTTTTTTTTAAAGTAATCAGGACATGTTATGTATGGTATAGGTTTTTAAAAAAACATAAGGTAATTTTAAACAACTTTAAAACACCTAATTAGATACATCCAATGAGCTCTAAAGTATAAGAATCCTAGAAATACTCAATGCATCTTATTGCTTCAGGTTTTGCTTTCCACTCATTTTTGTTATATTTTAAATATACATATCCTTCAAAAAAATTTTATAATGTGACCAATGTTCTGTGTGATCTCAGTTATACTGATCATTTAAAAAAGGAAGAAAACAGAAACTCTAATTCTAGTTAAACCAAGCCACAAAGTTGTGTTTTGGGTTTTTTGTTGTTGTTTTGTTTTTTAAATTATCCCAATTCTCTAGTTTTTCCATTTCACTCAGCTTGGACAGTAAGCAGAGTAAAATCAGTTTATTTTCTGGTTCTCGTGCTCTTAAAAGGGAACGGCAAGGGAAAATTTACCCTCCCCCCCCCCCCCCCAAACACTTCTCCTAACTCCCCACAATCCTCTTCAGTGAAACAAACACATCCAGAAAAATTTCTACCAGCATTATGATTTTTAAAACCTTCAACAAAGCCCGTATTTTCCACTAATATCACATTCTATTAATCTGCAATACAAATTCTTTCAATTTGCATTTAACTTTTTTCAGATTTCAACAATTGCTGTACACACTGCCAGCATATATGGTTTTATTTTAATCATGCAGAAGCACTTTCACAGAAGGATTAGATTCATAAGTCATTAAGTCAAATCTTGGCTTGATGTACTTCACACTACATTCTCAACAGAACACAGACATTTATCTTGGATTCCTTTACCTTCAAACATTACACATGTGTTGCTAAAAAGTCTGTTTTATTTCCAGCAGCCAGCAACAATGAGCTACCCAATGTCATCCAGATCAGTTACTATCATTATACTTTATAAAAAACACTATTACACAGCAAAGTGGCTGCATGCCAGTTTTACTGGAATGGTTTACTCATCAGTTGAAATGCTACAATCCACATTATTATTTCAGTAATTGTTATAGATTTAGAATGGCAGCTCAACAAATTATGCACTAGGTATCAATAAATCAACAATATCAATATCAAACTAAATATCTGTCTTTGAGAAGACCCAAGGAAAAATAGTATTAAAAGTCTGGACAAAAGCGTTCTTAGATATTGCTATACTGCATTCAATTAGACTGAATCCAACTTTAAATCACAATTTCACTATTACACATTGTGACGGATTTCCCCCCTGGGGTGCCACTTGATGTACCGGAGTACCACTGAGCCTGCCTGTTCCACCAGCCTGGGCTCCTTCACGCTGTCCTGCTGTGCCAGCTTCCTCCAGCACACAGGCAGGTAGGGCCACACCCAGCTGCAGAAAGACAGACACAGACACTGATATCAGATGTGCATGGGAAAACTCAGCTCGGGAATTGCCCAGCACTCAAGTGCATACCCACTCTGGAGTGTAAACCCCAAATTGTTTTGCCCTGCACAGAAAACTGTACAGCGTAAGTTCATGAAATTCGCTCCTTTCCTCAATGTGGCGGAAGATACGCACAGTTTTTTGTCCCTCAGTTATGAATTGCACAAACTGGTTTATAGAAAACAAAAACAAGCTTCTTAACTACAAAGGATAGATTTTAAGTGATTATAAGGGATAGCAAACAGATCAAAGCAGATTACTGAGCAAATAAAGGAAACACACAAACTGAGCTTAATACACTAAAGAAACTGGCTACAAGCAGTAATTTCTCACCCTAAATGTTGTTTTAAGCAGGTTGCAGAGTTTCTTGTAGACAAACCCCTCTTACTTGCATCTTAGAACTCCAGATATTCCTTTCACAGGCCAGACACCTTTTGCCTGGGTCCAGTCCTTTTTTCCCCAGATCAGTCTTAGATGTTTTCAGCAGTCATCTTGGGTGGGGATTCAGTAAAGAACCGACCTAGATTAACTCACTAACTTGCCTTAAATAGGATTTACATATGGCAGGAATCCTTTGTTTCCCACTCACTATTACTGGAAAAATACTACTAGGCCAAGATGGGGCCCAGTACCAGGTGACATGATCACATGACCCTGCAGTGTCAAAGCAGCATCCCAGGAAGCTTCTCAAGAAGGTGGGAGATTAGAATCTTCGAAGTCCTATTGTTCTCCTTAATGGCCCATTGACTAACCAGCGAGCCTGCTTGCATTTTGTCTGGTGGGCGTTCCCCAGGTGCAAACACTTTTGCAATTGATACATAGTCCATATTCCTAACTTCAGATACAAAAATGATACATGCATACAAATAGGATGATCAGTCATAACCCTTCCAATGATAACTCACATGACCAATCTTCCATAAAATACAACTCAGTTATGCCATATTCATATCACAACAATATCTCTATGAAGAATATGGGGTGTATTATCACACTCATATTAAAGCACTGATTGTCAGATACTCTAATTGTTTTTAATTGTGTGTTCTCTCTCTTTGCTAGCCTTCTTAAAGATAAGAAAACAAAACAATTACAACATCCAGGTGGATTTTCCAAGCATCAAGAAACAATCATATATTGTACTGAAAACTGGAAAGCTGGGACAGCGGAGGTTCTCAGACTCAACTGTACACCACTGGTGGCTTGCAAAGCACTTGCTGGAGGTCTACAGAAAGCAGGCTGGTAAACCGATACTGCCTCTTCCTCATTTCTAGCTCATAATTTGCATTAATACCCATCTAAAAATACATTAAATGCTTTTTTATTACTTTTCCACATAAGCAATTGCTATAGCTGTAATACGGATGTTAAAGGCAGGGCTCCATGTAGCTGTAGTTTGGCTGCAGAATTTTCCATAGAATTGATCCTTACCACAGAACTGTGTTCCATAATCTAAACTTTCAGTTTAAAAATAGTTTCTACCCCTCATGGTTGTTAAGAAAACCTCTAAATCAGTGGTTCTCAACGAGGGGTATGTGTACCCCTGGGAGTACGCAGAGGTGTTCCAGGAGTACATCAATTCATCTAGATATTTGCCAAATTTTACAACAGGCTACATAAAAAATACTAGCGAAGTCAGTAAAACTACAATTTCATGCAGATAATGACTTGTTTATATTGCTCTACATACTATACACTGAAATGTAAGTATAATATTTATATTCCAATCAATTTATTTCATAATTATACAGTAAAAATGAGAAAGTACGCAATTTTTCAGAATGGTGGCTTTGACATTTGTATATTTAGATTTTGTACACAAGTTGTTTTTAAGTGAGGTGAAACTTGGGGTACGCAAGACAAATCAGACTCCTGAAAGGGGTATAGTAGTCTGGAAAGGTGGAGATCCACTGCTCTAAATCACGAGCTAATGGCAAGCCAAGTCAGTATTATCTTCCAGATCTTCCTGAGTCTGCAGACAGCCTGTTACAATTGGTCTGAGAGATGTGAACTGCCACATTCACTTCAGTGAGGTGAACTCTGAAACCTCTGCTAACAACGCAAGTATTAACGTTAACCATTTCACAGCTGATCCCTTTAGCAGAAACACCTAGATAGGGCCCGATTCTCATTTACACAAAGATCTTGGTAAAGCAGTCTTTGTGTAAATAAGAATCAGGCTAGGCCTAACACTAAAAAGTTAAGCCAACATAACCCGTGGTGTACATGGCACTAGGTTGACAGAAGAATCCAGCTCTCAGAGAGGTGGATTTACTACAGTGACAGGAGAACCCCTCCCCTCACTGTAGTGAGTGGCGACACTTACATCGCCATAGCGGTGCAGCTGCAGCACTGAAGCCATGCCACTGTAGCAGTGTAAGTGTAGATATAGCCTAAGGCAGCATTTCTCAAATGCAACCACCTGTGGCTACCAGAAAAGCCCCTGCCTCCTGGGCTGTGATTTGGGGGAAGGTGGGCAACGCAGTTGCCCACCTTCCAGGGCCACCAGCAGGTTGGCCCTGCCCCCCTCCGGAGACACAAATGCTGGAGATGCAGGCAGCTGGTGAATTCCCCACTTTCCCGGAGGTGGGGGGAGGGGGGGAGGCTTTGACCACAGGGCTTCAGGCTCCATCCATGTGGCAACATGCTAAGGTTCCAGGCTCCAGCCCCAGGCTCACCACCCCCACCATTGTCCCTTGGCCCTGCTGCCTCCCTGCCCACCTCCCCATCCAGGGCTTACCAGGGCTGAATAAGTCTGCTGTGAAAAGTGATACTAACAAACATACAAATATCACTTTTCACAGCAGCAGACTTACTAGCTAGCAAGTCTTTAAAAAAAAAAAAGCAATGAAAAAAAGCAAAACAACAACAAAAAGACAAGAATATGCAAAGCACCGTATTTGTGTTTCTATTCTGTTTAGGTACAGTAATGAATAGAGACAACCGTACATTATTTTTATTACTGAGGCTGAAAAAACCCTACATAAATAAATTACAACGATTTGGACATGTATGTGTGCATATTAATTACCTTTAGTAAAAACAAAAAGTATTTTAGGAAAAATTGTCAGTGCGACCACCAGCAAGAGTTGATGGCCGCACTCTGAGGCCACCAAAAAATGTATTGTGAGAACCCCTGGAAGCCCTGCTGTATGCTTATCTCATAATCCGATAAGGTCTCCCATATCTTCTCATTGGAAAAGCCTCAAATGTACCTTTACCCTGCTGCCAAAACCTCCCATTAGTCTCTGACTACTATGTAATCATGAGTCAAGATAAAAATCTTCAGCATTCTGAAAACTACAAATCTTAATCTTGACATTAAATTACATAGATTATGTCTGTCATCACAACACAGGGGCCACTGAATTGATTAAATATGAACATCTATAAACAGAAATTATTAAAAATGGTTCCTAATGTAAATGAAACAGCCAGAGAATTTTCAGCTTGCTGCACCACATTCCCACTGATTCTAGGGACTTGGCTGCAGAGTTTAGGCCTGGCTTGCTGTAGCATACGTGGGGCTCTGGTTCTGGAATTTTGAATGGAAGGGGAAACAGTCTGTGCAACTGTGAATCATGGAAGCAGTGTCACAAACCAATCCCTCTTTTATAATGGAGTTCATGCTATGGAAAAGCTTACAAGAGAAAGTGGAGTTACAGTTAAGAAGAGTTGAAGGCAGAGATTAAAAGTTCAAACAATCTCGAACGTTAGTCTTTGTTATGCACACTTTTGAACAGACTATGCTACTAGGAATAATAATTTTGCCAACTGATTTATTTGTTTTTCAGACACTGAAGATAAAAAATTTCTAATGCACCCAAGTCACTTAGGAACGTTGAAAGTGGAATGTAGGCGTTTTTGAAAATTTTATCTTGAAAACAGTAATTTTTTTTTAAATTACTTTTAAAAAGTTGATCCCTTGGTAAATAACTATCTACCAGACATAATATTTTTAAAATTCTACAGCCATTCATTTTTAGGAAATATTTTTATGTCTGTCAAAATCTTTGAGACCAGTTACTAGTTTTATTAGCAACTTACATACCTTTCCTAGATGCCAAGTTATTCGACCTTTCCACAAAAATGCTATTTCTATGTGCCAGTTGATTTCCTTATTTAAAAATATGTACAAACCAACACAAACTGTAATAGCAAGACATGTTATGTGAGTAAAAAGATTTTTGCCCCAACTTTCAGATACAGCCCATTAAAGTTATCCACGCTGAGCAGCTGGCACTGGCACTTTAACAAGCTCATCTACTGACTGTCAAGGTCACTCTAACTTCCAGCCTTCTTGGTAGGTTAATAAAACAAAATTTTGCGGCAATACTTTGTGGGAGCCCTAAGCTTTAGTATCCTCCTTAAAGTTGTTATATGTGATGTTGATAGAAAGAGAAGAGTGTAGACAAAGTTGCTCTCTAGTACTCCTTGCAAGATAGTTCAGTGACAGTGGTGGTCTCTAGAGATAGTATAAGGGGTAGACTAAAGTCCTGAATAGAAGATTTTTGTGATCCTAAATATGGTATTTAGCACTCATAACACAGTGACCCAGATTCTTAGAACATGATCTATCCTCCCAGACAAAGGGTAGCTCTATAGGACACATTTTGTTGTAGTCACGGTTTCTCTTAATTTTTATTTAAATTCATCTTTTATATAAGCTTATAAACTTCAGTAAATGGAAGTTTCTTTGCTAATGCTGTATTACTGCATATGGTAATCTTCCTTCTCTAATGCACGTGTGCGTGCAAATTGGCTGACTTACATTTATAGTAGGAATGGTAACTCTGAATTTTCTGACATGTGCATGGTTTCAACAATGTATATTTTTAAAATTTAAACTGAATGTGGAATATCAGTTTTTGTTTTAAACACAAAAAATGCATATTCCTGTTACTGTTATTTATAAAGAATGGCATAAAATTCATAGGATTATAACACCAAACCAATTCAAAGGAAAGTATTAACTACTGAGTGATAGAAAATTAAGTCTTCTGGCAAGTGACATAGGTTCACTCAAAAATCAATCTTTACAAACCAAAAAAACCTGCTGGTCAGATATTCCTGGCTTCCTATTGCTGCTCTTAGCCTCCAAAACTCCATCAGCTAAGAAGGTGCTTAACACCTTCAATACACTACAAGAAGGGTACATTCTAAAAATTTTAGGGTACAAATTAAATTACAGCTGAAGTGTATACTGTGCAAGTGTTACAAGAACATTCCTAGATATGAGAACACGAGAAAAGAGACAGTAGCAAAATGAGAGTCTAGGAATGAACAGCTGCTTGAAGAACGTACTAACTACAGACCACATTTGCTGGTAAACTAGCCCTAAGTTCTCCATTATAAGTCCTAAGTTCTCCACTTCTTGTCAAAGTGCCCTAAAATTTAAAGCTGATTTAAAACTAGAATAAAGGCTATTGAAAATTCTCAAGAAATGGAACATGGTCTGAGTTTATAAATCCATGCTTCGTTTCATGTGGGATTTTGCAAACCTTTGTCAGTTTGGAAAAAAAGTGTTTTAAAAGCGTTAGTGGTTACAAGTTATTGTAGAATCTGCTTTATGTCTATGTACTTATATGGCCCTGTAATAGTGTGAGCACTTCCGTGCTCTAACACTGACGCATCATACTCTCAAAAGAGAAGGGGATGGTCTCTTCATGAGTAGCTCTGGCTCCAATTAACAGAGTCCTCTCAACAGCCAGATGGGTAACAGGTCCCATAAGGAGACTGCAAAGTATTTAAAAATATAAACATCTTTCTCAGATCCCACTCTGTATAAGAAATGGGGAAGAATGGTTCATAAGGTTTTTGGGGATGAGTTTGGGGGTTTTATTTTGGTGTATGTGTTAGTGAAAGCAGGAACATGTGCGTAAAAAGCTTTCTGCAGGTCAGAGAGATGCAGCTTGTATTAGTTCTGAATGCCACAAGGCTTGTTGCTATCATCTGTAGCGTCAAGTTGCATAGTTTAAGTCTCTTGCTGAAAGTTCGGTGAGTTGAACTCATGATTCTCTCCTCTTGGCTTCTCAGGATCATGGATCCAATGGCATATAGTTGCAGTGAAAAGGTACTGGGGATGGGACAGGTGAGATGACAGGTTACTATAGCCAAACCCCTTGGATGACTCTGAAGATCCAGACAGAAACCTTATAATGGACTTTATTCAATGGGAACCCAGTGCAGAGAGGTGGGGGGGGGGGGTGAAGGGGGGGGAGTGGGTGAGTACAGAGATTTAAGCTGATGTGCTCACAGTGACGTATGTGGCTAAGCAGACTGGCTGCTGTGTTTTGTATCAGTCAGCTTTCTCATGCAAAGCTTCACACCTAGAAATGAGCTGCAATAATCAAACCCTGAACTCACAAATGCATTACCGTAACTAGATCTAATTTCAAAAGAATGGGGCACTGTGTTCTAGCCAGTCACAAATGAAGTGGTCGTTACTACCATAGCTCTTTGGGCATCCAGGGTCACTTAGGAGTCCAAAAAAATCCCAAAGCTGCTTTAACTTCATTTACCTTTATCAACAATCATAACAACAACTCAGGGGAGTTTTAATCAAGGTGTTAAGTAAAGATTTGGAAAAAATCAGTCCTGTTAAGCAGGAACTGGCTCTTGGTGCATTGAAGTTAAAATTTCCAAGATTCACCTATAAACTGGTTAACTTCACTTCAAAAGTCGTATCTGCCTGAGAGAAGAAGTTGGTGAATCTTCAGTAGATATCCCCTAAAGATGAAGCCATGTAACAATAATCAAAAACAACGATTTAGCACAGTTACCAACACGATTATTTTAAGTAACAACTATTATCTACATGTATTATCTAAATTCTATTTCTCTAAGAGCACACTCATCACCAGCACAGCATCCCTTTGCAGTCCATCAGAATCCTTAGAGAAAATCACTAGTCTCCAAGTTATATCCTCCTCACAAATGGCCCATTTAGTTGACATTAAAGTTCCAGTTGTTAGCACAAAAGAAGGGCAAGAGACTCAAATCTTGCCCCCTTGACAGTTTGCTCAGCCTGGCTGTTACACCAGTTACCAAACACAGCTACATTCTTCATGGTTTAGAGCTTTAAAAAAAACTTATGTTTGATATTTTGAATTGAAGTGTAATTACGTTTTAGCTCTTTCGACAAATTACCAACTTCTAAAATATATACAAATAAAAATAACCTAAAAGAAATACTACTATTTTATTTAAATATTTAACCTAAAATTAAAACCTCAAAATAAGACTAAACCACCACCATAGTTTGGACCATCTCCTTGATTATTCAGAGAACCATCTTCAGTAAACAAACCTGATCACACTCCGACATACATAAAAATATGAGCTTGTACCTTTTCTTTGTCTGTTACTGATTAACTTTGCTTGATGTATATAACAAGTTTTATTGAAATTGGTAATTTGTGGTCCACATACAATGAGGTCCTTTTAGGTTCTCACTTTTCCTTCAATTGTTTTGAACATTACGTTTGTTTGTTCACACCTGCACATTATAAGTTTCTACCAATGACTCTCAATAAGGCTTCTTGCTCTTATGGTATGCTTGTGTGTAACCAATATTTATGTGATATTTTCTCTTATGCTTGCATAGTAAATTAATGTCCAGAAGTTAGTCTTGTATGTGGTTCAGTGCCATAATCTCTGAATAATAAAGTTATTTATACTATACTGTCTTGACGGTAATCATGCTGAACTTCTGTGGAGAAGCTCAATGGCAGAATTTAGACAATTAAACCTTTTCTTTGCCTCCTGCACAATTTTAAATGTATGAAAAAGAGCGAGTAGTGGAGCTATTAAAACATATTACAAACAGGAACTGTTCTTCGAATAACAGCATTTTACTAATTTGTTGAGTTCAGGCAACACAGTAACTGTTTTGCACTTGTTTGTTTAGTGCCTTTAACGTTCCACTTTTCTACTCTACCATCACACAATCAAACTTGGAATTTAAAACTGGTAAACCCAAATTAAGCTGTACTAAACCTCTAAGTTAGTTGCTGTCTGACATATTCTTGCACTTTCAAGAGGAAGTCCATCATAAAATAACTTCTTATTCTGAGTTGCCTCCCAATACCATTGAGTGAATTCTTAGTCCTGCTTTCAAATTTCCAGCAAGTTTTTATTTCATAAAAGATCCTGTTCCCTTCACAAGCTTTAAGTCACATTTAAAACATTTATGTAGGCAGACAATGTCCTCTGCTAGGCACTGAAGCCTCTGCTTTTTTCCTCTGCTAGGCACTGAAGCCAACAATCAGTGGATCTTGTCTGATTTTAGACTAATGTTCTTAAATCCCAATCCAAAAATTCCAGTACATCTACTGAAGAATTTGACTGGCTTTTGGCCATCCCATTTGTTTTGAAGCCTAATAATTCATGTATCATTTGGCTTCTATACTTAAATTTAATTTGATTAAAGAAAGCAGAGATTTGGCATCTGAGGTTGTCTAATTCCTTCAGAGTTAATTCAAACAGACTGTCAACATAGCTTATTCTTGTTTCTTCCTTCCCACTCTGCATAGCCTAGAAATCATTAAATCTATTTTGGCCACAGCAAACTACTTTGGATTCCAGGAATACTTTTTTTAAAAAAAATCTAGGCTGTCGATTGGGAATTTTATAACAGAGTGCCATGATAACTTCCAGATACCTCAGTCGTCTGATTCAGATGTCACTGCCTTTTCTTAGCTGTTCTTTTCATATTTAAAAACAGGCTTTGGAATCCAGTCCCTCCTCTACTTTTGTGCAGAGCTGTTTTGCAGCAATTATGAAATGATCTGTCCACTCAAATTCAGTCTTATAGCACATTAATTAACGTATTCAGATACAGAGCTCACTAAAAAAACCAATCACTTCAATCTCTCTGGTCACGTGATTACAGACATGAAAGTCGCTATTTTACAACAAAAAAACTTCAAATCCAGACTCCAGCGAGAAACTGCTGAATTGGAATTCATTTGCAAATTGGATACAATTAACTTAGGCTTGAATAGAGACTGGGAGTGGCTTAGTCATTATGCAAGGTAGCTTATTTCCCCTTGTTTTTACCTACCCCCCGCCCCCCCCCCCCCCCCGACGTTCTTGTTAAACCCTGGATTTGTGCTGGAAATGGCCCACCTTGATTATCATACACAATGTAAGGAGAGTGGTCACTTTGGACAACCTATTACCAGCAGGAGAGTGAGTTTGTGTGTGTGGGAAGGGGGGGAGAAAACCTGGATTTGTGTTGGAAATGGCCCACCTTCATTATCATACACATTGTAAGGAGAGTGGTCACTTTAGATAAGCTATTACCAGCAGGAGAGTGGGGTGGGAGGAGGTATTTTTTCATGCTTTGTGTGTATATAATAAGATCTTCTACACTTTCCACAGTATGCATCCGATGAAGTGAGCTGTAGCTCACGAAAGCTTATGCTCAAATAAATTGGTTAGTCTCTAAGGTGCCACAAGTACTCCTTTTCTTTTTGCGAATACAGACTAACACGGCTGTTACTCTGAAACCTAAAAAAACCAAACACATTTTTGGAAGGGAAGAGGGAGGAAGATTAATTACAGGGCTTCCTCTCAGAGAAACTTTTAATTTCCCCTCTAAGGTTAACTCCCCATCCTCCTCCAGTTTCCAGTCTCACTCTCCCAGAAGGGAGGCCCAACGAACATCTACAGAGATTTTAGGTAGTGCATCCTTCTCACTAGGCTTGAAGTTCAAAGGTCTTCTCATCTCTAAGGCAAGGTACTTAAGCATGCAATGGGACTATTCATGTGATTAAAGTTATGCACTTGCGTAAGTACCTTACTGAATCAGGGTATTAATCTGCGCTACCTATTGTTCCTCTGTTAAGCAGCTCTCTGCCACCTTCCTGGATCTCTGCTGTGCTGCCCCAGGTAGATAAGCAGACAACGAGGGGAAATCAGTAACAGAGAGGCATAGTAATGACAAGAACCTGCTAGTAATTACTCAGTATTTTGAAAGCTTTTTTAAAACAATGTCCTGGGATTTTTATCTTTTGAAAAAGGAAGAGAGGTAAATTAACATTCAAGAATGTTAAACTCATTGCTGGAGACTACAAGAGCACAGCCCCACACAATACGCTCACTCACTGAGGCACGGGCTCCTGCCAGCGATGTGCTAGCAATATTTTAAATGAAGGGTTTTTGCAAAAGCTTCTCTCCTTAGCCAGTGCTAAATCTTATATCACAGTGGCATACAGGCTTCCTGAGGTAGGTAGTAAGGGCCAAGGGAATATATTTTGGTTTATTTCCCATTTAAAGAAAGATACACTGTCCATCATAACCAAGAGGGGAGATTACATCATCACTTGGCAAACAAATCTATTTTAAGCATATGTGCTGGCACGTATACTCAGTTCTGAAAAATATATTATGTTTATAGCTTCAGCAAAGTCTGACTTCATGGAGCATGTACTTTAAGAATCTAATTCAGCAAAGCTCATGGTTAACTTTGAAACACGTGACTTAAACACGCTCAAGTGGTTTGCTGAATTGGGGCCTGAATGCATTCCACTTTCTCACAAGAATAATAGGGAGTGAGGCAAGCCTCTTCAACACATGTATTGAAGGAAGGAGGGTTCTTTCTCCAGGACCCTACTTCATTCAATCTACACTTGTGCACTGAATGACAGGGTTAAAAAAAAAATTTGTCCCAGCAAAAATTCCTGTCATCTTAATTAAGCAAGCATACAGGGCTACAACAATGCTTGGAAATTTTTATTAACCTATTAAACAAATGAATGCACAGGCAAAAAGTACATGAAATAATTTGCACTTTGATCAAATCAGAAGGGATTAATCCCAGGCCACTGAAATGGACATATCCGAACCAAAAACATTCTTCTTACATGCAATAAATAGCTAAATATTTTGCACAAAAAAAAAAAAAATGTTTAATGACAGATTTTACCCCCTCTGTTGTCTTTATTCTATAACATGTTTTTATTCTGACTTTCCAGAATGACAAATTCACCCGAGCAGAGATCAGAAAAGCCTAAAAGTGAAAGTTTGAGAAAGTTATAAAGAAAGAGGCCCTTTAGAATGGAAACACGTAAGCAAGCTCAACTATACATGCAACTATGCATGTCAGAGAATGAATATATATATTCTAAATCAAAACGTCTGCATCATACTGCTGCTAACTACACACCTGTTGCTATAGTCTGACAGGGGTGCTGTATAAAGAACTGTGGGTAGGTGCTTCAGTGGGCATCAATTGTTGTAGAGTGTCCTATATGGAGGCATTGCCCTGGCTTAGGTAAGCTTGGCTGGCCACTGCATCGACACTGACAAGTTCAGAAATTAACTGTACTAGAAGGATTTAACTAATGTTAAGCTCTGAAACACTTCAGTCCTTTAGTGTAGACTGGACGTAAATGGAAACTCTGGTTTCAATAATATATGTAAAATAAATAGAAGTGGCTAGACCATGCCAGCTATTGGGAACAAAAAAAAAAAAAAGTTATTGCAGAAATTTAGTATGTTTGCCATGAAAAAAGTTAACATTTTTCACTCAAGTGATTCCACTTCAAAATGTGCTACTGACAAAAGTTGTATTTAATTTTAATACCAACGTGCAGTCCTGCACTAGCCAGTGGATTGCTTTGAAAGAATGTTAGTCATCACACTTCAACAGCTTTATGCAATACTTACAGTATTCCATTCTGGTGTTATTTTTAAAAAGGCAGAGGAACAAAATAAAATGGAGGTGTAACGTATCCTGATGTCTGCAAGGTTAATTTGCCAAAGTATCACTTCAGAAACAACCTCTCCTAATTTTATCTTTCAAAGCCACATATGCTAAATTGACATTCTATTTCAGCTTTTCAGGCAAAGCTTACTGAAAAAAACATTTCAATGATAGATATGGGCCAAAATTTGCTTCTGATAATCAGTTTATATAACCTCATGCTGTGCAACTCCAGCCAGAAAAAAACAGTATTTGTCTCACAGGAAAACTTGTTATTTGTCTGGTATAGTTCCTCCTGCCATTAGTAAACGAATACTACAAGTATATGTAAACACGTACAAATTATGAAGTATATGTAGATCTTTAAAAATAGAAGGAGGAACTTGTAAACTAAAACTAAATTTTAACTTGCTACAACATGCTGCACAAATACTTTAGGGAAACCTACAGGCAAAAGTAACTTTTTTTCTTTAAGTTGCTTCCACTTCCTCCCTAACCCATTTTTAAGGAATGCTCAAGAATTGCTATTTTGTCAGGCTGTCAAACAATTAAAAAATTAATTGTGAAATTAAAAAAAGCAATTGTAGTTTTAATCGCACTATTAAACAATAGAATACCATTTATAGAGATATTTTTGGATGTTTTCTACATCTGCAAATATATTGATTTCAATTACAACACAGAATACAAAGTATACAGTGCTCACTTCATATTATTTTTGATTACAAGTATTCGCACTGTAAAAAAAATAAAAAATAGTATTTTAAAATTTTTTTAAAATTCAATTCACCTCATACAGGTACTGTAGTGCAATCTCTACCGTGAAAGTAAAACTTACAGATGTAGAATTATTTTTTACGTAACTGCACTCAAAAATAAAATATAAAACTTTAGAGCGTACAAGTCCACTCAGTCCAACTTCTTGTTCAGCCAATCGCTAAGACAAACAAGTTTGTTTACATTTACGTGAGAGAATGCTACTCGCTTCTTATTTACAATGTCGCCTGAAAGTGAGAACAGGCGTTTGCATGGCACTGTTGTAGCTGGCGTTGTAAGATATTTACGTGCTAAACATTTGTATGACCTTTCATGCTTCGATCCCCATTCCAGAGGACATGCTTCCACGCTGATGGTGGGTTCTGCTTAATAACAATCCAAAGCAGTGTGGACTGAGGCATGTTAATTATCTGAGTCAGATGTCACCAACAGAAGATTGATTTTCTTTTTTGGGGTTCAGGTTCTGTAGTTTCCAAATTGGAGCATTGCTCTTTTCAGACTTCTGACAGCATGTTCCATACTTCATCCCTCTCAGATTTTAGAAGACACTTCAGATTCTTAAACCTTGGGTGGAGTACTGTAGCTATCTTTAGAAATCTCACATTGGTACCTTCTTTGCGTTTTGTCAAATCTGCAGTGAAAGTGTTCTTAAATTGAACAACATATGCTGGGTCGTCATCCAAGACTGCCATAACACAAAATATATGGCAGAATGTAGCAAAGACCACAAAACAGGAGACATACTATTCTTCTCCTCCAAGGAGTTCAGTCACAAATTTAATAACGCTTAAAAAAACCAAACCAAAAAAACCCGAGCATCATCGCCATGGAAGCACGTCCTCTGAAATGGTGGCCAAAGCATGAAGGGGCATACAAGGGTTTAGCATGCCTGGCACGTAAATACCTTGCACTGCTGTAGCTGGCATTGCCATGTTAATACTTGTTCTCACTTTCAGGTGCCATTGTAAATAAGAAGTGGGCAGCATTATCTCCTGTAAATGTAAACAAACTTGTTTGTTTTAGTGATTGGCTGAACAAGAAGTAGGACTGAGTGAACTTGTAGGTGCTGAAGTTTTACATGGTTCTATTTTTGAGTGCAGTTATGTAAAAAAAAGAATCTACATTTGTAAGTTACACTTTCATGATAAAGAGATTGCACTACAATAGTTGTCTGAGGTGAATTGAAAAATACTATTTCTTTTGTTTATCTTTTTAAGTCAAATATTTGTAATCAATATTAAGTGAGCACTGTACACCTTGTATTCTGTGTTGTAATTGAAATCAATATATTTGAAAATGTAGAAAGCATCCAAAAATATTTATAATAAATTAAATTAAAAAAATCAAAATCACAGTTTTAATCACACTGTTAAACAATAATAGACTACCAACTTAAATTTGTTTTGAGTTAATGGCTTGAGTTAACTGCAATTGACAGCCCTACTATTTAGATTTAATTCTTATGACAAATACATTCTAAAAGCACCAACAATGTATCAAGCACTGAAGGATTATGAGAAAATTTACAAATTGTACATAATCTTTTTCCCCTATACAAAAACATACAGGAATAATAGATTAAAAAAGGTAAAATTATTTACATAAATTACTATGTAATGGTCACTGCTGCTAAGTAGTAATGACAAGAATTAGAAGAGGTTACTAGGCAGGAATAGTTTAAATCAGGGGTTCTTAAACTTCATTGCATCACGACTCCCTTCTGACAAGAAAAATTACTACACGACCCCAGGATGGGGACTGAAGCCCGAGCCTCACCGCCCCATATGGGGGCAAAAGCCAAAAAGCCTCCCACCCAGGGTGGGGAGCCAAAGCAGAAGCCCAAGGGCATCAGCCCCAGGTGAGGGGGCCTGAAACTTGAGCCCCACCACACAGGGCTGATGCCATTGGGACTCAGCCCCGAGGAGTGGGGCTTGGACTTTGGCCCCAGGCCCAAGCAAGTTTTATGCCAGCCCTGGTGTCCCCATTAAAATGGGGTTGCGACACACAGTTTGAAATCTGCTGGTTTAAATTATTCCATACAAGGTTCCATATTTTACATTCACATCAGGGAAGATTCACACATCACATTCGTAACACTTTACAGGAAGATTGTGCATTTAAGGTCTGATCTGACTCCCACGGACCTCTACGGTAGGCAGATCAGGCCCTTTGTCCTGGCTTGGGGCAGTTTTTATAGTAAGGCTGCAAGTATAAAACCAAATGGAAGTTAAGTGCACCCACAGATTTCTCTCACACGGTTTATAAAGGTCAGATTCCCTGACAAGGGAGAAGACAGGAATTAGTGTCTGTCAAAGAGACATCAACCTTCTCCATTCTGTTCTACCCCTCCCTGACCCTTCTCAAAAAAGCCACAACAAAAAATTAACATGAGAAAATTTGATCTAATTATCATTTCATTCTATTTAATGTTTGAATATCAGACTATACTTAAAAATATTCACATGCATTATAGTGACTAGCCATATCAACATCAAAATAAGTTACATCAGATAATGAATTTGTTCATAGTCTTCTATATATATAAAGAAAATCTTGAACAAAAAGTATTTGCCACTATAAATCCTTGCAGATTACCACAAGAAATGCCATAATTTTTCTGAGACGATGTCTTTCAGTTTGACTGGAGAGAGACTGAAACATTCTTCCCAAGTTAAAACTGGCTGTTCAGACCATGAATTTAAGATACCAACAAAAAAGTCATAGCAACAACATGGCTAGCAGGCCCTACCTATCAAAATGCTTTATTCGTTGTATTCCCACTCAAGCTGGCTTGCATAAATAAAATGCATAGTAAATTGCATCAGGCAACTGATAAGCTCTCCCTCAAGGGAGCTACAGAATGAACATTTGAAAAGAATGCAATTACTTGGAACAGACTCTTAGTAAACAAGTAATGAATTTGACAAACAGTGGAACATCAATTTTTAAAAAGTCTGTCTTAGAAATGAAGTCTTAAATGTGTAATCACAGCTATAATTAAACAGATTACAAAATATCATATTTACAAAGTAGTAATTTTCTAAGGACTGAGTGATCAATGTTTAAAACTTGAGTTTACAGGAAAGAAGTTACAAGTAAACTGACAATAGCTGATATGCATGGGAACCTTGTGCCAATGGAAATTTATATGACTGTGGTTTCAGTCCTCAAAATGTAACATCCATACCCCTTTCTCCTTTATGAGTTACGGTAACAGGTGTAAAGAAACATGCCAGAAAGCTAACTTTGACCTAAATTTAAACTCCCATGTTACTAAGAGCTATATTTAGTGGTTATAGAATATCAGCAGGATTAACAGATGAAAAGTACTGCCCCCTGGTGACATTCAAAGTTAAAGCTAACAAACATAAGATTTGTTTTGCATTAAGTAATTGGCAATTACCCATTTTAGATCAGGGGGCCTGTGTGTCAGGGACATATCTTTGTCCACCCCTCTGAAAATCCCCCTCCCCCCAAGTTTGGCAAAGTTATAAGTCTTTGAAATAACTGCAGTTCACACATGATCAGACTTAATAGTGTTGACAGAGAAAATCTCCTAAGATTCCATCCACACAGCAAGCTTCAGCTCATGGCGGAGCAGGATTTTCCCTGCAATGGCAGCTCTGAGCTGTTGTGGGCTGGGCCAGGTCTGGGTCCTGAGAATAGGGGGACAGCATTTCCTGTACTTTTTGTGCCCCTTAGCTGATGCCCAGGAAGGAGAGACGAAGCTGCCGGATTCAAATGCAAAGCGGACAAGAGACAGGGTTTTTTTTGGAGGGAAGAGAAGGGAAAAGGAAAGGGGGAGTGGGACTGGTTGGGTATTAGACTGGGAACTGGGTAGGAGGAGACATATGAGGAGAAGCCAGGATACAGGCGAAGAACTGATAAATGGCTGGGTGAAGAGAACAGGAAACCTGATTTGACTAGGAGTCCAGGGACCGAAACAGGAACTATGCTCCAATGGAGATGGAGAACGGGAAATGAGAAAGGGGCAAGAGGGAAGATGGGATGACACTGAGACAAGAAGCCTAAGGAGCCCAAAGTGAAATGGCTTGGTGAAGAGAATGGCAATAAGACAGGTTGGAAGGGACAGGGAAGAAGACTCTGTGCCTATTACAGTACATTCCCCTTCAGAGCCTCGAATGGAACCTAAAATTTCCCGAGTCTCACTATTCCTTTTTCAGCAAACATCTGTGAAAAGTCTCTGGCAAAGGCTCTCTCTCATCCCCATCTAGTACCAGTCTACCCAAGGATAACAGCCTATTAGTTACTCTAACAGCTCAAGTGGCAGAGGTCTGTATGTTGGATCTAAAGGATCGGCCCTGCTACGTGACAAAATAAGTTTTTTCAGTTGGCTTTTTAGAAAACCTAGGAAACTGCGTACACACACAAAAAGTATGTTAAGAATGCTAAGGTTGCAACGTCAAACACTCAAATATTAGGAAATGCCAGAATTTAGGTTGCCAGTGCAACCTCAGTCTCACCCTCTTGTGCACTTGCATTATGATACAGTCTTTAATTATATGATCACATACTACTTTTTCCTCCACAAGACCTCTGCCTCATTCACTGCACAGGACGGACCTGCTTTGGGGATAAATCAGGGTTGCAGATGCAAGGAGGCTGCTGTCTGTGCGACTCCTGCTTCATTTGTTACAGAAATTGGAAGGTGTATAGTGAATGAGGCAGGGGACTGAAGGAAGAAAAAGGACAGTCTCTCATGTAAGACAGCTTAATGCTACCCTGGAGAAATGGATTCTATCCTTGCCCCGGCACAGAGTTCCTACATGATGCCAGGCATGTCACAAACTTTTCACAGGCTTTTCACTAACTGTATGTTCTTCATTTTCTGGGTGTCTGACTTGAGACCCTGGGGTCTAATTTGCAGAAACACTGGGCTCTTGCAGCTGAAGTCTATGGAAGCCATGCCTAAATATATAAAGTGCTTTACAACCTTAAGTACTCTTGAAATGTCTCAAATTGGGCTCCAAACGTAGTGGATACTTTTGACCATAACCTCTGTGCTTCAAAGCTCCATCTGTAATACGGGGATAATACTATCCCCTCACTTCATAGGGGTATTATGAAGATTAATTAGTATTTGTGAAGCACTCAGATATTACAGTGATGAGTACCATAGAAAAGCCCATGAGGAAATTAATAATACTGCTTTTAGAACAGGGTTTGAATAATGGGACTAAATGAATTCTGGGGCCACACACTGAACTATGAAGGTAACAAAATACCGAATAGCTGCTCATTGAGCACCATCCATTCTGTGCCCTGAATGAGGCAGGGGATTTGTGGAAAAATATAATATGGGCTCACGTAATTAAAGATTTATCATAGTGCATATCCACAACAGGGACAAATTAAGGTTCCAAAGACAACCTTAATTCTGCCATTTCCTAATTTATGAGTGCTTGACTTTGCAACCTTAATAATGTTCTTTTAACCTATTTTTGTGTGTGTGTGTAACTCTCTCACACCCCGCCCCCCATGGACTCCATCCAGGAGACTGTATGCCAATTTGCAGCCTAGACTGAATTTTTATAGCCTTTCCTACCTCCTGGGGAAGAGCACCCAGTCATGGCTGCTACATGAGGCAGGCAGAGCTCTTCCTCTCAGGAGCTGACATGAAATTTTGGGAAAAGAGGGGAAAGAAGCAGCAGTCAGTACCTTTTTCACAAGGAGAGAGGGCAACAGCAGAGCTGCTAAGCTTATTCTGCTAACTCCTCCCCTTCTTGTGAAAAACAGGTCAGTCTGCTCTCTGCTTTGCTTTCCTTTCGTCCCATCTTCTTTGCTCCAACATTAAGCCTAGGAAGGAGAAGAGATGATGGAACCTTAAAATTGTTTGCAAAGCTGTTGTAGGTGTTGTGCACACACTGGAGGTGGACAGGGGAGTTAACCCCCCCATATCTTATTTTAAATCTTTTTCAGGTCTGATCATTTTTGAAATTAACACTAATGCATGTGCAGGAGAGGAAAGGAAAAGGAACAGGACAGAAAGTGACGAGCAAGAGTGTGGGATTAACTTTTCCCCTTAAAGAAAAGACAGCTAAAATAGAAACACTCCTAATATTACTCCAGTTCTAGTAGTTACCACAGGGTTGTTATGTGATCACAAATGGAAGGGGAGGTGATTCAGAAGACAATTTCATGGAATTTATTAGGGATTCAGGACAAATTTGTGTGTGGATAATTGCAAAATTTCATCTCTTTCATTTTTTGTACGTCTATGCCATGATTATTTTCGTGCAATCCTTGAACTCCCCCAGTTCTACATAATATTTCAGGAATTATTGTTAGAGTTCAGAAAGTTCAGAGAACCCTTATCACCCCATTATAAGTATCATCTTAACTAGCCAATTTAAATAGACTCAGACTTTAAGGTCCATGTATTCTTATTCTACAAATATTATTATAACATATTTTTAGGTTCAGAAATCCTGGAACATTGAGAAATACAAATATACCAGAAAAATACTCTTCCTGAGACCCTTTATAAAGATGGGTAAAGTTTGGGGATTGAGCCAAGTGACATGCAATTATACTAAGCCAGATAATGGGGTAAAACTGAATTATGTAGAGATGATGGTCCATTTACTGATCAGTATATTTCTGTTTATTGGGTCTTTGGTGTTTTTTTTACCATCTGGTTGATCATGTTAAGAATGATAAAAGTATAAAGATAGAAGAACTCACCAATATCATTAGCTAGGGAAGAAGGATCAGATGCCCCAAGGGTTGCCTCAAACTCCTCCTGAAGACGATAAGCTCTTTGAAGCAGGGATTCAAGCTTATGAATGAATTCAGCACTAATGATATCCTGCAAGCAAAATTAAATTATACTGTACTTAACAGAAAATCACATTTATTTCTAAACTACTTCTTTTCAAAACTCTAAAAATATTAAGCCTCCAAAGAGTTCACAGTATCCCATTAACTACGCAGTAAAAAAGTTCAGACATTATCAAAGAGCTCAGGCATCCAAAATACTTGCTCTACTGGGTACAGATACACCTTATTAGGTATAAGTAAAATAAAACCAGCATTTAAAACAAAAATCTTTGTAAGATGAATGAAATCATTCCTGATATTTACTGCACTAGTGATGATGAACGCCATGGTGTTTGAGATATGTGTGCATACTTTACTATCAGGCATTTTAGGACAGAAGTTTATGGGCAAGGGGAACAAAGTTTAATTTCATTACATTGTGCATGTTCACCAATTAGTTCTCCCTCCCAGGAGCCGTTTGTACTGAGTCCCTATCCCATCTCAGAGTTTTCCTTTTAACTTCGGGAGGAAGTGACAAATGGGTGCGCTGCAGAGAACTGGTTCAGGGAATGCCAATGGACCTCTGATTGTGTGGTGGTTTGATAATATCCTCCAGGAGGAATGCTAATGGAGCAACAATTGTCTGTATGGCTAAAAACAGGCTAATGCTAGGGGAAAAGGGTGAGGTGGAGGGAAAAAAAAAAAAAAAAGAAAAAGTGCTCCAACTGCAGGTATTCAGAAGAAGTTTCAGCAGCTGCAGTAGAAGCTAAGTTCTGTTACTCAAATATTTTCAGTCATTTGGCTATGCTACAACTATATACTAATATGAGAGAGTATGTAATACTCACTTCTACACTCTCTTCTGCAATGGCATCTCCTGCTCCTAGTTTGATGGAACTACAATTTGCTTCATCTTCAGCCTGTCTGCTACGGAAAGTCAGTGCCTGCTCCCATCGACGTAGTGCCTCTTCAAAAAGCTCCATACCTTCAGTAGATCATGAACACTTCCATTACATCAACAGAAATCCTCTGCATTCTTTTATATATCACTGTCCACAACTAACCACACACAAAATAAGATTATAGTACATGTGGAAATATTGTTTTAATTAAATTACTAGCAATTCCAACGTTATTTCCTTAAGTTCATGACAAGAGGTAATTTATGATTAAAGCAAAGCACACAGGAGTTCAGTAAGAATCTCTCTCCTACTTACTTACAGAATTTTATATTAACTACCAATCTGTTAATGTAACGAACGTATATTGTCAACTTTTCATCTTTTAAAAAAACTGCATGTGTCATAACAGGGAAAGATTTCCTTTTCTAAATTCATTAAAATCAATGCTGGGTGAAATTTTTTGGCTGAACTTTTTTAAGCCAAAAAAATAAAAATGCAGATTTGGTGAGGCTGAAATATTTCATGAATGTACGTTCTTTTTGCCAAACTATGTCAACAATCTGTTTATCGGCTTTAGGTAAAATAAGAATTCATGGATATCTGTATATTGGAGGTACTTTGTCTAGCATAAGTAAAAAGATCAAGTTTTTAGGAGGCCTTGGAAGCATATCATGATAATACTATGAAGGAGTCACTTTACTATAAATCAGGGTAATCTGTTAAAATTTTAAAGCATCTGAAAGTGGCTGGCAAGAACATAGTACTGCACCATACCACATATTATTATAACCTACCCATCAAATATAAATTTTCAGGTGTGGTCACTGGAATATTGACAAGCTTAATATCTTCATCTGCTTTGTCCCAGGAACTGGAATTGGCACAAGCACAACTATGAGAAGAGGTGACACTTTGGACCTAAAAAAGTGAGGTGCATTGTTAAACGAAGGGTACTTTAATAATAATTATTTCCTGGTGCAGTGCACTAAATAGCCCTGATTACAACTAGTTACTGTAACAGATTACATTTCAAAAAATATAACAAAGTATTGGCTCTTTTCAGGCCAAGAGTAATGTTAATTGCTTTTCATGACACCACACTCAAGTATTAACAACGATATAATGGAAGTGTTAATATTCAGTCTCACTGGGAAATTCAAATGCATGATAAAAATTAATCAGTAATAATTACTATAACAAGAATATAATCAGCAATTTGTAATGGTTAGGTTTCAAAACTAAGTTTGACACCTGATTGTAAAACCATATGAAAAACAAGTTTAAAAAATAAATCTTGCTCTCTAGTTTTGTGTTGTATTGGATATTTTACAGCTTCATCAGGCACTATACAGTGAAAAAAATTCCACTCTGATCTTTCTTCACGTTTCTTCTAGGTGGTAATCTCCAGGTACACTCGTTCTAGGGCATGGAATCTTGAGCGGTGCTTGAGGCACTAATACTAGATAACAGCAGGGTGCCACCTGATGGCTCCAGGCAGGTGAAAGGGTAGCGGGAAGGTGCAGGATTCAAACAGGGCCTCATGGAGAGCTCCATAACTTGTCCCTGGAACCTGAACTAACGAGATTCCCTTTGTGTACCAGGCAAAGTGCAGCAGATGCTGCACTTCGAGGGGACATGAGGTTCCCCGAAGACTATACAGGAAGCTCTCTCACGGGGTTGCTCACAGCGAGGACCCAGGGGGCAGGCAGGCAAGGCTTAATGCCTGGATCTTTGGGCATAATAGATGCCCAAAATGATGGGGGAACAAAGGATGGGGAACCCTCCCCTTCCCCCCCGCCCCGATTCCCAACTGACTAACACTAAAAAAATAAAAACTATTTACAATATTTACAGATTCAACAGCAGAATGCTGAAGAGTAGAAAATGGACACAGGAGTTTCCATCCCAATGAGTCCCAGACCACAAGCAGCAGAAAAGGAATTGGAAAGGTGGTCAGTCTGCGCTACCCTTTATGTCTTCATTCGGAAGCACAAGGAGGTGCAGGGTGCAGACCAACTGACATTGCTATTAAAGAATTTCTGGTCCCGGGGGCATGCACACCCACAGTGAATACCCATAGAGATCAGCACTCAGAGAAGAACAAGTCCTCTTCTCACTGCTCCGAGCTACCCAACACCAGGTTGTATGACCTCCTCTGAGCTGTGCTAGCACAAAAAAGTAAAAGACATGTCCAGAGGGAGATATACACAGTAAATGGAGGATTTATGAGAGTTCCTCCTCCACCTTCAAAGCTGTTCTCATGTGGAACTTACCTTGCTCCTACATAAAAGATAAGCTAACCTTCACCATGCATGCATCTTTCTGGCTGTGCAGCCCATACAGCCAGACATTTTCAGCTCAAGAGAATTGTGTGCATTCATGGTAGGCAGTGAAAATTAAAGTTCAGCAGTTTATTCAGTTTACTGTATAACAGATCCTTAAGAATAGCTAATACTTACCGAGGCCAAACTTTGTACTGAACCAGAATATTTACTGAAAAGTCCTCCACTTGCATAAACACAAGACTGAGATCCTTTTTCTTTGGCTGAATTCAAAGAAAGAGTCAAGTTTTGTCTGCTACTGGAACAACTGGAACCTAATAAACAGAGAGACTAATGTTAAAAGCTTCTGTAACCAGAAACATTTATTATATCAGCAAGTGTTCAGCCCTGAATTTTATCTAAATATTCACTGTGTCACATAAGAACTTTAATGACTAATCTTATCTTCCCACTTTGATGTTTACATATAAAAGTATCAAAATACCTGCAAAAATGAGCACATTATTAAAACAATTTGCTCTAAAAGATATCAAAAACACTTCTATCAATAGTCAAGATATATCTTCAGAACTGTTGAAAACTTAACAGTAACTATTAACTCTCAATAAGCTTTCGATTAAAAGATTTTATTTGCAGAGATTATAATTAAAACATTGGCTTTCAGAGCAATGCCTGCCTGAGTTATTATAGGGTTCTAATTTTTGTTTTTACACTTGTCTATTTTTCTGTTTTCTTTGAACACCTTAGAATTACAAACACACAGTTTCCTTATTTCCAAAATTAAAGAAAAATCTGTCTTGAGTTTGATTACATAGTATTTAAGTGTAAGCAGTGTCAGGATGAGCTCCACCCTGACATCTGGTGGTGAGGTGTGGCAAGTTGTGGAAAAAAACTTCAGGGGCCGATCTCATTTGCATAGGCACACCCACCCCGCCTAGACTGAGGCCATAGCTGCCCAAATGGTCACTTTGGCTGCTGTGGGATTCCCAGTGTCTCTGTTATTGGGGCAGGAAGAATAAATTGTTATTACCCTGATTATGGGAACTGTGCTTGGAACTGTACTTGGCCTTTTGTTATGATGGAGGGACTCACCATCAACTAAGTAGCACTTGCTAGGCAAGGGTCATGGGTTCCAAAACTGTGTGAATTGAGAGAGGCTGGGGATAAGTATTAATACTTGGTGGCATGGGCCCCTTAGTGAGGGCCTTACATGCTAATTGCACTTCCTCCTCTCTCCACTGTGGAATATCAGAGCTAATGTTGATTTCATTAGAAGTCTAGTTACAGGCTGCTGAGCTCACTTTGGGCTAATGGTGCACCAGCACTGAGGCTCCCCTACTACAAGCTGAATTCACCAAAGAGCTGAACTGACTAAGAGCTGAAATCACTGAGCATTGTGTTAAGTAGTGGGGGAGCCTGAAGATATATCGTGGAGCAGTTTGCGGGACGGCTGGAGTGCCTTGTGGACAGGCTGGCAGAGCAGTTGGTGGGACGCGGAGCAGTTCGTGGGACAGCGGGAGCTGCTTGTGGGCCGCGGAGCGGAGCTGAGTGAAGGAGTTTGTGGGGCGGCTGGCAGAGCGGAGCGAAGACCTATGGAGCTGTGGGACGGTCAGCTTCAGATCATGTAAGGTGCCTCTTACCCCCGTCCCATCTCCACCCAGGGTGGGAGGTAAAGCTCCGTAGATAAACTTTCGAACTCTGGGGCTGCCCTGACCAGGGACAGAGACTTTTGGGTCATTGGACTTTTGGGACTTTGGGTGATTTGGGGTTGCTGGACTCAAGAACCAAAGGGAAAGGGGCATGCCCCAAATTTGCATGGGTGGGTTTGGTGGGTTTTTTTTTTGCTCATGGGTTGTGTTATGAATCCTGTTGGTGGTGTTTCCCCAACATAATGCCACATTGTTTCTCTCTGTTATTAAGAGGCTTTTTGCTACACTCAGACTATGTGCTTGCGAGAGGGGAAGTATTGCCTCTTGGAGGCGCCCAGCGGGGGTGGTATATATTTGTCCCAGGTCACTGGGTGGGGGCTCGAGCCGGTTTGCATTGCGTTATTGGAATGGATCCCCTAGATATTGAACCCGGCCCTTGTTGCTGCCACCTCTGACGGGCAGAAGGGTTACATAAGGTTTATGTAAGAGAAGAAAAAAGGCTTCTTTGCTTCTCTCATGTACCTTTTTCTGATGCAGCTGTTTTAGTACATTCTAATACAAGATGGCCTGGCTCCCATGGTGACACTTTTGTGTTTTTCTTTCCACGTTTTCTTTTAAAATGACGTGCTAGAAAAATTACAGATACTGCACTCACTGCTGTTACTACAAACAGCTTCTTCAACCCAGGGGAAAGTTTTACCTGAAAAGAAATCATGAGTATGTCATCATTGAAAGTTAACACAAGCTCTGATTCAGGCATGGCTCCTACATCCTTCTCCCGTCCACACACACAACCCTTTCAACTGAGAGCTGTGGTGCTTTCAACCAAAGCTACCTGGAGATAACCCACCAGCTTTGCAATGAAGACAGTCCTTCAATGCCTTCCCACAATTCCCCCTGCGTGCCCAGAAGGATAGTCAAGTTCTTCCACAATTCACTGGGAAAGAATCAGAGTAGCTCAGCTTACTGCTGCACAACGAACCATAGGATATGCCCCCAGATGACTTAATGACACACATGGGTGAGTTACTCCTGGGGGAATTCTGCGTCACTGTACATGCCCAGAATTCATGGTCCCCACAGAAAAATGACTTCTGACACAGAAGTAAAGGGAAGGCGCAAGAGTGATCACATTTCCCTCCCCGGCAGCGAAGGCAGGTTGGTTTGGGCACCCAGAGCAGCCAGTAGAGACTTAAATCATTGTTGGGGTGAAGGGGGGGGATCACTCTGTCCCTCTTGCTCATTATTGCGGCACGGTTGGTGTGGAGGAGCAGGGCTTCAGGGTGTTTCTGAGGTAGGCAGGCATGGGGCAGGCTCTGTCCCCTCAGTCAGAGCGCAATACAGCAGTCTGCTTGCTTAGTGACTTGTTCCCATTGTCTTTGTGAATTCCCCCAGGAATATAAAACAAGGGTAAAAGTTTTAAGGCTCCTTTACATTGCCAGAGTGGTATAAAGGACAGTATGGCCTTACAAATGCTTATGGTGTTTTAGTGATTAGAACTGGTCTAAATTTTTGGACTGAAAAAATGTGCTCCATTAACTGCTTGCTACTGACCTTTCTGGAGATGGTCAGTAGCCAGTATAAATTGTGAGCTTGATTCCCCGGCCCTCACTTGCTCTTCAGTTGCCTACAATGTAACACTGAGCATATGGCTGTATATATTTGTTGACTAATAACCAGAAATAAAGGGTCAAACCTAGCTACATTACTATTAGCCAAAGGGGACTGGGGATTTCCTCCAATGCTCCCCACTGCCATTCTCCATTGTATTGTAGTTTAAATAAATTACCGAAATAATTGAAACCATATTCAATTATACCATAAAAGAGAGATTATATTATGTTATAATATATATGCAGAATTTTGAATTTTTTGGTGCAGAATTCCCCCAGGAGTAGTGAGTGCAGCACCAGTGAAGACACAGTAAGACAGTTGTGGGCTTTGCAATGTGGCTTCTCACACCAGAAGTAGACAATTCTGGGTGCCAGTCACCTCAGTGAAATCTTCACTAAAGATGTACCCCAAGAGCTGGGATCTTTTTAAAGCATTATTAAAATTTTACTGGCTACCTAAGGAATTGACACTGAAACTTTCAGGTAAACATTTTTAAATATCAGTAACCGTCAGATCCCATAGCTACTTTCCAAATTATTTACCCAACAGCTTTAAAAACAAACAAACAAAAAAACCATGAGGAACACCAAATGGACTAACGTTTTTTGGATCAGTATCCCTCCTCTTTCCACAATTTAAGAAACATAATTTATTCCTTTTTTTAGTTTGAAACACATGTGCTTACACTTTGTATTTGGCTAGCAGAGTGATATTTTACTTCTACATTTTTGTCTGGATATAAGCCACTTTCATTTGAAATTTTAACATTAAGTTTTACGGAAAACCTGACGTTATAAATGCACAATAAAGCACAATTCTGCATTGGCAGAGAAATAAACTAGGTGATTAAATATAATAGCCTCAGACTGAGTCTCAGTCTCTAACATCTATGAATTTCTTCTGTGAATCTCTCTATATAATGTGATAAACAGTAAAATTCAGATACCAATAAGAAACACTCTAAATATGCAACAACTGGAATTAAAAATATTAACAAAACTTTCAACATCTGAAGTGGCAAACAGTTCAGGAAAGTAAAGAAAAAAATTTAAATGGAAAATGAGGTGCTAGATCATAAGTAGGGGATTTATGCTGTTTTGGTGGTAGAGAGCAGAAAACAGAAACCCAGCACTTTGGGGCTCCAACAGAGGGTGGGCATAGTGGTTTTACAGCATGCCCCTCCCTCAGAATAAGGGCATGGCTGGAACATCTCAGCTGCCTGGCAATCCTCAGCTGTAGATTGCCTGGAGATATAATTAGCCAAGTGTAATTTAAAGAAACCCTGAGGTTGCAAATTACACTTCAGGTAAGGCCAGCCTTTAGCCAATCACAGGGTAAGACAGCTGGAAAGGGTCTAGAGCCACCTCTGCCCCTCATCCCAACCCTCACAGTGTATCACGGCCAGAGCTGTAGATCTAGTCCAAGATTGAAAACACAAGTTTATATAAACACTAAGGCTGTCAATTAGTTGCAGTTAACTCACGTGATTAAAAAAGTTAATCACGATTAATTGCAGTTTTAATTGCGCTGATAAACAGAATACCAATCGAAATTTGTTAAATATTTTGGATGTTTTTCTACATTTTCAGATACATTGATTTCAATTACAACACAGAATACAAAAGTGTACAGTACTCACTTTATATTATTTTTATTACAAATATTTGCAATGTAAAAATGATAAACAAAAGAAATAGCATTTTTCAATTCACCTCATACAATTACCGTACTGCACGCTCCTTTTCATGAAAGCGCAATTTACAAAGGTAGATTTTTGCTGTTGTTACCTAACTGCACTCAAAAACAAAACAATGTAACACTTTAGAGCCTACAAGTCCACTCAGTCGTACTTCTTCTTCAGCCAATCGCTCAGAGAAACAAGTTTTTTACATTTGCAGGAAATAATGCTGCCCACTTCTTGTTTTCAGTGTCACCTGAAAGTGAGAACGAGCGTTCGCATGGCACTGTTGCAGCCAGTGTTGCAAGATATTTATGTGTCAGATGCACTAAAGATTCATATGTCCCTTCATGCTTCAACCACCATTCCAGAGGACATGCGTCCATGCTGATGATGGGTTCTGCTCAATAATGATCCAAAGCAGTGCAGATGAATGCATATTCATTTTCATCATCTGAGTCAGATGCCACCAGCAGAAGGTTGATTTTCATTTTTGGTGGTTCGAGTTTCCACATCAGAGTATTGCTCTTTTAAGACTTCTGAAAGCATGCTCCACATCCCGTCCCGATCAGATTTTGAAAGGTACTTCAGATTCTTAAACCTTGTGTCGAGTACTGTAGCTAGCTTTAGAAATCTCACATTGGTACTTCTTTGCGTTTTGTCAAATCTGTTGTGAAAGTGTTCTTAAAATGAACAACGTGTGCTGGGTCATCATCCAAGACTGCTATAACATGAAATATATGGCAGAAAGTGGGTAAAACCATGGAGCGGGAGACATACAATTCTCCCTCAAGGACTTCAGTCACAAATTTAATTAACAAATTATTTTTTTAATGAGCATCATCAGCATGAAAGCATGTCCTCTGGAATAGTGACCAAAGCATGAAGGGGCATACGAATGTTTAGCATATCTGACATGTAAATACCTTGCAATGCTGACTACAAAAGTACCATGCCAACATCTGTTCTCACTTTCAGGTGACATTATAAATAAGAAGCGGTCAGCTTTATCTCCCGTAAACGTAAACAAACTTGTTTGTCTGAGCAATTGGCTGAACAAGTAGGAGGACTGAGTGGACTTGTAGGCTCTAAAGTGTTACACTGTTTTATTTTTGAATGCAGTTTTTTTTTGGTACATAATTTATGTAAGTTTAACTTTCATGATAAAGAGATTTCACTACAGTACTTGTATTAGGTGAACTGAAAAATACTCTTATTTGTACAGTGCAAATATTTATAAAAAAATATAAAGTGAGCACGGTATACTTTGTATTTTGTTGTAATTGAAATATATTTGAAAATGTGTAAACCATCCAAAAAATTTATATAAATAGTATTCTATTATCAACAGCACGATTAATCATGATTAATTTTTTATTCGCTTGACAGCCCTAATAAATACTGTTGTCAGAACTAATCTGAAAAGAGAAGCATTAAAAACCCAGCAGGACTGCAAAACAAGATTACAGTGAGCAAATATCAACAGAATATTTAAGAATACACACATGTATTTAAATAAAAAGGCTAGTTGCAATTATTTATAATAATGAATTACATAAGATTCAGGTTTTTTAAAAATTTTAATTAGATATTGTGGGATTTATTTTTCACACAATTGTGCATGCATATATTATGGAACAATTGAACAGACATAAAGGAGAGCTTTAGGATGTAAAATTAATCCTACAGTTGGACACAATATTAATAGAGTGCATTAGCTTGGTGACAACATTGCAGCAACACAGGGTGAGACCAGCGGACTCAGTGCGTTGAGATCTGAGCTGGTTTTACAGGAGAAAGAATGAGTATTTCAGCAGTGACTACTCTCATTTTTTGTAGTAAAACAAGAAAAATAATCTTATTTTGGGTACTAATAAGTATGCAAAGTTATACACCATAAAAATGTTTATAGTTGTATTTCAATACATAATGTATTTAATGAAGCCACTGGTTTTATACACTGAAATTAAATATGAATCAGTGTCTTTACTTTTTAGAAAGATCTGTAGACGGTCCTGACTGTAGACCAGTGGTTCTCAAACTTTTAATTTATAAGGGGGGGGAGGGGTAATACAAAAGCACTTTGTTATATAACACCATTATAAATGCTGGAGGCAAAGCGGGGTTTGGGGTGGAGGCTAACACCTCACGAACCCCCATGCAATAACCACACGATCCCCTGAGGGGTCCCGACCCCCAGTTTGAGAGCCCCTGCTGTAGACCAAGTTTTGATTTCCTGTCAAAGTGGCTGTGTGGATTAAATGGAGAATGAGATCTGGATCCAAATTTATATTTTATTTATTTTACAGACTAGTAGCATTCCACCTTTTTCTACATGGTAGGGCAACAGGACATGGACTTTTCTTCAGCCATAATGCCCTACAAGGGAATTCTGTGCCAAAAAAATAAGAATTCTGTGCATAATATTTTAAAATTCTGCAAATTTCTGCATATTTTATTTGTCAAAATAACACTGTATAATTATGCCAGTTTCAATTATTTTGGTAATTTACTTAAAAATATCTGTTAGCAACAATACAGACAACAAAAAGATTGCCCCCAGGAGTAGAGAGCTAAAGAAATCCATACGACAACCCTGTTTCTCTGCCTCGTTCCCCCCAGAATCTAGCTGCGGGGCCAGACACCTACACCCCCTTCCCCCAGAGACCAGCCATGCCCTCAGCCCAGACACCCATACCCCCTCCCCTTCTGACCCAGACACCTGCACCCTCTTCTCCCAGAGCCCAGCCGTAGGCCCCCTTCAGAGACCTGCGCACCCCCCCCCCCCCCGCCCCCAGCTGCAGGGCTAGACACCCACACCTTCTCCCCCCCACCCCAAGAGCCCAGCAGTGGATCCCCTACTGCCCAGACACCTGCACCCTCTTTCCCAAGAGCCCAGCCTCCCCCCCGGCCCCGACACCTGCACCCCCTCCACCACAGACACCTGCACCCGCTCCCTGCTAGAGCCCAACCATGGCCCTGCCCCCAGCCCAGACACGTGCACCTTCTCCCCGCCAGAGCCCAGCTGTGGGGGCCCCCGACTCAGTCACCCACACCTTCTTCTCCCAGAGCCCAGTCGCAGGGCACCCCCTCCCCTACAGAGCTCAGCCATGCCTTACCCCAGCCCAGACACCTGCACTTCCTCCTGACCGGAGCCCAGCCGTGGGCCCCCCAGCTCAGACACCCACGCCCACTCCCTCCCAGAACCCAGGTCCAGGGCATCCCAAAGTCCTGACACCCACACCCCCTACCCAACAGAGCCATTAGCTAAGATTTTTGGGGATTTTCAGTTATAAGGAGGTACTGAAGATAGAAAACAGGCTGGATGTAAACCAAGAGGCTCTCAACTACAGATCGCCCTTATGTATGTATTACCTACAGTACAACCTCAGAGTTATGAACACTAGAGTTACAAACTGACCAGTTAACCATACATCTCATTTGGAATCGGAAGTATGCAATCATATCAGGCAGCAGCAGCAAAAACAAAAAAAATACTGTACAGTATTAAACGTAAGTTACTAAAAAAAAAAAAAAAGGAAAAGCAGCATTTTTTTCCTGCATAGTGAAGTTTCAAAGCTATACGAAGCCAATGTTCAGTTGTAAACTTTTGAAGAACCATAATATTTTATTCAGAGTTATGAACAACCTCCATTTCTGAGGTGTTTGTAACTCTGAAGTTCTACAGTATTGTAAATGAATCTGATAGTTAATAGCACTCACCTCATTAATCTTTACATTTAGTGTGTCAATTCATTAACACAAGTTCATTAAAAAAAATCTACACTCTAGGAAAACATTTTGAAATGAACCAAATAATACTACTCAAGGATTAATCACGTTTGAACATAAAGAGTGTGATATCTGACTTATCAGCAGAGACCTGTCACAATGAAGGCACATACTAATGCAGAGAGAGCAGCCTCTGCTACTACCAAATATTATGCACAGAATAACTGATTTAAAACAAACATTATAAAAATTAACCAAGAAACATTTTCAGATCTGTCTCTAAAAACAGACCACCACAAATGAGACTACTGAAATATATTAATTACCTGGATGACAGAATAATACCAGGAAAGTGGAAAATCAAATACCCGTAAAGCTGCTGTCCTCAAAGAAAAGTGTGTCTCACTAACAGCTTCTTCCGACATGGCTCCTTCTCTCCCATTACCTCATTAAGTAAAACTACCTCGAAAACATTTTAGTCACACATGGTATCTCAGAGTCTGCCAAATGAAAATTACATGTTAAATTATATATCACAAGCATATACATAGTTTTCTTCTGAAAACTTCCAACAACCTTACATTATAGGATACATATTTATTTTGAGTAACGTTTATATGAAGGGGTGAAACTAGTGTTCTCAGTAGCAACTACCAAGAATAGGGTGAAAAACTGAAATAAAATTAGGCCCAAATACTTTTAACTGCTCTGTGGAGAAAGCTCCCCATATTCAATCATGGGGATCCAAACATGGAACAGCTTGCAAGACAGAGACTTCAGTTCTTTTCTTATGCATAACCCCCATACCGAATTTACTTCTGCAAGTCATGATCTCTGTTTTTTAGGAAACAAAATCTGCTGCTAAAAGAATTTGGAAATCTTAAAATTGAATAATCAGTGACCATAGAGTTAAAGCACTTGAAGTATCTCCTCCCCCCTTTAAGGTATGAATCTCCTACAATCATGCAACGGGGAATAATGTGGCTGCTCAAAGTTGCTGCAGTTTCATTTCTTAAAGGGAATTTCGCTACTTACTCTCAATCAAGCTAGATACAAAGTAAAAAGCAGAAGGGCCACACAGACAGGCTGCAGGGTCAGTTGTAGAGACAGGCCATTTGGTACCTGTCAAGTAGTTCATCATATGGCAGGGGTGACCCTCTGAGCAGCATAAGACAATCTTCAGAAGTTTGAGAGCAAGGATACAACTGCCGGGGCTCAGGGTTTTTGCCCCGCTTCTACTGAGGCCCCCAGACCTGGCAGATGCGCCCAGCAGGGCTGAAGCCCCAAATCCCCACTCCATGCTGGGCAGAAGCTAGAGGTGATGCATCCGGGAAGGGCATAGGCGGGTCACATGACCTCCCAGATTTTTGCCAGGGTTTGCTGGACCCACTCACTCACAGGGTGCTGCCAGGCCTCCTCCCTGCAGGGCAGCTGCTGGAGCTGGAGAGCTGTGGCCATGGGGGAAGGCAGCAGCAAACAGCTGGGAACAGCAGGGGGAAAGCCCCTGCCTCTCTCTGTAGAGCTAAAATAGAAAGGCCTCTCCGTGCAGCTCCCACTGTTTGCCATTGTCTCTCCACAGGGAGCTAACACTTGGGAGTTGCAGGGAGGGGCCATTGAGGATAAGAGAGGAAGCATGCCTGGTGTGACCGGACTCAAGCGGGGGGGGGGGGGGGGGGGGAGAGGAGTTGAACCTTTAAATTGTGCCCCAGCCACCACCAGTTATTTCTGGCAGAAGCCCCCCTGTCCCCACCAGAGGGCAGAAGCCCTGAGCTCCCCCCACCCACACTCTGATAGGCAGAGAATGGGGGTGATATAGGAGGGAATCCACGAGCCACGCTTTAATAGTAAAAAAAAAACTAGGTGTAGCCCAGGAGCTGCAGTTTGGCCACCCCTATCACAGGGTGAAAGGCAGAGAAATTTCTCCCCATCCTAAACTATCCACCTACCCTGCACTCGGTCTCCGTGATGTTCCTGGGGAAGGACCGTCCTTTCCCCTCTCTGCCGGCCCCCCTCCGAGGCGCTGTGAAGAGAGCACCCTTGAGCCCGCCTCCGGCGGCTAGCGCTAGCTAATCTCCGCAGCCTGCCGCTGGGGCGGGAGACACACCTGCCCCGGGGTGCTGAGAGCTGCCTCAGTCTTCCGGGCCGGGGGCTCACAGGGCCCCTCGCTTAGCACCCGTCGTGCCACCGGGACACTCACCGCGCCGTGTACGCGCTGCACGGGTTCGCGCCCCCCGAGAACAGGGCGGGAGCCGCCCTTACCCGGTCAGGAGCAGGACCCGCGCCGAGAAATGGCCGCAGCCAGCTCAGGGGCGAACACGCAGCACCCCCTCACCCCGCCCATGCGCAGACAGAGGCTCGCTCGGTCGCTCTCCCCCCGGCGGTGCCCCACCCAGGCCGCGCTGCAGGCTCCGGCCGACGCCCCAAGTTACCTGCCGGCGGTAAGAACAGCAGCCAGTGCCCTACCCCAGCAGCGCCCTCACCGCACCGCCCGCTGCTAGGAGACTGACAGGAGATCTACTTCCGGTGTCAAAAAAAAAAAAAAAAGAAACACGGGCGGGAGGGAGTCGCCATCTATTTCACATGAGTAATACATTGTAAGAGTCAGTCATCGTCATCTTCGTGCGACCCCCCAGCCCCGCCATCTTTGTGCGGGGCAACGCTGTCCGAATGTGTGCAATACGCCCAGTCCCGCCATCTTTGTGCGGGGCGAAGCGATCCGAATGTGAGCGATACACCCAGCCCAGCCATCTTTGTGCGGGGCGACGCTGTCCGAATGTGTGCGATACACCCAGCCCCGCCATCTTTGTGCGGGGCGACGCTGTCCGAATGTGTGCGAGAGATACAACCAGGCACCGCCATCTTTGTGAGGGGCGCACGTCATCGTTCGGGGCAGACCTGCTGCTACCGCAGGCAGGCGAAGCGGGCAGTAAGAAGCGGAAGGAACCGCCGCTGCGGGCAGCGAGGGACAAGCGAATAGCGGGGTCTGTGTGAGCTGGGCACCGCGAACCAGGTAAGGCCGCCGCGCAGCGAATCCTTGGCCCGGACGCCCCTTCCTGCCCCCTGCGGCAACCTCCGCACGTCGCCTGCCGCCTCGTCTGGGCGCTGGGTCCTCCCTGCGGAGACCTCTCCCTGGGGGCTCCTTCCCTGAGGCGGGCGGGCCCTGCCCCTTGGGCCTGGGCTGTGACACTGCCGCCTCCTCCTCCAATCCCCCGCGCTGCCTCGGGCCCGGCACGGTCCCCCTTCGGACCCGCCCTCCCCCTGCGAGGCCGCCTCCTGCGCCCCCGGTGTCCCGGCCGCTCCTAGGCAGCGGTCATGTGGAGCCTGTTCCCAGTCACGGCCACTCCCCGAGCCGGCGGTGCTGGGGGCTGCTTATTCTGTAACTAACGAGCGGCGCTGCGGGAGCCGGCAGGAGGGAGCGTGGTCGAGAGGCCAGCAGCAGGTGCGGGGCTGGTCGCCGCTATGCAGGTTTGCCCTGGGTTGCGCTGTGTAATGGGCCTGCCCGCGGCTGGTGTCTGGAGGGGTCTGCTCGGCGCTGCTGCCCGCGCAGAGCCGCACGCGTTGCTGCAGCATCAGCCACTGGGCCGCCTGAGCGAAGAGGGGTCTGCGGAGTGTGGGTGCTCTGCTGGTAACAGCTGGCTGAGACCATCAAGTCTCCTTAAGCGGAGTTTCCCTCATTCAATAAAGCTGTCATTTAACAAGCGGGTATGATGTTAATACTTTCGTAGCCCTGAGATTCGGGGTGTGAGGCACATAGACATGTGGCAGTATTTGCTGGGGATTTACATTTATTTTACGGTGGTGATAGCTAAGGAGCATAGAGACAAACTTCAGAAAGAGCTAATCAAATGAAGGGATAGGACAGCATGATTGCCCAGAAAATGAAACCTAGACACATTTCTCTTGTTCCTATAATGCTTGTAAATGTAAGCAGTGCTGTGCAATAGGTAAAATGTGCCAGATACTGCAGTATAATGTATATTGTGAAAATCAGTCTAAACTTCTACGTGATGATGGGCTCCGAGCTAGCAGAATCCTCATAGAATTAGGGTGTACAGTTCCCTATGCTGTGTTAGTGGAATTTTTAATTAAAACAAAAAAGTGAATGAGTTGTTTGGATGTATCAAAATACGATGGAAAATTAAACACAAATGACCTTATACCTAAAGAGTATACTCTCATTTTGAGTGTGGTTTTATTTTGAGTTTCCTTTTATTCAGAGAGCACAGGAATTACAAGAACAAAGAATAGTGAAAATGGTTTGCCTGTAAAAATACTACTTGCCTAGGGTGAGTTTTGCATCTCAGAGCAGGGACAATACTGTATTTTCTTCTGTTCTTCTAAGTGTTATCTCTGAACGTGCTATTGGCAGTTGACAACAATATGGCAGTGTTTCATAATAAGTGTAGAAAAGCAGATTTTGTGTTTGGGCTGTTAAAGCGTTGTCAATATTCTAAGGATAGAATAGATGTATTGATGGGGTTTACATAAAATGAAGTGGTGGGAGATTACTCCTGGGAAGAAGACTGTAAAGCATCTTCAGTCAATTGGTAAATTAAAGGATAAAGTGACATAGAAGCCATGTTCCTTTTGTCACATCTCTTAATGTAGGAACAAAGATGCTCAAAACTCGAAATAAACGTGAAAAGCTATTCTTTGTGTATTTTATAGTCAACATGAAGAAATTACTGCTGTAGGAGATCAAGACACACTGTAACAGGATTTTTGAAAGGACTGGGTAGTTTTGTGAGCATTTATCATATATATACACATACACACACACACAGAGCTATTTGATAGAAAAAATCTACAAATTAATTAATTGAATACATAAAGAAATCTGAAGCTTATTTGGGTGTGTACTTTGCAATACTGTGAATTGAATGCAGTGTTGTTTTTTTTTAATGTACAAGTGGTGGCATAACAGTTGCTGAAAGACCCATAACTTTGGATTTCTTGACTTTTGTGTATTTAAATCTTCAGGTATAATGTTGCACGAACAGCACTGTAGCCATATTTCTTTTATTGAAAAAAATGAAATAAATGCCCTTGAATGTGTGGTTATTGAAGTTAACACAGGTGCAAATGAAGACCCTGATCCTAAAACTTGATCTGCACAGGCAAACCCTTATGTCATCATGGAGCCAGTTGCAGAATTAGAGCCAAATGTGATCCACATTTATTTCTGCCCCAAGTTCAAAGTGATGGTCTTTGAGTGTTTTTTAAATCATTTCAACTCTTATTAGTGGTCAACTTTATTTTTAGTTACTTACATAACATAATTAAATTTCCATGACTGGAATGTAATACCATATAAGGCAATCACTATCTTTATTGATTAACTTTTCTGAATGTTGTATTTTTAATAAACAGTCTTAACTTAAACGGCATTATTTTTCTATTTGTGCCAAGACTAAGACTTTGTTTCCTCATGATTTTATTTCTGTATGTTTAATCATGATGAACATGAATTCTTTCAGAATCCTACAAAACTTATTTGGATCTGTTCATTGTATATAGTATATATAGATTAGCAATCAGGAAAAAATCCTATGAAATCACTGGTAAAATAGCTGTATATTTTAAGGACTTCAACATAATGAAGGAAGTGGGATGTGTGTATTTATTTATACATTCCAGTACACTATAGAATTTCTATAGTTGAGGTAGATGAACAATTGCTTACGTTAAATACTTTATATGATTTTGTTTTAATATATCGTGACGCTATCTAAATCTAAGTGGAAATGGGGTGTAAGCTTCAGGGTCTGTGCATGAGCCTGTCAGATCCTTTTGGTGTTATCTGAATTGTCTATCTCAATGTTTGAGGGGTTAGGGACCCTTTTCAATTATAGGACTTTTATGGATGAGGTAGTTCTTCAGTGTTAAGCATTATGCAGTCTGTGGTGCTGTGGAATTATAAGTAGTAAATGGAGAAAGAGGCTGCCTAACATGAAGATTTAAGATGCCACTCACATTGCTCTAATTGTCAGATCTGCTCAGCATGAAAGAGTATTATATAACATATTTTGATTTTTAAGATGAGCCTAACAGTGTCAATACCTTACTTCTGTAGGACCACAATTGTGCATGGTGCTATACATGGGCACTTACTTATTTAGCACATTTTCATTTACTGTGTAACAAGTCCATATCTTGAAAAGCAAATGTATGATTGGTTCAGTGACCGTATGGTACAATATACAAGAACATAAGAATATCCATACTGGGTCAGTGCTGCGGTCCATCTAACCCAGTATCCTATCTTCTGAAAGTGTCCAGTGCCAGGTGCTTCAGAGGGAATGAACAGGACAGGGTAATTATGAGTGATCCATCCTCTATCATCCAGTCCCAGCTTCTGGCAGTTGGAGGTTTAGGGGCATTGTAGCATGGGATTGTTCACCAGACAATCTTGGCTAATAGCCATAGAGACCAGTACTTGATAGAATAAACATCCTGATAGAAGCTTTTGGGAGGATAACTGAGGGAAGTAGCACATTAACTGGAAGTGTTTTTCTAAGTGAACAGTAGCCACTGGAGAGGCACTATGGTCTAGTGGGTAGAGCAGTGAACTAGGTATGAGGAGACTTGTGTTCTGTTCCCAACTCTGCTACTGTCTTATTGTGTGACTTTTGGGCAAGTTCATAGAATCATAGAACTGGAAGGGACCCCGAGACATCATCTAGTCCAGTCCCCTGCACTTGTGGAAGGACTAATTATCTTGACCATTCCTGACAAGTGTGTGTCTAACCTGCTCTTAAAAATCTCCAATGATGGAGATTCCACAACCTCTGTACACAATGTATTCCAGGGTTTAACCACCCTTTTTTCCTAATGTCCAACCTAAACCTCCCTTGCTGCAATTTAAGACCATTGCTTCTTGTCCTATCCTCAGAGGTCAAAAAGAAAAATTTTTCTCCCTCCTCCTTGTAACAACCTTTTACATACTTGAAAACTGTTATGTCTCCTCAGTCTTCTCTTTTCTAGACTAAACAAACCCAATTTTTTCAATCTTCCCTCATAGGTCATGTCTTCTAGATCTTTAATCATTTTTGTTGCTCTTCTCTGGACGCTCTCCAATTTGTCCCCATCCTTCCTGAAGTGTGATACCCAGAACTGGAAATAATACTCCAGTTGAGGCCTAATCAGCGCGGAGTAGAGTGGAAGAATTGCTTCTCGTGTCTTATTTACAGCGCTCCTGCTAATACATCCCAGAATGATGTTCGCCTTTTTTACAATGGCGTTACACTGTTGACTCATATTTAGCTTGTGATCCACAATGATCCCAAGATCCCTTCCCACACTATTCCTTCCTAGGCAGTCATTTCCCATTTTGAATGTGTGCAACTTATTGTTCCTTCCTATGTGGAGTAGTGTGCATTTGTCCTTATTGAATTTCATCCTATTTACTTCAGACCATTTCTTCAGTTTGTCCAAATCATTTTAAATTTTAAGCCTATTCTCCAAAGCACTTGCAACCCCTCCCAGCTTGGTATAGTCCGCAAACTTTATAAACATACTCTCTACGCCATTATCAAAATAATTGATGAAGATATTGAACAGAACCGGACCCAGAACTGATCCCTGCGGGACCCCACTCATTATGCCCTTCCAGCATGACAGTTAACCACTGATAACTACTCTCTCGGAACGGTTTTCCATCCAGTTCTGCTCCCACCTTATAGTAGCTCCATCTAGGTTGCATTTCCCTAGTTTGTTTATGAGACGATCATATGAGACTGTATTGAAAGCCTTACTAAAGTCAAGATATACCACGTCTACTGCTTCCCCCTGTGCACAAGTCTTGTTACCCTGTCAAAGAAAGCTATCAGGTTGGTTTGACGTGATTTGTTTTTGACAAATCCATGCTGACTGTTACTTATCACCTTATTATCTTCTAGATGTTTGCAAATTGATTGCTTAATTTTTTACTCCATTATCTTTTCGGGTACAGAAGTTAAGCTGATTTGTCTGTAATTCCCCGGGTTGTCCTTATATCCCTTTTTATAGATGGGCACTATATTTGCCCTTTTCTAGTTCTCTGGAATGTCTCCCGTCTTCCATGACTTCTCGAAGATAATCGCTAATGGCTCAGATATCTTCTCAGTCGGCTCCTTGAGTATTCTAGAATGCATTTCATCAGGCCCTGGTGACTTGAAGACATCTAACTTGTCCAAATAATTTTTAACTTTTTCTTTCCCTATTTTAGCCTTTTCTGATCCTACCTCATTTTCACTGGCATTCACTACGTTAGAGGTCGAATCACCACCAACTTTCTTGGTGAAAACTGAAACAAAGGAGTCATTAAGCACCTGTGCCATTTTCACATTTTGTGTTGTTATTTTTCCCTCCTCACTGAATTGTTTCAGTTCTCTGTGCCTTTGTTTCCCCTTTTATCCTTTGCTCCTATTTTTGGGGGGGTTGGACTTGTTGTGACACTGCATCCCATATTCGTCATGGTGATATTATGGTATGATTATGGCATAATTCTGATGCATATTATGCAAGATGGGTCATGTAGGATGTCATTGGTAAAGTTATGATTTGTTGAATATGCTTATCCTACTTGTATGCATGTATCATTTGTGTTTGAAGTTATGAATATTGACTGTGTTTCAAATGTAGTTACATCTGTATAAATGTAGTTATAGAGAGAGAGATTAAAAGTAGATGATTCGTTAACAATCAAGGCATGTAAAAAATCTGGGTTGGACATATACAGTACAGATCTTTAAGTCAGTTTCTTGTGCGCTCAACCTGTGGAGCACATTGATACTAGATGTAGAAGTTATTCATGGTTATTTTCTATTTCTGGAAGTTCCTATCAACAAGGAAATGTTTCTTGTGGCTTGTACAGATATTTTAAAATGTGAAACATTTTCTACCTGCCTCGTATAGTAGAAACTTATTCTTCAGAACTCTCTCTCTCTTACGTACATTATTCCTTTTACTGTCCCATTCATGATGCTGAATACGTAAATGTAATTTTGTCCATGCTGCAGAAAAAGGAGGCTGTATTACCACAGGTTTTCATTTAATATTGTATAGTTAAACTGTGGCTCTTGTTTTTGATATTGCAAGCCATTTTGTTTTCATTGTACATAAAGATACATCACACCTGGGTGATGCCCATTAGGCAAGATGCTTTCAGTCTAGATAGTGGGTGGGGAAGGGCCTATTCAGGACAATGTGCCATTAGGAAAAACAATAGGAGAAGCTTATCCCCCACCTGGTGAGCCTTCCTGAGAAGATACAGACAGCCCGTAAGTAAGGCTGCTATGACTCTACAAGGACATATGACCAGACAACATGATTTTGGACTCCATCTTGGGATGTCAGTATTTTTCCACAAACCGGTCTGGAAACCAAGTTTTGAAACAAAGGGTTCCTGCCATATGCAAAAGCTATATAAGGCAGGGAGTGACATCATCTGACGTTCTTCACTCCACACTCAAGACAGCTCCTGGAAACACAGAGGAACAAAAACTGATCTCGGGGAAGTGTTGGATTGCAGGCTAAAAAGATTTCTAGCCTGTGTATGAAAGACCTGGGGATTCCAAGCTGTAAAGCAAGTGCAGCTTGCCGCTTAAGAATCTGCAACCTGCTTGTATCATTTCTCAGGGTGAGAATCTAATTCATATCCAATCTATTTAGCATATTAAGATTAGTGGGCATTTTTGTTTGTTTGCTGTGTAATCTGCTTTCATCTGTTTGCTATCCCTTATAATCACTTACAATCTATCTTTTTGTAGTTAATAAATTTGATTTTGCTTTATCTAAATCAGTGAGTTGGAGTGAAGTGTAAGAAGATTGTAGCTCAAGGGGCAAAGACCGTTGCATATTCCTCTCCATGTTGAGGGATGGGCAAACTCTCTGAGGTTACGGTGTACAGTTGCCAGTGCAGTGCAAGACAGTATCACTTTGGGTTTATACTGCAGTGAGGGGTGAGAGTCTGGAAAGCTTGAAAGTTGGCTGCTATCTGTTTTATGTATTTAAGTGGCTTGGGTGAAGCTGCTCTCTCAGGTAGCTCAGCTTGGATGTGTGGCACCACCTGCTGTCGTGTCGGGTGATAACAGGGCCTGCGTTAGGCTGGCTGTGTCTCCAACCATAGAAAGCAGTGTGAGCTGGGCCAATTCAACTGAGTGGTTACACGGCTGCAGCGGTTTCTCACAGCTCTCAGACTGCACCCCAGGGGTGACAATCTGTGACATCTGACTTTCAGTGTATGTATATTGCCAAGCACAGTGGGGTCTCAGTCTCGGCTGGGTCCTCTAGATGCTACAGTCATACAAATAATAAGAGTGTAAAAGGGCACCAAGCTGGACTCAGGATTGACTACAAAGTGGAATGGAGTACTGAGGACAGAGGTGGAACTTATGGAGTACTTTGAAAGTTGAAAGGAGAACCTTGAAGTCAGTGCAGGTCTTTGAGAAGTGGCTACTGTGGGAGGGAGAGATAGGAAGATAATCTTAGCTCCTGTATTTTAGATGGAGTAGGAAGGATGGAAAAAGGAGACGTGAGCAAGGAGGAGACTACAAGAAAGGATAAGGCACCAGAACATGAGTTGGTTTTTTGGCCACAAGGATAGAAGGAAAGAAAGGAAGGAATTAATTTTGGTAACAAAAGGAGAGAAGCCTTTTGATCGCATCTATATGAGGGTCTGGCATTAGTATGGGATTCCCTGTATAAGCCAGTAACTGCTGCCTACTGCTAATGGAGGTCATTCATCATAGATGGACATAAATGAGAATATGTGTTCTTGATCCTAGATTGCTCTTTGGTACAGGCTGCATGTAGAAAAATAGGAGCTGAATTTGTGATCTTGGATTAACTGTGTGAAAGGTTCAGCTGAACTCATCAATCTTAGTTTGTTCAGGACTGCAGTTTGGACTTGAGGCACAGTTCCAGAGGTTTAAAGCAGCTTGTTAGTTACTAATCCAGTAATGCAAAATGAACTCACCACTAGCTTGCTTTGTATTACTGGGAGAAATACATTCAGAAATCTTAGTACATAAAATAATTAAGCCTTTGGTCCTTACTAATCCATTATACTCTTCCTTCCTAAGTGAAGCATTTGTGTTGATCTTCAGCCTTAAAACAGTACTGAGGTTTTCAGCTGGTATAGACTGGATTCAAAACCCAGTCAATCATTTCTAATGCCTTGATAGGGCTTGTAATAAGAGCAAAAAGAAGACTGCATTTCTGCTACCTCTTCCATATACTCAATGGCTTTCTTCGTTCTAACTGGAGTTTATTAATGTTAAAGGAAATTGTGGAGGATTCATCATTTTGAAACTTTCACTTTAGCTTAGATTTTATCTTATTTTTAAGGAAATGTGTAAGACACGGGTCAGGACACCTCAGGGGGTCGCGAAGTTATTACATGGGGGGGGTTGCAAGCTGTCAGCCTCCACCCCAAACTCCACTTTCCCTCCAGCATTTATAATGGTGTTAAATATAGAAAAAAAGTGTTTTTTAATTTATAAGGGGGGGGGGTCGCACTCAGAGGCTTGCTATGTGAAAGGGGTCACCAATGCAAAAGTTTGAGAACCACTGGTGTAAGAGCAAAATCTCTCGTATTTTTAAACATGAAAAGCACAGTTAAGTTTATGTTAATTCTGATCCAGAAAACCATCTTCATTTTAGCATTTGGCAGGAAAATTAAAATTATTCTGCAAATAGATACTTGGTTTAAATAATTTGAGGAACACTTCTCTAGTTGCAGCTTGGTCTTGGGTATGACATTTTTAATTGCTGGTCCAGTACAAGGGCTTGGAAGATATTTGTACTGGTTTGCAACAGTGTTTCTAGCCTTGCCAAGTCATAACATTTTTGCTTATAAAGTAGTTGGATGGTTGGTTTTTATAATTTTGCTGCTGTGTTAATGAATGTTAACTCTATTAAACTTTGACATTTTCAAAAGACCTTCTGTCAAAAGTTTGAGTAACAGCCGTGTTAGTCTGTATTTGCAAAAAGAAAAGGAGTACTTGTGGCACCTTAGAGACTAACCAATTTATTTGAGCATAAGCTTTCGTGAGCTACAGCTCACTTCATCGGATGAAAAGTAAATGCTTGTATCACAGTTGTTGTGCTGTCTCCCAGTATATTGCCTCTGGGAGGCCGTATTGCTACTAACAAAAGAATTTCCTTATTCTACATTCAAGAGGATCTAAAATGGCCCAGATAAGTAGAGAAAATATTGAATTTAGAAATAAAAGGGTTTGATGTTAACCCTGCTCATTTAATTGTTTTGATTTTATAATGTAGTTTTAAAAAGCATCTTTACGGTTCCAGGCATCTTTGACATACATTTAAAATATAGGTTGGTAAAAGATAAAAGCAGCAGCTTTTCTTCCCTCTGTAACCCACAGATAACCAATCAAAGCTTAAACCAAACCCAAACAGTGCATTGTTTCATCTACAAATAACTTAATTCAGCCTTTTTAATGGATAGGATAGGGTTGTAATCAATGGTGATTGTGAAGGTAGGAAAAACAGAAAGTTGATTGGGAGTGAGTTTGAGATGGCAACTGGATGAAATGTTTGGAAGATGGTTCAGTAGGTAAGACTATGATCAGGTGTACATTAAAAAGTTAAGTCTACCCAGCCACATCACTCATCAGTGTAAAAAAATCCAGATCCTTGAGTGACATAGTTAAGCTGACCTAACTCCTAGTGTAGACAGTGCTGGGTCAACAAAAGAATTCTTCCCTAGACATTGTTACAAATCCTCTCGGAGTGGTAGATTCACTACGGTAACAGGAGAATCCTTCCTGTCGCTGTACTGAGTGGCCACACTGATAGTTCTACAGCAATGCAGCTATGCCACTGTAGCAGTTTAAGTGTAGCTGTAACCAGAGATCGGGCAAGGGTGGGCAAGATGTAAAATTGGGAAGCATTGGCATAGATGAAGTAAGCGAAACCATGAGATTGGTGGGTTCCTTGAAAGAGGATTTGGAGAAAGAGAAGATGAGGGATGCTAACTTATCTGGGCTATAGAGAGGAAGAGGAAAGGCTGAAGAGGCAATTGTCAATGTCTAACATAGTGAATGCCAGTGAAAATAAGGTAGGATCAGAGGGTAGAATAGGAAAAGAACAAGTTAAAAATTACTTAGACAAATTAGATGTCTTCAAGGCACCAGGGCCTGATGAAATGCATCCTAGAATACTAAAGGAGCCCACTGAGGAGATATCTGAGCCATTAGCGATTATCTTTGAAAAGTCATGGAAGATGGGAGAGATTCCAGAAGACTGGAAAAGGGCAAATATAGTGCCCATCTATAAAAAGGGACATAAGGACAACCCAGAGAATTACAGACCAGTCAGCTTAACCTCTGTACTTGGAAAGATAATGGAGCAAATAATTAAGCAATCCAATTTGCAAACGTCTAAACGATAATAAGGTGCTAAGTAACAGCATGGATTTGTCGAGAACAAATCCTGTCAAACCAACCTGATAGCTTTCTTTGACAGGCTAACCATCCTTGAGGACGGGGGGAAGTGGTAGACATGGTATTTCTTGAGTTTAATAAAGCTTTTGATACTGTCTCACATGACCTTCTCATAAAGAAACTAGTGAAATGCAACCTAGATGGAGCTACTAACTGCAGGTGCAAAATTGGTTGGAAAATCGTTCCCAGAGAGTAGTTATCAGTGGTTCACAGTCCTGCTGGAAGGGTATTAATGAGTGGGATCCCACAGGGATCAATTCTGCGTTCAGTTCTATTCAATGTCTTCATCAATGATTTGGACGGTGGTGTAGAGTGTACACTTATAAAGTTTGCAGACAATATCAAGCCTGGGAGGGGTTGCAAGTGCTTTGGAGGATAGGATTATAATTCAAAATGGTCTGAAGTAAATAGGATGAAATTCAATAAGGACAAATGCAAAGTACGCCACTTAGGAAGGAACAGTCAGTTGCACACGTACAAAATGGGAAATGACTGCCTAGGAAAGAATAGTGCGGAAAAGGATCTTGGAGTCATAGTGGACCACATGCTAAATATGAGTCAATGGTGTAACACTGTTGCAAAAAAAGCAAACATCATTCTGAGATGTTTTGGCAGGAGCTTTATAAGACCGACATGAGAAGTAATTCTTCCACTCTACTTCTGCGCTGGTTAGGCCTCAACTGGAGTATTGTGTTCAGTTCTGGGTACCGCATTTCAGGAAGGATGTGGACAAATTGGAGAGTGTCTAGAGAAGAGCAACAAAAATGATTAAAGGTCTAGAAAACAAGACCTATGAGGGAAGATTGAAAAAATTGGGTTTGTTTAGTCTGGAAAAGAGAAGACTGAGAGGGGACATAACAATTTTCAAGTACATAAAAGGTTGTTACAAGGAGTGTTATGAATTATACCCGATAGGTCACGCACAGGAACTGCTGCGAATTATACCCGATAGGTCACGCACAGTTCGAGTCTAGGCTGAGGCACACGAACAAAGTCCACAACTGCAGGGTTCCCAAAAATACTAAGTTTATTACGCTCGAGTGTGGTGCCCCCCTGCTAATCAGGAGGGGACCCCGCATGCAGGTTATACAAAGATTATATACCTTTTAGCAAAGCATGTTGCCCTCGTGCATCGGAAACCTTAGCCAATAAACAAACCCTTCTCTTTTCTACCACCTATCCCTGCTAAGTACATTCCCCGTGCTAAACCATTACTTTAACTACATTACATGTCCTAAAGCAATGCATCAGTAACTTTTCTTATCAGGATGGGAGGCCTACATCAAGGCCAGGAGGCAGGGAGTTAGGAACAGACAAAGAACAGAAACAGGGAGTTGAAACAGGCTGGAGATAAGGGGGAGAGGATTTTCACAGGAATGCAGTATCTAAGAAACACTCCTCCTGGTGCACCATGTGCTTGCTTTTAGATGGTGGGCCCCAAACCAAAATGGAGTTACATATGCTAACTTTTCCTTAACAGGAGGAGGGAGAAAAATTGTTCTTTTTGACCTCTGAGGATAGGATTGGAAACAATGGGCTTAAATTGCAGCAAGGGAGGTTTAGGTTGGACAGTAGGAAAAACTTCCTAACTGTCAGGGTGGTTAAGCCCTGGAATAAATTGCGTAGGGAGGTGGTGGAATCTCCATCATTGTTGATTTTTAAGAGCAGGTTAGACAAACACCTGTCAGGAATGGTCTAGGTAATACTTAGTCCTGCCAGTCATGCAGTGGACTGGACTAGATAACCTTTAGAGGTCCCTCCCAGTCCTATGATTATATGTAGTTGAAGAACCAAAGGAACATAGAGCTGCAAAAGCCAATAGAAGAGAGAAAAAATGGAGGAGAGTGCGATAAATGATGCTGAAGAGAGCAGACATATCAAGAATACAAAGAATAGAGAAGTGCATCTTTAGTTTGGATTTAGTTTGGGAAGTTGGTATAGGTGATTCATTCTGGAAGGGGTGATTGAAGGGTTGGTGGAGAGGAAGTCTACACAGCATGTTCCAGGATTTTGGTGACAAATCAGAAGAAAGAATAAGGTAGTAGCTAGCTGTTAAAGCAGCGTGAATCAAGAGAAAGTTCTTGGGTGAGCATAGTAAAGGCTGTCAGACTGTACAGTCTATAGACCAGTGGTTCTCAACCAGAGGTTTGCATATCCCTGTTGTACGCAGTGGTCTTCTAGGGGGGTACATCAACTCATCTAGATATTTGCTTAGTTTTACTACAAGAAACAAAAAGTATTAGCGAAATCAGTACAAACTAAAATTTCATACAGAAAATGACTTGTTTATACTGCTCTGTATACTGAAATGTAAGTACAATATTTATATTCCATTCAATTTATTTTATAATTATATGGTAAAATGAGAAATAATAGCGTGCTGTGACACTTTTTTGTATTTTGATGTCTGATCTTGTAAGCAAGTACTTTTAAGTGCGGTGAAACTTGGGGTATGTAAGACCAATTAGATTCCTGAAAGGGGTACAGTAGTCTGGAAAGATTGAGAACCACTGCTATAGATAAATCATACATACCTTGTGTTTGAGGGAATATAACTAAATTTAGTTTTTTCCTTTGTATTGCAAAACAATCAGATATATTTGTGCAACCACCAAATAGTAGTTTTAACTGACATCTGACCAAGTGACCAGGTCTGAGACAACCTTGGAGTGCTTCTAACAAAAGATTTTATATATTTGGCATTAAACCAGACTTGCATCAGAGAAAGTGGAAGTCTGGCAAAGAATTGAAGAAAAGAGTTCTGTACTACATATGACGTTTTCCTTTTGACATCTAATATGCCTGCTCAGGAGTATGTCACTGTAAATAAATGAGACCAGGATAAAGTTCCCTATATCTGCTCCTTTCTCCTTCAACAAGGGAGTCATGGATTGTGAAATCTGGTTTCCCCCTGTGAAATGTGTATAATATAGGGTAAAAGCACACACAAAAAACAGATTTCGCAAGCGAGACCACAGTTTCTCAAATTGGGGCTCCTAACCCAAAAGGGAGTTGCAGGGGGGTTGCAAGGTTATTTTAGGGGGGTTGCACTATTGCCATCCTTACTGTCGTGCTGCCTTCAGAGCTGGGCGGCCGGAGAGTGGTGGCTGCTAACTGAGCGCCCAGCTCTGCAGGCAGCAGTGCAGAAGTAAGAATGGCAATACCATACCATGCCATCCTGACTTCTGAGCTACTGCTGGCAGTGGCTCTACCTTCAGAGCTGGGTTCTCTCCAACTGCCCAGCTCTGAAGGTGGTGCCACCGCCAGCAGCAGTGCAGAAGTAAGGGTAGCAGTATCACAACCCCCCCTACAATATCCCACAACTCCTTTTTGGGTCCAGATCCCTCCAGTTACAACACCATGAAATTTCAGATTTAAATAGCTGAAATCATGAAACTTACTATTTTTAAAATCCTATGACCACGGTTAATTTCACAAATTTGGTAGGGCCCTAGTGATTAGGTTCTCCCTCATTGTTCTGAGTGGGGGAAAATGACTTTAGCTACAGTGTCCCTGTTGCTTGCATGGTAGCAGGATTTCATAGGGTCTATGTCTCAGTAAGTTGCAAATGCAAAAATCCATTTTAGTGCAGACTTACAATTTAGCAGGTTCAGCTATATTTAATTTTATTTACTAGATTCTGTTACTTTCAATAAACAGTTACTTGCATTAATTTTAAAATGCAGCATATGCATTTTCCAAGTGTACTTTTATTTAACTGAACAGATAATGGGATTGTCCTGGTTTTATATTATAAGGTTAAATGTATACAGCAGTTCTGTCAAATGTCTAATATTACTGCTTACAAGAATAAAATTTCTTCAGGTTATACTTAATTTTTTTTATTCCTGTCTTGTAGATATTGCCTCATCTTAAATGCTACAGGAGCTAGAAAACTACTGTTGTTAAAATGTCAGCTCTCAGCAGTGATTGCCCACATTTGGAATCGGTTGGCGAAATAACAAAGGAAGAATTGATACGGAAATCTCATGTGAGTTTCAGTTCTTTACTTGGTTCCCTGCTGGAGTAAATCCAGTTGTGTATTTCAGCTGCAGGGCTTGTTGCTAATGGATCGACAAATTACTGTTTGTGCAACACATTTAAGTGGTAAATGTGATCATGGACAAAATATTTAGGTTAAAGTCTTACCATTTACACTGTAAATTACAGTGTACATGATCTGAGTTCTACTGTTAAACAAAAGAAACAAGAAGAATGGAGCTGATTTAAGCAGTAAAACCAGTTATTTCATACATAACATTTAAAGATGAATAATTATATACCAACAGTACCAGCTAGCCTGTCTCAAGGGTTCTCTACCTCTTTCATAGTATGGCTATATTTTAAGACAGATTTTTGTGGGCTGGCTCCTATTAGTGATTGTACAGACCGCTTCCCTTTTCATTTGAAATGCGGTAACATCCCTGTAGCAACTACAATTGCTAAGGTTGAAAAGTAACATAAAGAAAGAATTAATTGTATTTTAGCTGACTTTTAATGCTATTATCAGAGAAAATAAGGAGAAGAAGCTAGCATCCTGTGACCAGTCAGCTCTCACTGGACCACCACATGCTCTTGGTCAAAGGACCACAGTTTGAGAACCTCTGCTCTATCTAACCTTTGCTTCCTATCTCATTAAATATGGCAGCTGAAACTTTTAATAATTCATAACTATAGTGGCTATGAGGTGGAGAAAGAGTCCAACTTCTTCTGCTTTATGTATATTTTCTTAGACTGAAAATGCAACAGTTGGGTTCTTGTTTCTCTGTTTAGAAGTATGGCACTTCTGTGCTACTACATATTTTTGTATGCTGTTTATTTTGTGATTTAAAAATTTCATGCTTCTTTATTAAAGGAAAGTCAAGCCGCAGAATGGTTGGTTTTAAAATAACCAGTGTCTGTCAGTGTGACCTTGAAAGCTTAAAATGAGATGGTATATGTACTTAGTTTCCTTTTTAAGCCCCAAATAACAAGTGAAATATCACATTGTGCTGTATAGCAGACTTTTCTCTTGATGTCTATTCCCTTCTACTCTGGAACACTTAAGAAATTTAGAGAGTTTTGGCACAGTCTAAAAGGTAATAGAAGTGGAACAAAAACTGAATGGCATCAACAAAATTCTTGATTTTCAACAAAGATTAGATTACAAAAATTGTAAATTCATCTGGTGATGAGCAACTGAGTATTTTAAGTCTTCATTGCGGTACCAGTTACTTTATGTTGTTTTGCACTGGAGTCTTGTTTCCTTGGGCCATGGTACTGCACTGGTTTTCAGAGGTTCCAAGGGAAGAAGGGACCATTGTGATCATCAAGTCTGATATCCTGTCCAACATAGAACTTCCCCAGAATAATTCCCAGAACAGATCTTTTAGAAAAACATTCAATCTTGATTTAAAAATTGTCAGTGTTGGAGAATCCACCTTGATCCCTATTAAATTGTTCCAATGGTTCATTACTCATACTGTTAAAAATTTACAACTCATTTCCAGTCTGAATTTGTCTAGCCTGAACTTCCAGCCATTGGATCATGCTATACCTTTCTCTGCTAGACTGAAGAACCCATTATTAAATATTTGTTCCCTGCAAAGGTACATATAGACTGTAATCAAGTCACCCCGTAACCTTTTCTTTGTTAAGCTAGTGAGAGAGATTCAAGGAGCTCAGTCATAAGGCATATTTTCTAATCCTTCAGTTTACTGCTTCTCAACCAGGGGTATGCACAGGTTTTCCAGGGGGTACTCAGTCTAGATCAGTGTTTCTCATCCTGAGGGATGTGATCCCTGGGGGGGGGGGGGGGGAAATGTGTCTCAGGGCGGGTTTAGGGGAATTGCAAGTGCAGTACTGATACTAGGGGTGGCAAGCAGGGCCATTGCCTGGAACCACATGCCACGGGGGTCCCCGTGAAGCTAAATTACAGTGCTTCAGCTCTGGGCAGCAGGGCTTGGGCGTCAGCCCCACCCACTGCCTGGGGCTCCAGCTTCAGACAAAGCTCGCAAGTGAAAAACAGGCTCAAGTATCACAATGAAATGTAACTTCAATATTCCAATTGATTTTATAATTACGTGGTAAAAATGAGAAAGTAATCAATTTTTCAGTAATAGTATGCTGTGACACTCTTGTATTTTTACGTCTGATTTTATAAGCAAGTAGTTTTTAAGTGAGGTGAAACTTGGGGTACACATGACAAATCAGACTCCTGAAAGGGGTACAGTTGTCTGGAAAGATTGAGAACCATTGCTTTAGTTAATCATTTTCCTGGGTCTTCTCTGAACCCTCTCCAGTTTATCACCATTCTTTTTAAATTGTGTTCACCAGAACTGGACACAGTATTCCAGCAGTGGTCGCACCAGTGCCAAATACAGAGGTAAAAAAACCTCTTTACTGCTACTCAGGAGTCCCCTGTTTATGCATTTAGGATTTCATTAGCTCTTTTGGCTACAGCATCCCACTGGGAGCTCACGTTCAGCTGATTATCCACCATGACCGCTAAATCTTTTTCAAAAGTCACTGCTTCCCAAGGTAGAGTCCCCCATCCTGTAAGTATGGCCTACATTCTTTGTTCCTAGAGATATACATTTACATTTAACCATATTAAAACTCATATTGTTTTCACCCAGTTTACCAAGCTATCCAGACTGCTCTGAATCAGTGACACGTCCTCTTCATTATTTACCATTTCCCCCAATATTTGTGTCATCTGCAAACTTTTATCATGATGATGACTTCGTTTTCTTCCAGGTCATTGATAAAAGTGTTAAATAGCATTGGGCTAAGAACCAATCCCTGGAAACTGGATTAGTAAAATAATTCCTTATCTATATTTTATTAACAGGGCACTTGTCAGGACTGCAAAGTTAGAGGACCAAACCTTTGGGCATGCTTAGAGGTAAGCTGATCTACTGCAGGGGATATGTGTGATAGATCTGGGTGGTCCTCTAGTGAAGCTGTATATAAAGGTTTGCAACATTTCCTGCATAAACAGCTATTATGAGGGGCTTAAAATTTAACTCTAAACATTACTTTATATCAAAGCTTACCATACATGCTTTTAGCCTCAAAGTGATTTGCTTTGTAACCAAGATTCAGACATGCTTACATTTTGTAACTGAAAATGATCATGAACTTAAAAATGAAATTTTGCTGTCTGTTCACGAGCCTTTCCAGGGTTATTTGTCAGTGAGGTAGATTATAAAATAGCTTTAGGAAATCGTATGTTCTGCCTGGTCAGTAGTCCTGGGAAGGTCTTAATGCATCACAACAAATTACATTTCTTGAGTTGCTTTACAAAGAGTGGAAATACTATTGGTATTTACAGTAAATATTGACTTGTCAGAGCACAGCATTACCTGATGCAGTGTTTCTCAAATGCAGCCACTGTGTCTGCTTGTGGCCACCAGGGACTTTTCTTGTGGCCACAGCCTCCTGGGTGGTGATGGGGGGAGGGCAAAGCCAGCAGTGGTTGGGCCCTGCCTACCTCTGGAGAGACAAGAGCTGGAGGAGCAGGCAGCCAGTGAGTTCCCCATCTTCCAAAAGCTGGTGGGTCAGGCTTTAGCCCTTGGGTGGCGGGTGGAAGGCACCAGCCACTGGGCTTCAGGCTTTTTCCCCGGCCATACAGTGGCAAGCTCTGGCCCCAAGGTCACTGCCCCCTCCAGTGCCCGCTACCTCCATATCCACCTCCCCATCCAGGGCTTAATTTGTCTCAAAGCTTGCCGAGGCTGAATAAGTCTGCTGTGAAAAGTGATATATGTATGTTTGTTAATATCACTTTTCACAGCAGACTTAGTAACTAGCAGATCTTTTTAAAAAAAAAAGGGCGGGGGGGTTGCAACCAAAAATTAAAAGACATAAGAAAAAAGACCAAGAACATACAAAGCTCCTTATTTGTGTTTCTATTCTGTTAGGCCCAGTAAAGAATAGAGACAACTGTACATTATTTTTATTATTGAGTCTGGAAGAAAAATCAGACATAAATTACAAGAATGTGGACGTATATATGTGCATATTTATTTGTTTTTCCTAAAGTTAATTAAGTATTTTAGGAAAACTTGTCAGAGTGGTCCACCGGCAAGAGATGGTGGCCGCACTCTGAGGCCACCAAAACAATTGTTGTGAGAACCCTTGACCTAGTGTCACTTCATTGTCACCAAGCAAAACAAGTAAAATAAACATTTATTCAAACATTTAAAAATTCCATACAAACATTTAAAAAGTATTTTCTTCAGGCTTTGTCCTTACCTACTCTACCTACTTACCTCTTTTCCCCCTCCCTCTTAAAATAACTTCACCACCTTACCTCCAGCATTAAGATATATTGCTGCTTCACCATCCCAGCTTTTGGCATGAAGGGGGGCTTCCAGATGTTTTTAAAAAATGAATGGAGAGAATGTTGCTTCTGATTAAGGTGCATCTCTGTGGTACAAGAAGGGAAGTGCAGCTGAATCAGCTGTAAAATGTCACTCGAGGTGCTGCAGGTGTGCAGATCTGCCTCAGCAGGGTTTTTCAACTCCTCGGTGAGCTCAGATGCGTATCTCTTGTCAACACTCAAATCTGGGCTGAAACGTGACAGGGAGCAACCAGTATGTATATATTTCTAAAATTGCTTTCCACCCCCTTCCTCTTCAAGAGAATCCTGGTTGCAAGAAAAAGAACAGATTTTTCTGTTTTTCTCACAAAAAGAGAGAAGGTTGGCTGAAGTATTATACAATTTCTCATTAAACTGTTTTTTTAAGCTACCAAATTACATCTAAAAAAACTTTTAGTGGGGGAAAGCAAAGTGGAAGGAGTGGGAAGGATGGGAATATCCGGTGGAAAAGTTACAAAACGAAATGGGGAGGGGGGGGGGAGAGAGAACACCAGGCATTTGCTAAACAAAAATCATTTTTTGTCTGTTTTGAATTTATATCCACTTCAATCTGGAACACTTGGACATTTATTGAATAATTTATTTTAATTTCCTACCAGCATTTCCATAGGGTGATATTATAATCACAAAAAGACACTTCAAAGGAGGTGTCATGGTGTGATATCTCCTCTTCTTGGATGATTTGGCACCTTGCCTTCCCCTTTGTGCTTAGCCAAGCACCCAGCACATGGTGAGATCCCAGCATGATAGAAACTTCATTATCCTCATTGCTTAACCAGTACCTACTGTTATCTTCTATAAATGCGTGCTATTAAAGTTTTAGAAAGCAGTTAATGCAAACGTACAGGAGCTATTTGACATTTAAGTACCAACGCTTTGTATGAGCAACATCTGTGTTAATGTGCACAAACAGTATGTACAGATTACTTAAGCGCTTGTGTTTGGTGCTCATGGAAATGAGGGACTAATAGCAATGTCTTGAGGTTAGCATTGTACGGACAGCTTCAAGTTTACATACCAGCTCAGCAACTACATGTTAAATCAGAACTGTAATAACAGAATTGTTGAGAGTAAATAGACACTGCATTTTGTAACTCAATATGGCACATGCTTAAAGATGGGATGTTGATGGCTATTAGCCTTCAAGGGTAATAAATCCGTAGGTTATAAAATAATATTCAGATTGTCAATAGCCTTGATGTGCATATAAATGTGCACTGATGTTGAAATGATTGACATATTGAATATTAACAATTTTGACAGTTTAGAGGCAGACTCTGAATTAAAGATCCCAAATAATACACACACAATTGATAGTGCCATGTTTACATTTCATGGATTTTCAGAATATCTTGGACACTTTGTTTTTTAAATAAGAAAAAGATAAAGTTAAAACAGCTGAAGAGAACACATACATCAAAAACATTGTCTAACCCCACCCTCAAAATCAAGGAAATTCAGAGGAAAATCTTGCCGCATTCTCATTGCTTTACTATATTATTTATTGCAGTGCTTACCTTGAGTGATACCTTGCTCTTTTCAGAATCCTGCAGATGTACAATAGTGTGAATTAAAAATGCATTTGGAAGCTGTATCACTTTGTTCTGTAAGTTTGATTTGACAACTCACTAAAAAGAATTAATAGAGTATACTGCACCATAATTATGTCTCTTATTTTTGTTTGACAGAATAGATGTTCGTATGTTGGCTGCGGTGAATCCCATGTAGATCACAGTACCATACATTCTCAGGTAGGGGTGTGTGTGTGTGTGTATGTATATATAACATATATATACACGGTTTCATTCTAGTTTTTGTCATCTAGGGTCTCGCCATCAAATGGTAAAAGCCCTTTATTCTAGGACAGCAGCTTTCTCCCCCCCCCCCCCCCCCCGACTCCTTGAGAGGAGGAGATGGAGGAAGGGAAGTATAGTTAAACAATATTCTTGTTGTTTTTGACCAATGCAGTCAGGTAGTTTTTCCTGAGTTGAAGCTTTGCTTGTTGATGATGCCTTCTGGCGCTTGGGGATCATGTCTAATTCATTTGGGGGCCCATGTGTTTATAAAATGATTATGCAGCTACATAATTATTCATCTATTTAAACTTACTGCATAATTGTGCTCCACAACATAAAATGCCCCATGCTTCTCACTTGGGAGTTAACACTGCAGTTTAATTATGCTCTTTTAAATTAACTATTTCATTGCTGATCATTTTAACAAAAATTCTTTGTCACTGTTGGATGTAGACAGGCAGTAGGTTTGGGTGCAGTGGAACAGTTAATTACTGTCAATGTGTAACAAGGGAGGAGGAATTTTGTCTCGCTGGTACAACATCTTGCTTCTCCTTGACAATTTCTGGAAAGCATCTTTGTGTTTGCAATATACAAATCTGCATAAAATACATTGAATTTAATGTTGAAATCAATAATGAAGAGTTTGGACTGGTGTGGGGAAGGGGTGGAAAAATCATTATTGCGTAGTCCAGGATTCCTGCTCCATAATTCAGGTCTAATGTGCAGCTTAGCTCACAGAACCTTGTTCATAATTCCTGCAACTCCTAGCAGCATTCTGCCATCTGACCTGTGTTTGGAGGCTTTATTAAGTTTTTGTCTTTTACTCTTCTCAGACATTATTATATAAACAGTAATGTCTTTTTTTTTCCAAATAGATTATTTTTTCCTACGTATGATGCTTGGGTTAATTGTCTGTCTGCACTCTAAGGGTATGTCTACACTGCAGTAAAAGACCCACCGCATGGCTGCAGCTGGCCTGGGTCAGCTGACTTGGGTTCACAGGGCTATAAAATTGCAGAGTAGATGTTCAAGCTTGGACTGGAGCCCAGGCTCTGGGACCTAGTGGGGGGTGGTTTCAGAGTCCAGGCTCCAGGCCAAATGTCTGCACTGCAATTTTCAGCCCTGCAGTCCAAGCCCCATGAGCCTGAGTCAACTGACCTGGGCTCTGAGACTTGGTGCCACAGATTTTTTTATTGGATTATAGATGTACCCTCTGCAGCATGTGGATGTTTTTCTCTCATGACTTGAATCTACAGCAGAAAGGTCTTTGGAAAGATTGTGGAAGTCTTTGAACCTTTGGAGGAAAATATACTTTTGTATAGGGCCGTTCACTTTACTGTGCAGTCCTCTTCTTTCTGACCTCCAGTACATTACATTGGAAACTCTTAGAGAATATCTGAACATTTGGAAAATATATATCATATAATAAAGTGCATTTGTATAATATATGTATTGATGTACTGCTTCAGTGCATCTCCTACCAAGCTTAGAACCTGGTCTAGGGGGCTGTGCCTTCAGTTATGGGATAGACACAGCATAGTTAGACGGGATGCTTGTGCATATGGACACACTGTCCCATTTTACACAAACCATCTTGGATAGTGTAAACACATTAAGTAGTTGCAACAGAAGCAACCCACTGGTTCAAGCATGGCTGCCTGCCATTTAACCCTTCCATTCTGACCACTGAACTGCAAACGGAGTGAACCTTCTCATGCATTTGCAATGGCCATTGACTAGAAGTGCTTTACCTTGCACGCTGCTACCTCGTCATGAGATCAGCCAGATTTGGTAAATCCCTGGTGCGAGGTGACCAAAACATTCAAATTCAGTACGAGGGCTAGAAATGTCTATGCATATCAGGAAAGAGCGAAGAAGCTGGCAAAGCTGGGGATTGACTGGACCAGTGACCAGTGCAGGGAGTAGATTAAGCAGCTCAAGAGCAACTGTTGTAAAGCCAAGGATGAGAGCCGTACCTCTGGGAACATTCCATCATCCTACCACTTTTACAAGGAGTTTGACGGGGTGCTGGGTACTGTGCTGAGTGTGGAGCCAACAGTGGGTCACCATCAGTTGGGGTGGCAACCTTCTGAACGCTGAATCAGAGGGGAGCTGGAATAGGCTACCAAAATGACTCTGGTGCTCACACTAGTTCCTGAGGAGGTTTTTCCACCAGAGCAGCTGTAGCATGTCCTGAATCCATACTCAGAGGGGCAGTTTGATGATCCCCAGGAGGAGCAGCCTGCCACAAAACCAGCAGAAGTAGTCCCAGAGCCTGGTAAGTTTCTTGTTCCATGCTTGCTGCTGCTGTTTGTTATAGGAGTGGGAGGGATTTGTGGTTTGACCCAAAGCAAAATATATTGCTAGCTACAGGTAGCAGCATGCTTCCACTAATGGTAGAATGCGTGCCAGAGCCTTGGTATCAACCCACAACCACCACCATCATGTGGAATTCGAAGTGGAGACCAGGAAGCATAAACAACAGTTAAACAAGCATTCACACTTTCATTTTTACTTGATACTTGCACGTTCTTGCAAAGATGCGCTGAGGTGTTAAAAGTAAAAATCATATATTACCTTCCCTTTTAGTATGCCATTCTGAATAAATCAGCCACACAACAGTGTAACAAGCCGTCTGTACACGGTAAAGATGGAGGGTGAAATATAGTCCACGGATGAAAAAAATCAATGTCTGAAATACAGCTGAGGCTGTATGAAGTACAGAAATGTGCTAAGGAAGAAGGGGGGATGGCTGTGTAATTCTTTGACAGTCCATTATACTGTGTGTTCGTATATGTAGACTTAGTTAGAGGAGGCTTTATTGGAATCTATAGGGAGGCAGTAATCCATGTGGATGCTAACACAGCATCTTGTTGATTCCCCCAGGAATTTTGACTCAATTACAGATGCTGATAGCTGCAAACTTTTCCCATACTAGGAACCCCAAATAGCTATTCACATTTCGAGAAGGACATATTTTCTGTACCCACCTCTGAAGGTCGCCAGCCCATTCTATTACCAGATGTGCTGCTCAATTGTCATAGCTTGAAAACCTCTCGGGCTGGTTTGCCACTGGCAGCTTGGAATAAAATTTCACTTTGCCATTCAGGAAACTCAAAGGATTATGTCCCCCAGAAATGTGGAATGCCTAAAGGGATAGAGAAGGCTTAGGTAGTAATCTGCGTGCCCTCCCCTCCTCCCAAAGCCTACAATAGTTTGCAATCTTTAAACCAGTGGTTCTCAGCCCATGGTCCACTTGCAGCCCAATCAGCACACAGCTGTGGCCCATGTGATATACAGGTTATATATTATTGTGTGGATGTGGCCCACATAAGACACAGGGCATGTCTACACTCAAAACTTAAGTAGACCTATATTAGGTCTACTTACAGGCACTGCAGTAATTACTGAGGTGGTGCGTGTCCACATTACCCTCCTTGGATCATTGGTGTGTGTCCTCATCAGGAGTGCTTCCACTGACCTAAGAGAAGCAGTGCTATTTTCTCATTTCTCATTACTTAAGCTTCCCACACTCTTAGCTCCAGTGGTAGCTCCCTGCTAGGAGCCTGGCTGCCCCACAGTCTCCCGGGCTCTGGGCATGCTGCCTCCACCTCCCGCCACTCGGCTCCCAGTTCCCTGTCCTGTGTTGGAAGGAAGCCGCCCAGGGCTTCTTGGTTCCCTGCCGGGAGCCAGTCATTCTTGTCAATTTCATGGGTTCAACGTGGAGCTGTGAAATTAGGACAGCCAAAATTTCTAGCGGGGGGTGGGGGTTGGAGGCTGGCTTTTGCACCCCCAGCTGGGAGCAGGAGCCAGCCACCCAGCTCTCCAAGGGAGTGGGGGATAGCTGGGCTCTAGCTGCCCAGCTTTTTGTCAATTTCATGACTCCCCTGGAGCTGTGACATTGACAAGAGAGCTAACAGCCAATGTAAGTAAGAGTGTCTACACAGACACTGCTTCACCTAACTACGCCGAGGTAAGCCTTATGCCTGTCATGGAGGTGGAGTTATGTCATTGTAGTAGGGTATGTACATCGGTGGGACACGGCTGTAGTGTAGACACTGACATAATTAAGTTGACTTAAGCTGCGTTTCGTCGACCTAACTGTGTAGTGTAGACCAGGCCACAGAGTGCTACATATGTGGCCCACAGTGGTAAATAGGTTGAGAACCGTTGCTTTAAACATAGCATTTGTAAATTTTAACTTACTGTTGTGCTCTTTTTCACTCTAACTCTGTTGTGTCCATGGAGCTTCTGGGAACCGAAGCATTTCTCTTACAATATACTGAAGCAGCATTATCGAAGTGTCAGTTTTTGGCTTTGAGATTCTACAGGTACTTTGTGGATGCACTGAACCATTTTTGAAGTACTGAGATGATAGTGTTCTGTTGGACATGCAGGTCCTTCAGCCTCTGCAGGCCCTTGTACCTCGCCAGCTAAGCCACATTGCAGCAGGAGCCTGAGATTTCAAACTGTCACAGACCGGTCCAAGAGTAAGAGTTTCTGTGATAAACTTACAGGATATTCTGGACAGGGCCAATAAGCAGGTGCAATATGAAAGGGAAAAGGATTCATGACAAGTGGAAAGGCACAGGCTGAAGATCATGGGGACAGAATTTTAGTGTATGAGGAGAGACTGGCAGTGTGATTTTTGGAGCAGAACCGTTGCTTGAGGGAGGAAGATCTATTTCAGAGGCTGCTTGCGCTAATGATCACAAGAGTACAGACTCTTGCTGCTCTTGCACGACATCCTGTGTTCCCTCCCTGATACTATGTGCTGCAGACCACAAACATTTTGGACAGTTCTATGTTGGGTGACTCTTGCAACTGGGACTTAACGCTACTTAACACTAGAGAGGGCAAATATAGCCCCCTGCAGGACTCTGTCCTTGTGCAGTGGTACCAAGTGTCGAAAGTGCAAGAAGGGAAAGGAAAACTGGTGGTGGGGGAGAGGACATGGAAAAGTAGGGCATTTGCTTGTTGGCACCAGTTTCACTATTTGCCCAGTTCACCGTTTATTTTATGCACTATGTTTTATTACTGGTTTTACAACTGGTGTTGGTTTATTGCTGTTGTTTTGATGGAGTAATGACAACTGGCCTGCCTGACTGTGCTTTAATATGGGGTTTTTGTCTTTGTTTTTTGTAATACTGCCATGTTCACAAACAAAGGCTTTTCTTTTATTAAGAACGTTTGTGTTCATAATGTGTATTTTGAATAATAAACACATGATGAGGCACACTGTCTGGCTGAGTGTTCTGGTTCAGCAATCCATTTCTGTCATAGGTCCGTGCAGGGGGAAATGGCTCACCTTTGGCTTTACAAAGATTGTGTACGGCACAGCAAGCCTCAACAGTGCAGGCAGCATTGATGATACTGGAATCTAAACAGTTCTGTAAATGGAGCTGGGGGGATTTCAATCTGCCAAATGCTCATTCAGTCACCATTCTACACTTACTGAGAGTGTAATTAAACCTTCTGGCCAGGGCCTCTGAGATCAATAGTTTCATAAGCCAAGGCAAAAGATAGTATGCGGGGTTCCCTAGAATAACAGGGGGAGAGTTACTCCATTTATGCCAGTGTTGTCTGGTGAGAATCGTGTCCTGGTCTGACTATGAAGGTAAACTCCTGATCGGCAGGAAACCCTGGCATCATGAACCCTTCCAGTACAGCCCATGTTGGCATCCATAAATAGGTCTCTCTGGTCCACAAGGACCTCCATCACAATAGTATCCTTTGTGGTTTATGTACTCATGTGTCCTTGAGGAGGGAGGCTATGGGCACATGAATCCCATCAATGGCTCTGGCACAGTTTGGAAACCCCGTTCTCTCAAAACCAGCAGTAATTCAGGGATATTGTTTATGCCCACAATCTTGCAGTAAATCACACACCTGATTTCCTCAGGAACTTCCACTGCCACTTTATCCACATTTGTCTTTCCAATGCCAAATTGATTAGCAATGGACTTGTATAATTCTGGAGTAGCCAGGTGGATATAGCAACCTGCTTCTCTGGCCATCCTCTTGCATGTGTCATGACACTGGAAGGTTGGGGCAAGCTGCTTACAAAGCTCCAGAAATGTAGCTTTCTTCTTGTGGAGGTTCTCATTAGTAGTCATTCCAGGTGCACATGACAATGTGCTTGTCAGTCTGTGCTTGTGGCGCTGCTCCAGAAGCGCTGTTCTACATAGGGGCATCAGCGGCTATACTGAGAGTCACAAGCAGCATTAGCCAGTTTGAGTCTGCCATGTCTCTAACGTTGTCATCGTCGTCCTGCTCCAACAGGTGCCTTTGGTAGGTGAGAAAATGCTGTCAGTATGTCCAAAAGATGGCCTGACAGGATGTCTCGGTGGGCTGCAACAACTTCCTGTAAGGTGCAATGTGGACAGTTCAGTTTTCCCATAGTGCATCATGAACAGGGGTAGAGCAGCTTCAGCTGGGGAGAGCACTCGGGTCTGCTTCAGCATTAGTGTGAGACTTCGGTTCAGAAATTCTAAACCTAGTGAGATTTTCCTTCTTCCTCTTTTATGTTCAGTGGTAGTAAAGTTAAAAATGTTACTTTTAATATGACCTTTCTCTGGACATATGCGGGCTATATGTCTGACTTGGTACAAAAATGCGTTGTTGTTCAGGCTTGCACCCTATTTATTCAATGACAGTCCATTACAGATGCATTGCTATTGTTTAGTCAGTCAGCAGTTTGTTCTAGTACTGCTGAATCCAGGCCAAGGCGTTGCCCCAGATGATAATACTGTGCTAGTAATTAGTCCTGGGATTAGAGCGCTAAGGAGAACTGCAAGGGGTCTCTTTGTCCAGCAGCTTCAAAGGATCCCCATTACAGTTATTACAACAGAGTCTGGTTTGTATACCATGACAGGCAGCACAGTGCCCTCGTGACCACAGGTCTCAGTTACTGAGATTTCTCTTTGCAGGGTAACTCAGCTGCATGTAGCTAGTCTAGAATATAGTACATTTGTGCACTGATTGGAGCAGCTGTGTTCATATTACATCCACCCCATGTTGTGGCTATTGGCTGTCTACCAAGTGTCAGGTTAACTTTAACCTGGCACTACTGGTTATTAAAATTATAATGGCATAGGCCCTGGCTATACTCAAGGGCTCCTGCATGAGTTTTACCACACAGGAATCGCATCTCAACTTGGCAGGTGATTGTAGCTTTGTGGCCCCTTGGATGTGGATCCAGTGTCTCCTGACAATCATTTAGATAATTTCTTTACACTTCTATTAAATACCTTAAGGCTTTTGCCTAAGGCCTCTGGGATTTTTTTTTATCATTGTTTGCCCTATATGTAATACATTAACATCCCTTTCTCCTTATATTAAATTTCTCATTTGTTTTTACTGGTTTGAATTTCAAGTAGAGGTTTTCTTTTTGTGATACTTTATTTTTTGCTTTATAGCACAGTGGTGGGAGGTGGCTTGTAAATGTGTTTCAACATGTTGGAGAATGAGTGTACACAAGTGATTAAAAACTTTGATTTCATTAACAGCACCAGTATCTAAATTCCATAGATCAGTTATCCCAAAAGGCTCTGTAGCAAAAGATATCAAAAAGTATACTGCTTTCAGTACTGTTTAGGAAGAAACTCACTCTTGCCCTCATCCACCTTTCTCATTTCCCACCTGTCAGTATTCTCTATTTTTACTTCTTGCATCTTATCTTTAATTAGAATAATTATATCCTGGGGTATGGATCATTTTTTACTGTTCACAGCAGGATAGCGTATCAATCAGGATTTAGCCTTAGTGTGTTACTATAATATAGCTAATATTTAGACATTGATATAATCCTAATATAGTATCTCACAATCTGATTTGCTAATGACTAGCATTAAAGATCAGTTTTACAACTTTTAAGTAAAATGATATATAGTGTGAGCTACTTGTAGGGCATTTGTGGAGTGGGTGGTACCCAGCATTTCTTATAAACATTTATAATCTCCTGGCACTGTACTGGAGTTTATTGCTGCCTCCTTACACCCTAAGTTAGTGTTATTGATATGTGTTTTTCAGGTAGCACAAAGGGAAAAGATAGCTTTACCTGCTGTCATTTATAACAGCAATGTCTCACATTCTTGTTCAGTTTCCTTCATTTCCTTTAATTTCTGGACAATAGCCCATATCTAATTGAAGCTCTTTTTATCCATTTAATCCATCCCTCTAGTATTCTAGATAGTCATTTCTGATCTTTCTAACTTGAGAAACAATTAAGGTTGATGTCAGTTTGTCACTCCCTCTCATTTTCACTAGCTTCCTTACTTTATCTCTTTTGCATTTGGCTATGCTAGAAATAATAATTTTTAACTTCTCCACTTAGAGAATATTGAGCCCTTGCTGTAGAGGTTTGTAGCAGTTTATTGTAGGCTTCTACATAGCTGAAGCTACAGGTGAAGACTTATCCTGATAATTAAGGAAGTTCTACTTAATTATTTCAGTTACTCTGCTGAAAATGAATATAGGAAATGTCATCGTATCTAGCAACTTTGTTATCCAAAAGTCTGCAAGTCAAAAACACTGGCATTGTTCAAGGCCATATTAACAGAGAAAATTTTATCTGTAGCTTACAACAGCTTGCACAAGAAGTGCACTTTGCCCCAAAGCTCTGTGTGCTATTAAAGTACAATAGTAGTCTGTGAGCAGGGACTCAGGTGGAGTGGCCACATGAGAGAGGGAAGGTACGGAGGGTGTATGTGTATTTAGGAAAGAGTGTCTTTGAACCTTGTACAACAGCAAGGCTGTTTCCATGCCATTATTTATGATAGCACCCGCAATGTGCTGTGCACTTTCCAAACACTCCTGTAATGAGAAGCTTACAATTTTTATATATGGTATCACTTGAATCACTGTAGGCAACTTGGGAGAAGTCTTTCAGCGACACTTAAATGTAGACAATGTATTGGCTTTGAGGATAAGCTTGAGAATATCATATCATGCATAGAAGGCCATGTGGAAGAATCCACAGCATTGATTTGTGGGAGAAGCTCAGAACAGGCTTGGAGACTTGGTGGAGCAAAGGGGCCGGGCAACATGAAGCTTGTTAAGAGAGAGTAAGTAGGGAGAGACAGAGCTGTGAGGGTGATGACAAGAAGCTTAAAGGTGATGCAGTAGCAAATGGAGAGCCAGCCGGGGGGTTCAGAGAGGGAGGTTATGATCAAATCAGTAGCCAAGCAATGTAAGTTTAGCCAACAGTGCTCACTTGTGTTTAAGAGAAAGAGAGCACTCACCGTGTGAGAAAGAGAATGCTCACCGTGTGTTTTTGGGTGCCTGGAGAAGAGAATATTGGAATAATTAAGGTCTGAATGAGATATTTGACTGTGGAGAGGACAGATGTAGGAGATATTGAGGAGGAAATGGCAGGATTTGGAAATACCTGGCTGTATGGGGCAAAGGAAAAGGAGGAATTAAAAATGACTGAGATTGCAGACCTGAGTGACGGGGAGGAGGATGACATTGTCAACAGTGATAAGGAGTTGGGTTTTGACCATGTTCTATTTAAGACATCCAGGAGGAGAGATGTTGGAGAGACAAGCTGATGTGCAGTTGGATAGGAGACAGTTTAGTGCTGGAGAGAGAGTTGTGAGCCATCAGCCCAGAGGCGACTGCTGAGGCCATGTGAACCAACTATCGCCCAAAAATAAGGTTTAAAGTCAGAAGAGCAAAGGGCCAAGGACAGAGCCCTCTCACAGAGTGAGAGAAGGGAGGAGGATCCACTGAAGGAATGGTCAGAGAGGTAAGAGGAGACCCAGGAGAAGACAGTATCTGGAAAGCCCAGTGTGAGGATATGATATCAAGGAGAGGATGATCTATAATATTAAATGCAGCAGGAAGGTCAAAGGAGATGAGGGAAGAGTTGAGGCTGAAATCTGTGTAGGAAGAAATAATTGGAGACCCTAGAAAGAGAGGTTTCAGTAGAGTGGAAACACTGGAAGCCAGATGGAGGGGGTCCAAGGCTGGATTGGAGGAGAAGTGAATGCATTGGTAGTAGACTGTGTTCAAGGAGTTTAAACGTGTGAGAGATATGGGGCTGTAGCTGGAGGGGTAGGTAGGACTGAGGATAGTTTTTGGAGGACAAGGGAGACCAGGACATTGTTTATATTGTGAGGGAAGAGGTTGAGAAAGAAGGATAAGGGAAGAATGAGCAATAGAAGTAAGGAGATAGGAAGAGGAATGGGATCACTGTGGCAGATATGGGTGTTTATAGGAGAAAAGGCAAAAGACCTCAAGGCTGGTGACAGGAGAAAGGGAAGAGAAAGTGCAAGGGGGAGATTCCTGGTGGGTTTTGTTTTGTTTTTTTCTTTTTTTTTTTTTCCTCTGGAAGACTGCAAGATCCTGTGCAGAGAGACAGGAAGGGGAGTGCTTTAAGGAGGGACTCGAAGGTTGCCAAGAAGTGATGGGGACTGTGGGCATGGGACTCCATGTGGGAGAAGTATAGTTGCTTCGCCAGGGAGATGATAGTTGAAGGAGAGAAGGAATCTGCGGTGAAGGAAGTTAGTGAGGTCCCAGGATGCTCAGCAGCACAAGGACAGTAATGGAGAGAGCAGATGCTGGGAGTGAGACAGGTCTGGAATTGGTGTATTGGACTTCACAGTGATAGAAAGGGGCATGGGTGGAGAAAAAAGCAGAGTGGAGAGTGGACAAGAGGGTTAGGAGGAGGGGCCTGATGTAGCAGAAAATTCATGAACATTGATAGACTGGAGGTTGCAGAAGGCCCAGTGATGGGGCAGGGATGGGACAAATGTGTGGTGTGATATTGAATGAGGGGAGATGGTGGTCAGAGAGAAGAAATTCAGATGGAGAGATCAAAGAAGAAAGGAGTGTTATATGAAAACAAGATGAAAATAGATTGTGTTAGGGATACCAAGGCAGGAGCTTCTGGGTCTGCTCTTACAGCAGCGGTCCTCAAATTTTTGAGGCTTGCGCCCCCCCCCCCCATCCCTGTCCATGCCCCTGTCCCCCCCCCTCCCCCCCCCCGAGCTGGGAGCGGTGCTGTGGTTTGGGGGGGGGCGGAGGGAGTGATGTGGATAGGGGTAAGAGGGCCAAGACTGGATATGGGTCTGGGGCCACAGCCAGGGGCCAAGGCTTGGGGCAAGGGCAAGAGCTGGAGCGGAGCTGCAGCCAGGCTGTGGTAGAGGCCATCAGATGGGCCCGCGGCCAGGTGCGGCTCCACTCCCAGCCTCTGCCCTGGGCTGGGAACAGAGACACAGCCAGCAGCCAAGGCTGAGGGCTGCCGCAGGGCTGGGAGCACAGCCGCACTGAGGCTGGGGATGGGGACGGGAGTCAGGGACGTGGCTGGAGGCGGGACTGGAGCAGAGCTGGGAGCGGGGATGGGCTGGGTGGCGCTCCCTCCCCACCACTGTAGGGGATGGCCAGGCCCCACCGCACCTCTCTGGGCATTCCTCCACACCCCCCAGGGGGGTGTGCCCCATTCTTTGGGGACCTCTGTCTCACAGAAACCCACCGGCTCGGAACTTCCTGCATGAGGCACCTCGGGGGTAAACGTCCTTTTCTACCATCATTTAACTCCAGATATTTGTTGGACTAAATCCAGAATGCTAACTTACAGTTAGACTAACACTGACCTGTATGAGATAAGAAACATCAAAGAACTTAGACTTTATAAGGCAGCATACTTGAGACCCACCCTTTCATTTGAGAGCCTTATTTATTATGCTTGAACATAACTACATGCTTGAACCTGAGCAAATCAGCCATAGGATTGTCAGTTTTGTTATCCATTGTATATCTGATGAGAACACACATGCTACTGTTCTAATGTTTACAATTTGATATAAATCTTGATTTTGGGGGGCAGTTCCAAGTACGTAGACTGTACTTAAAAGTCCTTTCTGCTATAACAGTTTAACTAACTGGATTCAGGATATATCCCCAACATTTTGTAGCTGACATTCTTGTTTGTAGTTTGCTAGGAACTGAACCAAAATGTCTCATTTTACATTACCATATGACAGCTATTTAAGGGCCAAAGACTTGATTACTTGCTATGTCCAGGGGAGATTTTTAAATACTGACCTAGAGATGAAAACATTCTATCCCATTGGTAGGGCCCTAGGTATTGATAATTCATGGCTGTGAAAAACACATCACAGATCATGAAATCTGATCTTCCCCATGAAATCTTGCACAGGGTTGGGGACTCCTACTCTGCGCAGGGCTCCAGCTGCTAGTCCCAGCTGGGGATGGGGAGGGACAAGACTTCCTCTTCCCCTGCAGGGCTGCTCCACAACCCCCCTACAATAGCCTTATGTAAACATCTGAAAATGTGAAATTGATTAATTTTAAAATCATCTGTCTGTGAAATTGACCAAAATGAACCATGAATTTGATAGGGCCCTACCAATACCCAGATACTTTCTTGATGAGTGAATTGTAACAGTTTAAGATGATTATGGACAACACTGAGATCTTCTCTTTTCAGATTGTACTGATAGTTAAAGCAGACATACCTCTTAGATGGTGTTTGTGGTTTGGACCCTTTCAATCTAGGTTTTACGAGTTAAAAGCTTGGATTTGAGGAACAGCTGAACTGCTGCTAGATTTAATATTTTTACCTGGTACATGTTAGTCTTTTTTTTTTTTTTTTTGAAAGATTTCACATATTAATACAGTTCTGGCTTGGACACACTGAGGTTTAATGCAAGTTCCTAAATCATTTTTTTTGTTCTGTTTTAGGACACAAAGCACTGTCTAACTGTCAATCTTACCACCCTGCGTGTCTGGTGTTATACATGTAGCAAAGAGGTATTTTTGGATAGAAAATTGGGATCTCATTCTCCATTACCAAATGCCAGACTGTCTCACCAAACACAAGGAAATAGTGTACAGGTATGTTCTTTAAAAAAGTGAAATAAACACAGACCTTGTTTTAGCTGTGCTTTGTCTTATTTCCCAGTTGTGTGTTATCTGGTGCTGGAGATAATGTGATTCTCTGTACTGTACTCTTCCCTTCTTATGTCTCTGAAGACTAATGCACCTTAATGCCCAACCTACATTAAATCTTTCTGTGTATCACTCTGTTTGTTTCCTAAGAATATGAGTGTATTTTATTTAGTTTTTTAAATCAACCAGAGAATATGAAATTACATTTGAGTTTTAAGATGGGAATAATCATTTAACTTTGCTTCCCATCCTATAGTTAGTGAGAAGTTTTTAATTGTCACATTCAAATTATTACTGGCTACTGTATGCAGAAGAGTAAGTTGTTTTGGTGTCTGTTTATGGAGCCTCTAGCCAAAGAGAGGTGCAAATTCACATGGAGACACAAGTATTGTGTTTATCAAGAGAAACATGCAAGCAACTGTCAGTCTATATTGGTGGCTGAATGAATACAAAAAAATTTAAGAGGATTTGCATGACCTTATATTTCTGGTATAGCTCAGTAAAACTTACTGGGTTTGCATCATTTTAAATTACTAACAAGGTATGTAATCGTTTTCTTATTGGAGATATTTTTCTTTTTCCATTGGGCAGTACATCCACAGTTGTAGTAATTTTGATCTCTTCAGCTTTGATATATTCTTCCTTCAGAGGACAAGAGTAAATGGTCTCTGTGGCGTGTGTGATTTTTTTTAAAAAGAAAAGTGAACAGAATAAAGCATGCTGTCATCAAAGACACATTAATGTACAATTAAGTCATCAGAAAGCTGATATTATTTGTAGTGCAGTTAGGATAATTAAGCTTTTTCATGTTTACACATGGCCAGGATTTAGGAAACTCTATAATAAAATGAAACTAGAAATTTAGATTTCTAAACTGTCATTTATTACATGATCATAACATAGTAGAGGAACTTGACCATTGTTAACACATAATTTATAACAATTAACATTTGTAGCTGAAAGAGTAAAATATCTAGGGGGTCACACACTTTGTGGCTTGTTTAGGCAGAGCTCATTGTGCACACCAGGGGCTCCTTGCATCTCCCCATTCCTCCCCTCTCCAGCTCCCTGTGTGCCACCCTCTAGCTCCCTCTATTTCAGTGGTTCCCTAGTCTCTCTCCTGCCAGGGGTTTGATCTGTCCCCCCATCTCTCCTCCTCCCATAGCAGAGTCCTCCATTCTTCCCTCATACCAGCATCTCTATGTGCCACCCCCAGTCTTCCCTCCCCTCATCATCAGTGGTTCTTTGTGCTCCCTCATTGCCCACTTCCTCTCATACCAGGGTCCCTTATTGTCCATCTGTGCCAGGATCTGTTTGCACCTCCCATTTCCCCATACCCCCATTTCAGGGGTTCTGTGTGCCACCTATGCCCCTCCATGCCATGGACAATCTGTGTTCCCTCCTTCATACTAGGGCCCCACACTTTCTCCTCACCAGGAGTTGTGTGTCTTCCATCACTTCCTGACACACACACAGGGCCATCCTTACCCATACGCAAAGTACGCAGCTGCGTAGGGCACCAGGAAATTTGGGGCACCAAATTTCCTGGCGCCCTGCGCAGCTGTGTGCTGCTCCAGCCCCTGCTCCAGCTCTTCCAGCCCTGCCTCTTCCCGTCCCTGCTCCGCCCCAGCCCCGCCCCTCCCCCACTCCCCTGAGCTCCGCAGCGGGGCTGCTTAGGGCCCCAGAATAGCTAGGGACAGCCCTGCCACATACCAGTGCCCCTCATTTCCCGCCCCATCTGCCGGGGACTATATGCACACCACCATTTTCCCCTTTCCTCTTCTTACCCCACCCCATTCCCCGCCATTATTAATTGTCTGGGAGATAAGTCATTGATGGTGTTAACATATTAAACTCTATGGGGAGGAATGGGTAGAGAGGAGATGAGGTATTCTTAGGCTGGAAGGTGTTAATGGGTGCCCTCAAAGAGTTGTTTGATCTATAGATAATTGCAGAGGTGCTTGAAGCTCTGGCTGTGCTAGCAGATGGCATGGGCTTCACATGTCCCCCGTTTTCCTCCTTTCTGATTTTCACCAGAAGGATTATGGTTCTGGCCATTGATGCCAAGAATATTTTGGAATTGATCAGATGTTGCATTCTAAAGCAATTACATTACAGAGAAATGCCATCAAGTTGTGTGTATAACCTCATAAGCTCTTCCAATGAATGAAAAAGAAATAGCTGAATTGGGACAAATAAAGAAAGCAGGGGAAAAAAACCCAGGTATTTAAGGCTTCCATGTACAAGCTAAAACTATGCCATTAAATAAACTATGCTGCATATATTAAAAGTAGATTGTAAATACCTTCCTTGGAGAAGGTAGTGACTTGCACATCCAGCACATACCTATTCTCCCACGGAAATCAGTGAGAGTTGAGGGTTTTGCAGGACTGGACCTTTTGAACAGTGCTGTCCACGTTGGAATATTAAATAATTAATATTTAGACATGCAGCTTCTCAAGGAAAATGCTGTATCAGAATTTCCCTGTAGTCACTAGATGAGTTATTTTAATGTGAAGAATGTTGGATAGACACTATCTATTTATATGCCTAACTACTTGTTAAATGACGGCTGACGTTCAAATACAATGATAAAAAATAAGTGTGTAAAGAGTAAAGTGAATAAAAGCACAATGCCAATGAAAACTTTTTTTTTCTGGGAAAGAACATAGCACAATAAATCCAAAAATTACAAGAAGTTGATTTAAAGAAAATTATACAATACTCTTGTTACAGTGTGTATGATAATACCCATTGTTTCATGTTCTCTGTGTATATAAATTTCCCCACTGTATTTTCCACTGAATGCATCCGATGAAGTGAGTTGTAGCTCACGAAAGCTTATGCTCAGATAAATTTGTTACTCTCTAAGGTGCCACAAGTCCTCCTTTCCTTTTTGCAGATTCAGACTAACACAGCTGATACTTTGAAACCTGAATATTGTTAGGGAAGTCACAGAAGTTTTAGGGGAAAAATACCCCTGAAGAAATTATTTAAAAAATACTTGTATAACTTTAGCTTGTTTTCAGTTTTAATTATTAGTAGATTTGACACAAGGCATAATACATTTTTTTTTCTTAAAACACCAACCACATAATTCTAATTGTGTAGTGGTTCAGCTAAATATATTGGATTTTCTGATGTTATTCACGTGTGCTCCTGAAATATATGGTGTCTTGACTTAAAAATGTTTGGCATGATTGCAGAATTCAGATTTGAAATGCATCCAATACCCAATTGTTTTTCTACGCTCAAGGAAGTTGCAGCATACATGACATTGCATGAGGAGAAATAAGCATGATTTGTGACATTTGTGTTGCTTTTTATCTTAAAATTTTGTTTGGGATTTTCTCCCCTTATGTGCTCACAGGAAAACAACATAAAATACAATAACAATTTGCCTATCTCATACTGCATCTCTGTTAGGGTTGCCAACTTTCTAATCCCACAAAACCGAACACCTTAGCTCTGCCCCTTCCCTTAGGCCACGCCCCCTTCCCCAAGGCCCTGCTCACTACATTCCACCTCCCTCGGTGGCTTGCTCTTCCTCACCTTCACTCACTTTCACTGGGCTGGGGCAGGGGGTTAGGGTGCAAGGGGGGGTGAGGGTTCTAACTGGGGGTGCGGGCCTGGGGTGGGGCCAGAAATGAGAGGTTCAGGGTGTAGGAGGGGGTCTGCGGGTTGAGGCAGGGAGTTGAGAGCAGGAGGGATGAGGGCTCCATCTGAGGATGCAGGCTCTGGGGTGGGGCTGGGGATGAGGGGCTTAGGGTGCAGCGGGGGCTCCAGGTTTGGGGGGGCTCAGGGCTAGGGCAGGGGGTTTGGGCTCAGGGTTGGGGTACAGACTTACTGCTGGTGGCTCCCAATCAGCAGCACAGTGGGGGGGCTAAGACAGGCTTCCTGTCTGACATGACACCGTGGACTGCGCTGCGCCCTGGAAGCGGCCAACAGCAGGTCCAGCTCTTAGGCGGAGGTGCAGCAGGCGGGCCTGCACGCTGCTCTCGCCCACAGGCACCGCCCCTGCGACTCCCATTGGCCACGGATCCTGGCCAGTGGGAGTGCAGAGCCGGTGCTTAGGGTGGGGGCAGCGTGCAGAGCTCTGTGGCCTCCCCGCTAGGAGCCGGACCTGCTGGCCTCTTCTGGGACGCAGCACGGAGCCAGGACAGGTAGGGACTAGCCTGCCTTAGCTCTGCAGCACCACCAACCAGACTTTTAACGCCCAGTCAGCGGTACTGTAGCCATGGGGTTCCCAACCCAAAAGGCAGTCAGGGTGCTGACCGGAGCCACTAGGATCCCTTTTCGACAGCTTCTGTCTCTCTTGATTAAATGCAGTGGGCCATCTGGTGGCAAATTTTTGTGCTGACTTTCATGTAATCCTTTATAAACTTGGGGTTATAATCCATTGTTATGTGGTGAATTGCAAAGCAGGCTTGCTGTTCCTGAAGCAGTGGCAGGAAATCTTACAGTGCTTGGCATTGTATTTTGACTGATTTATTTTCTCAGCGTTTTCCACAAAATGGTGCAGTGCTGTATTCTTACCATACGTACCTGCTTGAATTAGTAAACTTTCATAGCGTAGCTGCAAACTGCTTTTGCTTTACATAAAAAGAAACATGCATTTAGAAGGCAGTTATTTTGAATGCACTCCTATGTTTAGTTCATAGGCATATGTTAGTAAAACTGTACTAACACTTAAAGAAAAAATGGATTTATAAACATAATCACACTTTTATATTTTGCCTTTTCTTCTAATAAGGATTTTAAAATACCTGGTAATCCAACACTGAAGATTCCTCTAGGTGCTGTATTTGATGCTTTAGATATAGAGGTGGAAGAAGATGAACTGAAGACAAGAGGTAATGAAACTGGAGGATTAAAGCCTACACTGTCAACTAATTGCTCCGTCAATGCCCTCACTTCAGTAATTCCACCATGTATGAGTATTTCTTTGAATCCATTCCCCAGCTGTTTAGAAATTACATCTATTCCAGCTGGAACTATTTTCCCCCATTCTAAAATAAGAGCTGCATTTTCAGTTTGATGCTTAACTGCAGCATCCTTTCCTTTTCTTCAGAGAAGAGGCTCTCGTGGTGTTATTTGTAGTACATCAGTCACTGATAAAGAAAGCAGTCGTGATGTTTAGTGTAGTTGCTAGTTTTCATTGGACTGAAATATGTGTCATAGCCACACTGGTAACTGGGTAGGTATTGCAAAATTTGTTTTAACATTTTTGCTTTTTATTTTTTAAAGATGCTTTATATGAATGCTTTCTGAATACTGGTTAACGTTTTGGGTCTGCAGTTCCCAGCACTTTGTTTTGTTTTGTTAGTAATGGATTTCATGCTCTGACAAATGCTATCAGTGCAAAAGTTAACCCAAGCCTGGTATTTATATAATGGAAAAGGGGAAAATGTAAGGGGGAAGCGTAATGAAACTCCCAAAACTGAGAGGGTTTTATTTGTCATTTAACAAACGAACCCCCGTGGGCATCTCTTCGAAGTCTCCCATATGGATCACTTTTATAAAGAATAATTTTTGTTTACTACTTCCTTCACTTTATCTGCTGGTTATATTTTACTGAGCTGCTTTGTTGAGACACCAGTGAACATGTCAAGGCAATTCCTTCTCTTATCAATGATGGGGAGATGTTTCTATCTCATGGACCTTGTTTCTCTCTCTGTCTCTGTTCTCCCTTGACTCAGCTAGCACCAGCTTTCTGCCAGGTCAGCCTCCCTGTTGATGGCCCAAAGCCTTTTCCTCTGCAGCTCTTGCCATTTGGCATAGCCTTCCTCATAGAATATCAGGGTTGGAAGGGACCTCAGGAGGTCATCTAGTCCAACCTCCTGCTCAAAGCAGGACCAATCCCCAATTTTTGCCCCAGATCCCTAAATGGCCCCCTCAGGGATTGAACTCACAACCCTGTGTTTAGCAGGCCAATGCTCAAACCACTCACTGAACTGTCCCTGGATCCTGTGTGTCTCCACCTCACTGATTCACCATCTGCTCTTAAATCTTTGAAAAAACCTGTTTTTTATCACCTGTCAATGCCTTAGTTTCTCTCCTCCTGCTTTAATTTGTATTTAACCCTATGAAGTGTTCTGGGGATACACTTTATATGAAAGTTGCTGTATGGATAAAGTTGTATTCTAATTCCCATTAGCACTGTATATGCTTCAAGAAAGAATAAGCTTTCACAAGTCAAATTTATCTTAATGTTTTATTTAAAAACAAACGTTAAATGTTTCTGAAAAAGCATATACTGGACAGCAGGATGAAGCAGTATTAAATGTAACTGCAGTGAATAGTTCAGTTACTACTTGGTGAAAACTATACCAATAAGTTGTTAAAAATGTCGCTAAATAAATTTATATTGAATAAAAGCCCAATCCTTTAAATGATTACACAGTTACTTAAGTTTATGCTTGTGAACAATCCCACTGAAGTTGATCATGTGTAAGTGCCTGCAGAATCAGGCAGAGCCTATGAAATTATATATAATACATACAATAGAATACTTCAAAAAGTTTTTTTCAAATACAGTGTATTTCAGTACTGTATCTCCTTAGCTGTGACTGGTATTCCTTCTGCCTCAAATTAGAATTAGTCTTCCTGGTGGGAAGAATCAGGAATGGCAGTCTGATGTAGGTTGAGCGATGGGAAATGGAGAGAGAGAGAAAGGAGACTTTCTCAGTTCGTATAAGCTAAGTCCTATTTTTTTTGCTTGTTTGTTTTTAGAAAATATTTTTGGTTAATTTAGCTGAATTAACCCAGTAAGTTTTCTAAAAATAATACTGGAACTTGCAGAGTCCTTTCTCTCATATATTAAAATGATGAGATGCATTTCTTGTCTCAGTTAATTTTCAGACTGTTGAGCTGAAGGCTTTGTCTGATGGCTAAATATTTTTTTTAAATGCTGTGTAACTTTCCTTGGTAATTAGAAATAGTGATTAGATTGTTTTCAGTAGTACATTGCAATTATTCTTGTAGAAGAACTTTATTATATTTTGAGACCAACTTCTATTTTATTGGTTTCATTTATGCTTTGGCAACACTTGTATAACCTGTCATGCCAATAAAATTGAATTGAATTGAACTGAGATGACCGTGTAATAGTTGCTAGTTCTGACTTGCAGGAGTACTCTTTTTGAAGCCCTTAGGACTACTTGCATGGGTACAGACTGCTCAAATATTTTAATGCTTACCAGTTGAGCCCTATAATGAAAGTTTTCCCCATTATAACTTGTGCTATAGATAGAGTGAGTGTATATAATGTTTGCTGAGTTAATTAAGAAAAGAAGTAGTCCTAGTCTGAAAATACGATTTTTTTGGAGAGGGTGAATGAAGCTGTCCTGAATAAATATTCACACTTAATAAATCTATACAGGAAAGAGAGAGAAAAAGAACATAAATTAACTAAAACTGATTCATTTGCAAATATAATTACACATTGAGAAAACTGTATGTACTGTTATATAATCTAAATATTCGTTGCACAGATTAAAGGTATTGAAAAGCCATTGATAAATCCTCCTAAAAACCTGTCAGTTATATAACAGTTATAGACATCAGGCATATACAGATAAACAGTAGAATGCGTTTGAACTAATAAACTCATTAAATGCAAGTAAAATTAAAACATTCAAACCCTTATCTTTATAATCTTTCTTCAAAACTGTGTCACTCTGCAAATATACATAAAGATACTAAGTGTGAATAAAAAGGTAAAATAAAATCCACTTACGCTAGGTATTATAATCAACCAACAGCAAAATAGGAGTTGAAATAATTTATCTGTTTAGGAATCAAATTGTGCTTACTTACACTTGTGCAATCCTGTTGGTCTCAAAGGGGTTGCAGAGGTGTAGCTGGGAGCAAAATTTGACTAGTAAATTTTTGAGTGGAAAGATTAATTTCCTACAAGTTTATTTTTAAATTTTAGCTTGCTTGATGTATTTTTCCTGTTTACAGGTCTTAAAGGATTGAAAAATATTGGAAACACTTGTTACATGAATGCAGCTTTACAAGCTCTTTCCAATTGGTAAGGAAAATACCTGTTAAATGTAACCTTAAAGTAGTATGTGTATCTTCATGTCTTCGGTTATAAACCAGACCCTCAAAAAAGTTTTAGAAAAATCATACCAGTATAAACCTCATTTTGATGTGTTTGGTAGCCTCATCTTGCAGTAGCATGAATAGTGATATTGAAATCAATGGTATTACTTAAGAGCTGTAGGATATGTATATAGTTTCCCTTGAATAGCAGTATGTGGGTTTGTTTTCCTGCCTCCTCTCTAATATCTCACAGCCCTCAACCAACAATTATAGTTCTAAAAATTAAAAAGAGAATTGGCCATAAATATCCAGGTCTTCTTTTTAAGTGTAGGGCCATTCTTTGATACCTGAGTTGTTGTTTTCTTTCGTTCTTCTCCAGTCAGCAAATGGTAATATGATGTATGGGGCATAAGCGAGCTTTAAATTCCTTTTTACCATGTTATCTTTCAGTCTGGGAAGTTTTCAAATTGCTATTTATAGCAATTAAAATGAGGTGGCATGGTGTAATCTTTTAGTGACAGAAGTTTAAACTTGCAAATTTTATAAAAATTATAAAAGCAGCTGATATAAAACACAGTTGATTAAACACTTGAACTACTTGGATCTTAATCGCAAAAATAGATCAAAGAATTTCAAGATTCTAATTATATACTAAACATACATAATGTACATAAGTAATGATAAAAATTGAAGTGAAATCATTTGGAAAGATTTTTGTTTTATCCCTAAATATTCATAGATCAGAAAGAGCTGCATAGCTATATACTTGAAAGTATCAGGGATATTTGGTTCATTTTTGTTTCCATTTTTTATTAAATGTTTCCAGTTATAAAATAGCCTGTCCTTGTAGATTGTTAATTAACCTATTGACTTAAAGTACATTTGTTGAATTTCAGTCTTGCTAGCTGTTCCTTTTATATAATGAACCAAAAACAAACTGAGACTTTTATTATTATGCTTAATGATTTATTGCTGACTATTATGTTTTCTGTTTGAGACTTCCCACTCCAAAACTGTGCTGAGTTAGGATTTGGTATTAATAATTATAATCCCTAGCTGTTATGTAAGGCTTTTCACCAGTAGATTACAAAGTACTTTACAAAAGAAATCAGTATCTTTATTTCCGTTTCATAGATGGGTACATTGAAGCATGGAGAAAGGAAGTGACTGCCCCATGGTCAACCCTGCAGGCCAGTGGTACAGTTAGGAATAGAACCCAGGTTTCCTGGATTCAGTACAGTGATCTGTCCACTCCTCATTATTTGCTCTGAGGTCCTTGCTATTATCAAAAAACGCTGTGGGATTTTTTAAAGTCTTTTAATGAAAAAATAAATAAAAAGGTGGAAAATAGCCTGGAAATTTGGCAAGAAGAGAGGGAAAGGACCAAATGCTTTTTCGAATATATTTTTTGTTCTAACAAAATATCTCTTATAGATCAGTAACCAGTTAACTACTGTTTCTGGTCAATCTTAATGGTATGGGAGAGGTCAAGGTTATAGTTCCTAGAATTTCCTTGGGCCACCAGTTGATTTTAAATTGCTACAGCATATACATATTGAAAAGCACACTGTGAGTATGTCTACACTGCGGTTAAACACCCTCAGCTGGCCTGTGTCAGCTGACTTGGGCTAGTGGAGCTTGGGTTGTAAAATTGCACTGTAGACATACCCTAAGGCAGGGGTGGGCAAACTATGGCCCGCGGGCTGGATGCGGCCTGCCAGATGTTTTAATCAGGTGCTCAAGCTCCCGCAGGGAGAAAGGTTGGGGGCGTTCCAACCAGGTAGAGGGCGTTCCAACCAGGGAGAAAGGTCGGGGGCTGCTCCATGTGGCTCCCGGAAGTAGCAGCATGGCCCCCCTCCGGCAGTCCAGCCAGGAAGCAGGGTCGAGGGCTGCTCCCCTCCGTCTTCTATGAGTAGGGGCAGCTCTGCTCTGCATGCTGCCCCTGCCCCAAGCACCGCCCCCGCAGCTCCCATTGGCTGGCACCACTGCCAATGGGAGCTGCGGGGGCAGTGCCAGCAGACGGGGCAGCGTGCAGAGCTGCCAGTCCGTGTCTCCGTGTAGGAGCCGGAGAAGGGACATGCTGCTGCCTCCGGGAGCTGCTTGAGGTAAGCACTGCCCAGAGTCTGCACCCCTGAGCCTCCCCACCGCACCACAACCTCCCTCAGCCTGGAGCCCCCTCCCGCACCCTGAACTCCTCATTTCTGGCCCCACCCTGGAGCCCGCACCCCCAGCCAGAGTCCTCACCCACTCCCACACCCCAACCCCAATTTTGTGAGCATTGATGGCCCACCATACAATTTCTATTCCCAGATGTGGCCCTCGGGCCAAAAAGTTTGCCCACCCCTGCCCTAAAGCCTTGTCTGCACTACAAAATTAAATCAACCTAGGTTAGGTCGATGTACAGCCACTGCAATAATTACTGTGGTATTTCATATCCATGCTAGTTCCTCCTGTTGGCGGTGCATGTCCTCCCCAGGAGTGCTTCCACCAATGTAACTGACAGTGTGGGGCATTATGGGTTGTTGATGTGCGATGATGGGGGAGAAGAGCCCGATGCCTGGCTGACTGCGGGTGAAGGATTGGGCATGGGGTGGGAGAGGATCTCTCCTTCCTCTCCTCCCCCCGCACCATCCCTCACTGGGAGGCAGCAGCAGGGCTCTGAGCTCTCCTCCCTCCCCAACCCCCAGTTCCTCACCAGGAGGTGGTGGCGGGGCTCCGCGCTGTCAGCTCCTGGCAATGTAATTAACACAGTGACTACACAGACACTCCGTTGTCCTAACTACATCGACCTAAGCGCTACAACTCTTGCAGAGGTGGAGTTAAGTTGATGTAGTTGGCGTCTTACATTGGCAGGAGCACCATTGTAGTGTAGACCTTTATGGAGTTAGGTTGTAAACTGCCTTATGTTGACCTAACTTTCTAGTGTATACCAGACATAAGTCTTATCAACACCAACGGTAGGTTTGACGGATTAGTCTAGGGGTACATTGTCAATCAAATGTAGACCCCATTCCCTGACCCCTAAGGACACACCCACTTGTCACAGTAACCTTCTCCTCCTAGGGTATTGCTTCTGGGGCCGAGATTGACATGATCAGGAAGCAACATGTGGCATATGGCCCCTCTAAGATTTCCTCCCACTGTCCTCTACCAGTCAGCATGGGTTTCACCACCATAGACCCTTTTTGTGTACCAATCAGAATAGGTATAGCACAAGGGTCTAGCCCAGAACTCTCCTCTCTGGAGCTCAATGGTTGGCCAGTCAGCAGCACTGCCCCTTGGAAATCCCATCGCTGTGTGAAAAGGTCCTCTTGTTTCAAGAGCATTTTTACAGAAATCATGGAAATGCCAAGCATAATTTTTTTTAATTTGACCACCCTAGTGTCTCATGCAGCTTTCTTGCTCCATCTTAACAGTTTTGCATCTGTAGGTTTACCATCAGACATGACAGCCAGGAGGTCACACGCAAAACACAAAGTAGTACCAATGTAAGACAAGTCTACTAAAGACTGTATCTCTTTATGGTCGAGTAGACTATTGAGGATAGAATTGGAAACTCTACAGCCATTCCCACCCATGTTTGTTTTACAACTATCGAAATGCAGCGTAATGTCCCATGAACATATATCTCTCTCTTACTCTGTAGCAGTTTACCAACCTGATTTAAGAAATCATCAGTAGAGAGGTCATCCCTAGTTCATCTTACTGAAGATTGTTTAAGGATTGTTTAAATTACAGCTCTCTACATGTAATTGAACAAAATAATCTAGGGCTAGCCTACCATTAATGTTGTCAAGAACTAACTGTATCTCCCTGTGCATGGCTTCCACTGTTAGGGGACTTATTCCTTCACCCACTTACTTCCCTGGTCCTTCTCGCATGAACAGAGAGCAATAATACCCGAAGTCCAAAGGTGGAAACAATTCGATATTTATTGGGGTGAACTTCCAGCAAGCATGATTCCAGTTTCCTTCCTTAGCGTCCACCTTCCCAGTTCTGACACCACAGAGCCCTACCTGTGTCCCTGTTCCTATTCTCCCCCTTAACAAAACATGATTCCAATTTCCCCACCCCCACTCCCTGTTCCCATTTCCCCTCCTTAGCAAAACATGATTCCAATTTCCCCACCCCCATTCCCTGTTCCCATTTCCCTCCTACTTCCTGATTGACTCCAGACTATGCAGTCTGCAGACTGAAAACTTGACAGGTTTCAGAGTAGCAGCCATGTTAGTCTGTATCCGCAAAAAGAAAAGGAGTACTTGTGGCACCTCAGAGACTAACAAATTTATTTGAGCATGAAAGCTTATGCTCAGATAGATTTGTTAGTCTCTAAGGTGCCACAAGTACTCCTTTTCTTTTAGTAAAACTTGAGTTCTGCTTAGCTATACCGTAACCAATTATTTTACTGAAATTTAACTAACCAGTCCTAACATGATTATTTAACCAATTATATCCCACCACCTTAATTAGTTTACACCCAGCAAAATTAATTATACAGCAGACAGAAACAAGCACAGAACCAGACAGAGATTATACAGACAAACAATGGGGAAATGGGGACTACAATGACAAAACAATACAGAAGTGAGGATTTCACATCCCAGCTATTGATAAGTGAGTTCTTGCCAGACAGGATGCTATCAAACTAAGTTTCCTTTTACATTTTCTAGGCACTTCCCTTTCTCTGGAGGTGATAGGTATTATCAGGACAGGACTGTATTCCTAACAGCCCAATAGCACCTTATTTCAATGTGACTAGTTTGGAATGTAAGGATGTGACCGTTTTCTTCCCAGTTTATGACTGTTTCTGCTGCTTAGCCAAAGGCCTTAGCCTACGAACAGGGCCTCAGACTGTCACAGTAAGAGAAGGCCCTTATTCCGGCAGACAGTGATTTTGATTCTCTCTTTTATACCTCTATAACTAGCTAAGTGATAAGAATACACCTAAATTCTTAGAGTATAGGCCTTTACAGACAGGCCTGAATATCTATGTCCTAACATCCACAACCTGCCAGCTTGAATTCATCCTCTCAAGACTGACAAAACAAAATTCTTCAGAATATGCTGCACAGCTAAATCTAGTTAATTCCCATTGCCAGCTTTTCACTTGCTCCATATACACATCTGTTTAGGGATCTGCAACTGCAGAGGTATATGGGGGTTCCTCTGTAAAACCATAGGTGTGTCTTCTACATCAGACCCTATCTGAGAGTCAGTTTCCAAGGGGCTACCGCAGGGATCATCAGGAGTAGATGGAATGTAGACAAGGAGAAGCCCTCTACAGAGCCTTCTGAATTTCTAAATCAGATTCCATGTGAGAGTCACCATAGCCCGTAGGAGACCAGGATCAGATACAGCCTCCTCATTCTCAGAATGGCAGTTTGAGAGTCTCCCCTAGGGGGCATCTCTTTAGTATTTTTCTGTTCTCATTAGCCTTTGTAAAATTTTAAAAATGACCCTGCCCCATAACTTTTTGGCAGCTTTGTCCCCCAAATCCTTTAGATACAATCTTTTATCTCCGTTGGAATGTTAAGGAAACATGAGTGTGTGATTACATCTGAAGGCAATAGTTCAACCCCATTTTTTCAGGAGGTTGTGGTTAAACCAATATGGTTCCATGGGGTTGAATCAGCTGTATTGTACGCAACCACATTTCTCAAACATCCATGTTCTATACAAAATATGGGAGCTTTGTGTATTATTTCTACCCTGCATTTTACTACATGCATTTCAGCTTTTTGCTGTAAATAGGTCTCTTTTCTTAAAGACACAATAGCTGGGTATTCCGAAACTGTTTTTTATTTAAAAGACATATAGCCCTTGAAAACAAATCAAGATGCCCCATCAAATCTTTCATCTTGTTTAAGGACCACTCAGACCTTGTAACAGAAACACAGATAGTCACAAAGCCCTTTTCAATAGATGGTTTTATTTACAAATACCAAGTTTTATTATATTTTATATCATGTTTGTCCCCTCTAACTTAATCCTTTCTGATTTCTTACAAGTACTGTAGTCTTCTTCCTAAGCAGAGTTCTGTAACTTTTTGTGTGGATCAGGCAGTCAATATAATGTGCTAAGTGGTATTACTCGGTTTGATAATTTTGTTTAAAATACTGTTGGAGTCTCAAGAGCTTTGCAGAGCATTTACCAAGGTCACCCTTAGTGCTACATTTTCTTGGATTAAGCACAGACATTGCATTATATAGCCAATGGCAATAACTGTGTTTAAACTTTCCAAACACAAGTTAGCACACAGGGCCCGGAGCTTGAAGTCCAATTCACACAGTCATGATGCCACTGAGCTGGAGCATCTATAACACAGCCCTCACAATCCTCGGAAAGCTTCTCCCTAAGACAGTGATTAAGGACAGCATAAAAAGAAACATGTACAATAGACTGCATAACTCTTTTACGTTAACGATGTGGCACTGGCTGAGCTAGATCTATGCCAAGGACCTTCCTTAAATCCATAGAGCTGTTGCCCTCTTCACGCTTGATGTCCTCTTGAATAGTTTGTCTTGGTGTTGAGCAAAAACATGTTGGGCCTGATTTCATCTTTGCTCCCTGATGTAATGCTGTCCAGGGCCACCTCTAGAAAGGTGGCATTGAGCTGGTGAGAGATTTTTGGAAAAGAAACAGCTGTAAGTCCCCTGTTGTTAGATTTATGCAACCCCAGGTCAGTTCCTACCTCATTGCATCTCATCCTTGACCACCACTTTTTATAGTCTATTTACCTGAGCAAAGTCTTCTCCTTTCACCTTATCCGATGGTGACTCCAACGAGCCGTGGTTCTTTTCCTTCATGGGAGCAGACGACAAGTGTCCATCATGCTTATCAGTCTGCCTCATGAGCGCTTGAATCTGGGGGTCAGGTTCTGGTGTATCCATCAACGGCAAGGCCAAAGGGCTCCCCTCCTTTTCCTCAGAATAGTCGCTGAAGTAGAGCTTTCTTTGCAGGCAGCCAAGCATCCTCAGAGCTAAAATGAATTCCGTAGTTCTCATGGGGGTAGTGAAAGAGGCCATTTTTCTTCTCAGTGCATCCACAATTTCTGAAAAATACACTGGAAACAAGACTGCCTGTTCCACGCAGTGATGGGTTTTCCGGGGCAGTGCAGCCAACCGTCTGAACGTTGAGCTCCAGAGGTCGGGGGTTCCCACCTAGACCGTTGTGCTATATCTATTTTGATTGGTATACATTTGCCTTATGGAAGGGCTTATGGGGGTGAAACCCATGCCATTTGGCAGAGGACCATGACCCTCTTCCAGATGGGTCACCCCCCTCCGGAACTTGCCATGATTGGTCAAAACTGCTCCTGGGGACGTCCTACAGGGCTGAAACTGACTCCAAGTGGTAGAGGGCAGCCGGGGGAATTCTTAGAAGGGTCACATGCCACCCCTTGCTTCTGGTCCCTAGTCAGTCTTGGATCCAGAAGTAATACCCAGTGGAGAGGGGATTAGGGTGACAGGTGGGCGGGTCAGAGAGAGGTACCAGCATTTGATTGACCTATCCCTAGACTACTCATGTTTCCATTAACAGATTCTTCAACAAAGGTATGTACAACCAATACTTAAATTATTTTTAAACACCTATTTAAAACACCTCTTGAAAGCTTGGAAGCACTGGGTTACCCAAACTAGTTAACAGCAGTTCAATTTAGAGTCTACAAAATGTATTATTCCCAAGAGAAATCTTAATATCAGTTCTCACTGCTCATGTGAGGTATGTTCCTTAATGTGACATTATCGTTTTAGAAAAAGGAGCTAGGATAGTTTCAGGTACGTTACTACACCTACTTCTGAGTCTCCCTGCTAATTTTTATGGTTTTAGAATATGCTTTGATTTTTTTTCCCCAAAATGTTTTCCCACTGTTTCTGTGAGAAACACCCACACAAATATAGAAAAATGATAAACTATACATGGGAAACAATGAAATAGACTTCTGTATTTGAAAGGTTGTCAAATGCACAAAGTAAACTGATGCTGAGACTTTTTCTCTTTAATCTCCATAGTAGTAATCTTAGGCGGTCCAGTACTTGTATGTAAACAGTTTTCTGTCATTAGTGATTTTTTTTTTAGTTGATGTCCCTTTAAAAAGAAAAGGAGTACTTGTGGCACCTTAGAGACTAACCAATTTATCTGAGCATAATTAATTTATAATTTATCTCTAAGGTGCCACAAGTACTCCTTTTCTTTTTGCGAATACAGACTAACACGGCTGTTACTCTGAAACCTGTCCCTTTAAAGGTAGTCTCCCAGTGTTTTCTTCCTCTGTATGGTAAAGTGTATATTTTAAGGAAACAACTTATTCTCTCAGTGCTGCTTAAAATAATAGATATTGGAACTAATCCACCTATTTATTCCAAAAAAAGTTAGATTTTCCAGATCAAGCTTTTCTGTAATTCTGAAATTCTGTAATTTTCTGTATAGCCTGTCCCTACAGTGATATATTGTAAGACATTAAGGAATATTTTTAAAATATTAGTTATGAAAGTTATCTGAAAATGTCTTGCAGAATATTACAGAATCAGAAAGTGCCAGCTTTCAGCCATCATGACTTTGCACGGCAAGGATCACAGGGACATGCCACGATCGCCCGGTGGCTACGTTTGCTAGAGGGAACCTGCCTTTGTAACGTGGCTCCCACTGGACAATTCCAGTGCTTCTAACAAGTGGCAGGATTGGTCTGTGAGGGGTATTGTGCCACTCAAAATGGCCCAAATAAGCAGGATATATAAATGTTACCAGAGGGTTTAGGAAAATAAATCATTAAACGTTTACCATGTAAATGTCAGTAATTAGCCTTTGCTAACATGCTGTTAAAATGTATGTAGGGGGTGGTTTACACTTCTCTAAGCACTATTTAAAGAATAATAATCTTGCTTTCTTCCTTCTAATCAGCCCACCCTTGACACAGTTTTTTCTTGACTGCGGGGGCTTAGCACGAACAGATAAGAAACCAGCAATATGTAAAAGTTATCTCAAGCTGATGACAGAACTTTGGCACAAAAACAGGTATTGTACCACTTTTCTTGTGGAATGTTTATATATAAACTTTGGACAGCAGTGCAGCACAGCGGTGAACGTGTCTTAGGTCCAATTGTTTTCTCATGCGTGATATTCAGAAGATGTATTACAGGCTTTGAATTTAATTAATTTAAAAATAACTCTAAAAGGATGTGTGGTGGAGTTTGGGAAGTTAATGTTTGTTTTAGTGGGAAAGTTACATGGAAGAGGCTTTTCTGTGTATCATGTGACAAGTCAAAACAAATGTCATTTAGCTGCTGAGTGATAATGGCATCATGTTTGCCTTCGGGTTGAAAAGAACGATTTGCTCATTGCAGCTATTCCTGTAGTTGAACCCATAATCCTGCGTAATGGCATTAGATTTTCATCCCAGGAAACATGACAAGATTGATTTCCTTACACAATGAAACATGTAAGTTATAAATAAGAGCTCTCTTTTATGGATAATTGAGCCTCCAGTTTCCAGCACTTTAAGCTCAACCTGAGATAGAGCAAACTTTGGTTTTCCATCTGCTTCATACAGCATCATTACATACATAGATTTCCCATATTTCAGTGACTTCTATAAATTTTAATAACTTGTTTTTATAAATAATCCATCACTTTTGATATTTGGAATTTGTGTGGAGAGGAGGCAGGAAAAAAAAGAGCTGCACTGTTAGGCTCTATAGTAAGGGCTTGTCTACACGTGGATTTGTTTTATAATAACTGTTCTACTTTAAATTCACACCCTACTTTATTCCTCCATAATTTTATGTGTAGACAAGACCCAAGTTAATACGTTGCAGTCACACAGGAACAGCACTGTGGCCACACAAGTATTGAAGCTCTATACTTACTTTTCTCCTTATCTCCTGAATTATCTGAAAAGTGTTTTTAGGTGTACTTTCTGAGAAAATGGAGTAGAGCAAATCAGCCACCTTCTCTCCTTTCAAAAAAAACCTAAAAGTAAGAGAAATTAACTTTTTTAAAAAGAAGAACCATTCACAACAACTTATACTAAAATTCAGATTGGTGCGGAATTTCCTTCCCATTTTTTCTTTCCAAAATGGCTTCACTTTTGGTTTTGGATACAGTTAAAGACTAAACTATGTATTATTGATTGTCCCTGTGTGATATCTTGTATCCTGGAGTCACTTGCACACCATTCTTGTGCCTATGCTGCTACCCACCCACTCATCTATGGGTGCTGCTCAATATATAGACCACAACTTCTTTGTGGCCTTGACTCTATATCCATTTGACATGAGTCTTTTTTATTTCAGAGGGGGATTTAATGTTCTACAAATAAACTTATCTTCTTGCATTTACCCTGTAATAAACAAATACTCCTTAATATTTTTAAATGGGTCTTTGGAGGAAATTGACTTCTATCATGCATACCAAATTATTTCTCTGCTGTATTGCTGATTAATTTTGGTTACAACTTGCTTGAATGCCTTTAAACATAAATCCCAATTTCACACTTTTGGTTTTCCTGTGCTCTGGGAGAAAGATGTTTCTATATTGAAGACCCCCCTTTCCCCAAAAAAAGATTACATTGGGGTAAGAATAATATAGAACAAGTTTGTTAAAATGTGTCTCACAGTGATCAAACTGATGATGATCCCAATGAAGTTAGAAAATTACAGTTCATTTAATTTTTTTTCCAAACTTTTCTTTCCCAGACCTGGTTCCGTTGTTCCTACAAATTTGTTTCAAGGAATTAAAACAATTAATCCAACGTTTCGAGGCTACTCCCAACAGGTAAACCTTTCTTAGTATTATCCAATATTATGACAATGAAGTGTCAAAGGTATAACTGCATGATTCAGGTAGATTAAATTGTCGGATTTAAAACTTCATAAAGTAGAAAAAAATATGTATTTAAACCAAGCTAATCATAAACTTTTAGTTTTTACCTTTCCATACTTTAAATCTATATCCCCTAAAACTCCTCTCTAACTTTTCTGAATCACAGACTTCTGTGCTGAATTCAGCTGAGAAACTGCTGAAACTCCATGATCCTTGTGAATGTCTCCTTTCTCAGGGACAAGCAGCAGAATGGTTAATAATAGAAACTTGTCACCTGAAGTAAAGTAGCTGGCATATAAGCTGTTCCAGAAAGTGACACAAAGGTCTTGCTAGGCAAACATAAAGAATATAATAGAGCAAACTTTTACCATATTAATTTACTGTTTGAATATTTTTAAGCTGAGTTGGTAGTATCCAGTTTTTTTGTTTAGACAATGAGCCCCACATCTTTTTCTTTTCTTTTGAATGTTACTTAAGTTGGTTTACAGCATTATGGATACTGAATACTTGTGTCCTCCAGCTCTTGTGTAGGTAGTAATTACTTGTAGTGCACGGGCACTGGTGGTTATGTGACTGAATTATATTGTAGGTGCATTCTTCAAATCATCTTTAATGAAGTGTGTTCTAACATACCTATTTTACTGTTTAAAACATATTTTATTAAAATCCCTATTGTGGGGACCACATTCAATTTCTGGTCTTGTAATAAGAATCAGATCCTTAATAATTTTGTCAGATTCTCTGCATTGCAGTAGTTTATATTGGAAAACTTTGGTAATTCAGTATAATGAAGTTAGTATTAGTGAAATGGAGGGTTATATGTATTTTTGATATGCAAATACTGTCTGTGGTGTCAAGTAAGTGTCAAAATAGCAAACTTCAGAATTGTCGTAGATGCTTTTCATTATTACTGACATCCTGACTTTCCATTGTGACCAGGGTGTCCACAATTTATTCATGTATCTAAATGAAGAAATTAATTCACTAATATATGGAAAAATGGCAAAATCATCTGCAGCTTTATTAACATACATTTCTTCCGGGAAATTTAGTCCTTGCAAGCTAAAATTTGGGATGAGCGTACCGTTCTGTACTCCCCTAAGTATTTAAGGGGAGACCCTAATGTTATTCCTCAACACATCACTGTAAGATACTCACTAGGTCTCATAGTGGCTGCTTAAACAAAGCAGTGTTAAAGTGACCTAGCTCTCTCACTGAGAGACTGGGGTCTCCCACAGCCAAATTTTATCAATTCCTGGTGGTCATCTTGTTCCCAGTCAGGACTGCGAGACCAAGAGCCTTCACCCCTCTCCTCCTCCCCCCCCCCCCACCCCATAAGCTGAATTTCAGCCATTGTATCTGTGACAGACTGACACTATCCTGTGATATCTTGGTAAAATCTTATGGAATTAAAATAAATTTGTATTGAATTAAGTTAAACCTTACTGAATTAGGTTAAATACCTTTGCAGTCCATTGTATTAAAAATTCAGTTGTGTATGTGTTGTTGTGGAATTGTATGTACTGTCTCTTGTAGGAGGGGATGCTAATGTAATTCCTTCATTATTAGCCCTTTGAGGCAACCCCACTGGAGAGATCTGCATATACTAGTTCAAACTGGATTCTCCAGGGCCCGACAGACAAAGACAGGATTTTTGGATAAATAGCCTGGTTTTAAATTGACTCGGACTTCTTTCTGATCTAGTAAATATACGGGGCCCCAGGTCTGTGAAGGACCCCACTCCTTTGAGAAGGGTTGGGAAGTCTTAGCCTACGGAGGCCTTAACATGGGGTGCTAGCTCTGATCTGAGGCTGTTATAAACTTGTGACCGTTGAAAGACTGTTCCTGCCAGAGCCCATGTTAGAGTTGGGGTGATCTCTGACAAGCTTATTGGCTTGAGTGTAGGTTCTTTTTTTGTTTTAATATGTTTTCTCTGTAGTGCTTTTACCATGAGAATAAAATAAGCTTGCATAAAAAGAGCTGCTTGGTACTTATAACCATGGGCAGTCACACTTAAACATCTCTAGAAAGAAAGCAAGCAGGTGTGCTTTGGGCAGCCCATCTCTGCTGAGGTTAACTAGGGCCCTACCAAATTCGTGGCCATGAAAAATGCATCACAGACTGTGAAAATTGGTCCCCCCACACACAATGAAATTTGGTCTTTTGTGTGCTTTTACCCTATACTATACAGATTTCACAGGGGAGACCAGCATTTCTCAAATTGGGGGTCCTGACCCAAAGATGAGCTGCAGGGGGGCGCAAAGTTATTTTAAGGGAGATTGTCGTATTGCCACCCATACATTTGCGCTGCTGCCTTCAGAGCTGGGTGGGTGGAGAGTGGCTGCTGCTGACTGAGAGCCCAGCTCTGCAGACAGCAGTGCAGAAGTAAGGGTGGTATGGGGTGGCAATACCATACCATGCCATCCTTACTTCTGCGCTTCTGCTGAAGGCAGCTCTGCCTTCAGAGCTGGGATCCCAGCCAGCAGCCACCATTCTCCAGCTGCCCAGCTCTGAAGGCAGCACCGTCGCCAGCAGCAGTGCAGAAGTAAGGGTAGCAGTACTGCAACCTCCCCTACAATATCCTTGCAACCTTTCCCCCTCCCCCTCCCCAACTCCTTTTTGGGTGAGGATCCCTACAATTACAGCACTGTGAAATTTCAGATTTAAATAGCTGAAATCATGAAATTTATTATTTTTAGAATACTATGACCATGAAATTGACCAAAATGGACTGAATTTGGTGATGCCCTAGGAATAACATAGTGAAGGCAGGGAACTGTGCAGCCTGGAAATACCTCGGTCACATGGGAGTGAGTTGTTGTTCTCCTCCCCAAAAGGCAATTGAGGGGGAGCTGGGAGTCTGAGGGTGGTGCCCTTGCTGGAGCACTGAGGGGAAATACAGGTGCAATAGTCCTGAACTGCAACAGTATCTCTTCCCCTAAAAGAATTACCAGCCAGGGCAAACAGGTCTAAAAGTTTTAAATTTAGAGGTGTACAGATCATTGGGCTGAGGGAGAGTCCCGGAAACCAAACAGTGGTGACATTAATAAATTGTAAGCAAGTAACCAAATGATTATGTACCAAACTCCTCTTAAACCTACCACCACTGGACCAAAAGATACCCTCTTAATGAATTAGCTACCTGTACAACAAGAATAAACAATGGTTAAGAACAAAAATACTAGGAATTAATGAATGAAGATGGGAGCAGCAGAAGCCAGGAAGAGGTCAAACTTCTGCCCCCTTCCTGCTCTTATAAGAACAGCTGTGAGCTCAAACTGAAAGTAATTCAGCAGTGCCATTGCCATGGTAGCTCACCCACTCCTTCCACAAGAAATTGCTGAGCTGTTAGAGTGTGAATCTACAACATTCCCTTTGTTTCCTTCTCCGGTCCAGGCACAGCTGGAGGGCTGGGACAAATTAAACTTGAGTCTTTTGAAAGGTGCAAATGTTGTTTTCCTCACCAGTGTATGTAAGGCCCTGATTGGGTGTTGCAAAAAAAGTTTGAAAATCTTATATGATGAGGTTAGATTCCTTTATTGACAACCTCTGGTAGCTGCACAGCTAGGAGCTAACCAGGTACAGTACTTGGTTGTTGCTTGTATTAGGATGCACGTCATTGTGATGGTTCTTGGGGTACCCAGGACTGAGAGTTACCTTGTTACCCCCTGCCTCCAACCTGAGGGAGTTTTGCCCATGCCTGGCTGCTCCTTACCACCATTAGCCTTTCAGCCACTTGAACTCTTTCCCCTGGGCTATGCCAGCCCTGTCTACACCTTGCAGGTTAACAAAAGGTGCACCCCAATCCATTTGAATCAGTCCTCTGTGATATGCTGCCCTGGACACAGACTACTCACAGAAATCCCAGATCCTCTGCTCCCAAAGGTGCAGTGTGTCCCAGTTTACTAATTTTACCTTAAATCGCTGCTCCCATAAATCAGACAGACTTGTGAACCACTTGCAGTAAAACAAAAGTAGATATTTGTAAGCAAAGAATAAAGATTTAACTACAAAAATAGCTATAATACAAAACAAAATCAAAATGTGAAGCTGCATCTACATTTATTAATAAGTTACCTTTCCTAGCTAATAATATAGGTTTCCTACTCCCCGATGTTAAGTCTGTTTCAGAACTTCACAGAAACCAGGATCAATTTTTCATGAGAATACCTTGTTCCTCAAGATGTCTTCTCAGTGGCAAGATGCAGAGTACGTTTCCCTCCTTTGTGACAGGTTTCAGAGTAGCAGCCGTGTTAGTCTGTATTCGCAAAAAGAAAAGGAGTACTTGTGGCACCTTAGAGAGACTAACAAATTTATTTGAGCATAAGCTTTTGTGAGCTACAGATCACTTCATCAGATGGATTCAGTGGAAAATCACTGTAGCTCACGAAAGCTTATGCTCAAATAAATTTTAGTCTCTAAGGTGCCACAAGTACTCATTTTTTCTTTTTCCTTCCTTTGTGTTAGCCTGAAACAGTTTTTTGTTTCTGTTCATAGGGTGAACCCCTATCTTGTCATAATGTTTCTTTTTTACCTTCAAGTGGTTTTGATTGTTTGCAGTTGCCTCTGATGATTTTCCATTGAAAGCTTTGGTATTGAGCAAGGTTAAACAATTGAGCCTTGCATTGCATCAGTGGCAAAACAGGATGGGGTGGCAACTCGCTCCTGCTGAATAGGCTATCACTGAGACATTATCCTCTGGTGACTAACATTTACACCAAGTCCATAAAGCATACTTTCAACATACATATATGATTACTTAAATATTACCTATACATACACCATGCAGTGATTATGAATCTCAATGAGTTATGAGCTTTCTGTAGCTACCTTACATGTTACTTTTTATGGATAAATATCCTGTAAGATATGTTTGGTGTAGTGACTTTGTCAAGCCTGAGTTAAGTGTTATTTGCAAAGAACAGGCGACCCTTTGCCAAGGAACCTCTGTCACAGAGACCACACAAGAAATATTTTAACAAGTAAAATATCCTAGCACAGAGTATCAGCTTTGTGATGAGTGAAAGTGTGAGAAGGAAAGTTGCCGAGTAAGACTCCTCGTGACATGGAATGGAACTCGTGTAGGAGGTTACAAAATCCAAAATGAAATATTATTTGGACTGACAGTTTAATTCTCTTTTGCACCCCAGACTGGACAGGAGGCATTTACTTTGTTTTTACTTCTTTGATTTAGTGGCCAGCTTTAGCTTTTTGTTGTTTCATCTTGTTCTGACACCACTGTGTGCATATCTTCTAAATATAAAAGGGGATTATGTACCTTATTTTAAATTCCAGGATGCACAAGAATTCTTGCGTTGTTTAATGGATCTGCTTCATGAAGAGTTAAAGGAACCAGTCATGGAAATAGAAGATACCCACTCTACAAGTATAGAAGAGAGTATGGAAGAAGACAAGATCCAGTCAGATGTAGATTTCCAGTCCTGTGAATCTTGTGGTAGCAGTGATAAGGCAGAAAATGAGGCTGGTTCCATACCCTTCTCAGAGGACTATGCAGAGACTACTACGTTAATTCAAGATGTTGAAAACCACTCCCTCACAACCAAAGATCGGCAGAAAGAAAAAACACCATGTAACAAGCTTAACCGGGCAAGTTCTATGGAGGACTTGAAAAAAGACACAAACACTGCTTCAGAAACTGCTGAATTTTTACATAATCCAGGAACAATCAAAGTACAAATACACAGCAGAATTTCAGGTGACTGTATGATCAGTTGCTAATGTGTAATTATAACAAAATCATAGTTGTAGCTGAAATGCATGTAAAAGTAAAAATGAGGGAAACCATTCTAGATGTATAACTTGTCATGTATCCCACGAGAGTAGATTGGTTTCTAAACTGGTGCTCAAATTCATTAATGTGGTACTTCGATTACATGTTTGTTTAATCCATTTTGAAGTCCAGTGACTATTTACCAACTATTCAAGTTTTGTAACAATTGAAAGACTTCGGATAACATTACATTTGGTGATTGCCTTTGGATTTTATTGGTTCATCATTTCTGCTTTAACAGTTGCTGAATTAAAACTGAATTTTCTTATACACAAGTGTTTAATCAGTCACCTACTGGTGTGCTAAAATGTAAGTTATCTAACTGTTTTGCAGTTCAACCTGAAGCAAAACTTTACTGTTGGAAAAATTCGGCTGTGCAGTAATACAAATTTCTGTTGCAGATTACATCAGTGATGTCCACATGACTGATCTGTCAGGACCGCAAAGCCCTCCCTCAAACGAAGGAGTGAATACACGTTTATCAACCTCTCCTCCAAAATCAGGCTCATTATGGTCTGGATTGGCACCTGCACACAAAAAAGGTATAAGCTTCTTTTTCTCTTTGCATTACATTGCTCATAAGTGTGCCATTCGTTTTTGCCCTTTTTTGCGGGGGGAAGAGGGTGTATTTAATATTGACACTATATGCTGCCAGGCCTCTACTTAGAGAGTTGACACCGTGCTAATGGGATACAGAGCTTCTCATGATTTTCTACATCACTGTGTCTTTTCACTTTATTGGAGAATGGTGTGTCACTACCAGTCATTATAAGCAGTTGTGTATCCATAGCACTTCCTGCCTCTCCAGTTGTTTTTGTCTCCTTGCTCTTGAAGCATGGAGCAATATTTTTCTTGATCTTTCTTTATAGCACCTGATTGGAGAAATGGAGGTGGCGGGAAGAATGCTCATAGAAGGAAAAAAGTTGTGTTTTTAGAGGAGAGTCTGGAAAGGAGCCCATTGGGTACTCAAGAGAGAGGCTTCTTGCGGGAACAAGGCATCAGTTGAGTCTCCCCAGAGTGAAAGAGCTCATGCCTGTTCCTACTGCTGTAGGCAAGTTCACCCATTGTAGCAGTCCTAATTTCTGCTACCCACACAGAGTGGTGGAGAGTCTGTTTAGGCTGCTTCCATTCTACAGTCTACTCATCAGTAATTGGTCAGCACCTAAAAGGGCTAGGCTCTCACTGCCTGCAGGGTTGGCTCTGACACAGTGCTCCTTTTCCGTTATTGCAGTCTCCCAGCACCAGGGATATGTTTTTATAGCAGTTTCTTCTGTCTCCACAAAAGGTTCCCCCACTTTGTACCCTGGCTGCATCTCTCTCTGTGGTCCCTTTATAGAGTTGACACCAAAATGCAAGTCCTCCAGCAGGGGCAGCTCTATCTTACTCCACTCCTCGAGCTTCCTGATCCCTTTCTTTCCTCTGGATGAACCTATGAACAGCTTGGTGGAGAAGTGATCTGAAGTCCCATTGTAGCAGATCTTCTCTCCACCATCTGTCACAGCTTTAACTCCAAGGGACCCCGAGCATGCTCAGATTCCAGGCAGCCTACTCAAAGCATTAGGAAGTTGATTGTGGTCTCAACCAAACTTCCAGAAATTCCCATTCTGACAGGCTTGCTGTTCCCTCATCTGTGGCAGAGGTGGTCAGCCTAATAGCCGGCCTTTCTCCAGCCATCAGCAGGAGTCTGAGCAATTTCAATGGAAAGCCACTCTGGTACTCTGCTTCATTATACTTCCTTTCCTTTGCTGAGGATCTGGACAACAGTGGTGTTTCAGACATGGCCCAGAGGGGTTGCCTGCATCCCCCTTTTGGGATTGTTGCCAATGTGCAAGACTCTAGATATAGTGTGATAATTCATTGATGTAAATTGTTCCATAATAATCCATGGTTTTGAGTTTGCTGCATAATTGCGCTTCAAAATCTGAGCATTCATGAATAATTGCTGAAGATTTATTTATTTATGGTTGTGAAGAAAACCTTCATACAGTGATGCCTGCTATATTTGGCAAAGAGCGAAAGACCACAGCTCTCAAAGAGATGTTAACTGACCCATTCCTGTTGATGGTATGTCAGCACTGAAGTCTAACAAGAATAATTTAAATGGCAACATTGTTTCACTCCTGGTCAGCTCTCCAGAAATATCAATCTAATGCCATAATTGTGTGTAGTGGAAGATATGGGGCAGATTGCAGTGAGGCTCGTGTCGAAGTTTGCTGGAGTGGGGAATGAGAAATTCATTCTTCCTCACTCAGATTTAAAGTTACCTCCATCTTTGTCCAGAGTGGAAATAATAGAGATCTGTCCCCTGCCCTGTACCAAAAGTCTTAACTGCCTCCTGATTGCCAAAAGCAGAACTGTCTCCTGTGCCTTCCTGACTCTCACAAGGGCAAACCGTCCCCTACCCAGAAGCCAATACCTCTGTTTCCCCCTCCAACTACATCTGTCATGCAATTATGCATTTTCAGTATGGAGATCTCTGGCAAATTGAAAATGTGAAGTGTTCTAAAACAGTTTAACATAAAAATACATGACTGAAGGATACTTTACTGGGACCAGGAAGTGGGCATTGCTGCATAACTCATGGATTCCTGCAAAATGCACATCTAAAGTACCACATGAAAAGAGGACTTGCCAGTGAGATTTCTTGCTTGCTGGCTTTTCTTCCTGCCAGTATTCTCTCTTCAGATCCAAACTCTTCCCTTTTCCAAGCCTATTTCAGCTAGCAATGAGGCAGGGAGGCAATTTCAGTTACATGAGACAGCAGGCACTCAAAGGTATTTGCTTAGGGGCCATCCAGTTAGTGTATGGAGTTCTTTTGTCTATGAGGCAGCCTTGGGGAGATGCATCCCTGTCGGGGAGGTCTGTATGGAGCTGTTTGTTTACCTTTTCACTGTTTTTGGCCCCACACTTTGCTGTTCCTTATTTGTATTGGCAACTAGCAAATCAGCAGGTCCACTGCCAAGACTCCTATAGGAGGAGTTTTGGGGACCTTAGTCTGTTGGGTAGGGTACTGCAAGAGCATTTGCAGTCTATATCTTGTATGATGCTTCTAGGTTTTAGTCTCTAATGTAGGGGGGCCAGGAGACTGTTTTTGAAGGGTTTTTTGTACTCCAGAGAAGCAGCTATTGTTCATCTAATACAGATCACAACTTGAAATTATTTATACTTGATTTCCAGATCTGTTGGGGAAAATCCCTCTGAGAGCTTTAGAGACTGCTCCACTTAGGCAGTCTCAGCAGGGGGCAGGTTTTCTATTTTTCAGTCAGTCTGCTTTTTAAATTCTGTATCTATCACTGACTCATCCCAGTTTGGCCCAGCATAATCAGTGCCTCAGCATTTCAAGTCTGTATCAGTTGAGTCCTTTGGACCAAGATATATTGAAGACTCCCTGCAAAACTGTTACGGTCAAATGAGGCTAGCATATGCTCTCAGATGTATGAACTTTATACTCTGAGTGAGAATATGCTTAAAATGGGCCTTAATCTGAGAGCAATACACTAAGGATTCTAAGATTGCCCCTCTAATAGTCTGAGTTTTACTTAACTTAAATGCTAGCCTTGGAAATTCCACTAGGAAAGAGAGAAGGATCAAGCATGGTTGTCTGTCTACCTTAATTCTACTAGGAACCCACAGGAACAATTGAGCTTAGGAGATATACTAACTCAGCCATAGCTGCCAGTAATTTGGCTGCCTGGTTCCGTAGGGGATGAGATAATGGGGAAAGGGAATTAGTTCTTTTATCTCAATCCTGAAAAGAGGTGGCACGTACTCATTTAATCCTGTCATTTTAAAAACGGATTCAGGCAAAGCAGAATCAAAGGTTACACACTGTACTTTGAACCCTCTTTAACCATTTTTATTCTTGTCTTTTTATATTAGTTCCAACTGTATCTTCTCCAAAAAAGAAGAAACACAAGAAATACAGGAGTGTCATATCTGACATATTTGATGGGACCATCATAAGTTCAGTGCAGTGCCTGACTTGTGATAGGGTGAGTGTAGGGAAATGTTCTGACGTGAATGTGATGTTCATTTTTATATTAAAATATAATAGTTAGTTTCAGTCATTTTACCTTTACATGTGTAATCTTTCTCTTGGGATTTCTCTTGTGGCGGGCTCCCTGGGCATTCAAGCAAGGCTGCTGGCCCCTTTCTGAGTTCTGCAGCTGTTATGTCTCCTCAATTTAATTTTGTAGCCCCTAATAGTAACTGTTGCAACCCTTCTTTAATGTAGACTCTTGCCTCTCATTTGGGAATAGAAAGAACATAAGCCCAACTGAAACTCAACAAAATTGTGGGTGTTAGTTTGCAACCAAATTTTTTTTCCAAGTGCAGCAAAGTTTTCGTTTACCTTCCTCTTCCTTCCCACCATCCAGGAGGTTCCCACTATTGGTTATAAACTAGCTGAACAGCTATGTTACCTTGCTTAGACACACAGCAAGGTGTGTGTGCAGGTGAAGGCCACAGTTCCTTTTCCTATGGTATTATGGCTAACCAAGGACTGTGGTGTCTACATGCTGTCACTCACAGATTGCTAATATCATTCAGAACTGCTCATTCAGTTATATGTTAAGCTATGAGGTGCATCTTTTCAATTCTTCTGTTTTTAAATAAGAATAAAGGATTTCTCCTCCCCCCCAACACACAGCCTTTGCCTGTGAAAAGCAGTTCACGGCAGAAGAAAGGAACCCAATATGGAGGAGGAATCTTTTATGTCTGCAACTTCATTTAGCAGAGAAATCCAATCATGGTTTGCCTGACTTCCTAACACACACAACTTCCTCAAGGAAAAATTCCATGTAATATAAAATAGTCTAACTGCTACATTGGATTAGAAAAGGCAAGTCATTAAGTGTTTTTAATTATCTGGAATATAGAAAAGGGTAGCTAGTCATACTGTTTCAACAGCCTCATCATGCAAGTTAGGGCTGAGAAAATTCAGGTCTTGTTAAAAACATTTAAAATTAGATTTTTCAAAGTGGTTTGAAGTCCTAGTCTGCCTTATGAAGCTCAGCTTCCTGCTGGAAAGTGTAATGTTCTTTAGTAAAAATGGCAGTGCCCACTGAAAAAAGCAAGTCCCATTTCTTCATAGTGCCACTTAAAAAGTAGCAGGTAATTAAAAAAACTTCTAAAAATGATTCTTAGCAAAAATTTACTTCTAAGTTATTATAACAAACCACTTCAGTTTCCTTTAAAAATAGCCCCAAAAGTCAGAAGTGCTCATTCTTATTTGGAGGGGGAGGGCTGTTTCTAAGTAAAACACCATCAAAATAATTTGAATAACGTTTGGAAGAATTAGCACCCATGAGAGCCATCTGTGAAAAGCTCTTTACCACTAACATGACCACTACCATGGGATAAACCAGCGGGGGTTTATAAAAGAGCCATTGTTACTACTTTAGCTATAAAAGAATTACCAGGTGCACTGTTCTTCCAAAGACTGGTTTTATGACCCAAATCCATTTAATTGATAATTGAGAGAGTGCCATCTAGTGGAATTTTAGGAGTAAAACACTGAATCTTTTGTTAGCAGTCACTCTTTTGATCTAACTTCTCAAGATTATAAAATAAAGTAACAAAATACTGTAGTGTACTTTACAAAATTAGAATTAATTGCTTATTTCTTTTAACAAAAGCCTAATTTTCCTCCCTACTTCATTTTTTGCATAGGTGTCTGTTACCCTGGAGACTTTTCAGGATCTGTCATTGCCTATTCCAGGTAAGGAAGACCTTGCCAAACTGCATTCAGCAAGTCATCAGACTTCTCTAGTCAAGGCAGGGTCGTGTGGTGAAGCATATGCTCCCCAGGGGTGGATAGCATTTTTTGTGGAGTACTTTAAAAGGTAAGTGATTCTCTTTATAGTGCTTAGATTTTAAAATTGCAGTTTCTGCTCTACTGGCAGAACATTTGTTGTGTTTTCTGTCAATGATGTTTCAGGTTTGTTGTCTCATGTGTTCCTAGCTGGTTTTGGGGTCCAACAGTAACCTTACAAGATTGTCTTGCTGCCTTTTTCGCCAGAGATGAGCTCAAGGGTAAGCCACTATTTAAAATACATATCTAATGTGCCTTCTTTTTAAAACAAGGTAAATAGATGAGGTATTTTACTTTTGCTTTTTTTTTAAAATTGAACCAACGCACACATCAGACTTTTAAAAATATTCCTGGTCATAGGATCAACCTTTGTTGTTGTTTTTTTCTTTTAATAAACCACTTTTTAACTGGATTTTGAAGCAAGAATTTTCCACATAAGTTTTCTTGGAATTATACAATAATGGAATTTCTCTTCATAAAATAAAATCAGATGAAGTTCAGGACATTTTCAGTCTAAATTTGGGAATTTGCTCCTTCTCTTGCCTTTAAAATGTGTACTGTTCCCTTTTATTTTAAAATGATTAAATCATCCAACATAATCCAGAATATATTTGTAATGTTTGGGAGCATAAACCCTAAGAAAACCATATCATACATTTGCTCAGTGAAGTGCTAAACTTTCTCTAGAGCAATTCAAAGTCTTCAGGCACGAACTGAAAACATTTAACCTGAAAAATAAATGATCCCTGAAATTACGATGACGCAATCAAAGCAAGAGAAAAGTGTAATAGCTATTGTAAATGGCAGTTATCAATAAAGTATAGTGGATAGCTTGAAGAATAACTACTTGTGTTTAGAGAATAATGGTTGTGTTTCCCCCTCCTCCCCCCCAATATCTACAGGTGATAACATGTACAGTTGTGAAAAGTGTAAAAAGTAAGTCATCTTTTACCTTGCATTTGCTTTGATAAGCCTTGGTCTTGATCAGCACATTAATGTTGCTGCAGAAGTTTTAATGTGTGGAAATAAATGCAACATACAGTGACTTTCATAGATGAGAATCCTGTACTTTTGGTACAAGGACATTTTTGATGGGCAGCTCGTTGTTATGAGAGCTTGTACTATACCTCTAAAAAGTCTAGTAACAATGAAGATGTGTCAGCCAGGAAGTGCTTTAGGGATGAGTCAACCATATTGGGATTGTGATGGGACCCCAGGGTGCAGCCTGGGACTGCTCTGTGGGACCACTGTGCCCCATTACCTCTCCAGCCTGGGCTGTCTCTCTTAGTGCTTTGCTAGTGACAAGCAGTAAAACCCTCCAGGCACTGTTATCACTCAACACAACTGCATGTGGAGCCCCACACCCAGCTAAATTGCATGAATGCTCCCAGAGCCACTCATAAACCACACAGAGAAAGGCACCAGCTAAATCCCCCCAGCTCCCCGCCTTGCACCTTGGGAATATACCGTCTTGCACTGTTCAAGACCTTTTCTTGAGCAATGCAAGTTTATTAACTGGTTCGCCTCTTGGAACAGAAATTGGACATACACCAACCTTTGTGAACCTGAGCAGATTTACCAAGCACTTCAGGCAAACTCACTGGTAAAGGTAAACAGTAAAACAAATTTATTGATTACAAAACATAGATTATAAGTAATAGGCAAAAAGTCAGTCACGAAAATAAAATAAAATATATAAGCACGCAGTCTAAGCCTTAACTCTCATCATACTTGACAGTATTTAGATCAAGCAATATTCTCACCCCCATTGGATCTTAGTCCTTAATATACAGGTTTGTCTCTTAAACCTGGGCCAGTCTCCTCTGTTGAAATCATCAGTCTTCTCAGCATCCTTGTTGCTTGCATAGGTGGGGGGAGGAGAAAAGGCAAAGCATGGGGCCTCGTGTTCTGTTTTATACCCTTACTCCATGTGCTTGGAGAACATAAGTCCAGGCATGTTTGATGGGCATTGCTGAGTCACAAGGTGAGGCTGAGCAATTTCCCTGGTGTGGCCTTGTGCAAGTGAGTCATTGCATTGTAGCTCCCTTGCTGGATAATGGCTGTTGATGGTTGTTCAACACCCGCCAGGGCGTTGGTTATCTCCCTTAAAAGAAATATATCATCTAAATGTATAGCAACCCTTTGTATTACTGTAAGATAAATTCTTAATTGTTAATGCAGTCTAAATTATGATATTTTATCAAAATAAAGGAATGAAACACTGTCAGACTCTTAACAGTTGTTGCTGTTATACATAACATTGTTTTCTTGTTCAAGCATCATTGTATAATTTAAATATTGTATAGGGACAGTAAAATACATATTAGCACTCCATTAAAATTATTTATTGATACTCTGCTGCGGTTAAATTTTCTTCAAGAATGAATTTATTTGACAAAAACTGGAATTCAGCTATAATTTGCTTTCATAAAGTCTAAAAGCTCAATCTTTTCCCCATACTAAGAAAATCCATTGGCTAGATAGAACTGGTAGGCATATACATAGTTACTGCTTTGAATTATTCAATGGAACAGATTTTCTCTGCTTCAAGGTTTCATTATTCATATCACTTTGGCTTCAGTAAGTCTAGTCTGCATTCCAGAAATATTTCAGGTTTACTAATGTAACGCACAACCCTAAGACTTCATCGTCATGTTTTTGCTGAGTTGGCACAGGAGGTGAAACATTTATAGGACTAAATGTTTTTCTTCTTTGCTTAGGTTAAGAAATGGAGTGAAATTCTGCAAAGTGCAAAAATTTCCTGAGGTAATCACATGCATTTTAAAATGTTTCTTCTGCATGATTGGGAATGCGGCAAGGTTAATGAGTTGCATACAAAGTAGATTGTGTCTTGCATGTTAAAAAATGTAGCAGCATGCTTGCAATCCTGAAAAAAACATGTTCGCGTCTAATTACATTTGTTCAGGTACTTTACAAGAAAGTTAACAGTAGTTAAAATGAAAGGTAAAGTTGGAAGAAGAAGAAGAAAAAAGAAATGTTTTTCCTACAGTCCTGTAGCCAGCCTGTGGAATTCACTTCTGCTGGAGGTCATAGAGTTAAATACTGTAGCTGAGCTGGAAATGTTTCTGACTTGTTAGGTTTGTAGCTGTGCATGCTAAAGGTAATTAAATCTTATCCTTCAGAGCATCAGCTGGTGACTGCAAGAAACGTGAAGGAATTTGACCCTGGTGACAGCCTTGCACAAATAATTAAATGCAGTAGGGGAAGAGCTTTGCCCTTTATTGAAACATCAGGTTTTGGCAGCTGCTCAGTGCTGGCCTTTAGGATTTTTGCAGGATCAGTAAGATGATTTTTGGGGGGAAATCCCAAATGCAACTAATTTAAAATAAATGGGGAGGATCCTGAGGCTGCCATCAGCTGCCTCCGACTGCAGAAGAAATTGATTCCAGCTGTTTGTACTGGAGCCATAGGAGTCCCTAAGATTTTAATAGTGTGGGAGGAAGGGCAATAGGGCCTCTGCAGTATAGTTGCTATATAGAAAATTACACATCAATTAGTTCTAAATTACAGATAGTTCTTCTTACAGATACTGTGCATTCATCTCAAAAGATTCAGACATGAGCTCATGTTTTCCACAAAAATTGGTACCCATGTATCCTTTCCCCTGGAAGGACTTGATCTTCAGCCTTTCGTTGCTAAGGACAGTCCAGCTCAGATTGTGACATATGATCTCTTGTCTGTCATCTGCCATCATGGAACTGCCAGCAGTAAGTATTGATTTGTTGTTTCAGAATGCAAACATAGTGACAGATGTTCATTTTATGGATGTAGATGTGGGATTAAGGGTACCATTAAGATTTATTGGTCTGAAAGGTAAATATGGACAAATGGTGGTAGCAATATTAATTCCAAAATTGAGTAGTCTTACTGTTGTTTGAAGACAGAAGCTAGTACATGTTCTGGTTGATTGTTTGTTTTTTAAAGTGAGTTGTGACATACATTTGGAATGCTATTTAGGAATCTTGTACAATTTGAAGAAGAATGGATCAACCAAGCCTATGTCTTAAAAAAAAGTACTTATAAAAACCTTTCTAGTTAACCATCGGGGGAGGGATAGCTCAGTGGTTTGAGCATTGGCCTGCTAAACCCAGGGTTTGAGTTCAATCCTTGAGGGGGCTATTTAGGGATCTGGGGCAAAAATTGGGGATTGGTCCTGCTTTGAGCAGGGGGTTGGACTAGATGACCTCCTGAGGTCCCTTCCAACCCTGATATTCTATAGTTCTATACGATTCTATGATCCTGATGTTGTCTGCTACATAAATTCAAGTACACAGTACAAATAATGATACAATATAAAGGACTGCTCATCCCAGCTAGCTACACCACAAGCAAATACAATGTGGATAATAAAATAAGCTCCTCCGTCCACAAAGATCTGTGGAGAAAAGATGGACTTTGTGGCATGTCCAGAGAATTAGCTGATCTTGGCTCTCATTGTCAAGGGGGAGTGCACTGCACATTCCCCTTGTGAAGAGTATTCTGCCAGTAGTTCCTTCTTGTTTGGCTGAAAGATTTCCAGTCCTTCTGTTGTTATAAACTCTGGCAACCTGGCGTGGGAAGAGAGGCAATTTCTCATGTAACAGGGCCCCGAACATCTAAGACATAGATTTAACAGTAAATGCTTTCAGTTCTATCCTGAAACCTATTGGCATCTAATGCAGATCCAACAGCTCTGGTTGTAATGTGCTTCCCAATGATGCCCAAATCAATCAATCAAGCAGACATAACATTCCTTTCTACAGTAGACCTTCAGAGTTATGAATACCAGAGTTATGAACTGACCAGTCAACCACACGTCTCATTTGGAACTGGAAGTACACAATCAGGAGGCAGCAGCAGAGACCAAAAAAAAAGAAAAAGACAAATACAGTACAGTACCATGTTAAACATAAACTACTAAAAAAAAGGGAAAGCAGCATTTTTCTTCTGAATAATACAGCTTTTAAACTTTACTGAGTCAATGTTCATTTATCAACTTTTGAAAGAACAAACATAATGTTTTATTCAGTTACGAACAATCTCCATTCCCAAGGTGTTCGTAACTGTGGGGTTCTATTGTAGTTAGATTCCATGTTATTCTCAAGAGTCAGAGACCAGGAGAAAACTAGGGTGCATTCAGTGAGAAATGGGAGTCAGAATAGGTTCTTTAGTAGGTTCCAAAGACAAGTACTTGTGGCACCTTAGAGACTAACCAATTTATTTGAGCATGAGCTTTCGTGAGCTACAGCTCACTTCATCGGATGCATACTGTGGAAACTGTATGTATGTCTTCTGCAGTTTCCACAGTATGCATCCGATGAAGTGAGCTGTAGCTCACGAAAGCTCATGCTCAAATAAATTGGTTAGTCTCTAAGGTGCCACAAGTAGTCAAACTAAAGATCACTTGGAGAGCAGAGCTTATGTTGAAAGAACATAACCATGTCTGCCTTTTCCCTTTAGCTGATGGGAATGGAACAAAAAGCTGATCTTAGTTTTATAAGGAACTTAAACCAAATTCTGTAGTAAAAAGTCCCTTTCATTAATACCATAAAACATATGTGGTGAAAACATGTACAATTTTCTGTCTCTTCACCTGTTACCTAAATTGTTCATAGCCTCACGTTTCACTGTACCTTCTGACTCTAGGTGGACATTATATAGCTTATTGCCGAAACAATTTAAATAATCTGTGGTATGAATTTGATGATCATAGTGTCACAGAAGTACCAGAATCCACTGTACAGAATGCAGAAGCTTATGTTCTCTTCTACAGGTAAGAAAGTGAATAAAAGGAGGAGAAAGGTCAGTGTCAGTATAAACCTTGTTCAAGTAAATGAATCACTTTTGAGCTGTTGGCCATTTGGCACCCAGCTTTTAAAATTAGGTTGCTAAATAAATTTTGTGAGACATTTGGATTTGGGGAGGGGAGGTTGGGTCAGTCAGACACTCAGCTATTGGCAAGAGACCCTGTAGTTCAGATGGAACTAATGGTAAGTATGTGTCACCACAAAATGAACTATGCTGGAGAAATGCTTTTATTTTATAATAGCCCTCAGAAGACACATTAACAATTCATAGCAATTTCAGTATAAGAAAAAAGGAGGCTGCACTCTTCTTCTGCAGAAGGCACTAATGCAGCAGCACTACCATAGTGGAAAGGCTTCAAGAAGATTTGTTCTAATGTGATATTGAGAGGAGCACTAAATGCCACCATGGAGATGCTTTGCTTTGCTTTAGTGAAAATGCTTTGCCACCAGTTTATTTTTTGATGTAACAATTACAAGGTGAAATTGCTTGAATGTTTAAATGCTTATAAAACTTCAGAATGAAGCCAGAGAGGTGGATCAGAACATTATTTGTGCAGATTGAAGATAATGAAAACTCAGTGAGATTACTAGAACTTGAAGAGTCTTAGAACTGGCAACTAAGATTGCCTCATTTTTATTCAGAGGATGATGCATATAGGGAGGATTCTGCACACAGACAGACTAAGATTGTTAGAGCTATAAAGGGAGTTGAGGAAACTCTTCAGCAGCTGGGAACTGGAACAACAGGGGTTTTACTGTGTGCTTATTTTTCTGTGTCCTGGTCTTTTTCTGAAATTGAGACAGTGTAAAGGAGACACCTGCTATTACCATCTTTAGTCTCTGTCACTTTTATACTTGGAACTGTACATGCAGTCTCTTACCTTTTAACTGTTTTACAACTATTAAACTATTCTGTTTTTAAGCATTACATTCTTTATACTGACATCTAGTTTTAATTAACAAAGGATATGTGTTTGCTACCGGAAGTTGAATGCTGAGTCTAGCAGAAATAAGTTACAATAGAATTGCACAGATGAGTAGATACATTCTGATAATATTTTTGTCTTTGCCAGAAGCACAAGATTCAGGCTGCTGGACAAGATGTGGTCATTGATCTGACCCAGAATGACTGTATCTGTGTTCCTTTTAGGAATAGACCATATTGTCAAAAAGAACACTGTGCTTGTTGTGAGCAAACGCTTCAAAATTAGAATACAAACTCAAGCATGTGGAATATTTATATCTTGGTAGTACATATTAAAATTCAAATCCTTTATTTAAATAGGTGTCTCTTCTGTTGGTTATTTTAACTTGAATTAAAATTATTTAATGGTATAGTAATGGGATATTTTTAATTGGGTTTTTAGGTGTATTAAATGTAATGACCCAGAAATTCAGTGAAGGAAAAAGTTGGTTTCCAAACCTGTGTTCAGAGTAAATCAGCACCACACATAAGGATACATCCTGTGCTTAATGCTTTTTTTAATTCATATAATAGGAAGAGCAACGAAGAAGCACGAAGAGAGAGACAGAGGGTATCAAGTCTGTTGACTATGATGGAACCAAGTCTCCTGCAGTTCTATATTTCTCGACAGTGGCTGAATAAATTCAAGACTTTTGCTGAGCCAGGACCTATTTCAAATAATGATTTCCTCTGTATGCATGGAGGTGAGACTGCTAATCTTTTATGAAGTACCAGTAAAACAGAACATCTACCTTTGAGGATGAAGATTTATTTCATTGGCCAGCAGGGAATTTTTTAAAATACAGGAACTTGTATGTAATCAGTTTCTTATTCTTTACTCTTATCAGTTACCCAGAAGCCAAGGTTATTTATTATCTTGTCATCATTTCTGGTTAGGGACCTACTTTAAGTGTTTTACAGTCAAGGTCTGACCACAGTGTGTAATTCCACAAAGAGTGTATATAATAATTTTTCTTCTGTGTGCATGTTTTCCATAGCACCCTAATATGGTCTGCATGTTTTCAAAACATTTATATTGATTTTTTGTTGTTTTATACCTTGGATTACATCGTTATATTTCCCTAATAACTGTTTGGACTAACACCTTGTAACCTAAATCCTTGTCACAACTACACCCTGAGGATAAAAATCCCAGGAACCCAAAAGTGATAGGGCACAACAGGGTATCCAATGTGAAAACAGTAATGATTAAGGACACTTTCTTGCATGTTTTGTACACAAATTTTAAGTTGTCCTTCCTCTGCTAGACATTCGTGAAAACTGTTTTGTGATGTCACCCTTAATTTGGCATCTGATTTTCTAAGCAACCACCACGCAGTATCCAGCACCTTCTCCCAAGTAACCATGTGCAAAAGAGAAAATATTATGCGTGTGGCCATTTGCAGGGTGTAGGTGTGCAGTAGGAGAACCTGAGCCTAAGAGAACCACCTCCTCATTGTTCAAGGCTGCTACAGATGCCAGTGTCACGATCAGGACATGGATGGTCTGACCTAGTGGTCGGGTCGGGAGTCAGGCTGGGTCAGATACCGGGAGATCAGAGTCAGACACAGGCCAGAGAGCAAACTCAAGAGTCAGGTGTCACGAGACAGGCAAGGTCAGGTTACCAGGAGATCAGCAGTAGGAGCAGGTATTGCCAGGGAAGCAGCCCTAAATATGGTGAACGCAGTTGCTATTCTGGGTTTAAATAGGAGCTATGAGCCAATTGGGATCCCTGTTGGTCCACCAATCAGTTCCCAGGACTGGGGTTTTCTATCACAGTTTGGCTCCTCTTCTGACAACAAGTGGCAGGTTGGAATTTACTCGTGTCAGAGTCCTGTGGACCAGCATTCAAGACCCCCAGTCCCTTACATCCACGTGTGCATCATCCTCGCTAGTTTTCCCCATATGGAGAGGCTAGAATGCTGTGTGTGTACAATAGCTGTTTATAGTACAGAGTGTTCGTACAGTCGTAGGAGCAACAGCAAATAATCCCCATAGCCTTTCTTCTGTTCCCCCTCTTCCTGAATTTTCATTATCCATAACCCTCTTTGTAGACTATTGATGCTATGTAGAAAGCCTGAAGAGCTTTACTGAGTAGTGAGTGGAATAGAATTTGGTAAGTCACAATCAATGGCTTTTATGTGAGTAATCTAGAAGTTCTTAAGTAGCAATTTTAAATTAGAATTTAATCCTACATTTAAAAAAACATTTTACAACCAGCATTCTTAAAAGATGCCTTTACAATCAATCCATTTCTGCTTTCAAATATGTCTGAATTAAATCTTTGATGTGATTCCCTTCAGCTTTTCCAGTAAAATTTTCAGCCACACCTTAAAGAGAGTGGGGCCTCTTTTAAGAGATTACTCTTGAGTTGGTACTTTGACGCATCATTTAAAACAACATTTACTATATTATATCTTATATTTTGATTTGAAGTGGTCAAAAGGTAGTTCGTGACTTAGAGATCTTTAAAACATTAGTTATCTCTTTTCCTAACTCTATGTAGAATAGCCACCCAAAAAAAAAAAAATGTAGTAAGACTTTTTTCTTCTTTTATAGGTGTTCTTCCACATAAAGCTGGTTTTATAGAGGACTTGGTTGTAATGCTACCTCAGAACATATGGGATACCCTATATAGCAGGTAACTGACACTGCTCTGCGCTGTGGTTTGAGAGCCAGCATTTGTGCTAAGTCGTGAGTTCACAAATTTTAGGGTTAGTGTTAAAAATAGAATTCTGGATGAGAGAATGGAGTGCAAGGCGCAGATTTAGGAAATCTGCTTTGTACAAGACAACCCAAGTAAATGGTTTTACAGGTAACTGGGGAATCATACCAATAAATTCTATATATATTCTACAAAATAACAAAGCATGTCAGCAAAACATGCTTTGCAAGAGGTATTTTGAAGGAACTGTGTATCACAGCTTCCTAGCTATAGAAAGAGCTAGTTTTCTGTTCCCTTGGTTTTGTCTTTTTTGTCTGTCATCTGCCAGAATTATTTCAAAATAACTTACTTCTGAGGGTTCTCTGTAATTCCTCTGCACTCCTCTAGCAGGTTGAGTTTGTGTGCCTCCTGAAGGAGTGACCCTTGTAAGGCCCAATTCTTTTTAAAGTAACAAAGCTTCATGGGAGCCCCATTGAGGTCCGTGAGGACTCTGTTGCACATTACACATTCCAATAATTTTTATCTTTTAAATCCCAGGCATCTAAGCATGAAAGTTCAGGCGGGGGTGTAATGATTTGTAGATCTCCCCAAGCAAAAAATGGAAATGTGTTCCTACATCCCCACCACCCAGCTTCTTCCCACTTCTTTATGGAGCTTGTCTTTTCATTGCACCTAACCCGTACAAGCAGTATCTCTTCCCTCTCTGTCCCGTCCCCCAGCCCTGAACTTGCCAGTGCCTCCCAAAGAGACACCCATTTCCATGCTTGTCATTCTCCTTCCAGCAGAGAAGGGTTTACTCCTCAAATAATTCTTTAGTGTTCCTGCAGAGATACTGGGAATTACTCTTTTACCTCCATATTGAGGGCCAGAGGAGGAAATGTGACCTGATTGTTTTTATTGTCCCTCCTACTGACTAACCAGTAGTGGTTAAGGCCACTAACCACCCCCACACTAAGTTCAACAACCAGAACTAGACCAAAGTATAACAGCTCTTAGGAAACTTCAAAAACACTAGAAAGTTACAGATCTTTTGAAAATACCATGTTCTGAGACATGCCCCTCCCATGTCTGATCTTATCCTTACTGCAAATCAGGGGTCTTGTCAGCATTTCAGGCTAGGCAGACAGTGCCTGCTGCCTTCTCTCTCTACAGCAGCGGTAGTCAATTTCTTGGTCAAGGTATAGTCAAGATCCAGCCGCCAGAGAAAATAATAAAAAATAACAATAATGATAATAAATAAAAAGATTTTGGGATCTGTTAAAAAGTGTCTGGCCGTCCCGATTTGGCCCATGGTCCACCTATTGACTACCTCTGCTCTACAGCTTGGTGGAGCAGTCTTTCTATGCTAATCTAATAGGCTTCTTTAGCTGAAGAAAACTGAAATTCTTATTGCAAATGTAGTTAAATTTCACCCATCAAAAACTAAATTAAAAAAATGTTCAGATTGTTGTTGTGGAACCAAGTAAAGGTGGACTAAGCCTGATTGGGACCAAACTGCCTTCAATACTTTCAGAGGACTTGTCTACATAAAAGTTGCACTGGTATAACTAATCAGTTTAAAATCATAACTTTAGGCCAGGTCTGTATCAGCAAACCCTTCTAGTATAGAGACCATTTATACCAGCAAAATAAGCAATACCCACCAAAACACATGTATGCCAGTATAACTACATCTACATGAGGCTGTTGTCAGTATAAAAGTGTAATAAAGAAAATCACACCTCTAACTAACATTGCTATCCCTGCAAAAGTTTGTTGCAGACCTGGCTTTAGTTAAACCAGTGTAACTTGTATGCAGAGCAGACCAGAGAGTAAACAAGTTCTATTCTATAGAGGTACTTATTAGAGCTGAGCAGAAATTGGCATTCCCATTCTCTGGGAAATTCTGACATTTCAACATTTGTTTTCATCCTGAAATTAGATGAAAATTTGAAATTTCAAAATTTTCTGCAGAACAGAAATTCTGAAATATTTGTATATGGAAATGTCAAAAAATTTTGATCAAAAATCATTTCAACATTTCCCCAAATCAGAATACTTCGTTCTGGATTGTTGGGATGTGCTGAAATGCTTTGTTTCAAGTAACTTCAATGTTAACCTGCGTTATCTTGTTGTGGTGCATTGCCGTTGGGAAGCCTGATATCCCACTCTCTCCTATGGGGCCATGTCCCTGACTAGACTAGATCTCCCACAAAGCTCTGAGCTCAGTGAGAGGGAAACCAGTGCATTGCCTTAAGGGAGTTACAGTTCTCCAGAAAGAAAAGGAGTACTTGTGGCACCTTAGAGACTAACAAATTTATTTGAGTATAAGTTTTCATGAGCTACAGCTCACTTCATCGGATGCATTCAGTGCTCCTTTTCTTTTTCTTTTTGCGAATACAGACTAACACAGCTGCTACTCTGAAAACAGTTCTCCAGGGAACCCAGTCAGGCAAGAATGGGGGCTGGAATTACAAATCTCATAAGACAATGCGCCATGATAGGGAAATACTGTTTAATGTTTTGTTGAAATGAAAAAAATTAAATATTCCATTTTAGGTTAACCATTCTCAAATGAAATATTTCATTTTGATATTTCTAACAAGAAATCAAATTCTTTTGGGAAAAATCAAAGTTTTCCCATGCAAAATTGAAATTTTCCAGAAATTGCCTTTTCTCCAAGGTATCCAGGTGCCTTCCAATTTAAGCAACATGGCTAACATTTGTCATGTGATATTTGTTCTCTCATCCTTTCCTCAGCGTTGGGGAGGTGGTGTCATTTTAAGTAAAGTGCTAAAAAGTGTACGTGTGTTCTCATGGTTCTAAATTTCCTGAAGAAGAAGAATGCTTTTAGTGGGTGCATTTCCCTTTTATTTTTAATAAGTAAACAGTATAATCAGCATATGACCTATTCAGTCGAAAATATATATAGGTAGAGAATATAGTTCAAAATCTAAAATGTGATCTTGTAAAGTATTGTTTAGTGCTTGAGCTAAAACAAGACTGTCACTGATTTAAATGCATCCATGAAGTTTGATGAGTAATAAGAGACAAAAATCTGAGTGGGTACAATATCTTATTGTAATGAAATAACTCAATTTTAATTTAAACAAAATGTGACATTTCTATATCTTGAAGGGTAATATCCTCACAAATTATTTTTTTGTAAATGGAGTGATAATCGTCTAAATAATCCTAAACAACCAAACTTACTATCTTCAGAGGTTTCAAATAAAATTCTCTTTGGATTCAAGATCTTAAATGCCAGATTTTAGACTGGAGCTTATTTGTACAGCTAAGTAAACAAGGCGTTGTAAAGTGGTTTTTATCATTGCTTCAAAGAACTGGCTTGCAAAAAAAAAAAAAAAGCACTTAGCATTAATTTTCAAAAACTCATCTGCATAATCAGCCAATGAAATAAAACAGTGTATCAGTTAGGTAGAATGTAAGCATCCTACAGCTAAATCAGATCCTACAGGTAGGATCAGATTATCCAAATTGCTGTGTCTCTTCCATAAATAATGAATTTCACTGGAAAGGAACACAAATTACCCTCAGTCCATAGTCTACATTTCAACCTGACCTTTCTGCTGAAACAAATATTATTCAGCATGATCTTTGTGGCTTCAAGCCATGTAGGCATTTGATCAGGAGCAGTCCTGTAGTCTTTGCTTTGTCATACTGCTGGTTTTCTAGTCCAGCCAATGCTGCACTGTCTCCAGGAGAATGGTACTGACTGCCCTGCGTTTTGGTATTAGCAGTGGCTTTGAAGATGACTTTCTTATGTGCTAGCAGTTGGCAGAAAAGGTAAAGATGTAGAAAAATAATCTTCTATGAACAAAACAGTGGACATTGAGCAAGTTTAGATGTTGGAATCATGTAGAGCAGTTGTTCTCAAACTTTTTATTCCATGGACCACTTGAAAATTGCTGAGTGTCTCGGTGGACCACTTAATGATCTTTCCAAATGTTGTGTGTATCGTTAGCTAACTATTGTAAAGCTTTTTGGATAAATGCGCTACATAAAAAAAACTTAATAATAATAAACTTTTTTTGTTCTACAAATAAAAGCACACAACTCATATTTTAATATTAGTAGTCTTACCTTTCTAATGCGATGGATGTGCCCTCTCTCCCCTTCCACAGCAGCCCCCAAGCCGGGGCTGGGAAGGAGGAGGGTCTCTCCCCGGCAGCCGCAGCCTTGGAGCTGTGGAAAGTCACCCCTTTCTCTGGCCACTGCAGCCCTGCAATCCCAAATTCCCCCCACCTCCTCTTCTCACCCCACAGAACTTGGTGACATGTTTGCAAATACATCGAAATCATTTTGGTGACATACAAATGTGAAGTGGCATTTTTAATGTGGCACATCAAACATGCTTATATTAGGATTTTGAATCAGAATTACCAGGTGAAGAGTTATTCTTTTGGATGATAATTTGTTTAAGCCATGTGGTGGGTGGATTTTAAAAATATACTGTTCCTTCTTTGTTTTTAAACTTCAGATAACTTTTTACTGGCGTAGGGTGGGGCTGAGGGTTTTATTGGTCTTGTATTCCACCTTCATAGTTTTGTTTTAGTTTTGTGCATTTAGTTTTGAGAAACAAAAGCGAAATAAAACAGCCAGAATGACTCTGTGCATGTCAGATAAACTGTGCATTTAAAAATGCAAATAAAATTGTTAATAACTGACTAATAATAGCTGCTGTTTGAATCCTCATCTGGGAGACATGTCCAAAAGTGTTTTGTTTTTTAAAGCTTTTTCTGTTAATTGTATTAATTTCTTTTTCTTCATTCAAAACTGTTGGGTTTAGAGGTAATAAACTGCTACTAGCTTTTTTGTGGTAGAGCCATGAAGGCTTTGGGGAGGGAGAGGGGGGAGTTGTTTGCATTTTTGTAGTGGATAGTATCAGAGCAATAAAGGTTATTTTTCTCTTTAAATATACTTTTTTTTTTTTTTTTAAACTTGGTACTGTTCATTGAAGGAACTTGTGGCCAACTCTCTTTATTAGGAGAAGATTTCAATAATAAACTATTCGGACTGGGTCTAGCGAGGCAGAATCTGAAAGAGATTTTTTCCAAAGATCAAATGCCAGTATCCCCAGTTATGGTAAATATTACTGTAGTATAGAGAATAAATGGTAGCCTATATGTGTCATAGTGACCAGAACCTGAGTGTATTACAGACAACTCTCAGCAGCTCTCGTTACTATGTGCAGCTGTGCTTTGCCCCAATTTACAGATGAATTATCCAGGGTAATAGCATTAAAAATAAGAAATTCAGCCTACACTGCTGTGTGTTTGCCACATGTCATTAAAACAAACAGAATCTGGTGCTGACATTCTCATGGCTATTAGAATGTGGAGGAGAAATATGAAATATTTGTCATTAAATTAATAATGAAATTTACTATGATTATAGGTATGGGGGAGGACCAGCTGTTAACCACCTGTATGTTTGTCATACCTGCCAAATAGAGGCTGAGAAAATTGAAAAAAGAAGGAAGACTGAATTGGAAATATTTATTCGGGTAAAAATTAGTAATCTGTATTCTCTGATTCTTTCCAGTCTTTTTGACTTTATCTTGCAGATTCTTCAGAAGCAATATTTTGACCAGGATTCTCAACTTCTTTCATAGTGTGACTCATATTTCAGTGTTTTTTTACATGAACCACCTACTCTCATTTGCAATAATATAATATCCCTGTGGTATCTATGGCAATTATGTATGTGAGACCTGTAAAATTAGGGAAACATTGAATATGTTTTTAGCTGATATTATTTTAGTGCTACTTAATTGGAAACAAGGAATAGAGCCAGCACCATATGAACAATCAGTTCTTCTTCAAGTAGTGTCTCAATAGATGTTCCACTATAGGGGTGGGTGGGTGTGTGTGTGTGCGCCCCCGCAGTGCCAATTGAAGAATTTCAATAGCAATCCATCGCACATGCGTCTCCCCACTTGCCATGAGGCTAGCCAGCATGCACAGGCATTTCCTTTTCAGTTCCTTCTCAACTGCCCCTGGCTAGAGAAAAGAACAGGAGGACTTGTGGCACCTTAGAGACTAACAAATTTATTAGCGCATAAGCTTTCGTGAGCTACAGCTTGGAGCTAAGAGCTGTCCATTAATGGATCATTAACTCCCTATAGTTTTGCAAATTTTAGCTTTTCTTGAAGCCTTTTTCTTTTAGTACCTGGTTTGTTTTGAGTTGGTCATGCCGAAAAAGAAGGAAAAAAAAAAAAAAAGAAGGGTTGGTGGGGATGGTGCAGACCACCCCTGGACAAAGGTATGCCTGGCTCTCCAGGCTTCAAAAAGTGACTTAGCAGCAAAGAATTCATCCCAATGACAGATGGACATTTGCAGTGCGTTCGCCTCCTGGGGGAAAAGCACAGTTCACAAAAGTGTGGTTGGTGCCAGCAGTTAAAACCTAGGTCCAGGAAGGACAAAGAGTTAAGGCTTCAAATGCCAGAGCTGTCACTGCAACCTTCTACATTGAAGGCAGGTGATCCCAAGGAGACGAGCCACTCACTTAAGACCACTAAGAAAAGGTCTGTGAGTCCCCGTAGCAAGCCTCAGTTGAGCCAGAAATGATCGGTACTGACGATGCCGAAGGCATCTAGAACATGCGCGGTACCAAGCTAAGAGAGCAATCTTAGAGAGCAATCTGCCCAAAGACCTGATGGGGACCGGCAAAAAAGTACCGGTACTTGATGTGGGGGCATGAAAAGCATGGAAGATCTGCACTGGCGAAGGCTACATCTACACGGTCATCGGCACTAACGCCAGTGTGCGTGGCACTGGCGGACCAAAGGACTAGGTCTACATCTCCAACCTGCACAACAGACCTCTTGGTGTCTGACACACCAGACTTGCCCATACTCAGTACTGGGGCTCTAATGCTGAGTTTTCCAAGGGCATTGGACTCAATGACATCTCCATGCTGCGCACCACATTTCTCCTTATCAGAGTCAGACAGTGTGCGAGAGCACTTGGGTTCCCACCGTCATCCTACCCGCCATATGAGTCCCAATTTCATCATGGACACCAGGCGTATTGCCCACCCGACCCTCAACCTCTATGGTTTGGGCAGCCATAGTACCAGCCGCTAGCTTCCACCCTCAGTGGACCTATTGGGACCCCTGGCTGGCTCAGAGGCAACAAGCATCCCAGGCCCCAAGTGTGGCATACCAACAGGCAAGGAGGCACCCCCCTTTTGCTGTGGTGTCAAAGGGTTCAGAACCTCCTGAGCAACTCGGGGAGGAAGTTGAAGGTGAGGCAGAAAGGAAATACACCCCTCAAGCTTTTCTCATTGTCCTCACCTGATGAGGCAGCAGATGTCCCTTCCACCATCCATGACAGATTATTTTAAATCACTTAGCTCAGAGGGTGGCAAAAGTCCTGCCAATAACAGGTGCACAAAGTGACTGAACCTCACCACAAACTGGTGAACAATCTTCCACCTCTAGCAGTGACCCTCTCAGTTAATGAGGCACTTCTGGATCCTGTCAGAGTTATTTGGCAGACCCCTGTGTTCGGCCTTTCGACATGTAAGTGGGTGGACAAAAAGTATTATGTGCCGGCAAAGGGCACCGAATATTTATTTTCCCACCCGCCTCCAGTTCCATCACTGTGGATGTGGTTAATTCTAGACGCCTCCAATACCAGGTTAAATCCACCAAGATGGGAAACGCTAGGAACTGTTTCACAGAAAAGTGTATTCATCAGCCACTCTTCAGTTCTAGGTGGCTAATTACCAGGCCATGTTGGCCAAATATGACTACCAGAACTATGTGAATTTCTTTATCGATCAGCTCCCAGATCTCCCACTAAGACTGATTCATGGCGATAATTAATGAGGGCCAGCTGATGGTGAAAACATCTCTACAGTCCACATTAGACGCAGCAGACACAGCGGCTCGTTCAATTTCCACAGCTGTGGTTATGAGAAGGGTTTCGTGGCTGCGGTTGTCTGGCTTCCCAAAAGTGGTCCAGTGGAAGATCTTCCCTTTGAGGGAACGAAGCTGTTTGCCGAAAAGACATATGCGTCCCTTCACACACTGAAGGATTCTCGGGCAACCCTTCATTCCCTGGGGATATACATGCCAGCCTGCAAGAGAAAATACAGCCCTTAGCCACTGTGTAAGTCCCGGTCATCGCAATACACACCTCAATATTTGTCACAGAGATCTTATGAGCCACAGAGAAAGAAATCAAGATTCCCCTCAGGACCACAGCTGTCTTCGTCTCAGCCCTCAATCTCGAAGCAGCAGTTTTGGTTCAGTTGGGTTTACAGGCCAAACAGAGACAACATAGGCAAGCTTATATCGATGCCCACCAGAGTCAATAGCGGCAAAGAGTCCTGTGGCACCTTTATAGACTAACAGATGTATTGGAGCATAAGCTTTTGTGGGTGAATACCCACTTCATCGGATGCATGCGTTGGATGTATTCACCCACAAAAGCTTATGCTCCAGTACGTCTGTTAGTCTATAAGGTGCCACAGGACTCTTATTCTGGATCTGTAAAAGCAGCAAACAGGGCTACCCCTCTGATACTTGACACCAGGGTCAAGCAATCCTTAGACTGGTGGAAGGACCCAATAAACATCTGTATGGGAATCCCGTTTGCACAGTCTTCCCCATCCCTTTTCCTGACCACTGACGTATCCCTTATAGGCTGGGGAGCACATCTCAATGGCCATACAACATATGACAGATGGTCTCCAGCAGATGTGTCTCCACATCAACCTGCTTGAGCTCAGAGTGGTCAGAAATGCTTGCGCTCACTTTCTCCCACTGATCAAGAACACGCATACAAAGGTCATGACGGACAACATGGCCTGCATGTACTACATAAACCAACAGGAAGGTGCAAAGTCTCATTCCCTGTGCATAAAAGCACTGAAGCTATGGAACTGGTGCATCTCCCACAATGTCCTAATATCAGAGGCTTATCTACTGGGAATACACAACATGATAGCCAACTGTCTCAGCCACAAATTCCCGCACAACCACAAATGGGAAATAGTCGATGATTTTACACTACATATTCTGAGTACACCGGTAATAGACTTGTTTGCTACTCACCAAAACAAGAAATATGTCCACAGTACTGTTCCAGGGTGGGGATGGGTTGACACTCCATGGGAGATGCTCTCCTCCTTCCTTGGGATAAGGGCCTTCTTTACACTTTTCCCCCATTCCCTCTATTGCTGAAAGTTCTCTTGAAGATAAAAAGGGAAAAAGCAAACATCATTCTTATCACCCCCACCTGGCCCAGGCAGATGTGGTACCCTTATCTGTCGCAGCTGGCGTACGTCCACCGATTACTACTGATCACTCCTTACCTCCTGTCACAGAACGAGGGCAGGTGGCGGACAGGATGAACGGTCTGCTGATATCGTCCCAGAGGATCTCGTCTTGGATAACCGCCTGCATCAAATTTTATTATGAACAGGCAAGGGTGTCGCCCCGGTTGTCATGACTGCCCATTCCATGAGGGCACAGGTATCATCAGTGGCCTCCCTTGTGCAGGTACCAATCTGCAGAGCCGCTACCTGATCTTCGGTCTATACCTTTGCCTCCCACTACGCCATCACCCAGCAGGCCGGGACATTGCCAGTTTCCGAAGAGCAATGTTGCAAGAAGCATGTCCATGAACTCTCAGCCTGCCTCCAGGGCTACTGCTTGGGAGTCACCTAGCATGGAATAGACATGAGCAAGCACTCGAAGAAAAAACAGTTACTAACCTTCTGTAATTCTTCTTTGAGATGTGTTGTTCATGTTCATTCTGTGACCTGCCTTCCTACCCCTCCGTCATAATTGTCGGCAAGAAGGAACTGAGAGGGCGCAGGGCCAGAGGCGCTCCTTATATGGGCTCATGAGCACGGAGCTCCATGAGCATATGGCCTGCCCTATGGATACCACTAAAGAAAAAGTCTCTGGCAACTGTGCATGTGGGCTTGCACACATCTAGCATGGAATGGACATGAGGAACACATCTTGAAGAACAGCAGTTACTGTAACAGCAGTTACAGAAGGCTAGTAACAATTTTTTCTAGAGTTTAAAAAAAAAAAGGAATAAAAACCTCTTTTATGCTGTCTTTTTACATTATAATAAAGAAAACAAAGGGCACAAAATCAGTTTTTTCTTTCCAAAGTCTCATTTGAAGGAAAGTCAGCAAGATCTCAAATCGTTAAGAAAACCAGGTTTAGATATAAGAATCGCAAAACTGTTTATATGGTAAAATAAAATGTAACTTGATTCTTCTTTCACATACATGAGTCTGGGTTTCCCTGACATTCCCCTGCAATGGTTGGTGGTGGACACTCTTATGCTCAATAGAGGAGCATTAGTTTTAGTTGTTAGTTAAGGTACTAGTTTATTCAAAGGAAACATAAAATCTTTAAACTCTCAAGTAGGAATTGACTTTCAGATATTTTCTTGAGATTCAAGACTACCAAGTGTTTACTGCTTTGATACACTGAGAACATTTAAATAATTTTGTATCAATCCAAATATTGCTACTCAACTCATCAGATATTAGATAGAAATCATGGTTTACTGAAAAAAATCATTTTGCATCTATCTATAACAATGCAGGTAATGGGCCTGTCTGTTTTATTGTTTTTCTAGCTCAACAGAGCATTCCAAGAAGAAGAATCTCCATCCATTTTTTACTGCATCAGTATGCAGTGGTTCAGAGAATGGGAAGGATTTGTGAAGGGGAAAGACCGTGGTAAGTAACTACTTGGGGTTATAAAACTCTCTTCAGTAGGTAGGTAATCTGTGCTCTTTCATTATGTTCTCTGTCTTATCAGGTAATAGTACCAGTAAAGTAAATTATGTCTGAATGTTGTCAGAAGGATAGAACAAAGAATATCATGAGCAGAATAGTAAAGAAAATATTTAATGCATGCTTTGATATGTTGCAAGTATTATGCAGGAATTATGCAGCTCTTGTTAATAGAGCTGTCTTCAGGTGCAAGTCTCTTTTGTAAAGCTACAATTTAAATATTGGATAATATCATTATGGGGATTGGGTAAGGATAGCAATTGTGGCTAACTTGCTTTTGAAACTGCTCGAAGATTTTATTCATTATTGCAATGGTTACTTTCTGAAAAATGTCCATTTGTATCTTTGTATCATAGTACTATTGCTGAAATCATCTGTTTCCTTTTCCTCCGTACAAAGTATACAATTCAGCAGTGAGTAGACCAATGGGAGGCAACTCAACTGCAATGCTCTTTTAAAAAAAAAATAAATAAAAACTACTTTCTTTCCATTTTCAGTGTCCTAATTTTTTATTATTCTGTTTTCCACACTAGATCCTCCAGGCCCTATTGATAATACGAAGATTGCAGTCACTAAATGTAGTAATGTTATATTAAAACAAGGTAAGTAACTAATGATATTGTAAATTATTTATGCAGCCTATTCTTTGTTAATGGTTTGGGGAAAATGCTGCTATGACGTTCTGTATGCAGGTATTAGTGGTTTTATGCTCTTCATGCTAAGTTTCAGATCATACATGCATGGCAGTTGGAGAAAAAAACAAACACATGACCCCAAGCAGCCAGGCCACCTGACAGTTTACCCAAGAAAATTAATGGACTAGCTTCTATTGCAGATAAATCCAACTACAGATATGAGTATCAAAAATAGTGTAGAGAACTAATTTTCTATTGAGGGGGAAAGTATTTTCTCTCTGTTGTCTTTCGTTAGATGTGTACCACTCAGTATGCTTTGAGCTTGGAGTCTTTTCCTTCTAGGTTGGAGGTGCTGGCTTTGAAGCTACTGGATGTAAGGTACATCCGTTTAAACAGTCTGTCCTGATCTGGATCATCAAACTAAAAGAATATAGCCACAATGTGTGTGTGCTCAGCTCAAGACAAAAATATCAAAGTCTGTGCCCAAGAGAAATACAGAAAATGGAAAAGTATAGAAAAAATGCACTGGGAGACCTAGAGGAAAAGGATCTTATTAAATTTTAAAAATAATTTTAATAATTTTTTTGAGCCTGATAGAAGTCAGTTCTGAAGGGGATTTGAATGATAGAGCTGGAGTCCTCTAGTGGACTGTTATTGGTAGGTCATTACATACAGAAAGCGTCATCTGCATTCATAGCATATAGTACTAATGGGGGAATTCTGTGCCAAAAAATTAAAAATTCTGCACAAATATTTTAAAATTCTGAAAAAATCTGCTTATTTTATTTGTCAAAATAACACAATATAATCACACCAGTTTCAATTATTTTGGTAATTTATTTCAAAATACCTGTCAGCAAGTATGTCTGTAACAATACAGGCAACAAAAAAAGATTCAGGAAATGTTTTTTGACAAATAGATTCTTACTAGGCATATTAATACAGAACTCTGAGGAGTAATTCATTTAAAGTACAGTACAGAACCATATTTCCCGTACCCTTCAGAAGCGGTGCAAAGGCCTGGGGAGTCAGGGGTATGGAGGAGCTGAGGGAGAGCGAAGTAGTTGCTGGGAAGGAGCCTGGGTCTGAACGTGAAGGGTTGTTGGGTATGTGTGGCAAACGTATGGAACAGGGTTTTTTTGCGGGGGTGGGGCGGGGAGGGATTGTTAGGAAGCATCCCCCATGCAGACCCTGGCTGACCCCTAGCCTCTCCCATTCAGTCAGGCACATCTGACCCGTCAACATGTGCCCCTCCACCCCCACTCAGCCACCCACTCACCTTCCCCATACGGCCCTGTACCCCTCCCCCCGTCCCCATGTGTCCTTGCACCCCTCAGCCAGCCCTCTCCCCTCATCTCCATGTATCCCTGTCCTAATGTGTCTTTGTGCCCCCACTCAGCCATCCCCCTTCCCCTCTGTAGCTCTGCATCCCCTCCCCCTCTGCCCATGTGGCCCTGCACCTCCCTCCCCCCTGTGGCCCTGTGCCTCCACTTGCATTCAGCCCCTGCCCTAGTCTGTCCTCCTCCACTAGCCTTTATGAGCCTGCGTCTGACCCCCCCAGCAGCCTACGCTGTCTGTCTGCCCATATCCCCTATCTCCTGACCTGGCCCAACAGGCATTGTGAAGAAGGCAGGCTCTTTCTCTTCCCTATTGAGCTGGGGTTGGCCAGGAGCTGCTGCTCTGTTTTAGTGCCACAGCGCCCTCTGGTGGGACAAAGGCAGAACTCCAGCAACTTTTCTGGAAAAAAAAATTAAAAATATGCGCATTACTTGAAATATGTGTGCATGCAGTGGCACAGAATGCCCCCAGGAGTAATATAGTAACCATACTCTTTCAAAATTCATCTTAATGCATTTCATAATATTACCCTCTAAGATGTGGTTTTAAAGTTTACAGGCAGTATGGCTAAATATTTACATTATCCTGTTACTTGGTTTCTATGAGACTTAGACCCATGGTATATTAGAGGTTTAATTATTTAAACTCTATATACACAGTGTCCATATGTTAAGCATCTGTCTATAACATACAACAATAAGGAAACTTGGTGTTAAATCACTGCTGGTAGATTGGCCACCAAGCTCTCACTCTAGCTTTAGCTATCCTAAGCCATAATAGAACTAGATAGGAATTGGAAAAGTATTTCTACTAAACTCACTTGCCTTGCATTGACTCTGAGTTGAAAGAGAGAGAGGTGACAGGAACTCTGGTAAATACTGTACAGTACCACGTAATTGCTGATCCAACACCTGTTAAAGTCAATGTGATTCTGTTGTTGTGATCTGTAATGTCCTATTGGTGTATTCTTCCTTGGGTTCTGAGAATTTCTTCGTGTTTCCTGCTTTATATTCTGCCCTTCTAGTGCTTTGTCTCAGCCACTGTGAGCAGACTGGACTTCGTGGAGTCCCTTAACTCCATGCCTTAGTTAGCTGGAGTTGGATGTGAAATCCTTTGATTGCCAGAACGTGAACACAAACTTGTCTGCAATCAGCCTGGTGGACAAATATATCAAATAAGATGATTCACTGTAGAAACTTCACATTTTATAACCTATTATGGGTTTTGATATGCTAGTTGTACATTTGAGATAAAATTACGTGCCACATTCTCTGGTGACCAGTTGGTTTTGGTATTAATTAGTATTAAATGTAAGAAACAGTTTGTTCTCCATTATGTTCTTGACAGTTCACTTACAAAATACTGTCACCAGGTTGGATAGTATGTACAGTGTTGCAGAAATTCAAAGGGATGATATTAAATTGGAGTGTTTAGTATTTAGGGCAAGAAGTTTTCTGCCACTCTTAAACATCTTTTTTTTTTCTAACTCATAATCTAAATTTTTAAAGATACTCTTTTGAAAAAGATTAAATATATTGTTTTCAGGAGCAGATTCTGGACAGATTTCCGAAGAAACTTGGAATTTTCTCCAGTCAATCTATGGGGGCGGGCCAGAGATCATGCTCCGACCACCTGTTGCTCCAGTAGAACCTGATGTGCTTCAAACAGAGGAGAAGATTGAATTAGAAACTCGTGGTCTGTAGCCATCAGCACAAATATGAATTTTTAAGAAATCCTTTCCATTTGCCCAAAACACATTCCTGAAAGGTGTTTAGTTTTTATTTTATTTTATTTTTGCCTAGAAAGGGGCAGCTCATTGGGCATTATGTTAGTAATGGAAGAATGATTTGAAACTTATAATATAGATTTGTTAAAAAATTTACTTTGAAACCTTTCAGACAGACTATTCCCTTCATGTTTTGGAAGGTATGTGACTTACATATTTTGGAACATTTGGTTAATTGAAAAAAAATCAACACAGTTTTTTTGCTACATATTAAACCTATGCTGTCCTTTGTAGAATTATAAAATTGAGATGAAGGATTTTAAAAATGCTTTTAAATATCGCTATAAATTACTGATCAGTCTTTTCTGACATTTACAAAATGCAGCATGTCTTTAATTGTACAGTTTTGACAAGACGAGGTATAAAAAGAGCATATTTTAAATGGATCATGGGGAAGTAGTAAACACTCAGGAAAAGTTAAGTTTCACTTTTTTTTGTTTGCACTGCAATGTATAAAATAATGAACAGCATAAAACTTTCAAATGCTTTTCTTATTTGAATGTATCAAATATATAATTAGTCTGGATGGAATATTGTTTTGGTCAGCATATGTCAGTAACTTATTGCCTACTAAAGTTTAAATCATATAATAAGCTTCTGTATATAAACCTACCAAATATCTTCAATACTATCAGTGATGGAAAAAAATCTTAGTCTTCTTTAGGATATTTGTTGAGAGCATGAAGCGTGGAATGTAAATGACTGTGGACATGAGACTGATGCGCACTTAAGAAATTAAATTGTCTAGTCTTTTTTTTAATTTTTAATTAAAACTGAAAAAAATCATTGTATAGTTGCAAAATACTTTTTGGCATGATTTGTGATGTCAGAAGTTGGATAAAATATGTTGCAAGATTACAAAATCTTGCTGGATAATGTATACTGGAATGTGAATGGCATTCAATCTTTTTTCTCCCCCCCCCCCCCCCCCCCCCCCCCCCCGAAATCAACATTATTTAAGGCTGGTTTAAATAAAAATGACCTTTAAAAACTGGAAATATTTATTCAAATGTGTTTGAATTCTTGTAAGTGAAATACAAATAATATGTAGTAACTTGATTGCAATACAGATTTCATGTGTTCAAGAGGTGTTCCTTAAAGTTTTCCCCATTTAGGTGTTAGGAGATGATGTTTAGAGACAACATGAGGTAATATCTTTTATTGGACCACCTTGGGGGTTGTTTGAAGGCCAGAAGAGGGGTTCGGGAAAGATTTCTTTCAGGATGGGGCCCTCATCGAGTTTGGGTTGTAGTTGTTTAATGATATCCCATATAGGTTCCAGTGTGGAGTGGCAAGTGACAACTACAAGTGTGCAGTCCGGGAGGGGGTATATCTGTATTGAAGCAGGTTTTCTCAGGGTATAAAATAATAATACTCCCTCTGAACAGTGGATTTATGACTTATTGCAACAAACTGAGGGGATGGTATGATGAGACTTCCTACAATGGTATGTAGCCAGTCTGCGACTGCTAGCTGCAAATGTCTCCAGTGGCTGGTAATGGAACCCTAGATGGGGAGGGCTCTGAGTTACTACGGAGAATTCTTTCCCAGGTGTCTGGCTGGTGGGTCTTACCTATGTGCTCAGAGTCTAAGTGATCGCCATATTTGGGGTTGGGAAGGAATTTTCCCCTGGGTCAGATTGGCAGAGACCCGAGCGGGGGTTTGCTTTCTTCTTCAAGTGATGGTCCCTATTGTATTCCATTGTATGTTACACGTGTCCGAAGCTGGAGTATTTGAAAGTAGTAGTGTCCATTGGTTTGTGCATGCGCCCTTGCCTCACCTCATGGTTTCGTCAGAGGTGGTAAAGAGCGGGGCGGACTGACTTTGTCTCCAGTTCCTTCTCATTGCTGCATGGTCAGAGTGAGAGCTACTAGTGTTCTCTCAAGTATGATGCACCTTCAAACATTTAGAATTGTATATAGTTAGTTTTTCTTGAAGTGTTTTCTGTTTTTACTGTTATAATGTAGTTTTAGCTTTTAGTAGTATTTGTAGTAGAACTGAGACTTCGGGGGAATCTGTTTACGGATTACCCGTCCCCCTCACCCCCCTCCACCTCAGTACCTGTGGGTGGGTACCAGGCTATGCCAAAGACACCAGGATTTAAAATCTGCCTGCCCTCATTCCTTCTTGATCAGTTATGAACATCAATGCTGCCTCTACTGGTTGGGAGAAGCCCCCATTCCATCCAGGTGCAGTATCTGCAACTCCTTACCAAGCTTTACCCAAGAAGGCTGCATGGAAGTCACCATGAGGCCTCATTCGGACCCAGGTCGGGGAGCTTCTCCCTCCACACCCCTGCACATCAGCCTGAGACAGCCAGTGCAACCTCCTGCTATGGAGATCTGAGTTTTCATCCTCAGAGGATTCCAATGGAGTACAAGGGCCTCCCATTCTCTACTGCCACTATGAGTACCCCAAAAGACCACTGGCATCATGTCAGTACCCTCTTCTACAACAGCAGAGGAGCCACTGGTTTCCCATGCAATAGGGCCCTCTGCAGCACCCACCAGCTCTCTCTCCTCGAGCCACTGTGCCCATGACTCCTGGCGGGGATCGCCAGCTCCGCATCATCGCGGATCTAGGCATCGCAGCGTCTTGAGAAGTAGTAGCACGAGGCAGCACCATTCCTCGACGTCGGAGTCCCGGTCCTGTGGCAGACGTCGTTCTCGGCAACATTGATCGTACTGCTCCCATGGTACTGACAGGTCATTGGTAACCCTGACCTCGTCCCACATGTGGCCCCCTACGTCCCAGCCCAGCCAACCTGACCAGCTAGTGCTGCCGGTGCCACAGCACGGTCAGTGGCAAGGGCCCCCATAGCAGGGCCAGTGGTGACAGTGGATCCCCTAGCTCCCGGTGCGTGCTCAGCCAGAGGCTCATTCAGTAGCAGGGGCATCGGAGGCTCCCTCCGCCTCACTATCCAGGCCTCCAAGGGATAGATCGGTGGGTCATGGATCCTCAGCACCACACGCGGAGTCCGACCAAGGGGTGGATCCCGCGGCGCCGGCTGATGTGCAGAGCTCTGTACCAGCCTCCTCCCACACGCCGGATGACAAGTTTGCAGCCCCACCCCCCTCCGCACCACAGGAGGACTTCAGGGCTCACCAGGAGCTACTGCAGCGAGTAGCATTGACCCTCCAACTCCAAGCTGAGGAGATTGAGGGACCCTCAGACTCGCTCTTCAATGTCCTCTCCTCTTCGGTCCTGGGCAGAGAGGCCCTACCGCTGCACGAAGGGGTGGCTAAGATTTCCAATGCCTTCTGGCAAATGCCAGCCTCCCTTGCGCCAATGTCGAAGGCAAAGCGCAAATATTTTGTGCCCACGAAAGGGCATGAGTATCTCTCTACCCATCCGGCCCCCTACTCTCTAGTGGTGGAGTCTGTAAATCATAGGGAGAGACAGGACCCACACCCAAGAATAAGGACTCTAGAAGGCTGGACTCATTTGGTAGGAAGCTTTATTTGTTGTCCAGTTTCCAGCTCTGGGTGGCCAACCACCAAGCCCTCCTTAGCTGTTATGAGTTTAACTTCTGGAGGTCACTGCCCAAATTCGAACCCTCCCTTCTGGAGCATGAAAGGAAGGAATTTAAGGTGCTTGTGGAGGAGGGTGCCGCTGCTGCAAAGGCTGCTCTGCAGGCAGCTTCGGATGCAACTGACACGGCTGCTCGGTCCATGGCCTCGGCGGTGTCCATGCACAGGGCGTCTTGGCTACTGCTGTCTGGGCTGTCCACGGAGGCACAGTCTGTGATGCAGGATCTTCCCTTCGATGGCAAGGACCTGTTCGTGGAACAAACAGATGTGAAACTTCATGGCATGAAGGAATCACATTCTACCCTGTAAACCCTTGGGCTTTATGTCCCGCCTGCCAAGGACAAGCCTAAGCTGCAGGCTCCCGCCCCAGCTCCTCAGCCAAGATATGAGCCCGCCTATAAGAGGTCCAAGACCCAAAAGAGGCAACCTAAGAGGCAGTCTCGCTCTGCCCCTCAGCCTGGGCCCTCGAGGGGCAAGCAGCAGGGCAAGAGACGTTTTTGACTGGTTGCAGGAGGGTACCTGGGTGCCTCCCGAGATGACCCTCCTACCAAAAAGTTTGCCTTCAGCAACCACTTGTGCGCGTTCCTTGCGGAATGGTCCTGAATAACATCGGACCATTGGGTCCTCAACACCATTTCCCAGGGCTACATGCTACAGTTTGTCTCACCCCCGCCCTCCCACCCCCCTCCCTGGGACGACATGGGGGACCCATCACATGTACCCCTGTTAGAGCAGGAAGTGGGTCGGCTCCTCAGCTTGGGAGCTGTGGAGAAAGTTCCAAGGGAGTTCTGGGGAAAAGGGTTTTACTCCCATTACTTCCTTATCCCAAAGGCGAAAGGGAGGCTCAGGCCTGTCCTGGATTTGCGAGACCTCGATCAGTTCATGGTCAAATGCCAGATCTGCATGGTGTCTCTGGCATGTATCATACCCTCTCTGGACCCTGGCGATTGGTATGTGGCCTTGGAGCTTCAGGATGCATACTTCCATATCCATATATTCGAGGGGCACAGATGCTTCCTTTGTTTCTTGGTGGGATAGGACCACTACCAGTTTACGGTCCTCCCATTTGGCCTGTCCACCGCGCCCAGAGTATTCACAAAGTGTATGGCGGTTGTGGTGGCCTATCTCGGACGCTGAGGGGTCCGGATATTTCCCTACCTCAACGACTGGTTGCTCAAGGGCAGCTCCCGGTCTCGGGTACAGGACCATGTGGAGCTGCTTTTGGCTGTGTGCCAACCTAGGCCTCCTAGTAAACGAGGCCAATACCCTTGTGGTGCAAGCAGCAACTGAATGGTCCAGACCCCAGCCCCTGCACTACACCCCAGCTGATAAGGAGGGCAAACAGTTGGACTTTCTGGGAAGCCAGGTCTGCTCATCAGCTAGCCTCTAGTTCCAAATTTGGAACTATCAAGCCTTGTTGGCTAAATATGAATTCCTCAACTATGGCAAACTGGAGGACTTTACTGAAAAGCTGTCTCAGCAAGATCGACCCCAGTTCCAGTCTATCCTGGATGAAGGGAAACTTGTGGCATGATCAGCGCTTCAATCTGCTGTAGACATGGCAGATACCTCATTGTGCTCAATGGCTGTGGGCATTGTCATGCAGAAGGAATTGTGTCTTCATTCATTTAGTTTCCCCACAGGGGTGCAAAAATCATTGAAGACCTCCCTTTCAGTGAATTGCATCTATTTAACCAGAAAACTGATGATTCACTCCATACCCTGAAGGATTCAAAAGCCACACTTTGATCTCTGGGCATCTGTACACCTGTACCCAAACAGAAATTCTACTGCCCACTACCAACACAGCGGTTCAGGACTACCCAGTTTTTCCACCAAAGACTGAACGAACCACCGCGCAAGCGCCAGAAGACCCAATACCCTCCAGGCCTGCCTTCACAGCCTACATCACCACACACATGCAACCCTCTCAGAAAAGCTCTTTCTGAGTACCACTACAGAGCTGTCAACCAGTGTGCCTACTGCCATACAACCACCCCATCCCTTTTAGCGTTCATTCTACCAGCTTAGAGAGCAATAGCAACAGACAAGCATTCATTCTACCAGCTTACAGAGCAATAGCAACAGACAAGCAGGTGCTAGATGTCATCTGTTATGACTATCCAATCAAATTCATGACACTACCTCACCCACAACCCTACTTCTCAGGGACCATTCTCACTAGAGCATCCTTGCCCTAGAGATAGATTCAGTACTACAAAGGGAGCGATAGTCCTCCAAACAATCAAGGGACAGGGTTCTATTCAACTTACTTCCTGATACCCAAAAAGAAAGGCGGTTGGAGACCAGTCCTGGATCTCTCTCCCCTCCATTGCTTCATTCACAAACCCAAGTTTGGTATGGTCACTTGAGTAGCCATCATACTGTCGCTAGAAAAAGGTATGTGGTTTATGGCTCTCGATATGCAGGACACCTATTTTTACATCAACCCACAGATTACTCCTGAGCTTCCTGGTAGGCCTTCAGCACTTTCAATACAGGATCCTACCATCTGGACTCGCCACTGCTCCCAGGGTCTTCACCAAAGTTTTCTCTGTTGTAGAAGCCCACCTCAGGCATTATGGGGTCCTTATATTCCCCTGTCTCAATGACTGGCTACTAGAAGCGTGATCCAGAGATGAAGCTCTCATCTCAACCACCATGTTGCTCAGACTCCTTTCCTCCATAGGAGTCAGGGTCAATGTCGAAAAATCAGCTTGGGTTCCCACACAGTCCCTAGAGTTCAGAGGGACCTCCATCAATTCAGTCACAGCACGAGCTTACCTACCAAGGGACAGATTCCAGACTCGGCAAGAACTCATCCCCTGAATAATCTATAGTCCATCTGTCCCAGTCAGGACTTGCCTATCCATCCGTGGCCACATGGCAGCCTGCATATACGTTACTGCCCGTGCTCACCTCTGCCTCGCTCGCCTACAGATGTGGCTTCAGAGAGTTTACTCACCCACGTGGCATACCATAGATCTTATGTTGATAGTCCCCCACATTGGTAGACTCTTCCCACTGTTGGTGGACAGACCTGTGACAGGTCTGAGTAGGGATCCTCTTCCTCCCATCCTCCCTGGACAGGGAAGTCATCAGAGACGCATCCCTTGCAGGATGGGGAGCACACATGTGAGACCACATGACACAAGGGACACAGACCCCTCAGGAATCCAGGATGCACATAAACATTCTGGAACTCCGGGTGGTACAGAGAATGTGTCAAGCATTTCTCACATCCATTCGCTGCCATTATGTTCTCATCATGTCAGACTACAACACCATCATTTATTACATCGACAAACAGAAGGGCACGAGGTCAACTGCTGTGTGTGCAGAGGCCAGTCAATCTATGGGATTGGTGCATCACCCACAAGATCCTGTTTTTGGCAGCTTTATATTCCAGGGACTCAGAAGTTGATTGCAGATGTTCTCACTAGAAGATTCATGGCTGATCACAAGTAGAAATTCCATGACACTTTAATAAGTGACATCTTCAACCAATGGGGGACTCTGAGCAGAGACCTCTTTGCCTCCCATGCCAACAACAAATGCAGCACATACTACTCTGGGGGGTGCGGAGGAGCAGGGGTGTGTCAGTATCCACTCTCAAGGTGACATTCTCATACTCCGCTGGTCAGACCAGATCAACTATGCTTTCTCCCCCGCACCCCCTCCCCAACCACCACCTTTCCTGCCATGTGTACTCCACAAGATCAGGTGGGAGAGAGCCATTATCATTCTGATTGCCCCATTCTGGCCAAGACAGTTCTAGTTTCCCAACCTTCTCTGCATGTCAGCCTATCCCTCACTTCCCCTACCTGCTTTCCCCAAGCTGCTAATGCAACACAACAGCAGGATCAGACATACCAATCTGCAGACATGTCACTTCAGAGCTTGGTATTTGGATGGGCAGCTTCTCTAGAATGGGAGTGTTAATTGGAAGTGCAAGACATCCTCTTGAGCAGCAGAAAAGAGTCCACTAGGTGTTCCTACTGGGCCAAGTGGAAACATGTCACCTCCTGGGACCAACAGAAAGGGCTTTTCCCACAGGAAGTAGAGATTCCCCTTCTTTTCAATTATCTCCTGTCCTGGAAGACATTGGGGCTCGCCCTCAACTCTCTCAAGGTCCTCATAGTGGCAGTCAGTGCCTTACATCCCCCATGGAAGGACACTCTGTATTTACACATCTGTTGACTAATACGTTTTGGAAAGATCTCCTCAGAACTTTCCCACCCATACAACCTATCGCTCCCCAGTGGGTCCTCAACCTCATTCTAATGGCACTAATGAAATAGCCCTTCGAATCACTGGCTTCGTGGTCTGTCCTTCCTTTTCATAAAAGTTGCATTACTTGTGGCTATCACTTTGGCGAGAAGGGTAGGTGAACTTTGGGGCCATGATGACGGACCCCCCCGTTCAAAATTTTCCATAAGGACAAAGTCTCCCTGCACCTACATCCCAATTTTCTACCAAAGGTAATATCCCAGTTTCATCTCAACCAACTCATATATTTAATTGCTTTCTTTTCAAAGTGTCATGCCTCAGCAGAGGAACAACAAGTTCATTCCCTCCACGTCTGCCAGGCCATGGCCTTCTACCTGCAGGGGACAAGACTCATCAGGAAGTCTCCTAGATATTGTTTATTGCAGTAGCTGAGAGAGTTAAGGGGCAAGCGATCTCCACACAGAGAATCTCCAAGTGGATTTTGGGGTGCATTACATTCTGCTATTAGTTGTTGCTACTGCCTGCATCGCTCAGAGTGAGAGCCCATTCCATAAGCGCCCATGCATGGAGGGCAGCCATGTGGAGTTTGGTACATACTTTTGCAACAGATGACTCATTTGGCACCGCTGTCCTCCCCTCAACTGTTCCATTCTCATCCTTGCATCTTCCTCCAAATTAGGTACTGCTTGTTAATCACCCTCAGTGGAATACAATAAGGGCCATCACTCAAAGAAGAAGAGGTTACTTAGCTGTAACTGGAGGTTCTTCAGAATGTGTGGTCACTGTCTATATTCAACTTTCTACCCTCCTTCCCCTTTGCTGCGGATCTATTCAGTTGGTGATGGAGAAGGAACTGGAGATGTGGTCAGTCTGCCCTGCCCTTTATCACCTTGGATGAAACCATGAGGCGAGGCGAGGGTGCATGTGCAGACCAACGGACACTACTACTTTCAAATTCTCTGGCTCCAGAAGCATGGCATGCATGCATAAACCCTCAATAGAACTACGCATCTCAAAGAACCTCCAGTTACAGGCAAGTAACCTTCTCTTCCGCTGCAGCATGGGGCCTGGGTCACTTTCATGTTTAAATTAGTGTAAATGGTGGATTCTCTGTAACTTGAAGTCTTTAAATCATGATTTGAGGAATTCAGTAACTCAGCCAGAGGTTAGGGGTGGGTGGGTGGGTGGGTGAGGTTCTGTGACCTGCAATGTGCAGGTGGTCAGACTAGATGATCATGATGGTCCCTTCTGACCTTAACCACACACACACGCGCGCGCGCCTTCCCACCTCTGACTGGAGGCCTTGTATTTAGCTGTTACACTTTGAGTGAGTTTCCAAGACCTGAAGAAGAGCTCTGTGTAAGCTTGAAAGCTTGTGTGTCTCACCAACAGAACGTGGTCCAATAAAAATTACCACCTCACCCACCTTGTCGCTCAACAACATTTCCAAACACCATGAGATGAGATTTTCTGGCATGAGTTTATTTTCCTTCAGAACTAGCAGAAGGAAGTGAAGGAAGAACCTTCTAATGTGTTCATGAACAGTACTCATAACAAATTGTGCTGGTTCGCATTTCAGATCTGTTTACGGTTTAAACGGTTCCAAAAGGTTAGTCTTTCTTGCCATCCATGAAGTATATAGAATTGTACTGTGAATTTGCAGAAATTTTTTTCACTAGTAAATTAAATCCCAGCTAGAGGAGTACTATAAACCTACATAATCTGTTTCACCTCCCTCTCCAGTGGATTATGATTTAACACTTAAGCTTGATGAACATGGGGGCACCAAAAAAAACCTGCCTCTATTTCTAGTGAGCGGTAAGAATCTTGAGTGGATATATTGGATAATCCATTTTTTTTCCTAAAAAGGAAAAATATTTAGATTGGCTTCTCTGATAGCTATTGGGCTTACTTTCAGTGATTTCCCTAAATGATAGTTAAGGTACAGCTGTTCCCTGTGTTCATTACAGAATAACCATATCAAGAAAAGACCCAACTTGGAGCCAAGAGGTTTACATAAGTTTGTCAAACTCAGTTGGAGAGAATTTTCTTATGCACTCTGATAGCACTACATTCCTTACCTTGGTTGGTGGGATCTGTTTCTCATATCTTTCAACTGTTGAGTTGCCTGTATGCAATATATATGCTACTTAGGCATCATCTAGAGGCTAGCTGAAGAAAACTGTTTTTGGTTATACTTCTCTTTGCTGAGGCTTTAGAAACCTCTACAAAACCACTTAATTCTGTGATTTAGTCTGCCCTAGAAAGGCGGAGTCAACATGCTTGTCACGTCACGGACATGTGAAGGTGTTTGTATATCAAATCTAATTCCCTGCCTAAAACCAAAATAGTGCCAGATCCCAAATGAAAGCTCTTTTCTCTAGATGGCAAAAGTGGACTCATTTCAAAATGAATCTGGGGACCACCTGATGTGACTGGCAGGTCTTACAGCTTCTATAAGTATTGCATCTTACATCACAGAAGTCACCTGAGCACAGTTTCCCTTAGGAGTCATTGATGGGTATATAAGTGGATTTTAAAAAGTGTTGTTTTCTGTTTATCCATGCAGTCTATTTCCTCCCAACTGGTGGAAACAAGCCAAATTTAATTTTCTGACAATTACTATCTAGATATTTCCTGCTCAAGACTTTGAACTGCATGGGGGAAAGGTACAACACTAAATTTGGACACTGAAATGTAGAAATAAGGTGATATACAAACATCATCACAGTAAATCATAAGATGAATAGATTCATTTAAATGATGGGAAAGGTGGTTGGTTGGTAAACTATGAATGGGGGCATTGCTTGTGTACAGCACAGTAGGAAAAGCCATTTACTTCTTGCAAGTCGGTACTATTTTAGCTGAAAATAGCTGCAGTCATAAAAAGAAAAAATACCAAAACAATTTTTATATCCTTTTCTCCAAAAGAAATTGCAAATTCCTTCATATTGTAATTCAGATTGTGCAATGTTTGCTTTCCCCAGAAATCAACATTTTTTGAGGTGATTAATTTTATTCTGTCTCTTCTATGTACCTTTTTGTAGTGTACATTCTAAAACAAGATGTCCTGGTTACCATGGTGACACTGACATTTTTTTCCCATGGCTTTCATTAAAATGGTAAATTCAAAAGAACAGATATGTAGCACTGACTGACACTCTATATTGATGTTTCCTTCCACCTCGGGGTAAACCTTCTCTACGGGACCAACTGTAAGACTTTTTAATTAGATATTCAGCTTTCTTAGCAAAACAAACACTTCCATAGTTGCCCAAATGTAACTGGTTGGTTGCAATTAATTCAGTGGCTTAATCATTTAATTAGAAACATTTCTAATTACATTTCTTGTCTAATGCTGTTTATAATTAGACTGATTCTATGATTTAAATACACAAGCAATAAATATCAAGACATTTCAGCTGTGACCTCTTCAGAATCTAAAGAAATCTGTACAAATTTAGTAGAGGGCCACATTGTCTCACCTTTTTTTTTGCTTTTTGTTTGTTTGTAATCTAATTAGTTCACTTCCCTGCCCAAGAACCAAGCAATATAGAATTAAGCATAATTTTTATAAAATTTTTACAAAACTAATCATTGCCAGGTCAAATAAAGGCCAAAACAAAGACAAGACAGGGAACAGATGTGAATGAAATTTACGGTGAGTGTAATATGTCACTGTAAATAAATATTAGTAGTACTGACAACCAAGCTCTCACCAGAATCTGAACATAATTTAGTCCCCTGCAAACACTTAAGCCTTTGTATAGTCGCATGCATGAGTGCTCACAGGATTGGAGTCTTAATTTAGTAATAGTTAATGGTTCATCTCTGTTTACAGTGTTCTGGTTAGAAATGAAGAATGCTTTGATGCCAAAACTACCATTTTTCTGGGACTTTTGAGGAAGTGTCAGGAACCCTAGCTAAGATAAATAATAGATCAGTGCAATTTTTCAGAGCGAATAACTAATAAAGCTTGTCTTTGAAAACGATGTATTAGACTGTCAGATTTCACTGAGATTTGTGAATGGGATTTTTTTTCCCAGCTTGCACTGTTTGATCATCTTTCCTGCACTAGAAATAATATATCACATTTCAAATTGTATCACACCTACTACTTATTGAGAGGCTGCATGCAAAATGTTCAATTGTAAATGACTGATTTCACTAGGAATCCTACCGCATATCTGTCCTTCAAACAAAGTTGTATTTGGTCCCAGAAAATGTTCCACATCATAACACTGCCATTACTATGTCAGAGTGAAAAGTATACAGAATGGCAGAATTAAATACTTTTTTAAAAAACACTTCTTTGGGAACAAAATGAAAACCTTCCCACAAACACAAGTGTGACCATAACCACCTGGCCTTTTTAGTGTTCCCACAGTCCTGGATGGCGGGCTTCTCTGCAGGAACAGTAAGATTTTTTTAGACTGGAGCATGAGGGGAAAAGGGACCGCACCGGAGGAAACCCTGGTAGGAGAGGAGGCAGAGTCACAGGAACATACCCCAGATCAGGCCCTACAGCTGGCTAATGGGCCTCCTGGGCCTGTTTTCTGAGGATCTGTTCAGGGATGGGCCCAGGGAACAGCCTGGGGAGGGAGTGGCACAGGAGCTGGAACAGATCAGCAGCTGGGTAAGCAGCAGCCAACATCTTTATTATAATTATGGGGAAAATGGTAGCATAAATGGGAGGGATTTCTGGGTTATGGCCAATAAAATAGTTATGGAGGATATTTGGAACGGGATGGCTTCAGACGGTTGACGGTGGAAGTCATGCCGTTTCCCTGGTCCTCTTCCTTCTGTGGGACCACCATGTAGCCAAGGTGGCTTCCACATGGGGGAAAAAATTAAACATGCAACTAAGTTTCCACTTAAAAAAGAAAATAAGAATTACAGGATTAGCAAACATGAGTGCATATTTCTGCATATATTGCTCGGTTTGTAGCTATGTCACGCTGGCAGACTGATACAGTTACACCGTTATTAGCATTAGAGCCTTGTCCCAGACAGCATAGATTATAAACCCCCGTGGCTGTATTAAGTGAAAAAAGTCCCTTCGGGATGTCTGTACTTGGTCTACTGACCCAGTCCGTCCACAGCATGCTGTCTGAGCTGGAGAAAAGGAAGCAGGGGGAATCGGTTCTGCTGTTAGCAAGCCTCCACATTCTGATTCAGTATCCTGTTAATGTTCATCTGAATTTTCCTCCCCTCATGGCAGGTAGTGCTTGAGACTTTTTCATGCAGGAGAATCAGTGAGATTTCTGGGCAGGATAAACTTCCAGTGGTTGCTCTGTAGTTTAACCGCCCTCTCAACTCCTTGCTATGTTGTTCAGCCAGCAGGTGATGAAAAGATCTCCATTGTATAGATAGAGGGAATTGCAGCACTAGCCTGGAACATTTGCTCCCTCTTCCACACGGCGACCTCCCGCAGGCTTTCCTGGCCTGAAATAATATTGAAACCAATACTGGGAACAGGCCCCCTGGTCTAAATAGCCTAACCACCCCCCAATCAGTTCCTGGTATATTTAATTAAATCTGAAATTCCTTATTATGTCTTTGGTCTGGGTACATGACTACAAGGAGCTTCTTAAGATGCCAGTGTGTAAAGATGGAATAAAAGTATCAAACTATGGTATGACAGGGGATTTTTTTCCCTCTTTTTCTATGGACCAAAAATAATTTTAAAAGTTGAAGGCCCTGTTGGATCAAGGCAATCATCCAGGACTCTTGAGGAGAGGACCCTCAACCAGCATGGAAAAAGGAAAAGGCTCAGATGACCTGTTGCTTGAGATAGGGCACAGGTCAGAACAATGAACACCTGGAGGAGCAGCAGTGAGGGAGAACAGTGATGCAGTTCTTGATCATGCCCAGAGGGAGCAGTGTGAGTGGCTGCTCATCCTGATAGCTAGCAGGCTATAGCTCCTGCACCATCATTGATGCCTATGGACTCTCCTTCACTTTACCACATCCTGCACCCTGTGCAGCCATTGGACAATCCTAAGATGGGGTTGGCTATGACCCACTCTATGAACTGGAATGGGCAGATGTTCCCCATTTACTCTATCTCTGTACAATGTGTAAAGCTGCAAGTAATGAGAATGGATACACATATAACATCCAGTTCTTCTTTGAGTGATTGCTCATGTCTATTCCACAATTGGTGTGTGTGTTCGCCACGTGCACCGGTGCCAGAAGTTTTTCCCCTAGCAGTACACATGGGGGGGAGCGCCCTCCGCGACCCGTGGAGTGGCGCCTGCCTGGCGCAGTATAAGGGGAGCTGTGTGCTCCCCCGACCCTCAGTCCCTTCTTGCCGCCAGTGAAGGTGCATCGGAAATACTCTGCTCCAGCTTTGCTGTAGCTCGTCCCCAGAACTGTTCGTTTGTTCAGTGTTAGTACCTGTAATTAGTTAGCTGTTTAGTCAGTCAGTCATTCAGGGCCAGGGCATGCCCCACGCCCCGGGGTTTAAGTTGTGCGGCTCTTGTTGGCGTTCTATGCCAAGAAGTGACCCACACGCAGACTGTTTGCGCTGTTTGGGAGAAACCTATATCAGCGAAAGGTACAAAATTTGCAAGTTGTTTAAGTCTCGGACCAAAAGAGAAAGGGACATTAGGCTCCGGGCCATCCTGAAGAAGTCGGCGCTGACCCCAACTCCAGCACACCGCTCCAAACCGGTACCCGGCACCGTGGCATTGGTATGTGGTGACCCTCCGGTGCCATCAACCAGTCGGCACTGCTCCCCGTCCACGGGGCATGCCAAAAGGGCCAGGAAGATTCCCTCTTTGCAGCGGCACCGAGAGAAGTCTGGGACAGAGGCTAGGCCCATGTAGGGCAGTCCTCGATCCCCACCGGGGCCCAGGCCTCTGACTCACGTTGAGCGGAGTAGCCCTGCCCCTTCGGAACAGGCCTCTCCGGATGTCCAGATGCCATCCACACCTGAAGCCCTCCAGGTGGCCCAGGACGTTATGTCCATGCCGGTGCCCGGAGCACCGCCGATGTCAGCTCCATGCTCCAGAGACAAGCCGCCACTGGGATCTCCACAGTCACCTCCAGCCCGGTACCGGTCTTGGTCGAAGGAACATTCTCAACGCCGTTCACCGCCCACCACCCAGCAGAGTCCATGTGGATCGCCCTCGATGCCGACCAGACTGTCTGGCTGGGTTCCGGCCGCCTGGGACTCTCGGCACCACTTGTCCTCAAGGAGCGAATATCGACAGGACCGCAGCAGGCGTCACCAACAGGCCTTGTCTCGGAGGGGGTACTGCAGTTGGTCATGGCACGGTCATCGACGCCGTTCCCGCTCAGACTCCTGCTCCAAGACTCCGCCAAGACATCGCAGTCCTGGCTGTCGATCGCCGGCATCTCGCTGTCGTGGGTCTGCCTGTCGAGGCCATTCGTGGAGCAGCTGTTACCGTTGGTACTAGTCCTCCACGTTGAAATCACGGTCCCGTGGCTGACATAGATCCCGGCACTGCCACTCCTCCCAGTCCAGAAACAGCAGCAGATCTTACGCTAGCCCGGCCTCCATTTGTTGCTGTCTTTCGATGGGCCAGACCAGCCAACCCGAACAGCCGGCCCCGCCAGTGCCACAGCAGGTGCAGTGGCACCAAGCGTCGTGGCCGGCCTAATGGTACCAGTGGGCACCGTAGCCTCCAGCGCAGTCCTGGGTGGGAGCTCGCTTGGTGGCTGGAGCTTCAGAAGCAACGTTGTCCTCCCTCTCCAGACCCCGGAGAAAAGAGTCAGTGGGATGTACGTCCTCTGCACCGTGCCCGGAGTCTGACCAGGTGGTGGACCCTCCGGTGCCAGCCAATACCCAGAGCACTTCACTGGCCTCCTCGCCCTCCCTGCAGGCAGCCTCGGATGCTGCGGAGATGGCCGCACGATCCATGGCGTCCGTGGTGTCCATGAGATGGGCATCATGGCTCCTGCTCTCTGGGCTGGCCAGCGAGGCGCAGTCATCCATGCAGAATCTCCCATTTGACGGGAAAGCTCTGTTTGTGGCTGAAACAGATACAAGGCTGCATGGCATGAAAGACTCCCACACGACCCTCCAGACTCTGGGCCTGTATGTCCCAGCTCTGGCAAAACCTAAGTTCAAGCCACAGCAGACTCCCGCCCAGGCCGCCCTCCCGAAGTATGAGGCCGCCCATAAGAAGCAGCAGGACTGTAAGAGAGCCCCTCAGAGGCAGTCTAGGCCTGCGCCTCAGCCTAGGTCCTCCAAGGGCAAGCAGGCGGGGAAAAGGCGCTTTTGACGGGACGCTTGGGGGCACCCCGCCAGTCCTGATCCGGGATCCACCCCCAATAAAGCTCCCCTTCGCCAACCGGTTGTGTGCTTTCCTCCCGGAATGGTTGTGGCTAAACTCGAACCAATGGGTCCTCAACCATATCCCAAGGTTACACTCTCCAGTTTACTTCCTCCCTGCCCAACCACCCCCCTCCCGTCCCTGTCCCTCTTGGGGGACCCCTCACACAAAACTCTAGCAGGAGGTGGGGTGGCTCCTAGGACTAGGAGCGATAGAGGCAGTGCCCGAAGAGTTCATGGGCAAGGGGTATTACTCCCATTATTTCCTTATCCGGAAAGCCAAAGGGGGCTCAGGCCCATCCTGGACCTTCAAGATCTGAACCAGTACATGGTGAAACTCAAGTTCCGCATGGTTTCCCTGGCCTCCATCATCCCCTCCCTGGATCCCAGGGACTGGTACGCTGCCCTCGATCTACAGGACGCGTACTTCCACATCCACATATTCAAGGGGCACAGGCGCTTCCTCCGTTTCGTGGTGGGACAGAATCACTACCAATCCATGGTTCTCCCATTTGGTCTGTCCACTGCCCCCAGGGTGTTTACAAAATGCATGTCGGTGGTAGCGGCCTACCTCAGACGGCGGGGGGGTCCAGATATTTCCCTATCTGGACGATTGGCTTGTCAAGGGCACCTCCCGGTCGCAGATGAGGGATCACATGGCGCTCCTCCTGTCCACATGCACCGCCTTGAGCCTGTTGGTAAACAACACCAAGTCCATGTTAGTCCCGGCCCAACGCGTAGAGTTTATCGGGGCACTCCTGGACGCAGCGTCGGCAAGGGTCTCTCTCCCGCCAGACAGATTTGAGACCCTGAAAGGTCTCATCAACTCGGTCACAAGGTTCCTGGTGTCAACAGCCAGGGTTTGCCTGCAGCTCTTGGGTCACATATCAGCGTGCACATATGTGGTCCATCATGCCAGACTCAGGATGAGGCCCTTCCAGCTCTGGTTGGCCTCAAAGTTCTCCCAGGCCACGGACAGGATGGACAAGGTCCTCATCGTGCCAAACTCTGTGAACACCTCCCTACGGTGGTTGTCCACCCCAAACAACATGCTCCAAGGGGTCCTATTCAGGGACAGGACCCCGTCGTTGGAGCTGGTGTCTGATGCGTTGGACCTGGGTTGGGGGGCCCATGTAGGAAACTTTCAGACCCAAGGCCTGTGGTCGGCTCAAGACCTGACCCTACACATAAACGTCAAGGAGCGGTGCGGCTGGTGTGTATGGCCTTCCGCTCGCACCTGGAGGGCAAGGTAGTCAGGGTCCTCACGGACAACACGGCCTCGATGTTCTATATCAACAGGCAAGGCAGGACCCGATCCTCTGCCCTCTGCCACGAAGCCCTCAGGCTGTGGGACTTCTGTATAGCCCCGACATCCACCTGAAGGCCTTCCACCTACCGGGCGCCCAGAACAAGAGGGCGGACCGCTTGAGCAGGGACTTTTCCTCGCAACATGAGTGGTCCCTCCACCCAGAAGCGGCCCATCAGCTCTTCCGAAGGTGGGGAACTCCCCAGGTGGACCTATTTGCGACTCGGCAGAACCAGCGATGCCCCCGGTTCTGCTCTGGTGGGGCCTGGGGTGGGGAGCTATCTCTGATGCTTTTATCCTGTCCTGGTCAGGCCGGCTTCTCTACGCCTTTCCCCTGTGCCCTCTAATCAGCAGGGTCCTGGAGAAGATAAAGACGGATAAGGCCCGGGTCCTCCTGATTGCCCTGCTGTGGCCCAGGCAACATTGGTACGGGACCCTCATGGGCCTGGCAATAGCTTGGCCATTGCCGCTCCGCCCGGACCTGCTCTCTCAGGACTAAGGCCGCCTCCTCCATCCCAACCTAGTGGCTCTTCACCTCACGGCGTGGCTGCTCAGTGGTTAGGTGGAGAGGAAAGGACGTGCTCAGAACAGGTTCAGCACATCCTCCTCGAAAGTAGACGGCCTTCCACTTGCTGCGCTTATTTGGCGAAGTGGTCCCAGTTTTCTAAGTGGGCGGCGGACCAGGGTGTCTCCCCTGTGGCCACCCCGATCCATCTTATCCTTGATTACCTCCTCCACCTGAGGGCCAGGGCCTGGCGCCCTCATCAGCCAAGGTGCACCTGACAGCCTTATCAGCCTTCCATCTGTCAGTGCAAGGGCACATGGTATTTTCCCATGCTATGACTGGCCAGTTCCTTAAGGGTTTGGACTGTCTTTTTCCGTATTCTAGACCCCCGGTCCTGCAGTGGGACCTAAACCTGATGTTAGCTCGTCTCACGGGGCCCCCATTTGAACCACTGGCCACGTGCTCCTAGTCTCACCTCTCATGGAAGGCGGACTTCCTGGTTGCAATCACTTCGGCAAGGCAAGTATCGGAGCTCAGGGCCCTGACCTCCGAACTGCTGTACATGGTCTTCCATAAGGACAAGGTCCAGCTCCACCCACACCTTGCATTTCTCTCAAAAGTGGTCTCCACCTACCACATGGGTCAGGACATTTTTCTACTGGTCCTCTGCCCCAAGTCTCACGCGTCCAGTGAGGAGCACCGTCTCCACACGCTCGATGTGCTGCAGGTTCTGGCTTTATACCTCGAGTGGACCAAGCCGTTCAGAAAGTCCTCCCAACTGTTCGTCGCCTCGGCTGAGCACGCGAGGGGCAGCCGATTTCCACTCAGCGGCTTTCCAATTGGATCACTTCATGCATCCAGTCCTGTTATGAGCTGGCAGGTGTCCCCCCGCCACCCATTGTGAGGGCACGCTCGACTCGGGTGCAGGCCTCGTCGGCTGCCTTCATAGCCCACGTCCTCATCCAGAACATCTGTAGGGCCTCCACGTGGTCTTCGGTTCACATGTTCACCTCACACTGTGCGACTGTCCCCCAAACCAGGGATGACGCCGGATTCAGCAGGGCTGTCCTCCATCCTGGGAACTTGTGAACTCCTACCCACTTCCAACAGATATAGCTTGGAATCACCTACTGTGGAATACACATGAGCAATCACTCAAAGAAGAAAAGACAGTTACCTTTTCCGTAACTGGTGTTCTTCGAGATGTGTTGCTCATGTCTATTCCACACCCCACCCTTTTTCCCCTGTCGGAATTGTCTGGCAAGAAAGAACTCAGGGTGGGGGGAACACGCAGCTCCCCTTATACCACGCCAGGCAGGCGCCACTCCAGGGGTCGTGAGGGGCGCTCCCCCCCTACAGGTACTGTACAGGGGGGGAAAACTTCCGGCACCGGTGCACGTGCGAGTACGCACACCTATTCTGGAATAGACATGAGCAACACATCTCGAAGAACACCAGTTACGGAAAAGGTAACTGTTTTTTAGCAATGAGACTCTACAGCTGAGACTTTAGGTAATGGCACAATTCTGCAAGTTTGCACTTTCACTTACTTGTGTACAGGGAGCTGGGATGCCTGCAATGGCTTTCAGAATACTTTTGGTTATGTTAATAAATTGGTTTGCTTGAAAAAAGATAGTCATGAAGTTGTCCAAAGCTTTTAATAAAATATCCAACTCTTACCACATAAAAGCAACAGCAAATAAAAAATAGCAAATAAACTCATATGTCTCTTACAGCCGCACAGGGCACATTTCCTCCTGTGTCACCCTGCACTGAAAGGATATGGGAACACAAGGAATCCCTTGTATTTCCCTTGCTTGCCTGGACCAGTCTCAGTAATGACAAAGCTCTTTCAGGTTGCCTATACTAGATCTGCAAACCAATGGTGTCCGGCCTAATCCATGTGAAAATTCTTACCCTTATCCTCAGAGATGATGTGGAGAGTGCAGCATGCCACAATAATACAGATGGCATTGGACACAGTGGCATCCAGTTTTGTAGATAGTCCCATCTTGCCTTCAAATGTGCACACTACCACATCCTGTAACTGCTAAGCGGCTTCTGTCAGGTCAGCTGTGTAGCCAGACTATAGTTTCATGAGCTATGGCTGTAAAGGGTAAGCATAGGCACAGACCCTCACCCCCAATGATAACCATGTTATTTGGAGGGAATATGGTTCCTGCTTGTCCAAACAGGAACCACCAGAGCTCAGCATGCTGCCATCATGCAACTTGCCGGTACATGCCTGCACTGGTGTTTATGAATCTGCCTTTTTGATTGACTAAGGCCTGCAGAATGTATGCATAACTACCTTTGCAGTTTTCACTTTCCTGTGCCCTTCGTGGCAGTACCATGAATGCCATTGCTGGCCCAGCACAGTTTGGGGGAAGCCAATTATCTCAAAGCCAGCTATTATTTCTGGCACCTTGTTTATGTCCACCACCCACTGGTAAACCATAGCATCAATTGCTGCTATCACAGCACCATTTGTGTGTCTGGGAGCATGCTCTTCATACGGCTCCATGAAGCTGGCCTTCCTCTGGAGTGCTGGGCCCCCTGCTGTTCATCCCAAGTTTGCATGATGATGTGATCCCACCATGGTACTAGCTATCTAGCATTAGTCTACATATGATTGCAGCACGCAACAGGTATATCTCCACTCTGCCATGAGTGAACTCCCTTCCAAGATCTTCTGAGGGTCAGACACTGCTGGTGAAATGCTATCCACAGTCCATTGTATATAGTGGTCACAAGCAGGAACAGCTCATCCACCTGTGCTCAAGCTATGGCTTGGCATGGGCTGGAATGGCCAGAAGCAGGGAGCGTGCCAAGCTGGGTGTGCCACAGCCAAATGCATTAGTGGGCTAAGAACGCTTCTGCGTAGGGGCCTGGGAAGGATGGGCAAGTTCTCCCACAATATACTGCAAACCACTTTCCAGAAGAGCCCAGGTTAGTGAAGTACTAAGAACCCTGGGATATGTTCAAAGCAATCCTAGTGCCAAACCAGTCTAACAGCAATACCAGTGTGCACACAGCTAGATGAGTCTGACTTTGATGCAGCTGTGCAATACCAATCCCACATGTGAGCATCCACAAGCACAGTTTTGCATGCAAAGGGGCCCAGCCAATTGTACACTGCAGCATATACATACCTTATGTCTGAACAGCACATAGAACAATGAGGTCCAGTGGATAGGGCACTGGATTGGAAGTGACAAGTCAAGGGCTCTAATTCCTGTCTCTGCTATGGACCAGCTATGTAACCTTGGATAAGTAATTTCAGGGTAAGTGAAACAAACAGGGATAGGGAGGACAAGGTAACAATAATACAAGCATGTGTTTGTGTATGTTAGCTATGCACACAATATAACTTACTGCCAGTGGAACCATTTTTATGAGAGTGTTCTGTAGGTACAACAAAAGAGCAGAGACTCTTCCAGAGGCACTTGAAGAGGACAAGGTAGTGAGTGGATTTATGATTCTTTGGTAGGAGTTACCATATGTAAGGGTCAGTACAGGGGAGAATTCCAGAAGTGAATGAATTGGCCATGAGGGCAAGGAATGTTAGAGTAGCAAAAATACAATCAACAGCACAATCGGTAATCAGTAATGTAAGTCTGCACTAGATCTGAGTAGTTGAATCCATGTGCCCACATACCACTTCATTACAGGACTGGGGCTTTATTCAGTTTCCCTTGTGTCCTACTCAGCACCAGGAAGAGGAAAACCATTGTTAAAAATAGTAAAGTATGATTGCAAGCCACAAAAGTCAGCAGGTTGACTCAGGAGACTGAGATGACTTAACTAATTTTTGGGAAAAAAAAAAAAATCTAGATTAAGTTGGCAATGTCCCTCTCAGCAAAAGCTTTGTTTAACTTTCCACCTCATAGATTTCTTCTAGTGCCAAGACCTACAAATAACTTAACTGATTATGATGTAAATGGTATCAACTGCTACAATTAAAATTACATAAAGGTTTCCATTCCAATCTTACTCAGAACCTTCCTCAACTGTCACCCATCACTCTGAAATTTTCCAGACCCCAATGGGTGTGTTACTTTTTTGGAAGTTTAAACCAAAGTTCAAGAATAAGGAGAGTGAAACTCAAAATAGCTAAAAGTAAAATAACAATTACAATACACTAGTTTCAAATATTTTAAACTGTTACACTGATATTTTAGTTTTGTAATGTACAATCCAAGTTCCAGCTATATTGTAATCTTAAATGACAATATGTATACTATGGTGAGCTAAACAGAATGTCTGACTGCCTTCAGCTTTGAGTACTGCTTTTGTGGTTTGAGTCACCAAAAGAGCTAGATGAAATCATTTCCTTGTAATTCACTGCATTCCAGACATTATTCTCTAGTCACCTGATTCTGAAACCTTTACTCTTGCCATTTGTGCAATTGATTTAAATGGGAATAGTCTCATGAGTAAGAATTTCAGACTTGGGACCTCATGTATTTATGAAATGGAGCAACGTTGTTCTGTGCTGAATTATAACAGACATTCTAAATGTTTCTGAAAAAAATATATTCAGTCCTTTCTCTGAGTCTTAGAAAGGAGCAAAACATTTTTATTACTATCTTTTAGATTGCTAACATACATTAAACTTGCAGGAGTAAATATGGAATGAAAGTGATGACTTACTGCATATATTTTAATATAGCAACTTATTTTTGCATAAAAGCACTTTGTAATAGACCCCCACATTAAAGATTTATGTTAAGCAAAAGAGCCACTAAATGCATTTATATAATTTATTTTTAAATTAAAAAGTTACCCCTATAAAACAAAACATCTGGATGGAGAATTACAGATGAGGAAATATCCTTTATCAGACTCACTCCTCCTATTCATGGCACACAAGGGAGATCTCAGGGATAGCTGGCAGTCATAGTAGCTCCTGGAAGCACAAGTAAGGAAAATGTTCATGCAGTCCAGGGGCAACAGCAAGCATGGCTGGGCAGCAAAGCAGAGGACATGAAACTAAGATAAGATGGGAGGTGAGAATTTGGCTCTTAATAGCACAGGCATTTGTTAAACAAAAATACGTTCCCTTTCAGCTTTAATTTTTGAATAGGCTTCCCTGTGACTTTTGGTGTGTTCAGTCAAAAGGAAATGCAGTTTTCTATTAATCATTTTCTTTTCTCAGTGTCTGTTTTCTGTGGTTTCAGCTTTTCTAAAGCACACCGTTCTGCCACTTATTTAAGTCTAACAGCTTTTACAAAATCTTTACACCTTCCCATACAATAAAAAAAAGTTATGTCTGCAAAGGATTGTATCTATCATAAAGGTTACTGAGTCTTATCTAATCTCTAAACATCATTTATAGAGCCTCAATGACCTCATGTGCTGAGGGTGTTCCATTGTTGAATTGCTGTTACAATAAGGACATTTCTCTCTTATCTCAAGTAAACTCTCCCTTCTTTAGTCTGAAGTCATTCTTTCCTGTAAACTCTTCAATGAACTGTTTTTCTTCCCAATAATGTCAACCTGTTACATAATTGTTTCATTACATTGTAAAATACATACAAAAGCAAATATTCTTCCAAGAGGGATTTTTTTCCCTCCAAAAAATTAACTGCTTAAATATTAAGTAGGCAGATATTCCCTAAAGTTGGCTGTGGTGTGGTATTTTGAAAAAATCAACTTTTTGGCATTTGATTTTACATTTTGGCACTAATTTTGAAAGTAAGCCACTGAGTTATTAAATTGAGCTGTTGCCCTGCCAATACATTGCATAACATTTTGTTACTAATTATTGTGAAAGGGCAGGACTCTAAAGCACCAAAGCATTCTAGAAAGTGATATCTGAATTCTCATGGCAACTTTCTAGTTGCTTCCTGGATACTGTTGGGTCTAAATATGAGAGTTGGCAGGAAATGGGAAGATTGTTGGGGTTTTGCCTTAACCAGAGAAAGGGCTGAAGATCTGTCTTCTGCTCAACAAACCCCAGTGAGGGAAACTGGAGATTGCTCAGACCCCCATTGAAGTAAATTTAGTACGAAGGGATATTGGCTCCATAAATACTGCGACCTCAAGTTAATGGAGATACTGTAAATGCTGTTCAGAAGGATTGTTTGTCTTCAGAGTACATCTAATTAGCATCAATATTAAATCTGTAGTTGGGTAGGAACTCTGAACAGAAAATTTGGCATGACCTCCATAGAAAGTTGAAAAAGGAAAGGTCCATAGCTGTTGGGAATAATAGTTGGGGATTGGCAGTTAGCTCTTGCTGGCTAAGAGCTTTTCTTAGGAAAAGTTTCAGAGTAACAGCCGTGTTAGTCTGTATTCGTAAAAAGAAAAGGAGTACTTGTGGCACCTTAGAGACTAACCAGTTTATTTGAGCATCCATTTGAGCATCCATTTGAGCATGCATCCGATGAAGTGAGCTGTAGCTCACGAAAGCTCATGCTCAAATAAACTGGTTAGTCTCTAAGGTGCCACAAGTACTCCTTTTCTTCTTAGGAAAAGGGGAGTCTTCTTAGGAAGAACCAGAGTTATCTAGATCAATGGTTCCCAAACTTGTTCCGCCGCTTATGCAGGGAAAGCCACTGGCGGGCCGAGCCGCTTTGTTTACCTGCCGCGTCCGCAGGTTCAGCCGATCGCGGCTCCCAGTGGCCACAGTTCGCTGCTCCAGGCCAATGGGAGCTGCTGAAAGCAGCGCAGGGAGGCAGGGACTTAACCAGCTGGCAGTGGCAAGTGGTGTGGGGCTAGGAATTACTCTCTTTAGAGCCCAGCAGCTATCAGCTCTGGCCCTCTTACCTGCCCAATGATACAGATTTACTCTCCTTTAAACCCCTCTTTTTTACTTGACCTCTGTACAAAAACATAAGACTCTTACAATTTTAAAAACAGGTATTTTCTTTGGAGAGGTGGTTTGGGCAGTATGTATCACAGGAACCCCGTGCGTGCCTGATCTCTAATTTGCACCATAAACTCTACGCCAGGCCCTGAACTGACATACTAATTTTCAAGCTGCTATAATTACTTATCTGGATTTTAGATGTTTGAAAATTTGGCTTTAAGTGGAAATCCTGTAGCATCCTTAACTACGGAGTTGCTACTGCATAATCATCCACACACATGTTAATCCCTAGGTTGGATTTCTGCACTATAAACAACCTGGGATTAACCATGAAGGCTAACTAGAAGTTTCTGGTAGTGCAGAGGACAGCTTTCACAGAAAGGTGGGCTGATATTAGTAACATACTACACTTATCTGTATTCTTTACACGCTAAATTTAAGGTTCTGCTAACCCTTTATAAATCCCTAAATATCTGAAAAGTAATTAATTGCAACTATGGAAGAGGAAGAGATCAATAAAAGATATCAGATCTGCCTAAAGACAGACAGCATCCTGGAGTGAAAACAGAACAGCTATAGTCAGATAGCTGATTGAAAAGGTCTTGGAAAAAAGGTAGGCAATATCAGTTTGGATAAAACATGAAGGAAGGGGCCGGTGCCTGTGACAGGTCAGGCTGTGTAAACTCTGTTCCTGGTGTGCAGCGATAAAGTTAACCTTCTTGTCCTAGAAAAGGCCACAAATAAAGACGATATTGTTATGCTGGGAACATGTTTAATGGCTGCCATCAAGTGAGTCTTTCATCTACAATCACAAATCTGGTTAAAGCAAAGCACCCGTCTTCCAGGCTCCATAGAAGGAGCAATTAAGCTTTTTTATCGTGACATAGTTGGAAATAAAAGCTGCCACTGCCCAAAGCAATGGGCCATATGGCAATGCTTGAGCAGAAGCTAACCTCTGTGGGATGATGTGTTACCTGACTGCAAACGCAGAAGCTAGGGGAGTACAAGCTGAGTGCATGTAAAGAAAGCCAGCAGACAGCGACAGAAACACGTGACATGAGCATGATCACGTGAAGGAGCAGACACAAAATTCCTTGAGCAGAGAACTGACTGGCTTGGGGATTGGCTCAGCAAGGAAACTGCCTTACTCATTACTACAACATCCAGGGAAACAGAACTCTCTGCACACCCTTTGTAAATCAACAGGATTGTGCCAGAAAATACACCTGACTCACCTCATCCATTTCTCTTCCTAATGGACACAAACTTGCAAGACCCCAAAAGTTGCTCATGTGCTTAAGCCAAAGGGGCACGGGCAACCGTCTAAAAGCCCAGAAGCCAGAGTTGCCTGCCTGGGGAACAGATGGAACCGCTTTCTAGGGCTAGGCCTTGCCACTCCAGTGCCTGCATGCTCCGGAGAGAGGCGGGTTTTCGATGGGGGCAGGGAACGCACCCGCTCTGCCCCATCCCTCGCACCTCGCGCTTCCATCATCCGCACCTCGCAGGGCCCAAGTCAGGCCCCAGCCCGGCGCTTGACTCACACGGCCTCTGGCCCGGCGCCCGTCGCGTCCCCGTGGGCAGGGCCGGCTCGCGCCCAGCCAGAGACCGTCCCCCTCACGCCACTCGGGGAGAACAGTCACTCGGCGGCGCGTCCCGCTCCGCGGGGCAGCGCCGATCCTCACCCCGCGAGCGTGGGCGGCGGCTGGCCGCCTCCCCCAGCTACCAGCAGGCGGAGCTGCAGGGAGCGGGTCCCCGCTGCAGCGGGGGGAGGGGAAGGAAGCGGAAGGAGCCGCCGCGCTGAGGGGGGGAGCAGGCGCTGTGTGGAGCCGCCGCTGCCGCTGCCCCCGCCGCTGCCTGGTGCGCGGCACGGAGAGAACGAGCAGGGGAAGCGGCTCCTCTGCCGGCGGGCTCCGTGCGCGCGAGATAGCGGGAGCCAGGTGAGGCCTCCACACAAGGGAAAGGGGGGACCCGGATGATGCCGAATTCGGCGCCCGCGAGGGGGGGCAGACGGAGGGGCAAATTCCCACGTGACCAGCGCGTGGGGGAGGAGGCTCGCGCGCCCCGTTCGAATCTCGGCAGCTTGGGTCCGGAGCAGCAGGGCAACTCTTGCGCGTGCGCCTCGGCTCCGCCTCCCCCTCCCGTCGCTTGCGTGTACATGTGCGTGTGCGCGCGCCGGGTGCCAGAGCGAGGCGTTTGCTGCGGGACCGGGACACGTGCGCGGCGCCAGCGCCATGTTGATTCCCAGCGCAGCTGTGGGGGAGGGGACAGTATGAGACAAGGAGGAGGGAAAGGGAGTGAGTTCTCGCGAGGCTGTGTGGTTCCCGTGGGAGCTGGCCGGCAGCAGGATGGCGGCGCGGCGCTGGGCTTGCTGGGTAATGGTAACTGGGGTCTGGGGGGCGGGGACCGTGGGACCAGCCTCCTCGCACCCTCCTTGCCTCAGGGCACACGGCGGGCGGGGTTGAGCACCCCAGGGAATCGGACCAGCGCACGCTGGGCCCGTGCGGTAACCGTTGCTGCTCCACAGGAGGCGCCGACCCGATCTCTTTTGCTGACCCCCTGTGGCTCTCTGGCAGTTTCTGTTCCCCTCTGCAGCGCCCCCTGCTGTCTGCCCTCAAGTGCCCCCCCCCCCCCGTTATCGGCCCCTGCTGTCTGCCCCAAAGCGTCCCCTGCTGTCTGCCTGCCCCATAGCGCCCTTATATTTTCCCATACAGCCCTGCCTCTTCCCAGCACCTCCCATTGTCCTCAGGCAAACCAGACTTCCTGCACTCTGACCATGCCCTATCCTGTAGCGCTTTGGGCCATCCTCTGGGCAGCACGCTTAAGCACCCGAAACACATCTCTTATAGCTACAAAGTGCCTAGCGCACTGTGGTCACTACTGGAAATCAGAACAAATAATAATGCTGTTTCCCTGTGTAGACCTGGCTCCCAGCACTGCTTTATCTGTCCTTCCTGGTGATGACGCCCCTTAGTCCTTTATTCGTGCTATTCTATACCTTGCTCCTTGCATGTTTCTGCTGTGATGCCTCTGAGGGTGCCCTGTAGCACCCTCACCACTTCTGTTTTACAGGCATGCCAATATCATGGTTGTGATGGGTGAGGTAGAAAACTCTAAATAGAATGGGTAGTGATGACAGGTACTCCAGACATGACCTCCCAAGACTGTACTGCAGTGTGATGCAGCACCCGAAACACACTTTCTCTTATAACGGTTCCTTGCATACTGTGGCCACTATTGGAAATTAAAGAAAATAATAATATTCTGTAGTACCAAAGCATTCCACCTTTGCAGTACTCCCTGCTTTTCTAACCTTGGTCCCTCACAGGGTTTTGCATATGGTCCTACTGCTGCCTGGTAGCATCCCTGTTACATTTCACTTCTGGCTACTCAAGGCGCCCTGACAGTTCTCCTATGCTAAAATTGCAACATCCCTTGTTGTTACAGTTCTAGACTGCTACATAGCTCTGAAATTTCTACACATTCTACACATGTGACCCTCAATTCTTTAAGTCTGGACTTCTGGAGCATATTATCAGTTATTGAGAAATGTGGTATATTAATTTTATGATGGGACTACCCATTCACTAAGATCTGTGTTGCTATTACCAGATTCACTGTACCTTGTAACTTAGTCCAGGTAAAAGGACTCAAATTTCCAGAGGTGGAACTCTGGCTTATGATCTAGCTCCAATTAAATACTAAGTTGGCAAACCTTTGAGAACACACTTTTTGTGTTTTTCTAGTTGTAATGTTAGATTAATCTTATTAACTGTGATTCACTTTTTGAAGTTTTTGCTTGTGATGTGTTTTAAGACTTGTTATACAAGAATTGATGCCCAAAAATTAGTTTGTAGATTTGTAGCTTATGATTAAAAAGTTTTTCTTGAAAGTAACTATATGTTTAAGTTGAATACAGTAAAATTGGTATTCTGTTTTACATAAAAATATCTGGGCATTTTTAAGGTACTTTGTTTAAGGTTAATAGAAGCAGTAACTATTCAAAAAATTGATGATATAGCTCTAGGAGTGAAAAAATAGAGAGGAGTTTGCAGATTTTATAAAGTAGAAGAGTACATGCTAAGATGTTCAATATTTTCACAAGGCACAGGATAGAGAACCTGGATATTGGGGTCTTCTTGGCTCTGCTGCAGATGTCCGGTGAAATCTGGACCCTGTTGAAGTAAATGGCAAAACTCTAGCTGATGTCAGTGAAGTCAGGATTCTACCCTGTCAGTATGACTTTGAGCAAGTTATTTAGAGTCTGATCCAACTCCAGTTGAAAGCTTTTCATTCATTTTATTGCTCTCAAGACTGTATAAAATAAGTAGTTTTAAGAGGAAATGTCTTAGAGCCCAAGATTGGGCCCAAACTTGCAGCCTTGCACAATAAATTATTTATTTTCATTCTATTGAATGGTGCAACTATGTGTGGATAAGTAGTAGCAGACTGGACCTTAAATAGGAATATCTTTTTTAATATGATCCTCCAGGTGTATTGCTATTTTAAGTTGATGTGGTAGTAATTTAGTACAATACTGTAATTTGCACCATTCTGAGTTCTCTGTGTGATTAAAAACTAAAGTGATTATTCCTTTGTCTCTGTAATTATAAAATGTTTATTTCTTTAAGTAATTAACTATTTCAAATAGCATAATTACTAAGGAAAAAATTAAGCATAATCATATTTTCTCTGTGAATATATTTAACATTTGCAGAATCTGAAAAATTTACCAGACACTTACTTAGAACACCAAATGTACTACAGAGTTAAGTAATAAAGAAGAGTTGGGTCTTTGTCAGTGAGGCCCAGGGACGAGTCTCTAATGAGATTCCATTCCACTTTTTCTGCCACCCTACCTGCTGAACAATGGGAAGGTGCTTTGATTTCTGCCAGGATTCCTTCCTATTCTGCTCAGGGGTTCTGTTTTGTATGAGCTTCTGGCTAGAAAGAGTCTAATAAATTTGAAGCTTCACCATCCTGTTTTTTCCTGGAAGGATGAAGGAGCTTTCTCTCTTATTCCTCTCCCAGAATCTTCTGGCTGCTGAGTTGGGGGATTCTTCATTATTCTACCCATTCCCTAGAGCTGTCTGGCATCTGCAAGGATGGAAAGGCTCTGTTACTCTATCCTTCCACCAGCATTCTGTCGAGTAGATGGGAGAGGGCATCTTTCCCTTCTATATTCCGCACAGTACTCAGTCGGCTGGGTTGAGGTCTCTGCTTCTTCCACAGCCTCCATTTTTGTGGCATTTAATTGGTTTACTTTTTGTTCAAATTTGGCAGGTTATCTTTACAATTATAAGGGCTATAATTTGTTTTAAAGACTTTTATTCTGTAGAAATTAATGCGGTAGCTCCCCTCATTTGGTAGGGAAAGCTCACTCATCTGGGATGAGTAGTTTTTTTTCAAGTTGGCAAAGCATTTGCTTTAGCACCAATCTTGCATTGTGCTTATGACAGCTTGCTTATAAATCAAGTTTTACAGGTAGTTTTATATAACTAGAGCCTTAAAAACACTATAGACATGGCTTCTCTTTTCAAATGTCGCTTTCACAGTAGAGCAGACTTCCTAAAAGAGAACTGTTAAGATCAGATTCACTAAAATATATCCCTAGCCTTCTGTAACATCCAGGCCCTGGTAGCCCAGGTACGCTAAGTCTTTTGCACTGCTATCTTTTTATTTGCATAAAAACATTTGTGTTCTGTTTGAAAAACTTTTTTAAAATTAATTTTGAAATATCTGTATTAGAAGTAGGATTAAACTTGAAGTAACAGGTTTTCTTTCTACTGTATAAAACACTTTCTAGACTAAAATGATGATTTTAAACAAATCAGTACAGTTAAGAACTCAATAATTCTTGCTTCTACACCATTTCTCTCCAAAATCACTCTTGTCTGTGTTTTGTGCAACCTTGTTCAAGCTGTTCTGATACTGAAGTCAAACATGTTTTTTAAGGGTACCTCCAAGATTTTAATGGAGAATGAAGGACAGCCTGTCATGCTTGTATGTGCTTCTAGATTGAGTAGAGGTTTGAAGTACAGCAAAATATAACTTATGTTGCATATTTTGGCATCTGTAATCAAAGTAAAGGTGAGGGCAAAACATGGCCTGTTGACAAAAGTATGCTTCAGTCTATTACTGTCTAATCATAATTAGTCTGTTAGGATTGTTTCTTGCTTGCTTTGGCTTAACGCTGAGTCGTCATTTTGTTGTTTGTAACTGGTGGCAAATTAGTCATTAATCAGTAAAGAAAAAAATGGAAAATTACTTGATTTTTACATTGATTCAAATGCTGAGAACATAAATCCTTTAGTGCTTTTGTATTTGTTTCCTTTCCGTTGATATGAGGTTTCTTTTTATATCTTCAACCAAATCGTGGGCTATAACTGAAAGGAATTATAGATGTTTCTTAAGTTAAAACTTTATTGCCTCAATAAAAACATGAATTTGATCTTAAAACTGATGGGAACTGATTTCTAAAAAATAGTGAAGGAAGCCTTTCCCCTTATATTAAAACAGAATTTGAATGATGTAGAAGAATTCATCTTTTCAGTTGTTCATTTTAAGAATGTTCCAATTTTGTCAGGAGTTGTCCAACTTTCATATTTTGTACCATACTTTAATACGGATATTGCCTTCTCCTGTTCTCTGTGTCACAAGCCACCTTCCTTCCTATTTTCAATATTTTATAATATTCCTATGGCAGCTATAATTATTGCTTATACTGGAAAATAATATTGGGAAAGGTGTTTGTCCTTTTAGTTGTCCTTAATAAGGTAAAATGACAGGTTTGTATCATGTGACAAGTGGGTTCTCCCTCATTCATTAGCAAATATTTTACAGACCATGTCTGGTCCACTAGAATCTCTGTAGTAGAACAATATTAAGAAAATATTTTGAATGATAAAGAGATGATCCAATTTTGATGTATTAAGACAGAATCAAAATATTAACTTGAAGTGAGTGGCAATACTTTTTTGTAATAAAAATATATATTCTCATCAAAACTAAGAAGAGTCAGTCTTCAGTATTTATGAATACAACAGGAAAATTAAAATTCAGACTAAATGAGAAGCAGCTTGCGGGTGGGGAGGAAGGAGTTGTTTTTCAGATGCCTACATTTGGCATGTATATTCCAGAATGAATCTGTACTTATTTTTACTCTGCATTTGTAGGACTCATTATTTTTACCAATACTGAAAATCAGTTGCCTGCAGAATTTTACTGTTTTGTTTAATTTGCAATACTAACCGCTGTTTGTTTTTGGTTTTGTTTTATTTTATTTATGTTTGCAGATTTTCATTGTACATAAAAAGCCAGAGTTAAAACAGCGGTCAGTTTAACTGACCAGAATTTTGGTATTTGATCATGTTGACAGCCGTCAGCAAGCTGTCTAAATTGGCACAATTTAAATTAATTTTTTTTCTGAACTCTATTTTGCACCAGTGCAGATCTGTGGATAGCTCCTCTCTCTCTAGATTTCAGGCAGGAAAGAAACCAATCGGAAGCTCTCATTGTTCATCCCTCTTTGGTCTGCAACTTTCCCCCTTTTTATCTGGTCTTCTTGCCTTCCCAGAGGAGTAGCAGAAAATATATCTCCTATCATTTGGCAAGTGGTTTTTTTTTTTTTTATGGTTTTATATTTTTCAGTATACTCATGGTTTACTGTTTTGGTTTTCTGAAGACACTAGTTTTTTACTTTGAGGAGTAAAAGAAAAGGCTTCAGGCTCATTGCTTCTTGTGGCTCTGCTCAGGCCACAATAGTGGGATCATTCATTCCTACTTGTGGATGTGAAATTGAGAGGACTCTGGACTCCCTGGATTCAGAAGTTCATTATTATTTTGCAGCCCCCACAGCACCATCCAGTCTTAATTAGAAACACAGGAGCAGCACTAACATAAACACAAAATCATCCACAGATTAACTTTCCTGTTAAAATGCATTGTTTGATCATTCACTTCTTTATTTAACATAGAAAATGCTATCCTGGGAGAATGGTGAAGTATCTGTTATTTTTATCTCATACATTAGTCAGAGTTGGTTTTTCTTTAATATATAGTAGGGCTTGATGAATGTAAGACCAACTCCAGTAATTCTTAAGTCAAATGATACCTCACAAGCCAGCCCTCTAAAAAAAAGTATGTTGGTTCTAGTGCATCTGTATCCAAATACTTGAATTTTCTGGGCTCCTGCCACTATTTATTGGGCAGTCATTCATTGATTATTCTGCTGTCCGTTCCAAGTTGGTCTGATGCATGATGTTGTTGAGTGCAGTCACTTTGCTCAGTACCATACAAAATATAAAACAATGTCTTTGCCTCAGGGAGATTGCAGTCTTTGGAGCAGTGTGCAGCATGCTGTTGGCATATAACACAATAATTATATGCAATGCAAGAATGGACTACGAGACCAAGAGAGTAGTGCTAATTTTAGGTGGGGGAAATGGTTTTGTTCTAAGTGGTATGTTGACAGAATTTGTTGACATTGATTCAATATTTGTCAACCTTCTGGAAGAAGCAGATTTTCAGGGAGGATTTGAATGAATAAAGAGCAGGTGACTGGCACATTAAGATGCACATTTCAGGCACGTTTCATTCCATACATTGAAGGAGGTATGAAGATGAATAGGAAAAGAGGGTAACAAGAAAAACTTCATTAGTGATGTGAAAGGAGTGAGGGAGATGGAGTAAGAAATCAGAAAATGATGTAGGCAGGGGCCAAATTATTTAGTCTCGAGGATGAAATATGTGTAGGACTGATCCCCCTGAAGCCCATCGCTGCCCCACGTTAATCTATTTAGAGGTTGTGGTGGAAGACTGAGAGGCACTTAGCTTTTGTTCTAAACTTTTTGTCATAATTAGGTAAATATGTTGCTATTTGAAATACTAGCTTGTGCTGACTCCAATCCTTGAGATGCTACTGGACAAAGATTCTGCAGTGTTTGCAAACTTCTGTTAATGGTCTTCCAGAATTCTGCTTAATTTAAAAAGAAAGCTGTTGGAACTCTTAAATGTCAGAATATGCAACAGGAATACAGGAGTGGCATAAATTATTGGTATCCTTGAATTTTGCATCTTAGATACACCAAACTCAACTATTGAGTCTATAGATTTATTTCTTCAGTGGCTATTCAATTTAAATACTGTGCAAAAACAATAGTGAAAATGGTTATATTGTGTGACACAGATGCAGTAAGTAGATCGTAGGGTACTTGTTGCCCACCTGTCAAGACTGTTTTTCAAAAAGATGTTCAGTAGAAAGAAAAACATAAAACAAGTGTAATCCAAGGTAGACGCATTCAGATCTCCAAAGCGAAGGTACTCTTCGGTGCACAGGATTTAAGAGTTGTTTTCTCAGTCAGGGGATATAAAATAAATCCGTGTCTGAGTTTGTTACAAACACATAAGGTACACACATCGGACAAAGTCCAAAGCAGTTTAAAAGGCTTTAAATTGACGATGGTCTTAATTTAAAAAATGTTGTTGAGTGGGAGACTCATTCTGGTTTTAGTAAAGCTAGTTAAAGTTGACTGGTTGCGTGGTGGTCAGATGTTTAAATGTGTGCTGAACTTTTTCATTTTATTTTCTGTGTCTTTTGTCCATATAACTCCATATAAAGGGTACATCTATCTGCCCCTGGAAACATTGCAATGGTACTGTTAAGAGTTTATTGTATTAAACAGTCAGCAGTCTTTGCACATCTAGGGATAATTATGTTGTGACTATTGTATGGTCAGGAATAGCATAGGATATGGATGCAGTAATGTCTCTTGGTGCGAACATACTTTACTAGCTGAGGCTGGTCAGGTGGATTAATTAATTTCCTTATTACTATGTTTTGCAAAAAAATTGATTTAGAGATTTAAATTTTGAGAAGTTTGGTGATAGCATGTATGGTGGTCTTAAAAAAACAAAACAAAACAAACCAACCACCTGTGGTTTGCTTTGGATAACAGTATGGATGAGGGTCTGAGGTCCCTGAAAACAAAAGTATTCATTACTAGTTTCATTTGTTCCTTTGCTCTTTGGAGTTGCTCTAAAAGGCTATTTTTCATATCATTTGAAAAAAGAAGGGCACTGTACTCAACATACTATGTTTTGTAAAATAGAGCAAAGCAAAGAAACAGTTAAAAAAACAGAATCATTTCTCACAGAGGAGTCAAATGCAGACTATGACTTTGTCTTGCCTCAGTTGAAATATGTTGATATGCTGGGGGCTCCTTTCGTCTAGGCTCACAATAATATAATGTGTGTTCAGATAGCCCGTTTGAAAAAAAGGATCTTGTGTTGCTTCCCCCCGCCCCTTTTCCTGTGGAATGGGAGAAAAATGGAAATACGTTTAAGTACAAAATAGTGTTGTGAGATTGTGGGCAGAATTCTTTTCTGTGTAATTCCAAGTATTTATTTCAAAGTAATGAATGGAGTTATTTTAATAAAATATTTTAGTGTGCTTACAGAGAAACTCTACTCTGATATGACCAGCTGTTAATTTTCCTTTCTGCTCTTAAGTCTGATAGATTCAATTTCTCTGCCTTAAATAATGTTTATAATAAAACAACTAAAGCACTGTGGTTTGCTTCCTGTTTTTCTAATATTATTGAATGTTGACGATCTTTTTTATTATAAGCTGGTGCTTATTGACTCTCCTCAGTAGCTGAGGAAGAATCTTTGTCATGCTCTTGCGCAGAGGTTTTCTGTACTTTACGCTCCTATTCATTGTGCACTTTGCATTTTCTTTATAATATGAATTTTCTATAGAAGTAACAAGCCACTAGTGGAAAAACTCCGGTATTTTTCCATCAAGAAGCATGTGGGGGGATAAATAAGCTCAAACATATTCTTAAGTAACAAATTAAGAAATATACCTCAACGTTTACAAGATTTATTCTTTGTTTATTTATTTTAAAATGTAAATATTAAAATATTTTAAAAAAATAAATTAAGGCTGAGAGTCCATATTAGAGATTTGTAGTTAAAAAAGAAAAAGTTACAGGGATATTGTAATTATCCCAATAACAAATATTACAAGTCCAAGAAGTTCAAGGTTAAACTTAAAGATCCAAACATGTTATGGTATGAAAGGAAGGATGTTCTGCTGCCTAGGATACTAACTGGGGCCATGGAAGACCCTGGTTCAGTTCTCTAATGTGCTACACACTTCCCGTGTGTCCATACGTAAATCACTTAATCTCTCAGTGCTTCAGTTTCCCATCTGTCAAATGGGGATTATAATACTTACTTATTTCACAGGTGTGTTGTAAACATAACTACATTAAATATTGTGGCTCAGATACTACCGTGATGGGAGCTATATAAGTATCTAATAGTATGTCTACCCTGGAGTAAGAGATGTGATTGCCTCTTGGGTAGACATATCCGTGCTAGGCTAGCTTCAGTCTAGCTAGCGTGGCTAAAAAGAGCAGTGAAGGTACAGCGACATGGGCTTCAGCACCGGCTGTACAAGTGCTCCTGGGACCCTGGGTGTGTATTCGCTTTCCTACCCTGTGCTGAAGCTCACTCCAATGTGTCTTCAGTTTCTATTTTTGTAAATTTAGTTATATTAAAGCTAGAGTGGGTGTGCCTACACATGTTGAAAATCACAGCTCCAATTGTAACAGACATAAGATTTGCTAGATAGATATCCAAGTATCTTTCCACAGCTTTAACTCTGCCCTGTAGTAATACTCAACAATAAGCATACATTTATGATTAATGTATTTTAGTGTTTGTGATCCCTGATTAGGTGAAAATGATTTATGAAGACTCATTTGATCCCCCCCCCCCCCACACACACACACACATTTTTCTGCATGGTGTCACTACAAGGCAGAATTAAGGTTGAGTCCGTTTCCATACCTTAACTCTTTGGGTTTCAGATCGCCAGACAGTTTGTTTACATTTGCACGGCTGCCTGCAGCTCCCAGTGGCTGTCGTTCACCGTTCCTGGCCAATGGGAGCTGTGGGAAGTGGTGGCTAGCACGTCCCTGCAGCCTGCGCCGCTTCCCTCAGCTCCCATTGTCTGGGAACGGCAAACCACTGCCACTGGGAGCTGCGGGTGGCCATGCAAATATATTCAAACTGTCTGGTGACCTGCCAGCGGAGTACCCTGACAGGCTGCATGTGGGCTGCAGGTTGCCCACCACTGATCTCCAGTCATGAGCCTTACAACACTGAAGTATAAGCTCAAAGCTGAGGAATGGCATGTAAATGAAATCTGTCAGGCTAATACTCGCTTTCCTTAATCCATGATGCCAGCTCTTCAGAGGAATTAAGAAAGAGGAAACCCTGAACTTGGCATAGAAATTTTAAACTTTTTCACTTACAATATTTGGAAAGGACTTGCACTCTAAAATGGGCAAACAAGGCTTCCTCAGATGCTGTTTCTTTTTTTTAATGCCTTGGGCTCAGTTGTAAGTGAACCAGAAAAGAAACATTAGCAACACTGGGCTCTCTAAGCGTTTAACTTGACAGTTTTACCCCATAAATGTTTGACTATAATTTTAGATGTGCATCCAAAATAACATCGTGTTCTTACGCAATAGAATATTTTATACCAGTCATAGACTAATAAAATCAAATTAATCCAGAAGAGGTTACAGTGACTTTTTAATTTCTTTAGGAGTTATTCCCAAGTTTATAATGTAAAGATTTTCAGTAGTAGTTGCTATGCCAACCTCATAAAATTGCTGAAACAAATAACGTCCGGACTAGAACAAATGAGCATCTTCCATAAGTAGTCCTGTACAACTAACGGATTCAAAACAGAAAAGTCTTCACAAAATTTCTACTTCACAAAATAATAATAAATGTATTCATTCGTAAGAACTAAGTAAAAAGGGGGCAAATATCAGGTTTTTTTGCAGGTTTACAAAATACAACTTGGATCAAATATGGCTGACTTCTTTGTTATGAATTTTAAAGAGATATTGCCAAATTAAAAACCTTGAGCCTCTCAGGTGCTGAGTACAGAGCTCAGAGGGAGTGAGGGCTATAGTAGCTTTAAGTCTGAATTCCAGGCTGTTATAGCAGACAGAGTAGCCCCTCGGGTAGTTTAGATGTCCCACAGGGGCTGTCTGGATTATGGAAGTCTGTCCCCATCTGCCTATGTGCACCTGTGCTGCCCAGAATCTGTACAGTGCAACGTGCTTTGGCTCTGCCTCTGGCATCACTGCTGTGCCAGGATTTGTGAGGAGATGCTCAGAAGACATCCTGCAGTTGGACCCCTGCACCCACATGGAGATCTGCAGGCACAGATGTTTGCATATGTATTGTCAACTGCAGGATCAGAGTTTTAGGGGAACTACACTGTAGCACAGGGGTTCTCAAACTGGGGGTCGGGACCCCTCAGGGGGTTGTGAGGTCATTATGTGGGGGGTCTGAGCTGTCAACCTCCACCCCAAACCCCGCTTGCCTCCAGCATTTATAATGATGTTAAATATATTAAAAAGTGTGTTTAATTTATTAGGGGGGTCGCACTCAGAGGCTTGCGATGTGAAAGAGGTCACCAGTAAAAAAGTTTGAGACCTACTGTAGCACAATATAATTCACATAGTTCAGGAAAACTATGCTTCTGTTCCATCCTTAGTTTGGGCAGGACTTTATGCAGACAGTTTACTTATCTAGACAGTCAAACGAGACTGATGTCCTAGTCTGTCTTCACATTCTGGTTCTTGTGCACTAGTGAAATGGTACAGTGTATTGTTTCCAAAAACTTTAAGGGAATGTTGAAATAAATATTTCAACAGGTTTTTTTACTCCTGAAAATAAATGAATATGTTTTATAAAACTGTCTTTAGGCCCAAAATATTGGTTTTGTTTAAAGCTACCTGGTAGGTATTTTGTATGTCAGGCATCTCTCTCTCATCTTATGGCACACCCAACCCTTCTTGCCTGAGATCAGTAAGGGTGCTGGACTTGCATACTCTGTGTGGCAATGCATTGTACTGCAACAATATAGCTGGGCTGGCCAATAGTTTTCTTTTTAAATAAATATTTATAAAATATGAAGGTACCTGATTCTCCTTCCATTTTGTTAAAATGATCATTTAGTGTATCCTTAGAGTAGCCAAGAGAAGAACAAACAAGATAAGCCTTGAAAAATAAAAAAAAGTGGAAGTGCCTCTTGACGTATGAAAATCTATGTGCATACATTTTAGGAAAATCTGTTATTTACTCAAATATATGTTGGTTTTATATTAATCTTTTATAAGTAAAAGAAAAGAATGGTACTGAATGCCAGATTCTTGTCGCCTGCGATCAAGATTTAAGAAATATCAAAGGACCTGGAATTCTGGCTGTGAAGTTTGAGTTTTCCAACCTCATTATGTAAAATGTACATGAAAAATGTAAGTGCTTTAATCAGCGATTTGTTAAAACATGACCATTGTTGGCACTTGGTTATTTTATCATGACCAATGAAATGACAAAAAAATTATACCATAGCCATTGAGTGCTGTAATAAGAAATTTATTATTTTATTGAGTTGGGCTTCTAAAAGGTTGGAGAAAGGAGAAGGTGAGTTGTCATTTAACTCATGAGTTATGGTGTGTTCTTGCAGTTTCGGTAGGAGTGCTAATGTAGAACAGGCTCTAGCTCAGTGCTTCTCAAGCTATCTGATGTGGGGGACCGGCAGTTTTTTTTTTTCCAGTGTGTGCGCAGACCGGCAGCCGATGACTCGCAGCACCAGTCCATGGACCGCCACTTTGAGTAGCATTGCTGGTGTTTTGACAAATGTATCAATTAAACCTGGCATTGATGTGGTAGCTAAAACACTGGTACCTTGTGTATACTTCAACTTCCACCGTTGCGAACACTGTGGAAATTTGTTCAGGAAAAAACCTAGCCTAGGTGAGGCTATAGAAAGTAAGGCAGAAGATGGAGGTGTTCTGAAACAAAAAAAGAAGAAGAAAATCATTAATATTCCACAGTGTGAGTATATAGAAATGCCAAGTAATAAGGGAAACAAAATACAAGTTATTAATAAACTGTCTGTGCTGCAAGTCTCTTCCCTTGCTGTCTCTTAGTTGTCTGGCATGGTTATGGGCCTTGGTGTTCTAACTTTTTTTTTTTTTTTTTTTGGTAGTGCCACTGTGACAATATAAGTAGATAGGGCTCTTGGAAATATGTCAGAGTAAACTGAACCAATAGAGCGAAATTATTATGCCATTCATAAATGAGGAGACGGGTATGAAATTAATTCAAAATGGTTGAGATAATTAACTTTTTTACAAAATCTGTCTGACAAGAAAAATAAATTTGGACAATTAGAAACGAGGAAGAGTTTTTGCAAAAATAGCTAATTACAGCTAATTTAAGAACAGGTAAGGGAATACATGGAGAATCTGAGCATATATACGAATCAACAACTACCTCTAATATGTTAGTGTGCTAAGCGGACAGATGGTAGGTGGGCAGTGTTGCAATAGATATCTTCTCAGTAAGGGTCATTGTAATATGATAGAATGCTTACATATAGCATAATGTCTAGGAACTTAGAGAACTTTGTTTAGAAAGTGCTTGATGAGCGAGGATAGTGTATATGGGGAAGGAAATGAATGATGACTGTTTCCGTGTCTTGGTGCTCCTTCTTTCTATACTTAAGCAGGCAATGTTGAAGGAAATTTGATAGTGGTCAGAGAGAGAGAGAGAACTCCGCTATTGAAAGATCATGCAGAGAGTAGGGTTTAGTGAAGACAAGGTCCAGTGAGTGGAAGAGTTCATCTAAACCAGGGGTCGGCAACCTTTTGCACGCGGCCCGTCAGGGAAATCCGCTGGCCGGCTGGGACAGTTTGTTCACCTGCAGCGTCCGCAGATTCGGCCGATTGCAGCTTCCACTGGCTGCGGTTCACCGTTCCAGGCCAGTGGGGGCTGTGGAAAGCAGTGCAGGAAGGGGGATGTCCTGGGGGCGGCGCAACTGCGGCCAGTGAGAGCTGCAATCAGCCGAACCTGTGGACACTACAGGTAAACAAACCGACCCGGCCCGCCAGCAGATTTCCCTGACAGGCCGCATGCCAAAGGTTGCCGATCCCTGATCTAAAATAAAAGTTTAAAAAAGGTGGGGGGGGGGGGGGGAGTCTGGAGCCTAAGGGGTCAACACAGAAGTTGAAATTAGTGGTGATAAGGGATGTACCGAAAAAGAGAGAGGGCCAGGAATCAAAATCAGGCAGGAGGATGAGGAAGTGTTAGGTTGGTGCTAGATGACAGCTATATAGAGAGAGTCTGGGAGTGTAGTTTGAAGGAGTGGTAAGAGAGAGTTAATTTTGGAAGATTTAAAGATTTAACACTGGGGTTAGCACCTTACAGGCACAAAACGGTAGTAAGGGGTAAATGAAGTCCAAGGTCATTTCATGAATGTCCAAGTAAGACTCTCACGATAAAGTGATTGCAATAAAAATGCTCAATAGTGGTCGGATTTGTAAGTTTGCCATGATGAATATTGTTTTAAAAAAAAATTATTTTTTTTTTGTCCTATTGATGGTTATAATTTTATGGTCTGAGATGAGGGAATGAACTTGGATAATCACTCTGTTACTGAATCTGTCCTGATGTGGATGAGGAGTTCTAAAAATTATTCGTTACCTGTGCAGTACTACTTTGTTTTAAGCCCCATAAGTATTGAAGTGACAGCTTATCTACTTCATATTGGCATGCTGAATGTCTTTGTGAACATTTGTCAAAAAGTTGCTACTTTGAGACGTTTTTAAAGCGATCATTTTTAAAATGCAATTTGCAAAAATAGTAATTTATATATACATCAGGTTTTCCACAAGCAAGCATATTTTACCTACTGGAAAAAAGGTTGTTCACATTTGAAACAAAACAGAAAACAGTCATTTTCATTTTGTTTTCTATAAAAGTATCTTTGAAAAAGACATATCTGTGAAACAGCATTAGAAGCAATCCTGTCACTCCCACTTCACTGTGATTCTTTATGGTCCTTTGAGTGCTGATGGATTTAAAAGATTATTGGCAGAATTGTCTTGATGGCTGTCATCAGTTTGTAAATTCTGCTGTTTTGCGTGACACCATAGTAATAAATTTGTCAGAAAGGATATTAAATAATTCCATTTAGGGAATGTGAGTGGAGGCCTTCCTTATGTCATAATCCATGATTTGAAAATAGATGGTCTTGTTTGTAATTTTTAGATTAAAGCATTGCTCAGAAGCTACAACTCTGTAGAATGCTAATTAAATGCCATCCTACAGGACGTGTTGATTATTAGTGCTATCTAGCATCTACACAGTATTTTTAAGTATTTAGAGTTTTACTGCACGCTTGCTTCTAAGTCCTTACTTGACTATGTATGGACTAAGAACTGTATACCACAGTTCAGACTTCCTAACCTTAGCCAGTATCTTTTTGGGGAAGAGGAACTGTTGAGTTCCTGTTACTCTTAAGTGCCAAGATTTACATGTGACCTAAATGTATTTGAAGGATTAAAAAGCTTAATATGATGACTTTTTTAACTACTGGAAATGATACAAAAATATTGTCAAAGGAAAACAATGGAGCAAAAAAATCTGCTAAAACATTAGTAATTAATAGAGATAGTTGGAGAAATTTTGATTTTTCAGCAAAAATAGAAAACTGAATTACTTCAATTCTGAAATGCCATCACGATGATTATTGGAGTAGTAATTTACCCATTCTCCTCTATAGGCTAGGCTCCCTTGTTGGACTACATCTCTGATGATGCACTACAGTCTCACCTCCTGATGAGAGTGCATGATGGCAGTCACATGGCTGAGGTTTGAATCATGGGAGTTGAAATCCTTCTGGGGTGATTCAGTGGAATTAAATGTGCCCCTTCTGAAGAATATGGATTTTGTAAGCTATTGGGAAAAGAGTGCCTTGACTCTGAGACAACATCAGATATACTGCTGGGGTATCTTCTACTTGTTGGAGACAGTCCATTTGTTGAAAGAGTATATCACCAAGACCATCTCACAAGCTAAGAAAATAGTCTTCTCATTGTCCTAGTGTGCAAGAAATTTTATAACTCCTGGACATTATGTTCTCCCCGATAGATCGGGTTGCCTAGGCATGCTGTCACTCCTGACCCCTTTCGCTAGGCAACATAAGGGCCAGAGAACAATATCCTAAAAGTCAGGATTCACCTGGAAGAGAGAGTGCAAGCACAACTGCTCTGGTAGGAGCCTCATCAGCTCATCAGGCAGAGAATGCAGTATGGTGTAATCATCATAAATGCCATCAGAAAGGGTTGGGGCAAGAGTGACTTTTCACTGAATTCAAGGGACGTGCTAGACAAACATTTTTGAATTGGTATGCTCAAGCCAGTGGCACAATAATCTGCCATGTATATAATTAAAATATTAAGTTACTTGCTTAGGGGAAATTTCAGCTGGAACTTCTGCAGGCAGACAATTTCAGGGGAGTGGGTAATGCAAAAATCCATCCAATGGGGAGGATACATTTACCTGTATGGGGGGGGGGGGGGGGAGAACTTATCACTGGGAATTTGGGTGGTGGTGGAATTTGAGTTCTAATTTAAGAAAAATGAGGGCTTGTCTACACTGGCAATGTTAATGGCTTGTGTAGTCTTGGCACAGTGCTGGGAGAGAGCTCTCCCAGCGCTCTGAAAAAAAAACACCTCCACAAGGGGCGTAGCTACCAGCGCTGGTGCACGGTCTACACTGCCATGTTACAGCGCTGAAACTTGCAGCACTCAGGGGTGTGTTTTTTCACACCCTTGAGTGGGAAAGTTGCAGTGCTGTAAAGTGCCAGTGTAGACAAGCCCTGAGTTTTTGTTTTTTTTTAAGTGAGCTAGCTGATCCTGGGGATGACAGATCAGTGAGTCTTACTTCAGTACCAGGCAAATTAGATGTAAAAATCTAATTTTTTAAAATTATAGTTATAAAACACTTAGAAATATTTTCTTCACAATGTAAAATTAGCCTGTGGAACTTATTTCCAAAAGGTATTATTGAAGCATGAGCTTTGTAGGATTACAAACTTTTGGACACTTGTATGAGTAACATTCACAGTTACACTAGTTAGGATAAAACTTAGTAAAATCAACCCTTGTGCCAGTCACTAACTTCCAGGAATTAGAAAGAAACTTCTCTATAGGCAGGCTATAGCATATTTGTCTACATGGGTATGGGGGGTTATTATTTTTTTCTTATTGATATAAACACTTTTCTTTGAAATAAATTATATTGGTCACTTTTTGAGACACCATCTTGAAAATGATGGACCATTCATCTGATCTGGTTGGATAATTCCTATATCACAACAGATATTAACAAATCAGAATATTGTTTGTAATAGTATAAGCATGGCACTTAATACAGTTTTGCAAAGAGTAAAGACATACATCCAAAATCACCATGGCATTTACTTCACTTTTCTAGTACAAGATGCTCTTCTTGAGGGTCTGGGAATTGTAATGTAGGTTTGGTGTATGAGGAGCCAGTGTGTTAATTCTAGTCAGTCCAATTCAAATACATGGTCTTGAACATTAAAAGAATTAGGACTAAAAAATATGCAATAGTGCATATAGGTTTGCTGGCCTGCAGCCACTATTCTGAAGATAAATCACTGCTGTCAGTCTGGTAACTGATTATGAAGTAGCTATCAGTGTGTCTTTCTAACAGTGATTCCCATGCTGCCGCTTTCTTCCACACACACACACGGCTTATCAGAGGGCATTTAAGAGTGGAGGAAGGCACCATCACCTTACTTTTCAGACACTAATTAATTAATATAAGGGTTGATAAGTACTTGATAACTTTTGAACATTCCAATCCACCCAATGTAACCAAGGAATTAATAAATCTGATAATACTTCTTAAATGGCTTTTAAAGTTTGATATCTTTCTCATACTATAATGATAAAACTATTAGGAAATAACAATGTTTCTAGATGTCTTTACTGATTTAAAATAATATTCTAGCTATGTTTAAGAGTTTATTTTTCATCTGCTATTTTCTTTAATGAATACATATTGACTTATGGTTACTGTAATGAAGTTATTTTAATTTTTTAAATTAAACTTTAATACCTCTATAATTTAAATAAATGTATTTGAAACACATTTCTGTAATTGTGTACAAGTGATGTTGGATAAGAGCAAAGCTTTTTAGCAGATGGGGTTATGTTTCACATTGACAATATGTCAGTTTAGGCGGCAGACATAAGGCTGTGATGATATGATAAAATGGGGAGGAGGAGGTGAATATATAGTATGATAGTAGATAGGAGTAAAGGTCTGATTTGTGAGGCAGGACATGAAAATCATTTGTTCAGTCCAGTGGTTTTCAAACTTTTTTTCTGGGGACGCAGTTGAAGAAAATTGTTGATGCCCGCAACCCAATGGAGCTGGGGATGAGGGGCTCAGGGCTGGGGCAGAGGGTTGGGGTGAGGGCTGCGAGGTGGGGCTCGGAATGAGGGGTTCAGGGTACAGGAGGGGGGCAGAGCTCTGGGCTGGGGGTGCAGGCTCTGAGGTGGGGCTGGGGATGAGGGGTTTAGGGTGCAGGAGGGGTCTGGGTGGGGGGGGCTGATGGCTCTGGGCTGGGGGTGCAGGCTCTGGGGTGCCTCCCCCCAGCTCCCATTAGCCGGGGAGCCAGTGCTCAGGGCAGGGGCAGCATGTGGAGCCCCATGGCCCCCCTGCCTAGAAGCCGGACCTGCTGCTGGCCACTTCCGGGGCACAGCGCTTTGTCAGAACAGGTAGGCACTAGCCTGCCTTAGCTGGGCAGCACTGGCAACAGGACTTTTAACATCCTGGTCAGTGGTGCTGACCAGAGCTGCTAGGGTCCCTGGGTGCTGAGCTCGGCGACCCAGTGCCTTACATGCCGCGACCCAGTACTGGGTCACGACCTGAACTTTGAAAAACACTGGTTTAGTCTGCGTCTCGTTATCTTGACAGATTATCATGTATTAATGTATCAGACAACTCTTACTTTTGATGTGCATAAAGAGTTAGTTTTACCAAAATAAATGTTTTAGATTGAAGTTACCTTTTTAATCTTCCTGCTGAATTCACTGTATTAGGAGTCTTTTTATTGACTTCAGTGGCTATTGGATATGGTCCTGTGAGCCTTATCCTGAGTTTTGCCACTAACTTTAATTGAAGAAGGATGGTATCAATATTCAGATGTGACTTTATTCGTGCCACCATCAACATAGGGACTAAATATCTAAAACTGAGAACTAGTCCTTTGAATTTCTTCATTTCCTAAAGCTTAGTATATCACTTACTGAATTTAAAATTGTCCTGATGTTGGAAGTTAAATGTTTGTTACACAGGATACCAAGATCCATAATTGCTAAAGAACATGTGGGTTCCTATATCAAAGGTCATGTATTAATGATGTGTTGAGATTTAGAGCAGCATTGGAATCTATTATGGAATTATAGGGTCTGCCAATATTCAGCTGTAGAAAAAATATTATGAATGCAAAGAAAAGAGAATAGCTATTAGGAAAGGTCAACATTATTTCAAATCTTTAGTCTTCCAAGACGATATTTAGAAGTTTTATAAATATTTGAATCAGAATGGAAAGTGTTGGACAACCTTAATATTGGTGGTTCTAGTGTTCTATCTAGAATATAATTCTCTCCCTCTCTCCCAATCCTACTGAATTAGATTTGCGGACTTCTAGTATGAGAGAAAATAGAAAGATTTATTCGTTCTTATTTGAAAATTTCCTTTCTCTGAGCAAATAAGTTCCACAGAACTGGCCCATCCTTGGCAGATTGTTTTCTATTACAAGCAGGGACCCGTTTTGGCTTTTGATTCCATTAACAAATGTTGATGTTCCTGTTAAGTTGGGCAATACATAATTGTAATAACTATCTTTCTTGACACGAGTTCTGTAATGGTTCATTGACCAGGCAGTTAACTTTGACAACAAAGGGTTATCTTAAACTGTGTAGGTCTTCAGGGACTGAGCCACAACCTTTCTTGCTAGTGACTGAGAGGTCTGGTTCTGCTTCCAAAACTTCAGATGGGCTGAAGGTCCCCTGTAATTTAGAAATAATTTTAAAAATTGAAAAAACACTATGTGATCATGTAGCTGAAGACAATGCCTATGCACAAGGGGCTAAATTAAGGATGCACAGGCATCCTAAATTCCGGTGTTTCCTAACTTTTGAGTGTCTTAGTTTACAATCTTGATTTTCTTTTAACATGTTTTTTGGAGGAGCAGGGGAGGGCAGTGTGTGTGTGTGAGAAACTTGTCTCTGTCCCAGTCCTGTCTTTTCTCTAACCCATGGCTCCTCATCCCAGTCCTAATGACCTGATCCAGTCAGCCTCAGCTTCGCCCATTGTCTCAACTCCTTGTCCTCAGTACCCTTGCCACCCTGTCCCAGATCTCCCTTTCTTCCCTCATCCAATATGTCTCTCCCTTGCCCCCTGGACTCCAGTCTTTTCCCCAATCCTCATGGGCACCTAGTGCCAGTTTCCTCCATTGCTGTTTCCTTGTCCCAGTCTCTCTGGACAGCCACTCCCAGTTCTCCCTCTGCACCCTGGTTCGTTGTCAGATCTGGGTCTCCACTCCCTCCAACGCTTGTCCCTTCCACTGGCTCCCAGTGTCCTTATAAACACAGTCCCAATCTTCTCTGCTTCCCTAGCTCTTTGTTCAGGTTTAGTGTTCTGCCCCTCCCATCCTCATTTCTTTCCCCCCACAGCCACTTGTTCCCAATCTCCTTGCCCAACCCTGCCTCATCAGTACCCAGTCTCCTTGCCTAATCTGTCCCCTGCCTGAGCCCCTAGTCCCCTTCCCAATAAATCCCAGTTCTCCCTCCCTCAGCTTCCAGTCACAGTTCCCCCCCTCCAGTCACAGTCTCACCAGGTTCCTTGCCCCCATCTCCTCCTCACCCCCATTCCAGCTCCTGTCCCCATAGCATTCAAGTCAAGCAACTTCCTCCTCCTTGTTTCTTGGGTGCTGGCGGGAAGGTCATTGGGGGGACAGGAGGGACAGGCTCCCTGCTCTCAGTTCTGGTGAAACTTTCCAAAAATTTTCAACCTGAGGCAGATACCTGACAGGGAAAATTTCAGTCTAAATGGTTAAAGTTTGGCAAAATTATAAGCAATTTAAAACAATTAGGACTTGTCTACATGGGGAAATTTACTGGAACAGGTATACCTGTATAATTATACTGGCATAGCTATGTCTGTATAACTCATTATGTGGACACTTCTGGTATAACAGTGCATTTTTCAGTTTAGCTTATGATGCTTTGAATGTGGTATAAGATCAATCAGAAAATGGCACTCTTATTCCTGAATAAAAGTGCCATGCATGGAGTTATACTGGCATAGCTATGCCAGATAATTACACTGGTATAGCTCTGTCAGTAAATTTCCCCATATAGAAATCCATTATAATTGAATGTGTCAGGCAACCTGAATAATAGATGGTGCAACCAACCTCACTGATGACCTGCTACTGAATTCAGACATGGAGGTGGGGTAAATATGGAAGGGTTAGAGTCTGGAAGAGGGTGTATAAGAGCAGTCTGAGGTAGACCTAAAAGTGGAGAGAGTCTTGGGAGTTATGGAATGGGATGCAGGGAAAGGAGTGGAGAGGCAGTGTCATTTGTATATGTTAAACATAAATTTGTAATATTTTAAAATAAACTTGGTAAAGTCTGCAAAAGTAAACCTAATATTGATATTCCTTGTATCTAGCAGTGTCGGACTTCCTTCATGCAGACTTTATATACCAACCAAATTTGCACTTTTGGTGTTTGTTTATAAATAACTCAACTTGGGTAACTCAAAAACAAAACAAAAAGCTTTCTTCAGAGTTATGGGTTAAATGTGTTTCGGTGAGTACCAATAATAAATTATTAGACTGTAATAAAATTCTGTTCCCTATTTAAGCAGTCCTTTTCCAGTAATCACCAAATTAGTTATTTTGACCTTCTGTCTGTCTGTTTTTTGCAGTTTTTAGGGAGCAGTGCAAGTGTAGGGTGGGTGACATAAGTCAGGTGATTGAGAGTGCAAAGTGAAGTAATTGTATGGTAGTGGAGAAGAGGCTGGATCCTTTAATTATTTGTTATCAGAATGCTTGAGTTTAACAGATGTATAATTCTTAAGAATATCATACTGTTTCATTGTTTTAGCTGTACTCACACCATACACTACTCAATCTCAAGTTTGCACTTCCACTCCTTGGCGTTCATACCCTACCCCTGCTCCCGCAACCATTAGGGTTGTTAGACTGGGCAAAGAGCTCCACATATTCTTATCATTCTAGAAACCCCTTCCCCAGAACTCCCCGCCTACTTGTGTAGCAGTCTTCAGGATAGCTTTAAGGCTGCTGCACCACTGCTATCTCAGCCTGGTGCATCATCTCTGTAGGTGTGCTGGTCTTGGGGTCCAATCTCTCTATGTCCCTTGGCTGGAACAGAATCTCTCTCTCCTCCTGCCTCACTTCAGGTGCCTGGGGTACTCTCAGTTCCATTAGCATACTATATACTTCTCCCTCATTTGACTCTCTGTACTGGGGACTGTTTCTGTTCATTCACAGGGCCACGTTTCTGAGGGTCATCACCCACTTCCCCAACGTCCCAGTCTTCAAAAGGACACACCTTTACGTATCCCACAATTTCAGGGACCAACCATGTGCCCACATTCTCCATCACATGAAGGGATGTGGGCCTGTTTCTGTTAATGCCAGGCCCAAAGTTTGTTCAAACGATAAAACATTTCAACATAAGTTGCATGTATAAACCCAGTCTCTGCCCCTTATTTAGGATTTTCTGCAGGGGCCCCTTGTATCTCTCCTCACTGCTCCAGGGTGAGCCACGGGAGTCCTCCCCCACTCCCACAGCTGCACTTCATTTGAGCTCTCTCAGCCCTTTATAAATAACACCTGACCTTTTCCCAGCTGGATCTGATCATTGAACAAGACTGGCTGGGGATGGGGCTTAAAGGGACAGACAGTCCTGTTACAGTGCTATCTAATAAGTAATAATGTAGCATTGTGGCTAGAAACCTGAGTTAATCTTACTTACAAAATTCTTCTTATATTAAAAGATGACTAATCTGTTTAGCTACTAAGAAATATGTCAGTATTTCAGGAACCTTGTACTTTAACAGCAATTTGTCACACAGATCCAAAATATTTTACCCATCTCATTATAAAACAAATTCACTTAACTTTCATAACGATTTTTTCAATATGTAGTCATAAGGGGGTTGTATTCTAATCAAAAAAGTTCTTTATTTTAGTCCATCTTTTGCTTCATGATATTGCAGTCTGATCAGCATCACATTCTTGGTAATACACTGAAAATCAAATGGAAAAACTAGGTATGTTGTAAAGGGAAAAACACTTTGTGTTTTAATAAGTATATTTAAAACTTATGAGCATTATAAATACGTTGCTACAAAAATATTTGTACATTTTTCTTCATTGAATTTGCTGTTTGGTGAAAAAAATCCTTTTTCATAAGCCCTAGTACAAAAATAGATTTTTCAATCCTGAGCCTATTTAATGAATATCAAAAAGATGGTTTCTCTTCACTAAGAGTGTTCTTTCATTAGTTTCAGCTCTCTTCCTTCCCCTGTTGCATGCTTTATTTTCATAACTTTCATTTTTTCTCTTTGGTGTGTTTTATTGCAAAGCATATCTCAGAGCTCTTAAATCAAGTGTGAAACAAAACTATTATGAACAAATGTTGGACACTATCAAGATACAGCTATTGAGTTGCAAATAATGTGTGATTGTGTTTTATCCATAAAATAACTGCTTGTAAGAAACTCTCTCAAAAGTCTATTGACTTCCTGATTTAGTTTTATTAAAGAGTTTTGCAAAGTTCTTAGTCAGCTCTTCTGTTACCAGACTGAAGTAGTGAGGATTGTAGCAATTGCCTACTGCTATGTTGTTCCTTCTATACCTGTAAGGGACTAGGACACCAGCAGTCTGGTCTAGGGTCACAGCTGGGCTGGAGTCACCACAAGGACAATCATGAGGTGGTAGTCAGCGTGCAGGGATCAGAGTAGTTGCTAGAGCGGGGATCAGTAGACAAGAGCCAAGGTCGGAGTGAGGCAAGGATCAGAAAACAGAGATCAGAGGTACTTACCAGCCAGAGTCAGGAGGCAAGAGCCAGAGTCAGGCTGGAGTAGGAAGCCAGAGATCAGAGAGAGTTACCAGTCTGGAAGCAGGAGGCAGGCTGGGGTCGAAGACATGAGATCAGCAAGCAAGGTGAGTTCTAGAGTCACAGCAAGCCAGCAGTCTACATATTTGCCCAGACAACTTCCTAGGCCACCCACAAGGGTTAAATAGTGAGCATGGGTCAATTGGAAAGCCACAGGATGCTGTTATTCCAGACCGTTTGGGTGGTACTTTCTGAGGCACCTAATCTCCACAGTTCTTCTTGTTTGTGATTCTGTGTGGCCAATGGTAATGGTGGAAGGCAGTTGTCCCAGGCTCCACAGATCCAGATTTTAGTCCTGTGGATCCTTACAAAACCTTCTTTTGTGTATCAGAAATTAGCAAAATATGTTTGGGGCTTTTGCTGAGCAGATATTCAGCATATTGATTTGGAAATAATTGAAAACCAGTTAACTTGAACCAGGTACAAGATACGCTCCTCTAGTAAGTAATCCTGTGCCTGTGTAAAATGTGAGTAAAGGCACAGCAGATTATCGTACTGTATATTTTTTTCGTGTTTCAGCATTTGGTGTAATATTGACAAATGTGCCAGCTAGCCTTTAATAATCCACAGTAACGGTTTAATACGACTATTAAGGATTGCTGTACTGCACATATCTATTCCCTGCTTGTCACTCCTATGAAATAACCATTATTTTTCTAAGCAATGCATTTAAATAATGCTATATCCTATTAACAGTAATTCACCAAAGACAGAAACAAAGAAACATCAACAAAACACAGAAACAACAGAAAAAAAAAATACCTTGTTTTGAGATTGGACGTTCATCTGGTTATCTCACTGGTATATTTTGCCCTGTGCCCTGTGTACAGAGCACTTTACCAGAATGGCTGCATGATTGTTTGTTCCAAGATGCCATATAAATCTCTCTCTCTGCCTCATATATCCACCCAGATTGTCTTTTCCTTTCAGCCTATAGTTTACCTACCAAACATTTAAAGCATTTTGCAGGAAAGAGGCTTGCAGAGGATTAGGGGCGTGAGTAGTGTGAGGGTTAGAAAGGGCCTCAGAGAGCAAAGAGAAAGTTGTAGAAGAAGCCACTTCCATTTAGGGTTGTCAGGCATCCAGTTTTTGACCGGAATGCTTGGTCGAAAAGAGACCCTGGTGGCTCCAGTCAGGACTGCTGGCCGGGCTGCTAAAAGTCCAGTTAGCCGTGCAGCAGGGCTAAGGTAGGCTCCCTGCTGCCCTGGCTCTGCGCAGATCCTGGAAGCATATCTGACTCCTAGGCACAGGGGTGCCCACGGGGGCTCTGTGTGCTGCCCCAATCCTGAAAGCCAGCTCAGCAACTCCCACTGGCCGGGAGCCATGGCCAATGGAAGCTGCAGGGGCGGCGTCTGCGGGCACGAGCAGCACGCAGAGCTGCCTGGTCACGCCTTCACCTAGGTGCCAGAGGGACATGCAGGCTGCTTCTGGGAGCTGCCTGAGGTGAGCGCTGCCCCAAACCCCTTCCTGCACCCAAACCCCCTGCCCCTGGTCAGAACTTCCTCTCACACCCACACCCCCTCCCGCACCCTGATCCCCTCATTTCTGGCCCTATCCTGGAGGATATAAATGCACCTCCAACCAGAGCCCTCATCCCCTCCCTCACCCCAACCTCCTACCCCAGCTCGGTGAAAGCGAGTGAGGGTGCAGGAGAGCAAGTGATGGAGGAAGGGCAGATGGAGCGAGTGGGGGCGGGGACTCGGAAAAGGGCAGGGCCTCAGAGCAGGGGGTGGGGCAAGGGTGTTCGGTTTTGTGCGATTGGAAAGTTGGCAACCCTACTCCCATCCTGGTGCTTCTTGGAAATTAGGAGCTCTGTATGGCATCCATCTTCTGCTGTTGTGGCTTGTGCTGGCATTTTGCTCTCATCTTATGTGGCTTATGTTCTGAATGGCAACTCTTCCTGTTCCCCGTAAAACATTGCTTTAGCCCAAAGGTGGGCAAACATCTGGCCCGTGGGATCATCCTGCCTGGCCCCTGAGCTCCCAGCCAGGGAGTCTAGCCCCCAGCCCCTCCCCTGTATGTGTGCCGCGCAGCTTGTGCCTGCCCACCTCCCAGGTTTTCCTGCCGCTCTGAGCAGCCTGGTAAGGGGGGGGGTGGAGGGGTTCAGATAAGGGGCAGGAGGTCACGGGGGGCAGTCAGGGGATGGTTGGATGGGCTGGAGGTTCGTGGAGGGGGGCGGTCAGGAGACAGGGAGCGGGGGAGTTGGATGGGGGTGGGGTCCCGGAGGATCGAGGGGTCCTGGGAGGGGGGTAAAGGGAGCAGGGAGGGTTGGATGGGGGGGATCCTGGGAGAGGGGGGGACAGGGAGCAGGGGGGGTTGGATAGCGGGTGGGGTCCTGGGGGATTGGAGGGGGCGATCAGGAGACAAGGAGAAAGGGGGGGTTGATTAGGGGGTAGGGTCCTGAGGGGGCGGTTAGGGACGGGGGGTCCTGGTACGGGGCAGTCAGGGGAGAAGGAGCGGGGGGGGAGTTGGATGGGTCAGGGGGTCTGAGGGGGGCAGTCAGGGGGCGGGATTCGGAGGGGCCGGGGGCCAGGCTGTTTGCAGAGGCACAGCCTTTCCAACCTGGCCCTCCATACCGTTTCGCAACCCCAATGTGGCCCTCGGGCCAAAAAGTTTGCCCACCCCTTCTTTAGCCCTTTCTGTCACCTGCCATCTACTTTCTCCAGTTTAAGAGCTGCACAGTTATCATGTGGCTTTATCAATTAACATTTCTACACAATTCTGTGATTTTTATATGGTTACATTAAGGAACCTTAATGATAATTTACATCTAATTTGGCTAATCCAAATACAGATACAGAATTTTTTTTAATCTTGTGAAATAACTATGATATTTTATGTAACATCACTACGCCTTTTTTTTTTTTTTTTAAACTAATGCATTTTCGCTAGAGATAGATGTGGTAAGTTTGATTCTGCTCTCATTTATGCTAACTTTATACTGGTGCAACTACTGTCTTCAGGGGAATTAATCCTGACTCTCACCACAGTCTGAGATTACAATCAGGCTGAGAATAAAAAAGATGATTTCCAAAATACCCATGACATTTTGTTTTTGCATATCACCCAAATAATGGTTTGCGGGTAAAAATTTCTGGCTTTCATCGCAAATTGAGTTGAGTTTGGCACATCTGAAAGCATGTCCATGACCCTCTCAGTTTCTTCCTGAACTTCAGAAAATAGCTCAGAGATTAATAACTCCTACTCTTTAGTAGATTACTGCAGTCTTACTGGAAATACGCATTATGAAATGTAGTGGTATTCTTTGGATTCTCCTTTTTATGTCATTATCTGGTATGCTTTTCCAAATAATAGTTATTGGATTGTAGTGTTGGTGCCTGAACTCTTAGGGCAAATGAAAACGTGTTGCATTTGGATGAGTACATTCATTTCTGTTTTGTGCACAAAACCAATTCCTACTGGAAACAAGTTAGCATGGAGTGTTTTGGTTGGGGAGAAAAAACAGGTTGGGGACCCACTTGCGGACTCTTGTAACACTCCTCCCTCACACACACTCCCTGACAATTGAGTAGGGAAGCCAAGGGAATTTATGAGCCCCAAGGATATTGAAGTCCTGGGCTCTTCTTATCCACCTAAAGAGAGGTATGGCACAGGACTGGGAGCCTGAATTAGGGGTTATTGTGGGCTTTGCTCTTATGAAAACTACAACCTAACTCAAGTGTTGTTAGTTAATGTTTGTAAAGTAATTTGAAGAGTAAAAGTGCTGTAGGTAATACTAAATACATTTAATATATTTTCTTTAATAATTCAAGGGTGAGAAGGTAAAAGTGAAAGAGAACAAGTGTACTACAGTGTATATATTTGCACTTGGCCTTTGTTCTCCCCTAGGTTGAATCTTACTTTTGGTTTCTCCTCTTCTGTATCCAATACAGTTTTGTGAGGAAAAACTAGTACTGTTATAGGTGCTGTATGTCTACTCATGAGCTACTTCCTGGCCATGGTACTGGGAAATAAAACAGTGCAGTCCTGATTTTGTAATTCTGCAGTTGGATTTGTTTCCATAGCACTATTTATTACTGTTTATCCTCTCTCCACTCTGTATTGTATGAACAGATAACACTGATCACAGGTAACACTAAATATCTTGCATGATGCTGGGTCTGTCTTTTAAACAGCTCTTCCAGCACTACAGTCAGTACCAACAGAAAAAAGGAACTTGTCTCCAGGCTTGTCATACCGCTAAAAGTTTTCCCTTGGTTCCCCCACACCTTTAATTTTAAAAAAAAGTTCAGATGGAGGTAGGAAACTCTGACCATGAGAATTACACTTGGCCTTCTGTCTTTTGCAGTAATGATTAAGGGAAGCATAGAATTAGACTATTAGAAAGTACTACTCTTTTTTAGCATGCCAATTCAGCTACAAGAACAGAGATTAAATAGAGACATACTTGAGGAATCTGATTAGTCTTCCATGTTCAAGATATTGACAGAAGAAGGGCGCACACTCCAAAGTTTGGAGTCCCACTGTAACTGTTCCAACATTATAAGATATCAGTTGTCAAATGGCAGATCAAAAGTCTAAGGCTTGGTTACACTACAATGACTACATACATACTTCGGTATAACTGCGTTACTCAGGTGTGGATCCTGAGAGATGTAGTTATACTGATAATAACCCTCTGTGTAGAAGCTCTCCCGCCAACATAGCAACTGACTCTCGCAGAGGTAGACTTACTAAGCCAATGGGAGACCTCTCCCATTGGCTTAGCGCATCTCCATCAGATGCACTACACAGCAGCACAGCCTGCATCAGTGCAGCTGCACCAATGTGAATTTGAAGCATTGACCTGCCCTAAATCATTGATCCAAAATTGATATAACCGCCTGGAAAAGATTTCATTTTATATTTAAGAAACCATGACATTTGCTCGATTGATTAAAATTAAATGGCTGAAATCCATTCTCTTTGTGTGTAGTTATAAAAATGTCCTTTATATTTCATGCGATTGTATTTATTGTGTGTGATCAGCTTTTTTTCTCATGTGACTTTAAAATTCTTCCAATAGTAAATTGGAACTATGATTTATGAACTCACTTTTGGCTCTACTATGGTTATGGTAGATCAGTTTTCTTTTACATTAAATAGTTGATTGGCTGTACTTAATAATTACTTCAAAAATATCTGAACCAGACAGGCATTTTAACATTTACCTAATATTATATAAGGGCCATGTGTCTTTAGGGTTTTGACACTTTTTACGTTCTTGATTAGTTCAAACTATGCTGTTTTTCTGTGATTTTCATAAAACTGGTGAATGCTTATTTGAGAACCTGTCACTCTTCTTGTACTGGAAACAATTACAAAAATATATTTTCATTATAAAATACATACTAGCTTTGTAAGCAATGAATCCTTATTCAAATGTTTTAGTGACATCGTTGCCCTTTTTCTTGGTCGTAATACAGTAATACAGTATTGTCAAATGTGACAACATAAGTTAGTCAAATAAAGGGTCTGGAATGGACCATGGCCATCCACAATGGTGATTGGTAGGATCAGAGCACAGCATGGAAATCTGATAAACCATGCACCAGAAGTTTACATTTTCTCCACTTTTGCAGTAGTTGGAAACTGTTAAATTTTGTCCTTCCCCACACCCCCAGAAAAAGACGTCCAGCATTGTTTAAGATTTTATTCTTGTTTATTTCTTTAAAAAGTAATACAGTGACAAATAAGTGAAGCTTTTTGTGAGGCAGATATCCCTCATTTTTTAGTATCTGTTGAATCTGGCAAGAAATATTTAGAAGGGTGTATGTAAACTGGAAATTGGTTTATTTGATTTTGCTTGCTATTGTCAGCTTGAAATGTCACTTCCTGGTCCTTATGGATAATACTGCTAAGTAAAACAACGCAAATAAAATTGACTGTCTAAATGACCTTATTCTAGGAAGACTACAAGCACCTTAGTCAATATTTGTTTATTTTCTATTTCAGTTCTTGCAGTTTCTTCAGCCTATTTCCCAGTAACTGTTACAGTTCAAATTTGTGAAAATTTATCCAAAAATGTCATCATATTATGGGGATAGCTGGTAGTGACCCCTATATTTAGCTTACCTAATATTTTCCATTGTAAAGAATTATTGCAACTTTTTCTTTGAGAAACTCGGAAGCCTCCATTGTTTGCAGCCTGGAGAACTCCCTCAGGCTAGTGAAGTGCTCTTTCTTTGTCACATGAAATTCTGTCAAGCTTTTGCAGAGGTATAAAGTATTAAAAATTGCCATTACTATCACTTGCAGGCTTCAAGGAAATGTTGGCAGCCTGCCAAAATAACAACTAAGTACAGTGCTCACACCTTTTGAAGCTGGGCTGATTCTGTCACCAGTGCAGCAGCAGCACACTGTGTACGGGGAGTTGTTAGAGCCGCTGTGGGGAGCTGAGTTGTGTGGGGCTTTTTTTGTCTAGGGCATGGTGGGACAGCCAGTCCTGGCCCCCAGTGGTTCATGGGACAAGAACAACCTTCCCGCACCTAGTCACCTCCTAGTGAGTAAGCCCTCCTGAGCCTGGCATCTAGCCCCAGTGTTCCCTCTTTCTTTCCCTCCTCACATCTTCTCTCTCCCATTCTGGGGATCTGGAACTGCCCCATTTAGAAAAGGGGGGGGGGGGGGGGAAGAACTAGGCTAGGCTCTTCTCAATCAATCTGTTTCTTGGGCACAAGGGATGAAAGTAATATTAATTTCTTACCGGCATGGGTGCAGCTCCGGCCCCTGGAAGGGACGGGGCCTCGGGCGGAAGGGGCAGGGCTGAGGGGGCTCAGCCTCCCCCAGCCAGCCAATCTGCATTGCCTGGCTCCTGCTGCCTGGGGCTCCAGCAGCGATTTAAAAGGGCCCGGGGCTCCAGCCACTGCCATGGTAGCGGCAGCAGCTAGGAGCCCCAGGCCCTTTCAAATTGCCAGCCCCAGGGCAGCTGCCCCTTTTGCCTCCCCCATCGGCAGCCCTGCCACTAAGGTCCCCAGCGGCAGGGCCACCGACATGGGGGCGGAAGGGGCAGCGACATTTAAGGAGGGTCCTTTGACGTGGCAGCACTTTAACATCGCTGCCCCTTACACCTCCCACATTGGCGGCCTTACTGGCAGGGCCACCAACGGGGGAAGCAAAAGAGGCAGCAACGTTACAGCACTGCTGTGGCAGTGCTTTAACGTGGGCTGCGTACAGGCCGGTACCAGCTTCTTACCGGTACGCTGTATCGGCCTGTACCAGCCCACTTTCACCCCTGTTGGGCACCCTCTTCCCCTCATCACCTAAACCAACCCTCCAGACCCAGCATGTGGCCCCAGCAGCTCACTCACTCTGTCTCTTTTAGGGTTATAGGAGCTCAGTGCTCTGTTCCCTCTGGAATACCAGCTACTGCCAGCTAATGTAGTTAGTCCTCTATCTTAAAATGATAGTCTGCTCTATGTTGTGCTGAAGGTTCAGGCTTAACCCTGATGATAGTACATACTGAATGGTGTTATAGTTGCACATAATTCAGTTTGTTTTTACCTTTTTTCTTTAAAAAACCCAATCCTTAGAAATTTATGTACAAAACCCCCAGTTAAAAGAATATTTGGGTTGCAAAGTCAAGCATATGAAAGTTAGAAAGTGGCAGAATTACAGTTGTCAGTGTGTAGTTTTAGTTCTGCCCATTTCTGTTGCTCTTCAATTTGTGCATTAATTAATAGAAATTAATTTTTTTGGCAAATAGCTTATGTACCAAAAAAATTCAATTTTGGCTTGACCAAAACTTAATGAATTTGGGTGAATTTGTCAAAATTTTAGCCAAAAAAAAAAGGGGGGGAGGGGACAGTCTGAAAATATCTAAGCAAAATGTTTTAAAATTTAGCTGGTTTTCAAAAAATATATATAAACCACCAAAACAAATGCCAAATGAAATATTTTACATTTTTGGTTTTGTTTTTGGTGAGAAAGACAAACAAAAAAGTCACTTTGAGTCCATCAAAAACAAAGGGTTTTTCCCCCAAGATTTTTCAGCTCAGTCACTGAACTGAAAAATCAGTTATTTTCCAGCTCTAATTATGTGTATGTTGAGAAAAAACTGGGTCTATAAACTATGGAATTTGTTTAATGAAAATATTAGTGATTGATTATGATATGTGCAAATGTTCGTGAAATAAATGTTTAGGTCAGCATTTTCAGAACTGGATGCCTAAAGTTGCCCTTAAATTCATATTTAAAGACCTACATAATTGGGTAGACCTCCCACAGTTCCCACCAAAGTCAATGGGTTCCTAAATGTGGATGTAGAGGCCTATCTTTGGGCGCCTAATTTTGAAAAATGTGGCCTTCCTAAATAAAATACAAGTTATTTATAAAATAAATAATAAAATCTTTCAAGGTGGTTTTAGGGAAACATGACACTGTTTCAATATCTCTTTCACTGAGTTGTGCTATTGCCATTTTAATTTGGGACTGCCACTTTAGTGATGCTTTGTGGCACGCACTTCAGTTGATGTTGCAAACATTAAATGAGTATTGGAAGTCAGAAAGTGTCAAAGTAGCATGGTAAATTATAGTAAGCTCTTTTTTTCTTTAATGAATTTCAGCCATTTAGTTCTATTGCCAAAGACGACAGAGTCTTAATGTTAGACTTGGAAAGAATGAGCATCTCCTGCACCTGTGTGTTACAGTATGTGAGAACTGCCGCTCAGGTTACAAGCATATGTGACATAGATAATTTACCTTTTTGCACATATCTGCATAAGTCTGTTTCTGTACCACATGCGTCTACAAAAATGGCCACTTCTTCTTTGGATATTGCCTGTGTGACTCTCCGCTCTGACTGATGTTTGTGCCCTCAGAACTTTCAAAATAGTTACATCGTGCACAAAACCCCTCAGGTTATTTAAGGATGCACAGCCCAACTGCCACTTGGTTCATTCTGCACTCCTGGGGAAATTCTGCTCCAAAAAATTAAAAATTCTGCAATAAAATTAAAAATTCTGTGCACAGTATTTTCAAATTCTGCATATTTTGTCAAAATAACACAATATAATCATACCACTTTAAATTATTTTTCATCATTTATTTCAAAATACCTGTCAGCAAGTATGTCTGTAACAGTACAGACAACAAAAAAGATTCAGGAAATATTCTTTGACAAATAGATTCCTTACTAGGCATATTAATACAGAACCCTGAGTAATAATTCATGTAAACTACAATACAGAACAGTATTTCCCATACCCCTCAGAAACAGTGCAAAGGCTTAGGGGAGTCAGGGGTAGTGGAGGAGCTGAGGGAGGGAAAGTAATTGCTGGGAAGGAGCCTGGGTGTGAACTTGAAGGGTTGCTGAGTATGGGTGGGAAAAGTATGGAACAGGTTTTTTTGGGAGGCGGGGAGGGATTGTTAGGGAGCTTCCCACATGCAGACCCTGGCTGACCTCTAGTCCCCATGTGTCCTTGCGCCCCCTGTCCACATGTGTCCCTCCACCCTCACGCAAGCATCCACTCCCCCTGTTCCCAGGTGTGTCTGTGCCTCCACTCAGCCACCCCCTATCCCTATGTGGCCCTGCACCCTCTCTCCCATCCCCATGTGGCCCTGCACCTCCGTCCCCCTGTGGCCCTGTGACTCCACTCCCATTCAGCCACTGCCCCAGTTTATCCTCCCCCACTAGCCCTTATGAGCCCCTGTCTGATCCCCCAGCAGCCCCATGCTGTCTGTCTCCCCATAGCCCCTGTCTCCTGACCTGGCCTGACAGGCGCTGTGAAGAAGGCAGGCTTTTTTTTCTTCCTAGCTGGCCAGGAGCTGTTGCTCTGTACTAGCCCCACAGCGCCCTCTAGTGGACAAAAGCAGCAGCTTTCTGTCAGAAGCTTTTTTTGTATGCAAAAAAATGAATATGCATGGTTCATTAATTATGCATGCACACAGTGGCACAGAATTCCCCCGGAAGTAATATTGACAACTGTAGGCACAAGCAGAAACTCAGGTCTGGTCTACACATCGCATGGCAAGCCAGGGTATGAACCTACAGCACATTAGCTTGGCACAGGATACAGCAAAGTGCAGTATGGAACTTTCTGTGTGCATTAGGAAGAGCCACACAGCAAGTTAGTGTGCAGCAATCAAGTGCACTGTAGATTCAGACCAGGGCTTGCTGTACACTAACTTGCTATGTAGACAAGCCCTCAGAATGTGTCTCATTATCATCCTGGGTGTGTCTCTAGGAAAACCACTCTGTTTCTTGTTCTTATGAGTATAAAATTATAATAGTTATTGTAAGGGATAGCTTTTTGGCACATTTTGGAAAGTTCTGCCCCTGTTTGGCTCTTTCTTTTCCTTAGGTTCCCTTCAGCATCTTCCACTTCAAGGCAGATTGCCTTACTTGATGTGCTTTGGATGATTGTGGCGAAATCTGCCAACTTCAAGCATTGTCCTTCTTGTACTGGTACTGTATTTGTGACTGATGAGCACACTCTGCAGCCCAGTCTACTCACAGAAGTTTCATCAGTTTAACTAAATCAGTTTCTAAATGAATTTAGTTAAATTGGTGTAGTTTTCAATGCGGGCATTCTTAAATTGGTTTGAATAGCTAATATCAATTTAGCTTACTTCAGTTTATTACCAAATTAAACTAAATCAATGATAGTTACTCTTTTTTAACTGATTTATATTGGTGCAGTTTCTTTGTGCAGAAAAAGCGTATACCTTTTCTGCTTCAGGGACGGACATAATCTTGAATTCTGTTTTGTATGCTAGCCTTCTCAAGGTGCATGCATCAAGTCTAAGAGAGTTGACTCAAGCACCATCTTTGGGAGCAGACATATAGGCCTCATCATCTGCTACTGAGCATTCAGGCACACTGGAGGTCCTGGTCTGAATCCAGGACAAGCAGCCTCACACCCAAAAAAACCTTGATGTCTCAGGACTCAACAGTGTCATCCCATAAGGAAATCTCTGATGCTAAAGATTATTCCAAACAACAATACAGGAGTTCTCTGTCCCACTCTCCTAGATCTGCTGTTGGAGATTGTAAAGGATGTTGTGAGAGGTTACTTTATACGGTCACACTCCATGACAGCCACCCATCCACTTTCTGATGCCCCACGGGAACTTAAGGCAAAACTGCTATGGTTTATCTTTCCTCCAAAAGAGAGCCATAGAGGAGGTCCCTCAGCAACAGAATGGGAAGAGATACTATTTGCTTTATTTTCTAGTTCACGAAAGAGAATCTAGATGTTGCATCCAATGATGAATCTTGGATGTTTGAATAAGTAAAATAGGCAACTGAAATTCTGTATGGTGACACTGGCATCCATAGTTCCTTTCCTGTGTCAGCAGAATTGGTTTACAGCTCTTGATTTGAAGGACACATGTTCCATATTGTGATAATACCTGCTCATTGAAAATACTTTTGGGTCTGAGTGAAATGCCATCATTGCTGACAATAGGTTCTGAAGTTCAGATTTTCTGTGGCCCTAAAAGTTTTCATCAAATGCCTTAATATTAGTGATCTATCTGAGTGCCTCGGCAACTAATAAAAGATTATTTGCCTCAAAGTTGCAGTCTGACCTCAATATATTCTGCCAGTTGTTCCTGTTATTGAACCTAATAGTTAACATCACAAAATCCATTTTTGCCCTTTCACAAGTGGATCTCATACGGGTAGTTTGGAACTCCATAATCACCACATTGTATCTCCCACAATACTGATTCCAAGCTATGTTCAAAGTGGCTTCTGCTGTAGTTAGGCAATTGGGCCTCATTTCTTTTGCATGTTTATCATTTTTCTTGCTCAACTTCAGTTGAGATAATTGCAGGTCTGGCTAAATACAATCTTCATCTAGACAATAGAAGAGATTTTTAAAGGCACAAAAGTCAGTTAACTGCCCTTTCAGTGGAAGATGGGTGCCTAACTCTCCTATTTGTTCTGTGGAACATTTTCCCTTAACATGGACTTGACAGATTGCCATACCTCCTGCAGTTGTACTTTCCATATTGTGATGGATAAAACAAGGATATGATGACAAAAGCAAACTCTTCACCCAACTACACTATGTTTTAGGGTTAATTTGAGGTGTTCTTCTGGATCAATTCCTAATTTAAGGCCTCTAGACACAGGAGAAGATCCAACTTCATGTATTGTCTTGTGACTGAGCTTGGCCCTTCTGGCCTATAAAGAATCCTTGCCTCCTTTAAGGAGCACTTCTCTTACATTTTAATGCTATCACTATGATTATATGAACTTACACCTCATATTGTTCATCAGGAAGCCATGAAGTTCTGGAACCAATGTGCCCATCACTGTATCATGCTCACAGATCCCCATCTTACAGGAAAAGACAATATCCTGGTAGATGACATCAGCAAGAAGTACAGCACCCAACCCAAGAGGCAGTAGCCAAAGCTCTGCTTCCGAGATCAAGTGGATCTGTTTGCCATGGAGCACAATACTAAGTGCAACTTTCTGCTTCAAGATTTGGAGAAGTTCAGAATCTGTAAACATATTTCATTTAGGCTAGAGCCAGACATTCCCATATATTTTTTTCCTCCAATTCCACTCATTCCCTTGGTTCAACCGAAGATTTTATGGAACAAGATCAAGGAGCTTCTTATAACCTCAACTTGGTTTGGTTAATTTTAGTTCTCCGATCTGCCAGTAGATCAGTCAGGGTATCTGCCCAATGGATCAGATTTCCTGTGTTAGAAGCAAGGCCAAATTCAACATCCCAGTGTGAGGTTCCTGAGTCTATTAGTATGGACACCAGCAGAATGACCAAATTAGACAGACTAGAGTGCTCAAAAATCCACAATTATCTGCCAGAAAGTAGGAGACCATCCTCTAGAAATCTCCACAATATAGAGGTTCTTTCCTTCTGGGTAAGACAAAATAGTTCTTATGCTCTCCAGTTTTCCATTCCCTTTTTTCTGAGGCACCTGCTTCTTCTCAGAGAAACTGGTCTCTTCCTGCAGCTCCATAAAATGCATCTGGTTGTGATTTTTGTCCTTTTGCCCACTGATACAGGACTCGACTGTGACTCCATATGTTTTATGGAAATATAAGTGTGAATATGATGTAACTGGAATATGCTTCATGCAAAAGGTCTCTTGTAAGGTATCATTACAAAGCTTATGATCTACTGAGTGTGTTCATCCTGTTTGTTTGCATGTATTATTTCTATGTCTGGAGTTAAGAGAATAAAGTATAAACTTGTATTATTGATGTAAACATGTTACGTGGAAGCCATTAAGGGTGCTTCAGAATCAATGAACTTTGAATGGGTTTATTTACATGGAAATCTTCCTGTGTACCTGTCTTCCAGCTACTAGGTAATGAACAAGAAGGTCTTACAATGACATGTGATCATGTTACCTGAACTGGAATCCATCTTAAACCTGGCGCTTTTCCATTTAGAAGGAAGGGTGGGAACCCAGAGAGAGACACAGAATTCCTGCCTTGTGCCAAAGATATAAAAGGGGGTGGAACAGAACAAAGGGGGCTGCCAGTGATGAGAAATCCCATCGTCCTGATCTGGAACTAACAAGGTCTGTACCGGGGAAAGGATTGGGCCCAGACTAGGAAGGAGTTTAGTCTGTGAAAGAAGCATATTGGAACATCTCTGAGAGTGAGATTTTATCTGTAATCAGTTTCTTAATGTATTAGGCTTAGATTTGTGTGTTTTGGTTTTATTTTCCTTGGTAACTTACTTTGTTCTGTCTGTTATTACTTGAAACCACTTAAATCCTACTTTTTATTCTTAATAAAATCACTTTTGTTTATTAATTAACCCAGAGTAAGTGATTAATACTTGGGGGAGCAAACAGCTGTGCATATCTCTCTATCAGTGTTACAGATGGGGGACAATTTGAGTTTACCCTGTATAAGCTTTATACAGAGTAAAACAGATTTATTTGGGGTTTGGATCCCATTGGGAACTGGCTTGTGGAGACAGGAGTACTTGCTGAGCAGTTTTTGGTTAAAGTCTGCAGCTTTCAGGGCGTGGTTCAGACCCTGGGTCTGTGTTGCAGCAGGCTAGCGTGTCTGGCTCAACAAGACAGGGTTCTGGTTTCTCAACAAGACTTCAGAGAAAACGGGCCCAGAGGTAGTTTCAGCATATCAGGTGACAGTCCCAAGGGGGTCCCTGTGACCGAACCTGTCACATCTACTATTTTCTCTTTGTTTTGAAAAAAATGATGCATGAGTTTCTTCCTGTTCAGGAGTTACTTTTATTTTAGGGATGTAAATGTGCTCTCAGATTGGTTCAAGTGACCGTCGTGTCAGAATATTCCTTGCATCATCTCTCACTAAAGACTATGTCAGCTAAGAGAGACTGAACTCTTGATACCAATGGCTGAACCTCTGTATAGAATAGGATGTGTCTTAAGGTGGTACTTTATCTGCGGTGGACTCTGATTTCTCCCTCAACCAGTTATTGTCTACCATTTTTTCCTCTAAGCACCAGTGAGGTGAGTCTGCATTTTTTTAGAGATGAAGGAGGCACTTAAATGGCTTTCTAAACAGAATTACATTTTTCTAAGTCACCTACATAATTTGTATTATGATAAGCACAAGGGTAATTCTAAAAGTCAGTCAAGTTCCACCCAGATATTTTTGAAGTGGATTAGACTATGCATATTTGCTTGCTATGAACTAGCAGGATTTGAATACCTACAGCTGCCTCAGTGGCTGTTCTTGAAATATGCAAGGCTGCTATGTGGAGTTCTAGCCATATCTTCATATTGCTCCCTGGATTTAGCTTCTAGTTTACATTCTCAGTTCGGGAGAGAAGTTCTGCAGTGTTTCAGCTGAGACTCCTCAAATCCACTTCCTTTCCACTTGTTTATTAACAGGAGTGGAGATCTATGGAGGCAATGCTATAAGAAAAAGAAAGTGATTACCTATCACAGTAACATAGTTTCTTCGAGATACTGTCTGCACTGATTAACAGTAGTCTCCCATCTTCCTGACTATTTTGGAGAATAATTTAATGGAAGGAAATGGATGGCCTTTGGGACTGTAACCCCCATTTATCATCAGGTAATGCGTGAGGATATAGTCGGGTGTGTGTACATAGCCCCAACAAGCACTGCTGTCCAGAAAGTATTGAGCTTGTAGGTAAAGGGAATGTACATCACTGAGTGTGGAGCCTGCAGGAAATTTATGTTAAAGAACCACAGTTACTATGGTAACTATTATTTTCCTCAAAAAGAAAAGGAATACTTGTAGCATCTTAGAGACTAACAAATTTATTTGAGCATAAGTTTTCGATCTACCAGCTCCTCAGCTTTTTTTGCTACCATTTTGCCTTTTTTTCTCAATGTCTGTGGTCTTTCTGTGTGTTCCGCATAAGAGGAAGTTCAGTGGATTTCTTTCTTCACTACTGCCTTTAACAGAACAGAATGGGAGGCAGTGAGGTAAAAGTTATTTTACCCATCTCATCAAGATGGTAAGCAAACTGCTCTTCCATACACTGACATAAAGACGCAGAAAGATGAATCAGTGGAAGGACTGCAGGAGGAGACAGCTAACTGCCATAAAGGGTGCCAAAGCTGCCCAGGAATAAGAGCTCAATTTTGGGGAGTGCTAGAAGTTCCACATGTTAACTATTTATTTTTCGTTGTTATGCTATATGAAATCCCTTCACAGTTTAGATGCAGTGCAGTAGGCAAAGACAGTTGCTCAGCAGGGCTCCTAAACTCTGTAAGAGTGGAGTCTTATGCCTGCACAGTTAAAGATCCCCATATGGCATCTCTTTGCCTAGTCCCATTCAGCATCTTCTGCCCTCATGCTAATGCATGCCTTCAGCTAGTCATCCAGTCTAAAGTCTTCCTTCTGTAATTATCTTCAGTTTGTAGTTCATTTTTAGACAAACTGAAAATTGCCAATGATTTTAAATTGTAAACTCTTTGGGGCATATACTGTCTCTCATTTCTGTGAAAATCACTGTACTGACTTCTGGTGCTGTATATATTGTAAAAAAATTGGCGATTGTTAAAAGTTGCTACATAATGTCCATTTTGCCGCAGAATTTATTCAGCTGAGTAATTTAGGTTTCATGCGCCACATGGTACAGCCTTGTCCAATATTTACTAGAATGCACTAAAACTCTACAGCAACCTGTACAGACCGTAACCGTATTTGAAAACATTTTTCTTCCATTTCCTCTTTTGGTTTAGTGCTCCCCCTGTTTCTCTCCTTTACCTCCATAGCTGCTGTTCTCTCCTTTCCCCTCTCATTACTGATTTCTCTTCCTCTTCACCTGAGTGGAGCTCAGGATCATGCTCACTGCCAACTGACTCTCAGTTTCAGATGAAACATTTTGCTGAGCATAGCAGAGAGGTGGCTATGGGATTCAGTGCTGAGAGCTGGCCTCTTACACTTAAGTGTATGTCTACGTTGCAATTAAAAAGCTATGGCTGCCCATGCCAGCTGATTGAGGCTCATGGGGCTTGGGCTAAGGTGCTCTTTAATTACAGTGTAGACACTTGGGCTGGAGCCTGGGCTCCAGGAACCTGTGAGGTGGGAGGTTCCCAGAGCTTGGGCTGCAGCCCCAGCTGGAACATCTACACTGCAATTAAACAGCCCCACAGCCCAAGCCCCACGAGCCTGAGTCAGCTGGCATGGGCCAGCCACAGATGTCTAATTACAGTATAGATATACCATTAAGAGACAACCAAGGGTAAGGAGTGATTAACTTGTTGGGAGAGGTGCTGCTGTTTTCTAAGTACAGCATCGTTACTATATCCTGCTGCTTGCTACCATTGCCAGTTCTTGGGTCAGATATTCTAACTCTTATATAGTACCAGCCAAATTGGGATCATGCGCAACTATGTTTCTTTAAATATTTGTAGAAGAGCAAAGATCCTTGAGAATTTATGACAGAATCAGTTCTACTTCCGATGGTTATTACTATGTTATTTTCCTCTTAATGGGCATAAACCATGTCTAACTGTTTGTGTGTACACATAATTATGGCTGCAAAGGGGTCAAATCATTTTATCTTGTAATTAGGATCCCCCCAGGTGATAAAATGTAGAAACCTGTGTTTTCATTTTTTTACTTAAGACTTTGTCAGAAAAAGTTAAAATAATTAGATAAATTGAGATGACATCCCATGTGACTTTGTGTTGTTGATTTGGTTCTAACCTGTTGCATTAGTGTTTGAATGTTGGTTTCTTTCAGTATATCCAGGGCATCATGTAATTTGTGGTTATGCAACCATGTAAATACCATATAATTTACCTTTTTGCTAAGATGTCACTTAAATCTGTTTATTATGCAGATCAGCACAAATGAATTTTTCCTGTAATTTTCTGTTCCTCAGCTTATCTGCTTGCCATTTTAGGATCTCCAGGAGAGAGAAATTGTGTAGCCTGACAGAGAAATGGGGAATACAGCAACATGAGGTTCAGAAGGTGCTAGTGCACTATCTTTGGGGACCATGGAGAAAGATACAGAAGCATGTGGCTGCCATCCTATGGCTTTAAGGAACAGAACTATTTCACCTACAGGTTTCAGAGTGGTAGCCGTGTTAGTCTGTATCAGCAAAAATAATGAGGAGTCCTGGTGGCACCTTAGAGACTAACAAATTTATTTGGGCATAAGCTTTCGTGGGCTAAAACCCCCTTCATCAGATGCAGTGGGTAAGGCAACTCCCATCTTTTCATATGCTGTGTATTTATACCTCCCTACTGTATTTTCCACTCCATGAATCTGATGAAGTGGGTTTTAGCCCACGAAAGCTTATGCCCAAATAAACGTGTTAGTCTCTAAGGTGCCACAAGGACTCCTTGTTGATTTCACCTACAGTGCATCAAGAGTGCAGCGCTGCTTAGGAGTTATGAATGCAGCTGCTGCCTCCTTCAAGGCTGCCCTGGTCCCTACAAGGCTTTGCTTCAGGTCCTTTTAGCCATCTGTCACCCACTCTCCCAATTTAAAAGTTGTAACGTTTATCAAATGTCTTTGTAATCAGTCAGCATTGCTTCATGTGTCTGTACTGCTGTGGTGCATAAAACAGGGACGAATTAAGGAAAGGAGAGACCTTGATTTGGCTTAGTTAATACCGTAGAATAGTCTCATATTTTGAGAAATTAATTTGTCAGGACTCTGAACTTATTTTCTACATAATCTTTAACTAACTTATTTAAATGTATAGCAATGTTTTTCATTTAAATACTCTCTTAACAATTGTCTTGTTAATTCACTGTCATTATACGGTAAAGATAAGTTTACATATTTTCATACTCTCGTGGATGAGTATCTAGGATGCATTAACCTGCATCTAATAATAGCAAACAATTACTTTAGGCTCTGTCTATGTTTTTTATTAACCTTAATAAATAGTAACAAATTTTTCATTGTTTGATTTTTATATATAGAATGTAAATCATTCCTTGTTTCATGGTCATAATGTTTACCAAGTAATACTTTGCTATTATGATATCTGGTACTTAATGTAACTAGGAATTTTTAAGTGTATTTGAAATAGAAATTTTAATATAAGCACATGTAAATAGGCAGTTCCATTAGTTGCTGTCATTGTCAAGCAGAATCAAACTGTTCTAGAAGCATATTGTCTTGCCCTGATTGATACAAATAGCACACTCCCAATGTTTTCTGTTTACCCTACTTATCCATATATATAGTTTTCTGAGAGGTGACACTGTCATTCTTTTTCCTTCTGGCTGAAAATGAAAAAAAAAAATGCTGAAGTAGTTCCCTTCCATTTGTCAATTCATGCCTTTATCAATAACATGTGGGTGGCCTGACTTTCTTTCTTTCTTTCTTTCTTTCTTTCTTTCTTTCTTTATTTATTTATTTATTTATTTTTAAAATAGCATTCAGGCCTTGTGCATCATATATGTCAGTTGAATGGGTTGCTGAAATCTGGAATTCTGACAGGTGGAAAAGAAAAAATATGCAGTTAAATATATGCAAAAAAAAAATTCTGTTCATCATCTTTGATGTAATAGAGCTCCAATGCTAAGGTCCAGTGTTGTATGTTCAACTTTTAAATAATATGAGGAATGCAATAAGATACGGCTGGGGTTTAAGATTCACGGATTGGACGAAACGTAGAGAGTCCTACTGTGTCACACTAACATCTCCTCTAATCCATACGCAGGGGTTTGAAAATTAGATCTGAACCCACTTTTTCCCAAAATTTGAGATAGAAAATGATTTGGTCCATCATTAGAGGAATAGGTTCAAACTGCAAATTTTAAATATGATGTTTCTTTTGGACCCATTTCTACTGTTAGTGGTTTGACAGGAGTAACATCTTTTGATCATCTGTCAAATTAGAAATGCAAATGAAAATAATGTTACTTATCAGTTTGTCTTTGATTTATAAAGGCAACAGATTCAGTTAGCAAGATATTGTATTATTATGTTTTCTATTTCATCTTGCTATGTGATTATAATTAATGTATGTTGCTATTGATGAATATGGAATTTTAAGGATGAGGTTTGATCTTTCTTGTTTGAGTGCAGACGTTTAATAATCATGCCTGTACAAAATGATTTTTTGTACAATATAGTAAAAAAATAGTGCATTTTAGTAATACTGAAGTGTTCCAGTTATATTTGATATTCAGACTTTAATGATACTCTGATACCTGTTCTAAAGACAGAATAAATAGAAATAGTAAGTAAACTATTCTATTTCTTGGGGCCAATATACATCTCTGTAAAAGTCCTTATTGGTTGAAACAGAGGGAAGAAATAACTATATGTTTCATAAACATATTTAATTTTCACAATTAGGTACCTTTGTCACAATGTAGAATATATCCTTCAGAACATTAGCATATTTTTTATGAATGCAGATGTTTTTGAATGTTACTTTTTTCTCATTGTTTTGTTTACATTTTTTTGAAGGTTTCCCAATGAGTGGATCATGATGAACATACTTTAGGGACTTGCCATAGTATGGCTGCTTCTCGATCTACTCGTGTTACAAGATCAACAGTGGGGTTAAATGGTTTGGATGAAAACTTTTGTGGTCGAACCTTAAGAAACCGTAGTATTGCTCATCCAGAAGAATTATCTCCTCATTCTCAAGTACGATCAAGATCACCAAAGAAGAGACCAGAGTCTGTGCAAACTCAAAAGGGAAGTAATAGTGGAAGAACTACTGACTTGAAACAACAAAGTGCTCGGGAATCATGGGTGAGCCCTAGAAAGAGAGGACTGTCTACTTCTGAAAAAGATAATGTTGAGAAACAAATTGTGGAAAATTGTGAGAAAAGACCAGCAGAATCTGTATCACCAGTTTTAAAACGAATTAAACGTTGCCTGCGTTCAGAAGTAGCAAACAGTTCAGAAGAAGAGTTGCCTACTAAAGCAGAAAAGGAATCATTGGAGTGTAAGAGTTCCATATCGGACAATGATGCAGTCTCTGCAGGGACTAAACAAGCTTGTCGATGTCTTATACTGGATGATTGTGACAAAAGGGAAGTTAAAAAGGTGAATGTCTGTGCGGAAGGGTTTAATAATTCTGCAATAGTTGAAGAGCTCACGGGCTATCAGGCTGTCAATGGGGTTGATGAGCGAGAATCAGATGCCCTAAACTGTGATGACTGTCAGCCTGATGGGAACACTAAACAGAACAGTGCTGGTTCCTGTATGCCCAAGGAGAAAATAGTAGCAGAAAATGGGAATTCATTTGCCCATTCTTCATTGTTGCTTAATAGCAGCAAGGAGGACAGTGTTATAGACCATTATGTGCCTTGCACAAATTCACCTGAACAGGTAAAGTTAGAGGACCACAAAATAAGTGACTGCTTGCCTGCAGAACATGCTGATCAGGCAAATGAGCCAGCTACAGGGTCCTTTTCTGAAATCCAGTCATCTTTCTTAAGGGATTCTGAGGAGGAGGTAGATGTGGTGGGAGACAGCAGTGCCTCAAAGGAACAGTGTGCTGAAAACACCAACAGCAACCTGAACACCAATCGTGATAGTACATCAATCTCAGGTGAACCTGAACCACCATCTTCTGTGGTGGAATGTGTTTCAGCTCAAATTACATCTATGTCAGAACTTCAAGAACACAGATATACATTGAGAACTTCACCACGAAGGGCCGCCCCTGCCAAAGGTAGCCCCACTAAAAATAACTCGCCTTGTAGAGAAAATGGGCAGGTTGAGGAAAATAATCTTAGTCTCACTGAAAAGAATATAGCTGCAAGTACTAATAATATCCGTGGATCTCCCATAAATGCTAAAGAAATTATGCAGAGTGAAAAAGTGAGAGGTTGTGACTCTGGAGATTATATGAGTGATGGACTAAGTAAGCCACCCTCTGAGGCTCGGCTCATTGCTGGATATATATCATCTGCCAAAGAGAGTGCCAACCTGCACACTGCAGAAGATGATGAGGAAGAGCCTGATGTGTATTACTTTGAATCAGATCATGTGGCATTGAAACACAACAAAGAGTATGTGTAACTATGGTAACCATGAATTCTGCTTTTGTTCCTTAGCCAAAAATCTCATTTTCAAAAATTATCCATATATCTTTAAGTAATTCCACAATAACTTAAGTATTTCAATTTCTTAATTGTTCAGCTATTATTAGTTTTCATAAATACTTTAACTTCAACCCTCATTTCCCATATCCTCTCAAAAAGTAACCTTTCATCTACGTAATATGCAGTGTGGTACAGCAATATGGTTTATACAGTTCTAATAATTTAAGTTTCTAGCAAAAAGTTTTTTTTTTAAACATACTTCTGTTGTTTTCCCCCCAAGGAACTTACAGAAACCAAACCAAAATATTACATCCTTTAATTTAACTAGATACATTTTGATTATTTATCAACCTGTCTAACAGTTACAGTACATACAGGTTTATTAAATGGTGATACTACTATACATAGCAGAGTATATAAACAAGTTGCTATGGCATCCATTTTCCAAGCATTGTGAAGAGATTTAGCTATATTTTTTTTCATGTCAATTAACTTGTCATGTTGCTAAATTCCAGTGCAGCAATTTGAAAATTTACACCAGTGTTGTCATTTGCATCATGTTTTCATCTATGGTGACGTTATTTTAGTACAGAAAGTATAGATTGATATTCTAATTCCCTTAGCAAGTATAAACATCATTTGTTTATTATCTGAATAGCTATTAGTAAAACAAATATGTAACGTGATGAAAGTCCTTGTAAAGAAAAGGCACTGGTTTTTATATAAATATAGTTTATATGTAAAGAATTTGCCCTAGAATGACAGATCAGACCACAACTTTATACCACATAACAATTTCAAGACCTTTTTAAAATTTGTGTTTGTTTTTTGTTTTCTTGCTATTTAATATATTGTCTAGATTTTCTTCAGAGTATTGAAATACCAAAAATATTAAGTGCCGATGAGCTTTAGTTTGCTTCATATGAACAGACAAACAAAGTTATTGCTAGCTGTAAGACTTGACAGAAGCTGTGGTTTCCAGAGATAATGGCACCCCTGGGGCATTATAAGGCACAAGACACAGATGATTGTCTCTAATCCTGCAGAAGTTTGACTGTGTTATTATGGCTTTTGGAGTTACATTGTTTTTATAATGAAATTTCTTCAGTATTGGATATAAGTAAATTGCTTTGATTAGAGAAAGCTGCCAATTAAAGTATACAGTAGTTCAGCTGTGAGGTTTGCATAATGTACGTGCACTACAGCACTTTCTCAAGCCAAGTATTTTTTGCTGCTTTCCCATTGACAGACATTGCGTATTGTATAAGACTTAAATGTATGATGAAGGTCAGATGAAATGGGAACTTGATCACTTTCTCTCATTTAATTTTTTTGTTTTTATTTTAAACAAAGTGATCTATTTTAATTTATGTCAGTGCGAAGACAGTTTTTCTCTCAGCTCCGTAATTGCTGATTTTTAGGAATAGAATGTGACAGTGGGGCAAATTTTCAGATGTGGCCTTGGATTTTGCTCTTCCAAAATTAAGTATACACAAAACCCACATTATTGTAGACGAAATCCACATGTGGATGTAAATATTAGATAATAGTGCATTTAATTTCCGTAGTAGTATGTGCAAATGGGTGTAAACATATATTTCTATACAGTTTAGAGGCTGGTTTGAGGCCACCTGAAAACCTGGACCAGTATTTTAACATCTGTATGTGTACAATTGCTTTTTAAATTTAACTAGTTATTGTTGAGCTTGGCAGGCTGCTTGTGACAGCTGCTTGGAATGGTTATATATTTATAGGCTGCTAGTCTCTGGTGATTGCTAAGAGGTAATGATGTAGATGCAGAATTTTAATTAAGTATTAGAGTTTCTGAAATGTGGGACATTCCATCAGTTATTATAGCAAGAAAGGGAGACTTTTGAAGTCCTTTATAAATAATGGTATAAATCAGGAAAGGACTGTGCCCACTTTCTAGGTGGAAAGCACAGTTCCACTGAAATACTGTTATTTAATCTGCGGTCTTTCTTCCTTAGAAAGAATGTGCAAGTCAACACTGACCTGCGGTTTGGACTAAGTGGCTGTGAATAGCAGTGTGCACCAAAGTGCTGTGCTATAACTCCCCTGTGTGGAAGCCGTGCGCGTGAACTTAAAGGTCCCTAGTTCACTCTAATGTAGACCTGTTTAAAGAGTTTCCATTATAGCAGGCAAACGCTGTTAGTTCTGTGTCATTTTGGCTTTGCAGAGTGTGGTGGTCTTCTGTTTAGTAGCTCTGCAAAGAGCATAAGCTCTCTCTATCTTACAGCAATTCATGATTAACCGTGTCTTTTCTTTGTGGGTGAGTCTTGCTCTTCGTTCGCCTTTTAATTCCTTCTTACAAATCAATCCAGGCAGCCGCTCAAAAGATGACACTTAAATCACTCCGTAGATTATCAAAGAGAAGTCAGTGTTTTTTGATACCCACCTGTACCCTAGGCCAGCTCCCACGGGGTGGGGAGGGAGCGCCACCCGGCCCCGTTCCTCTCCCAGCTCTGCTCTGGCACCCCCCACATCAGGCATGGCCTGGCTCCCAGCCTTACCCCCAGCCTCTGCCCCCAACCAAGGCCCCTGGCCGCAGCTCTGCACCCAGTTCTGGTCCCAGTCCCAGACCCGCCCCCTACTCAGGCCCCAGCTTCAGCCCCCTTTTACCTGTCTGCATCCTCCCGCTCTTCCACACCTCCCTGAGCCACAGACCCACTCCCCAGTGGGGTGGGATGGGGGAGAACAGAAGTAAGAGGGGGGTGACCCTGAAAAGTTTGGGAGCCACTGCCTTAAAACAATGTATCATCTGTAAAACTTGCCCAGTTTCTCTCCCTAGTGTTCTCATAGACCTTAACTGTACAGTTCATAAATCTAAGTTTCACCATGTTTGAGAATGGCTTTATTGTTTTATGCAATATTATCATGGATTGTCATTTACTGATGAACATTAAACTTGTATTGATTTCCTTGTTAATATAAGGCATTTCCTACATTTACACAACTCACAATAATTCCAATAACTTAATTTGTAAAATTCTAACAATTACAGTCCTAAATAGAAATATGAAACTGTTAGACTATGCTAAAAAGGCCAACCCAAAAACCCAAAGACTCGTTTCCCAGAAAAACAAGGTAATAACATATGTATTGTAGCCTTTTAATGTGAAATTATGATGTTTTAATTTGGCAGTGTCCATAAAACATTTTTATGTGAACACTTCTAAGGAAATATGAAAATACTGTAGGAAAATAAATACCACAAAAATGGGAGGATAGTGGAATATTATTATTTAATATTTATATTGGGTATAACAGTCTCATCCAGGTCATGGTAAGTGCTTTACAATCCTATAGTAAATGACAGTCCTTCTCCAAAGAGTGATTCAGAAAACTATAAACAGTAGTTGTACAGCAGTACATATAAACAATAACAGGCTGATCTAGGAGTTTATATAATTGTAAAATGTTGAGTTTTTTTCCTTTGTTTCATATATATTGTTAATTCAATCTTCGATTTTGTTTTTCTTTTGTACATTTCTGCTCGTACAAGTGCCTCTCTGAAAAAGCCATTCTGTATGTAGTTTAAAGTGTTTCCATATATTTTGCCACTACAGAATTTTTACATTTTAACACAGTTTTCAAAAGTCTTTTTATTTAGTCGTCTTATGTCTTAATACTTGCTAATATATCGCCTTGCTGTCTCCTTGTTAACTTTCATCATTCCCGTTAACTTACTTGCCATAAATTCTCTGTTCTCTCAGTTCAGGCTTATTGTTTTCAGTATGTGTCTCCCTTTGTCCTGCTTTTCATTTTTCCTTCATTCTCTGCCTTTTTTTTTTTTTTATTTTATTTTTTACCTACTTCTCTCCAATTACAGTACTTTCCCTATGTTTATGTATTTAAATGCTTTGCATTACAGGGACTATGGGGAGGGGAGCTGGAAGTGTCTGCTCAGAACTTTCTTTTGTGAGATTGGATAGTCCCTGGGCCAAATTTGAGTGAGTTCATAATACCTTTATGTATTGCTATACAGCTATGGCCTGAATCCTGAAATCTGAAATCAGTTTTTCAGGGAGACACTTACACTTGCAAGGAATCCCACTGAAGTCAGTGGGGTTCTGCATGGGCACAAGGACCTGCATATGGCAACTAGATTACAGGATATGTGGATCCATATTTTTCCAACAGACAAGTTCTTCCTTATATCTTTCTGCATACATTTATTGTATTTCATAGTTTAAAAATGACATATTCATATATGAGTTTAAAACCAAAGACAGAGTGTAAAACGTTTAATTACATTTACAAAATCCCTATTTGTTGTCTGTGATGGATTGCTTTGTCAATGTGGAGCCCTAATTGAAGCCAGTAGGCTTCACACACATGCAAGAGTCCACCTGCGGACAAAGAATTGCAGGGTCAGACCTAGATATTTTAACTTCCAGTATGTTGTGAGCACACACGTATTTTGCCTTACCAATTATTTCAAGACCCTCTTACAGAGAACCCATTTGAATTATAAATCTATAATGATTTCATGACAAACTGTTCCAATTTTTGCATTTTAATATTTTTACTGGTTTTCATTAATCTATTCACAGATAAAAACCAGAGAATTCAGAGTTAAGGTTAAAGTTAAAATAAATCCAAACATGTTAAGATTTGGTAATGCACAGATAAGGCATCGAAATACCTTTATTCCACCTTGAAAATGCATTTATGAATTGAGCCTAATAGTGTGTGCAGTTCCAGTTTAGATCATACTGTTTTTTTATAGACATGTTAATTTTTTTCATTATTCCTTTCTTCATGGGGCACACCATCTTTCCTGAGGGAAATTTAACATTACTCTTACTTGGAACAATGGGGGCCGGTGGTCATTTTGAAAGAGGCCATTTTTTTGCTAATAGCGGCCTTGTACCCTCACTGACATTGAGAACAATAGGAGATGGCAAATACTTTGAAACAGAGCAATTCTTCTTGATATTCTCTGTAGAAGAATATTATTTGACAGTCGCCGCCAAAGAAGAAATTTTCACTTTTGAAGAATAATGGGAATAAATTACCACTAATCCTTAAAAAGAATCTCCAAGTGTAGTTTATGCATATGGTTGGAGTGAGTTTTAACTGTGAGAAGGGTCTGTGTTGTTCTCTTAATATCACTTGGGACAGAATGGTCTGACAAAGGGTGATACATTTCTTAAATTACCGATTTTTAGTTTATTTTAACTCATAAGACACTTAATGGGTTTACTTGTCAATTCAGAAAATTTATTCTGTGTTCAAGCACGTGCTGTAATTTTGGTGAGGTCTGGCTGTATTTTTCATACAGAACAAAGTAGCTTAATCCCTGCTTTAAATGAAAATCTGAACTTGAACTGTGGAACCACTATTGGTGCTTCCATAAAGTGGAAGCATAAAGGAGATGTATAAGAAATCCTTTGTATGAGTTTGAAATGAACTACAATTTAGTAATACAAATAAGTTTTTGTTACTAAACAACATTATACTAATAAAATGTGATTAAGTTAAGTGGTGTTAGTGAAGTTCTGCTATTTTTTATAACTGACCCCAAACTTACACAATTTCAAAATTTTAGTATAATTTCTCTGCAGCTTCCATTAGTGTCACATTTATAAGAGATACAACCTTGAGAAAGCAATAGGTATCGGTAAATAGAATATTACATTAAATATTAAATTAATAAATAATAAACTAACCCTCCACATGACTTGAAAAATGGCTTCGATGAATAACACATAGCTAGTAAAAAGCTTCTCTGGATGAGTGCTGGCAACTTCTACAGAGTTGAAGCTTTCCTTTATAAAGATTTTTTTTTTTTTTTTTTCAAAAATAATCTTCAAATGTGAGTGGAGCCTAAACCAATGCAGATGGACAACAGTTCCACTTCCTATCCAGCTATTCATAGGTTTGCCAAATTGCAGCAGAGTAAAACTAACCAGTTTCATTGCTGTCCACAGGACTCTGACAATAATAAGGTCAATTTCACTCTGTTGCTAGTTGGGAAACCTTTGAGTAGGAACAGGGTCAGAAACTGCAGTTACTTATTAGGGAAGAAGATTTAATAATTTGCATCTGAAGGGAGGGGGTGCCGTAGTGGAAACATCTCCCTCGCCATAGCCAGAATGCTGTGATTAAAGGTGAACTAACAGAAACACACACTGTAATCACAGCACCTATAAGACACCTAATAGTAGAGAAGTGGAGACGGCCGATTATTTTGATAGGGCCCTGAAATGAAAGAGGAGCAATAGTGTGAAACAGAATGTGCATGCTCATTTTTCTTTCCAGCAGGCACAGTGGTTTTGTGGAGACGCGAAAGGGAACGCTTCAAATTTATTAGGCACTTAGTAGCCAGAGGCTGATTTTAAAGCTGAACCCACTAAGGATCTTGGGATGACGTCCTGATATTACTCCCTGTACCCTCCTCTTTCCTTTGGCACCTGGACAGTGGGAGTGCCCTCATCATTTCTATTGGTCTTTGACTAATATTTTTCATTATGTGGCTCTTAGGCATCTGTTAAAATGTTAAAGCGCTTATGTGATGGGTTGGGTTTAGGGAATGTGTGAAAAATGTTTGCTTGTGAGAGCATGGACATAGAAGAGAAGGAGGGATTGATACAAGGTAGGAAAGATAAGTGTGATATTGAGGGAGAGAAAGAGAGAAGGAGATTTTGGTGGAAGAAAGAGAAAATAGCAATCACAAAGAGAGACCAAAGCGTGAAGGAAGCAATGCACGTTTGTTAAAGGAGGGTGCGGGGGGGAAAGAAAGGAAAAGTCTAGTGAAGCTAGGAATAAGGGCAAACTAAAGCAAGAGATGTTAGTAAGTTACGTTTAAAAAAAAATATTAAATAAAAAGTTGTCACATGGTGTAATGACATAAAGTACCCAATAAACAGTAAACAATGGATTTATTCCTTTAACATTTCAGGAGTTATTGCCTTGGGGCATGGCTAATCTGCTTAGTCTTGGGACGAGTCTACACTACAAAATTAAGTTGACCTAAGTTACGTCAATGTACAGCCATCCCTGTAATTAAATTGCTTTTGCCTGTCCACACTACGTTCCTTGTGTCAGCGGTACATGTTCTCACTACTAGCACTTGCATCTGTGCAGAGAGCAGTGTTCCTTGGGTAGGTATCCCACTGTGTAACTCGCCCCCATCTAGTGCAGGGTGTTTTGGGAAGGGTTTGAAATGCCTCAAGGGAACAAACGAGTCGCACAGGAGATACTGGGAAGATGGTTTCAGTGTCCCATGATGTATTTTTCTCCATCCCATAATATTTTGTGCCTCTTTTCAAAAGCCCTGTAAACCCACGTGTCTACCATCTGTGTGAGAAGCATGGATCCTGCACATCTGTGGACTACTGTGATGAGTGTTGCGAGCACAGCACATGCCGTATTTGCAGAGCCGCCAGAGGAGCCGCGGGGAACATGAGGATTCCTTGGAGGCTAGCTTGCTGTGGGATACAGAAACAGTTCAAAGTTGTTGGCATTCACAGAGCAGCTGCAGACAGTGGAGTGCTGATTCTGGGCCCAAGAAACAAGCATTGACTCACGGGATCGAATCATTATGCAGGTATGGGATGACGAGCAGTGGCTGCAGAACTTTTGAATACGCAAAGCCAGATTCGTTGAAGTGTGTGCAGAGCTTGCCCAGCCCTCCAGCGGAGCGACATCAAAAGGAGAGCTGCACTGACAGTGGAGAAGCGATTGGCGATCACTGTGTGGAAGCTTGTCATGCCAGATTGCTACCAATCTGTCAGGAATCAATTTGGAGTTGGGAAATCCACCATGGGAGCTGCTGTGATGCAAGTATGCAGGGCCGTTAATCACATCCTGCTGCAAAGGACTGTGTCTCTGGGCAATGTGCAGGACATAGTAGATCACAGGCCCTGACTTTCTAAAGTGCCGGGGGATGCTCGCCCTCTGGCTCTGCCCCAGGTCCTGCCCCCACTCCACCCCATCCCCCAAGGCCCCACCTTGCCACGCCTCTTCCCGCCCAGTTCCACCCCTCCCCCAAGCATGCTGTGTCCTCACTCCTCCCCGCTCCCTCCCAGCCTCCAGCTTGCGTGCCATGAAACAGCTGATTATGGCAGACGAAAGGCATGGGGAGGGAGGGAGAGATGTGATCTGCGGGGCTCACAGGTGGGAGTGGGGGGAGTTGATATGGGGGCTGCTGGTGGGTGCTCAGAACCCACCATTTTTTCCCCTGTGGGTGCTCCAGCCTCGGAGCACCCATAGAGTCAGCACCTATGTAGTAGATGGTTTTGCAGCAGTGGAGTTCCTGAATTGTGGTGGACAATAGATGGCACGCATATCCCTATTTTGGCACAGGATTATCTTGCCATAGAGTGCAGCAACAGAAATGGCTACTTTTCTATGATATTGGAAGTGCTGGTGGATCACTGGGGACGTTTTACTGACATCAACGTGGAAGACCAGGGAAGGTGCATGACATATGCATCTTTCAGAACACTGGCCTATTCAGAAAGCTGCAAGCAGGGACTTTCTTTCCAGACCAGAGAATTGCCATTGGGGATGTTGAAATGCCAGTTGTGATCCTGGGAGACCCAGCCTACCCCTTCTCCCATGGCTCATGAAGCCTTATATGCAGGACATATATGCCAGACAGCCCTATATGCAGAATGACAGTTGAATGTGCCTTTGGCTGTTTGAAAGGCCGCCAGTGCTGTCTATTTACAAGATTAGACCTCAGTGGAAAAGAAAATCCCAATGATTATAGCTGTGTGCGTCATAGTATCTGTGAAGCAAACGGGGAAAAGTTTCCACCAGGGTGGAGGGCAGAGGTGGAATGACTGTCTGCTGATTTGAGTAGCCAGATACCAGGTCTTATAAGAAGAGCTCAACAGGGAGGTATATGGATCAGGCACACATTGAAAGAAACTTTTTAATAGTGAGCCACAGTAATGTGTGTTGCTATAGTGTGCTCTGCCTGGTATTTTTTTTGCACCCGGGTACGAAACTTGTAATGAATGCTGTGTGTGTAGTAATATAACATTGCAAGTGCACCTATTGTTATCCGTGAATGATGTCAGCCCCAACCAGCGTATGTTATGAACTAATAAAGATGAATTAAGTTTCTATAGATTTTTATTCCAAACCCATGCAAACAGACATATTTGTAACTGAATGAAACTTTATAAATACACGGGGAAAGAACCTTTGAAGGGGAAAGAACAGTTATTTTCATTTCACAAACACATACGCCAACCGTGTCTTTCACAGATCAGTGTATGTGCAACTCTGATTCTGCTCTCCCTGTGGGTGGAGTGGTGGGGTAGTGCTGCGGCTCTGGATGCCACGTGGAATGTGCAGTAGGTGTGTAGGGAGTTCCCAGAATGCAGTTCTGTCTGGGCTGTAGAGGGAGGCGAGCGCGGGTCTGTTGAGCCTGAAAGTCAACAAGAATCTCCAGTATGTCTGTTTGCTGCTTGAGAAATGCTAGCATCTCCTGCGGCATGTGTCTTTCCTTTTCTTGTGCTTTTGTTCTCTGTTCTATCCCTGTCCATTCTGTCTGCAAGGGTGATCCTCTAAGCCCTGTGCTCAGTATCCAAAGCACTAGAGGCTTGCAGGGTCTCTTGGAACATGTCATCCCGTGTCCTCTTCCTTCTCATCTGGCTAAAGCTGCTGTGCTGGTGTGGATGGAGAGACCGTCAAGACCACGTTTCCAGTTGCAAAAGATATGCACAGAAGTACTATTGTGAGTGTACTCCCAAGATAAATGAAAACTTGGTATACTGAACTTACTCCCTTTGACCCACGCAAGTTACAACACTGCATTCTCACTTCCTCTTGAGATTCAAAGAACACGGCAGCAGTCCCAGCCATGGTGAATATGGCCCAGGGACGGGGAAGAGGGCTAGTTGGGTCAGTAAGGCAGGGGTTATCTCATGGGCATCAGTATATGCTGATAGAGCAATTGAATTGGATACTGGCACCGTTTTCCACAGGTGGTGGTGATTTTAGCCAATATCTCACTCCTGAGGGAACAGAGGCTGAAAGGGGAGAGCTCCTGCATGCATCCGGCTGCAGACGGGGTCCTTATACTGCTGGCCTGTGTGCTGCATTGGTGCCAGCTAAAGTAATTGCTGAGTGGCATGGGAAAGTGTCTTACAACAGCAGAAGAAATAAGGCAGCCCTCCCCAGAAACCTTCAGCAGAAGATTGCAGACTACCTCCAGGAAAGTTTCCTCGAGATCGCTATGGAGGATTCACGGTACATCCCGGTGCACATAAACTGTTCTACCATGCCCCCTTTGCCTAAGTGTACATGGGAAATGAGACGCAGATAGCAACTCTATCTCTATTGGTTATTTCCTACCTCTTCTAGTTTGATTTAAAAAGAGTAAATAAACAGATGTATCCCTGCAATATCAAAGCAAACTGCATACTTACCAGAGGTTTCTTCCCCTGCATCAGACTGCTCGGGAATCAAAAACAGGTCCTGGCTCACTTTGCCACTGGATCCGTGGTTGACTATCCCTCCTCCTCCTCCTCCTCATCCAAGACTTCCTCCTCAATGTTCGTTCCAGGGACCTGTGACTTCAGCTCCCCTGAAGTATCCACGGGGCCTTTGGGTGGGGGTGGCTGAGGATGGCATGCAGCTCCTTGTAAAGTTGGCATGTCTGCGGCGCTGCACTAGAGCAAGTATTAGCTTCCCTTGTCTTCTGCCACAGCTCCTCTGCTTTGCTTTCATGCAGTATTGTTGCAGGTCCCCCTGGTAGTCCTTCTCCCCCATGCCCCGAGCGATCCGTTTGTAGATATCAACGTTTCTTCAGCTAGATTGGAGCTGTGCCTGCACAGCTTCCTCTCCCCACAGAGTCAGGAGATCCAACACTTCCTGTGTACCCCAGGCAGCATGGAGCCAGCATGGTCATCTGGTAGTTGTTAGGTGAGCTCTCCACACTGAGCAAACAGGAAATGGAATTTCAAAAATTCATGGAGCTTTAAAAGGGGAGAGGCATGTACATGGTATTGTACAGGCAGCAAAGTTCAAAACAGTGACCAGAGCAGTCACGGTGGGGCATTGTGGGACACCTCCTGGAGGCCACTAGAGTCAACGTAAATAACATAGTGTCTACACTGACACTGTGTTGCCCTAACTATGTCAGCCTAATTGCTACACCTCTCACAGAGGTGGAGTTAAGTCAGCATAGCGGGCGAGTTACATCAGCAGGAGTGACACTTTAGTGTAGATGCTTACAGAGTTAGGTCAATGTAAGCTGCCTTGCATCAACCTAACTGTAGTGTATACTAGGCCTCGGCTAGTTTTTTTCAAGTAATTTTTTTCAAGTCCTTAGTTTCATCACCTTCCTAAAAAATATAAATGCATACATATTTACTACAGTGCAGCCTAATTAATAGTCTATAACAAATTTAAATAATTTTTTAAAAAGAAAGAAAGCAAAGATAACATTCGGCACCTACTGATTTGTAAATGCTTAATCAGTTTTAAAGTACATTAATTATTGTAGAATATCTAAATTGGAAAGTGACAAAAGATTAGACCAACAGTCTCTCTTTGGAGGTGTCAGAAATATCAGATTAAAAGAAAAGCAACTGCTACAGAACTGCAGTGTTCTTGTAAAGTTATAATTAAAGTAGAACAGGGCTGTCTGTAGTTCAGAAGAAACATGAACAGAATATTCTGATACTCTACTAAACAAACATGAGACTTTTCTATGAAATATTCCTTTGGTTTTTGAAATGGCTTACCTAATTTGGTATGTTGTCTCTGACAGTGGTACCTGTTAAATGCTTCAGAGAAGGTGCATGAGAAAACACAATGTACAATTTTGCAGTAATGTGTCTGGAGAGTTTCTTCTTTACCCCAAGTATTTAGGATTTGTTTACACACAAAAGTTGTGCCGTATTAACTATACTGGGATAGTTAAAGTGATATAAACTCCATAGTTATGTCAGTATAAAGGTACCTTATGACAGTACAGCTGTTCCTATATGGGAGGGGAATCAGCTGTGCCAGTGAAAGGCACCTATGATGATAAAAAAGTGTCCATACTAGGTGTTGTACCAGTATAACTATTTTGATTATTTTTTAAATCATACCCCTAATGACGATAATTATATTGGTACAAAATCTGGGTGTAGTTATTGGTTTATGCCCTGAAACAAGAGGGTTGATACGTCATACATCTTAATCCCAGGCAATGTAAATATAAATTTCTAATCTGATTTTGAATTCTGTTCACTTATACCCATCAAGAGCCACTAAGCTGTTTGCTCCATTAATCCCTCTTGGAAATGATTTCCATAGGTGATGGTTGATGGTGGTGTTTGTTTGTATTACAATAGTGCCACTAGGCCCCAATCCTGATTGGAGCTCATATTTGCTAGGTGTTAATCATGTGGTGTTTAGAAGTGATTAAAGGAAATAAATACCTTTATTAGTTTGTTTCCTTTAAATTTGTTCTTACTAGGAATAGGATATAGACATAAAATAATGAATGAAATTTTAAAGTTCAGTTGACTGTTACGTCTTCTCCCAGGCTGTGTCTCCATTACCACTTATGTTGGCAAAATTTATGTCACTCAGAGATGTGAAAAAACCACCCCCCCTGAGCGACAAGTTTCGCTGGCATAAGCGCTTGAGCGCACGGTGCTATGTCGGCAGAAGTTCTCCTGTCGGCACTGAGCTGCTACATGAACAATCATACAGCAAGCACAGCTGCAAGTTCGCTAATGTGGACATGGCCTCACTCTTTTTTTCTGCAGACAGTGTTCAAGGTGAGGACATAATACTGATTTATACAATGATTCAACTGTGCAATTTTCCCAGCCTAAAGACAAAATCTGCTTACCTGCCTTTTACCAGTATGATTGATGGTAATAAAAAGACATGTCAAAGCACAGCAAAATAGAAAAAACAACAAAAGCAAAACAAAAACTTGAGTGAAAATGTGGAATTTTTCAAGGCCAACTAATGATGGTGGTGGTATATTTTCAGTATTATTTTCCATTAGTTTCTTAATACCATGTAACATATTTTGCTTTTTTAAAATTATTGGTATACATTTTGGCATCTTTTTATTGAAGGCATCAACTGGATCCTATAATATTTATTATACAAATAGTTTTGAAAAATGCCAACACATTTTTCAGTCTTTTATTCATAGATTTTAGAGCCAGAAAAGGACCATTATGATTATCTAGTCTGAGCAACATAACACAGGCCATAGAATTTCACCCAGAGATTCCCCCATCAAATTCAATAGCCGTGTTTTTTAATACAGCATATCTTATTAGAAAGACATCCTGTCTTGATTTAAAGACTTTGTGATGAAAAAATCTGCCATGTGCCTTGGTAGGCTTTACCAATGGTTATTTATCCTCGTTTAAAATGTTTACGTTATTTCCAGTTTGAATTTGTTTAGCTTCATCTTTCTGCCATAGCATCTTACTATGCCTTCTGATTATTGAAGATTTAGTCTAAAGGTTATCCTTATAGATGATTCCTTGCATCAGGACTCATTAAACTGTTCATGACTGCAAGTCATGTTCTGTATAAATAGATTGTAGTTCTGTAATAGTAGTATAATGCAATACCTAATGGATTAAGCTGTTAATATATTCTTAGAACAAGAGTATTGCTTAAGCACTTTATTCTGGCCCCTTGCTTTTTTGCTTAGTGAAAATCTACTTAAATGATCTAGAAGAAACCCCTAATTAAACAACAGCATTGTGGGATTTCAGCTGGATCTGGTGAATTTGAGCCTTGTTTATGGAGAACCCCCTCTGACTGACTGCCTTTCCATCCCTCCCACATCCTGGGGAACAGCACCCAATCAGGGTTGCTGCAGAAATCAGTCAGAGATCTCTCCGTCCCATCAGAAACCAACACCATTCTCACAGGAGGGGAGGGAACAGACAGACCCCAGCAGCTCAGAGTGGCCTCCTCTGCCCTCCCCTCCTTTGAGCTCACGGTGGCCTTCTTTCCCCTTCCCTGTCTCCTTCTCTGCAACACCAGCGCTGGGAAGAGGGAGAGGGGAACCACTGTAGCTGGTCACCCCGGCCTGGGAAAGGGTGTGTGTATGGGTGTGTGTGAAGATCGCTTAGAGCTGCAGGAAGAACAGAAGTTAGGTGGCGTGGGGGCCGAGGATGGTGCAGACTTAGGCTAAGAATTGATGAGGATGGAGGGCAGAACTAATGTGAAGTAGAATTGCTGAGGGGCTGTGGGACAAGGTTGATTTGAGAGATGGGAGGGCAGTATTAATTGCTAAGCAGGGAGATGAGCAGATTTAGAGGTGAGATCTCCACTGGGGACCAAAATTACTTTTTCCCAATAAATTTGGGAGAGTTGGCAACACTAATTGACTCTCACCGTGGGGATGATGCATAGGGAGTTCAAAAATCAAAAGACAGACTGAAATACACACTATAATTTTTTAAAAAATCATCATTTTTGGACAGCTCTTGTGATTTTTTGAAGGGATCTGACTCAGGATTTTTGAACTTTGGGGGTTGGCAGGACTGAAACAAGTTATACTATATATCATTATTGATGCATATGGAAAACTGGAAAAATAATTGAACACTAAATGCTGTGCAGAAAAAGTAAATGAAATTATCAATGTGTCTTGGCAGCTTTAAAATATTAAAAATGGTTAGAAATGTGGAACATGTCCCCCCCACCCTAGAATTAAGCATGAAGAAATGTGCCTGAATAACCTTCCTATTTCAGAGACTAACCAATTTATTTGAGCATAAGCTTTCGTGAGCTACAGCTCACTTCATCGGATGCATCACTGCATCCGATGAAGTGAGCTGTAGCTCACGAAAGCTTATGCTCCAATAAATTGGTTAGTCTCTAAGGTGCCACAAGTACTCCTTTTCTTTTTGCAAATACAGACTAACACGGCTGTTACTCTGAAACCTTCCTATATCAGTGCACCAGGTCTCCCTCTTTCTTACTTTAAATCCCTCCCAACAACCCACTACTTTTGTGAGGAGTATAGATCCTAACTCATGTCATTATGCACGTCACTATTCCCATATTTTTTTTTTAAAAAAAGAGTAAGTTATCCTCTAGGTTTCTCAGAGTGTCTGTCCTTACAGGGTGCCTCTACACTGTGGGGAAGAAAAAAAAATCTGCAGCAGTGAGACTCGGAGCCCAGGACAACTGACTCAGGCTCACGCTGCAACACTAAAAATAGCAGTGTAGATATTTGGGCCGGAGCCCAGGCTCTGAAACCCAGCCAGGGGGTCTCAGAGCCCAAACTTCTACACTGCTATTTTTAGCTCTGCAGCGTGAGCCTTGCAAGCTCAAGTCAGTTGAATATTGCTTCCATGTTTTTTGTTTGTTTGCTGTGTAGACGTACACTTAGACAGTACATTCCTTGAGGAACAGACCATGCCTTTAGCTTACACACAAATTGGTTTCTTACTCTGGCTTCAGGGCTCACTTTTAGATGTTTGTAATTTTAGGAATATTATTTATTTAACATTTTATATTTCAGTACTATGTTCAGAGGATTAATCAGGCAGAATAGAAGGCTGACATAAAGCGCCCACAATCACCACAGATATATAATAGATAATAGTTGTATTGCTTAGCAGTGAAAATAACATTTCAATAATGTTGTTTCCCTACTTTTGAAGGTCAGATACATTTTTAGCATTTGGGGCATATTTTAAAAAGTAAATTTAGGGTAGGTTAGTATCTCTACATTGTGCAACCTCAGTCCAAACAGTTGGGTGTCTCTCTTACCTTAGGATAATTAATTTTTGAGCCACTGTCAATTTTGATATTGTCCTTATGAAGAAAATAATGAATCATTAATTTACTGAAGATTTATGTGTCTGTGTGTGTGTGTGTGTGTGTGTGTGTGTGTTTCATCTTTTTTCCTCACCCCTAAACTGTGTTGTGTTAATTACATACAACATAACTGACATTTAATTTAAAAAATAGTGATACTTCCATGATGGCTGATGCTAGGGATTGAACTGGGGACCTCCAGAGCTTAAAAGCATGATTCTCTATGGAGTGACCTGGAAAAACTAGGCTCTGTAGCTGGGGATTGTAACAAACACTGACCATTGGGATACATGTACTCTTTGAAAAGTACAGTACTAACAAAATTGCTATAACCTTTACTAGGGAAGGGCTTGATTGGGCTATCATGTACATCAAATTAAATAAAAAATAACTCATTTGAAGGCAGTGAATTACACCAGTATAAAATTAGTATGTCCGAACCAGCAGAGTTGGATCCTATGAAAACAGGTGTTGTAAAAACAATTTAAGTAGCAGATGTATTTTTGATGACCATCTAAATTAGAGTATCATATGATCAGGCCCAGTCTACACTACATGGTTAGGTCGACATTTACTTAAATTTGTCTCCCACCAATGTAAGTGCCTCTCTCACCAATTTAGTAACACCATCTCCCTGAGCGGAATAGTCATTGTCGATGGAATTAGGTCGATGCAGTGTCAGTGTAAACACTGCATTGCTTACGTTGACTGTTTCTGGACTTCAGGAGCTGTTCCATAATGTCCCACACTGACAGTACAATGGATACAAATGCTCCTGGTGAGGATGCGCACCATCAACATAAGGCGCCAAGTGTGTGCACACAAGCGATTTAATAACTTCAGTGGTTGTATGCTGACGTAAATTAGGTTGACATAATATTGTAGTGTAGACATGGCCTAAGGTTAGAAGGATTAGATTTTTATTGGTCAACATCAGTAAACTTTGATTATACTTTTTGAATCTCAGTTTTGTCATTAAATAATTATTGTCCCCATAATTTTCCACAACTGTGAAAATGTAAATTGATAAAAATTGAAAAAAATGCTTAAAAATAAACAATATTTTCTGTCAAAATGATATATAAAATAATATTCTACTAAGCTAAATATGGTACAGGACTTATTTTATATGGGAATCATTAACTTTTTATTAAAATTTTAAAATATACAGAAAAACCAAACATAAGCTATTCATAAACTTCTCATAGTATATAAATGTCTCATAATATAATAACCATTTGTTACTTAACCTTACCGATACTTGGAACATTTAATTATATAATAGGAATGGTTAAAATATAAATCAAATATTTGTATTACACAAATTACAATTTGTTTATAAATATCAAACGAAGTAAAATAAAAGTATTAAAATAAGATGAAGAATACAAGCAAAATTCAGAGGAAGGGGATAGAGATGGGGAGGGAAGGAAGTGGATAGAGAGGAAAGGGAGAAGAGGAGGAGAAGCTCATGCATTTAATAGGACCATGCAGATAATTCCAGGAAAGCATCCTATATCTGAGAATTTTTCTTAAGTATTTCTGTTACAGTATACAGTTCTGTCCAGTGTGGCCAAACTTATGATGTCTATGCTTAAGTCCTCAGTTGTTGGTCATTTTTTGGAATTCCATTTTTGTAGCACTAGTCTTTTAGCAAACTTTGGCTCAGCTGAACACTAATAATTATTACATTTATTCAGCTTCCAATTAACATCCATTAGGTTTAAGATTATGTATGTAGCTTGTAACACAGTTTTATTTGATAGGAAAAAAATTAACTCTGCCCAAAACGTACGAGTATAACAGCATTCCGAGAGCATATGGAATAAGTTAACACCTGCTGAATCACAGTACCAACATTTGTCTGACTTAGAGGCACCTGTTTTGAAGAATCAGAGAGGGGACCAGTGCATCCTCCATATGATTTTCTGCTGGCTTAATCTTAAATAGGGGAACAGTTCAGAGGATTGGCTAAAATTTGTTTCCATTGGTTAGCAGACTATAATTAAGTTAGTTGCTATTCCCATTTCTTTTTTAGGGAATCCGTGTTTAATTCAGATTTACTGGCCAAGTCTTCATATAGTATTGCCATAGGTCTTGGCAATCTGGGTAATATTTGGAAAAATAAAAGCAGTTCCAGTGGGTTGGGGTAGCACAGGCATTGTGGGAAAACAGAATGGAGGTGGAATGTTTAAGTTGGATATATTGCAACTCCTTAATCTCTAGATTGAACCTTTCTTTTAATATTTTAAGAGGGAGGAAGGTATCATTTTCAACAAATTGACTGATGGTCAAATCCATTTCCTAATCCAATCTCAACAAATGATGGGGTGCTCTGCTATACAGTTTCAAGCTATCCCAGGTAGATGCCTTGCTATGTAGAAGGGAGTGATTTTTAAATTTAGTCGGTTTCAGAGTAACAGCCGTGTTAGTCTGTATTCGCAAAAAGAAAAGGAGTACTTGTGGCACCTTAGAGACTAACCAATTTATTTGAGCATAAGCTTTCGTGAGCTACAGCTCACTTCATCGGATGCATACCGTGGAAAATACAGAAGATGTTTTTATACACACAAACCATGAAAAAATGGGTGTTTATCACTACAAAAGGTTTTCTCTCCCCCCACCCCACTCTCCTGCTGGTAATAGCTTATGTAAAGGGATCACTCTCCTTACAATGTGTATGATAATCAAGGTGGGCCATTTCCAGCACAAATCCAGGTTTTCTCCCCCCCCCCACACACACAAACCCACTCTCCTGTTGATAATAGCTTATCTAAAGTGATCACTCTCCTTACAATGTGTATGATAATCAAGGTGGGCCATTTCCAGCACAAATCCAGGTTTTCTCCCCCCTCCCCCCCCCCCGAATCACAGCACCAACATTTGTCTGACTTAGAAGCACCTGTTTTGAAGGGGGGGGAACTTTGTAGTGATAAACACCCATTTTTTCATGGTTTGTGTGTATAAAAACATCTTCTGTATTTTCCACGGTATGCATCCGATGAAGTGAGCTGTAGCTCACGAAAGCTTATGCTCAAATAAATTGGTTAGTCTCTAAGGTGCCACAAGTACTCCTTTTCTTTTTAAATTTAGTAGACATGCCAAGTATTTATGGCTTCCATAATACTGTAGTTGGTAATTATTCTTTAGGGAATCAGTAGTAATCCAAGTGCAGCACGCTGGAAAGGGGAAAAGGAGCAACTAATTCTACTTTTAGCTGGAGACAATATGGGGCTCTGCAGCATCAGGGAATTAGCCACTGTGCTGCTTGTCTGTGCCTGATGGTAAAGTTCAAAGTCAGGAAATCTAAAACCACCTGTTTTGAGAGGGAGCTGTAATCTTTTAAAGGAGATTCTGGGTTTGTTACTAGTAACCCACGAGAAGGACCTGACCGTATTGGTGATTTTGGTAAAATAAAAGGGAGGAATATAGATAGGGAGGGAATTCAGAATAAAAAGGATCCTGGGAAGGGTACTCATTTTGATTGTTTATTTTTCCCCAAAGGGAGAGAGGTAGTGCCTGCCATCTATTTAAATTGTTTGCTAACTGCATGATTAATGGGACTAGGTTAACTCTGACTGTTTTTAATTTCCTTTTGGAACAGAATGCTGAGATATCTGAGGTTTGTTTGTTGCATGTCCCTATAGCAGAGCAACTTCTAGCTAGATCCAATAGGATCCTCCTTGCTTCTGATTTACCCAGTTTATCTTGTAACCAGAGAATTTACCAAAGTTTTCTATTGTTTGTGGATATTTGGACTAAACTGGTCCAGATTTTTGATAAATAGGAGGATGGCCTCTACATACAGAAGGATTTTTGTGTTCTGAGTCCCTGGTTTGATTCCTTGAATACCTTTGTGTTCCCTATTTAGTATTGCAAGTGGTCATAATGCTAGATTGAACAGGACGGGGGCATCTTTGTCTAGTCCCTGAAACAGATCAAACTGGGGGATATAGTGCAATTTGATAGGATACAAGAATTGGGATTTTAATGTAACAAACTGATCCATGAAATAAAGGATTTCCCCAACCCAAATTTAGCTAGGGTAGGAAACAAATACTACCAGTTCAGTCTGTCAAAGGCTCTCTCTTCATTGAGTGAAATGATTGCATGGGAATTTTTACTGTTCATGGAATGCCATAACATTAATCAACTGACATGTTTTAGCTGAACCATGCCTTTTTTTAATCAATCCTACCTGATTGGAGTGAACCATGTCACTCATTATTTTTTCAAGCCTCTTAGCCAATACTTTTGAAAGTATTTTTATATCAATATTGATTAAAGAGATAGGTGCATACATACGTATTACACTTTTTTGTACCCTTGCTTGGTTTAAGTAGTACAGTAATTAGGGCTTCCCTCATAGTCGGAGGTAACATACATTTCTTTAAGGCATCTTCATAAATGTATAACAGCTTAGAGGCCACAATTTCTTTGAAACTTTGATAGCCATCAGGGTTGGGGTGTCTTGCCTGGATTCACTTCCTCCCTGGCTTTATTTCCCCTGATCGCAAGGGACAAGCATCCTGGCTTGTTGCTCCTCTTATATTTTTGGGAGGCTAAAAGTTTTATCAAAATTATTCAGTTTTATGGGAACTTTAAACGACCAGTTAGATTATCAGGATTTAGTCCTATTCCTTGTTGCACACAGAAGCAGGAAGAAAAATGTTGGAGAAACAGTACTTCTCGGTGTGAGAGATTTTAGCCACGGATGAGCGAATACTTAGTCATGGGAATTATATAGGAACTTGGTTGCCTTGAGTGGAAGTTTTGGTGTTGAGGAACAGAAGATGATGCAGATGCCATGTTATGTGAAGAACAGTAGACTGAGGCATTTAGGAGGAGTAAAGCCTGTTCGGGAGTTAGACCAGATGCTGTTTGTAAACAGGAGAGACTAGAGAATAGTTGGAACATTCAGAAGATCTGTAAGAAGGCCGAAGAGGAATTGTAAGTAGTCAGCAAACAGGCAGAGGCCATGTCTACCTCTGGTAACATGGAGTGGAGGCAGTATGTGACGCTTGGAGGGACATTAGGCCAGCAGCAGAGGAGCAGGAGATAAGAAGTGAGCAATCTACAAAGGAAGGAAAGCAAAGACTGCTGTGAGCTTTGTGGTGAACAGGCAGCCTATAGGTGTTTGCAAAAGGGGAGATGTGTAGATATGGAAGATTACATAGTTTTAAATGGGAAGTGTGACGTTGCACTCTATATGATTTTATAAAAATATGCTAATGAGTGTGAATATAATATAACTGGAATATGCTCCATGCAAAAGGTCTCTTGTAAGGTATCATGACAAAGCTTATAAAGTGTGGTCATCCTATTTGTATAAATGTATAACTCTTGTATCTGAAACTAGAAATATGAACTATAACTCTGAGGTCCTATTGTAGTTATGCAAAGTGTGGGCCACTAATGGTGGTCTGGAATCTTGATGGCTCCCATTAACCAGGACAATTGACTGTAGATGGCTCTGTTTTACTTGTAAGTCTTCCTGTATATGTGTGTGCTGGCAAGTGGGTAATGAAGTCTTACAGTGACATGTGATCACGTCACCTGAACTGGAATCCATCTTTAACCTGGTGCTTTTGCATTGAGAAGAGGGGAGGGAACCCAGGGGGACAAAGGATTCCTGCCTTATGCAAAAGATATATATATATATAAGTGGGTGGAACAGAACAAATGGGGAGCCATCATGAGAAATCTCCTATCTACCACCTGAGATGGAACAAGGGCTGTACCAGGGGTAAGGATTGTGCCCAGACTAAGAAGGCATCCAGTCTGTGAAAGAAACTTATTGAAACATCTCTGAGGGTGAGATTTTTATCTGTATTCAGTTTTATTACTGTACTAGGCTCAGACTTGCATGTTTTATTTTATTTTGCTTGGTAATTCACTTTGTTCTGTCTGTTACTACTTGGAACCACTTAAATCCTACTTTCTGTATTTAATAAAATCATTTTTTTACTTATTAATTAACCCAGAGTATGTATTAATACCGGGGGGTGGGAAGGGAACAGCTGTGCATATCTCTCTATCAGTGTTCTAGAGGGCGAACAATTTGAGTTTTCCCCGTATAAGCTTTATACAGGGTAAAACGGATTTATTTGGGGTTTGGACCCCATTGGGAGTTGGGCATCTGAGTGTTAAAGACAGGAATATTTCTTAAGCTGCTTTCAGTTAAGTCTGCAGCTTTGGGGCACGTGGTTCAGACCCTGGGTCTGTGTTGGAGCAGACTGGCGTGTCTGGCTCCACAAGACAGGGTGCTGGAGTCCCAAACTGGCAGGGAAAGCAGGGGCAGAAGTAGTCTTAGCACATCAGGTGGCAGCCCCAAGGGTGTTTCTGTGATCCAGCCCATCACAGGAAGTACTTGTGGAGAGGGATTTATTATGCTTTCACTGGCGTTATATTGTTACATTTCCTATTACTGAATATGGTGAACAGCTCTCTTTTAAGAGGGAGGCATCAAGAAAATAAACCATTAAAGCTAGTAAACTAGTAAATATTATGGTTCTGGGTCAAGGTAGGAACTTAAGAACATTGTTGGAGAGAATCGGCAAGCTGACAAATGAAAAAAAAAATAACTCTGACATTATTTACAAAACAGGATTTACCTACCTTATAGGTTTTGGGGAAGATTCACATATGTGCAGCACCTTGAAGATGGAAAGCACTCCATAAGTGTTAAGTGTTTCTTTTTTCATTGTTGTATTGAATGTAGTTGTAGCCGTGTCAGTCCCAGGATATTGGAGAGACAAGGTGGATGAGGTAATATCTTTTATTAGACCAACTTCTGTTGGTGAGAGAGACAAGCTGTCGAGCCACACGGTCGGTCTCTCTCTCTCTCTCACTCACCAACATAAGATGTTCCAGTGAAAGATATTACCTCATCCACCTGGTCTCTTTTTTCATTATATATTGGGAATTATAAGGACATTCAGAGGACAATAGAACACATTCTGTATCGAATGAAGTGAATAGTTATAAAACTACTGCACAATGAGTTTCAAAAACAACCCAACAGTAGATTTTTCATGTCCCTGGTTGTGGGATTCAAGCATTCTTACCCACCAGATGTCACTTTTTTCAATCCCAGATGTAGGCTTGGCAAGCCAGTCAGTTGACCACCTATTATTTGATCATGGTCACATGTTGTCAGATATTTGAGCCTGAATGCCCTGATGTAGGCAGCAGCCTACGTAGTTCCTTTCTGTCTTTCAGGATTTTTTTTAATTGTTTCACATTTTTCTGAGTTAAAATAACTCATCTAAGTAACTTGTTTTTTGCAATTAGGCATAAGTATCTATCCAAGTCTAAGCCTATTAGAGATAATAAAGCCTTCCTCTCTTTTGTTACTGTTGTTACTGTTCAAATAAATTGGTACTTTCAAGTATTTAACCATTTTTTATATTATTTGACAATATTTGATGAGTCAATTGACCAATTAGTTTTGGACTGGTCAAGTGCCCAGTACTAGGTGCAATAATTTTTAAATCTAAAGGCTTGTCTACATAGGGAAATTCAGGAAAGTTAAATTCAAATGAACTAAAAGTGTGAATTTAAAGCAGATTAGTTAAACCACATTAAATCCCTATGTGAATGCACTTTTGCAGAATTAAAGTGTCCTTAACTTGGTTTAGTTTAAATCATGTGGGTTTTGTTGTCAGTGCCGTGCCATGTAGACTAAGGGGGTGTGAATTGCAGTGTACCAAAGTGTTGTCCTCTAACTGCCCCCTAAGGACACTGCTGACGCAAACTAAAAGGTACCCAGTGTGTGTTAACAATAGTCCTCTTTGGTACGCTCTGCAGTTTGCACCCCTATAGTCCACACTGCGGCACAGTGTAAATGTAGCCTTGCGAAGTGAATGAAGCTAAACTGAGTTAAGGACACTTTAATTATGAATGAAAAGCATCCACACAGGGATTTAATGCTGTTTAACTAATCCACTGTAAATTCACATTTTTAGTTAATTCAGATTAAGTTTCCTGAGTGTCCCTGTGTAGAGTAGCCCTAACTCTAGCTGATGTAAAATTAATAAGTTTTTTTGTTTGTTTGTTTGTTTTTTTTAAATGGAGACCAAGAACAAGACACCCTTTTCTTCTTCTCCTTCCCTATTTATATTATCCATCAGTCCCTGACTTGGATCTACCTCTGTCTCTGACTCCCAGTTTTCTTACCCCAATATATTCCTTGTTTTTTAGTCTCAGATGTGCCTCAGAATACTTTGTGCTCATTGCCATGGTGTCACATTTGCTGTATCATGACAGTCGGTGAAAAAGGATTTCAAGCCTGAAATCTAGCAGGGCCTACTGAATGAATCTGAGCTGAAAAAAATACAGCTTGCTCAGGAGAGAAAATATTTGATCTGATTAATAGATTTCTGCGGAAAGCCAATCTCATACTATTTGCTGTTGGTTAAATTTTAAATTCTAAATGCATTTAATTTTTTAATTTTTTTCTGCAGTAATTTACAATCTACTAATATAAAGTATGTAATATACTAATCCTTACTTAGCCCAGGATCTAATGAGATTTCTTCTGAATCACTGTTCTAGCAGGTGGGGAAAAACAACTCCTCTCCGCCCCTCTGCCCCAATCTGTGGTGATGACTAAATATAAGACTTTTCTTGAGTTGTTTGAATGCCAGTAGATGGCAGTAAAACAATGGTTTAGTCTAATGCTCGACAAACTGATATTGCTCTTTCGCTTAAAATAATTTATCTAAGCGCACAATAGCAAGAAATGGCAGAATTGGTATTTCAAGTCTTGTAAAACTGAAAACTGTGTTTGTTTAGCACCAGAGATCCCAAAAATTGATCTATGACCATAATTGCTCTTATATATGCAAACTACCACTGAAATGCAGTCACTTTTTGGGATGGAAAGTGGCAACCAACAGTGCACAACATTAGAAAGGGAAGAGAAGAAATATTTTTGTTACCAGGGTCACAAGACCAAAACCTTTGTCTTATGAAAGGTGCCATGGGATGTTCTAGTTCATTGGTGGGCAACCTGCGGCCAGCGGATTGCACATGGCCCATCAAGGTAATCCGCTGGTGGACCGCCAGATAGTTTGTTTACATTTGCATAGCTGCCCGCAGCTCCCAGTGGCCTTGGTTCGCCGTTCCCAGCCAATGGGAGCTGCGGGAAGTGCGGGCCACAGGTTACCCACCACTGTTCTAGATCCACAGACAGCTGACAGGACCGCTCTTATTCTGAAAAGTGCACAAACAATAAATAGCAGCAAACTCAGTACATTCATTTTTATTAAATATAAAATTCCAAAGTAATGAAAGTATTCTGTAACAATACCTTTATAACAGCTGTCAGCTTTATTCTGTGCTAGCCATATAAATAGGTTAGGAAGGATATTTTTGTATCAATAAATGTTGGTAAATGTCAATTTTACTGTACAGACACAAACCAAAGAGAAATATTTCCATAAATAATAATCAACATATACAGATAGGCAAAGTAAGAAAATGCTGCTTGAGAACATATTAGAGTTTGAATTAAGGATATTTACTTTGTATATTTTGGCACAATTTATGTTTTAAAGTTTATAAAGCTTTAACTTTTGGAATCTTAGCATGTACTGTTATTAAATAATTATTGGCTGACCCCCTGTTGTCTGATCCCTTTCATAATTTTCCACCACTGTGAAAATTTAACTTGAAAAAATACTTAAAAATAAACATCAATATTATCCATAAAAATTATAAAAAATAAAAATTGAATTCTGCCAAGCCTACATGTAAAACAAAATAATTTCATAAACTATCTGCTTATTTCAAAAATTATTGCCTAGAATTAGCCCGAGGAGAAAACTGCATTTGAATAAGGGTTCTAAGACCAGGAGATAACCCCACTTTCAAATGGTCAGAGAAAAAATTATTACTGTCATGGTAATGCAAACGTTTCCAATACATATGCAATCGATGCCAAACCCAAATAAGTATAATTTGCTTATACATGTGTCTGGTGGATAGACTTGATAAATCCTAAAAGGCAGAGTTGGTAATATAGTGTGAAATTGTAAGAGTCCAAAGCTCTAGCAATTTCCATTGAGTGATTAAATAAGCAAATACAAGAAGGTTGAATATATTGTGGCATTGTAATCAGTTGTGTTATCACATGGTGTTGACAAAACTCAGTTCATTATCTCCTGCTGGTATCACAAGCCTAATTTGTTTTACTTGAGAGAAGAGCAGAATTGATACTGTTCTCTCCAGATCTCCAACTTAAAACAAGAAATGAAGGTGAAAATGGAGAGGCCAATGTATCAGATCAAGGAAAACTGCCAAATTGTGGGTCCATAATGGTTTCGGATTTTTTCCTTACATTTTGTATGTGAATTTAGTGTACAACGGACAACTCTGGTGATGGAAGTTCTCTATTTACAGTGGAGACAAGAGCATGTACTTCTCCACAGTCCAGCCTATGTACATAAACCCAAACCTTTTGGGGGGATTAATTTTTAAAGAGAAGAGGGTATGGCATCCTTCATGCACATCCAGTGAATTTGACACTTCTGCTAATATTATGAACAAGTAACAAGTCTGCTACTTGTGATGGTTTTTGTGGCATAGAAACCTGTCAGAACAAAATTGAAGCACAAAACTCATTTAATAAATTACTGATTAGCTACAGTGGGTGTTTTTTCATTTCCTGCTTTAGAATGGATTTGGACTGGTGAGCTATCAGTGAAAAACTTGATGTCCCATCACCAATTCATTGAAACATTAGTCACATGGAACTATTAAGTTTTGAAAGCAACATTTGAGGCCTTGAGAAGCTATAGGTAAAGTTGTTGGCACTAACTGTGACCCAAGAAATCCAGTGGTAGCACAGTATAAGACTGGTGATGTGGTGGAGAGAAATCCATTCCTTTAAAGACCCTGATGACATCACATTATCTGTGAAGAAGTTTGCATATAAGTGGTTTTTTATTATTATTATTTTTGTTCTGTTTTTTAAAAAGAAAAATAAATGCAAGAAACATTCTGTTCGTAAAGCAAGTGGAAGCCAGTATGTCAGAGACCACAGTCCTTATGATAAGCCATTGTCATTTCCCAACTCAATAAAGATGAAATATGTGATCCATTACTGGATACCTAAGAACAGAAATATAATTAGCACAGGACAAGTAATAAAAAAAAAAAATGACCACAGCAAAAAACAAATGGATCTTGCATCTCAGAAATGACTAGATGCACTACTTTGAGGATTTGTTGTGGGCAAAAAAAGAACATGATTTCCCAAAGAAATTTGTCCAAAAAAACAAAAAAGGTAGCATCATACTAAGCAACCCTGCTCCCCTGTCCCCCATATGGCAGCATCTCTAGAAATCGAGAGCACAGTGTAGTGCTTACATTGTGGGACAATCTAAAAATGGTGCAACAAACATTATAGCAGAACACTTGAGTAGGGGATTCTTGTCAATTTACATCTGTCTTTTAAAACCTATTTTATTTTTAAAAGTACAGTCTCAGGAAACCTTTTATTTCATCTTAAAGATCACAGAGAACCCTACCTATTTAGATTATCAGATAGTTTAGTAACCTCTTATTTCGAAGGCTTTCTACAAACTACTGTGTATTTTGTCTGTCATTAGTGTTCTAATACTGCATTTGTAGATTTAAACAAATCTTAATTTCACAGACTGAAAGAGTTCCTGTGGAGAGCACTGTGCATTAATTTTTTCAGAAGTGCTAATAATTGAATGATTTTAGAGATGTTTGTTGTTAAGATTAAGTCTGTAACTTGAGTTAAGTCAGTGTAGTATCTAATTATGTCTGCGTCCTGGTCTACACTATGGGGTTAGGTCGAATTTAGCTGCACTAGGTAGATTTAAAAATGACTGCATCCATACAACCAACCCTGTTCCGTCGACCTAAAGGGCTCTTAAAATTGACTTCTGTACTCCTCCCCGATGAGGGGAGTAGCGCTAAAATCGACCTTGCTGGGTCGAATTTGGGGTAGTGAGGACATGATGAAGCGTCTGTTGGAGCTGCAGGAAAGCCAACAAGAGCACAGACCCCCGCTACATCCACTGTATAACCTCGTCCCCTTGTTCCATAGCCTCCTCACCCAGACACCCAAGAACGCAGGGTGGGGAGGCTTCAGGCACCCAACCATTCCACTCCAGAGGATGGCCCAAGCAACAGAAGGCTGTCATTCAGACAGTTTCATTTTTAGTGTGGTTCCTCCCCCACCCCACCCGGGCTATCTTGTCAGTTATCTCTCTTTTTTTTTTTTAATTAATAAAGAAAGAATGCATGGTTTCAAAACAATAGTTACTTTATTTTGAAGGGGGGCGGGTGGTTGGCTTACAGGGAATTAAAATCAACAAAGGGGGCGGGTTTGCATTAAGGAAAAACACACATAGCTGTCACACCGTAGCCTGGCCAGTCATTAAACTGGTTTTCAAAGCCTCTCTGATGCACAGCGCACCTTGCTGTGCTCTTCTAATCGCCCTGGTGTCTGGCTGCTTAAAATCGGATGCCAGGAGATTTGCCTCAACCTCTCAACCCCGCCAGAAACGTCTCTCCCCCTCACTCTCACAGATATTATGGAGCACACAGCAAGCAGCAATAACAATGAGAACGTTGGTTGCGCTGAGGTCTGACCAACAGCGCCAGTGAGCTTTTAAGCATCCAAAGGCACATTCTACCACCATGCTACACTTGCTCAGCCTATAGTTGAACTGCTCCTTACTCCTGTCCAGGCTTCATGAGCCATGGGAGCAAGGGGTAGGCTGGGGTAGATGCAACCACATGGTACTGCCGGCTGGGAGAGCAGCCTGAGGCAGAAGCCTCCAGCTCGCAGGAGAGCAGAATTGCAGCAGAAGCAGTGGAGCCGTACACCATGCCCTGGAGGTTGGTAGGAGCCGGGCAGGGAAGACGTTCCCAGAACCCCTGACCAAGCTACAAGACGAGGACGGCTACCAGTCCTACCGCACCGTCTGCTGCAGAGTAGCAGGAGAGCAGAGTTGCAGCGGAAGTGGTGGAGCCATACACCATGGATGAGTACGGCTAGCAGTCCTACTGCACCGTCTGCTGCGAAGGCACCCAGGAGCTGCTGCTATGTAGCAATGCCAGCGGCTGCAGGTGCTTCTGTAATCGAATGCTTGGAGGTCCTGGTAGGGCAAAGTACCTTGGCCAAGGCAAAAGAGCAAGAGCCCTGGAGCTGTTACATGTGTCAACCACAGAAGTGCTATGGGGTGTTACAGTGCTGACCGGACTGGAATGTACGGCTGCAAGACTTCTTCACCAGCGGCAAAGGACAGGAATATGATGCACCTAAAATCTAAAAAGGCCTGCACATTTCCCAGAGTCACTGCCCTTGATAACAGAATGTCAGTGATTGCATTGGCTACTTGGATCACAGCAGCCGCCACAGTAGAGTTGCCCACAACAGCAGCGGTGACGGTGAGCTGAGCGGGCTCCATGCTTGCTGTGGTATGGCATCTGCACGAGTAACCTAGGAAAAAAAGGCGTGAAACGATTGTCTGCCATTGCTTTCACGGAGGGAGGGGTGACTGAGAACATGTACCCAAAACCTCCTCTGACAATATTTTTGCCCCATCAGGCATTCGGAGCTTAACCCAGAATTCCAATGGGCAGCGGAGACTGTGGGAACTGTGGGATAGCTACCCACAGTGCACCGCTCTGTAAGTTAATGCTAGCCACCGACTTAATGCGCTTAGTATGGACATACGCAATCTACTGTATAAAATCGAATTCTAAAAATCGAATTCTATAAAATCGACCTAATTTCGTAGTGTAGACATACCCTTAGTGTGAGTTTAATAAAAGTACACTTGTGTAATTGTGCAAGATGGTTTTGTTGTTTTGTAAGGGATCATTTTTCCTGGTGATTCCTCAAAGCCCTAATCAAAGGAAATTATTTAAGACTTCAATTGTTTGGAGCTCACTTTAAGAAGTTTGAAGTGTTGTTCTGGTGGGTCATCAAAGTATGAATTTAATTGGAAGTTTTGAAGTGGTTTGTAAAGGCTCTAGGCTCCAACTACATAGTTCTCATTTAGTTTAGCAAAATCTTATGACTTGTCTTCTCTGAGATTTTGCCTCAAGTTAATTAACTTGAGTTAAAAACATACCTTCTTTTCCCAGGGAAGACAAGGCTTTTGTCTTCTGGTGAATTAGCACAGGTACAGAGACTGACTTGAATTATAATTCATATTGTTATATTCACAGAGAACCTAGAAAATGTATAGTAAAAGTCTATAAACCAAATTATTCTGAAAATAGCCACTTTGCTTGTGCCACTGCAGAAAAGCATCTAATCCTAAACATAGTGCATGCACATTTTAAGATCCCTGGTTAAAAAATGAAACTTGTGACTTACTGCATTTTTTGAAATATAATCAAAATGTTATGTCACTACTTATAGATAGAGGAGAAGAAGAAAGTTTGGAGGATGTGAAATGTTTATATTCAGCCTGTAATTTCCTTGAATAAATCTGTTTCAAAAAGGTAGTTGGTTTTCATAATAAAATAAATGGGAGTCATACAGCTAAAAGTCTGTATGCATCTTTGAAAATTGGAATGGTTAAAAACCTAATAGATTGGTGGTCAGATGAGTAATTGGTTGTATAATTAAGAAGCAGCGTTGAAAGTAAAAAGGAAGAAAGTATGATGGCTATTTGAGAACCTGGTAGTGAAGGAAATCTGACTGAATTGCTTAAGTGTAACAGAACACAAAGCATGTGCTTCCATATTACAAGGAAATGTTGTACACTATTTGCTTAAGGTACGAGTTAAAGGGATGTTACCTAAAAGGATGAAAATCTATGGTATCTTCTGAAGTCCATGAGTGTTGACAGTGGCACTCCTGAACCACTGGTACAAACACCAGGCAGTAAGGAGGAAAAAAGAAAAAGCCACGGACATTTGTTTTGTTCCGTGGAATAGAAAATATGGAAATATTAAAGATGGCTGCTTTGCACTCTTTCCAGACTGAATTTATTTAGGGTCACTTAGTGTATGTTGCGTGAACTGATTCTAACCTTCCTGTTTCCTCAAAGCACCCTGGAAGTTCCCCTTTATGATATACTATTGCACAGTCAAGTCTGTAGGTCTGACATGTGGAGGTAACTTTATGGTTTGTGGCAAGATATTGATGTGAATCTATAGCACCAATATTATTTTTGCTCCAGAGAGATTAGATTGCTTTCAGGACACTTGTCTCCCTCACACATGATGTCACACCCCAGTAGGTTATCTGTTGTGAATGGAGACCAAAGCAGCCAAGAGTTTGATATTTTCATGTTTACAATGTAATGTGTTACACCTAGGTGCTTTGCTATTGAAGAAGGATTTTAGGCAGTAGATCCATCAGGAAGGCAACACTCTTAACTCTTTCTCTTCTTTGTCTTGTAGTCAAGGAACTTGAAATACATTCTCTTCTATGAAGACTGTATAGCATCCACCAGGAACTTTAGAAGGGAAAGAGGTGGCAGGGGTGGGGAGGGTGGCTTGGAATTTGGAGATAGACAGAAGTAATAGAAACAAGATAAGGGGAGACAAGGAAAGAGCAATGAAAGCCCAGCAGGACAGTCAGCCCTTGAGAACTGTTTCATGCTTTGCACTTGCGCTCTCTGAAGAGTTCCACATAATGGTACGTAAATGTGTCTCAATATGGTATATACTGGACTGAATAAGTAAGCAAAAATCACACATTCTGCATTTCCCCAAAAAGCTTGGGGGAGGGGGAAATCTAATCCCAGTTTAGTTCATTTCTAGGAAAAAAAGACAATTTCCACTTCTTAATTTTCATTTTATTTATTTAGCATAGGGGATGGAGAGGGCATTAATTATATGAAATAAAGCACTATCAGAACAAGGATGACATTTTTTACTAGAATGTTATTTTTAAAGTACAGTTTAATTAATTTCAGGCCTAAAGGACTTGACAATGTTATTTTATATTTAATTTTAAGATCTGTAAGTAACCTAATAATGCTCATTCTAGATTTAGTCATTTAATCTGTACTGGGCCAAGAGTAAAGTGCTTACTTAATCACTTTTTAATTATAGGAAAATAATACAATTGATTTAGATTAGGTTCACTTGGCAACGATGTTAATATTTTGAGAAATATTTTACTATGTTATTAGAGTAGTTGTGCTGAAAAAGTACTGATCTTCCATTATGAGTTTCATGGAGTTTTAAATATCAATTTATATTCTGTCTAGATTGCTTTAAACAGGTGTGTAGGACCTTCAATTTCAGTACTCCTGCTATCAGTAGGTGTATTGTCAGGTTAAAACATTTATTTTATTTTTTTTTAAAAGAGACTTGTAGTACTAACACTTGTATTTCCAGCCACAAAAATCTAAAAAAAAAAAGCATGAGCCAGGCTCCCAAAAAACATGATTTAAAAAAAAAAAAAGTGTTTTTGTCTCCTCCTTTTTCAACTTTTAGTGTTCACATTTTCAAGCTGCACTTTGCAACCATGAGACTTATAAACTTACTTACTTTTAAAATGACAGCTCTGATCTTCATGTATTAATGTGATTCTACAGTCCTGCGGCCGTAAGAGAAATCAGGATGAAAAGCTGGTTTCTGTATTTTCAAAAATGTAATGAGAAACTTATTTTGTGAATCTTTTCATTTAATTACACAAAACTTAAATTTGGAAGCTAAATTATATGACAATATCCCTTGATGATGTTGTAATCTCCAAATAGAAATAAATACCTTTAGCAGAAGCTAAAAACATTACTGGGAAATCCTATTTATCTGAATAGTTTGCTCAGCAAGTTGGGTTTGGCCTGAGGATATAGCTACAGTAACTGCAGATACACATTGCATGTAATACTTCTGAATACTTCTTACGTTTCTGATTTTTATCAAGAGCAAAGGGAGATAATTTGTGAACCAATGAACTTGCAATTCCTAAAGTGTCTTACTCAGCTGATCAGACCACAAGATGGGGAGAAATAGTTACACAGATCTGAATTTTCTTGTTTCTTCAGGAACGTAATTTCCTCTAGGCCCACCCACAACTGTGTATATTAAGGCCATAATAAGCTGATGACCATTCTATTTTGTATGTGCATGCCCTGTCTCATAGACTGATATTAGAAAAACATTAGTCCTTGTGAAAAATGATGCACTACTTAAAATCATTTAAATAACTGTTTTTCCTAAAACATTAAACAGTGCGATTGAACTCGGTGATTGTTTTATCTTGGATTCTTTTTGAAAAACAGTTGTTTAAACACAGTCTGGGGAAAACAGTTTAAGATACCCCAGGTTTTTATTAAGAAATAAGAAGGCAGAAGTTTATTTAAAATCTTATGTAATTGACTATATTTATATAATTTATTTACTAAATTTATGTAATTGACTATATATAATTAACTATATTTTTAACCTTGGTTCTGCAAACTTTTGTTGTGTGTAGTTATGAAAGTGAAGGATTACTAGTACTGGTTCGAGCCACAAATAATGGTGTCAGGCCCTGTGCTATTTTTTACACAAAAACAACAAGGAGTCCAACGGACTCCTTGTTGTTTTTGTGGATACAGACTAACATGGCTACCCCCTGATTATTTACACAGTTCTGCTAATGTACCTTAATCCTGACCAGTGACACATCTTTCACTCAGATCTAAGGCTTGTCTCAGACAGACACTGCTCATTGTGCAGAGTTGTGTGGTGATTGTGATGTGAATTTAGGAAGCTAGGTGAAAGGCTTAGGACCTGATCCAATGCCCATGGAATCAGTGGGAGTTTTACCATTGACTTCCGTGGTCACTGGATTAGGCCCTTAACCACTTGAATCACCTCAGTCTCTTGGGCAAATTCTCAAGACTTAATATGTTAAATTGTATATCTTTGATGATAAGATACTCCAGGTAAATATCCCATTAAATGTAGTCACTGTGTTCAGAAAAGGTAGGAACTTTTATGAGTCATCTTATCTCCTCCCCCCCCCCCCCCCAATAAAATAGCAAAATAACAAAAATGTAAGTTTTTAACATTTTCTTGTTGGTTTAGAGGAAACTGGAGTGCTGTTCCAACAGTTGCACCCTATTAATTGCTTGTTTAATTAGTATTTTGGGTTTTTTGGTTTTCAGGTGTATACAGACAAATGTCAACACTTTGCCTCCTCTCCCCCCCCCCCCCCAATAGAAGAAGTCATGTGCCTTATTTTCAGTAAGCCCTGTGTTTTTCTTGCAGAGGCTGCAGACCTGAACCTAGGTTTCTTGTCTTCTTTCCTTGTTTTCAGTTACTGCATTTTTTGTTCTCTTAAAAAAAGGGGGGGGGGGCGGGGGAGACAATTATCTTCTGGTATGAGGACCATTTAACATTGGAAAATTCACAACTTTCAAATGAGCAAAGCACAAGGATCTGGTGGCATGAGGTGCCTGTTTTGTACCTGGCACATGAAGGTCCTGCTTTGATCTGTGCCTTTAAGGTCTGATCCAATTCCCATTCTAGTCAATGGAGAGACCAAGGCCTTATCTACACTGCCACTTTACAGCGCTGCTACTTTCTCGCTTAGAGTTGTGAAAAAACACAGCCCTGAGTGCTGCAAGTTTCAGCACTGTAAAGTGGCAGTGTAGACAGTGCACCATTGCTGGGAGCCGCGCTCTCCCTGCGCTGGTAGCTACTCCCTGCGACTACACAGCGGCAGTGCTTTAACGTTGCTAGTGAAGAAATACCCTCACATTCACTTTAGTTGGAGTTGGATCTGATCATTCACACTTGTACTTGACGCTTCATTGTGTTAAACTTGCTTTAAGTGAAAGATCAATAGAAAAAAGGAATTTGTTGAAATAGAAGATAATTTTTGTTTTTAAGGTTTTCTCTGGGTTTAATGCAAGTCAGGTTACATTGTTGGGCCTAAACCAGGAGTTCCCAAACGGCGTTGTGCCATCAGCAGATGGGGGCGCGGCAATCCCTAGTGCACGCAGATGCCATTTTGCACTGCACAGCGTGACCTCACATATGTGGTGCATGCGAGGTCGTAATGCATGGGGGACGACACTTTGCTTTATAAAGTAGCGTCCTCCACGCTGTCTGGGGTCCCGGCAGGACCTTCACTTCATTAAAATGGGGTTGTACCTGCAAAAAGTTTAGGAACCCCTGGCTTAAACTATATAAAATTATAATATTACAGCATGGTCTACACTCAAAAATTAGATCTGCATAGCTCCGTTGCTCAGGGTTGCACTGTGCCATAGCTGTGCAGCGGTAATAGCTGTAGTGTAGACATGACCTACATGTATACATATCAGAAATATTTATATGCAAAAGTTACTCAAACTTACTTGTTTGCAGGACTGGAGTCATATATATGTAGGTACATCCACCATTACACAACTCAGAAACCTAAATGAAATAAAATAGGCAAGGTCTTTACAGGAACAACAGAAAACAATGTTGTGAGTGTTTCCCCCCCCTGACTTGTTTTGTCATTTATTTAACATGTTCTTAAAGCATTGTTTACAATATATGTATTCCGTTTCAGAAACCGTAAATGAGATGCATGTTAATTTTATCTTGTCTAGAAATACTGGAACTAACCTGGTGAATGTGTAAAGGACACAGGCAATAGAGAGAAATTTTATTAGCCAGCTCCTATTAGGATATTCCAAACAATGACAACTATAACATTAATAAAAAGCTACTAAAAAGTAGTTCTCTGAATTTTTTTAAAGGTTCATATTACAATAACATATAATTTCATCACCAGGTTGACTTACGGAAAGCAGCTTGTGGGGAAATATGTTAATAGATACTCTCCTAAGTAATTTTACATTCTGGAAAAGCAGGATGATGTTGAGTACAGCTTGGCAGATGTTGTGGAGGGGATTAATTTTTGGTTTGGACTTGTTTATTCTTATACGAGGTGGTTTCTTGTATATGTTCATTTTGAGTCTGTTTAGTTCTCTCTTGGTTGTTCTTTGTGAATAATTGCACTGTAGTATTTTCATCTGAAGCTGCTATGAAATTCTCTGTTTCTGTAGATGAGTATCTCAATCATTCTTCTCCACTTGTGGTAGAGTAACAAGTTAACACTTAATAATGGAACCATTTGTCATGGGGTGGGGTGAGGTGTGGGGAAGTTTATTTTGAGGTAGGAAATAAAAAGTCATGTCTTTTGCTTTCTGTTTTTACTCTTGTGAGCAATTCTGGTTGTCACATGTAGCTATTGGGAAGCTCAGGAGCTTGCCTTATGTCACCATGATTTGTTGCCATTTTTATGAGCAAACTGCTAGAATAAGGATTTCATATTAAAGGAATGCCTGAATTTTCTGTTTTATTGGTGTGCTTTGTATTTAACTACTTAAATATCAGTCAAGACCATTTTTGTTTCAGTAAAATGCTTTGCTAAACTGTTACAGATAAGTGTACAACACTACCTGACTTCTTCTTAGTGGGTAATCATGGCTGGCATTTAGATTTTTTGTTGCTGTTTTTGCTAGAAAACTTTAGTGAGATGTTTCCCTTTGTCTCTGTAGTTATCAGAGACTGTTACAGACGATTGCTGTACTCGAGGCTCAACGTACTCAAGCAGTTCAAGACCTTGAAAGTTTAGGCAGACACCAGAGAGAAGCACTGAAAAATCCCATTGGATTTGTGGAAAGACTCCAAAAGAAGGTATACAATAGGCATTTCTTAAGTTTTACGAGAACTTTTTTTATAACAATTAACTCCTCACCTATTAAAAACTAGTGTATTTTATATATACTTGTGTAAATATTAAAAGGTTTAAATTCTGTAGTGAGAGAAAACTGCCCTATGTTCAGGTTTGATGATTGGTTAAATATTGGTTAAACCTATAAAATACAAGTCATTTTGAAAAATTTGTTAAGGACACATTTTTATAGGAGTATAAAACTCATCTTGTCTTCAAGCTTTCAATGCATATGGGCTTTTCAAGACTTCTATGATCAGAAAGAAAGCATTTTGTGGTAGGGAATGATATCAAGAAATCATTGGCCTTTGTCACCAAAGAGACTTAAATGCTTTGAGTTCTATTTCAGGTTAGGGTACTTTTAAATGGAGATTGTAAGCAGGAAATGTAGTTAGTAAACTGAAAGCAAAATGAGCTATAAAAGCATACCTCAAACCAAGAGAGTGCCAGTGATTATATCAAGCTAGTGTACATGTGTGGAGGAGGAGAACAAATTTCAGTAAAGAAACAGATTTCATTTTCAAAAGTTTAAAGGGAAGTTATAACAACAGTAACAGGGAAAACACATTTTTTAAAGTCTTAATAGTTTCTTTTTTAAATGAAAGCAGTGACTGACCTTATGTTCTGATAGCAGCACATTGTGCTTTAATGAAGGCGAGATGCTGGTTCTGGGAGATTCCCTTTCCATAGGCTAATATAAACTTGGGGCCTGATCCAGAGGCCACTGAAGTCAATGGTTGTCTTTCCATTGATTTTTGTGAGTGCTTAGAAATAAATTCAACAAGTTATAGTTGTGATTCATCTGGCATCCAAGCACTGTGCTCTGGCAACCATATCAGCCAGTCCTTGGAAAACATTAATGCCTGTTGCAGAGCATTTCATGTATTTTACCATTTTGGCCAAAGAAATTATGCCAAATGGTGTGTGTGTATGTGTGTGTTTTGAACATTGCCAGCAATTGTATTGTGGGCAGAAGGCAACAAAATCAACTTAACAGTAAAAACGCAGTATAATGTGCAGTCATTTCTATTATAGTAGACATTTAAGTTTACATGTGGATGTGATTAATCAGTTCTGATAACTGGGTTACTTTTAGTTCTCGTTAGTCTGCTGTGTTTGCTTGCAGGAGTACAGGTCTGGGTATACAGTATTTTTTTAATATTTAACAAATCAATGAAGATAGACAGTAACAGGATATGAAAATCAGAAATACTTGGCTGCAACTATTCAATGTAATTTTCAAACTCCATGTCCAATAAACCATCATTGACCGTGCCGCTGCATATTTTATATGCCCTGCTGTGTATCGCTCTTTGAAAATGCTTTCCCTATATAAAGAATGTGTGCTGCATGGCACTTAAATATACAAACTTTGACTCCTGCTGTTAGCTAAAAACAGATCCAGGATTTCTGTGGTTCCATATCCTTTCATTTGGATGCTAAGTGACTGCATTAAGTATTGCTTCTCATTTTGATTCTTTCAGGTTGATATAGGGCTTCCATGTCCTCAAAGAGTTGTCCAGCTGCCTGAGATTGCCTGGGACCAATATACCACCAGCCTTGGAAACTTTGAGAGAGAATTCAAAAACCGGAAACGTAACAGTAGGAGAGCGAAGCTGATTTTTGATAAAGGTAAGTGGAAAACTAAGTGTATATTACAGGAAAAAATAACCTGCTATGTTGGTTTAATAATTCTTTCTTTATGTTGCTTGTAGTAGGTTTGCCTGCAAGACCAAAAAGCCCTTTGGATCCCAAGAAGGATGGAGAGTCCATTTCATACTCTGTGTTGCCTTTAAGTGATGGCCCAGAAGGTTCTACAAACAGCCGCCCACAGGTAAATGTTATAAAAAAGAAAGTAGGCAAAATTTTACAAAATAGTAACTTTAAAATAGATTACTTATTAATACTAGATTATGCGGGTAGTGTTAAAATTGTTATAATAAATTTAATGCCTTGCTTTCCAAATGTTCAAAAATTCAGTCATCAAAACACTTGGTGATATCATTTTTTCATGTGACCAAGTCAGATAGCTTTTTTCTGTCCTCTACCAAAATAATGTTTTCATGTATGTTTTTCTTTTACTTGGGTGGAAAAAGGGTTAAAGTCAAGTTATCCTAACTTTTTTTCTAAAGTCCTATTCCATGTTATATACTGTATTTAAGCAGATGATAAGAGGGCGACTTTGCGATGAGACCAAACCCGAAACTTTTAACCAGCTGTGGACTGTAGAAGAACAGGTAATGGGAAACCCTAGCTAGCTCGTAGACCATTTTGTAACTGAACAGTGATGTTCACCGAAATAAACTCAAATTGTGTAGTAACGTTTAAAGCGCATAACGCTTTGGAGTCAAAGATAACATGTATGTATTTATTCATTTTTTGCACCAGTTTGATTTTTTTTTTTTTTAGTGACAAGCCATGCCCCTTCTAGATAAGGTGTATTAATGTTTATGAACTTGTCTTGTGCTTGGTTTAGAAAAAACTTGAACAGTTACTCCTGAAGTACCCACCAGAGGAAGTAGAATCCCGACGGTGGCAGAAGATAGCTGATGAACTGGGAAATCGAACTGCAAAACAGGTAATGGAGAATTCTCTTGCATAAGTAATCATCTCTCTTGTTGCTTTGTAGACATTCCAGGAAATACTATACGGGGTAGGTGTCAGGTGGTCTTTTGCATAGTTTCTTCAGTAATGGAATTCTTATGTAGGATTTGCCTTGCAAAAGTCAGGTCGATTCATAAAGAGACAAGAATTTTTTAAAACTATAAAAAGTATTTTGGTTGGAAAAGAATTGATTGCTTCTGGGGGAAGGAACCTCACCAACAAATTCTTTGCTTTTGTTAGTGCCTATGCCCTGGGGACTACTGACATCAATTACTGCATCCTGAGGATGTTGAAATACATGCAAAATGGAGCTGCCCACATTCCATTTGGAGATTTTAAAATACTCATACTGGATTAAAAAAAAATCAGGAAAGTTGTCAAATCCTCAGATCCAACCTGTTAATATTTTGATGAAAAATGTAATCAGTCATCCAAAGCAAGGGCTGCAGCACTACTAACATCTCTACTAAGGGATCTGACCATAGGGCTCTTTGTTAGGACTCTTAAATGTGAAATTGTATTAATTTTTAATAAATGCCCACAAACCATGATTAAGCTGTCAGGTCTAATTGTTGTCCATTAGACTTTGTGCAGTGCAAGGCTGGATTAATGCTCCTGTGGGCCCGGGACTATTAGATTTTGTGGGGCCCCTGTATACAAGTCTTTTTCATGGGAGGAAGTTTGGTGCAGGAGGGGGCTGGGGCAGGGGATAGGGGTGTAGGAGGGGGATTCTGATCTGGGGCAGGGGATTGGGGTGTAGGAGGGGGTGCGAGGTGCAGGCTCCAGCTGGGAGGCACTTACCATAGGCAGCTCCCAGCCGGTGGCATAGCAGGGCTCAGGCAGGCTGCCTGCCTTGCATAGCCCAATGCCCCTCCTGGAAGCAGCCAGCTGCTGGCATGTCTCTGCGTGTCCTTCGCAGGAGGGGGACACTGTGTCTCCGTGCGCTCCCTGCACGCGCAAGCACCACCCCCACAGCTCCCATTGGCCAGGGGAACTGCGGGGGCAGTGCGTGGACACAGACACGGACACACACGGACACACACACACACCCCCCAGGGGCCAGCCACTGCTGGGAGCAGCATGGGGCCAGGCCAGACGCCCCTTTTAGCGGCCCAGAGACTGCTGCCTGTGATTTATTTTGCGGGGCCCCCCATGAGCTGGAGCCCCTGGTTGCATCCCCTAAAGCCCCTGCCTTAATCCGGCTATGGCCCTGTGACCAGCTGCTGACAGAGTCATTTACTTTTAACTCTTATCGTAAGGTACTGTGAATGCATAATATCTACTGTTGTCTATCGAGCAGAAAGACCGTATGAGGGACAGGTTCTTCTTCAACACTGTAGAGTGGGCAAATATGTCTAGGTCCACGATCTGAGAACACAATCACACACAATATCTTTGATGCAATTTCAGAATCAGAAACTTAACTGCTATGCTCAACCCCCAATTTTTTTTTTAACTCTTTGCAGAAGAATAACCTAGACATTTGCCTTTTATAAATATTACATAAAGTTTGGAATGTCATCTTTCTCTGAAGTTTGTGTTTTTCTTTAAGCACTTCAGTCAAACATTAGATTTTTAGTGGGTATTTGAATTCCTTATTTAAAGGTCATAGCGTATTTATTTATTCATCTAACACTTAATTAACTTATCTTGTTTCTTCTAGGTTGCCAGCAGGGTGCAAAAGTATTTCATAAAACTGACTAAAGCTGGCATTCCGGTACCAGGCAGAACTCCAAACTTATATTTATACTCCAAAAAGGTAAGACTACATTATAGCAGAAACTTCATATTTGCATGTGCATTTACATGCAAATTAGTTTTGAAAATACTAAGGATCCTACTTTAAAGTGCGGAATGGAACCTTTTTATTAAATAGACTGCTCATCCCAAGTGATATGTATCTATTATTTCACTGACAGAGGTATTTTTTACTGCTGTTAGCACCAGAGAGAAAGCTGGATTCTATTCTGGCTTGCACATCAACAGTTGTTTTAAGTAAGTTAGTTCCTGTTGCAGTGTCTTTATTGGTGATGAAGTGCCAATCAGAAGCACACACTTGAGTTTGCAGGGCTGGCAGGTTTGTTTACTCTCTTCCCTCAGTCCCCCTGCCCCTAGCACATGCACGCGTAAACTGAGCATATTTGATCTAGTAGTCATTTAAGACAAAAAAATATAGAATCCCAGCAATGGCATTTTCACAGTCACCTTTCAGAGAAGACCAAAACTTTAAATCCATAAAAAATAAAAAACACAGAAGATGAGTTTTCACAAAAATGAGTATATTTAAACTACCACGGCCATAGAGTTAACACTGTAACTGAATGCTTTTCTCAGGCCTGAACTCCTCTAAGATGTAAGATCATCCACTATTATTGTACATCATATTTGATTTTACTTAGTAAGTTCTTTGTGAACAAATCTCCACCCTCAGCCCTCCCAATCCCGTCCCCCTTGAATACAGTGTTGCTCTTGGAATGGTAGAGAAAAGAATAAGAATAGAAGGAGAAGTTCAATGAAGTTTCTGAGAATTCTTCCTAGTACTGGGAAGAGAAGAGAAACTCAAATGTATATTTAAAATAGTCATATGGATTGATGTATGCAGTGTTGTTGTAGCCACGTTAGTCCCAGGATATTAGAAAGATAAGGTGAGTGAGATCATCTCTTTTATTGGACCAACTTCTGTTGGTGAGAGATGTCCCATTTCCCAGACCTGAAGATGAGATCTTCGTAAGCTTGAAAGCTTGTCTCTCTTACCAACAGAAGTTGGCCCAATAAAAGATAGTATTTCACCCACCTTGTCTCTCTAACATGGATTGATGCAATTTTATGTGGCGCTCAGATGCTGTTGTGATGGTCATAGGATATGAAGTGACTTACTCAAGTTTACACAGGTTATAGAACACCCATCTCCCTGTTCTTCTGCTTACCATTTTGTCTTCATTATATGTATTTATCATTTTTTGGTGTGTAAGCTGTAGCACAGAGCACGTCATTGGCACCCTTTCATTGACATTAACAGAAAAGAAAATATAAACTGATAAAACATGAATATCAATTAAGCCATCTTAATGAGATTTAAGCCAGACTTCAGGGTCTTCAAAATTCTCAAAGGTGGGTGCAGTAATGTCCACAAAATCTGTTCACACCAGATAACTCTGCTAAAATGTATTTGCAATTAGAGGCCCGAATCCTGTAAAGATTTATGCACATGGCTTCAGTGTGTAAAGATAAGCACATATATGTCTTAGCAGCATCAGATCTTTAATTAAGAATGCTCGCCATCAGAATTATTTGTGCAGACAACCTTTCAGAAGAAGCTAACATTGCTGCCACTTTGAAAACTTAAAAATCACAGCCTCCTGGGTGGTGATTGTGCAGGGGGAGCCAATAGTGGTTGGTCCCTGCCCACCTCTGGAGACACAAGAGCTGGAGGAGCAGGCAGCCAGTGAGTTCCCCATCTTCCCAGGGCTAGTGGGGTCAGGCTTCAGCCCTCAGATGGAGGGTGGAAGGCTCCAGTCATGGAGCTTCAGGCTCCGTTCCCTGGCCGTACGGTGGCAAGCTTTGGCCCCAAGGTCACTCCCGTCTCCAGTGCCCCTGCCCCCCACTACCTCCATATCCGCCTGCCCATCCAGGGCTTAATTTATCTCAAAGCTTGCTGGGGCTGAGTAAGTCTGCTGTGAAAAGTGATATTTGTATGTTTGTTAATGCCACTTTTCACAGCAGACTTAGTAACTAGCACATCTTTAAAAAAAATAAAAAAAAAAAAAAAAAAAAAGAAAAGACAACCAAAAAAGCAAAAGACGTTAGAAAAAAGAGAAGAATGTACCTTATTTGTGTTTCTATTCTGTTTAGGCCCAGTAAAGAATAGAGACAACTGTACATTATTTTTATTATTGAGTCTGGAAAAAAATCCTACATAAATTACAATGATGTGGACATGTATATGTGCATATTTATTTGTTTTTCCTAAAGTTAATTAAGTAATTTAAGAAAAATTGTCAGAGTGGCCCACTGGCAAGAGATGGTGGCTGCACTCTGAGGCTACTGAAAATTTTTTTGATCTAGACAGACTTATTCATCAGATATTAGACGGACTTATGTTCAGTGCTGGGTAGGAGCTGGTGGTCATGGTACATGTAGGTACTAATGATATAGTGAAGGGTAGGAGACAGGTCCTGGAGGCCAAATTTATGCAGCTAGGTAAGAGCTTAAAGTCCAGGACCTTCACAGTAAGATTCTCTGAAATACTTCCTGTTCCATACGTAGGGCCAGAAAGACAGGCAGACCTGCAGGGTCTCAATGTGTGGATGAGCGATGGAGTGGGGAAGAGGGTTTTAGGTTTATTAGCAACTAGGGAACTTTTTAGGAAAGAGGAAACTATACAGTAAGGATGGGCTCCACCAATACCAAAATAGAACCAGGCTGCTGGCATATAAAATTAAAAAGATTGTAGTGGATTTTTTAAACTAAGGGCTGGGGGAAAGCCGACAGGTGTGGCAGAGCCAGGAATAGAACACAGGTCTCTTGACTCCAAGGCCTGTGCGCTTGCCAATAGGCCAAACTGCCTCTTTTCAATTTTTGACTCTGCCACAGTGTTTCTGTGTGACCTTGTCACTTCATATCTTTGTGCTACAGAGCCCAATCTGTAAAATGGGGATAATCCTGCTTCCTCTCTTTTCTCTTGTCTATCTTATTTATTTAAATTGTAAGCTCTTCAGGGCAGGGACTGTTCATTACTAGGGGTTTATCTAAAATAGGATTGTGTCACAGTATTTATGTATGGAACAGATAATAGAAAGCAATCTCCAAGGCATAATGTATTAATCTCTCAAGTGAATGCCCCCAGAACACTTGTACTAGGCTCAGAAGTGGATGCTGTCTGAAAATTTGTGGGAAAGATAAGAGATCACATATAAAAATTGTAAACATTTTGTCTACAGGTTTTATTGTTAGGAATTTCTTACTAAAAAAATAGTTTCTGAAGAATCTGATCTGAACATTATTCATCATTTTTCTACTACAGTCATCAAGCAGGCGACAGCACCCCCTAAATAAACATCTCTTCAAACCTTCAACATTCATGACATCCCATGAACCTCCAGTTTATATGGATGAGGATGATGACAGATCCAGTTTTCAGAGCCATATGGATGCTGCAGCAGAGGAGGAAGTATCGGTATGTCATTTAAACACAAAATTGCAAAATGTCTCACTCACGGTTTTTCTTGACTGTTTAAGTAGTAATATTTGGAAAAAGTGTCCTTACTTAAACATTGTCAGGTATATAGTAAACTGTTGCAAATTCAGTTGCATAAGCCAGGTGGAGCAGGAGATTGAATTCTGGCACCTCTTTGATGTGAAGAGTCAAGTACAGAAAATTCAGGGAAAGTCCAAACCAAAAAAAGAAGCAAACAAAAAACATGATACCATGGAAGGATTAGACCAGGGGTCGGCAACCAAAGACAGCATGCGAGCCGATTTTTAACGGCATGCTGCTGCCTGCCAGGTCCCCTCCCCTCCCGCACCTCTTCCCCCAGCGTGCTGGGTTCCTGCCCCTCCTCCTCTCCTTCCCTGCTGCCGATCAGCTGATGGCCCTTGCGAGGGAGGGGGAGAAGTGGTGGAGCCGCAGCACACATGCTGCTCCAGGAAGGAGGCGGAGAAGAGGTGGGGACACGGGGCCTTGGGGAAGGGGGATGGAATCAGAGCTTATCCACTCCAGCCCCCTGCCATGAGCCGCTCAGGCACACACCTCCAGCCCTCTTCCCTGACCCCTACACCCCCCACACACCCACCCAGCCCTCTGCCCTGACCCCTGCACCCCCCCACAACCCCAGCCCTGACTCCAGCCCCCCCACACCCCATGCCCTGACTCCTGCACCCTCCTCACATGCCCCCAGCCCTCTGCCCTGACCCCTGCATCCTCCTCACATGCCCCCAGCCCCCTGTCATGACCCCTGCACACCCCCAGCCCTCTTCCCTGACTCCAGCACCCCCCCCACATACCTAGCCCCCCCACACCCCATGCCCTGACTCCTGCACCCTCCTCACATGCCCCTTGCCCTGACTCCTGCACCCTCCTCACATACCCAGCCTCCCCACATCCTATGCCCTGACTCTTGCAGCCCACACATTCCCACCCCCACCCTGAGCATCAAACGGGAGCTCCTGCACCCACTGCACCGCTTGCACCAAATGGCAGCTGCCCAGGTAAGCACTCCACACCCAAACCTCCTGCCCCAACCCTGAGTCCCCTCCCGCATTCTAGCTCCTGGCCAGACCCTACACCCCAACCCCCAGCCTGCTCCTTCACTCCCAGCCCTGTGCTCAGTGCACTCACATCCTCCGCTCAGAGCAGAGAGAGAGGAAGAGAATGGGCTAGAACTAGGGAGAAGGTAGATACCCACTCTGTGTGGGCAGGGCTGGGATCCCAGACCAGCAGCGGGCTGAGCAGGGCCGGCAGCCAGGACCCTGGCTGGCAGGAGCCGGCAGACGGAATCCCAGACCGGCAGTGGGCTGAGTAGCAGTGGGCTGAGCCGGTCTAGGGTCCTGCCGGTCTAGGGTCCTGGCCGCTGGCCCCGCTCAGCCCGCTGCTTGTCTGGGGTTCTGGCTGCCGGCCCCTTGCCAGCCGGGGTCCTGGCCGCAGGCCCCACTCAGCCTGCTGCTGGCCTAAGTGAACGGAACCCCAGGCTGGCAGCAGGCTGAGCGGGCCGCTGGCGTAAGATCAGCATTTTAATTTAATTTTAAATGAAGCTTCTTAAACATTTTGAAAACCTTGTTTACTTTGCATACTACAATAGTTGAAGACTCGGCACACCACTTCTGAAAGGTTGCCGACCCCTAAATTAGACACTTCCGAAAACTTTTAATTGCACGTTCACATCTTCAAAAACAGTTCAGTCACTAACTGTGAATTATTCTGAACACCAGATAAAGTGTGTAGACCTATTTCTGCCTAAAGTGTTGCACCAAAAGGACTAAATCCTTTCATCATTCTTTGGTATAATTGCATCCCATACTATATATGGCTCTTTGTCTTACCTTAGTGGCTGGACTAATCGAGATTAGATGCAGAGGTCCACACAGACAACTCATCAGCAGTTGTCTCATCACAGACAACTCATCATTACGTATTCAGTGGACTGGGTTTGTGGGCTTATAACATAAACATCTTTTCATACTTCTTTACACAATACTGTATGTAGGGAATAAATCCTACCGCTGAAGATTATGGGTCTAGATTCTCCACTTGTGTAAAATCAGCATGACTCCACTGAAGTCAAGACAGAAGGATCTGGCCTGCTGAATTTATCACAGAATATCAGGGTTGGAAGGGACCTCAGGAGATCATCTAGTCCAACCCCCTGCTCAAAGCAGGACCAATCCCCATTTTTTGCCCCAGATCAACTAAACAGCCCCCTCAAGGATTGAACTCACAACCCTGGGTTTAGCAGGCCAATGCTCAAACCACTGAGCTATCCCACCCCCCCTAATTTATCTTTGTGCGAATGCTGGGGGGAGGGTGTTATCACTCACAAGCCTCACAGCATAACAAAAGGTAATGAGATTGTCCAGCACAGATCAGTTCAATTTTTCTCAGTGACTTTGTGACATGTACTGCATTTTCTTCATCTTAAATTGTTAGATACTCCTGAATCCATTGTTCAGTTCCAGCCACATCTCTTGTCTTTAGACATGCTCTGTCTTCTCCTTGTGACTTAATTTCTGAGCTGTCTGGGACATCTCTCTCTCCCATCCTTTACCAGCATATCTTACTATTACTTACTAGTAACTTACTATTTTTCTATATGAATCTTAAAAGAGGTGAAACAAGTATTTTTAAAAATTAATTAAATTTAATTAAATTAAAAAATTAAATGTTAAAATTTGCCTCTCTTTATCTTAACAAATCATTCTGGAATCAATTATACTTTTCTTCTGTGCACATATATATAATTTTTTGTACTACATTCTACATCTAGATTTTTTTTTTTTCCCCCCCAAACTGCTTACATTTCACCCCATGATACCACAATTATAGTAGATTTAGGGAGTCTATATTTCAACACCAGTTTTTCTTTTCAATTTTGCTACTAGTAGCTTTTGGTTTTGGTTTTTGCAATGGTAATGCTTGACTTGGTCCTATTTTAGGAAGCTTGGCTTACTCTTTTCATTCTTCATTAGTGCAGCATTTCAGATGGATATTTTTCTCGTTTGCAGTAATGTAGAAAGAGACAGGTGAGCTCCATTACCAGAAAGACCCTATTATTAAGGCTAAGTTTTTGTCATGGATGTTTTTAGTAAAAGTCACACACAGGTCACGGGCAATAATGAAAAATTCACAGAAGCCCCTGACCTGTCCGTGACTTTTACTAAAAATACCCATGACAAAATGGGTAGCCTGGGCAGCTGGCTACGGGGGCATTGGGAGCTCCAGGGATCTTGGGATCCCAGAGCTCTTGGGATCCCCCCTGCCTCCCTCCGGCCGGGAGCTCCATGGATCCCCACTTCCACCCATGGTGCATGGGAGCAGTGGGGATCCCCCCTGGCACCTGGGGTGGCCACGAGCAGCAGGGATTCCCCCTGCCGTAGCTGGGAACGGCAGGGTTCCCCCTTGCTGCCCAAAGTGTCCTGGAGCTGTGGGGTTCTCCCCTGCCACCTGTGGAGGCCAGGAGCTGCAGGGGTACCCCGCAGCTCCCCACCTGTGCAGGCAGCAGGGAAACCTGCAGCTCCCAGCAGGCGCTGGCTGAAGTCATGGAGGTCTTTGGAAGTCACAGATTCCGTGACCTCCGTGACTAAATCGCAGCCTTACCCATTATCAATGCAAAATGACAGTATTAGGAGAACAAAAATATCATGCCCTGCTGACAAAATGAGTAAATTGGATTGAATTTCAGGATTCAAAGCAGGGGTCTCAGGGTATGTCTACACTGCAGTTAAACACTTATGGCTGGCCCGGGTCTGTTAACTTGGGCTTGAGGAGCTCAAGCTGCTGGGCTATAAAATTGCAGTGTAGACAGTTGGGCTCAGGCTGGAGCCCAGGCACTGGGACCGTCTCCCCTAGCTAGGTCCCAGAGCTCAGGCTCCAGCCTTAGCTCAAACATCTACACTGCTGTTTTACAGCCCCAGAGCCCAAGCGCTGTGAGCCCGAGTCATCTGACACAGGCCAGGCATAGGTGTTCAATTGCAGTGTAGACATATCCACAGTGGCAGTTGCGTCATCTCAGAATGATTTTGTGGGGCATCACAGTGCAACCAGCAAGTAGTGGGAAGGGTTTATCTATAGTTCTTGACTCTGGAGGCACCATTTGCTGCCTGCTCCATAGTTAAGGATAAGGCCTTGTCTACACAGGGGAAATTGACTGGTATAGCTTATTCTGCATTAGCTGTGCTGGTCAACTTCCCTGTGTAGACAAGCCCTGAGTTGACTTTTTCATATAAAGCAGGAATTCAGCCACTTCTTTATGTATGGAAAATACAGCGCATCATCCCTAAAATTTTACAGCACTTTTACTTTGAGTATAAGATTAGTTTTCTGTGAATTTCCAAGCAAGTCCATTAATTAGTTTAGGAGTTAAAATTAACTAATTCAAAATGGGTCCTTTCAGAAATTTAGCAGCTGGTGTCAAACCTTTCCCGTGCCATTAACAATAGATTTCTTTCCCCAAATAATTCTTGTATGTCTCTTATGTAGTTTATTCTGTCAATATTTTTCTGAAAGAAATCTGATCACACTTTTATGTTGAAGGAAGGTAGATCTTCTCAGTAATGATATCCTCAAAGCAAAGGTTTTCTTTTTTGAACAGGATGAAGAAAGTATCCCGATAGCATATCGAGAATTACCTGAATACAAAGAACTGCTAGAGTTAAAAAAGTTGAAGAAGCAAAAACTCCAGCAGATGCATGCAGAAAGTGGATTTGTGCAGCATGTGGGCTTCAAGGTAAGGTATACTGGTAATCTGTTGTAACAGTAGAACCTCAAAGATACGAACACCAGAGTTACAGACTGGCTGGTCAACCGGACACCATGTGGAACCGGAAGCAAGCAAGCAGCAGCAGAGACCGAAAAAAAGAGCAAATGCTGTATTGTGCCTGTATTGCATTTTAAAGGTAGGCACATCTGGACTGCCTGTCCCCACTTGCGAGGCAGCCACTTACAGCTAGGAGGTGAAGACTCTGAGGTTCACAGGCACAGCTGTGAGCCCCCGCTGCCAGCCCAAGGCAGAGCAGGAGTAATGCTGCGGTCTGTGCCGCTTTCCTGTAAGCCGCAGGTGCTGATTTCACCCTCTTCCCTTGACCAGGAGGTGGACAAACTTGCAAGCTCAGTCCAAGCCTGGGAAAGAAGCTGCCACAGCCCAAGCTGCTTATGCTGCAAGGAAGCTGCTGGTGCTGGGGTGGGAGCTTCTGCTCTTGCGGCCAGTGTCTGGCCTGGAGCGTGAGCCCAAGCTACTGCCAGCATGCTGCGCTCTGGAGGAGCAGCTCAATTTTAAAGGGCCACAGCTTGCACAGCGCACTCACTGATGCCGTAGGGCCGCAGGGTGTCTCACTCATCACCCTTGCAGTCGGGGCTAGAACCAGCTGCCTGTCCCCATCCCCATGCACGGGGAAGCCACTTACACGTAGTAGGTGAAGATGCGGTTCAGAGTTAAAAACATTTCCAAGTTACAAACAACCTCCATTCCCAAGGTTTCTATAATTCTGAGGTTCTACTGTATTCAATTTAGTGTGAGCATTTTTTTTAAAACTAGCAGGAATTGGATTTTCTAAGAAAATAGGAAACTTTCCTTTTCAGAGTGATAGATATATAGGAAAAATAATGATGGAAATATGTAATCTCATAATGCAGGATTTTGTCTTAGAAATGTACAGACAGCACAATAAAACTCGCTGTAAAGAAAAATAAATGACTACAGCTATCTGCACTGGTTTGTGAAACTCCTCTTGGAATATAATCTCTTTTGGGGTACTGGGAGTATTAAACCTTAAGGGTGAAATTAATCCCAGTTAATAGTAGCTAAGTCTCCCAGTCACTTAAAAAGTTAGTCTTTCAGGAATTTGTCCTTTTGAAGGAAAAAAAAGCCAGAGATGTGGAATGATAACTTTGGTAGATCAATAGGTAGTGTACTGAGGCTGTAGGTGCAGCGAAAAATTGCAGCAGCATTTGGGCCAGCTCCAAGCAATTTTTGAAGAGAAGATTCAAGCAAGGAAATAAAATGATGTTGGTATGAGATGAATAAAAATAATATTTTTACACTTAACATACAGAGATGTGCTATCCGCAGCACCATCCGTTTCTAGGCAACATTGAAAAGGGAGGGAGTGCCCGAGGATACCTGTTCCAGTTTGAGGATTTTCAGTCATTACCAACAAGCTTCTTTGTAGCTGTTTCCAGAGGTGAAAGTAAGCCAGTACGCCCTGGTACGGCGTACCGGCAAGAGCCAGTGCGCCGTACCGGGACCGGCTTTCCCAGACAGCAATTTAAAGCCCTGGGGTAGTGGCGGTGGGGCTCTGGCGGGGATTTAAAGGGCCTGGGACTCCAGCCCCTGCTACCGCCCCGGGGCCCTTTAAATCGCAGCCGGAGCCCCACCGCTGCTACCCCAGAGCTTGGGCAGCAGGGCTCAGGCTGGGATTTAAAGGGCTTGGGGCTCCAGCAGCCGCTACCTTTAAAGCTCTGCCAGAGCCCAGAGCCCTGGGGTAGCGGTGGCAGTCTGGAGTCCCCAGGGCTCCTCAGTGATTTAAAGGGACCGGGGCTCCGCTGCAGTAGCGGCAGCTGGAGCCCTGGGCCCTTTAAATCGTGCCCTGGGCCCTTTAAACTGCCTCTGCAGCTGGTAGCTCGGGGGTGATTTAAAGGGCCTGGGACTCCCAGCCACCACTACCGCAGCTGGAGCCCCAGGCCCTTTAAATCAGGATTTAAAGGGCCCGGGGATTTAAGGCCCTGCCTCTTCCAGTTGAGGCCAAGCTCCCTGCTCAGGACTCCAGCGTACCAGTAAGTCCTTTAACTTACTTTCATCTCTGGCTGTTCCCCATGTATGCAGTCGTGCAGGAATTGCCTTGACTCCTTAGAGATGAGAAAGGGCTTATTGGGCTTTTTTGGTAGTAGCCTTTTCTATAAGAATGCAAGGTCATTCAGTCCAAGGAGACTGACATACACTTGAAAACTGAGACTATCAGGCTAGTAATATACTGATACTGACAGACTTATGTCACGGTATGGGAAAGCTGAGGCTTTTTTAAATGAATGCTATTATTGTCATTCAGAATAGAAAATATGGACTTTGAGCAGGAATATTGCAATTCTAGCTATGAAATATAATGGACAAAGTAATTTGAGTTACTGATTTAGTACTTTAATGTACTATATTCAAAATGTTATTAAGGTTACTAAATCAGAAGTTAGGAAATGCCAGAATTAAGGTTGTCCTTGCAACCATAATTTGTCCCCCTTGTGTGTATGCATCATGATACAGTTTTAGTTACATGAACACATACTTTATTTTTCCACTGGACTGCCAGCTCATTCAGTGCACAGTGTGGACGTTGCTTACTTAATGAATAGCTATTCAATAATTAGTTTTTTTCCTGATTGTTCAAAGTGTGGCTTCTTGCCTCATTTACTGCACATTATTGAAACCCTGGTCAGAATACACAATTGTTTATTTCTTCATGGGCTTTTTTTTGGTGCTTATCGCTTTAGTATCTGAGTGCTTCACAAACATTAATTAATTGTCACAACAGCCCTGTGAACTGGAGCGGGGGCGGGGGGGGGGTGATATTCTATTTTACAGATGGGGAACTGAGACTCAGTCACAGACCTGAGATTAAGGTCAAAAGTTGCCCCCAGTAGTGAGTGCCCAGTTTGAAATGATTAGAACCTCATTTTTCAGACTATGTAGCATTATATAGCACTTTATATGTTCTAAGTACAGCTTCCATTGATTTCAGTTCCAGCTCTGAGTGCTCAGCATTTCTGCATATCAGATCCCTGGGTCTCACTAATTGTGTGTTCGTTTTCTGGGTGCCTGTCTATGAAGAGTTTAAGTGATTTGTCTAGCATCACGTAGGAACTTTGTGGCTGAGGAAGGGATAGAATCCAGTTCTCTAGGACACCATTCAACTGCCTTAACCATGAGACCATCCTTCCTTTTCGTCCAGTCCTCTGCCTCATTCACTACACACCTTCCAACTTCTGCAACAAATGAAACAGAGTCCTGGAGACAACAGCCTCCTTTATTGTACAACCCTCATTCATTTCCAGAGTGGGTCCGCCCTGTGCACTGAATGATATCCATCATTGGGTGTAATCCTCTCTGTGGAACTCCCAGTAGAGAGGTGATGAGACACAGTTTTCCAGAGGGTTTCACAGTTATTTGCTGTCAGCGCAAGAATGGTGAGACTCAGGAATCTTGTGTTCCGGTCCAGGCTATGGTGGGGAGTTTGCTTTAGTCTCCTTGCCTGACCAGTCGTGGCCTGCCATGCCTGGTCCCAGTCCCAATCTTGCCAACCAGTCTGTCTCCTCTTTTCCCTACTTCCAGTCCCAGTCTCCTCTTTTCCCTCCCCCTGATCTAGCTTTTGTCCCTTCTGCATTCAAAGTAGGCATCATCTTCCTCCACGCTGACTGGTGGCCAGTAGGGGAGTCACTGAGAGCACAAGAAAGACTCATTGCTTTCAGTTGCAGTTCAGTCCCATTACAGGGAAAGTCCATCTTCACCCCTGAAGCCTTGGACTGGAGCATGCTCAGTCATTCTGTGGGAATGGTGCATGTGGAGTGTAGTCAGCATTAGGATCTGTGAGAGGCTTGAGCATGTTCAGTGAGGAAGGAATCTTCAGAGATTTAACTGGTAAAATGGAAGAAGTCTCTACTGAGCCTGTGAGAACTGAGATTTCTCCTGTGCTTATAACTTGGACAAATTTGGCTGGATTTTTCCTGGGAATAGCAAAAGGCACATCCATGACACACAGGCCACCCCCTTCAAGTCCCTGCTCCAAAGCATGAGGGTGCAAGAAGTAAAAAAGGTCTCATGATTTTTTTTTAACATGGGCAGAACTACGGACTTTTTCCCTAGCCTTGTTCTTGGAAATGGCTGAACCATTTCGGTAGAATTAAAAATAAATAAGTAAAAACCAGCCATAGGCTAATACCCAGCATGGAAAATCTCAGTCCAAATGGGTTTTTTTGGCAGAGTTATAAGCAACTGAAATCAAGTCTTATCATGGGAACCGTCAAGCACCCTTAACAATAGGTGGAACTACCAGCCTTGCATGGAGTATAAGTTATGTATGTACTGAATTTGGAAACGCTACTGTGTAATAAACCTAAGCTAATGTATGATGTTCTTTGAGTGCTTGTTCATGTCGATTCCAGTCAGGTGTGTGCTCACGCACGTGCACGGTAGCTGGAAGATTTTTCCCTAGCAGCAACCATAGGGTCGGCCTGGGCGCCCCCTGGAGTCGCGCCTTCACGGCGCCCAAAATAGAGCCCTGCTGACCCGCCACCCAGTCAGTTCCTTCTTACTGCCAGTAGAGTGACCAGACAGCAATCAGAATGCAAGGTCTGAAAAGAAAAATCAGGATGGGGGTGGGGGGTAATAGGAGCCTCTATAAGAAAAAGACCCAAAAATCGGGACACTCCCTGTAAAATCGGGACATCTGGTCACCCTAACTGCCAGTGACGGTAGGTGGAACTTCCCTTGCTCTTGCTTCTGTTGTACTCACCTTGTTTGTTCAGATCATGTAGCTTAGTATAGTTAGTTAGTCAGCTGTAAGTTTCATTTACAGGGGTTTACCCCGCGTCCCACCCCACTTATTTGTTGCCTCTGGGGCATGCCGCGATCCCCGGGCTTCAAGACCTGCAAGGACTGAGCAAAGTGCATACCAAAAAGTGACCCCCACACATCCTGTTTATGGTGTCTGGGCAAGGGTCACCAAAAAGACCGCTGTAAAATCTTGAAACCTTGAAAATTCCAACCAAGAACCCTGAAAGAGAGAGAGCAGCAGCTTAAAATCCTCCTCATCGAGGCAGCTCTTCGACCGCAGTTGGACCCCGGTGCTGGGGATCTCACCACCAGCACATCCTCTTCGGTGCGGAGCACGCCGGTGCCCTCTTCAAGAGGCATCGAAGAAAGACACGGCTAAGGACTCTAGGCACTGTCATGGAGTGTCTCGGGGACACTCCAACCTTTGGTACCAGTTCCAATTGCTGGTGCAGAAGAAGAGGAGAATTGAAAGGGGCCGATCCCCATTGCCTAGATCCAGAGACCAGCCATCAGTGGTACTACAGTTGGGCCACGGCTCCGAAACTCAAGGGGTGGCCACGTTGACTCCTCCCCAAGCGAGGCAGTCGAGTCCGGGCCTGTCGAGCTCACCAAATCCCTCAGAGAGCCTGCCGTTTCTGTCCACTCCTGAAGTGTTTGAGGCAGCACATGACCTGCTCAGACTCATGGCACTGTTCTCACCCCCGAGGCAGGAGAAGGCGTCAGCACTGCAGGCTCCATGACGCACTGTGCAGTTGAAGGGAAAGCCAGCTATGATGTCGTGCTGCTCCCCGTAGCCTCAGCAATCACAGACACCAGCACCTCCATCCAGGGAGCGGAGTCGGTCCCCGGGCTTCTGACGCTCCATGTCGAGAGGTGCAGCGCTGCCCTGGTCCTTGTATTCCGAGACCTCAAAGTCCAACTATAGCAGGAGCAGAAGATGGAGCTCAAGGCACCACAGGAGGTCCCAGCCAATGCCGTGCACCCCTCAATGGCAGAACCCAGCTCAATGGCCCTTCTGGACTCCATGGATCTGAGCCAAGGATCTCACTCGGGTGCTGCTTCACTGGTGTCTGCAACCTTTGTCCCACCACATCCAGTGGCTGAGCAGTTATCTCCATCGTTGATGCCAGCAACCGCAGCTCTGTTGCTGACATCGGCACCAACTGCGGCGCCACCTTCAATAACATCCTTGGCACCAGAGGTGTCAGCGGCTCAGGGTACGGCACCAACCGCACCTTTGGCACCGGCTCTGGCACCAACGCCGATGCCGTCATGGATGCTGCCTGCGCCGATGTCGATTACAACCACGGTGCACACACACCATCAGACAGTGCAGCCGGCACCGGTGTGGGGGCCGACGTCAACGCCTGGACCTATGCCTTTCATGGTGCCAAGACCAGACCATTCCACCTCTGTCCCCACCGGCTCAAGAGATCCCTCCAGCGGGGATGGAAGGGAGCAACTACCTTCCTTAGTAGCCTCCTTATCGTCCCCAGATGAGACACTGCCATTGCCCCAGCTCTGGAAGACTCCAGGGTGTTTCAGCAGTTGCTGCACTGGGTCGCACAGGGTCTAGGCATTAAGGCAGAGGAAGTTGTAGATGATGCAGACCCTATGGTGGACATCCTGGCCCCTTAGGGCCCTTCCTTTATCACCTTACCACTAATCAAAACTATCCCGGATATGACCAAGACCCTGTGGCAGACCCCGGACTCTCTGCCGCCTACTGCCAAGCTCAATGAACGGTGGTACTTTGTGCCCTCCATGGGCTACGAACATCTGTACACTGGTGGTGCACGCTGCTAACCAGTGAGAGAGGCAGGGTTTCCAGGGCCCTTCCTCCAAGAATAGGGACGCAAAAAAACTGGACCTATTCGGGCAGAAGGTATACGCCACAGGGGAACTGCAACTCTGCATTTCCAGCCAACAGGCCATCATCAGCAGGTATACCTATAGTACCTGCTTGGCAATGGCTACGTTTAGAGTTATTTCCCTCAGATTCCCGGGCTGAATTCTCGGCTTTGGTCAAGGAGGAGAGATTGATCTCCAGGACATGCCTGCAAGCAGCACTTGATGGGGCAGACATTGCCACTACAGTCATGGCCATGGGTGTATCCATGAGAAGGGGCTAGTGGCTCCAGTCCCCTTTGCGGTCCAGCAGACCATACAGGACCTGCCTTTTGAGGGTGAGACTCTGTTTTTGGAAAAGACAGACAAAAGGCTAAACAGCCTGAAGGACTCCAGAGCCACCCTCAGGTCCCTGGGCCTCTACACGCCTTCCCCTCAGCAGAGACACTTCCGGCCACAGCCCACTTAAAGGTTCAGTCAGCAGAACTGTCAAGATGGCTCCAGAAAGCAGAACAGAAGTGGCAGGAGAAGGCCACGTCAACCTTCTGGCCAGAGCTCGGGACAACCGAAGCCATCTTCGGGACCTAAGCCTGCCTTTCGAAGGCATGGTTGAGGACAGTGTACCACACCTGGAAATGGATCCATCCTGTCTTACCTTCTCGTCCCAACTATCCCCTTTCCACCATGCATAATCCCTTATTACCTCGTACCAATGGGTGCTCCGCACGGTACAGCAGGGGATACTCCATCCAATTCTGTGCCCTTCCACCCCACTTCCCCGTCCCTGTTCAGGGACCCTTCTCACAAGCAACTCCTTATCCAGGAGGTGCAGTCGCTCCTATTTTAGGGGCAGTGAAGGAGGTTCCTCAGCAGCACAGGGGCAAGGACTTTTATTCCTTGTATTTCCTAATACCGAAAGCTAAAGGCAGCCTCAGGCCCATCCTGGACCTGCTGGAACTCAACAAGTTTATAAAGAAACTCAAGTTCCGCATGGTCTCTCTGGTCTCCATCATTTCCTCATTGGATCCAGCAGACTAGTATGCCGCCCTCGACTTGAAGGACGCGTACTTTCATATCGCGGTCACTCAGCCCCACAGGAAGTACCTCAGGTTCATGGTGGACAGCACCCACTACCAATTCACAGTTCTCCCATTCAGCCTGTCAGCAGCACCTCAGGTTTTCACCAAGTGCATGGCAGTCGTCACTGTGTTTCTGCGCAGGCACCAGGTTCAGGTGTTTCCTTACCTCGACGACGTCTGGCTGATCAAGAGCCGCTCCAAGACCCAAGTAGAGGCTCAGGTCAAGTTTATCAGAGCCACCTTCATCAACCTGGGTCTCCTTTTAAACAAAGCAAAGTCCACTCTGTCCCCTGTCCAGAGGATAGAGTTTATAGGGGCAGTATTGGACTTGACCCAGGCCAGGGCATGCCTGCTGCAAGCAAGGTTTCAGGCCCTGACGGATAGCATTCGAGGCTTCAGACAGTTTCCCACCACCACAGCAAGAAACTGCCTGAAGCTTTTGGGACACATGGTGGCTTGTACCTATGTGGTGCAGCATGCCAGGCTCAGACTAAGACCTCTTCAGTCGTGGCTGGCGTCAGTGTACCGCCTGGCCAGAGACAGCCTGGACAGATAGTGACTCTACCTCTCCTGGTCCTCGACTCCCTCCTGTGGTGGCTCAACCCTCAGGAGGTATACTCAGGGGTCCCCTTCGCCAGTCCACAGCCGTCCCTGTCTCTAGTGACGGATGCATCAGACAGGGGCTGGGGAGCACATTTAGGAGACCACAGGACTCAAAGTCTTTGGTCTCAGGTGGATCTGGCTCTCCACATCAATGTCAGAGAGCTGAGAGTGGTGTGCCTGAAATGCCAGGCCTTCCGGGCATACTTAACGGGACAATGTGTATCAGTCATGACGGACAACACCTCTGCAATGTTCTGTATTAACAAACGGGGGGGGAGGGGTGTGCACGGTCCTCTCCCCTGTGCCAGGAAGCCCTCATGCTGTGGGACTTCTGTGTAGAACATTCAATACACCTGCAAGTATCGGACCTCCCCGGGGTACAAAATGAGCTGGCGGACCACCTCAGCAGGTTGTTTCATGGCCACGAGCGGTCCCTTCACCCAGATGTCGCGATTTCAATCTTCCAGGGGTGGGGCTTTCCCCAGATAAACCTATTCGCCACGCGACACAACAGGAAGTGCCAGCTGTTCGTCTCCTTCCAGAACCACAGCCCGAGCTCCAGAGCGGACTCGTTCCTCCACCACTGAGGAGGTTCTCTCCTGTATATGTCTTTCCGCCCATACCACTCATTCACAAGGTGCTCTTCAAGACCGGAGGGAATGAGCTCAGGTTATATTGATCGCTCCAGCATGACCCCGACAGCACTGGTATACATCTCTTCTAGACATGTCCATGGAAGCCCTGCTGCTCTTCCCGGACATTCTGACGCAAATCATGGTCGTCTTCAACATCTGAGCCTCAACTCGCTTTACCTTACGGTGTGGAAGCTCCATGGTTGAACCCGATGGAGCTTTCCTGTTCAGACCAGGTTAGACAAGTCCTCCTTGGCAGTAGAAAACCCTCTATGAGAGCCTCTACCTTGCCAAGCGGAAGAGATTTTCAGTCTGGTTGGCGCCGCGCCATTCGTCGCCGACGCTGGACCCAGTGCTGCTTATTCTGGACTAGCTCCTCCATCTGAAGTAGCAGGGGCTTTCGTTGTCATCGATAAGGGTGCGCTTAGCCACCATCTAGGCCTTTCACCCAGGCGAGGAGGGCCGCTCGGTGTTTGCTAACCCTATGGTCAGCCGGTTTTTAAAAGGGCTCAACAGGCTATATCCTAATGTCTGACAGCCTGTCCCAGCCTGGAACCTCAACCTGGTCCTTTCTAGGCTCATGGGACCACCCTTTGAGCCCTTGGCAACGTGCTCCCTTCTCTCTTTCTCTTACAAGATGGCGTTGCTGGTGGCGATAACCTCAGGAGGGTGTCTGAACTCAAGGCTCTAACTTCAGAGCCCCCTTATACTGTGTTCTATAAGGACAAGGTGCAGCTCATCCTGCTGTCCTCCTGAAGGTTGTGTCACGGTTTCACGTGAACCAGGACATCTTTCTTCCAGTGTTCTACCCTAAGCCGCATTCCAGTGGCAGGGAGCAGAGACTACACTCTCTGGATGTCCGCAGGATGCTAGCCTTTTACATCGAGAGAATTAAGCTGTTCAGAAAATCAGTCCAGTTATTCGTGGCAGTGGTGGACAGAATGAAAGGTCTGCCTGTGTTGTAACAATGCATTTTGTCACGGATTACATCCTGCGTCCGGGAATGCTACAACCTGGCAGGAGTTCCTGCACCCCTGATCACTGCGCACTCCGCTAGGGCGCAGGCTTCATCAACAGCTTTCCTGGCACAGGTCCCCACTCAGGAAATCTGCAGCGCGGCGACATGGTCCTTCATCCACACTTTCACCACGCACTGCTCGATTACCCAGCAGGCCAGGGACGATGCGGCCTTTGGACGAGCAGTGCTGCAATCAGGGGATGATTCCGACCCCGCTTCCTGAACTTGGGCTTGTGAGTCACCTGATTGAAATCAACATGAACAAGCACTCAAAGAAGAAAAACGGTTACTCACCTTCTCATAACTGTTGTTCGAGATGCGTTGTTCATGTCCATTCCAATACCTACTCTCCTACCCCTCTGTCGGAGTAGCTGGCAAGAAGGAACTGCGGGGGTGATGGGTCAGCGGTGCTCTCTATATTGGGTGCCATGAAGGCGCAACTCTAGAGGGTGGCCAGGCTATGGTTGCTGCTAGGGAAAAATCTTGCAGCTACTGTGCACGTGCATGCGCACACACCTGATTGGAATGGACATGAACGACACATCTCGAAGAACAACCGTTACAAGAAGGTGAGTAACTGTTTTTTATTCTTCCGTACAGCTTACCTTAAAAGGTTGCTAATGCGGCTGTCTAGTGATACCACGTTTTGCTTGCATGTAGAGGATCCCAAGTTCAGGCATTTCAGATTGTCGAGTTTGGAGAATTGCAGGGTCATCATGCTCATCCCTGAGCTAGAAAGGACTGCCTTGTATCACTCTGCAGCAACTCCTCTGGCCAGTTTAGGACTGGCACTGATAGGTTCCAGAGGAAAGCATGTCCATCTGTTGTTGGCCAGAAGGATAATTGCAATGGGAGCCTTGAGGGAGTGGGGAATGAAGCAGAAAGTAGGATGATCATCAGCAGTCTAAGTGGTCTTTCCTAGGATCTGTTAATTTATAAATACTAGAGAGACAAGGTGGGTGAGATAATCTTTTATTGGGCCAACTTCTGTTGGGGAGAGAGACAAACTTTCAGGATTATACAGAGCTCATCTGCAGGTGGTGATGATTTTGCAAGAAACCATGCTCTTTATTATCCTTTGAATGCAGTACATTGGTTGAGATGAAACTATATATATTTTTAACATAAATTCTTTCTTTCACTACCTTTTTGTTCAATATGTTTCACAGTGTGACAACTGCGGAACTGAACCCATTCAAGGCATTCGGTGGCACTGCCAGGATTGCCCTCAAGAAATGTCCTTGGATTTCTGTGATTCTTGTTCTGACTGGTGAGCAGCAAGCATTGATGCTTATTATTTGCAATTACTTGAATAACCCTTTAAGGCGTAAACACTGAGTAAATTCTTCTCATATATGGGATTTATCTGTTCCATGATACCTCTTGAAAGTTAGATGTGACCAGATTATAACTGTAAAGTGTGTTTCTAATAGTTCTTTTTTGTGTGTTTTCTGGTAGTGTGAAAGTCATTCTTTCACTGTAATGGAGAGAGTAATTAATATTTGGACTGTTAAGTATGAGACAGGGAAAGTATGTTCTCTGAAATCCTCAACTGTGAAATAATGATGTGTGATATAGAATTTGACATGCATCTGTCAGTTAAAAAAATAAAAAGAAACATATATTCATTATTCTGGAAGTGAATATATTATGAAAAATAAGTTCACTTGCCAAATTGTGTTTTCTTTCCTTTGCAGTCTACATGAAACAGAGATTCACAAAGAAGATCACCAGTTACAGCCTATTTACAGAGCAGAGACATTCTTAGATAGAGACTACTGCATGTCCCAAGGCACCAGTTACAATTATCTTGACCCAAACTACTTTCCAGCAAATAGATGACATGGGAAGCAGACTTACTACCTGGGCTTACTATCCTCTTTGAAAAGTAACAATGGCATCATTGTTAATTCCGTGCACACTTTGGAAAGACTCTGCTTTCCCTGAAATGTCACTCACAGCATGACAGCTTCCTGGGTGTACTCGTCAAACTACAGCTCTGAACTGTCACGGTTCTTGATCACTGAACAGCAGCTGAACATTCCTAGTGTGCAGAAGGTTTCACTGGGAGACTTTCCTTTTCCCACCTTAGTCATTTTTAGGTGGTGAATCTAAAACAAAACAAAAAAGAAAGGAAAAAAAATACAGAAGGCTGAGCCAGAAATGAGAGCACGCATTTAAAGATACAATAAATTCCAAAGGCTTTGAAGAACTTGGTTATGAGATCCAGAGAAGATGAAGTATTTATATAAAAACAGTTTAGTAGCTTGCAGTTTTGTTGTGAAATAGTTTTCCGCACAGGAACTGACTTCTTTAGGCAAGGTTTTAACCAATGACAGTGTTTGCTTCTAGGATATACTCTAAAAAATACTCACTGTTCCAGTGATGGTTGGTTACAGGTCTTTATTAAATTGGAGCTGCTTAATCACATTGACTTCTAATTTTTTTTTTTTTTTAACCACAATGAACTCTATTACCAACAGTGAAGCACTACAGGGAGCAACTGTTGCATTGCTTCCTTAACCAGCTCATGGTTTGTGAATGTTAAAAAATTGTCACTCAGATATATTTTTTAAATGTAATGTTATATAAGATGATCATGTGATGTGTACAAAATATGGTGAAAAGTGCCAGTGGTAGTAACTGTGTAAAGTCTCTAATACTCAACATTAACTCCTTTAAAATAAAGTACACAGCCTTCTGCCTCTGTATTTGGAGTTGTTAGTGCAACTCATCAAAGAAAACTGCCTAATATAAATCATATATATGGTAATAATTTTCCTCTTTTGTAGTCTGCACAAGATCCATGAAAGATTGTATTTTTATTACTATTTAAACAAGTGATTAAATTTAGCCTGAGCAGTGAGCAAAGGTTCACATGCATTCTTTTATACTGCTGGATTTTGTTGTGCATCATTTAAAACATTTTGTATGTTTCTTCTTATCTGTGTATACAGTATGTTCTTAAATAATGTTCAATTGTCAGGAGAACTGTGAGAAATAAACTATGTGGATACACTCTGTTTATATATAGAATGCTTACTGTGATTTCCTTTCTGGGTAGAAATTAATTTTTTAACCAACATTAACAATAGAAAATAGTACATTTTAGTAGGTCACATGAATACTTAAAGGGCCCGTATCTGCACTGGCTCAGCACTTGGCACTACTGTTGACTTCAGCGGGAACTGAACGTACGCTGCACCTAATAGAATGTGCTCAGCCTCTTGCGGGATAAGAGCCTTAGTTTTCTCATATCCTGTTCACAAACTGGGTTGTTGTTTTTTCAGACTGAAGAAGAAAGGAACGTTAGCAACTTTGGTATGCTGTATTAATCTCAAAACGTGCTGATGTCTGCAAAGCTTTGTAATTATTGTGATATTTTTGAACTAATAACTTTTTTTATTGAACTGTATCACTGGTGATTCAGAAACATGCATTATTTTAAACTGTATTAGTTTTCCACTGAAACAAAAACTCAAATTTTCAGAGTGATTTAGAATGTAAAAGAAACACATTAGCTTAAAACCATGGCAATAAGAAGGGTAATTGGCTGATTGCATTTGATAGTAACTTTAACTGTAGCCTGATCACAATGTTAAATTTCACAATTTCATTTAGGTTTTCATACTATTTGTTTCTAAGGAAAATAAGTTTAAGCATATAATATATTGAGTAGATAATATAGTACAGTTACTAAAAACATTGAATGATGTAATACATCATCTGTAAACATCTCATATACTTTGAGAAATTAATAAACCTAAAGATATATAATACAACAAAGATACCATATGTATTTCACTTTTCTCTTTGATGAAAGACAAAAGCTATTGTGTGATAGAATCTATAATGTCATGGGAACATATAATATTATGTTCTCCCACTCAGTTACACTACTGTCATGGAAGCTGTTTTGGTGAAGAGTGATTACTAAAGAGAGAAATCTGTTGTCATCTTATTTTTGAAGGGCTTTTAAAATGTTCTTAGAGGGAAATAACCATAATACATAAGTGGGAAAAAATTACAAATGTGCACAGGGGAAAGGTTAATACAGTTTGAAGGGGAAGGGTGGAATGAGGTGGGGGTTTCGGACATGAGGGAATTCAGACATGAAATCCCTTAGTTAAAATCTCTTGATTAAAGCCCTGTTTCTAATTTGAATGAATATTTGTGTGTATATATGGTGTGCATGCACACACAATTATCTCTCTCACACACAGTATGTATGTTGTATGAAGATATATGTAAGAGTGGTGGATATCAAATATATAATATACTTACACAAAAACAGTGTTACTTACTGAGATGGGGGAAATCTTTGTGTGTGTGTGTGTGTGTGTGTGTGTAATACTTGCATATTTGATCCATGTAATGTTTGCATTGGTTCTAGATTGGCATCACAGCAGATATACCTGGTGGACTCGGACAGTGGTTTTCAACCTTTTTTCATTTGCAGACCCCTACAAAATTTGAAATGGATGTTGCAAACCCCTTTGAAAGTTCAACCTGTGATTCAGAGACTCCTACCATAGAAGTCTTAGACTGAAAACTGACTGAACAGAATTCAACTGTAAATGTTTTATTGCACAGCATTTGACACAGTGTGAGAAAGGGCACTAAACTGTGGGCTTCTATGGTAACAACAACACTTCTGGGTTTTGACCTGTAGGTGGGGGTATTCACATCCGTTTGATTGATCAGAAAAAACAGAATGCCTTTTCTGAGATCTGAAATTTTATTTTCATAGTCACCATTCGCGGACCCCTTAGACATAGAGTGCAGATGTTCAGCGGGTCCGCGGATCGCAGGTTGAAAACCACTGGACTAGGAAATGTGATATAAGAAGGAGGGTGGAATTAAGGGTAAGATTTGACATACTACATTTAAAATATGGAATTGTATGTTGACTAATATTGTAAATAACTTCTGGAATTAGAAACTGATGATCAGTTTCTGAGGGACAGCACCAAAAATCAAAGTTTCACATTCCACTCATTTTAATTGTCATTCTAATGAGAAATAACTCAAGGAACAACTACAAATACCTATATGCGAGTGTGCTTAGGATAATTTACAACCACATGATCATTCTAAAATCCTCTAATTACTGGAAAAATAGCATAAGAGTACAGCCATTAGTGCCACCAGGTTCAGATCTAGGCTAAAAGGATGTTTCTCTTCAAGCTGGAGGAGTCTGGCTGCATTCTGAAGGTAAATTGATTATTTCCAAGAAGTGTTTTGCTAGACATGTTGTATCACATACTCTTCCAGGTGGTTCATGGCAATGTTCTGGAGTTCGCATAGCACTTCAGTTGGTGTCAGAGGTAAAGGTTAACTTATAAAGGAACCCAAGGAAGCAAGAACATCCACGATTAAAGGAGAAAAGCAGGTCTAAAATTGCCATTTAGTGAATAACTGGAGCTATTTGCTCACATGGCAGATGGCAAGGAAGTAGAAGGAAAAAAAAAAAAAACCTGCCGTGATTTGGGGGGAGGGGGAGTTTAGAGTGCTTTATTTGATTTATATTTATCAGTTATCCATATTTTATGGAGCTTTAGGCAAGATCAAACCCAAGTGTACTGCAGCATAAATTACGACTCTTAGCATTTGTCCATACTTTTTATTTGTATTATGTCTTCATTACAAGAAAGATAACTTTAAAAATACAAATCTGCCCCATAAATGCTCATTGAAAGTACAGTTATTGACGGAAAGATCAATCATGCAAACTTAAACTATGGACTGGTGCAACAGCACGGTAAGAGGATGCAATTACTTCACAAGACTGTCAAATAAGTTTGGGGTGTTTTGGCTACCAGTATACCAAAAGCATTTTGGCTGAGTAGATGGAAATATCATATGATTTTGCATATTTTTGTGCAGATATTTTGGAAAGATAGATTGTTAAAGATACAAGCAACAGGAATCAAACAATCCCTGCCTCTTTTTTTTTTCTTCTTTTTTTTCTTTTTGACTGTCATTTTCAAAGTTTGGGAATGCCACTAGAAGACAACAGATGAGGATCCAAAACTGAAATTTACACTTGGAATACTTAGAGAGTAAGATTTAATAGTATCTGCTATATATCTTTATATATAATGGCTGTTGAACAACTTCACATGCTAATTTTTAACAGTGAAATATGCAACTATTATTAGCATGGAGAACTATCTGTTTGCACTTTTTTAATTGTACCAACATTACTCAGTTCATGTTTTCAGCAAAGAACAAAGGTATCCCTGCCCAATTAGAAAATTGTTACAATATACAGCAAATTCTACCAGCACAGCAAAGATTTCACAGCAGTTTTGTCTGTGCGATGGCAACAGATGGACAGACCTCTACAGTATTTGTTAATTTCTGCATGTTCCGTTCATTTTTTCAATGCATTTACAGTGTTTTGGGGAAGTGTTAAAAGTCTGTTCAACTTCCACAGCTCCACAAATTAGCATGACTAATTCCAGGAATATTCCATTATCAAGCACAATGGCAGAGAACAGATTTCAACCACTATAAATCAGGAACAAGCTAAGTGTTAGCACAAAAATGAACAGTGTTAATTAATGAAAGAAAAAAAATAACCTCATTGCAATGAGACAGAGCAATCCTGAAAGTCTTTGCTATATGGCAGTTGACGGAGCTGACTGCTGATTGTGCAATACATATGATTATATTCAAATGCATGATACTATAAATATAAACTGGAGCTGCTGTTCACCATGCTGCTTTTAACCGGTGCAAACAATTTGATAAACAACATACAGTACTAGTGTGGTTTTAGTGTGGAGACCATTTTGTATTTAGCATACTGTATGATTATAAATAAAAGATTTATTTTAAAATAACATTGAATACCACATGCACTAATTCCAGATACCTCTCAAAACAGCAGATATTGCTTTGAACAGCATTTTAGTCAAGTGTGACAAGTGCACATAAGATGAAACTTTTGCGTATAAACCATTACTGTACTTCTGCTGAAAGAGACAATGCTTCCTCTTCCTTTTTCAGAAAGCAGTCAACTGCTGTGCAAACTTGAAGAAAAACCTCCTCTGGCGTTCCTTCTGCATTTATCTATTAAAACAAAAAGTATGTTACATAGAAATGATGTTGTGAACACCAGCCTATGCTGATTACGTTGTAACAATTTAAATTACCCATGTTGTCTAAATAATTGATCCAAAGGACTCAGAGCAGTACTAATTCTGGGTTATTGGATTTGGGATTGGATTTATAAACATGCTCCTTAAGAAAATCCTACTGTAGTGTCTGCAGCTTCATTAAATGCTGAACTGGAAAACAGCGTATTCATTTCTTATGCTTCCACTAGATCGCATGGAGGTTTTGTAGGTCACTCAATTGTACATTGATCTTTCTGCAGAGTTCTTTGAAGTTTAAAATATCGTAACAACTTTGATATATGGAAAGGACTCTCAAATTTTTGGGATTCTATTTTAACACTATTTTATGTTAAACATAAACTCAATAAAATAGCCCCATTTAATACTGGTAAAAAAAAAATAAGTCCCTAGCACTGACTTGTTTACTGTTTTCTTGTCATTTGAAGTGTCACTGCATATAATCCTATGATGTAAGGGCTTTCAGGCAACAGCTCCCAACCTAGCATGTCAGTTTTGAGTTTTTTGTGTTTCAAGCTTTGTGAATTTGTTCCAGTTTTTTCATGACCTTTGGGCAGTGCATATTCTGCAGTGGGCATTGCTTTTGTTCTGGTCCATTGCTCACTTTCTTCAAAAGAGACGATAAGTCCGAGTTGTTCTCTTTAGCCTTGAGTTCTTCACAGATTCTGCTTTGACCAAATTTTCTCCTGGCTGTTAGACTCACTTTGGAGAACTGACTAAGAAAGAGTAAAACTGCTTCCTATGCTGTGGAATAATTACCAGTGTTTTGGCTGTGGGGAACAGAGTTTACAGCCATTAATTGTTCTGTGTATTATATGGGAAATGTGTAGATTAATACAGTGATTGAGTGAGATCTGGAAACAGCTTATTTCTTTTCATTATGGATCGATTTTCTTCATTTGTATTTAGTGTCAGATGCTTTTTTTTATTCTGAGTTTCATCTTTGGCCTATTAAAACCATTCACACACCTCTCTAAATTTTTATATTTTGTATTCCAGAAATATCTGCAAACAGGATCTGTAATCCAATCTATCATGTTTATTACCACTGATAAATAATGGCTTCATCTATGTAGTGAAACAGAATTTGAGATCTGAACTAAAGTTTCAATCTCTAATTCAATTGTTTCTTCCAAAGTATGAAGCTCTACACTGTATGCACACAAAATACATATTTTAGAGCCAGCAAAATTTCAGTGCAAGAAAAGTTCCTCAAAATTCTTTTATTTCTCAAATTTTTAAAATATAACATTAGCTGCCCATTCAGGGCTCTATGTGCCTATCCCATAATTTTAAAATCGCTAAATAAAGGCCTGTCCATAACTAGAGCCACCTCAGCACATTCCCTCCTCAACAGCCTTAGAGAAGAGGGGGAAAGGATATGTTTTGCAATGTGTCCAAAGGTTAACAACTCTGGATTTTGGTGGATCCAATGGGGACGGAGGGGGGTAACATCTAAAAATCAAGGATACCCGGTAGCCTACATCTCCTACTCTCCCTCCTACCTATTGAAACAAGTGAGGTGACAATATCCGCCGCTGTAGTACCCCATGAGGCAGTTCATGGGGCAGCGGAACTATTGCCCACAACTACACTTTGGGTTCTCTTAGGAGTAAAAGAACAGACACACCCAGGAAAGGATCCATCCACCCCCCTTGCGTTCACAAACAAACCAATTAGATCTCATGGTCAACTGTATTGTAGGCCGAAGACAAAGAATCAGCATGAGCACGTTAGTGTACAACCTCAAAGATATGAACACCAGAGTTACGGACTTACTGGTTAACTGGACACCATGTAGAATCAGAAATAATCAATCAGCCAGCAGTGGAGACCAAAAAAACCCAGCAGCAAGTGCTGTATTGCCTTAGGGCTTCAGCCATGGGGCCGAGAGGGAGGGGGGGGTCAGGGCTCTTGGTCAACGGGGGAGGGGGAGCTTGAGGCTTCTGACCATCGGGAGCACCAGGGCTCAGGGTTTTAGACCTGGGGTGAGCGCTGGGACTCGGGGCTTCAGCCTCGCAGCTCTGTTCCCAGCTTCAGCCCCGGTGGGGGGGGCACCAGGACTCAGGACTTTGCTAAAGGGGGAGTGCTGGTTTCAGCCCCAGCACTCCCCTCGTGGCTAAAGTCCCGAGCCCTGGTGTGCCCCCACCCCTGGCAGAAACTGGAGGGAGGAGAATGGAGCTGTGGGGAGCCCTGATGCCCCCTGTGGGGCAGAAGCTGGGAATGGAACTGCTGGGCTGAAGCCCCGACCACAGCTCCCTCCAGCTCTAAAGCCCTGAGCTCTGGTGCTCCTCCGGGGCAGAAACCCAGAACGCTGGTGCCTCGAGGGTCAGAAGCCCCTCACCCATCCCCCGTGGCTGCAGCCCCAACCCCCTAGTGGCTGAAGTCCATAATGTCTTGTTCAGAGTTAGGGAACATTTCAGATTTATGAACAACCTCCATTCCCGAGATCCTGTATCTTCAACCATTGCTGGGAGGAGGTTAGCAAATGCAACCAGTGTAGCTGCCTTGCTACCACCTTCTGGGGGTATGTCTACATTGCAATAAAAGACCCACAGCTGGCCCAGTTCAGCTGACTGGGGTTCACAGGACTTGGCTGTGGGGCTAAAATTTGTAATTTACACGTTTGGGCTTGGGCTGTAGCCTGGGCTCTGAAAGCCCGTGAGGGGAGTGGGGATCTCAGAGCCCAGGCTCCAGCTTGAGCCCAAAAATCTGCACTGCAGCCTGAACCCCGTAAGCCTTAATCAACTGACCTGGGCTCTGAGACTCGCTGTTGCAGGTTTTTTATTGCAGTGGAGACCTCCTGTCAGTGACGCTTCCTAATAATGGGAGCTAGAACCCAGGCCAATAGCCAGACTGTCAGCATCAAGAGTTGGTTTCCTGAACATGGGATTTGCAATACTTTATTTAAGAGCTGCTGGAATCTATCCACTCAACGGGAAACACTGACAATTTTGACCAACAATGGGCCCCGTTCCACCACCACTGGCCCTCACCAGACATGAAGGGAAAAGGTCCAACTCGCAGGATATAGCACAAAGTTATCCCAGCACCTGTATAATCTCAGCGAGTAGCACTGCCTGAAAGAGAAGTTTGTTCCTTCAAGTGTATGATGGACCCTGCAAGCTAAGAACTCACAAATGGTACGGTAAGTTCAAGATTGTGTGTCCTCTGTTGTGAGCTAGATCTAAATACAGTATTAAGGCTCTCTGGTTTTTGTGGTGCATCTGATTGGAAATTCCACTGCAGTTTTAGGTAAATTCCAACACGGAGGGTTTTAGTGTGAAGTCTGAAAATAAATATTACACTCAGTCCTTTAGTCCTTGTGTTGTTTATTTTGGTATTATTTTCAGTTTATTTTATACTTTCCCATATTTTTATTTCATTGCATGACTTAGTATTGAAAATGCATAACTTGAAATTGCCACAGAGGAAGATGGAGCTTTTGACTATAGAAACGAGACCATGTAGGTACCCTTACGGTAAAGCATATAGTGTTGGCTGCTATCAGAGACTGGACAATCCACTAGATGGTCTTATCCAGTATGGCAATTTCTATGAATAATTGTGGGGGGTTTTGTAACAGCTATGCAAAAAGTCTGCAATAAGTAACTAAAAGTTTCTTTTACTTCTCCTTAACCAGCACATGACTTAACTACTTTTCAGAGCTGTTATTAAAAGTAGAAGGAAAAAACTGCATCTGGATTGACATCTTGTAGGCTAAACTTCAGGCTGATGTAATTTGAAATAGGGAAGTTTTATGAATCCCTAAAAATCCACTGGGCCAGGCTGCTTACATTATTTGCTAAGTGCACACTCTTTTTATTTAGCTGTCTATTTGAACATGAAGTATCCTAGGAATACACCTACTCAGCTACTGTAAACCAAGGTTGGGATCTTGCTTGATTGCCTATGGCATTGCTGTTAATATTACTTATTAAACTCCTACATACTGTCAATAAACGAAGCTTTAAAGGATGAGTCAGATATTAAGAATAATCAGAATTTGTCTTTCTCAGTAAAAAGCAGAACTACTGAATAAACCACTATTACGTTAGATATCAAGCCTGATTTTTAAAGGTAGTTAGGCACCTAAAGATGCAGACAGATGCCTAGTGGGATTTTCAAAAGCACCTATGTGCCTAACTCCCCTGGAAATCAATGGGGGTGAGGCACTTAGGCACTTCTGAAAATCCTAATAGGTGCCTATTTGTGGTCATGTCTACACTTATGGTGGGGTGTGTACACACACAGCATGCCAGCTAGAAAGGATATAAATAGCACTGTAAATAGTGAGGCACTGCTTAGGCGAGTAGTAGACTACACACCTGAACCCCTTGGCTACAGTCCCAGACCACCCTCCAACCCCCAGCAGCGCTTCCCATGTCTACACTGCTATTTTTAGCAATGTAGTGTCCCGCTGCCAGAGACTTTCCCTGCCACAGTGAAAGGCTCCAGCAACAGGGGAGAGGCAGCAGGGAAAGGATCTGGCAGGGGGGTGGAGGGAAAAGAGCTGTCAGGGAGCTTCCCTGCTGCTGGAGCCTTAACTCGCTGCCTCCCCCCTGCCAGAGCCTTTCACTGGCATGTGTAACTACACACTCCAGTGACAAGTGTGGATGCAGCCTGCCTTTCAGTCCAGCATGTAGCTACACAGGTAGAATAGCTTGTATCTTTAGGCACTCAAATACAATAAGAAACCAGACCCATACTCTGCTTCACTTAACCATTATACTGTGGAAGACAACTTATAATTCCTCAAAAACCCTGTCCCTGTGGATAACCATGTTCAATGGCAAAAAGAGTAAAATATATTTGTAGTTCATAATTTGATTTTGTACTAGAAAAAAAAATCAACATTTGCTATAAAACCTTTTAGCCTACAAACCATGTGTGCTGCAGTGCTCCTGAAATGCAGCCTGCCCTAAATTGTGTCTTTGTTTATACAGCCCTTTCTAAAAGAAGCACCTAATTTGGATTCACACGTGGCTGTCACACATAATAAATGTGAGTATGGTTCCATAAGTTTGTTCTTGCACCTGGGATTGACTTTTGCCATGAGTTTTCCTATTTTAACTAAACCTTGACTTTTGCATTTTTTGTTATGAAATTTTTCACTTTTCTGTTTTTCTGCCATAACAAGCAGCTACCCCAAAATGACATAGTTCAATAGTTAATTGCAAATTTATATCAGCTTTCTGAATTAAAATAGTGCAGCAGCTTTGTATTTCTGAAAAACGACACTCAACAGCATGAATGCTTCTGTATTAAGGAAGTTACAGTCTTTGTTCCTTTCAAAAGTACTTTCTGCACTTACATGTAGGATAGGAATAATCTGTAAAAACAATCTGTAGTCGTCGTTACCAGCTGGGTGCACTGCGTCACACATGGTAGGGATCATAGAGAACCGAATTGCCCCTAATACGAAGATTTTAAATTCCTTAAATGGAAAAACTTCTATCCCACCGTTACAGTCACTTTGATGCCCAGAATAGGGTTTGGAAGCTATCTGCTCAAATGGAAAATGTGCAGATTAGAAACAAACAAACTAAACCCCCAAACCCCTTCAATTCTATCCCCTTTATTCTCTCTGATTAGATTTCTTTTGCAACTGCACATCAATGTGGCACACTCCCTGTGCCTCTGCTCAGCTGAGCTTTCAAAAGGTTCGCTATCATTTATTCCTGTCAGGTTCACAGACAGTGGGAATCATTTGCATATTAAGATTCCAATATCTTTGTTGGGTGCAGGGCCTTAGTTGCTGAATAGAAGCAGTTAGCAGTTATCTTTTGTTCAAAGAGTGACTTCAAATGGAGACCTGACCTTCCGGCCACAGTAATCTGACACTGCCGAATCATCATTTCAAGAATCCTATTGACTCCAAAGGTTCTTGGTCTCCATAAGGTCCTTAAGGCTCCTTCCATGTATGTTCTAACAGTAAATCTAATGCAGTTACTGAACCAACTAAGGTTTGATGTTTGGGCTCTTTATAAAATATGGTGCCCCTACTCCACATCTCTACCTTCCCCACCTAACTGACATTTAACTGGCACCCTTGCTGGCCAAAAATTACATGAGCCAGGAGAGTGATCTGTCACTCATTCATAGAGGGCCATTCCCACGTATCATGGCGCTATACAGCAGTAGGGAAAGTGACTCTTCAAAACAAAGACTAACAAGTCTAGCCCACAAAGAAAACATTTTCAGCTTAGACTTAAACCAATAAACAGGGTGAGCTACATTCATATCCTTTGTCAGAGTGACCTAAAGAGGGGCAAACTACAAAGTGTTTGGAAAACCTACATGTAGGAGCTGGAGAAAACAGTAAGAAACCATTGCTAGGATGTGATAATGCGCTGTGTGTGTCTGTTCCTTTCAACAGCAGGACCATGAACACTAATAAGACCAAGTAAAGGGAGAAAGAGAGACTATCAAGGGGAGTGACAAATGGTCTAGGAATGCATTTTTGGGTGGAGTGAAAGCTATGGATGCAGTTAATGGCTGAGGCTGGCAAGAATCCTGTTGTTTGTTTATGTATTTATATTGATTCCCTATCCCCCAACGAGTCTGCACCCTAACTGGGCAGTGAACAGCTAGAGGCAAGGTAGGGATGAAACATAAAGTAGATGACTGAGCAGGTGGCAGTGACTGGCACACAACTTGTTTATTTTTTTTAATGCCCGCCCATTACTACATTAAGGGGGCAGAGGTCACTTGGCCTTATTAGGTGACTGATACAGTCCTCTATCGGTGATATAATAGAACGCGGGGACTAATTGTTTAGTGGAAGAAAGGACTTTTTAAAAACAAAATTAAATGCACAAAAATATAGCAAACAGATTCTTGACTCTGTACCAAGTAAACGAGACATTATAACCAGAGACTGGGGAGGCAGTACTGGGCAGTCAGTAAGAAATTTCAGAAAACAAAAGGGAAGTTTGGAACCTGCTCACATGTAAACTTCAGGCAGTTGAAATGCACCCACCTCTCCTCTCACTCAAGCTGAAACACATCCCTGGGCCGCGGGGTGATGTACCAATTGAGGCCACTCTAGGCCTTGTGCTGGCCTTTTGCGCCAAGGTGAATTTCTCCCGTGCACACATAGCCCCTCCAGTTCCTGACTGAAGAGCTGGTGAGCTGCGAAGTGCAGGGGAGCTTGCACTGCCACTGCCCCGCACTGTACCTGTTCTGTGGATAAATGGGGGGACTCAGTTGCCAGGGCTGCCAATCTGATCCAGTGTCTCAGCATTAAATTCACTTACAAATGTTGAAACCAAATAAAAATAGTCTTCTCTTTGACAAGCTAATTGACAACTCTGTCTTTTTGCTCTGTGCCAACGCAAAGGCTGGCTCTTTTAGAAGTGCTGTATCCTTATGCTCCTGAAAGCTGCAACATGGAACATTTAAGTAAGATTGCTAATCTCCCTGCAAGTAAAAGCACAAGCAGTATTTGGTCATGTACTGGGGCAGGCTGCATTTAAAAATAAAGACAACTGTGATTTTCAAAGCAGCCTAAGGGAGCTGGGTGGGATTTGGGCCCCTTAAACACCTTTTCAAATCCCACCCTATGCCCTTTTAAATCCTTCCCAATCCCTCAAAATAGGATTTGTCAGATTTAAAGGGGCATACATTTTGTGTGGGCCCTCAGCACAGCAGCAAATTTCATCTGTTGGGAGCACAGGCCTGAGCAGGAGGGGTTTCCCAGCATTAGTGAGGTGGAGTAGGACTTGCTTCACCTTTAAGTCCCAATACACTGGCCAGAAACCCTCCCTCCTTCCCTGCACACAGTGCCCTTCTAATGGCTCCTTCCCACCTAAGAATGAACTAGATTCCTGAGGGTGAAAACGTGAGTTATGTTTAAAATAAAATGCAAGTATACGAAATACGTATCTTGAAATGCCTTTACAGAAAGACTCTATCCTGTACACATAGCTAGATCCATAAAGTAACAAAGCCTGTGACAAATTCCTTGATTTAGAATACAAGGAAGTTGTGATCAGAAGTAGTATTGGATTTTTCTATTTTTCACCTGACTTCCACTCCACTTCTCTATCTCAGAGAGCACACAAGTGTGCCAGTGGTGATATCAATGATGCCATTTCCACCTGAGACCTCCCTCCCTCCAGGGCAGAAGCCCCTAGCCCCGCCACAGAGCAGCACACAGCAGTCTGAATAATATATTGCAACTTGGTATGAGTGAGAAAGCAAAACCCATGCCCTGCAAATTGCAAATTTCCCCTCCACCAGGGAGACTCAGATCTCAGTAAGAAAAGGAGTACTTGTGGCACCTTAGAGACTAACAAATTTATTTGAGCATAAGCTTTTGTGACGTACAGCTCACTTCATCGGATGCATTCCAATGAAGTGAGCTGTAGCTCACGAAAGCTTATGCTCAAATAAATTTGTTAGTCTCTAAGGTGCCACACGTACTCCTTTTCTTTTTGCAGATATAGACTAACACGGCTGCTACTCTGAAACCTGTCAGATCTCCGTGGTTCAGGAGCAATCAACATTACCCAAAAGAGCGCCAGCCATGTGAATTCATTCATTTACTATATATTATTCTCATAGCAAAACGACTGACCAAGTGTTATTATTTTATCCACTACAATTTTTTGTTCACATAGTACAGGGGTGGCCAAACCTCTGCTCTTGAGTCGCATGCGGCTCTTTTACAATTAAAGCGCGGTTCGTGGAGCCCCCCCGCATCCTTACTCCACCTAACAAACTGGGGCAGGGGAGCTCAGAGCTTCTGCCCTGTGGCAGAGTGGTGGGGTTTGGGGCTTCTGCCCTGCAGGGCTGGGGGGGGGGTCTCAGGTGGAAATGACATCATTGATATCACCACTGGCCCTTTCCTGGGTGCAGGGGTCCAAGATGGAACTGGAAGATGTAATTTACTTCCCAATGCCAGCAAGAATGAATCTGGCCCCAGGTCAAGGCACAAAGGAGTGACTGGGGAACCCTGGGCTATGCATGATTCGGAACTTCTTTCTATCCTCCTTTAAGGTGATCTGTGAATGTGGGGGGAGGGGTGACCATTGTATATAGGATTCCAAGGCACATCAACATCAATCAATTAAACTTATATTTGTTTTCCTCTTGCAGCTCTACAAAGTGCTGCTTATTCATTCTTTTTACTTTAACTAAAGTCACGCTATGAGGGTCAGATCCTCAGCAAGTGTAAAAAGATGTGGTTCTATTGAAATTAGTGGCCCTATGCCATTTACACCAGCTGAAGATCTGTCCCTAATGGGCTATGTAAACCTGGTGTGGAGGTGTGTGTTCAGTTCTGCACAGGAGGGAGGTTTAGATGTCACACTAAGGTTGTTTATGCTACCGTGGGTCCTGGGTGACCATGCAGAGAAGTATACACAGATTTTTTTAAATAAAAGATTTTAATAGGAGAAGATGCTATGGTTTGTGGTGCTGCATGGTATTCTAGGTGAATCTGCCTTTTTATGCTTTAAAATTGTTTTCCAGAAGTCAGAATTTGATTGCAGAAGTTGCATAATGCAGGCTGCTCCACTTGGTGTTTGGAAGTAACAGTGTATTTTACAGAGACTATTTGAAATTGCCAATGCCAGTCTGTGCACAGGAGAAAATAAATCAAGCAAGAGAAAGATGAAATCAAATCAGAATATGAGCTCTGTGGGAGGCTGGCAGGAATTGAGCACAGTTTATAAATGGTCCTTCCATCACTAATCCTGAAACACCATTCACATAATGGAAGAGGAGAACAATAGCTTAATTCAAAAGTTAAGTAATTTACCTTGCATAACTGTGTCTTCTTTTCATAATATGCAATCATGGGCTCGGTTGCTTGGTAGTACGTTTCAATTTGTTTCATGACAGTTTCGGCATCATCAGTGTTCAAAAGGTGACCGCTCATGGTCTCAGTGGAGCAGTCCAGGCAGAGCACAAGCTTTGGCTCCCCAATCTACAGAAGCAAAGAAACAATAATTAGTCCAAATGCTGGGCTGGAAAAATCTGGTTTTGTTTATTAACCCAAATTTTTTCAGATAAGCTATCTGATTAGTCATATAATTAAAGCAAGACCAACTCTCTTCAGCAAACAAGTTATTCAATGAATTTAGCCCCTCTTCTATTTGTGATTTGCCAGCAAGTAGATTATTAGGGAGGAGGGATAGCTCAGTGGTTTGACCATTAGCCTGCTAAACTCAGGGTTGTGAGTTCAATCCTTGAAGGGGCCATTTAGGGATCGGGGCAAAAATTGGGGATTGGTCCTGCTTTGAGCAGGGGGTTGGACTAGATGACCTCCTGAGGTCCCTTTCAACCCTAATATTCTATGATGATTAACAAATAGTCATGTTATACAGCAGAGGCCTCAGTCAGGACAATGGCCTTCCTGTGCTAGGGAAAACACAAACAAAGATACAGGCCTAGCCCTGAAGTAATTACAAGCTAAGAACCAGACTAGGGCTTTGAGAATTTGTTTGCTATTTGTAATTATCCAACAAATGCTTTATGCAAACACACTCCAGTTTCTGGAGTGCCCACTGTAAGAATTCAGTATTTGCTGGTCAAGCTTTGTGACTAATCACATGGTATTGTTTTTAATTCCATGATTGGATGACTATAACTTGGATAGTTTCAAGTGCAACTAGGTGGTTTCACATGAACATGTGTAATTGCATGCAAATAAAAGAACTACATACAAACACACATAGTCTTGTGTATGAATGTCCCCAAATGTTTATGTCAACAAAACCCTGCCTGAATAGCAATTACACAGCCAATAAGGGGTTTAAGAATGCCATCCAATGTAATTCACTGCATTTACTCTAACAAATGTTCATAGATACTTTACTGCAGTATTTGCCTAGGTCTACTTGAGATGTAACTCTCCATCCCTGTGGCTCCAGTATGAACAGAGAGATGTGTTATATCACTTTGATTTATGCAGAGATGAATTGTTTCTAACTCATATAAGAAGAAACCTACCATTGTGTGCTTCTCAGACTGTGAAGCTGCCTTCCCTGGGGAGGCTTTGACCTTTTCCAAGGGAGGCGCAAGTGAACCACGGCAAAATGAAATAGGTTTGTGTGGGTTTTTTTTTTTTCATTCTTGGGACATGGCAAAGGCAGTCAATTTCTGAATTAAATAGAAGATTATATTATATGCATTTACTTGTTCCCAGCTGAAAAAGAACCTGTAAAAATAAGAGGAAAAAAAACCAACCCAGGCAGGTCACACTGTTCCCATGTTATAAAATATCATGTGTGTGTGTGAGATCCTTACAAAAATTCTGAGGATGACTCCCAGTAATTAATTGTAAAGGGCAGTCATGGATGTTTCTCTACATGTTGGGTTAAGAAAGCTGCAGTGCACTTTATCCTGCAGCCTGCTCAGCCAAAAACTCCCATTGACACTGAATTTTGTCTGAGCAAGAACTGTAGGACTGAGCCTACTATGTGATAAACTGCATGGAGATCATAAAATCATAGAAGTGTAGAGCTGAAAGGGATCTCACTGGGTCATCAAGTCCAGCCTGTTGCGCTGACGCAGGACCAAGTAAACCTAAACCATCCTTGACAGGTGTTTGTCTAACCTGTTTTTAAAAACCTCCAGTGAGGGAGATTCTAAAATCTCCCTTGGAAGCCTACTTCAGAACTTAACTACCCTTATAGTTTGAAAGTTTTGCTAAGATCTAACCGAAATCTCCTGTGCTAAATAATCACATTACTTCTTGTCCTACCTTCAGTGGACATGGAGAACAATTGATCACTATCCTCTTTATAACAGCCCTTAGCATTTTTGAAAGCTGTTATCAGGTCATACCTTAGTCTTTTTTTCCCCCTCCAGACTAAACATGCCCAGTTGTTTTAACTTTTCCTAATAGGTCAGATTTTCTAAACCTCTTACCACCTATGTTGCTCTCCTCTGGCCTAAGTGTGGTGCCCAGTACTGGACACGATACTACAGCTGAGGCCTTCCCAGTGCTGAGTAGAGTGGGACAGTTAACTCCCATGTCTTACATACAACTCCTGTTAATACACCCCAGAATATTACCCTTTTTTGCAACTGCATCACATTGTTGACTCATATTCAGTTGTGATCCATTATAACTCCCGGATCCTTTTCTCTGCAGTACTACTGCCTAGCCAAGTTATTCCCCACCTTGTGTGTGTGCATTTCATTTTCCTTTCTAAGTGTAGTATTTTGCGTTTATCTGTACTGAATTTCATCTTGTTGATTTCAGACCAATTCTCCAATTTGTCAAGGTTGTTTTGAATTCTAATTCTGTCCTCCAAAGTGCTTGCAATCTCTCCCAGCATGGTACCATCTGTAAATTCTTAAGTGTACTCTCTCCTCCATTACCTCATTCATTAATGAAAATATTGAATAGTACCAGACCCAAGACAGATCCCTGTGTGAATCCACTAGATACCTCCTTCCAGTTTGACAGCAAACCACTGCTGAACTACTCTTTGAGTATTATCTTTCAACCAACTGTGCATCCATTTTATAGTAATATAATCTAGACTACATTTTCCTAGTTTGTTTATGAGAATCGCATGTCAGACTGTGTCAAAAGCCTTACTAAAAAATCACAATATATCTTGTTTACTGCTTCCCCCCCATCCACTAGGCCAGTAAACCCATCAAAAAAGGAAATTGTTTATTTGTCAGGATTTGTTCTTGACAAATCCATTCTGGCTATTACTTATAACCCTATTATCCTCTAGGTGCTTACAAATTGATTAAGAATTTGTTCCAGTATATTTCCAGGTATTGAAATTAGGCTGACTGGTCTATAATTCCCTAGCTCCTCTTTGTTCTCCTTTTTAAAGATAGGTACTATGTTTGCTCTTCTCCAATTCTCTGGAACCTCACCCATCTTCCATGAGTTTTTGAAGATAATTGCTAATGGTTCTGAGATTGCTTCAGCTAGTTCCTTAAGTATCCTAGGATGAATTTCATCAGGCCCGCCAACTTGAAAACATTTATCTTATATACATATCCTTTAAACTACTGTTTCCTAATTTTGGCTTGTGTTCCTTTTCTCTTGTAGTAATATTAATTGTGTTGAGTATCTGTCACCACTAACCCTTTTAGTGAAGACTGAAGCAAAATAAGCATTAAAAATCTCAGCCTTCTTGATGTCATCAGTTATTAGCTCTCTTTCTCCACTAAGTAGAGACCTGAAATCCTACACTTTCCTTTGTCTTTCTCTCGCTCTTAATGTATTTTAATAAACTCTTCTTATTGCCTTTTATGTCCCTTGCTTGGTGTAACTCATTTTGTGCCTTAGCTTTTTAATGACCAACACATGTAATGTCAGATATGATCTCCATCCACGTATGTCTGAAGTTCTTTGAAAGGGACAGACTATTAAATATGCTCTCTATTCTTTTCCATCCCAGCAGGGATTTGGAGGGCTTCTCTCTAGGAAAAGACAAGAAAAAGTGGCCATTGATTTCATTAGTGACCAGGAGCTAGAGAACTTTATCATTGGCTGTAAAAGAGCCTTAGATGACTGACATGTGGACCTCCCAGAAAGAAAGATGCTCTCGTGGAGTCCATTCTTTTAAGCAGGCAGTACCTTAAAGGTAAGTTTTTAAAGGTAAATATTCACAGTAGCTGAAGAATAAGGGAGGTGGTTTGGACTATGAACAGTTCAGCCTGTTTTTCCGCTTCCTTACATACTGAATTTCTAAGAGGCAGCTAAGGCTCAGCTGTAACATCTGGTCTTATGCTATGGGAGCCTCTCTCTCTAGCAGTGGGACAGTCCCATGACAGGCTTTCATTCCTAGGGCTTTTCAGCACAACCAAGGAAAGACTAATGGCAGTACTGCCTGCAATGTTGTCTTCTTGGATTTAAAACGAAAGGGTCCAGAAGCAGTTTTAAATATGACAAGTTGTTATCAAGAGGTGCAGAACTACACTAATACTATCTGTATTGCCTAAAGTAAATGCCCACATTGCCCACTTGTGGCTAAGTTATTCATGGGTTAATGTTCCCTCCAAATCCAAAGCAAGATAAATGGGCCAGAGTCTGCCCACAGTTATGATGGTGTCAATCTGGAGTAATTCCTCTAACTTCAGTACAGCCATGATGTAACTTTTATAAAGAGGATATCAAGGACTCAGCTGACTGATAGGTAACTATGTTACCTGGGATGGTAAACCAGGTATATTTTACTTTTGAAAATCCATGTGATTCTGCTGAGACTGCATATAAACTCACCTACTCTCTGGTATTATGTTTTTCAATATATATATACAGCAGTCATACTTTCAGTCTGAGTAATTTTTATTCCAAATTAATGGAAACAACAAGAAAGAACAATGTGTGCGTGTCCTCAGTAACGTGCTGCTTCAACTCTGTCCTGCAAAACAGACAACAGAATCCTAGGGATTTAAAGGTGTGGTACACAGAAAACAAAATCATATTGATTATACAGCTACATATACCACATCTGCAGGCTGTCACAGTGAGGTACTGAGTGCCCTCAACTCCCATTGACATTATATGGATTGAAGGTGCTCAGCACCTTATAAGAGGGTCTCAGCACCTTCCTGAATTGGGTCTGTAAGGCTTTCTCTTTTAAATTAAAAGGGACCTAATTTCTGAGATTCCTTGGTAAATGCTCTTCTCCCTCAGGTTCATCACAGATAATGGAGAAAACTAAAGAGCCAACAGAAGAAAATGACCTTAGGTTCAGTACATTTAAGAATGGCTTCCAAAGTGAGAGTAGCATCTCCATCCCAGAATAAAGACTGCTATAAGCTTTGTTGTCAAGACAACCAAAGGAGTGTTTGTGAACAGTGAAATGATTCCAACACTGCAAAGACGAAATAATTCCTCGTCATTTCTAGAAGCATGTTGGGCAACTTTTTCCAAGTATGGGAGCAGCAGCTAGCAAAATGTACATATTGTAAAACGAGCTCTCCCCAAATCTCCTCCCTTCCACTCCACCTTTCTTCCAAAACAGTGGAGCGCTCTGCTGTGGATTCACCAAATTGTATGTCAGCTGGAGCTGGCACCACTTTTGACTTAGTGCTAGCTCTGATCCACAAAACTTGATGCTCAAGAGACATACCAGAACGAATCCTGAAATTCCTGTTTGGAACATGACTATGATGCAAATCTCTCTTTTTCTGCTGCTTTGGATTCAACCAGGTTCCTACATTTAGAGCACTATGAATTCTGTGATGCATCCACCAAACAAGGGACTACAATTCCCATTAGCCCCTTCCCCAATGCACATTCCTCTTCCTCCTGGCCAGGTAAGGGAAAAGGTCATGAATCAGGAAGTTGCCACTCCAGGCTCTGTTTGGAAACAGTGGTTGTATGGGAAGTGAGAAGCTGCAGGAAAGTTGAAGCAGCAGTCACATGGCAAACAGGGAGCTGGAAAGAAACTGAATTAGAGAGTCAACCCCAGGAACTGGTATGTAGGGGTGCCAACCCTCCAGGATTGACCTGGAGTCTCCAGGAATTAAAAATTAATCTTTCATGAACAATTGTGTCATGTGATGAAACCTCCAGAAATACGTCCAACCTAAATTGGCAACCCTAATTGTATGTAGAGCCATGCGTGGAACAGGCTGTAAGTACCGGGTGCACCTCTGTGTGGGACTTATGGAGGAGCAGCAATGGCTGGGCAGGGCACGAGTACAGAGAAACCCCAATAAGAGAAATTAACTGAGCCTGGCTTAGAAACCTGCAAGCACCTATTCGCTTGGAGCAAAAACTGGACTGTAGAGGGCACCCCAGGCACTAGGCCTGTAGGGCCCTGACTCTCGACTGTACTGCCCCAGGGACCCGAACAGGAACCAATATTGCTCACTTTGAACTGTAACTGTTTAAGCCTCAGTACCTAGGATATTAGCCACCTTTCCCTTTCCTGACAGCCTTAAAATACCCTTTCACTTAGCCATATATCTCAGTGGTTACTGGGACCCACCAGGGCTGGTGCTTACTACACCTACAGTGCTTGCCTAGAATAACTTTCATAGTAGGATAGGCTGGGCCACTGGTTAGGATAGCACACTGGGACTCAGAAAACACCACTTCAATTCCCTGCTCTGTCACATGCTTTCTGTGTGACATTGAGCGAGTCACTTGGAATACACCCACATTAGGAAAAAAGGTTTTATAACCACGTTAGCCAACATGCCATAAAATCCCAGTGTGAACAAGACGGCTGTAGCTTTAACATGTTAGCACATTGAGGTAAACACCAGGTGGAGCCTAGTACAGTAGAACTTCAGATTTACGAACACCAGAGTTATAAACTGACCGGTTAACCACACACCTCATTTGGAACCGGAAGTACACAATCAGACAGCAGCAGAGACCAAAATATAAAAATTAAAAAAAAAGCTAATACAGTACAATACTGTGTTAAACGTAAACTACTTAGAAAAAAAATAAAAGGAAAGTTTAAAAAAAAAAGATTTGACAAGGTAAGGAAACTGTTTCTGTGCTTGTTTCATTTAAATTAAGATGGTTAAAAGCAGCATTTTTCTTCTGTGCAGTAACGTTTCAAAGCTGTATTAAGTCAATGTTCAGTTGTAAACTTTTGAAAGAATCACCAAAAGGTTTTGTTCAGAGTTACAAACATTTCAGAGTTACGAACTACCTCCATTCCTGAGGTGTCCATAACTCTGAGGTTCTACTGTATTTATGTTGAACTGTTAATGTGTTAAAACCACAACTGTCTTATCCATGCTAGGATGTTACCATGTATTAATTACCACATGTTAGCTACCACATGATTTAAAAAAAAGTATCTTCTTTCCTTGACAAGGCCTTAGTCTCACTCTGCCTCAGTTCCCCATCTTAAAAATGGGATAATACATTCTTACCACACACGGGGGGGGGAGGGCAGTGAGAATAAAATCCATTGACAACTGAAGGTGCTCAGATACTGTAGAAAGGAGCTCGACAGTACTGCTCCATATAAGGGAGGCACAATCTGTCCCACAATGCCCAGTGATGCAGGATATGGAACAATTCTAGGATGCTTCTGAGTGCCCTCAACTCTCACTGACTCTGATGTACTGGGTCTTTAGAATGTTTCCATAGGGCTACTTGCAGAGAAGATACTACTGAAACTGTCCCTATGTAATTTACTCTTTCAGGTTACACTATTTTAGGAGAGCAACATTAAGTTATTGATAAACAGGATTCTCCCCACCCCACCTCTCACAGCTACAGGAGCGTAATACTAGTTCCATTTAAAATAAAAAATATGTCTGAGAGAATATGATGGCTGGGAACTAGTGCTGGGTGCATGGATTCACGAGGGAATTAGTTTAGGGCCTCTAAGCTTTGTAATTATTTCTATAAGAACTATTCCTGAAGCTTTCTAAATAGTATATATCTTTAATACTCGTAATGATTTTCACATATGCTGTATATATACAGCCTCACCAAATTCCTGATGTCACCTCTTGTCATTCATTCAAACTTAATGCGGTGAGGAAATATTATTAAAATGCCCTTTAAAAGAAAAAAATGACATTAATCATCAATCATGACTAATTTAAAATGTTTCAAAGATTTACTGAGTTACCTACAACCAAATTCGCCCCTGGTGGAACTCAAGTGGCTTCAGTGTTGCTACACCAGGGATGACTTTGGTGACTAGTATTTTTCAGCTAAGTAATAAATATCTGGATCTTTATATTTTGTTCCAGAAGCTGATAAGGATTCAGTGTTGTACAGCCACCAGTGGGCTCCTGCAATGCCCATAGAGCTTAATCCAGGAAACAGTATCTGTGGAATTCTGGGAGCAATTCCTTCCTCTGGTCCAGTCCCTACATGCTGCTCTGGCAAGGAATAGGGGCTGCAAACAGGCCAGAGAGGCCTGAGGGAAAACTCCCCAAGAGCAGGCACTGAGTTGGGCCATGACACATACTGTTCAGGCCGTTCTGGCTTGCACCTCAAGTAATAGGCACAAAGAGTGGGCAGCAGGTTAGGAGCCTCCAGGGCTGTCTAAGTTACACTGAGGGCCATTTCAGCCCCTGCAGCAGCCCAAAGCCACCTTTGTTTCCCCTGGCCCTGAGTTGTGTCTCTTGGAGACCCAGTACAGAATCTGATCTTCTGTCTCTAGCTGTCGTATCTCTCACCATTCATATGGATCCTTCAGATGTCCCTCCAATGCAGCAGGTGGCCTCTGAGGATGTGCCCTTCCCGTATTTTCCTCTAATGTCACCATCTGGGTGTTACCTCTCCAAAACTGCCAGTGAGGGGTAGGGTGACCACCAGTCCCTAATTGGGCAGGAGAGTCCTGAAATGTACATTTCAAGTCCCAGTCCGAATGACTCTGGATCAGAATTTGTCCTGGATTCCCTGTGGCGCCACTCCACGCCTGTCCAAGGTGGCACCAGTCTCTTCCTGGTGGGTGGACTGAGGTGGGCCTTAGCCCCCCTCTTGCCATGAGGCCCCACCCCATGCTCCTCCTCTTCCCCCCTGAGGCCCCACCTCTGTCCAGGCCAGAAGCCGGGCAGTAGTAAAAGCCACCCAGGGAGCCTGGGCCACTGTGGGGAGCCCTGGACCCTCCACCTGCCCTGGGTGGCACAGACAGGGGAGGCAGGGTCACAGGCTTGGGGCTGTTCTTGGACAACCTGGCACCCCACCCAGGGCAGGTGGAAGGTCCGAGGCTCCCCACAGTGGCCTGGGCTCCCTGGGCAGCTATTACCACTGCCTGGCTCAGGCTTGGCTGGGGGGCGAGGCCTCACGATGAAGAAGAGGAGCAGGGAGGCAGGGTCATGGAGGGAGGGTGGGGCTCCTGCATCTGTCCTGTTTTTGCATTTTGAAATGGCAGTCACCCTAGTGAGGGGTGAGTTAAATGGTGGCCAGATATGAGAGTGGAACTCACTCAGTTAGGCCACTGCAGGCACCTCATCAGGTAACTGGACTCTGGCTGTGCATTCTGCACATTAAGCGGGCTGAGGTTTGAAGTGGGACCTTGGTGATCTGTTGGCAGCTCAACACTACCAGGTAGCTCCCCTTTGGGCAAGCCTGTAGGAGCTGTGCTAAACTTGTCTCAGCTGGAAGTTGCCCTTGGCAGCTCTTACACTTAGCTGTGCTGATCAGTGCCATGGGGCGTTAATTGGACTATTCAGTGTTAAAGTATAACTTCCATGAAGTATTTTGAGTTTTCCCAGCTGCGTGGGACATCAACAAAGCTGGTGGGTGCAGAGTTCTGGCCTCTGATAACTGAAATTCCCTGGGTCTGTGAATCAATATTTCAATTTAAGGAATCATGATTACTAGCTCTGTCGCTCTCCAATAGACCTGTGATGTGCTAGAGATGGCGCTTGGGAACTTTTATTAAAATTTTACCACCAAACTGAAGGGATGGCTTTCCTGCCTTTGATGGAGTCAACTCCTCCCGCTATTACTGCCAGCAAACTTTACCTCTTGGGATTCTGCTGAAGATTAAAAAAAAAAAAATCCAAACAAGCAGCCTTTGGAATGAATCTGATGGCATCTTATGTCAGTCTGTTCTAAGTATATTCCAGGTATGTCCCTCCACCTCCTCCCACACCATTTCAAGTTACACAGATCAAACACATGAACTATCAATATACTGAGTAGGAGCCTGAGCCTGAAAACCTTTGCTCAGTTGAGCCTGAAAACCTTTGCTTACTTACACTACTCAATACTTTATTTGCATCAGAAAGAACTACTCATTTGAGTAAGAAATCAGATCCTATTTCAGGTATAGTCACTTCCAATAAGTGCAATCACTATAAGTTTATTTGTCCAGTGGTGCTGCCCTTTGCCCCTTTCCCCTTGGATACAGAGTTTCTCCAGTCCTGCCCCCCGCCCTCCCAACTCTGCAAAGACATGCAAATGCATATGGAGCTTATCAGAGGCAGAGAGGGAACATTTTTGTGGGAGTCTCTTTGTTAAATTGGCACATGCTATTGGAAAGAGACATGGGAGAATTACTTAATTTTGTGCACAGGGAGGCACTAATGGACCAAAAATGAATCTGTGACCTGCCCAGCTTTATTGCTAATTACCTTGACTGGGTGCTGAAGCCATTTCTCCCACCTCCTATGGCTTTTGTGATTCTTTCGTAATGAACAGAATCTATATAAAGTAACTAAAGGTTCATGGGAGGAACTCGATGACTCAATAAGTCTTTACAACATTTTAAATCAGTTACAAGACTGTGTAGAGTGAAGGTGTAATATAATGGAATACATAATTATTATTTTCCTCCAGGATATAAACTAATCAGCCACTCCAGTTCTCCTTTTTCATTGTGGTAGTGAGCTTGTGCAAATTCAGTGCAGGCACTTATTTAGAGAGAATGGAATATTTTCTGCAGGCTGAAAAATCAATAACTGAGACTTCTCTGTAGGTCTTTGTGCATAGTGAAAAAATCAATAGCTTCCTTAATCTTTGTAAATTATCACACAAAAACTTGCAAAATGCCCTTTTATGAATATTTCAGCATGCTGCCTACCACAATAATTTGGCCTGTGCTTTGCTCAGTCACAATGGTTGCAGGCATTGAGAGCTCTGACTCAACCTAAAGAAAGCGCTTAATAATGATGATACATGCATCTCATAGTGCTTGAAATTCTGTTACGCCACATTGCCTTTCGATGAGAGATGCAGTAACAGCACAAGCAAACTGAAGGTATAGCTATAGGGAGAAAAGTGACTCTCAGAATGGCAGTGTCTTACTAAACAGAATTGCTCTTGTCTATATTTAATGTAACTTAAATGGCTAAAATCAATTTTTATTTCTTCTGGCACTGCAGACACCATACAATTGGGAGAGCAAGTTGGATTCACTGTATTGCTGGCATTCCAGATCCCCAGTGATCAATAGCAACGCTCTACTCTCTTAGCCAACAAATTGGAACAGTGGCTTATAAAGAGTCATATCTGTCAAAACTAGGGACCCGAGTAGCTGATTTGTGAGTCAGATGCAAGTTGAAATTTTAATATCAGCAATGATGGTAAATAACTAGATGTTCACCGTGCATTCAAATTCTTCTCCTTGTTTCACATCCCGTGGATACCCATCAATCAGAAATCCCTTTGTGTCTCCTAAACTGGCAATCATGGCTTCCTTCAGTAGTGCCAAAACAATATCCTGTATTGAAGAAAAAGAATTCTTTGGTTACTAATAAATATTGCTTTAAAGGGTTCAGTTTTTACACATGGACTTTAATCCTGTGTCTTCAGGAACTACCATAACTCTGCTTTGCTTCGGGCAGGTCCCTTGAAAGCTGGCTTTTTTTCCCCTAGCTGCCCAGGGAGAGGATAGTTTGCCATGGGGAGAAATAGCTTTCCCTCAGGAACAGCTATGTTACACAAATCCAGAACCAGGGTCAGAACAAATCCTGTTCTGAATTTTACAGGATCTTTCCTGTTGTGATGCGCTGTTGTTGTGGGACATATCTGAGTCTCAAAATCAATTTGGGGGCTGTGACAGACAGACACTATCCTGTAATAGCCTGAACAAACCTTATGGAATTAAGATAAACTTTACTGAAGTAAGTTAAACTGTACTGAATTAATACATTTGGAGTACATTGTATTAAAATACAGTTGTGTGTGTGTGTTACTATGGCACCCTATGCACCTTCTTTAGTTGGGAGGGGGGATGCTAATGTAATTCCTCCCTTATCAGCCTTTGACACCCCTCCCCCCAAGGTCTGTATATACTAGTTCAAATCAGATTCTCCAGGAACCAAAAAGCAAAGAAATGGTTTTTGGATAAACAGCGTGGTTTTAAACTGGCTGATGGCCTTTCTCCTGATCCTTCAAATGGACAGGACCCCGGTCCATGCGGGCCGCAGTTATTAGCATAGAGTTGAAAGGACTGGACCTACTGAGGTCCCATAAAACTGGGTGCTTGTTCTGAGCTGAAGCTGTGAAGAACTGGTAACCACAAAGGATCCCCTTAGGTGAGGAGCTGAAGAACTGCTCGTGTCAGACTCCATGTTAGGGTTAGAGTTAATTCTGGTAAGCTTATTAGCGTGTGTGTGTGTGTGTGTGTGTGTTCTTTTATTGTTTTTAATATGTTTTCTCTGTAGTGTTTTTACCTTAAGACTAAAGCAGGCTTGCATAGGAAGTGCCGTGTGGTAACTTATAACTGTAGCAATTACACCTAACCATCTCTGATGAGAAAGCAAGCAGGTGTAATTGCTACAGTTATAAGTTGGGCAACCTGTCTGTGCTGGAAATAACACAATGAAGGCAGGAAGCTGTGCAGCCTGGAAATATCCCAGTCAGAAGGGAAAGAGACATGGGTCCCCATCCAGAAAGGCAACAAATGAAGGGCTGGAAGTCTGAGTATTCCCTTGCTCGATCACTGAGGGGATATACAGGCGCAGTTGCCCTGAACTGTGGGGACCATGAAACTTCATGACATTATAATGATACTTCACAATCTGATTGTATTTTGACACAGCATCACATTGTGTCAATGCAATGTCATGGTATCTTGCTGTAAATGACAAGAGAGTTCGTCCCATCAGACAAACTGGGGAAGATAACAACACTAAGCTAGACCCAGTACTCCTTTTAATTTCCTATGGGCGGCATTTCTTGATGCCTTATATTAACACACACATCTCTTGATCTAACTGCACTTGCTGCACATCATATCGTCCCTGATTCTGGCCTGCAGCCTGGTCCTTTATGCTGCTCATATGCTGTAAAGTGGGGGGAACCTCTCCCGCCCCTCCGCCCCGCATCTGGGAATTATTGCAGTTCAGAGGGATTTCCTGGCCACAGCCTGGAATAACAGCCCCTACACTCTTCACGTTCCCCATCAGTTGGCACTCAGCTATTCTGGGTTGCCAGCCAGTTCCTTAGGGAGCCATTGCAGTTAATGTAAATTAAAATAGTTGCTAGGGATGTTCCAATTTACACTGAAGGCCATGCCAGATCTGGGACTAGCCCAGAATTTGGAAGCTGTAAAAGTGGCATAAAGTTCCCTTTGCTGCTACTTCTGTGTTGCATCTCTTGCAAGGTGTAGCATGCAATCTGGCCCATTGTGTTTAATAATTAATCTACCATAGGGAATTTATGGGTATGGTGTGAGAAGGGATAACTATGTCCCCGGTATATAAAAGAAAGAGAAATGCCATATATCTGGGAATTAGGGATCCTCTCTACCAAGCTCTAGGCTTACTTCCCCTCAGATGGGAATACATACCAGTGCAGCTTTCCTATTTCCACACTTTTTAAGGGAAACCCTGTTCCCCCTTTATTTTTCAAATGAAACTGCAGCTTACTCCAGGCACCAGTTCGCCACATTCCATGATGTCTTTGATCAGTGTGCTCCTCTCTGATGATGATGTTAATTCACATCGGAGGAGGTCACCAGTGGACAGATGCGTAAATCCGTATTTCTGTGCTAATTGTTCACACTGGATTCCTTTGCCAGAGCCGGGACCACCTTCACGAGTGGGAAAAAAATCTAGAGTTAGAAAAAGAAATTGCGGGGAGCTGAGCAATTGGCCTTTTTATTAATCACTGCAGTTGGGAAAATGTAATGAAAATAACATGACTTCTTGTACTGACTGGGCGTTCAAGTACATAGTTAGTTAAAGCAGTCTGTGCAGAAACTGCCTGGTAACATACTGCCATTAAGTAACACTGCTGTGAAGAGAGCAAGCCCCTTGATGGAGCTTTTTAGCTCTTAAAATAAGTTGTTCCTCCTCCCCTTTTTCCTCTTCATTATGTGGTAACTATTTGAGGGACCAGAAATTAGTGTAACTTTCAGTGCCATTAACAGATTCTCCTTTCACACTGGTGTACCAGTGGAAGACCGTGGAATCAGCAATATAACTTAATGGCAGTAAATTACCAGGCAGAAAGTGCACAGAATTTCTTAGCTAATTAACCGTGACCTGAAGGCCCACCCAGTACAAAAAGTGATGGTATTTTCTAGTGCAGAGATGCACCAATAGGTAGCAGAAGATTCTGCCCGCCCCTTCCCCAGGGGGAGCCAGTTTCTTTTGTGGTTTGTCCATTCCAGTGGCTGACAGACTAAACTGGAAGCTTTATTCATTCTACACAGTGCTGGGAGATACTGGTTTGTTCTCCAGATGTATCACAGAATGGAATGGCAGGCAAGCCCAGGAGTTTGACTGGCTTTGCCTCCAATGGAGGGGTTATAGCTCAGCAATGGCTGGACTACATACACAGAGGATCTTTCTGCCTATGTTTGGTTTATTATCTAACCTGGTCCGGGCACAGGCTGGGCATGGGAAGCAGGAAGCCTGTTTCTGAGGCAGGGATCAGGTTACAAGAAAACAGTACATAGTACTGCCAACCTCAAGCCATCAAAAATCATGTTATAGTCCCCAAATCATGAGATTTTAAAGAAAGTCAGAAAGAAATTGTGTTTTGTGGTCTGTCTTTTGATTTTTGAACTCTCCCTGCCCATTGCTGGTGTGTGTGTGAGACAATGTGTCTGCCCACTCTCCCAGATTTACTGGGAAAGGTGACTGGGAAAGGTGACTGTTGCTCCTGCTGCAGCAGCTTTCACTCCCACATCAACCTGACCCCTGCCCAGCACTTAATTCCTAGCTTCCCCTTTCCCTCACATCTGCCCAGCCCTCCCCCCATCCCCGCCTCACCTCTGGGCTGGGCATTGCAGAGAAGCGGGAGGAGCTGATGAACTGGGGCTGTTGCTCACAGGACAGGAAGGCTGCTGGCCTCTTCCTGCTCCTTCCTCCCCTCTCTCTTCCTGTGAGAAACTGAGAATAGCTTTGGGAGCTGGGAGGGAGGGAGCTCTTTCTGCAGTAGCTTTGATTGCTTGCTCTAACCCAGGAGGCAGGGCAGGGGGCAGACAGCCAGTCAGAGGGGGATTTTCCTCAGGCAGAGCTCAAATTTGTTAGAGCACTGAAGCTCCCAGGCCATCAGGAGAAGGGCTCCAGGCCAGCCAAAATCCCATCACGCATGGAAAAACTGTGAGAGTTGGCCACCCTGAGTGCAGTTCCAGCCTTGGGGCACCAGGATATTAGCCCTTCTGGAGCCAGTCTCACTAGACCCTCCAACCTTAAAATGGTTTTCAGCCCTGCCTGGGGAAAACTCTTTCTGAGTGTCTGGCTCCCCCAGGACCTGCCTCCTGGGGAAGAGCAGCCAATCAGGGCTGCTGCAGGAGGCAGGCAGAGCCCCCTACCCCATCCTTTCAGGAGCTGAGAGAGACATTTCTGGGTTGGCAGGGTGAGGAGAGGGAGCAGCCACTGACATTGTCACAAGAGCGGAGGAAGAAGCAGAAAGGCCTAAGTGGCTCAGGACAGCTCTGCTTCCCCCTTCCCACCAGTCTGCTCCTCCCTCACCTCTCCATGCCTGCAACACCAGCCTGGGAAGGGGGTGAGGGGACAAAGAACCCCTGGAGCTGCCCCTCACCAGCCTGGGAGGTGGGTGAAGAACTCCTGGAGCTGCAGGAGGAGCAGAGGTGTGTTGGGAGGAGGGCCAGGGGCCTATATGAAGCTAGGAAGGGGGCAAAATGAATTGAATGGCCAGCCTGTGGGATGGGCAGATATGGGTCTGGGGTGGCAGAATTGCTCAATTAGAATATTTGGGTTTGGGGAGAAGCTGGAAGCTTGGCAGCACCATTAACAGGCAGCATTTTATACAAGTCTGTGTAACTGGACCTCAGCTGGGTCTTCCAGGGTGAGAGCATCTGCAGGAGGCACCAAAAAAGTCACCTTACTCTGTACATTTGGGAGAGCTGGTAACACTGTCATTGTTGCACATGGGGGTAAGGGAGAGTTCAAAAATCAAAAGACAGCCCAAAACCACAGTATACTTGTTAGAAGTAAACCTCATGATTTGGGTGTCTGACTCAGAATTTTTGAACGTTTGAGGTTGGCAATCAACACTGTTAACTCTTTAGTATCCAGATACTATGCATACTACTCCACTATGTGACTGAGTCCAAGATTCATCCATTTTTCTTTCTTGATTGCTTTAGTGGATGAATATGGGCTGACGCACTCATGAATTTAGCCATCAGTCCCCTTCAGGCACAAAAGTATCCATGTTCCAGGCCTTCACATTAAGTTGTAAGAAAATGCTGCCCCAAACAGATATTGTTCAGTGGCGTTACAGTGGTGTAACTGAGAACAGAAATTAGGCCATAATGTAACATTGACAAAAGAATGCATTTTTCTTGTATAAATGCAGTGCCTTTTATTGCAGCATCACAATGAACACTGTTCACATACAATGACAGCATCAGGCGCTGCATCTTCACTGGGAATGTTTTTGGGGAAAGGGTGAGTCTTTTGGATAATCTCATTGTCTTTCCTTTAGAAAGACAGGTGTCCAGATGCCTAGAGTGAGGTGGCAGTGTGCCTGCCCAGAGGCAGAAATGTAAGCATCTAGGAAATTTTTACTGCAAAAACTTAGGTGCTGAGTGAGTCTAGGCGTGTACAGGGTTAAGCAGCTCATAGGTGCTGGCTCTATGGGTGCTCTGGGGTTGGAGCACCTACAGGGAAAAAATGGTGGATTCTGAGCACCCACCAGCAGCCTCCCCATCAGCTTGCCCCACTCCCGCCCGTGAGCCCCGCAGATCAGCACCTCTCCCTCCCTCCTGCCTGCCATAATTAGCTGTTTCACGGCATGCAAGCAGGAGGCTGGGGGGGAGGAGTGACAACACAGCATGCTCGGGGGAGGGGCGGGAAGAGGCGGGGTGGGGCCTTGGGGATGGGGTGGATTGGGGGCAGGGCCTGGGACACAGCCAGGGGGCGAGCACCCTCCGGCACTTTAGAAAGTCGGCATCTGTGAGGCAGCTGCTGAGCGGGGATTAGAGTAGTGCCTAAACATGGGATTTAACTCAGTTCCTTTGTGGATCCAGGCCTAGGTATCTGAGTAGCAGCTACAGATGAGGGGGTCAGTGGTAAATATGAGCCAGCTAGCCCCACAGGGTCCTGCCCAGCGCATTAGGCACAGTCACCTCACCTCCTCACTGCACGTGGGGAGGAGCCTCATGGCCTCCTGATTTCATATTCACTTAGTTTCCCCCCTCATATGTTGTATCACCCTTGTCTGTTCATTTCCCCCCTCTCAGAGCTCTGCAGCCCTTCAGCTGCCCTACTTCCTCCTCTTCTCTCCTCCACCCCCCCCCAGCTCATTGTGCGCTCTCCAGCTCATTCTTTCCTCCTCCCATTTTTACACGGCTCCCCCCTCAGTTTTCCTCTCCTTTTACCAACTCCTCTCTTATACCAACAATCCTTTCCTCAACCCCGAGTGCCCCCAAAGTTTTAAAAATAGAAATAAAACAGTTATATAAACAAATATGAAAAAGACCAGCCCTGGCAGTAATGTGCCATGTGACTGCCATCATCTTGATTACTCTGCTTGTTCATTACATGCTCTCTCTCCATCCTTCCTCTGGTTTTGCCTGTTTAGATTGTAAGCATATACCAAATTCCTGAAACTCACTCTAACACAAAACCTTAACACCAGCCTCATACATTCTCCAGGCACATATAGCATGTCATACTTCAAACCAGCACACACGTACATCCCTGCGGTCACAGTAATGTTGTTGAGGCAGGCACTCAGGTTTTGAATTAGAGTGTGAATTTCGGGAATTTGACGTGTATGCTGTGTTTCTGTCTGTGAGGGAAGCTGAAGGGAGCTAGAAGTGCTGGAAGCCTGGAGTTTGTTAGTGTGATTGGCTAAGAGATGTTTTGGTGGGAAGGTATGTGAAAGAAGGTTCCCCTAATGAAACTTTCCCTTGCTCTTCAGGGAGTGCACTGATGAGATTGGCACTTAAGTAATCTTAACTGTAAACCAACAGTGGTTATTATTTTGTGCAGTAAAAACACTGTTGCAAAATATGTCTTTTCCAATGTCTTGTTACATCAACATAGCATTCTAAAACAGAAGGAAGTGCACTCTCCACAGTGCTTGACACCTGCCAAATAAAAATACTAGATATATAAAACTGCACATTAAACTACAGCTAGATACTTGCAGCTAGAAACCTTTAGGTATGGAGCTTCCACTGCAGTTTCTTTCACATTGTTTTTCAAACAGAACAGAGCAAAGACCCTGAAATAATGAGTTAACAGTCTTCACAATGGCCCAGTTGCTATGCCATGTTTTGAAGTAGGAACATGTGTCCTTGTTTTTGTAATAAAGGCGTAAAATTCTTTGTGAATACTATCAATTTTTGAATGCTGTCATTTTTTGCTCCACCTACATGGTTTTGGAAGATGGATGAGTATTAACCGCAGCAGAATGATCATTAGTAACTGGCAGTTTTAATCTCATCCTTTCTGATTTAATCTCATCCTCTCTGATTTTAAATATGTCATGAACATAAAGAGCTAAACCCTAAGCAAACTCTGTTTATACACATTCTTGATAGATGATCATCTGAGTGTTACATTTCATTAATAGACAACTGGCAATTTAAAAAAAGAAAAACAGGTATGTGTAAACTTTGACAATTGCAGACCTAGTTTTGCAGTTCTTTCTGGAGGCAAAACTGCCACTAAGCTCAGGACTGCATGATCAGACCCGAGAGGATAAGTATGAACTATCCCTGCTTCTTTCTACCATTAGTTATAAATTACAGGATAGAACTGACATGACATATTTTACTGTTGACTGTTTTATTTAAACCTAAATATGTTACCAAAAATATAATTGCTTTTGTGCATTTACAATACTGATATATAAAACAGCCACCGGCAGGAACCCAAGACTGTGGTTGCCTTAAAGAAAAAATATTGCATTTTATTTTTTTGGGTCATTCTTCTACAAAAAATTAATTTAGTATAAATTTAGACTAATTTAGACTAAATTATATTTTAAAAATATTGAGTACCATCTCACAGAGAAAATATGAGTCACAGAGGACCCTGAGTTTTCCAGTTATTTATACTTTTTATGAGAAAGAGTGGTTTGGTGGATTAGGAATTGGGCTAGGAGCCTAAATTCTAATCCCGCCTCTGTAACTAACCTGCTATGTGACCGTGGGCAAGTTTCCTTACTGGTTTCTCTCCCACCTTTTGTGTCTTGTCTATTTAGATTGTAGGCAGTTGGGGTCATGGACCATCTCTTACTATATGCAGTGCCTAGCACAAGGAGGCACCAATCTTGACTGGGGACTCTAGAAGTATGTCTACACTGTGATTAAAAGCCTGCCCTGGCCTGTGCCAGCTGACTTGGGCTCACAGGGCTCAGGCAAAGGGACTGTTTAATTGCTGTGTAGACTTTTGGGCTGGGGCTGGAGCCTGGGCTTTAAAACCCTGCAAGGTGGGAGGAGCCCAGAGCTCAGGCTGCAGCCCAAACCCAAATGTCTACACCACAATTAAACAGCCCGAGAGCCCTCATAAGTCAACTGCCATTGGCCAGCCGCGAATGTCTAATTGCAGTGTAGACATTCCCTAAGTGCTACCATAATTAATTAATTAATTATACAACCATTTTGAAGATAAAACTGTACAAGAAATATGAATGCAAACAACATGATGGGAAGCTAAGAAGCCCAGTGATTGAAAGTACAATAACACTGTTCCCATGTTTGAAGTTCTTTGTCCTCTACCTCTTGTTTTCTTCCTTGCCAATAATTGCACAGTTCCCTAAACAATGTAAGTTGTGCCAGGAAAGGTCCCAGAATGCTAACAGCCTTGAGCTTGTATGCTGTGAGGGCAGGCTTTTTATTTTTTTAAGCCTGAAGCTCATTTTTTTAATGGGAATGAGGCCACTAAGCACCTCACAGAATTGGACTCACAATGAAGGGATGCAAGTCACGAGTGAAGGTGCAAAGACTGCAGGATGGTAGGTTGTAGCTCTTTATATTAGAAACTGTCCCATTGTAAGAAAGTAACACAGTAGTTAAAACAAATTGGAGTAAATATTCAGGTTTAGGGCTAGCCTGTGTCTTGCCTTTGTACAGGTGCACAGGGAGAAGGTGAAAGGAAGCTTCCAGCATTCAACTCAAGGGCCAGTCGTAGCTCCTGTACTCTTGGAGGTGCAGAAACTACTTCCTCCTACCATGCCCGGGAGCAGGTGGGGCCACATGGTGGAGTTCCATTTTCTTCATCTCACTGTTCAGAATGCTCTTTCCCCATTGCCTGATTTGCTAAACGCTGGTCTCTCTAGCTAAGGAGTTTTGGGGGTTGCAGATGAACATCCCTCCATATTGTATAACAATCAATGCAAGGTCCAACAATAAGAGTTTACAAATCTAAACCAACCAGTGCAAAGAGTAGGGAGAGTTCACTTCTAATATTCTTCTTAGGAACACCCACACTTTTGGCTGCTAGTCCAGAAGGCTTATTATCACAGTCCTACCTGTGGCTTAAAGACTAGATGAGAGAATTATGTGTAGTTCATGATCTGTGCCAGTATGAATATACATGCTGTTAGATGAGTCTTGCTTGTAAAATCAGAGTTAATAAGCCATGGACAAGAGCAAAGGAAGGATACTGCCAAGTTGACCTAAGGGCTGGACTTTGGTGGGTTAGTTGCCAGCAATGAATCAAGATCCACTGCGGGCGGTTCTCTCAGCTGTGAGCTAATTAGACACAGCTGACCCTCACTGGGCACAGCTGACCCCCATTGGGCTCAGCACCAGAAAGAGAGACTGGTTAATGCTTAAGGGTGAGTGGGTGATATAGACCAGAAGGAATCAAAAATGCTGTCTTGTATGGTTTGTATTTTTCTGTTCGGAATTTATTGCTTTTAGCTTGTACACACACACAAAAGAAAAAGGGCAGAAAGAGATGATATTATTATTTTTGTGTTTTGTTTAAATGATATTGTTTCAGGAGCATACTTCTTCCTTCCAACAAATATAGTAGAGAGAGTGCTTATGAAGTTGTTAAAACACTTTTTACCATTGATTGGAGCGATATGTCATTTAAGACTTATCACTCTTCTTTTAAAGCTGTTTTATACCAACTGTTAAATTGAACAAAGGTTGGGGATAAGAATAAGATTCTTCTAAGCTTCTCTTGTAATTTAACACTTTTAAAAAGAAACGAGTGTCTATTGCTATGGCCCCTTCCACTGTATTATCTGATCACCTCATACATTAATTTATTTACCCTTGTAACACACTTTTGAAGCAGGCTAATATTACTACTTCGCTTCATGGATATGGAACCCAAGGCACAGAGGGATTAAGTGAGCTATCCAAGATCGCATTGCAAGTCTGTGGCAGAACATAGAACAGAAGGCCAATCCTTCCAAGTCTCAGTCCAGTGTCTAAATCAAACTACAAGACCATCCTTACAGCTATGTGTATGCAATCAATAAAGATAATACAGGGGAAATCATCATTAGGCTAGAGACACTTAGATTTCTTTAATACATTGTTAATTACAAACAGGAACACTTTCTCTGGCTCTCCTAGCTAGCTGATGTTCTATTTATCCTTTACCCATCTGTGTTGGAAATGTGAATCTCCTTTAGTGAGAGAGCAGATTCACACTTACCAAAATAGAAAATGAATATTCTTAATGGATGGTGCAGCTCAGGACTGATTTTGCTAATAAAACCTTAAGCCATCTCAGTGATTAGAAAGGAATCATCTGGCTATCAAAGCACTTTGAGGCATCAGTGTGTCTGTGTTGCATCTGCCAATATGCTAACCTTTTGTGTATTCAAGCTTTTAATTTTTTATAATATAAATGGTAACTCAAGTGATTAACTCAAAAATTAATTGTGATTTAAAAAATTAATTGCGATTAATCACACTTAAACAACAGAATACCAACTGAAATTTATAAAATATTTTTGGATGTTTTTCTACATTTTCAAATGTATTGATTTCTATTACAACACAGAATATAAAGTGCACAGTGCTAACTTTATATTGATTTTGATTACAAATATTTGCACTGTAAAAATGGTAAACAGAAGAAATAGTATTTTTCTATTCACCTCATACAAGTACTGTAGTGCAATCTCTTTATCATAAAAGTATAACTTACAAATGTAGATTTTTTTGTTACATTATTTTGGTTTTGAGTGCAGTTATGTAAAACTTTAGAGCCTACAAGTTCACTTGGTCCCACTTCTTGTTCAGCCAATCGCTAAGAGAAACAAGTTTGTTTACATTTACGGGAGATAATGCTGCCCGCTTCTTATTTACAATGTCACATGAAAATGAGAACAGACGTTCTCATGGCACTTTTGTAGCCAGCATTGCAAGATATTTATGTGCCAGATATGCTAAACATTCATATGCCCCCTTCATGCTTTGGCCACCATTCCAGAGGACATGCTTCCATGCTGATGATGCTCGTTAAAAAAATAATGCGTTAATTAAATTTGTGACTGAACTCCTTGGGGGAGAATTGTATGTCTCCTGTTCTGTTTTACCCACATTCTGCCATATGTTTCATGTTATAGCAGTCTCAGATGTTGTCCCAGCACGTTTGTTTTAAGAACACTTTCACAGCAGATTTGACAAAATGCAAAGAAGGTAACAACGTGAGATTCCTAAAAATAGCTACAGCCATTTGACCCACAGTTTAAGAATCTGAAGTGCCGTCCAAAATCTGAGAGGGACGAGGTGTGGAGCATGCTTTCAGAAGTCTTAAAAGAGCAACACTCAGATGCAGAAACTACAGAACCTGAACCACCAAAAAAAGAAATCAACCGTCTGCTGGTGGCATCTGACTCAGATAATAAAAATGAACAAGCATCGCTTTGCTCTGCTTTGGATCATTATCGAGCAGAACCCATCATCAGCATGGACGCATGTCCCCTGGAATGGTGGTTGAAGCATGAAGGGACATCTGAATCTTTAGCACATCTGGCACGTAAATATCTTGAGACGCCGGCTACAACAGTGCCATGTGAACACCTGTTTTCACTTTCAGGTGACATTGTGAACAAGAAGCGGGCTACATTATCTCCTGCAAATTGTAACCAAACTTGTTTGTCTGAGCGATTGGCTGAAGTAGGACTGAGTGGACTTGTAGGCTCTAAATTTTTACATTGTTTTATTTTTGAATGCACTTTTTTTTGTACATAATTCTACATTTGTAAGTTCAACCTTCATGATAAAGAGATTGCACTACAATACTTGTATTAGGTAAATTGAAAAATGCTATTTCTTTTGTTTTTTACATTGCAAATATTTGTAATGAAAAATAAATATAAAGTGAGCACTGTACACTTTGTATTCTGTTGTAATTGAAATCAATATATTTGAAAATGTAGAAAACATCCAAAAATATTTAAATAAATGGTATTCTATTATTGTTTAATAGCATGTTTAATCGCAATTAATTTTTTTAATTGCTTGACAGCCCATGTGCGTGTGCGTGCGCACACACACACACACACACTGAAATAAAGCCTATTGCATCTCTCTGTAAAAAATCTTGGGAACAAACATTCTGTGCTCTGTCAGGCGTGTGATACAAACAGTGAGTCTGTAAATGGAGTCAGACTCCTGTAACGTAGTATCCCAGAGCCTCTTAGACAGAAAGTAATGCATCAGTAGGTGAAATGTCTTAAGGACACTTCAGTGTTGCCAACTCTTGTGACTTTATTGAGAGTTTCATGATATGTGATGTTTTATTTAAAGTTCCAGCTCTTGGAGTCAAGTGAGCGTGAGAATCTTGGCTTTCATCTATTTTCCTAGCCCTTCCATTGTGGAGAAAAGCTTGAAAATGTGACCTGAGTGTATCCTAAAGGCTCAGAAACCAGAATGCAAATTTTAAAAAAGTCTCTATATGTTGTTAAATTCCATAACTTTTAAGCCATTTGCTGAAATACTATGTATTAAAGATCATATTGGTTGAAAACAGAAAATAATCTTCATGTGCTTTTTGGAAAAGCTATAGGGATATCAAGTGTTTAATCTGGATGATTGTAGGGGAGTAGCTCCCATGAAGTACTGCAGAAAGCAACAATCATCATCTTCTAGCTCTGGCACTTAGAATGGTTTTAGGTATGGCTAATTGGACAGAGTGCTAGCTGTAGCATCCTGGTCACTGAAGTTGCTGCAACACCAAGATGGTTACGGGCTGAATTGGAGCTAATCAACCTGTTGGTAGTGGGGATTACTGACAGTTAGTCCTAACTCCTGGGCTAATGAGACAATTGTCTCAGTAACTGGGAGGACATATCATTTGGAGGAACATGAAGTAGAGGGAAAGCCCTGAAGGTAAGCTGGGTTGAGGAGAGTAGATGTATGACAGGTTCCTCCTGTGGTACACCTGTGCTATGTTCTGCTATTGTTTGGACACAGTGCATTGAAGGTACATGTAGTAGAAAAAAGTGTGTGTGTGAGACAGAGAGAGACACCATGAAAACAGCCTAGCTGAAGAAACACACCTGTGAGGACTACTTAGCTCTGTTGAGCTGATCTGTCAGAAACTGAGGAATTAAAATCCTGAAATATCTGGTATGAATAAAATCTTGCTATTTAGCATTTTCAACACTTTACTATATTATTTTTCTTTGGTAAATGTTGCCAGAACAACCAAAGCCAATCGGTGCAACTGAACCATGCTAAGAATGCCTTAGGTATAAGTGGGACCAACTATTTCCAGTACCATTCAGAAAGCTTTTGGAGCCATATCTGAAAACAATCTGATTCTGTTTATTCTTGTAGTTAAACTGTCTTCAGCCCTGGACTCATTGTAGGCACTGATTGTTACAAAGGGGTCAATTTGATAGCATCATTTAAATGGCCAATCCTGCCACGCACTAGTCCTCAAATAGTTATTTAATATAAACTATTAAGCAACTGTCAGAGGGAAGGGCTATACCATATATGGGGGAAATGCCTACAAAACAGAATATGCATCTTTAATCTCATTTTAGATCCAGTTTGTCCACAAACACACTTAAAACTCTACTAGCAAGGGAACTAATTAATCTTTAGATACAGATGAGTGCCTAGTAGTATCTGATCCAGATGCTAATGAAGTCAATGGAAATATTTTCATTGATTAGAGTGAGGATTGTTTCAGTCACCTATTGTATTGTATCAAATTCTGGCAGAAGGTGAGGATGTCTCGTGCGTGCGCCCATGAAGCCAGTATGAGTGCTGGTTTTCTTAGATGTGGTGTTAGGCTATCAAGTGAGTGAAACTGGTTAAAAGCTGTCCACTAGATTTTTCACTATTCAAAGACAGTGAGGGTGCTCACTACTATGGGCAGCTGAGATATAGTCAATTTGAGTCATTGGCAATAATTACAAAAATGTAAAATACTAGCATCCAAAAAAACCCACATTTTGCTAATTTATTGAGTTATATCTAATTTCATGATTGTCTCTTCAGCTTGTGTTTTTAAATTCAATGAATTAATGTTGTTGTAGTCTATTACCCTGTTGTTATGTCTCTCATTTTTCCCTTCTGATTCTATATCTTTGCTTTGGTTGTCTGGATAAAATATTGATGTTGTTGCCTAATTAATTTGACTTGACTGCATTTCCAATTAATTCCTACTCTAACCCTCGTGTAAATCTTTGCTAATCAGTTCATGTTTTCATTCCCTTACTAGAGACGTTTGAAAGAAATTAGATTTCTTAGTGATTTTTTTAATCTCATAAACAGTCTCAACTTGTCAGCTACAGCAGATGTGCATATTTATTTCAATTATTATGTAAACGATTAAAACACTATGTATATGAATATATGTGAGAGAAACATTGTCTGAGTGTGGACAGCTCACAAACAGATACAATTTCTTACATTTGTTACAGATCACTTCACAGTTCCTTGTTTTGTACAAACCCACGTATGAGTTCTCAATGAAATAAGAGAGAGAGAAAAAGTGTTGCTGTAACTGTATGACATAGGATTGCAGTTTTTTAAAAAGTATGAAGCAAAACATTGTGCATTTTCCCTGTATGAAAGTTCTGGGTTACTATAGCAATGGTGTAATAGTCCAACCTCACTTTTCAAGGTTTTTATATACATACAGGTTAGTGATGAGCGGGGTCTATTCATATTTAGTACAAAAACGGGGCTTAAAAAAACTGTAGTACAGAAATGTGGTCTTTTGATCTTTGCAAAACCTTAATTTGCATGGCTTTATTTCAAAATTCATGGTTGTAATTTACAAGAATTAATATGCAAATGGAGAGGTTACTTACTTGTGCATTAAGAACCCGGTTAAGGTCTCAAGGAGGGGTAGGCTCCTTGATTTATGAAAACAGATTAGACAAACCTTTGAGGGAACCTGACTGGTACAGTGTACAAAAACAATCTGTGACAGGAGGGTGAAATCCCATAATGATCACAAGATGCACTTTAACAGAGCTCCACAACAAACTTCGTGATTTCAAGTCCAGCAGGTAGTCAACAATGCCTGAGTGGACATTCCATAGGAGTTATTGATCGATGAGTACGCCAGGATCTGGAAATGGCTTCCATTTTCTGCAGGTAGGTTTCTTAATGGCAGGTTTCCTACTTCCCAGGAGTACTATCTTAACTTTGGGGGAACAGTCCAATTCTATGCCCAAGAACCATTAAGGATCCAAGCTCTGAGATACAGAAATGTTGATCTGTTGTGCCTAAGTTTTGGGTCAGGAGATCCATTATCAGAGTGGCATTCACAGGGAAAAACTGTTTTGAGAAAAACTGTTGTAAGCAGGTTTGAGAGCCAGACTTGTCATGGCCAACGTGGAGCTATGAAAATTTCTACCACTTGTTCCTGTTTAGAACCCTGAGGATCATGTGTTGGAGGGTAGGCACAGAGAAGGGTGTAATGCCAGGTGACGAAGAGGGTATTCCCCATTGAGTTGTGACTCTACCATAAGCAAAAGTGTCTGCAGTTTCCACTGGATGGTTTTGCAAAGAGATACACCTTTGGGAGGCTGACTATAATAGCACATGTGAAAGCTCCAATTCTGACAGGTGGGATGGTACCAGGAAGGAATCTGAGAGGGAGAGTCTAGTTCCTCTGTGATCAAGAGGTCCTCATGAGAAAGAAACCTAATCGGTACCATGGAGCCTGGGCAATGTTCCGCCATAACTTGGATGGTATGGAGGTGCAGTCCTTGTGCCCTGTAGGTAGTGAGCTGAGGACAAAGGTACTGGGGATTGTGCTGAGGTATGGTCATTATGGCTATAATCTGAAGAGGAGGATACTGAGGTCAATATAGGCTTCTTAGAGGAGTCCCTTAGAGTTCTTTTTGTGTCCAGAGGGCTCATCTTCTAGTACCAACTTCAGTGCTAATGGCTGTGATTTTCTAGGAGATCCCTTGGTATGGGATGAAATAGGCTTCATCTTAATGGGTACTGGGGCTTGCACAAGCCTCAACAGTACCCATACTGGGACGCAAGGTCTCCCTAAGTTCTGGCCATGGAGATGACTTCCCTTCTTCTAGGAGTCCCTCTAGGTACTGTGGACTCTTCCTTGGAATATTCGATTCTGGAGCTGCCCACAATTTTTAACTGAGGCTGAAGGCATTGGAATGACCTGAGTGGCTGAGGCTGATGTACAGGGTGGGATTGGATCTCAGTGAGCGCTCCATGAGAAGGCGCTTCTGTCTGCCCTGAGGTGCAAGGGTCTGGACAGATCTGCTTTTTAAAGCCAGTTCAGACCTTGGATTTGGATGGTATGTGGGACTCTGAGGCAGCTGGAATGTCTGTCACTGAGGGAGAAAGACCTATAGCATGTCTGACAAGGCTTGCAACCTGGAGTACTTGGCATAACCTGTTCCATCAAGGGAACAGCCAAAGGCAGAAGGCCCTGACTGCAGAAAGAAGAGTTCAAGGGAGGGAGACACCTCTGAAAGCACAAAGTGTGCTAATGAAAGGTAACATAAAGAACACAAAGAAGAAACTGCAAAGCTAGCAGCAGACACTGTTATGATCTGTCTTGACCCAAGGGCAGCTGAGAAGGAACCGGAGTGAAAGCAGGTTCACATCTCCCTATATAACCTTGCACCAGAGCACAAAGATGTATGGTGCACAGGTGTGGACCCTCAGACACTGCTAGCTAAAATTTCCAATCACAAGTGCACAGGTGCATGTACATCCTATGGTGGAGCAACCAGAGGAACAAATAATTCATTTTCATGTAACAATATATACTTTTTTTTAAAAATTGGGAATTACCCCCAGGGGCTCAAATTTGTTGCTCTTTCTCCCTGCTGTAATGTGATCCTGTACACTCCTGCCTGACCCAGGAAAAATCTTTCTCAATTCTTTTCTTCAAAAGCTTAGTACAAAATGTTTAGAAACTTGTAAATGTTTTTGTGTAATTAATTAGTTAAAAAACTGTACACTAATTAGATCACTGTAATTTTACGTACTTGACATTAATATAATACCTTTTTTCAGAGATTTCAATAAACTGAATACAAACTAGTCCCTGATCCTGCATAGACTTACACATGTACTTAACTTTACGTGCTAGGATTAGCCCCCCGAACTTTAATGGCATTAGTGGTATGTATTAAGTTAATTAAGTGTAGGATGGGAACCTGTATTTACAGTGACCATTTAACAAAAGAAGGGATGAAAAGGACGATGGCCCATTTCACATGGTCATGAAGCCTCAGAGACTGGGCTTACAACCTAAGTTCCCTGTAAACTGTGTGGCTGTGCACCAGCCTGTTTACCGCCACGCAGGCGCCTAGGGAACCCTCTCAGAGACCTGCTGGGGAGGGGCACCCAACCTGCTGCAGCTGGGGTGCCCGGACCCAGTCGTGGCTGGGGTGCCGTGGCCAGAGAGGCCCAGGCTGGCCCCAGGTGCGGCCAGAGCAGCTGGGGTAGCGCACCCCAGGCCAGCCCCACACACAGCCCGCTTCGGCCCCAGGCGCAGCTGCAGCAGTGCAGCCCAAGCTGGCCCTAGTTATCCATATCCTGGGCTGCTGTCTCCCAATGGGTGCTGTCGATACCACATCTCTTGATGTCTATCTTGAGGGTGTCTTTAAAACATTTCTTTTGGCCTCCTCATTTCCTTTCTCCTTTGGTGAGTTGGGTATACAGTAGTTGTTTTGGTAAGCATACATCAAGCATGCACACACAGTGCCCACTTCACCTCAACTGGTACTGGATAATCAGGGCCTCAACACTGAAGATGTTGGCCTCTGTGAGGACACTGACATTAGTGGGATGATCCTCCCACTTCACGTTGAGAATCTTCTGAAGAAAGCGTGGGTGCTGGCGTTCCAGGGTTTTCAGGTGTTTTCTATAGGTCACCTAAGTCTCACAGCCATAGAGGAGAGTTGGGATTACCACCGCTTTATAAACTAAAAGTCTGGTATGTGTTCTGATGTTGTGATTGTTGGAACACTTGGCAAGACAGTCTGCCAAAGGCAAGACTGGCACAGCAAATTCTGTGCTGAATCTCGACATCATTGTCTGCCCTCTGTGAGAGATGGCAGCCAAGGTAGGCGAAGTATTCTACATTTTCTAGTTCTTTTCTTGCTGGGTCTGATGACTGACTGGGGACTGGCTGGTGGAGAACTTTTGTTTTGTCAATGTTCAGAGTTAGCCCTAGGCTTTTGTAAGCCTCAGAGAAGCAGTTAAGGGCTGTTTGTAGATCCTCCTTTGAATGTGCAACTACAGCACAATCATCTGCGTACTGGAGTTCAGTTATTGTTGCCGATATTACTTTAGTTCTGGCAGAGAGATGAGAAAGGTTGAAGAGGTTGCCATCAATCCGATCTTGGATGCCAATGCCCTGTGGTAGACAGCCGCTATGAAAACACTAACCCAAGACTAAGAAAATGGAGAAAAGGGTGGGTGCCAGTACACAGCCTTGTTTTATGCCAGTTCGGATAACAAAGGGATCAGAGGTGGAGCCACTGCACAGGATGGAGACAGTCATCTGGTCATGGAGGAGTCTTACAATGGTGATAAATTTGCTTGGGCAGCCAAACTTTGACATGATTCTCCACAGAGCCTCACGGTTGATGGAGTTGAAGGCTTTGGTCAGATTGATAAAGGCCATATACAGCTCCTGGTGTTGTTCTTGACATTTTTCCTGGATCTGCCTGGCTGCAAAAATCATGTTCGTGGTGCCTCATGTTGGTCTGAAGCCACAGTGGGACTCTGGAAGTACTTCCTCTGCAAGAGGGAGCAGGCGATTCAGTAAGATTCTGGCAAGGATTTTCCCAGCAATGGAGAGGAGGGCAATGCCTCGATAGTTGCCACAGTCGGCCCTGTCTCCGTTTTTGAAAATGGTGATGATGTCAGCTTATGTAAGTTAGCAGGGATTTCTTTGGTGTGCCAGATTTTGAGGAGCAGCAAGTGAAGCTCGTTGTCATGTTTGTCCCCCCACTTTCAGTACTTCATCTACATACATTAAAAAATCAAAGCTGTATGACCCATTGTTAACCGCTTCAAATGGAACAGTTATATTAAGGCTCTTACTTACCAACTACAAAAATGATGTTAGATTTCCTTAAATCTTCTGTAAAATCTAAATAAAAATAAAATCTTTGTTTTATTGGCAGCAACTACTGACTTTAATCTTCTGGTCTTTCTATACACTGTTATATAACACCTAGCAAGGTTTTCAAGGTAACTTTTTGATTTAAAGTAGCTTTTGTTTTCTACTAGAATGTTCTTTATTCTGAAATGAACTGTTACTCACAAGTTCACTTATGTCCCAGTTTTGTAACAGTCACTGCAGAAATGATAAAAATATATCTTACATGGAAACAATGACAGCCCTTTCATATGCACACCTTAGCTAAATAAGGCAAAATCATAATAATTAAAAAGAATCAAACTGCTCTTGAGATAAGAATAATATGCATCATGAGCCACCATGTTTTTTTTTTGCTTTTATTCTAAAAGTATAATTTGATTAAAGTTCATATATAACCATTTCCATATCCTTTTAGGTTTTTGCATTCAGTGCTCCACATTTCTGACTAAAAGGAAATTTTATCTTAAATTCAGCTAGACTAGAAGCAACTCACCTCTGACTTGCACATTTCGAATTATGGGATATCACTAGCTGAGGGTGTTCATTAACACTCAGGCTGCTCTTAGAATCCTGCCAACTCAGCCTTTAATAACTGTTTGCCAAATTCTGAAAGCTGTTTTTGGCTTAATAGTAAGACTTCTGAATAAGTCTGAGTCCAATGGTTTGAATGGGAATTGAAGTAACTCTCTGACGTACTTTCACACAATCAAATGTTCTTTCCATCAGCAGCTGAAATGCATACCTCTTTCATTTAAAAAAAAATCTGGATGCAATTTATTATACTTATCATGTACTTGATTATACTAAAGGGGGAACTGAAAGGATCATAATGAATACATTAGTCTATACTTAAGAAGAAACTCACCGCCTGCGTTCTCATATTCAGAGAAATTTGATGGGTCATCTGCCTGTTAATTAAGGAATTGACATTTTTAGAATTGTTATTGCATAATTTGTGTGTTCTTCATGTACCCGTGGATATTAAAACTAACCACGTAAAAGATGATTTTCCAATTTTTGTGCCTACTCAAATATACAGTAACAATGGCTACAAAGGAACTCTATTAATGTAGCTTTATTTCTCCCTGCAAAGCATGCATACAAGGAACCCAAAGTAGCTCACGTTGATTGATATTGGCCCATGCTGTAATTGCTGCAATGACTGGCCTATTATAGTGTTAAGCCATATAGTGGCTAAGTATTTCAGAGGCAGCTAGTATGCATACTAAATAGCTTCCCATAGTAAATGGTGGACATGTTTCCAGGTCAACCATGGGATAAGTAACAGTAGAGTGAGTTATAGTGTGTGAAGTATGTGTTATAAAGATGAAATTACCATATTGCCCCTCGCAATATATTGCACTAACTCTCAGGAAACTGGAGTTCAGGGCTTGAACTATGACCCTCTCTCTTGAGGTAGTAGGAACTGGGCATGCTTTGATGGCATCATGAGGGAGAAGAAATCTACCTTGCATTACTCTGCAGTGACCTCTCTTGCCCATTTGGGAGTTGTTTGGGCTCTCAGGAGAAGTCTCCTCTGCCAAAATGGTCAGATGAACATGAAGTTTTGGCAAGTGTGTTTGTTTTTGTAAAATATGCCATTTGTATATGTAGCAGAAACAATGAGTTCAGAGGTTCTCTGGCAGATTCACTAGACCCATCCAGGTAAAAGTTATCCTTAGCTATAGTCCTCAGTTCTGGAATATGTTACATTCATTTTATGCGAACTTGTAGTAAACCCTCTGGCTGCATGTTCTCAACTCCTGACTAGAGCTGGTCAGGAAACTATTTTTCCAACAAACCAGGGGCAATAATAGGAGAGCACTTCCTGTAACCCAGGAGAGTGAAGTGACTTTGACTGACCCCTGTATGGAGGGGCATGGAGGAACAAAGAAGGACGGCTTTGTGCTTTCTCTTCCACAACCTGCACACATCAGTGACAACTTCTTCCATAGAATGCAGGGTCAGAAAAGATGATGCATCCCCTGAACCCAACAAAGATAAAGATGTGAGTGGTAAGGAAATGCCTGGGGGAAAAGGACAGCTAGGTGAGCTCCTGCAAGGATGGTTATGCAAACTGTCTTTGAACTTTCCTGGCCACAATAAAGGCTCTTGTGTTCAGAGATATAATGTGGATTTGGAGTGGTTTTGTCTTTGGTCTGAAAAAGCCTGAATCTGTTGACCTTCAGGACAAACTGCAAGTGCTGCTGAAGCAGCAAATGTTGTTAGAGGAGAAGGTATGGGAGAAGTGAGGAGTGTGGTTAACTACTTATTTTGCGCTGCCTGGTTATTTAACGTTATTCTGTGTCATGAGGCTACTGTTCCTTATTTGATTTATAGTATTTTTAAGTCTTTGACATAGGCACCTTACAATCAGAAAAGATGTGGACAAATTGGAGAAAGTCCAGAGAAGAGCAACAAAAATTATTAAAGGTCTATAAAACATGACCTATCAAGGAAGGTTGAAAAAAAATTGGGGTTTTTTTAGTCTGGAGAAGAGGGGGGACATAACAATTTTCAAGTACATAAAAGGCTGTTACATGGAGGAAGGAGAAGAATTGTTCTTCTTGACCTCTGAGGATAGGACAAGAAGGAATGGGCTTAAATTGCAGGGTGCTCCACACTGACATCTTCATCTAGTATGACTTTTTTTGAGGGAATAACATAATCAACCTTCCAGCTCTGAAGAAGATAGGCGTAAAATATTAAGGGTCTGGTTTTTAGAAGCAGCCTCTCATTTTGCACTGGTAGGTTTGAATGCAAATAATTGCAGGAAAAATTATTTGTAGCTAAAAAATTGTGGGTGCAAAATGGAAGGCTAAGTTGAGGTCTCTTTAAAAAAAAATAATCAAACTCTTAGGGAATGTCTGCACTGCCAAAAAAAAGTGTGTTCTTAACTCAGATCAAAACAGCAGTAAGTACATAGTCAACTTGGCTTTTAACTCAGTTTGGCAACTTGAGTTCAATCACAGACTCTCCTATCCGCTTTAATTCAAGCTGCTAACGTGAGCAGGCATGGCAGGTTTGTATAATTTTTGGGTCCAAGTCCCCCCCACACACCTGTCTAAGGCTTTGGGAGGGAGTTTGGGTGCAGTAGGGGGTTTGGGGTGCAGGCTCTGGGAAGAAGTTGGGGTGCGGGCTCTGGGATGGCGTTTGGGTGCTGGGTGCAGGCTCTGGGCTGGGGCAGGGGGTTGGGGTGCAGGAGGGGGTGTGGGCTCTGGGGGGGAGTTTGGGTGCTGGGTGTGGGCTCTGGGCTGGGACAGGGGTTTGAGGTGTGGGAGGGGGTGCGGGGCATGGGCCTGGGCCAGGAATGAGGAGTTTGGGGTGCAGCAGGCAGGCTCCTCCGGAGTTGGGGGCCAGAGAGGAGGACTCCCCCCAGCCCTCTCCCTGCCAGCAGCAGCAGGCTCCGGGGGAATGGGGGCCCCTCCCCAGTCCTGAATTTGCTGGAGCCCGGGCATCACAGGCCCATACAACTTACTGCCCCTGAACATGAGTTAAAAGCTGAATTGCCAGTTTCTTCACTGCTATTTTAACTAGAGTTAGCTGATGTAGGTTAGCTAACCAAAACAGTCCCCACCCCACCCCTTTTTTTTTGCATGCCTTTAGTCATAATTTTACCTACCATTCAAATGAAAAAGAAGTTACTGCCATCCTTTCACATAATCAGCTCTTTTTTCTCTCCAACAACTCCTCAAATGAAATTACATTAAACAGACTGGGACCCTTGCAGGCTTCTCAGTTGTTGAGAAGGTTAAGGAAAGTTTAAGTCAATCAGAGCTATAATTTTTTGCACTGGAAGTTCCTTATATTGTAAATACATCCCAGGAGGCAGCAGTGACGCTGAATGAACTTCTCAGTTTCCTGTTGGGCAGGCAATATCTCTTCTAGGATTAGTTATGTGCCAGAAAAGATCAATATTTGTGAGTCTTCAGTCCGGGTTCAGGGAAGTAATAAGTGGTATTTGTATTCATTAAAATTCAAGTAGATAAATAGCATACACCAGGAATCATTGATCAAAAACTATCATCTCAAAAATATTTGCTTGTACTCTTATTTGCATATATGCTGATTTTCTTGTGTAGAATTATGCCCATTTTCACTAGACTTTATTTTATTTTTAAATTTTACCCACAGGGTTTCCCCAGTGAGACAACATTAGGGATTGTGAGACTGTGCTCCCCGGGCATGGATTTGAGAATTGTATCAGCATTGGCCCACTTAACTGCCATAGTCCAAAATAGGTTTCCTCTGCTTAAGACTACAGTTTGGATTTACAGTTATCCTTTGAAAATGTCTCTCATAGTAGTCAATCACACTGATTTTGAAATGATGCAGTGAGGTCCACAGTACAATACTGGACTACAGGGCAAAGAGGTACTATGAACTCTGAAAGGTAAGAATCCACACTGACTCTGGTCTTTGGGGAGCCAAGAGAGAAAGTCAAGGAGGCTTAAAATAATTAGAAAATAAGATTGCTCTGGATTTGATTTTGGTGCTTTAGTTTTCTTAGGTTCACATTGTTCTAGGTATTAAACCCTACTCATAGATTGATTCTCCTTTGCCCTCTTCCCTCCCCCCTGCAAAAAAAACCAAACCCACAGGAAGCCTGTGTTGATGTGGGTGGAGAGCTAGACTCTTGCTGTATGGAATTCAGTTACAGGATCTGCACACTCTTGAAGCGGTTATGTGATGTGACCATGTCAGACTAGGAGCAGTTGGTGAGTAGATTTCTCTTGTACTGTCGTTTTGTATAGGGTAGGCAGGGCCTTATGTCAGTGGTTAAGCCAGTCAACTAAGATTTTAATTTTAAATACCTATTTATATGTATTAATTTTTAGCAGATGGGTCTTGAAAGTGATTAAGATGTAAAGGATTTGTTGGCTTGCAGTGATGATGGTGGGCTCTGCCTGTATACCAGAGGGCTCTGGAGAAGAACTGTAAGACTTGGCTAATGATCACATAAGGAAAGGAACTGAAGAGGTGGTGCCAGGAATAATTAGGTTGAAAGTGGTTCATTGTAAGAGACGACTATCAGGAATATAGCGATTCAGTAGTAGAAATGTCTTTATATTCTTGAGCCAGCTGTTTCCATTTAGCTGAGGCTCATGTAACTCATACTGAGGTTAGGGGATATCTATCTTTTAATAGAGATATTTGATGGGCAGTTTCTAGTCCAGTGTTACTGGTGCAGGTAGGTCAAGGTAAGGTTGTCCATAAATATAGTTTATTCTTTGGTGGTGGATTATAACAGAGTTTTTGGGTTGGGCAATTGCACTTGAACCCAACTAACAGATGTAGTCGTACTGTCTGAAGGATCATCAGGTAGAGGGGATCTAGCTGCTAGGGGATCTAGATCTATAACTGAACAAACAGAGTACATATCCTACCTTTTTCAAATTGGGAAGACAGATTTTAGACTGAGATGATTATTAGCTGTTGGAAGTATAATATCAGGAGTACAATAAGTTACCATGGATGTGATCTAATGATAATAGCAGAAATATTGATAAAACAATGTCCTGTTATATAGTTTGGGTTACAATAAGATCTTTTCTTGTCATTTAATTCATTAGATTTATTGAATATTGTTATAGGTTAATATGTTTAACTTTCTGAGTGTAATGATTGGGACTTGAAATAACTATTATAATAAAATGGGTTGACAGTAAGTCAAAGCATATTAGAGGGAATGTTATAGCACTACTCAGATCTTTGTAGGTGGTGATAATGGTCAATTGTGACTCATAAATCACATTCATATAAAGAAAGTGGAATGTTTTTATAATGGATGGTGCTTTTAAAGTGTGTGTGAATGTGTTCTGAAAGAAAATAAAGACCAGCACAGGGGATATGAACAGATATGGAGAAAGCTGATGTGTCAGAGGAAAATCATGTTTTACTAGTCTATTATTTATTTCATTTATTATTTGAACGTGTCAAAGCAGTGGATAAAAGAGAACTAGTTGCATAATTTAGACTTAAAAGGTCTTTGACATGGTCACCTACAAGACATTAAAGAAACTAAGTAGTCATGAAGGAAGAGGAAAAGTATTGTCATGGATCAGAAATTGGCTAGGAGAGAGAAAATAAATAAGATTAAATAGTCAATTTTTATCATAGCAAAAAGACTTCAAGAATATCCAGAGGTATAATTGTTATTGCTAACAAAAATTCTTGAAGGGATATTAAACGTCATGCTGTAGGGCTGTGAGGGACTACACCCTATGTTCACACCCTCACACTATTTGTAATAATCTTTATACAAGGTATGCCTTGTGAGATAATTTGAAAACTCATAACTTGCTAATCATTAATATCATGGTAAAATGTGTATAGCAGCTTTATGCATAAAATAAAAAAATTCCTCTATATGGTGATAAAAATACGTACTCACCTAGCACCAAACTAGTCAAACAGACCTGTCTTGAACAAAGGAGTGTATGCTTGTCTTAATTTGCATTTAAGCAGTAAACAGTCATCAGTCAGGAAGGGGGAAGGGAGAAAAACAGAGAGGTCACACAGGTGAAAAAGCCCAGCAGGGAACATCCTTCTTCCAGCAGTCTGCCTGTCACCCTGTTCTCAGCTGAAAATGTTTTTCGAAATGGGAGTAAAAACTGTTTTAAACCAAAAAAAAAAAAAAAAAGTTGAACACCCCAAGACACTTTCTCTCTCTCTTTTTGTCTATCTCATTATTCGCACCCCAGAAGAGAAAGGAAACAGCTGTTGGACTCTGGGGAAGGGATCCTGACCTGAAGCATTTGTTCACTAATTCTGCTAGAAGCATGTGGTGAGAAACTTTGCTTTAATTTAATATAGTTTGTCAGGCACTAGAAGGGGATTATCTTTCTCTTTCTTGCATCCAATTCTGACTTTTTATGCCTCATTACTTGTACTCAAAATCTATCTCTTTGTAGTTAATAAACTTGTTTTATCTAATCCAGTGTGTTTAATTTAGTGTCTGAGTAACTCTAGTTAAGATAATATCCAGCAGCTTGTTATTCCCTTAAAGGGAATATACTTAGTATATTTGGACTGTCCAGGAGAGGACTGGGCAGTACAGTAGAACCTCAAAGATACAAACACCAGAGTTACGGACTGACCAGTCAACCAGACACCATGTGAAATCAGAAGTAACCAATCAGGCAGCAGCAGAGACGGGGGAAAAAAGTAAATACTGTACTGAGCCCGTGTTGCATCTTAAAGGTAGGCACATCTGGGCTGCCTGTCCCCATCCCATCCCCTACTCGCCATGGTGTGGGGCAGCCACTTACAGGTAGGAGGTGGTGAATGCTGTTTTCCCCTCTCCCTTCCCCCTGGCTGGGAGCGGGACAAGCTTGTAAGCTCAGAGCCCTGGGAAAGAAACTTTCCAAGCTGCTACTGAAACCTGGCCTGGAGCATAAGCTGAAGGAGCCGGAGCCCGAGCTCCTGCCTGCATGCTGCACTCTGGAGGAGCAGCTCAGATTTAAAATGCCAGAGCCTGCACTACGTGCCCACTGACACTGCGGTGCCCCAGATGCCTCACTCATCACCCTTGCAGCCAGGGGGCTAGAACCAGTTGCCTTTCCCCACCCCCACTCACTGGGCAGCCACTGCAGAGCTGTGATTTCCCCCGCCCCCCCCAGCAGTCCACCCTGAGGAACATCCCATAATGGCTTGTTCAGAGTTACAACTTCCCTTCCCAAGGTGTCCATAACTCTGAGGTTCTACTGTAGAAGACGTACTTTTCTGGGGAAAAATTAAAGACTGGGAGTGTGTTGGGGTGACCCTGCAGTGTAACCCAGGCTGGTGAGAGCCAGGCTGTGACTGGCAGGCTGCAGTCACACAAACACATCTGGGAGTGACCTGCCTGCTGGTGGCAGTCTGTGAGCCATCCAAATCGGAGGCTACAGCAGCAAGGCAATCCAGGTTACAGTTCTGAATTCAATCCACTTGCCAATTCTGCTCTGTGTCTGTTGTATAGTTGTAGTTCTTAGAGTAGTATTAAAATAAGATCCAAAATGTTTGCAGCTGGTACCCCTGAAGATCAACAAAGGATGCCAAACCTTCCAAGGGATTAATAATAATATGGGGAGACCTGTCTGGGAATCAGAAAGCATCATGAGGTGGCTGTCAGCAGGGGAAGTTTTGGATGTATGACTTGCTTGTTTGAAGATGTTCCAGTCTCAGGTATATTCTGCGTGGTTTTAGAGTTCATCTGATGATCTAAAATGCATGTAGGTATGATCTACTAGGCATATATCTGCTCAGAGTTTACAGAGCATTCAGGCACACTGGAGTTCCTGGTCTGAGTCTGGGAACAGCAGCCTCAGACCCTCCAAAAGGCTTGATGCCTATGGACTCAACAGTATCATCCCATAAGGAAAGTTCTGATGCTAGGGGGGATTTCAAACAGCCCTCCAAGAGCTTTGTTCTCTCTGTCCCGCTCTCCTCTCCTAAATCTAACATTGGAAATTGTAAAGAAAGTTGAAAGAGGTTACTTTATACAGTCACACTCCATGACAGCCACGCATCTGCTTCCCAATGCCCCAAGGAAACCTCATGAGAAACTACTCTGCTTTCTCTCTCCTCCAAATGAGAGTCATAGAGGTCATCCCTCAGCAACAAAATGGGAAGGGATATTATTTGATTCACTTTCTGGTACTAAGAAGAGAGGCTATCTGTTGCATCCAATGATGAATTTTGGACGTCTGAACAAGTAGAGTAGCCAACTGTAGTGGCGACACTGATATCTATAGTTCCTTTCCTGTGTCAATAGAATTGCATTAAACCAGAACCAGAAGTATTTTCAATGACCAGTATTACAATATGGAATGTGCGTGCTTCAAATCAAACTTAAGTTCACAACAGCCATTCCTGGCAATGAATTAAAGCAGTGTTTCTCAATCTTTTTGATACCAGGGACCAGCTTACTGCCTTTCTATACTGTGCACCAAGGAGATCTCTGGGATCGGTGCCAGTCCATGGACTGGTCATTAATGCCTCTTAACCTGAACACCTTTCTGGTGCATCTCCCAGGGAAGGAAGCTCTGTAGTCAGTCCATATCTGATAGAAAAGTCTATGGTGTACAAGATGTAAATGACATGGTGTCAGAAGGGAACAGAAACAGAAGGAAGAAGGGGACAGAAGGGGGAAAATATACAACAAATGTTGCAGAATCTCATCAACATGCCATTCTTCAATGCCTCAGAGAATTTTATCTTTGATAAACTTTCAGAATGGACAGACTGGAAACAATATTTCACAAAATTTCAAATTGCTACAAAACTCCATAAGAAAATTTGAGATATACATGTGTAAGGGTGTGTGTGTGTGTGTATATATAATATATATATTGTGATACAGGAGGGCCAGGGAGAAGTGGTAGAGTGTTAGAGGGGAAATATATAAACCCTAGGCTAATTAAAGCATGGTTCCCTGGAGACTAGGGAAGGTTGCTGCAGGTTAATTGGAGCACCTGTTGTCAATTAAGGCCCTGTCAGGAACCTAATAAAACCCACTGCTTCAGGAAGTCATAGGAGGAGGAGGAAGGAGAGAGGACTGGAGCTTGGAGGTATGTTGTGAAGACCAGAGAACTGAAGTAAGAGAGACCCTGCCCCAGCAGGACAAGGAGACTCCCTCCCTCTAGTGTCTAAGGACTGAGGGTAACCCCACCTAAGGGGGTTGAGAGGGGCTGGGACTCAGAGCGAGGAGCAAACCCAGACCCCTCCCCCACTTCCCTCCTCTATCACCTTCCTGGGCCACTAGCGGGGCCCTCGGCACCCAAGAGCAGGGGTAAGGGGTGGTGTCTTAGCCTCCCCCAAGAAAAGCCCAGGACCCACCATATGAAGATCGGCCGTCTCGTCACAATATATAAATTTTAATTTATGCTATGAGAAGGTAGGCAGAGTATATCTTTAAATATTTTCCCTTTACTGAAGACAGTCATAAAGATCTCAGTGAAAGAGTTCTGGCTATGTCTGATGCATACTTTATATCTCTGAGAAATGTGGTGTATGAAAGAGCATGTTTTCACCAAAGAATTCAAGAACGAGGAGAAAAATGAATCTTTTGTAAAAGCTCTGCATGCATTGGCTGAAAACTGTGATATTTGGGACTGCAAAACATGAAAATATTAGAGACAGGCAGTCTTTCACAGCAGCTACAATTAAAGGCAGACCTGACACTTCACACAGCTATTCAAGTAGCAAAGCATTCTGAACTTGTGAAGCAGCAAAACAAACTTGCCAGACTTGAAAAAACAAGAAACTAGTTTATAAGCTTTAAACAGCTGCAGCATGACTGCTAAAAGTAATTATCATAAGACTCCTGAGCCTGAGAGGGGGGAAAATTCCAGCCAAACTACAAAACCTTTCTGAATAAATGTACAATATGTGGAAGATTTCATAGCTCAAGATATGTGTTCAGCTAAAGGTGAAATATGTAATAATGCATAAAATATGGTCATTTTGCAGCTGTTTGCCATACTGAAGCACTGAGAGAGCGAACTATGATTAGAGAGAATAAGAGCCATTGTTGCTGGGTTCCATCATGTAACTACACAAGCATGCCTGGAGAATTAAAATGAGTATTTGTGGAAAGACTGACTAAAATTGACTCCAGAGCAGATGTGACTGTCATTTCAGAAGGAATTTACAATCACCTTCAGTCCTTCCTGGAGCTGAAATCACTTGACACAGCCTTGATTTGCAGTTGAGGTATTCTGAACTGCATGGACCAGTTCACCACAGAAAACTTACACGCTGAATGCACAGCTTTTGTCTTTGTATGTGATCAAAGACCAACAACCTTCTCAACTGCAGTGTGGCAGCCATGATGGGCCTCAGTAAGAGAGGCTGAAGAACTCGATGGGGTATTTGGTGATATTGGACTTTTGAAAGGAGATCCAATACAAAAAACATTGACAGACATTGCTGAACCATAAAGCCTACACACACCTTGCAGGATTCCTATCCCATTGCTTCATAAAGTAGAAACTGAATTAAAGAGAATGGACTAGGTTAGCACTATGTAGAAAATCTCTTAGCCAACAGATTGGTGTAACCCAATGGTACCGGTTATAAAGAAAAATGGAAAAATATAAATGTGTGGATCTTTAAATACTGAATGAAACTGTTGTGAGAAAAATATATCCTCCCAATACTGAATGATTTCCTCCCCCAAACAAAAGGAGCTACAGTGTTCTCCAAGCTGGATGCCTCAAGTGGATTCTGGCAAATTTTGCTTAGTCAGAGTTCTAAACTGACTACATTTATCACACACTCTGGGAAATTTTGCTTTTGAAGATTACCATTTGGGATTACCAGTTCACCTAAAATTTTCCAAAGAAAGATGGCAAAACAGTTCACAAACACAAATGGAGTTGCACTTTTCATAGACAATATGGGTCTTCAATGGAAGAACACAACAAAACCCTCAATGAAGTTTTAAGCCCCTAATTAGTCATTCTGAATGGAAGCTAAACAAGGACAAGTGTATTTTCCACCTACCCCAAATCAAGTTTTTTGAGGGGCAGACAATAAACAAAGATTAAATCAGTCATAGCCATGAGAAAGAAAAAGCAATTCAAGAACTGAATGCATCAACAAATGTACCAGAACTGAGATGTGTTCTCAGTAAGGTGAATTACCTAGGTTTATACCTACAAGACCTTTCTACAATGAGAAAACCACTGGATGAACTATTAAAGTCTAATACATAGTGGGTATGGAGCCAAATAAAGAAATTTGCCTTCGAAAAGGTAAAAATGATTTCAACAGCTCCAGTTCAAATACTATGATGTGAACAAACCCACAATGGTCAATGCAGATACAAGCAGCTATAGCTTAGATGGTGTATTGTTGCATCTGGCTTCCACTCAGATCCATGTTGTTGCATTTTTCTCTCGCATACTCAAAGAAACAGGAAAAATGATATGTACAGATTGGAAAGGAGTGCCTGGGAAGCATGTGGGCATGTGAAAACTTTTACATGTTTCTGTGGATTGGATTCTTTTATACTGATAACAGACCATAAATTGCTTGTAACACTCATCAATGGAAAAGACCTGAATCAAGCACTACTGAAATACCAGCGTCTATTGATAAAATTAATGAGATTCAATCCAATTGCAAATTACATTCCTGGAAAAAATCTGGTAGTAGCAGACAGTCTGCATTGGAGCCCTGCAACCCACTCAGAGCTGACCTATAAAGGCATTTGTGAATGCTGTAGATGCATACAGAGTAGCGTCAGAAAAGAGACTACTCCAGCTACAAGTAACCTTGACAGACATGCAACTTCAAGAAGTTTTAAGTTATATTTGGGCTGCTGGTCCAAGTATCTAAAGGCACTAAGGGAGCAATAAGAGACTACTTTGCAGTATGTGGACAATGAAGCAAATCAAATTCCATTGTTTTACAAAGTATCAGAGGGGTAGCTGTGTTAGTCTGTATCCACAAAAAAGGACTCTTTCCAATTTTTCCAAATCCTTCTTGTAGTGCGGGGCCCAAAACTGGACACAGTACTCCAGATGAGGCCTCACCAGTGTCGAATAGAGGGGAACGATCGCGTCCCTCGATCTGCTGGCAATGCCCCTACTTATACATCCCAAAATGCCATTGGCCTTCTTGGCAACAAGGGCACACTGTTGACTCATATCCAGCTTCTCATCCACTGTAACCCCTAGGTCCTTTTCTGCAGAACTGCTGCCGAGCCATTCGGTCCCTAGTCTGTAGCGGTGCATTGGATTCTTCTGTTGTAAGTGCAGGACTCTGCACTTGTCCTTGTTGAACCTCATCAGATTTCTTTTGGCCCAATCCTCCAATTTGTCTAGGTCCCTCTATATCCTATCCCTACCCTCCAGCGTATCTACCTCTCCTCCCAGTTTGGTGTCATCTGCAAACTTGCTGAGGGTGCAATCCACACCATCCTCCAGATCATTTATGAAGATATTGAACAAAAACGGCCCAGGACCGACCCTTGGGGCACTCCACTTGATACCGGCTGCCAACTAGACATGGAGCCATTGATCACTACCCGTTGAGCCTGACGTGTAGATGTGATACACACTAACAGGAGGAGTTCTGCCAGTATAGGAACATCCCCCTTGACATTAACTATGCTGCCAGAAGCCCTCTTCTGTGTTTTTTCACATCCCTGCCTGACATAGCTATGCTGACAAAAACCCCAGTGTTTGACACATCTATGCTGACAGAAGATTACTTCTGTCACTGTAGCTAATGTCATTCCAGGATGTGGTGTTCCTATGCTGGCAGAAACACTCCTCCTTCTGTGATAAAGGGACTACACAGCACATTGGAAATCTGCAGAAGATGATCAATTGGGCGAAGACGCAAATAATAATGGGAATGGAGAAATAAAACAAAGACGGACAGAGGAGAAATATTGACAGAAAACTACAATGGGTTTCAAGCTGGAAAAAAATAAGCTAGGGGAAAATAATATGAAAATATTCAGTGGAAAACTGAAATATGAAAAGCACCTGAAAGAGATCTAGGGGTAAAAGTGGTCTCTGGCTTCTGTGTGATTGCATATGGGCCTGAGAACTGCATACCACCAGAGTTTTCTTCCAGGAAAGAAGAAAGAAGTTCTGTATTGAAAGTTTATATAAAGGAGAAAGAGTTCAGGCCAGTGGGGGAAGATTAATAGAGAATTTGGGGGTGTGTGTGTGTTTGTTTTTTTTTTTAAAGCTATTACATTCCATATTGCTCTGGGGTTTGTTTTTTGTTTTTAAATAAAATACTGTCCTATGGAGCTGGGGGTGCTTGGCCCATCTGAAAATCAGGCCACAAATTCTTAAACTTAACTCCTATTTTAATGTGACACTATTATCTGAGAAACTTTTATTGGTTCAGAAACAGTCCTTCCCAAAAGGGGACACATGCTTTTGTATATTTTGGGCACAAAGTCGAACTAAAGCAGAAAAATAACAACCTGCTTTGAAAAATAAAGCCCCAAGGCTATGAAGCAAACTAAAAAAGACAGGAAATTCAAAGTGGACGCCTGAAGTCATGTAGTTTTGAGAATAAAAAGATCCAAAATCCTGAGTCAAGGACAGAATATAACCTTCACTTTTAATTTTCTTGGGGGTTTTAATCATTTTAATTTTTGTTTTAAATGTACCCCCTCTATTCATATCCATGTGTATAACAAAAGATTAAAATAGTGGAACTCAAAAGTTAAAATAATACTGGAGCAGGAGTATCCAAATACAATGAGGCAAAAGCACATGGTTTTTAAATCCAACAGTCCTTAATGCAGCCACAGTCCTCGTGCACGTTTGCTTCCTACTAGATCGTGCTATAAGCAGTACCCAGCCAAAACCACATTTTCTTTCACTTCACATTCTGCCAGCTTTTGTCTAACCTCACCCACTTACAACTCCCCATAACACTATGTATTATTTACCTATGACTCTCAAATAGTACTGTCCAGGTACAAACCTCTCTCCCTTCTCCTTTAATTTCTCAGTTATATTTTGGCTCTACAGAAAAAGGTTTGGTGGTGGGAGAGTTTGGCTTTCTGACAGCATGTATGTCCAGATGATGAGTAAACACCTCCTGGAATAGAAGACCTTTAAGATGATGAATATAACTGGTTATTATCACAGAATAGCTGAGCCCAGATTTCACCGGCCATGTGTAAAAGAGCAGATACACACTCCCAGAGCACCGGACAGACTGGTTTAAGGTAGGGAGAGATACACTCCCAGGAAATAAATCTGCAGAAAAGAGGGCCCTTGTAATATGTTTACTGCCTGAAAGACACTGGGATACCAGGACATGGGGGGCAACACAGGAAAAGGCGGCTGCATGTAGGGTTTGTGATAAAAGGTATCGGACCCTAGAATTTGCTCTTAGAAAGATGTAAGTTGTTTTCTCTTCTGTAACTGAAACTGAGAAAGCCTTATCTAGTGAATCTTTTGGCCAAGTATAAATCTAGATATTGTTGAGACAGCCATTTACAGTGTATTAAATCCTTTTTCTATCTACTTTTTTATAACTCTTTATAAAACAAAGAGTTTCTTTTGAGTGTGATTTTCATGCAGTTCCGTCCTGGAGAAGGACCTTCCAGGAAGGAGTTCTCAAACCAGGCCGCTCCACACTTTCCTTGGCCAAAGGGCATGGAAAGGCAAATTTAACCCTACTAAAATGTGTTGCAAAAGCATGTAACTCAGAAAGGAGGAGACACTGAGAGGATGCAGAGCTGGAGGAAGGATGCATTTGATGACAAATGCTGACTCTCAGGCAAATACGCAAAGGATTTTTTAAAACGTATACATTGTACCCAAAGGAGCCATTCTATTGCTTTGATACAATATGAATAAATATTTTAAAGAGCAATTTTTGTACCCAGTAGAGTAAAATAGCACTTGTGCAGACACTGCAGTTTAAAAAGTAATTGTATAGATTTGCAAATAGGTGTGAGTCTGAATAATGAGCATTAACATTCTTTATAAAATAGAGCTTGCTCACCAGTCATCTTTCCAAAGTTCATAGTTTGTATTGATGCATTTCTTTTCAAAGAATTGCTCAAAGTGGACTGGTGGCTGCTCTTGCTGTAATTGCTATCTTGAAGTCAGTGGGAGCTCTGCATGAGTGAGAACTGGGCACCTGTAGGTTATAGGCTCAAGTATACTTGCACAGAAGCATGCTATATTAAAGATGGGGAGACGGTACACTGCCCCAGTATTAATACCTGGAGGCATTAGAGTTTTGTAAGCCATTAAGCTTCTAAACTAGAGGCACTAGGGGAACTGGATTCTTTGCCCTCCTGCCCCCCCACAAGCCACAGGACAAAACTTCACGACACTGCTGCTGACAGAATCTGGGGAGCCTAAAATGCAAGTGGTTTTTGGAAAATGAAGTTGTGGATGTTTAAATCTGCAGCAACCTGCATGAGTTTCCCTCCATGCAATGACATTCCAACTGACGGGTATTCTAGGAAGCCCCTGATAATATGGCTCCAGTAGGCAATTAGCTTGGGGTAGTAGTAGGCAGTTTCACCTTGTCTCTGGCAGATCTCCACTAAGACCTTTGGGTTTGGCTGTGGAGCCTTGTGTCTTCCACGTATGGGGAAGCAAACTTCTATTCCTGACAGAAGAATTCCAAGGATAGTCTGCAGGCTGATCCTAGTGGCATTTCTCTTCCCCTACGCGGGAATAACCTGCATAAGGAAGAATGGAGCTATAGGATTTGTTTTACGGTATAGAATGTACCCTTTTGAAATAACTGAATAATCCTGAAAGATGTACAAAATGAAATAAAAGCACCAAAACGACATTTAGTTTTGAGCATATTAAAGCAGCACTTTGTTCAAGGCAAACTACAGTTCTTTTGTTTCTAGAACTGATTTTTTTAGCCCCTAATAGGACAGTTTCCATGGCAACTCAAAATGAACAGATTGTGCACTGGCTTCAGTCGATTTCTGTTAAGCATGTTTCATCTGCCTAATGTTAAGACAGATTTTTAGACCCTCTGCTGTGATTTGAATGTTCATTTTCCCTTATTGACATTCATGTCCTCCAGTGTATAATCTCTCTCCTTCCAAAGGCAGAATCTGGATCTATAATCTGAAGTGATGCCACTGCATATCAGTGAAGGAGAAAAGCCCATAACAAAAACATTGGAGTTGATAAGCCTGGAGGACCGTGACCTTCTGGATGCTCATGGTCATATTTTAAAGTCAGATTCCTTATGATTAATGCTGTACAGCATATGTGAATGCCACTGCCACTTTACTACATACTTTATGTCCTGGAGTACGATTAAAAAATCATAGTGTATTCTCCTGCAGTCTGACCCAGCCTCTTAAATAATTTAATCACTGCGTATCTTGAAGGACTAATGTAAAAGTCCCAGTGGAAACTAAAAGTTCTTGTATAGCTGATAGAGGTGGGAAACATGTTCTTTGTCATGTTCTAATTTCAGCCCTTGAAGTATCATCTCTGTAGTGCTGGATTATTCCCATGGGTCTTGTCTTCCAGAAGTGGGGAACTGAGAGACAAAATAATGTGACAAATGAGATAATATGGGTAGAAGCAGAGAGAAGATCTTTGATATCCATAGTTAAAAGGGAATTTGAATTCACTGCTGTCTATCCACCTTTTGAAAATTGTTCTGCTACAGTACTGACCAGGATTTTTTCCAGGGCATTTTGATTCTCTCTTGGACATTTATCAGTTGAGTTTTTAAGTTATGACAAAGGATCAGGATGGATATGTTGCACTAATCCTGGTAGCAACGGAGTCTGTTTTTCATTGGTTGAGTTGATACCTTTCTGTTTATATTTGCATATCCTAAAACCTAATTTTTTACATACTCTGGGCTGGAAGTAATAGTGTAGCCATAAAAACAACGAGGAGTCTGGTGGCACCTTAAAGACTAACAGATTTATTTGTAGCCCTCTTGAAGAGTTGTTGCCATACGTTCTAATCAAGAATTTGCTATTTTGGTGAGTAGAATGTAATTCTGTTTTTGAGAGAGTTTCTTTCCCTCTATTTCCTCCTCCTTTTCTTTGTTGCTTTTTGAGTAATCCTGGAACATTTTCTAATTATAAAACATTTTTCCTTTGCAGCAAAGATCAGGTTATGCAATTTGCTTAATACAGGAGATTGCTTGAACTCATGATATATTTTTTGATATATTTCTGACACTTTTTCTTTTATCTTAAACATACTTGGCCATCTCCATTTTGTAAATGTTATTTGCACTCATAATCAGGTGGTTTGCTGTGGGGGAAAAAAACCTGCATCTGAGCTGGCAATTTATTTTGTGGCAAAAAATGTGTGTGCAAATTGCACTCAGCATTTTTAAAATTTTTCCTCAAAGTATTTTTGTCCATCTGGCTTTTATCCTCTTGACTAAGGCATGTTCTCCTAGGTTACCAGGAGTGTAGGGTTTGTTTTTATTTTGTTTTGTTTTTTACTAATTCTTGCTTTGTTAGCATGTATTCAGATTTGTAAACTTCCACCTATTTTCTAGACATAATTCTTCTTTATCTAATGAGGGCATATTCTTACTCTACAGGCTGGTTGAAGCCGTCCATAAAAGCTTTGCCTTTCACAAGAAAATAATTTGCTACTTCATTCTGAAGCTCTTTGACGTGATTCACTGGTTCCAATTCATCTATATTCTTGTTTGGCCTGAATGCACTCAAATTGGACCAAATAATAGACTCCAAAATAACTACTGAATTTTGAAAGATAAAACATGTCTGAGTCCTAGCATCAAATGGCACAATAGCAACTAATTCTATGGCAAGGCCAAGGAACTCAGCAGTAAGCATAACCAAATACAGTGAGCAGTAGGACAACATAGCCATGCCAGAAAGCAATTCTGTTATCAAAGACTGCACGTGCAGATGCACACACCTGCATTGTCTGTAATGCAAATATTTCTTTATTAAATAAAACAGATAATAGAAATACTCATTTTTAGAAATATTGTTATTAGAAATTGGGAGAATACCATAAAATATATTTCCATTGTCATAAGCAATCCTGTCACCTCCCAGGATGAGAAACCAAGGATGGGGTCCTGGTATGAGTAGAAATAGCAGGAGCTTTTTTCCAGCTCTCTATTTTTCAATTGGGTCATTGGGTGCCATCATTTCCCTTAAAAAAGGAGCCCTAATTGCTTGGCTGACTAAACAGCAGTTCCTCCCCTCCTCTAATTGCAGGGAATTAGCAGGAGGCTGGAACATCCAACCGTAGTTCTTCCATTTGCTAGGAATGCTTCCCATGTAGAAGTCCATGCCTACCCATATGGTGGTTTTGTTTTTGTTTTGTTTTTTTCGGGAGATATACCAGGTATGATGGTGGACTAACTTCAGTGAAGTAAATGCAGTTTCACTAGATCTGATTGCCTTAAATAATGCAACCTTCTATTTGGATTTATTATCAAAGGAGAGTAATGTATCCAAATTAGATTAATTGGTTCACTGCATGGGATATTAAAAGATGTTAATGGAGAAAGAGAGGCCAACATAGAAGTTAAAGGTTGGTGCTTAGATGAGGAGCAGTGGATAGGCTGGAGCTTTGTTTGATCCAAGGTTTTTGAAATAGAAATTGTGGAAATGGTGCCATTGAAGAAAGATATCTCTGTGAGAAACCTAAGAATCACAAATCTCATTCTGGAATTATGGTTGCAAATTAGATGGAGAATGAAGATAAGGGTGAATCTGAGATGTCTGAGCATTTTAAGTGTAGGACAAGGAGTTTCTGCTTTAAAAGGTTGTAGATATGGTTTCTCTCAAATGAAGATAAAATTATTAGCTTGGGAATATTCTTGTTGAGTTTAAATACTCATTAACTCTAAAGTGAGCTTGCAGTTTTAAATGCTGCAGTAAAACATTACTAAATGAGAAGAACTATGAATAAATCACTTCTTCCACATTGTTGTATTATGATCTTTTAGCTGAGTGAGTTCTGACTTAATCTAATGAATACGTTTCAAAATTTCAGGAGCAATATTTTGGATGTGGAGGATCTGAAGTGCTCCTCTAGCTTAACAATAAATGTCTTTTTATTTCTAGTTCATTATATACAACATTACAAGGGCATTATACCCCTCTGGCAGGCCCATTGTTACAGTCCTAATACATGTCAACATGAGGAATTTTATATTTAAATGTTTGATTAAACAGAATACATCAACTCCAAGATCTGCCCATCAGGACGCCAGCTTAGAAAGACTTTTGGCAAAGGAAGGGAATTCAGCTGCTGCAGTTCAGACTTCATGATTTGGCATAGGATGCAGTGCATGACTTCTGTAATTGGATCTACCTTTTGACAGGCTTAGAAATCATAGCCCAGAAGAAGAGGAATAGTCAGATCTGAATGGTCCTAAAAATTGTCTGCTTGAGATTTTTTAGGGACAGTGAATCAATAAAAGATATGGGTAAAGCAACAAAGTGGAATTTGGTTCATTCTTTCACAAGACATTATGAGCTGGATGCACTGTGTGGTCTTTTTTCAAAACTGTTCTCTAAACAGTGTTTCTAAAATACCTGTCTACACCATCTCTGACACAGAATCTGTTTGTTAGACCTGTTAGTTCCAGATATAAGTAGAAATGGAAATGTAATTCTTATCTGGAAATTTGCTTTTCTAAATTTCTTCAGTTTAGGTGGCCTCCCTTGTGTTGCCTTACAATGTTTTGGGATCTTACTGAGGTGCAAATATTCAGGCTCATAAAGCATTCATGAATAGCAAGCAGGGAACAGTCAGCTTGTTTATTGATTAATTATAAGCAATTTGTTCTAATTTACATTATAAATGTGTAAAATGTACAGAATCAGTTTAAAACTACAAAAAAGAGAGCCAGATCTTGAGCTGCAATTAATGCTGCTTTGCACAGTGGAGCAAAGCAGTGCTGAAGTCAGCACAGCTGTACACTGGAGGATCTTCTCTATGTAGAGGAATCCTTGGGTGGCATAGTCCTAGAGGTTCCTATACCACTTCACCCTCCTGGCTGCCAGTAACAGGGTGTGGGTGGGTGAGAGAATTTTTGGCTGCCAGAATAGCCCCTGGCGGGCCATTAGCAAGTGACATAGACTAATGAAGTCCTTAGGCTTCCCTAATTTACCTCACGGACCATCCTGACACAGAGCCCCCCCCCAAATTTAGTGGGTGCAAAGGGCATATTTGTACCTCCATTTCAGTTGAGCCAAGTGCTGCTCAGTCCCTGCTGAGGATCTGCCGCAATGAAAGCAGCACATGCCATATAGCAGTAACCCACAAATGCATCTACCTCTAATTGCTCAGTGGCTACCAAGATGTTCTGCTAAATCTCAACCATTATATTAGCAGCTCTGCTGCATAAGGTTGCTTGGAAACCAACTCACTTAGCCCTCACATTCCTCCTGATAGCTGTTCTATGCAATAACATCCTCACATGACACACTTGTAACTAGACATGCATGCCTACCTCACTTGAGAGCCCCACTATAGAGGGTGTTGGTGCTTGAGACAATTACTAAATAATCTGTCATGTGGTAAGTCATTGGGATATTAAGTTACTATCCTAGTCAAAATGTGTTCCAGCACTGAATACAAGCAGTTCCACGTAGTCAAGTAATCTACTTCATTTTACTTTCTTTTATTGAGGATAATTTCTAATTTAGTCTTTCAGATGTGTACGTACACTCACTGAGTAACTGGATGGTTTTATGATTGTAACCCTTATCCTAATCTCTCTCTTCCTTGCTTTCATATATTTCCCTCACTTGTGTCATGCCTAAATTTAGATTGTAAGTGCTTCTGGATAGAACTGGGTTTCTTCTATGCATTTCTATAAAATGCCTATCACAGATTTAGAGACACAAAGATCATTAATAAGCAGCAATAGAAATCTGTCTTGTGGGTTTTATTTTTTTTACTTGACCTGTTTTCCTGATCTTTGAATCAATGGCCATATTAGTAATTCCCACTACCTGATGAAGGCAGTCATTATCAATGAGCTGCTTTAAAACTGCACCAGATGCTTCTGGTGCTTATGGCTAGGAGGTTTTCAAATCGCCTTTTTTCCTCTCCTTCTTTCCCTAGTTGACAACAATCTTGCTTCTCTGCCAACCTGACAATTTGCTGCTCTGGGCAGGAATGACAGTCTACCCCAAGCAGTGGGAGGAAGACTTGCAATTAATGAATTGTATAAGGTTTCATATCAGCCTTCTCAACAAAACATATGGCTAAAAAACAAGTAAGTTTAACCCTCTGCCTCCAAACTCAACCATACATGCAATGACCCAATACTATGAAATTAGCAAGTTCATATACTTTTTCCTGTTAATCTTGTTTTGTAACCATGAGCTGCACTTTTAAGGACCAGTTAAAATAATTTGGTTTTATGTACACAGATTGTGGACTAAGGGGTGCTGTTTCTCCAGGGATTCATACTTTGCCAAGGGAACACACACATCCGTCATTTAAAAATTAAAAATGCATGATTATTCTTTTATGGATTTGTATAGTACTACAATGGTACACTCTGCATTACAATGCTAACAGACCCTCTCCCTGCCCTAAAGAGTTAGACCTAACCAAGACAAGGAAAAAACAAAGGAAACTTAAGGAGCTTAGTGGTAAAGAGGCCAGCTTAGGAACGACTGGAGGAAGTGTGTGCTTTAAGGAAGGTTTGGAAGGGAGAGCAAGGCTGCTTGATGGACAGAAGTGAGAGAGAGTCAAAAGCTGGGAATGGGGAGAGCTGTAAAGAACAGTTAAAGGGAAGAACTGGGAGTAAAACTGGAGTAGGAGTAAGTGAGGGTAGAATATATTAGACTTTGAAGGTGTTTGCATCAGATTTGGCAAAAGAAAACCCAAGAACAAATATGCAAATGAGGAAATGAAAATGTGAAAGGCAGAATTATAAAAATTAACTTTAAAATATGCTAGTGCAATAGGGAGAGAGTCTTCAGCGAAGATTTAACAGGACACTATTCATGCCCTTTTCCATTTCTCTAACAGATGAGTGTCATACTGTAACTCTAGTGTGGACCTGTACTGTGACAGGCTGTGGCTCTATGCATAGTCCCTTCCAGACTAGCTTTGCCATGGCAGGAGTAGCCTGTGATAGAGGAGGGAAAACTAGGGCAGGGCATATACATACTATAAACAGGCTGAGCCCATCCTTTGACTCTAGGTCCTGCCCTTTCATACCTCCATGGGTTAAGGAGTAGGGTGACACACCATCTGACCACCTCTTTTTCCATGGACTTGGAAAAGGCTGTCTGAATTTGATCCCGCAATAGGAATGAGATTGCAGTTGCTTTTAACAATTTAACAATAGGAGGGTTGCTCCTAACATATACACTTTCAAGTGGGGAATGTGTTTGCTTGGGTTTTGGTTATATTCCACACCTTTTTCTTTTTAACTCCTCTCTAAAATATGTTTAACCATTGCTCCTACTCTAAATGGGATACACCTAGAGAGGCAGGGAAATCGAGCATGACAGACTTCTGTTTGTCTATAACAGAACCACACGTGCCACCATTCTGAATTGCATGGAGAAAACTGCAAAATGTAAGGGATGGAGAATAGGGCTTTGAACTCCAAAGTAATCTTCATTGCTGTCCCATAACCAGATAGCTACTTCACTATGACATATTTGCTTACATGGCACAACAAAAGCCCTTAAGTGTAAATATTCATTTCATCCGTCTTGCTCAGGCAAAACACAGCATATACATAAACTAGAAAGCAATGAGTGAAGAGACTAGGGTATGAGGGGGTATGTGTGCAGGTGTGTGTGAAGAGATACTTATATAAGCAATTACCTGGTCTTCAAAGTCAAATTCGGTATCAGCGATATCTCCAGAATCCAGAATTGGGCTCAGATCAAGTACATTTGGCCCTAAAGTATGAAAGGAAATGAAACTTCAGACATGGACTGGCAGTTTTCACTTCACATGGTGGGACATAGTTATATTTCCAATCTCAATCCGGCTCTCTCGTTGTCCATATATGTGGTTTTTTTTTTAAACAAAACCTATCCAAGGAGTCATTTGTATGTGAAAGAATACCAATCAGTGTGATGGTTCTTTAACCATTCATTATTAGGATTGTTGTAGCTTTTAAAAGATATCTCTAATGTGATTAGTATACTGTCTGAATTACAATGCCTTTCATGTATTCTGCAAAGTGTTGTACACAGTGTAATGCACTACAAAAATGTTACTGGAATTTTAATTAACTATAATGTTGGTGAAGAATAAAATAATTTTATACACAAAGAGATAAATTAATGGTACTCAATAGACTGAGAAAGACATAATCTACTTTGTGTATACTAGTAAATCAGAATGGTTGCATTTTACATTTGCTTTGCTCTGGTGTAAATGACTTCAGGGCACTGGAAAAATGAGGCTCAATATCTCCAGAGGTGCTGGAGGTGTCCCGGGCTAAACTGGTATGGTAGGACACCTATCAATCTCTTAGTCCAGAGGTACCAACAGACAAGATAGAGCCATGGGCCCTAGCACCTGCATCCCAGAAACATCTATTCTGGGACCACCAGTTCTGCCAGCAACAACTCCCCAGTGCTGGCAGATGGATTATGGCAGTCCCCTGTGTTCTGGGGAAAGGAAGGGTTCCCTGTACCCTCTACTGGAGTAATAATTTAGCCCCATTCATAGCTCATCACAGCCCACCAGTATTTGGGATTTATGAAAGTTTCAAAGGGCACATTGTTACAAAATGATTTGAGTTCCTGATAACATAAACTCAGTATATCTTTTAATTTTTTGCTATCACTTCAGTAGACTCATTAAAAACAAAATTTACTACTCTTATTTAACTTTCAACTTGTCATCACGCCATTTATTTACAGAATTTTAAACCCTAACGTTATAACAAACTCAAATAATGAGAAAATCTAGGACCCAAATTTTGAGTCCATTCTAGACTGCAGCTACAAATTAGCTGTCAAGAAGCCTGCGAAGGGCCTAAGCACCATTTACCAATTTGGGAGCAGTGAAGAACACTAGAGCAGCTAATAAATATAATTTTTGTTGTGACCTGCTGTCATCAGTCAGTCAGGGTTATGGATGGGGAAGTGGGAATGATGTTCTGGTGGGTTGCATGTGTGATCATGCAGCAAAATATCTTCGGAAGAACAGGCACTACTGACTACATAGTCTTAACACTGCCACTAATCTTTTGATTAAATGGTTTTTTCGCTATTAAAGCTAATCCTTACTTTACAGTGTATATGGAGAGCTGTCTGTATCATGCACTGTCCCCAAAGGCTTTACTGTTTCATAGTTCCCAACCCATTTAAGCATCAGCTATTTTTGTTTGTTTTTAACATTTACATAGTAATAATCTGTGTAGGTGGTGAGATGAACAATAAGAGAGAGAACATGAGGAGCAGAACTGGATAGCATGATGAATAAAACCATAAAGCTTTGTAAAAGGAGATTACGTCAATGCTGTTTAATTTGCTATCCATATTATAATTGGCCAAATTCATCCTTGATGTAGCTTGTTGGCTTCATGGGATTTACACCAGGGATGGATTGGCCCACCATCTGTTTGTGTGGGGTTTTAAAAAAAATGTTCTTGTACACTTTAACAATTTGTTATATTAATATAGTAGAAAAGGATTACATTTTCCCCATCTTTATAACCAGAGATGCACCTGTGCTGCATTCTGTACTTTGGTATAGGTGTTCTGTGAGCTTCTAATGAAAATACCTGTTTTTATAGATAGGTGCAAGAGGACAGAATTAAGGTTATTATGAGAAGCTTAATTAAGTTTCTTGTATTTTATGCAACTGAAGTCTCAATCTTAATATTACACCAAGGTAGATAATGTATATAATTCAACTAAACCTGAATCTTGATTGAGAATGATCTACCTTGAACTGCCAATTATTTTTAAAGGCACTTTTGTAAAATATTTGATTAACTATCACTAATATTCCTTATCTACTGTGAGCAGTATATCTCCTCCCTAACTAGGAACATTAACATTAAATATTGGATTTAGAAGCTAAGTACTTTTTAGGGAAATAGACTACCACAAACTTTTAATGTAAAGATTGGGCTGAAAGTTAACGGTCACGCATAATATATTTTAAACTAGAAAAGCCATAATAGTTCTGTATTTTTTAACATGGCGAATTGTCTATGGCAGTTTTTCCTTGAACTGTGAGGCTTGTTTTCACTGCAGAAGCCCCAACTCTTTTGCAAGGTTCAAGAAAGGGTAGGATAAATTGAGAGGTTTTTTTTCTTTCTTGTTTTCACTGAGAACTTAGCGAAAGGAAAACCATCTGTCACTCTCTGAATATTCTACAGAGAGCTATACTTTTGGTGAGTGAAATGAAATAAACCTAAAAGAGATGCCCTGCAGTACACTGTAGTAAGAGGCTATTGTGAGAATAAGGAAAAGCAGTAGGGGCCTGGTGGAGCTTTTGGATACCATTGCTGCAGTACCAATGGAGAATGGGGTAGGTAGTTTGCCAGTCTAACTGTACTGTAAGGGGGAGCACACCTAACTTGCTGGACCCACACTAAAGCCTGCTACTACAGGGATGGTAGGGGAAGAGAGCAGGCTTGGCCATTCACTTAGGAGGATGGGAGTGGGAAAGGGCCAGTTGCTCAACCTGTATAATAATAATAATGGAAGTGATGAGGATGGGGGTGGGAATTGCCACTGACACACCAGAAGACCTTGAAAGATGTGGGGGAAGTCAGGGGGAGGGTGGATGTTCTAAGTCTCAACCCAACTTTGCTTAAAACTTTCTGTACCAAGTTTCAGGAGGCTTATGCTAAACTGGTGTTGCTGTCATCAGTATGAATGGGGAAACAAAGAATTCTGAACTCAGGACCAGGCAAATAAGTGGATGAAGAAAGAGTTGTCAAATGTTTTCTTTAAAATGTCAGTGCATGCTCATGGCTAGTCTATATATAGCAGTGGTCTGGTAATACCCTGCAATCATAAACAAGTTTTAATTCATGTTGTTATTTTTTGCATCTTTCTTTCTAACGTTAAACTTGTACACAGATATAGGCCTCAAAGCACTTTAGCACATGGTTAACACAAAGGGGTACATCCTTAGCTGGTGTGGATCATTTTGCATTCCATTGTCCCATTCCATTACAGCATTTAAATGCTTGCTTAACATTAAGCACATGACAATTTACATCAAAGCTATCCATAGGTATCTGAATAATTCTGTTGACTTCAGTGGGCTACTCATGTGCTTAAAGTTACACAAATGCTTAAATGCTACGCTGGAATGGGGTCACAGAATGCAAAAACTAAGACCTGATCTGAAAAGGTGCATTTATAATCTGAAATACCTTCAGTTTTGACATATACGTGTTTATGGGGGTTGGGGAGAAATCAGTTAATTTTCTTGTGTACTGTGTTTTTCAAAGGGGAAAAATGGAAAGGTTTTATTACAGTTTTTTAAAGATTTCAGTTTACTTCTTTATTGGAGCTCCCTTACCTAAATAATCAGCTCCACAAAGAGGAAGAAGTTATTGAAGGAAGAAAGTATTTCAGACAATTCTATTTGCTTTTGTGCTAAACTTTGCATCTTCAACACGTAGGGCAGCATTTATGCTATCTTGTAAATTGACAGTTCATTCTTAGTAAAGATTTGGTTCAAATTTTGACCCATCTTTTGTTGTTATGAAGCTGACTTGCACAGAACTGTTAGTGAAAAACTATTATCAAGGTATAACTCATGGGCGGTTATGTATAACAGATGTCTGGATCCTAGCACAGAAATGTACCCCAGTGTTAATTTATTATATTCATTTATATCATTGAGTCAAATTATGCTGATCTGTTTAAATTTAGCTGCTGTTAATTTGCCATTAAAAGGTAGCAGAATCACATTGATACAAGTTAATTAAGCAGCTGTTTGGACCATTTGTATTTCAGTAATGTATTAATATATTCCCACACAAACTTAAATATTATTTTTATTTGCAGTCCATAAACGGCTCAAATATCCTCACACAATATATCTTTTTAAGAAAAACTGTATTTCCGCTTTTTACATTTGACATTGTCATAAAAATAATTTTTAAAAAATTCTGTGAAACCTAGGTTTGTCCACATGGTTAAAAAAATTAGGTTTAATACAAATTGTCCTTTTAGTTTATGAAACTCTCTGAAGAATGGTCTAACTCAGTTAATAAGTCTTACATTTCAGCATTTCAAGTCAGCGAAATACTTAGAAAATCACCTTCCAGGGAAAGATAATTTAAAAAAAAGACAGGTTTCAGAGTAACAGCCGTGTTAGTCTGTATTCGCAAAAAGAAAAGGAGGACTTGTGGCACCTTAGAGACTAACCAATTTATTTGAGCATGAGCTTTCGTGAGCTACAGCTCACTTCATCGGATGCATACTGTGGAAATTGCAGAAGACATTATATACACAGACACCATGAAACAATACCTCCTCCCACCCCACTCTCCTGCTGGTAATAGCTTATCTAAAGTGATCATCACCAGCAGGAGAGTGGGGTGGGAGGAGGTATTGTTTCATGGTGTCTGTGTATATAATGTCTTCTGCAATTTCCACAGTATGCATCCGATGAAGTGAGCTGTAGCTCACGAAAGCTCATGCTCAAATAAATTGGTTAGTCTCTAAGGTGCCACAAGTCCTCCTTTTCTTTTTTTTAAAAAAAGAGAGAGAACTGATTGGTATTAGAATAACAGTTCCATTTTTCTCTCAGTAAGATGTTTCTAATACAAAATTTATTGCAACCTTTAGTGGTGGAATTTCATGACAGGTTGTTGCTTTTGGCAACAGTCAATATATCTCAGGAATCCACAATGAAAAAGAATATCATTATCATCTAGGAGCACACTGAATAGCTTTCTTTCTTCAAATATTTGTTGTATAGGTGGTTGCACATGGATCTTGTAAGAGTAGTTCAAGGTTTGACATATCAAATATGATGATGTGAAGCCATGAATGTGTTCAGAAAATAATGTCTTGTTTGTTAGCCACTATGAACCAAATTACATCTGCAATTATGGTAATAGTTTAAAGACAAAATGAACTGGGGCTAATTACCTTTACAAACATTATTGAAATAAGCAAAGAGCCTTTAATTGCCTGCTATTTTATTAATCCTCACACGCTGTCTGAAAAAGAGAGGTACCCAACTGACTGTAACCTCTTTGGTCTGACGCCCATGTTTGATATGGAGAAAAGGCTAATTAATGAAGTGATAGCTCTTAGTCTGGAGACTGGATTACCTCATTTTTGAACCTTATTTTGAAGGAGGACAAAGGCAGGTACAAGGTTCCTGTTCACATGAAAATTCACTCTAACACAGAAGGGCTGAGGGGGAAAAATCCTCCAACATGTGTCGCGGAGCTCATTGACAGCTAATGTGGGTATTGGGAGGAGTAGCAGATGCTGCCTGCTGCTCCTCTTGCAATGGGTTTTTGGCTATGTGGGTCTACACGATCTGTAGAGCCACTGAATGCAACCTGTTCTGTGGGTGACACACCCAATTTGTGCCTTTCTGTGGTCCACCACAGAGATCTCATATCCAAGCCATGCTGATTCCAATTATGTCAGTTCTCCAAATATTTGCCCATTCAAACAGTGAAACATACAATTTCCTTCCCAGACATGAAGAGGAGCTCTGTGTGGCACGAAAGCTTATCTCTTTCACCAACAGAAGTTGGTCCAGTAAAAGACATCACCTCAGCTTTAGCAATTTCGAGGGGGTGGGGAAGAATTCAAGAGTTTGTTTCAGTGTTTTCGTTAATATTTGATGGATATGAAAAACAGAAATCACTGCTACATTGGATGTTGAAAGTAAACAGTTTCTTTTGCTTGTACAGTAACTCACCTGCCACTGCCTCTTTGGGAGGAAATAGCTTATTGTCAACTGCCATGCTTATGTCATAGAAAACTTCCTCTTCGTCCCTGTCCGCATCAAACTGTTGGAAAGGGAGAAGGCAGTCAGACACTTCTGGACAGAATGAATTACTTAGATGAATGCTATTATATAATATGCAGTCCAATCCTAAACCATTAAAGTCAATGGGAATCTTTCAATTTCCTTCCATGGGCTTTGAATCAAGCCCTTAACTATGATTCATTCCATTGCCAACTTGCCCATATTTCATAGACTGCAGTTAAAAAGAAGTTGAGTTGTTTTAAAAGACTGACATTTCCAAGATAAAACCACAGAAAACAATATTAGTAATACATAGCACTATATTTGATGCTTTTTCTGCCATCCAAAGTATCTATGTGGAGACCGTGAAACTACAGATCACATGAATAGTTCTTATCACCTGATTTTTAGGGGGAAGCTGTAACAAAATACATTTAATCTCAACGTCAAAATTGCTGAGCAACTTCTGAATTGTGGCTTAAATTAATCTTTTTAATATGTGTGCTGTTCTTTCAGAACTTCAGTGAGTTACTAGAAAAATGAAATACTTTTGAAAACTTACCTGTAATAAGTGGAGGAAGAAAAAGTTTCCTCTGTGTATTGCTATCTGATATCTGTACTATCCTGGTTAACATAAGTTAACAAAATCACATGGGGGTAGAAGTCCCCTTAAAATTGTACAATAGCTTCTTGAGTTTGACTTTTTTCCTTCTCTCATTTACAAAATCCTTTGTCTCATTTACAATATCCTACCAAAGTTTGACGTCTGTTTTCCTACATCCTAGTCTCTGATCCCAATCCATCATTTTACACTGTTTTTTCTTGTTTCTGGTATTTATCACTGCACCATTCAACTATATCATTTTTTTATTTATTGTTCCTACTTAATAAACTATGAATGCCTGCTTGAAGATGATTCATGTGTTTCTTTTATTGATTTGAATATGTTGCCAGCTGATTACCTTCAGCGTTCTTCATATTAATTGAACATGGAAATAAAGGGAAAATGTACATTTGGGTAAATTAAGCTGCCTTTTTTCCTCAACTGAAGCCAGGTATGTTTCCAAGAGAAAACTAAACACTCAGTGTAGACTTAGGGTTAAATCCATCCCCCACCCCCGATTCACCACAAATCATTCTAAGTTTCTGTTAAACCAAACAAGCTTTCGGCTGTCCTTATACAAAACCAAAATAAAAACCAGGTTACAGACGATGAACTGATCTTGTTCTGAGTGTTTATATACATCTTGAGCTCCTTTCTTGACTATCAGGCTTGGAGCAATTTTAATCATAAACTGGCTTCCTGGCACAATTTTCCACATTTCGGGGTAATTTTTCATCTCCAGACTAATGTGCCTTGTGATGCCGAATGAGCCTAAGGGGCAAATAGCCATACACTGATGAATGTGAGTTCATGAGCTTTCATGGGCTTGTCCTCTCAAGTCTGAAACTCTGCTGAACAGCATGCTCCAGCTCTATAGTCAAAGTCTGTTTGTCTTGTTTTGTTTGGGGATCCAGGAGCGTGAGATTTCTTGGAGAGATTATGAAACAAATGATTTAGTATTAGTGATGCAAACAGCAATAGGACGTTTTGGTAAAAAGAATTAATCTTCTTATTTCTACACCTTGTGCTAGTACCATAATTTATTACACTCTGTGTGAGAGAAGCCTGGCTGCTGCTGCAAAGGTGCGAACCCTTTTACAGCCTAGTCTAAATGCTGGTTGGAGCTGGGCTGCAGAAAGTTGACATTGGTGGAAATGTAGTTGTTCTTCCAGTACTTATCATGTATATTGGTTAAGAATACAGTGTGATAGTCAAGCATTTATTCAGAAAATTGTTAAAGCCCTTAGCTAGCCCCTACTTCTAAAAAATCAGTTTCACCCTGTTTATTAGCCCTCATGGTCCTTCATGACAACTTGTATAGGACTCGCACCGTACAAACTGTTTTGTATTTGTTGTTTGTGGAATTTCCTTTCAGCACCTAATAGTGGATTTAGAGGCAAAAAGGAATCAAAAGGAAGAATCTCTGAGGGCCATTCATCATAATAGGAATCAAGAGACAGAGATAGAATTTGTGCCTTGGAAACCCAGAGAAATAGTCCTGAAAATGGGGAAAGAATATGAAATTCTGGAGAAAGAATAAATCTAACAGATGAGATTCTGGGAGCAGAGAGAAACAGGACATGCTGGAGGGAGGCAGCTAAAACTTGAAGAACCAGTGCAGGAAATCAAACCCTACATAGCTACCTGGGTGTCTTCAGCATGCCTAGGATTCCACTGCCCTATTCCTTTTAGTTTCTCCCTCTAAGGCCTCACAGAATGATGCCCTTTCTTCTAATCCTGTCTTGACTAGGATTTAAGATTTGACTAAAACTCTAGTCAAGACAAGGAAGTTGCACTTCCTCATGTACGATGGTCAAGTTGAAGCATTAGGCATCCCCCACTCCCTTAGGTTTCAACTTCATCTGTTTAGCATGAGTTAAAGAATACTCCTTCCTTGTCTACCCTAGACTTTTAGAAGGTGTTGGTTAGATTAAGCAAGCTAACATGATCTATACCTATGATCTTTTACAGCCTAGTTGAGACAAGGCCCTAGTGCTGGAAGGTTGGACGTGAAGGTTTGTCTAAAATGTTCCCTGTGTGGGGATACTCTTAAGCCCAACTGCTCCTGGAATTCAAGACGGGGTTGGTGACAAAGAGCACAATTTTCCCTCTGTGGCTGATTAGGTATTTGTGATCCTTTAATAATTTTTAATCACTTACATAGGGCATTATATTTACATAGGGCTTTACAAACACTAACTAAGGCTGCATCTACACTTGGAGCTGAGGGTGTAATTCCTAGCTCAACTAGATGTACTCACACTAGCTCCCATGGTGAGCTGGAGTTTTTAAAATAGAAGTGTAGCTGGGGTGGCATGGACAGGGGTGAGCGGTGAGACAGGCTAGCTGTCCCAAGTACAACCCACTGGGTCCAGGCAGTTCTGAACTCAGGGAGGCTGTCCTATGCTGCCATTCATCGCTGACCATGTTACTACAGCTACACTATTTGTGACACACTAGCTCGATGAGAGCTAGCAGAAGTATGTTTACTCAAGCCAGGAAATCACACTCCAAGTGTAGACATAGCCTAAGCTTCACAACATGGCTGTGAAAGTAGCTAATTTAATTATTATCCCCTTTTTACAGACGGGAAACCTGAGGCACACTGAAGTTAAATGATTTGTTCACGACTGCACAGTGAGCCAGTGGCAAAGTCAGAATTAAAACGTGAGTTCTTGGCTCCTAGCTCCATCCTCAGCCCACTAGACAATACTACCTTCATGATTCTTTCTTTCACAAGTGGACTGTACCCCACTAAACCATGCCTTTGACTTCTGTATTGGTTACTGCAGTGCAGTAGCCTAACCCTAACTCTAACCCTAACTTCAGATGCTACCTCTGGGGCATAATATGCCTGTCCATCTTTTTAGACAGAATCATTCATGGGGAACATATCACATCAGTTCTTCAGGAGTTGCACTAACTTCCTATTGACCTTTGGGTGCAATTCAAATTGATTTGGATTTAGAGAGTCATGTATTTGGATCCTATCTCAGAGCTTGCCTCCTTCTCTGTATACCATGACAACAACGGAGGCAAGTGTGGTCTTCAGCCTTAAATTTAACAGTTTGTATAGTGGTGGCAATGCACTGTCCATGGAGAGTCCTTGACTTTGGAATTTAATAATCTAGCAGTGGTCGAGTGTATTGACCTTTAAAATGAATCCCTTCACTCCGGCCTTTTTCTAAGGCAGAATGGTGGACTTTTATATTTTGGGGAGATGTCCTTTTTACGTTGTTTCATAGCAAAAACCAGTATATTTTGTTAGATTTTGTACATGCTACTCGAGACATTGTAGGGGGCACATTTTATAAATAAAAAATAAACTTATGGCATATAAATCGGTGAATTGCTGTCAGACAGTCTAATTGCTGTCAACTTGGGCCGTGCCATGTTTGAACTGATGAAAGGCTCTGTATCCCAGTATTAACAATCCCTTGAGTAATCCAGTTTGCTGTGGAAAATTGCTAGATCTTTTTGAAACATTCTAAAGGTTTCCCAGAACTCAAAACGTAGCTGCATTCTCTCATTCTGGGAACACCAGATGTGTCTTTGCACTCTGAAGATCTAAGTGTAGAGTGAAATCTTCTTATTGCAAACCAAAGAAAATCAATTACTTGAACACTTGCACTTAATTAAGTTTCTCCCTTATGTTATAGGACTTGTAATGTCCTGAGCTGTGGGAAGGAAGGTAACTTCGATGGGGAGAATATTTTTGAAAGGAACAGAGATGTAGTTTTGTACTTCAGTGAATTATTACACATTTTTAAATTGCAATTCTTTGATAACTGCCAGATACTTGAATAGAACATAAGGGTGCTCAACTGGCCCTATTCAGTTTTAAACAATATCAAAACCCTTATGATTAAATATTTTTGACATTTCATCTCTAAATCTGTTGGATGTTTCTACCTATTGAAAATAGAATTGCTAATCACTGCAAGAACAAAAGTCTCTACTATGTGCGCAATCCAGTTCTCATCTTAAGAAAGAGAATTTCAGAGCCCAAACAGGATCTCTAAAAGGGTTGATTACTTGCATGTACTGCTAAATTACCTCCCAACCTCCGTTGGTGATGCAAAATATCCACAGTCAAAGCATAGGTTTTTATTTAACATATATTTATTCCATAAACAATAAATTTGCCCAAAGGTGGAGCACTAAAGTGAAGTTCTACTTTGAATAATTACTGTATAAATATGGCACCTTTTTACTCAAGAGATCTGCGTTCAGAATCACATCTGCTTAATTTTGGCCCTGACCCTGCAATAAGCAATGTGGGATGGCACCCGTATGCCTGAACATGCTCCCGTATGCTCCTTTGACTTTGCTGGGGCTCCACAAGGGTGCATCAGTGTGCCCAATTGGAACTTACTGCAGGATGAAAGACTGTAACTAAATACCTTTAAATTGCCTTTTGCTCCTTTTATCCCCGGGGAAAAAATACAATTGAGAGAGAGATGGATGCAGTTCCTTTTTGTTTGTTATCAACAGAACTGCATGCTAAATTTTAACCAGCCACACCTGTCTGATTCCCATTGAATTAGGTTGCACAGATGTGGCTGAGGACAAAATCTGATTTATGCAACCCTTATCGTGGATGATGATGCATGAAAAGGAAAGTAGCTAGCTTGAGGCTCCCAAGCGCTTGTCTACCCTACAGTCCTACAGCAGCCCACTATGGTGCTCTAGCACTATAACGTAGTTGTTTCCTACAGTGACAGAAGGGTGTTTTTCTGGTTGCTGTAGGTAATCCACTTCTCCAGGTGGTGGAAGCACTCTTCTGTCAACCTAGCCACCTCTACACTGGGTGTTAAATTGGCATAGCTATGGTGCTTGGGGATATAGCTATGTATACCTAAATTTTAAGTGTAGACTAGGCCTAAGTTTTAGTTTTCAGGGATGGCAGTGAGGAAAAACATATTTTTACTTGTAAACTGAGTACATTTGATCTGGAAGTCACTCAGAGAAAATAACTATAAGACCCCACAATGCCATTGTTAAAAATACATTTCAGATTTGTACTTTAAGCAAAAATATGCATCCTCTGAGCAGAATAGTTTAAGACATCGCAATCATTATAATTCAGTAATGCTTATCATTTGCAAATTCATAAGTATTTTCCTTGGGTCAGGTCTTGATTTGAGTTCTGTGTAGCTCTAAAGCGTGTCTCTTCCACTAGCAGATGTTGGTCCAATCAAAGATATTACCTCATCCACCTTGTGTCTCTAAAATACATAGTTGGCTTTTGTGGGGGTTTTGGTTGTGGTTTTCAGTTCTTGCATATCTTCTACTAGTGTGGTCCAACAATCATAACAAGCTTTCAAAAGCAGGACATCCTACTCTTGGGCTAATTTCCTCCTCATCTTTCAGCTGAGAAACACTGCCATATAATTAATACCACATGTAAGATTTGCAGAGTAGGAATCAGAAAGCATGGTAGCAAGTGGTGGAATATATTCTGATTATGTAGACTTTTCAATTACTGACATAGTCAAAAAGTTAACGTATTGAATACTCTCTTTCTGATCAGGTTTTCCTTTGACAACATTAGAGGGAGAAATAAAAGTACTAATTTCAAAAGTGAAAGAAAGCTACAAAGACCATAGAAGATGAAATAGCAATGTGTCCTTCAGCTTCAATGTTTTTGTGTCTCATTCTGGAAAACAAGTTTCTGTGTACATATTTTAATCACATTTAAATATATAACATGTTGTTTGGGATGCTAACAGAAAAACTAGGCAATTCAGAGGATATCCCTATCCTGGCCACATTGAGCCTAGACACTGTATCACATATACATTCTTCTGAGTATTCCACCAGAAAGCAGAAACCTAGACTAAGAGATATAGGGTCCTATAAGCAAAAGTTGAGGGGAGTGAGAGATGGACTTCATTATAGGGAGGACAGGAAGCTAGCTATATGGGGCCTTAGAAGGTGAAGGAGGAGAAAAATGTCAGAGTTGACTGTCAATCTTAATTCTCTCCCTTAAGGAGATACATGAGGACAGAACTGTCTGAGACTCAGAATTATCTTTTGTGCTGATTTTTTTTAATCCAGCACCAAATGGATTAGTTAAACCAACATGTTTAAACTGCATCCTTAATGCTGCACATGGGAAAAACCAATATTATCTGGAAAAGTTCTTTTGAAAATAAAATACAGGCGGGGGGTGTGAGGAAATAATCTGGAGCTGTAATGCAAGCAGTAGCTGCTTAGGTGCTGAACAGTGCTCCATTTGCATGGCTTCTCTCTCTGTCACTGAAGAAAGTTTTGGAGCGTTTATAGTACCTATTCTGTGATTCCTCTGTTTAGTTAATGAATTCAATGATGTCATATTTCCACTGCTGCCGCTTACTCTCCAAACAAAGTTATATATAATATAATGTTGTATAAAGTTCAACACAGAAATACTAGCTGAGGAAATGTCTTCATTTAAGGGCTGATGCTGCCAACCTTTGTAGTGGCATAATCTAGCTGTTACTGCCCAATTCTGCTCTCACTGCACTTAGAGGGACTCGTGCCATTGACTTTGGTAGGAGCAAGTGTAACCCATGCCTGCTTGGTGTGGCACTCTGTTCCCCTCTAGTGGCAGCTAGACCAGCTAGAGACTGATGAGCCTGCTACACCCTTAGATAACAGAGATGTGTCTTTTAGCTCATGCAGTCGAGAGAGGCTCATGTATTAAGCTCCAGAAGTCCCTGGTTTGGTCCCGGACGACGACCAGGATCTGTTGGCATTACACAAGAGCAGGTATTTAAACTCCGCAGAGCTTTTTTTCAATTTGGTTTGCAGATATTTTGACTTTGTTGTTGACATCAATAGTTAGGAGAGAAATAGGCTAATAAGAGACATCCTCTTTACTATTTTCTTTTTGGTAGTACTGGATAAATAGTAACTGGCATTATAATGTATCTGGGGCAAAGTTTATGATGAATGATATTCTGAGGTCCTGTCTGCATGCCATAAGTAATCTTTCTAGGGAAAGCAGTTGTGCTGCTAGTCATCAGACACTCGATGAGCATTTTTAAATATGTTCTCAGAGAATCCTATTCCAAAGAAGTGCTTTCATTAAGTTATATGCCACTTCAAAAAATTGTCTGTGCTTCTAAATAAGTGGGTTAGGTGGCCAGTAATAATAAATGGAAGTGCGGCAGCATCCTGACTTAAAATAGGAAGAGAAAGAGAATACAGTGTAGAGATCTAGTATTCTTTCCTCTTTAGCTAGTAGAAAACAAATATATCAAGGAAATTGCATGATTGCTTATGCTTTTGTATGAAGGTACAGTCATCCATTCTCACTGCCCCCTACAGGCTGATTTACAATGTGACACTGATGGTCTGTCTCAATGCAGGTAGTTTATCTATGATGACAGCCATGAAACAGGGAGATAATATTTTTTTCAAAAGTAGTGTACAAAAGAAGAACATAAAGGAGTCTCAGTACAGCAGACTTCAGGTCAGAGCAAGGCATAATGCTGCCCAGAGAGCCTTCCAGATATACAGAAATGGAAATAAATAAAACTTCACGGAAAGAGGTGAAGTTGAATAAGTATTTGTAACTGCTGAAATCATGATATCATCTATTTTGGAACATGACTAATGGGAATGAAGAGAAAAAGCTGTGGCTCAGTTCATTGATATATGGCAATCTTCCCATCCATCTGAAAGTCTAATCGGATTACAGGGACTGGATGATGAATGCTCAAGTTGTTCATCTGGTAAGTAGGAAAGGCTGTAACAACAGCTATAGTGCATAGATGAGTGTGCTTTCTGTCAGTTCTTGAAACAAACATATGGCACATGGAGAAACAACGTGAATAGTATATATGAATGCTGTACAGAAATGCAAGCAAAAGCAACCTGTTGGAAAATAATGTTAATTAAAAGATTCACTTTTCAAAATCACATCAGAGTGGTTTCCATATTCTAGTAAAACATTAAATCCACCATAGGTATTTCCTACAGTCAATGGACTCTGTACTATTAAGTCTGTCTTGAGTATCAGAATCCAGGTACCTGCATATATTTACAGAATAAGGGGTTTTGTATGGAGAATACTAACTTTTGATGATTCTAAAGTGGAAGAGGAAGTGAAAATTGAGCTTTCTTATACCACCTTAATTTTGGAGGAGCTGCATTGTACAGATGTTGTTGTTCTAGGGAAAGAAAAATGATTTTTAAAAATCAAGTCATTATTACAAAATCTAAAGGGACATACAGGTGACCTATAAAGATAAGTTACCAAATTCTAGAACCTTTACATCTCAGCAGCCCTCCATTTCCATGTTGTGGTACAGACAAGAGCAAGGTACGCTGAAAATCATATGTAGTGGAAATACAGATAAATGCTTTATTAGTAATAATCTGGAAGTGACATACACAGCCATCATTTACAAAGTGGAAAAACCACACTAAGGCAGGTTGTTTTTCCCAAGGAAGGGAACAGTTTTGTTTACCCCCCATCCCAAATCCAAGAAACAGCGGCGGTGTGGACTCTGTTATTATCCTTTTGTCCCCTCCACAATTTAAAAGCCTAATAAACATCCAGATTTTAAAATCACACTACATTACAGTCCCCTTATATCCTGGCATTTGTCAGTTTTGAAGCTATTTGTCACTTAATGCTCCAAGATAATAAATATAAAGAAACAAATTACTTAATTTAAAGGTGCAGAATCTTCTTGGCCAATAAATAGGATTATAAAATGGAACATAAACTGATCACTCAATTAGTCTTAAGAGAGAGCTTGACAAATATTAGTGGGATTTTATGATAGGGATGATTGTGGGTGGGGGCAGGGCCTCCCTTGGTGGTTCCTTTTTATTCATCTTTTATGTTCCTAAAAATCTAATGCTTCAGGGCTTCAGACAGTCAATTTGCAGAGGACAGGAAGGGAGTCCCTTTGCCCAGCTCTCATGCATTCGGTTTGGTTTATTTTTTGTTTTTTGTTGGTGACAGGAGGGAGTCTTCTTTCTCTGAAGCTTCAGAGATTGCCACAGCTGGAGATGGATGTGATGAAAGTGGAAATTTTCTGTAGCCTTTTTGTGAACAATATGCATGTCAGTTGCCACATTTGGCCTGCGTGAACTGTCTTAACCTTTGCTAATCTAAGGACTTCCCAATGCTGTACTGCAGTTGACTATTAAAACCCAGTCTGTTTTGAAAAGGATACATGCTGTAGCTGCAAATACTGACTGACATGCATTGATCCCTGAAGGTGTGAAAAGTCTCTGAACAGGCATCTACCTTAGCTGGACTTGCTTTTCAGAGCTCACAATAAGAGACAGATATGTTGGAGTCTGAAGGCCTCTCTCTGTCTCATAGGTGTTAAGGCTACATGGCTCACCCGTGTGGAAAAATGTGACCCGTGGCATGCTAAAGGAATTACTCCCAGGGGAGTGTTTAAAGGTTGGGGTTCCCATGCTCAGGGTCAGACTGATCACCATATTTGGGGTCCAGAAGGAATTTTTCCCCAGGTCAGATTGGCAGTGACCTTGTGTTTTTTTGTTTTGTTTTTGTTTTTTGCTTTGCTCTGCCATGTGGGCATGGGTTACTTGCTAGGCTTATCTGAGTAGCTGCTCAACGTCCTTGTCATAGTGTTTGCAGCATGACTTCAGCGGTTTAGGTGCAGTGGGGTCACCAAAGATAATGAACCTGGCCTGAATGAACTGCTCCAGCTGGCTGAGGATGCGGCTGGACTGTTCCAAAATGGGGGAGGCTCAGGCCAAGGCCTCCTCAGTGAGCAGGCTAATGATGAGCCCTCAGTCCTGGTCTGTGGGGAATGCTTGGGGACGTAGCAAGAAAAGGAGTCAGCATAGGCTTAGAAAACTCAGAACTGGACAAGATCACCATTAAATGTGTCTGGGAGCAGGGCCTTCAGCTCCTGGGAGGCTGGAGCCAGAGTTGTCAGTGAAGCCACCTGGGTTTGTGGGGCCACATTCTGCACCTGCAGGGTGGACACCTGCCTGCAAGTTCTGGACACCTGCCTGCAAGTTCTGGACAGCCCCTATGAGTTCTGCCAGGGAAAAACTGGCCTCACTGGGGTCCATGCTAGTGAGAGGGGCCCTATCCTTTGTATTGGTCTGCTCAAATTTCTGCTGACAGGACTGTGAGTAGTCAGGCCTAGTGGTTTAAATGAGAGTTTGGCCTACCAGTTAGAACTGGGTCTAGGCTGAGGGGGCAGAGTCCAGAATGAGCCAAGGGCCAATACATGATAATCAGTCATAAGCCAGCGGTGGAGCTGAGGATTGAAGCCAGAAGCAAGAGAGGAACAGGGGCTAGAGTCAGAGCAGGCAGAGGGCTGGAACTGGAGCAGGTTCAGAAACAAGGTCAGAGCAGGATAGGAATGGGGCAGGCGGTTGAAGCAGGACTGGAACAGAGGAGGAGCAGGGACTGGAAGGAGGCTGGAGCAAGGGCTTGGAAGCAAGAGCAGGACAAGTGCTGCTGCAGGCATGGTATATGTTGATCAGCTGTTGATCTGCTGTGGGAGCCAGGATTATAAGCTGGGCTGCTAAACCAGCAGCCATATCAGGTTCTATGGCTACTCTGCCAGTTCCAAGGCAGTGCAGCTGGGCTCATGGTTTCCTAGTAGCCAAGTTAACTTGGGAGCAGGACACCAGCTGGTCTGGCCCCTGATACTGACATACACAATCAGCCTCCCTTCCTCCAAAACTACTACCCCACAAACAGACACAAAACAAAACAACAAAGAACTCAAATTTGCTCATTTCTACAGCAAGTAGGGGGTGAAAAAAGGGATGGGCCTACTTAAACTCTGTTCCAGACTTCCCAAAGATTGTGAGTATTTGGATTAGGGGTTTTGGTTTGGCCAATTTCTAATACGAAAATAGGGTAAATTCCAGACAGCTTCTGCATAGATGCAGGAAGAAAAGGGATGGCACAAGATGCTTCACACTGTCCATTTTTCAGCTGCATGGGAGCCAGGATCCCACGGGACAGTGTGTGTAATTCTTCTTGACAAGCCTATCTACTGTGCACCCCCTTCTCATGCACCTGCAGCACAAACTGGCCTATGATCAGCAGAGTAGATATCATAGAATCATAGGACTGGAACGGACCTTTGAGAGGTCATCTAGTCCAGTCCCCTGCACTCATAGCAGGACTAAGTATTATCTAGAGCATTCCTGACAGGTATCTGTCTAACCTGCTCTTAAAAATCTCCAATGATGGAGATTCCACAACCTCCCAAGGCAATTTATTCCAGTGCTTAACCACCCTGACAGTTAGGAAGTTTTTCCTAATGTCCAACCTAAACCTCCCTTGCTGCAATTTAAGCCCATTGCTTCTTGTCCTATCCTCAGAGGTTAAGAAGAACAATTCTTCTCCCTCTTCCTTGTAACAACCTTTTATGTACTTGAAAACTGTTATCATGTCCCCTCTCAGTCTTCTCTTTTCCAGACTAAACAAACCCAATTTTTTCAGTCTTCCCTCATAGGTCATGTTTTCTAGACCTTTAATCATTTTTGTTGCTCTTTCTCCAGTTTGTCCAAATCTTTCCTGAAATGTGGTGCCCAGAAGTGGACACAATATTGCAGTTGAGGTCTAATCAGCGTTGCTTACAACACTCCTGCTAATACATCCCAGAATGATGTTTGCTTTTTTTTTTGCAACAGCGTTACACTGTTGACTCATATTTAGCTTGTGGTCCAATGACCCCCAGATCCCTTTCCACAGTACTCCTTTCTAGGAAGTCATTTCCCATTTGTATTTGTGCAACTGATTTTTCCTTCCTAAATGGAGTACTTTGCATTTGTCCTTATTGAATTTCATCCTATTTATTTCAGACCATTTCTCCAGTTTGTCTAGATTGTTTTGAATTTTAAACCTATCCTCCAAAGCACTTGCAACCCCTCCCAGCTTGGTATCATCCGCAAACTTTATAAGTGAACGCTCTATTACCTAAATCATTGCAGGGTTGTATGGAATAACAACTTTGATAGATATGATTGGGAAGGAGTCATCCTTTATGCTTTGATTATGATAAGCAGCATCCTGAAGCTTCATACACCAATGGTTTTTAACTGTCAACAAATTTCATAAAAATGTATGTGCTTAATGCTGTATGGGAGGAAGAGAACTGATGGGGAAGACACCATACAATTATTAGACTTGGTAGGATGGACTATTGATAGACTTAGGGAGAGCTTGAACTGGGGATGGTGGGGGGAAAGGGGGAATCAATGCTTGATGGCACGTCAGGAGAAGGCCTAATGTATTTGTGTTGAGCTAACTGATGGGTTTTCAGGGGGGCTGGTGAAATTGGGAAGAGGGCTGTATAGAGGTTTTGAAATATATTCAAATTTAATGTAGATTTTGTAACTCTAAGAGGCAAAGCCCATGTTTGAGAAGGCATTTGGGGAGAATTAAGATGGCTATAGAGAGATCTTAATTTTTGTCCAGAAAGAATATAGGGGATGGGAGGTTCTGAATTATAATATATGGTTGACCAGTGATTGTTATGTTGTGAAGGGTGAGGCATAATGTGTTGTTTTGGCTTTGTAATTATTTTGTATTTTTAATTAATACCAAAGGTGCCTAGAGTTTCATATAGGCATTCTTTTATGTTGTATTTATATCCAAATGTATTTTCCCCCTTTCTTCCATTCCTCCTCCCATCAATTTTTAACACAGTATTAAAGCATTACAAAAGTTTTAGGCTCTCCTTCCAGGCTGGCTAACCCTGCAGTAGATATACTGTTCTACTCTCTCCCACAACCGGAATTGAATTAGACAGTATAAGCAGGTTTGTTAGAGACAATATTGTCTCGGACAAAACAACAACAAAACCCCCCAAAATGACATAACAAAGCTCACCATAGCCTGTTTGCTCATTCTGGACACACGACCTACCAACAGACTTAGTAACTAGTAACTTTTCAGTATTCTAAGCATAGCCAGTTGCTTCCATATACAAACTCTCCCAGCACTGTACAGCTTGCATCTGTTGTAAACTTGCACAGGAAAAAGTGAGAGTGCTTTATAGGATGCATGTGGGATGTACCTGTCTTGCAGAAGGTATAGTAAAGCTAACCCTATCAAATGGGTTTGGGAATTAATTTAGAACAAGGAGGAATTTCACCACTTGCACAAGCATTGGATACACTATTCTATTTTGAAATGACAACTCAAAACACCAGTGTGTCATGTTTTTATATTCCACACTGGCAGAGTAATTTTCACTTCCTATTCTCCATTTCTGGAGGCAAGCTACATTTCACAGAAGTAGTACAGTGGTGGCTGACAGCAGGGCAACTTGTTATTGGAGCACTAGCATGGCAAATTGAATTACACTCTGGGTTAGGATGCCCCAGGACTTGCTTGTTGCTTGGCTCATAAAACTTTAGGAAAATGTCAGACTTTACGGAGAGATGGTCTGAGAGTCTTGTCTCTATTGGTGCTCACTCTAAAAATGGGGTGGGTTTTTTTTTTAAGTGCATCTAAAAGAGGAGGGAAGGAATGTATTGGCTGGAGTCATGCATGGAGTGGCTAGATGCTCTTCAAACATCCTCTACCAGTGCACTCTGTCTTAACTGCAGTACCCTTTGCTATTACAGTGCCAGAGCTGACATGATGCTGCAAATTATGAACCAACGTATAAACTGTAGTATTCTGAGACTCAGTCAAAGGCAACTAAAGTGCAGAACTGTGCAAAACATTCATGTGAAACCTACTGAAGTATGCCCTGGGTTGGTGGGTAGTTCCATTTAATCACCTCAGCTCATGCTCATGAAAGATCCAAAATCCCAAACCTCTTTCCCCCCTCCCCCCCAATTGCATTTCCTCACTCCCTGCAGCAATATTTCTCCTTCCTCAGCAAGCCCTGGGACTCCTCCTCCATCTTTGCCTCTGATGTGTTTGGGGGCTCAGTGACTTCCTCATTCTTCAGGGATCATTGGGTGGCTGCTCTCTGCCAGCAGGCTCTTTATGGGTTACCAAGTAAAGGATGATAACCAGTTCATAGAGTGTCCTTTGCATATTTCCTTCATGCTGTACAGTGAGTAGGAACATGCTATAAGGTGAATAGAAAGCTGGCTAGATTGTCAGGCTCAACGGGTAGTGATCAATGGCTTGATGTCTAGTTGGCAGCCGGTATGAAGCGGAGTGCCCCAGGGGTCGGTCCTGGGACCGGTTTTGTTCAACATCTTTATTAATGATCTGGATGATGTGATGAATTGCATCCTCAGCAAGTTTGCAGATGACACTGAGCTGCGGGGAGAGGTAGATATGCTGGAGGGTAGGGATAGGGTCCAGACTGACCTAGACAAATTAGAGAACTGAGCCAAAAGAAATCTGATGAGGTTCAACAAGGACAAGTGCAGAGTCCTGCACTTAGGAAAGAAGAATCCCGTGCACCGCTACAGGCTGGGGACCGACTGGCTAAGCAGCAGTTCTGCAGAAAAGGACCTGGGGATTACAGTGGACCAGAAGCTCGATATGAGTCAGCAGGATATGAGACTCCAGTGCCGAATAGAGGGGAATAATCACTTCCTTCACCGTTGGCTGTATTAGTAAGAGCATTGCCAGCAGATCGAGGGAAGTGATTATTCCCCTCTATTCGTCACTGGAGTCTTGCATCCAGTTTTGGTCCCCCCACAACAGAAGGGATATGGACGAATTGGAGAGAGTCCAGCAGAGAGCAACAAAAATGATTAGGGGGGTGAGGCACATGACTTACAAGGAGAGGCTGAGGGAACTGGGGTTATTTAGTCTGCAGAAGAGAAGAGTGAGGCGGGATTTGATAGCAGCCTTCAAGTACTGCCGCTCATTGGGGTGGTTTAATTATGCCAGCAGGAGAACACTCTCCCAATGGCATAAAGCAGGGGTGGGCAAACTACAGCCTGCAGACCGGATCCAGCCCATCAGGGCTTTGGATCCAGCCCATGGGATTGCCACCCCTGTGGGGCCATGGGCCCCCAGGCCGCTCCTAGAAGTGGCCGGCACCACATCCCTGCAGCCCCTGGAGGAAGAGGGAGCAGAGGGCTCCGCACACTGCCCTAGCCTGCAGGCACCGCCCCCTGCAGCTCCCATTGGCCAGGAACAGGGAACCACGGTCAATGGGGGCTGCAGGGGAGGTACCCACAGGCGAGGGCAGCCCTGAACTCCCAGCCCCCTGTCCTGAGCCCCCTCCCACACTCTGTACCCCTCCCTGCACCCCAACCCACTGCCCTGAGGCCCCTCCCACACTCCACCCCCTCCTTCACCCCAATCCCCTACCCTGAGCCCCCTTGTACACCCCGCACCCCTCCTGCACCCCAACCCCTTACCCTGAGCCCTTTCCTGCACACTGCACCCCCTCCCACACCGCACACTCCCTCCCGCACCTGAACCCCCCGCCTCAGCCCTACATTCATGGCCCTGTATGCAATTGCCCCACCTAGATGTGGCCCTCGGGCCAAAAAGTTTGCTCATCCCTGGCATAGAGCGACTACATAGGAGACTTTAGAGAGGCACAGAACAAACATCCCTAGGTAAATTGTCCCAATGGTTAATAACCCTCACTGTTAAAAATACACACAGTATTCCTAGTGTGAATTTGTCTAACTTCAGCTTTCAACCATTTGATCTCATTATGTCTTTTTCTCCTAGATTAAAGAGTCATCTATTATGAGAAATCTCTTCCCTGTGTAGACACTTGTAGGTAGTGATCAAGTCACTTCTCAGCCTTCTCTTGGATAAATTAAATAAATTGAGCTTCTTTGGTCTCTCACTGTAAGGCTTGTTTTCCAGACCTCAAATCATTTGTTAGCTCTTTTTTTAACCCTTTTGAATTTTTCAACATCCATTTTGAAGTGGTGACTCCAGAACTGGAAACAATATCACAGTAATGATCTCAATAATGCCGTACAAAGAGGTAATACCACCTCCCTACTCCTACTTGATACCCCCTTTCATATACATCCAAGAATTATGGTTGCCGTCTTAGCTACAACATTGCACGGGGAGCTCATGTCAAATTGGCAATCTACCATGACTCCTAAATCATTTTCAGAGATGACTCCTTTCCAGGACGCAGTCTGCCATCATATAAGTTAACTTTTATGCAGTTAACATTTTACACCTTTTAAATGAATTTAGATGATAGATAAAATACCTAAGGATCTAATGCTTGGGAAAAGTTTTTGAAAACACATTTTGTGCAAAAGCAATAAAAATTTAAATCTACAATGGAAAGTGGTGAATTTGTGGCCATTTTTTTACTTGGAGTTCAGAATGAAAATTCACTAGTATTTTAAGGACAATAAAGAATTGCATGTGACTGGCTTAGATGCATACATTTTTCTGATCTTCTTTCGATGTCTTGTCATTAGAGACTGGTGAATACTGAAAAAAGTCTGAATATTTATTTGAAAATTTAAACTAGTAAGTTTTCATTGTGTTCAACCCTATTGGAGGTTTGCTTTCTGTGAACAGTCTTATGAATGAATGCAGAGTGAATTTTTGGTGAATACTCATAAGGGAAAATTTTAAATTAATAAACTTTAAGTATTTGCCCTGGAAGCCTGATTGTAAGAGTTATGCTCATCCTCATGGAATGGCAACACACCATGTGACCAATATATCCCATCAAAACTAACTAATGCACATCAAATTGTGAACTCTATCAACAACCTGCTTGTGAACAAGCATCAATGTTACAAGTGGGCTTGGCTAGGGCTGGGTGCTACCAGAGCTCAGCAGTGGATGTGCACAAGATTTAAACAAATATCTGGATCTCAGGTGGATGTAGCTAGAAGCTGGAGCAGTGTTGACAAAGTGAGAGAGGGTGTTAGCCACTCCTTTTTAATAAACTGAATAAATATTACCAGTGGGCATTGGTGGAAGCCCTCATAGTCCGGCAGCTGCAATGGCAGAAAGGCAGATGTAGATTTTAACTCCATTACTCTGTGTCAATGTGATAGGTGCATCTGAAGAAGTGTGTTTTTTACCCACGAAAGCTTATGCCCAAATAAATCTGTTAGTCTTTAAGGGGCCACTGGACTCCTCGTTGTTTTTGTGATAGGTGTGTGTAGCAAGGTGCTAGCAGCCCCATAGTTCAGCTTTAGCCAAGAGCTTTGTTTCAGAGTAGAACCATGCTTCTAATCAATTGTGCCAATGGATTCCAGTAAGATAAGTAGAGGATGTCAGTTGCTGAGTTTTCATAGTCTCTCACAGACAGAATAGCGGAAACTCTAAATTCAGCCAATTAGTATGTTTTAGTTCCTTCGTTTTCTACTGTTAGACTACAATTCAGAGAATAAGAAGCTATGAAAAACAGTACAGTATCAAATAACTATGCTAAACTCTGTCGTGGGCATTTTAATATACTATATTTTAATATATTTTATATAATAAAAAAGCTAAATTTTGTCTTCGACTCACAGAGCAGGAGTGATTATGCTAAGAAACATGCCTTCCTGTGTTTACTTTCCTTTAGAGCTTTCTGCATAGCTGTCATTATTTCCTGTCCCTAGTCCCCATTAAAAAGGTTTCACAATTTTTCTTTGTTAAACATACATTTTTAATGTTAGACATTTCACTATAATCAATCCACAAAGCAAGGGACCCACTGGAAGTTTCTATGTTCTCTAATACAATTATCGTATATTTGACCATTATTTACCAAGTTAAATCAGGTTCAAGTAGAAAGGTTTTCTAAGTGCAGTTATCCTCCCAGAGCAGTGAAATTTAATTAAAAGCATATTTATTTTTTCAATCAGAAGATGGGGGTGGAGTAGGAAGTCTGCAGATGTCTAAGTATTGGTAGCTAAGTGCTTATAAAAGGAGTGTTACTGTGATTGGGTTAAGTCACTCCACAGTCATTGTTATTGCAGTGGTGGAAACAGCATAATTTCTCTCTAAATTGAGCTGCAGTGAGGTAGCTTTTGAAAGTCACTATCAAGCTTCCAAGAAAATGTAATTCAGTCAGGGCTGTCCCTACCCATACACAAAGTATGCAGCTGCATAGGGCACCAGGAAATTTGGGGCATCAAATTTCCTGGTGCCTTTCACAGCTGCATCCTGCTCTAGCCCCTGCCCCGCCTCTGCCGCATGGCTCCTGCCCCTTCCCGCCCCTTCCCCGCCCCAGATCTGCCTCTTCCCACCCCTGCTCCGCTCCAGCCCCGCCCCCACTCCACCACTTCCCCAAAGCCCTGCCCCTTCCTGCCCCAGCCCTGCCCCACTCTCCTGTGGACTGCAGCAGGGGCCAGGCCTGCACTCATCAGCAATGGTAAGAGCAACTCGGCCGCAGCTGCGTCACTGATGAGTGCTGGGGAATGGTTCCCCGCTGCCCCCAAGCCAGCCCCTCTTCTCTGTGGAGGCCTGGGGCCCCCCACACCTGCCCCCCTGTGGGGGGGCTGCGTAGAGCCCCAGAATGGCTAGGGACGGCCCTGAATTCAGTATTTGTTTTTAGTACTCTTAAAACTGGTCTATATTGAAGAGGGGGAAAGGTTTGTTCAACTGGTTCTGGCACACTGTGTTTAAACATGGATACCTAGGTACTTGTAAGGCCTATACTGTAACAAGGTTATGCCCTGTCTTCGCTCATCAGGGAAACTGCGTTTAAACACAGGCACTCCTTTAGAGGTGGGTACATGAGACCTAGTGTGGAGCTACCCACTCTAGGTCTCAACCCTATGGAGAGCTCTCCACAGGGCTTTAGGAAGTGGCTGACCTGACTTCCATGTAAAAAGGAAATGAGATCCATGCATGGACACTGGGCACATGTGCTTTGGGGGCAAGGTCCACATTTAACTTGCTGTGTACACACAGCACATCTGTTTCAGTGCACACTTGTAGACCTATTTAAACTGAAGTCAACTTGTTTTTGAGAGTTTTTCTTTATCTTTGAAAACTACAGTCAAAAGTCAATCCAAAAGAACTTAATTTAAGAGTCAGTTTAACATAAGCTAAGCAAATCCATATCTTCAGCGATTAAGAGCAAACCTACTATATACACTCAAAAGTGCAATTTCCAAACAGTTGTATTTTTGTTTTATTCAAACAAAGGAAATTGTTTGTTTCAAGGTTTCAAGGTTCAATGCCATTTTTATTGTAGCTCTGTCTTAAAAAAAGATAATTAGATTTTTTTTTAATCAGAAAAGTTCCTTTTCCCTTTTTCTGTTCTCATAAATAGCTTATGACATTTTGTTTAAAGTTTTGTCTCTGTACAGAGAGCAAGCATGAACTTTAATTTTAAAAATGAATATTTGGAAAGTGAATACAGCTCATTGGAAATTTGATGTCAAAATGGTTTTTCGATGAAAAATGTCCAAATGTTTCAAAAAATATCAATTTTGATTAAATTTTGTTTTAAAAAAACAAATGAAGAATTCCAATAATGCTTTTGATATTTTTGGAACAGAACATTTTGAGTTTTCATTTTGAAACTTTTTTTTCACCCAGAAAAAAATTCAAGTTTAAAAAGGTTGAAATTGGAATGAAGTGTTTTGATTGATCTGAAATGCTTTTGTCCCAGAATTTTGTTTCACTGGAAATTTTGAATGTTTGTTTTCTTTCTCTTTTGGAATGAATTCTAATTTGTGGACTCCCACACAAAATGGACAATTCTGCTGAGTTCTTCTTAGGGTGACCAGCTGTCCCGATTTTATAGGGACAGTCCTGATATTTGGGCCTTTTTCTTATATAGGCTCCTATTACACCTCACCCCCGTACCAATTTTTCACACTTGCTGTCTGGTCACCCTAGCTCTAGTGTTGAGTGTCTGAAGAATAGGAGCTTTTAACTGAAATTGTTCTGCCTTTTTAACTATAGCAGGTGCTTCCAAATACCTTCTATAAAATGTAATTTCAGAAGTATTTAATTGATAAATACTTAACTGTAATTTTATATTTATCACCCAAATGTAAGAAAAGTTCACATAATTTGCACTATAAAGTCTTAACTGCTGAAGATACGGATTTGCTTATCTTATATTATGTTAAACCGACACTGTTAAATTAAGCTCTTTTGAATTGTCTTTTGACTGTAGTTGTCAAAAATAATGAAAAACTCCCCAAAACATGTTGACTTCAGTTTCCCCAAGATTCCTGACCTTCTCTAGAAAAGTCCAACAGACATAAGAGAACAGGAACTGCAAAAATTAGGGTGACCAGATATCCCGTTTTTAAAGGGACAGTTCGTATTTAAGCCATCCTGCAGTGCCCCGACTTTTTCTTAAAAATGGGCAAATTGTCCCATATTTTCTGTCTCCCCCCATCAGTACTGGTGGGTCCTGCCACTGGCTGGATCCCAGCTTGGCAGCCATCCGCCCACAAGCAGTGAGTGGGGGGGTCCAGTGGCCAACAGTGGGGGTGGGTGTGCAAGGCTGGTGGCGGTGTGAAGCTGCAGCACGCGGGGCCGGGCCGCTCCCTCTGTTGGTCCATCAGCACAGCCCCCGCTGCGTGCCAGCTCTCAGCCAGCAGGGACCCACCCCCTGTCCCGTTTCCTGCCAGGACTGGCTGCGAGCTGCGGTGGCTGGTGAGTGTGGGCAGGTGCCAGATGGTAGCCGGTTAAGTGTTGCCTCTGCCGCCCATCCATCTGCCATTTACATGCTGTCCCTCTCGCTGTCCTCTCCCTGCTCTGCCCCTTCACCCCTGCAGCTCCTCCATATCCATTCCTGCTCCCAGTGCTGCGTGGAGAACCAGCCCCGATCGGAGCATTCAGCTCACCAACAGCCTGGTCGACAGACTCCTCCTTCCTGCACTGCCTCTGGCTGGGTCGGCACCCCAGGAAAGCCCGAGACCCTCTGGCCTGGGTACTGGCCAGGAGGAGCTGAGCCTTGCATGTGCCAAAGCCCTGCACAGCGCTGGCACGGGGAAGCCTCTCCACCCCTCAGCTCAGCTCTGGAGTGGGGGGAAAGCAATTTCCAGCCTGCTCGTGCCCCAACCCTGCAGGCTCTACAGCAATCCCCCAGGTAGGAGCTTAGCACCAGCTTCACCACCCCCCTCCACCTCCGCTCTGGATCCTGTCCCCAGGGAGAGCAGGGCTGCTCCGTCCCCTAGACACTCTCCCCTGCTGAGCCACCTCTCTCGCCAGGTTTACTGAAGCCCCTGCAGTTAGGGTCCCTGGACCCTGGTACACAATGCAGCCTTAGAGTTTAACCCATTCCTGCTCATGCTGTAGCTGGGGGACAGGAGGTGGCTGGGTTATGTCTGTGGCCAGCAGCAGCCTGGAGGTGTTAGCTGCCTTTCCACGCTGTGTGGGCAGGAAGGGACAATCTGCTTCCAGTCACTGGGGATTTGGGGAGGGGGGCGGGGGAGAGGAAGAGATGAGCTCTGCAAAGACACGAGCCAGGTCATCCCTTCCCCCTGGGCCCCCTGCGGCTGGAAGCAGCTCCCATCCCTTCCCTCCCGCACAGTGCCGAAAGGCTGCTGCTGGCCATATTCTGGTGTGAACCCTGGCTGAAATCTGGGAGGGGGGCATGTGACCCTGCATACCCACAATTGTTGCCTCGGGAAGACATGGCACCAGGAGAGGCGGGTCCATCCTGGGGGCCCAGCCCGGCATGGAGGGCAGAGAGCGCCGGCCAGGGGGGGTTGGGTTGGTTGGCCACTCCCCCCTGTGTGAGAGAGGTGTACAGGAATGTGCGTGTGTCACCTCTCCCCGTGTGAACGCTAAAGTCTTAAAGGTTAGAAGGTAAATAAAAAGAATCCAAATATGCAGTATTTCTTTTGAACAGGGGCTCAGTCAACTTGATGTTAATTTGACTTGTTTGTACTGGATAGTTCTGACTGATTGCTATTGAACTCACTTGAATACAAGTAACTTTACCAGGTTTCCTGTATTCAGCATAGGAAAATATGGTCACCCTAGCACAAATGAAGAGATGGCTAGTATGCACAGAACTTCAAATTGTTTGTGCTTTACTCCAGATGATCAGGGTCAGAGATAAGAACTGGAGTATTCATGAAAGCTTCAGTGGTTACTGTGGCAGATAGAGGGCAAGCACAAATCTTGAGGGAGAACAGAAAACTAAGCAACATTTACTTAAACACAGCAGGAATGAGAACGCCAGGGGGCTGTATGAATCTTAAGGGAAAAAATTCTTGGGATGACTGGAAAATGGAAGCCCAGAGAGCACTGCTGAAGGCTACTTCCCCTTAGTTAGTATTAATTAAGCACTGATAAATGTTCAGCACCATAAAAGGCATAAATTGAAGAAAGTTACAAATACTCTCAGAGGATCAGTGCGGATGGCCGGACCTCTGCATCCACAAACTGACTTCAGTTGGGCTTCTTGCAGGATTGGAGAGTCAGGGCTTAGCTACACTTACAGTGCTGCAACAGGGCAGTTGTGCCCAGGGCCTGATTAATTTTGGGGGGCTCCGGTGTCCAGACCATGGCCATGCCCCCCACTCCGCCCTTGCTCAACCTCTTCCACCTGAGGTCCTGCCCACTGCTCACATGAGGAGGTAGAGAGGAGGGAGCAGAAACAGGGAGGGGAGGGTGGAGAGAGGAGCTGGCCCATACCAGCTGGCTCAGGCTCATGGGGCTTGGGTTAAGGAGCTATTTAATTGTGGTGTAGGGGTTTGGGCTGCAGCCCAAGCTCTAGGACCCTCCCACCTCACAGGTTTTAATTGCAGTGTAGACACACCCCATCAGGTCATCCTGTTGACAGCAAATGCAGAGGTGTTATAACCCCAGGACATTAGAGAGGAATCTGTTTAGAAGGTGGAACACATTTGTGTTTCTGCTCTCAGATTCAATGCCTTTTCTCCATTTAGAAACTTATGTGGCTCCCTTATGGTTTATCAGCTGTATCTCCATCAATTTAAGTGAGGATTCTTCTTGGGTAAAATGAAATTGGCTGCTGTGATGGGGTGTCGACCCCACACTTGCCCTAAAAGGGTTAAGGCAGATTAAGAAGGGAGGCTAATTAACCCAACAGGCCACACCTGAGAGGAATCAGGTGGCTAAACAATCCCCAGATGAGGAGGAAGGAGCTGAGCTGGGACTACAAAGACAGGAATTAGAAGCAGAAAGGCTGCTGGGAAAGTCTGGGAGGAGTCTTTGGAGGCTATGGGGACAGGTAGCTCACAGTTTCTCCCTGGGAAAAGGGAGTTAAGCGGCTGGCAAGCCTGGAGTGCCAGATTGTAAAAAAAAAAAAAAAAAAGGGCTTTGGGAAAAGCAGTAAGGCCTAGAAGGGAATGGACCTTAGAGGCTGACTGGAGGGTTCCTGAGCCAAACCCAGATTAGAGGGTAGGCTTGGGTTCCCATGCCAGCAGCTGAGGGAGTGGCACTATGTGGCAGTGAAGGGGAACACTGCCCAGGATTTCCTAGAGAAAGCCTTCCAGCCAGGTCACTACACTCATTTTCCCCTTCTGGGTGCCAAAGGTTGAGTCATGAAGAGGCAGCAGCCCATGGAGCAAGAGAGGGATGGCAGACACAGGGAGAGAGGCAGAGGCCCATGTGCAACTGTAGGAAGGAGTGTTGACCTGGTGAGCTATTCCCCAGAGTGACCAGGAGGAGGTGCCATCCTAGCAGTGTGTGGAGCACCCCATCACAGCTGCTACAGCCATGTTATCAAATTACCATCCCATAATGGTACCAGGAAGTGCTCAGGAGTTTGAAATGCTTGCAAGGGTTGGCAATACTGGCTTAAGGTTCAGGAAATAATATATCTTATCGATCTCCAAGAGGTTAAATCTAAAAATATGTTAAATCTCAGAAGTAAGGAAGGGTACAAGCAATTGGAGATAGCTGCAGTTGTTTCGTAGGTTAATAAGGCTTGGGAGGATGCCAGCTGTGGGCTTTGCAGAGCACTTAAAAGGCAGCTGGGGCTCAACTGAGGTTTCAGTTACATTAATCATCAGCTGGAAATACTGAAATCAAACAATTGTTGACTCCTTACCATGGAGTCAAAAGTTCATACAATGTGAACTGATACACTTATTATAAACACCCCCAGTGCTTGTCAGGGCTGGGTGAAACAAAATTAAACTGACAAATTAATCTGGAGTGGAAGAGAATAATATTTTTGCACACTCACAACAAAGTGTAGCAGTAATGCCGTTTCAGTTCTCCAGTAGAATTCTTCACATTCCCTCACTTCTCTGAATCATCAGTTAGTCCTTTCAGAAATTTAGAAAGATACTTAAAGGGCAAGGAATTTTTTTTTACAACCCACACATTGTTTTTCTATACTATGTACTGCATTCAAACACTGAGTTACATAAACATATACTCATAATGCCAAAGTAAGAAACCAAAAGACAGAAAAACAAAACATTCAAGCTGGGATGCTGTGTGATAGCACCAGAACTTTGAAATGGCTTGTAGCGGATGGTTTTGTCAGCTTGATAGCTAAAGTTCACCTCGGTCTGCAAGTGAGTGACGTTTAGAAGGCTGTGCCATTCAGAATGGCAAGGCAGTAAGGAGGAAGTATTCAGACAGTGCAGAAATCCACTTTTCCCATCCAATAAAGAGAAAATCTTATGTAACTAAATTCCATGGGGAGTTTTTGTATGACAATTGACAGCTATTAGGCTTGTTTGATGATAATTAGGTCAGACAACTATATAAGCCATTCCTTTGCTGATAACTGTTAAACTTCTAAATCAGTGCACAACAAGCCCACTTCCAGCTTCTGCTGCTTTTGGTGGGTCCTCTGCAGCTATAGCTCATCTGACTGTCTTATTTTGAATGGAAAAGTGAGTTTTTTAAAATGCAAAATAATGAAGATATCTTAGTGAAATCAGCATTGCATGCCACAGCATGTTGTCCTATCCAATCAGTTTATGAATGAAGATGCAGTCCCTCCTTTTGATGCTTTATTAAAAAAGAACGTTTCACTGAAGCCAGTCATTTGATTGGATTAGTTACAAACTCTAACTCACGGTTGATATGTGAAGCGCTGTGCTTACATATAATATACCTAAGATAAACCAGGTCTGATCCTCAGTCTATATGATGATAGTATGCTGACTTCTTACTTTTTTTTTAATGTACTGAAACAAAGAGCCATGCATCAGAAGACAATCAAAACCACTCTTTTTGATTGGGCAAGGAAACCATACTTAATTTGGGAATACAAGCACCATCTCTAAGCCTTGAATACTAGGAAAAGTTAATAGAATAATATCAGAGGACTTGAGAGTAACATCTAATAGACAAATGTGACTGTTAGTAATTGAATACGTTGGGAAGGATGATGCCTTTAGACTAGTTGACTGCATAAAAATATTTTGATTCAGAAAGGTTGGTTTATTATAAACAGAAGTAGATATGATGTTTTAGATTCTTCCCTATCCTCCTCTCCTGTGTCATGTCCAGTTTTTGATTGTGGAATGTCCTGAAATTCATTTTGTTTTGGAAGTAGAAATGTAATGTGATTCACTAAGAACTAGGTTGTGCAATCTACACTCACTTGAAGAAAAGGAGTACTTGTGGCACCTTAGAGAATAAATTGGTTAGTCTCCAAGGTGCCACAAGTCCTCCTTTTCTTTTTGCGAATACAGACTAACACGGCTGCTACTCTGAAACCTACACTCACGTGGTGCGTATTTATAGAAAAGTCCTATCGAAGTTAATGAGACTTCTTACTTGAGTAAGTGCTAATCAAAGTGAGTAAGGATTGCAGAATCTAGCCTTAAATCTCATAACATCCAGTTTATTCTGTACATATAAGACTGAGTTTATAGCTAATGTGAATGTTTTACTTTTAAAAAACCAACAGAATGTGCTTTCTTCCCATGGCTATGCTATCAGGTCATCATCTTTTGTTTTGTTTTAGCTTTGGCCATCACGACCCTGTTCCTGCAGTGAGCTCACTGCAGGATTGGGGCCTTATTTGTCTGTGTACCCAAAAAAAAAAAGTCTGTACCATAAGTCAATATGATTAGATATAATTTAACATCCCACTATGCAACATGACCTTCTTTCCAGAGTGTTATGACAAATCCCACAGAGAAGAGTAACAGATGATGTGGTACCATCTTACTTGTAACTAATCATATAACTTAATGTAATTATATTTAAGGTTTCTGGTTTTCAGTGTTTATTTTTTCTGATATTCTTTATTATATGACAATTATTACTGCTTGTATATTTGTATATTTGTTTTTTGTTTAGAATAAAAATAATTTTTAAAAAAATCCAAAGTTTCTTAGTACAAGTTTTCCTCCACTTAATTTTCAAATGTAAAGACAGCTCTGGCATTTGGCATTGAAAGCTGTATAATTGCACATTCAGCGCCTTCTGTGTTTATACGTGTCATTTACCTTCTCAATAACAAATTGATACAATCTGCAGAAAGGTTAAAATAACAAAAAAAGACATTTACAAATAATAGTGCTTGCTTCTTTTGAAAAATGAACTGTGAAAAATGACTTCCATGTAGTTTACAGTTTAAACTTAAAACCAGAAATCTTAATTTCAATACATTGTATAAACTGGCAAAAATAATATTGCACTTCTCATGTTAAGAGGACACACATGATTATCTCGCACCCTCTCCTCCCCCCCCCCCCCATTTTTTCCATGGTAAAGAAATCATCATAAGAACTGCCACACTAGTTCAGACCATCTAGGCCAGTATCCTGTCCCCAACAGTGGCCAGTGCCAGAGTTTCAGGAGGAGTGTACAGAACAGGGCATTTGGAGTGATCCCACCCCATCTTCCCCTGCCGGTTTCTGGCAGCCAGAGCATGAGGTTGCATCCCTGACCATCCTGGCTAACAGCCGTTAATGGACCTATCCTCCATGAACTTATCTTGTTCTTTTTTGAACCCAGCTATATTTCTGACCATCACAACATAGTATGGCAATGAGTTCCATGGGTTAATTGTATGTTGTATGAAAAAGTACTTCCTCTTGTTTGTATTAAACCTGTTGCCTATTAATTTATTTGGGTAAGCCCTAGTTTTTGTATTGTGAGAAAGGGTAAATAACTTTTTCCCCACATCATTTCTGATTTTATACACCTCTATCATATCCTCCCTTAGTCATCTCTTTGCTGAACAGCCCTAATCTTTTTAATCTCTCCTTGTACGAAAGCTGTTCCATACCCTTGATCATACTTTTTACATTCTTGATTAGTTCAAACGGTGCTGTTTTTTCTGTGATTTTCATAAAACTGGTGAATGCTTATTTGAGAACCTGTCACTCTTCTTGTATTGGAAACAATTACAAAAATATATTTGTAAGCAATGAATCCTTATTCAAATGTTTTAGTGACATCGTTGCCCTTTTTCTTGGTCGTAATACAGTATTGTCAAATGTGACAACATAAGCTAGTCAAATAAAGGGCCTGGAATGGACCATGGCCATCCAACATAGGATCAGAGCACAGCATGGAAATCTGATAGACTATGCACCAGAAGTTTACATTTTCTCCACTTTTGCAGTAGTTGGAAACTGTTAAATTTTGTCCTTCCCCCCACCCCCAGAAAAAGACGTCCAGCATTGTTTAAGATTTTGTTCTTGTTTATTTCTTTAAAAAGTAATACAGTGACAAATAAGTGAAGCTTTTTGTGAGGCAGATATCCCTCATTTTTTAGTATCTGTTGAATCTGGCAAGAAATATTTAGAAGGGTATATGTAAACTGGAAATTGGTTTATTTGATTTTGCTTGCTATTGTCAGCTTGAAAAGTCACTTCCTGGTCCTTATGGATAATACTGCTAAGTAAAACAACGCAAATAAAATTGACTGTCTAAATGACCTTATTCTAGGAAGACTGGAAAGATTCTAGGAAAAGCTGGACGTGCACAAGTCCATGGGGCCGGATGCGTTGCATCCGAGAGTGCTAAAGGAGTTGGTGGATGTGATTGCAGAGCCATTGGCCATTATCTTTGAAAACTCATGGCTATCGGGGGAAGCCCCGGACAACTGGAAAAAGGCTAATGTAGTGCCCATCTTTAAAAAAGAGAAGAAGGAGGATCCTGGGAACTACAGGCCAGTCAGCCTCACCTCAGTCCCTGGAAAAATCATGGAGCAGGTCCTCAAGGAATTAATTCTGAAGCACTTAGAGGAGAGGAAAGTGATCAGGAACAGTCAGCATGGATTCACCAAGGGAAAGTCATGCCTGACTAATCTAATTGCCTAATCTAATCTAACAGTGGACGTGTTGTTCCTTGACTTTAGCAAAGCTTTTGACACTGTCTCCCACAGTATTCTTGCCAGCAAGTTAAAGAAGTATGGGCTGGATGAATGGACTATAAGGTGGATAGGAGCTGGCTAGATTGTTGGGCTCAACGGGTAGTGATCAATGGCTCCATGTCTAGTTGGCAGCCGGTATCAAGTGGAGTGCCCCAAGGGTCGGTCCTGGGCTGGTTTTGTTCAATATCTTCATAAATGATCTGGAGGATGGTGTGGATTGCACCCTCAGCAAGTTTTCAGATGACACTAAACTGGGAGGAGAGGTAGATACGCTGGAGGGTAGGGATAGGATACAGAGGAACCTGGACAAATTAGAGGATTGGGCCAAAAGAAATCTGATGAAGTTCTACAAGGACAAGTGCAGAGTCCTGCACTTAGGACGGAAGAATCCCATGCACCGCTACAGACTAGGGACCGAATGGCTCGGCAGCAGTTCTGCAGAAAAAGACCTAGGGGTTACAGTGGACGAGAAGCTGGATATGAGTCAACAGTCTGCCCTTGTTGCCAAGAAGGCCAATGGCATTTTGGGATGTATATGTAGGGGCATTGCCAGCAGATCGATCCCCTCTATTCGACACTGGTGAGGCCTCATCTGGAGTACTGTGTCCAGTTTTGGGCCCCACACTACAAGAAGGATGTGGAAAAATTGGAAAGAGTCCAGTGGAGGGCAACAAAAATAATTAGGGGACTGGAACACATGACTTATGAGGAGAGGCTGAGGGAACTGGGATTGTTTAGTCTGCGGAAGAGAAGAATGAGGGGGGATTTCATAGCTGCTTTCAACTACCTGAAAGGGGGTTCCAAAGAGGATGGCTCTAGACTGTTCTCAGTGGTAGCAGACGACAGAACAAGGAGTAATGGTCTCAAGTTGCAGTGGGGGAGATTTAGGTTGGATATTAGGAAAAACTTTTCCACTAGGAGGGTGGTGAAACACTGGAATGCGTTACCTAGGGAGGTGGTGGAATCTCCTTCCTTAGAAGTTTTTAAGGTCAGGCTTGACAAAGCCTTGGCTGGGATGATTTAATTGGGGATCGGTCCTGGTTTGAGCAGGGGGTTGGACTAGATGACCTCCTGAGGTCCCTTCCAACCCTGATATTCTATGATTCTGTGATTCTACATTTGTTGCCCTTCTCTGAACCTTTTCCAGTTCCACTATATCCTTTTTGATATGGGGTAACCAGAACTGGACAAACCATTCCAGGTGTGGGTGCACCATGGATTTATATATTGGCATTATGATTTTTTTTTGGTCATTTTCTATCCCTTTTCAAATAGTGCCTAACATTGCATTGGAAGTGATGCTGTATACTGAACTGACGTTTTCAGAGAATTATCCATGGTGATTTCAAGATCTTTCATTTGAGAGATAACTAATTTAGAACTCATTATTATGTATGTGTAGTTGGGATTATTTTTTCCAATGTGCATTATTTTGCCCTTAAATACTGAATTTCATCTATCATTTTGTTGTCTCCAAGTTTTGTGAGGTCCCTCTGTAAGCTTTCACTTTGCTATCTTGAATAATCTTAGTCAGCTTTGTACTTAGCTATCTTGAATAATTCTGTATCATCTACAGAGTTTGGCACTTCACTGTTTACTCCCTTTTCAAGATCATTAAGGAATATGTTGAACAGCTTTCTGAAAATGCAAGTACACTACTCAAGAAATTCAAGTCAATTGGAACTGCTCAAAAATTATAAAAATTCATTGTTCACTGAATAAGGCTTGGTCTATACTATCAACCTAACCACCAGTGTAGACAGTGCTATGTCGACAGGAGGGCCCTAAGACCAATTACCAAGGCATTATCATTGACTGACTATTAAAGGAGTAACTATTTATGAATTCTTGCCATGCTCCCATCAGTAAATCAGTATAAAAAGACGCCTAATTAAAAAAAATTATAGGCACTGAATCTCTAGTAACAAAAAGGCATTTTTCTTAAAGATCCTCACTTTAAAGCATCTTCATTTTCTGACAGAATCTTTTGATCTTAAAACCATAAACAAAGGAGTCCCTTTATTTTAGTGGAAGACATATAATTGTAGACTTCCTAATGAAACTTAGGCAACAGAATGTTTACAGATCTGTTTTCACAATCAGTTTGAAGATTCACAATCCAGATACTTGAGACAATAATATCTTAACATTCTTTGTCTAATTAAAAGTCATATACTACCCTAGACCACAGTAACCATTCAATTGTTATAAACCATTAACTACAGCTCTTCAAATATGAGATTGAGGGCACTAGAAAATAACAGTAGTAGAACATGCCTAGAGGAAGTAACCTTCTCCCCTGTAAAGTGTATAAACGCAAGTTAGGATGGTTATGGGAATCACTACTTGTAGAGTCTCTGGTGTTTAATAGAGTCATTGTTCAAAGAAAAGGATGTTCCTTAGTGGCAACAGAGACAAATCTGTGCCCACTACTATATCAACAGTTGAATACACCCTGAGAATATGGCACAATCCCTGTGGATGAGGAATGTTGCACCATTTGAGCTGGAATGGGCCATATCCCCTTGTCTACAAAGTTAGGTTTAATGATAGACGAGGAGCCTCTGCTTTCTTGGGGGGGCAGGGGTTATTTCTGATACTAGTTTATGATCCAAAGTTAGCATCATTCAGTTTTGGTTAATACAACAACTACTTTATGGTGTAGCTTGCTTGTATTCCCTGTGATTTCTATAGACCTGTAAAATGGCCTGCCTGTCCAGTACCACCACCTTCTGGCCAAGTGTAGCTCTGCTGAGGCCTGCCTCTCTTCCTCCTCAGCGGTCAGCAAAGGGTTCACTTTAACAGTCCAGGAAGAGCCCAGCCCGTGCTAGGCATAAGCAGACTAAACAATTGCTTTGGGCCCAAAGCAACTCAAGGGGGCCCTCTATTAATTATTAGTATGTGTTGTGTGGGGAGGCCCCCAAAATATTCTTGCTTAGGGCCCCCAATGGGCTAGCACCAGCACTGAACACAGGAGCCAAATACTGTAACATAAGCCAAATATTATAACATAAGCATGTCTCCCTTCAGTAAAGCTCCCCAAAAGGGGCACTTTAACAAAAGTTTAAAGGCTGTTACCTCAGAGCCCTGGTTTGGACTACTCAAGATTGAAAGCTCCCAAAACAGGGAGCTAGGCCAGAGATTACCATCCCTTTACCAGCTGTACAATTTCTAGTACATACATGTACACACACACGAATGAGACTCCTTGATTATATGCAGGTGGTTCTGTTTGCAGCTCCTGGTTGGCCTTTAAAAGGTCATACACTCCATCACAGTATTTAGGACTTTTGTGTGGTGGAGTGAATTAAGTAAACAAGGATATGTGATGATGACATCCACTAATAAAAATAATTTTGGAAGGCAGTCTTTTATTCAGAGATTAGTGAATATGATTTCCCTAAGCTCCACACTGCAGATCTCTTAGGGATTAGCTATTCCATTATTTCAGGGCTAACAGATGGTAAAAATACTATTACACTGCTTAGTTTACCTGGTAGAGAAAAATAACACAGTGGAAGGATAGTTCTTCAACTGAAATTTCTGCTTGGTGCCATAAAGAGTTCATGGATGTATAATGCAGAGAAGAGCTCTGTTCATAACAGGTTCTCCCTAGACAATGAGGAAATTAGTGGACCAGATTTTCAGGTGCTGTAAATCAGTGTAGCTCCAAAGATGAAGCGATGCTTCTTTTACAACAGCTGAGGAGCTAGCTCCATTATCTTTGAATTAAACCAGCAGTTCTCAAACTTCATTGCACTGTGACTCCCTTCTGATAACAAAAATTAGTACATGACCACAGGAGGGGGGACCAAAACCTGAGACTGCCTGAGTCCCGCTGCCCTGGGTAGGAGGGGGTCAAAGCCAAAGCCTGAGCCCCACCACCCTGGGTGGGGGCGGAAGCCAAATCCCAAGGGCTTGGGCTTGGACCCCAGGTGGGGCTTGGGCTTGGGCTTGGGCTTGAACCTCGGGCCCCATCAAGTCTAATGCCAGCCCTGCCGATCCCCTTAAAACAGGGTCACAACCCACTTTGGGGTCCCGACCCAAAGTTTGAGAACAGCTGCATTAAACTATTCACTGAAGATACCCTTGTTAACCTGTATAGTATTGTCTCTTTTCTCCCTTGTTATTGCATAATGTTAAGTTGAAAAACAAATCTCAAAACATACTTCTTCATGTAACTAGTTAGATGTCTCCGGTTATACATTTATTTATTTCTTTGTTTTCTCTTGCTTTGTTTTACTGTTTTCCTAATTGTGTTACAATTTTAAAAAAAATAGAATGAAACCCTCAGAAAGCAGTATTAGTATATTAAATGGCATCATGTTGTTTGCAATGGTAGAATTTTCATATTAAGGATTATTATAGGCACAGTTTATTAAACATGCAGCAAGATATAACCTAACAATTATTTTAGAAGGTAAATGGTATGAGTCAGTTAAGTGTTTGTGATTGAACAACAAGAGCTGTCTAGTACAATTCAACTGTACAGACAATTTATTTTGAGGTTTTTCTACTTAAGTCCATTTATCTATAACATTCTTGGTTTATTTGGTATAACAGTTTGCACAGACAGAATGGTACATCAGTATATCAGAGCCAATGTACACTCTTCTAAAATATTCATCTCTAGATGATTACTGGGAAGGAAATAGGTGAGAATAAACTAGGTTAAGAACAGACCATATCTTCAACTTAATGTATAGTTTCTCCAGTTGATAAGCACTGGTTTCATTTCAGGTGATATGTCTTCTAAATGTCAAGTATAGGATATTATTATTGCACTACCTGTTCTTCAGTCAAGCTGATCACATAAGAGTGAAATTCACTCCTATGCAGAGGGCCAGCACAAGACCTATTCATCACTGAAGTTCCACTTAAGCTTATTTTGTGCTGTAGCAGAAATACTGTCATCAACTGGCATAAGGAGTTGTATCTTTCCATTTAAAACTCTGCAGTCATAAATGTACATTCTAGGGGAAAGAAGTGGCTTTGAACAAATCCCTTCTTTTACCCCACATTATTTCTTTGTCTCTGGCTTAATAAATACTACTTTTTAAAGGTGGGAATGTTTTGTAGTTATATTAACTAATCTGCTTCCCAGACAGTAAGATACAGTATTCACTATTACACTGGCAACTGCATCACTGTCCTGAACAAACTACCCTCACAAGTCTAAACCCTGAAACCTTTACTTAAGAAAAATGGGGGGCTGACATTCTGTGCTGAGCCAGCAGGAAGCTTACAGCTGGGGCAGACAGTGGGTTTTACCTCCTTCCTCTCACTGAATCTTCTTTCCTTGCTTAGTTTGGTGTCTTGTAAACATTTAAAAACCATTTAAATTAGCATAATTTAGAAAAAAGTATGCTGGTGTACTAAAGTAAACTGTAAACGCATGTAAACTTCTGCATATCTGTCTGGTTAGGCATCTATCTATAGTCTTATATTATGTCCAATAATGTAGCATCTGTGAACCTGAAAAGAATCCTGACCCCACTGAAGTCAATGGCAAAACTCACATTGACTTCAATGGGGCCAAGGTTTCACCCCTGAGATTAAATGGCCTACAGTTGGATGTGACTTTGGGGATAGAGTAAGTGTTTATTGAAAATGGCTATTTCTACATATGTCATTATTATTTTTCTTTCCCTATAGTCAGCATTAATGTCAGGATTTTACATTTGTGGGGTGCTGGATCTCTCTTTAGAATAAACACTATTACAGATGGGATTGAATACAACAATAGAGGTACCAAAGAGGCAGAAAAGATAGCAAGGCATGTAGGCAGAGGGTAGGTATATGAAAAATACCCTATGGAAACTAGCAGAGAGGAAGGAAAAAACAATCAAAATAACAATAAGAAAGAAGACTACAAATTAAGCACCAGAACAAATAAGGTCTAAAACAAGAAAAATGTCAAGAAGAACAATTAAGGCAATATATCTGAATACAAATGCAAGAAGTATGACTAAGAAAATAAGGAACCCAGAAGTATATACATAGACAGGAGCGGTTTTAATTTCAGTAGTTTAACCAAAATATATAAACAGCAGTGTAGCATAAATTTGAAGACAGAGTGAATTTTATTTTTTTAGGTATTTAGCCTTTTTTTTCCTTCTCCTGCAATGTCAACAAGCAGACTGCAATTTCCTCAAATGTCTGCACATCAATCATATTTAGTCACATTTTCTGCTGAATTTTTCTTTTCTCTCTTGCTCTGTTGATTAATTGTGATCAATATGTTGTAAGTACTTTATACTTGGCATTTGAAAGTTGTGATTGTCCATACGACAAATTGTTTTGTTACTTTTCCCTGAGTGGAATCAGAGCAAGGAATGGAGGACGCCCCTAAGGCTTGGAGCTCTGAATATCAGTGAGAAGTAGCAGATAAGCAGGATTAAAAAATTTTAAAAATTACAAACCTTTTCCACTCTGGTCTTGCCTGAGGCATCATTCCTCCAGGAATTAGGCTATTGTAATTCTATTTTATTCTGTTCAGATTCTTACACTGCCCTCATCACCATAGAATCTAAATTCCTTCCAGACTGAACATCACGACTAGCATCTGCCACATGTGATTCTTTCTTTCTCCCCTCCTCTTCCCAGAGGGAGAATGTGTGGAAAGTTTTAGAACTAAATGTGTTGTGTGTACACTGTTCATATTAGTAAAGTCAAGGTTGACGTGTACCTCCCCCCTATACTTGGAGGAGAAGTGGTAAGGTCTGTGGTGGTTTTTAGATCCTGGGAGAGAGAGTTCCACAGTCTTGGACTGGATCCCAAGAAAGCGCTATCTTTCACACAGACAAGCTTTACCCTGGTGATGGCAATTCAGTTTGCCAGAGGAGCAAAGTTGTCAACCACAATGCTCATCCTGGAGCATCAGATGATCTTTTAAGTACTCTGGGGCCCAGACCACTGAATGCCTTGAATATAAAGACTAAGTTCTTGAATTGCTGCGTAGGATTGCCAACCCTCCAGGATTGTCCTGGAGTCTCCAGGATTTTAAAGATTAATTTTTAATTAAAGATTATGTCATGTGATAAAACCTCCAGGAATATGTCCATCCAAAATTAGCAACCCTCTGTAAGAGTTATTCCTGGGTGCAGTTTAAATTTAAACTTTCCCTCGTCATATTCCCACAGTGCAATTTTGAATGTGATCCCAGCTGAAAAGGGTGCAAACAGAATTCTATCTTGTTTCATTGCCTTTGGGCCAGAGCTCTAATGGGGGATTTGCTTTTATTGCAACGTAAGGCCCTGGACCCACAATGAGCTTCATGTGGATGGACCCCTGCACTCACACAGTCCTCCTGAAGTCAATGGGGCTCTGTGCTGGGATGGGACTTCATGCAGGTGCAGGGGTCTTTCAGTGAGGAGCTCATTCCAGGATGAGGGACTAAATTTGTATCACTGAGCATCAGTATGGCTAGGATTAAATTGCTTAAAAGCATTAATAAAGAGGGAGAGCTAAGAAAAAGGCATATTAAAATAACAATCACCAAACAGAAGGGAGATCAGAAATAAGCTATGTTTTTTTAAAAAAGCCAAATATGAGAAATGAAAGATTTCACAGGACACTAAGAAAAAGAGATTATTTTTTAGAGCACATAAGAAAACTCAAGTCTGCCAGTGAGAGAGATAGCAGGATCTCCAAGCAATAGGAAAGGCAACTGATGGACAACAGGGAGGCATTCATTTTTATAAAAAAGAATCAATTCTTTGCCTTACGACAATGAAGGATAATGGAAAGTTGGCCCAAAGAGACACAGATTTTCCAGTGGACAGAAGAAATATCATGTGAAATCAGAATCGTAGCAGGTTATGTGGGAACTAGGATATAAGAGGACTATTAAGAATCATTAAAAAATGGTCATCTATGTCAGAATTTGGAGGAAAGAGCAAAAGAGCCAAGGAAAACTTAAGCAGATATATCGATGTTTAAACACTGTTTGGAAAGAGCAGTAATAAAGAATTGAGAGACTGGAGAAAATAGATTGCAATATCTGTGTTAAGAAAAGATTTAAATTATTAAATTAAATAATCAGTTAACATAAAATCAGTATGTTGGACTTCAAACAGTAGTAAAAAAAAAAAGACAAATTAGGTGAGAAAGGGGGGAATATTTGGAAAGCTCTATTAAGGATAGTCAGCATGAATCTACCCACAAATAAGAACTCTGTACTTGAAACTTGGGACAATAATATCTAAAATGTTCATATCAGCTCTTATTTTCCTGGGCCCCTGTACTCTCTGGCTCCCTCCTATGGGATATGCAGGGGGACAAAACTGCAGAAAAAACCATGGTGTGGATAAGAGAGCCAGCTAATGTCTGCTTGGGAAAAGGGGAGATGCAAAGCAGCAACTCCATGGGAACTGCAGGAGAACTGCACTACTGCTTGTGGCAAGTTAATGTGAATACCCTTGTGTGCTCTCACGCCACCACTCCATCTCATTATGGGTCACTGAGCAGAAGGTCCAGCCATTAGCTGGTTGTGGGTCTGGGGAGGAGTGTGGCTGACCAGGTGTCAGCAGGGTTGTTTCCTCTGACAGCTGTGGATCCCCTGTGTCTGATATGTTTACTTGCATCTCACCACCATCCATCCTATGGGAAAACCACCAACTTTCATGGCTCTGAAAGCCAATCTAGCGCTCCCCTGTCTCATGGGCAGCATTTCTGTGCTGCACCTCTTAAATGATGTACCTTTAAGGAATTTGTGCAAGTTAGTGTAGAAAAAATATAACAGAATATGTCTGGAGGTAAAAAACAAGAAATCGGGATATATATTCATTGGTAATCTATTACCAAAACACAAGAATGCCCTGGGCTTATTAATCGGGAAAGCTACTCTCAAACGTTACCAGCAGGAAGAACAAAAACAAACAAAATACTGGGCAGCACAACTGTAACTACTATAGATAAACCACAGGACAATTTTCTAGCACTGTGTGATAATGCTTTGCAGCGTCATAGTATCTTTCCTCTTTGAATCTGAAAATGAGTAATATAAGGAACTAGTGGGCGGTATGTGAAGCTGGAACTAAGCAGTAAAGGGTGCAGTACAGCATAACCAAAATAATATAGGAACTGGAGAAACTTTTTATTCAAATAAGGTAAAATTTAACCCTCCTGTACCAAGCTTATGCATAGAGCAATAAGCAGAGGTGATTAGTGAAATTCACCCCCTTTAAATATGTGGTCAAGCCATGGGGTTCCAGTGCAGTCCCTTTGAGGTTGGAGTTTTTGTTTGGATGGAGGGAGAATCTACCCAGAGTTCAAGGGAAACTGAAGCTGTGGCTACATGTCTATAGTGGACACTCTACATCATAAATGAACTTCATTCATGAAGAGGAAATAATATATATAACTTTAACAACAAATTAGGTACATGATTTGGATCTTCAAATATTGTTACAGGCAATTTGTGAGCACTATAGGTCAATGAAAGGGACAACCTTGGATGGTCTCATCCTACCCTAAAATTTGCTAGATTGGACAAGCAATGAGTAGTGATGGGTCAATATAGAATTATCTATAACAGAAATTCTGAGAGAAAACTAAAATAATCCCACTGACTTTTCAACGGGAAGACAAAGATACAAAATCTTGGAAGAGCATTATTAGTGGTAATATCATACCACAGGCGTAGTGACTGGGTGGTCTGTAGGCGAGATCTGGAGCATCAGATACTTTTGAATGGACCCCAAAATCAGAGAATCATAGAACTGGAAGTGACCTTGAGAGGTCATCTAGTCCAGTTTCCTGCACTCATGGCAGGACTAAGTATTATCTAGACCACTCCTGGCAGGTGTTTGGAAATTTTTAAGAGCAGGTTAGACAATGATGGAGATTCCACAACCTCCCTAGACAATTTATCCTAGTGCTTAACCACCCTGACAGTTAGGAACTTTTTCCCAATGTTCAACCTAAACTGCCCTTGCTGCAATTTAAGCCCATTGCTTTTTGTCCTATCCTCAGAAGTTGAGGATTTTTTCTCCCTCCTCCTTGTAACAGCCTTTTATATACTTGAAAACTGTTATCCAGTGGTGCCAGAAGTGGGGGGTCAGAGGGGCCATAGTCTTCCCACTTTTTGCCACGGGGGACCCTGCCCCCTTTCCCTCCTCTTCCCCCCAAGGCCCCAGCCCCCGACCAGACCACCATGGAGCCCAGCTGAGGAGCCTGGGCAGTTATGGGAGCCGCGTGGACCCTACACCTGCCCGCGGTGCAGGAGGGGCTGAGAGCAGCCCCCAGCCTGTGTCCCCACCCCCCAAGTTTCTAGCCCAGACCAGGGCAGGTGGAGGTGGAAGGTCTGCCACTCCACACCAGCTCACCAGAGCTGCCCACATGGCTCTCCCCAACCTGGCTCTGGCCTTGGGGTGGGGTCTCAGAGCTGCAGACCAGCCAGGATAAGAGCTGAGTGGGCAGCTGTGGGGAGCCATGGACTCTCCACCTGCCCTGGGCAGGGGGCTGCTCTCGGTGGGCCCATCGCATAATGGGCAGGTGGACGGACTGCTGCGCTCACCACAGCTGTTATGATGTCCCCTCTCAATCTTCTCTTTTTTCAGACTAAACAGACCTTTCATCATTTTTGTTGCTCTTCTTTGGGAGTTCTCTAATTTGTCCACATCTTTCCTGAAATGTGGCATCCAGAACTGGACATAATACTCCAGTTGAGGCCTAATCAGTGCGGAGTAGAGTGGAAGAATTACTTCTCTTGTCTTGCTTACAACATTCCTGCTAATACATCCCAGAATTAAGTTTGCCTTTTTTTAAAAAACAGTGTTACACTGTTGACTCATATTTAGCTTGTGATCCACTCTGACTCCCAGATCCCTTTCTGCAGTACTCCTTCCTAGGCAGTTATTTCCCATTTTGTATGTGTGCAATTGATTGTTTCTTCTTAAGTGGATACTTTGCATTTGTCCTTATTGAATTTCATCCTATTTACTTCAGACCATTTCTCTAGTTTTTCTGGATCCATTTTAATTTTGATCCTATCCTCCAAAGCACTTGCAATCCTTCCCAGCTCGGTATAATCCACAAACTTTTTAAGTGTACTCTCTATGCCATTATTTAAATCATTCATGAAGATATTGACCAAAACCGGACCCAGAACTGATTCCTCCAGGACCCCATTTGATATGCCCTTCCAGCTTGACTGTGAACCACTGATAACTACTCTCTGGGGATGGCTTTCCAATCAGTTATGCACCCACCTTATAGTCGCTCCATCTAGGTTGTATTTCCCTAGTTTGTGAGAAGGTCATGTGAGACAGTATCACAAGCCTTACTACAGTCAAGATATACCACGTCTACCCCTATCTACAGGGCTTGTTACTCTGTCAAAGAAAGCTATTAGGTTGGTTTGACATGATTTGTTTTTGACAAATCCATGCTGACTGTAACTTATCACCTTATTATCTTTTAGGTATTTGCAAACTGATTGCTTAATTATTTGCTCCATTATCTTTCCGGGTACAGAAGTTAAGCTGACTGGTCTGTAATTCCCCAGGTTGTTCTTATTTCCCTTTTTATAGTTGGGCACTATATTTGCCCTTTTCCAGTCCTCTGGAATCTCTTCCTTCTTCCGTGACTTTTCGAAGATGATCACTAATGGCTCAGATCTCTCCTCAGTCAGCTCCTTGAGTATTCTGGGATATATTTCATCAGGCCCTGGTGACTTGAATTCATCTAATTTGTCTAAGTACTTTTTAAATTGTTCTTTCTCTATTTTAACCTCTGATCCTACCTAATTTTCACTGGCATTCAATATGTTTGACATCCAATTGCTACTAACCTTTTGGTGAAAACTGAAACAAAAACGTCATTTGGCACTTTTGCCATTTCCACATTTTCTGTTATTGTTTTTCTCCCCTCATTGAGGAATGGGCCTATCCTGTCTAGGGTGATGAGCTGTCCTGATTTTATAGGGACAGTCCCGATATTTGGGGCTTTTTTTTATATGGGCTCCTATTACCCCCGACCCAATTTTTCATACTTTCTCTCTGGTCACCCTAACCCTGTCCTTGGTCTTCGTCTTGTTTCTAATTTTTTTGTAAAATGTTTTTTTGTTACCATTTATGTCTCTAGCTTGTTTAATTTCATTTTGTGCCCTGTCCTTTTATAATTTTTCTACATATTTGTTTATATTGTTTATATTATTTTTAATTTGGCCTAGTTTCCACTTTTTGTAGGACTCTTTTGAGTGTCAGCTCATTGAAGATCTCCTGGTTAAGCCAGGTAGTCTCTTGCCATACTTCCTATCTTTCCTATGCAGTGGGATTGTTTGCTCTTGTGCCCTTAATAATGTCTCTTTGAAAACCTGTCAACTCTCTTGAACTGTTTCCGCCTTAGAGTTGCTTCCCATGTGATCTTATGTACCAACTCCCTGAGTTTGCTAAAGTTTGCCTTCTTGAAATCCATTATCTTTACTGTGCTGTTTTCCCTCCTACCATGCCTGCTACCATTTCATGATCACTTTCACTCAAGCTGCCTTCCATTTTCAAATTCTCAACCAGTTGCTCCCTATCTGTCAAAATCAAATCTAGAACAGCCTTTCCCCTAGTAGCTTTCTCCACCTTCTGAAATAAAAAATGGTCTCAAATACATCTTTTTATTTTTAATCCAGTCTTTTTATTTACTTACCATTGTTGTTGTTTTATTATTTTCTCTGGAGTCTGATGATGATGAATTATGAGCTCTATACCTTGACCAAAAAATTTGGACCTTGACAAAAAAAAATTGACTATCCTTGTCATACCATGTCTAGTTTTCAATTTAAGGACATTTTTGACATTCATGAATCTGATGAGCACATAGTATTAAAAAGACTTTGTCATATTTGTAATGACAGGAAAAATTATCTGTATGATTTACAGAACTTTCCAAAGGAGACTGTACATGATACATTATATAATGCCAGTTTTTCTCTTAAGGGTCAATCTTCCAAACACTTACTATCAGGCAGAGCTCATAATTCATCATTTGTAATTTAACCACTCTGAGTAGTTGCATTGATTTCACTGGGACCACTCATAGTAGGAAGCACTCAGGGTGAAATCCTGACCCCATTGAAGTCAATGGGGTACTTGCCACGCTCATCAGTGGGGCCAGAATTTCACCCTAAACTAGCTAGCGCTGGCTAAACCTGTTAGCGTTTGCAGGACTAAGTCCTAAGAGAGAAATACACAGAACAATTATTAGTCTAACTGCACTATCTAGATTCCTTACCTACGGCAGTGAATTACTATTTACAACTGGACTATGAAAGATGTCAAATACAACCGAAGATAAATGAGTTGGAGAGATACACTTGTCCATATTTTATAAAGTGCTCCTTCAAGTGTATTGTGAATTCTCAGCTGTAGATTCTAAAACCAGCCTCTCTGCTTATTCTGTACTTTTCCTGAAGTTTTTTTTAAGTATCCTTTTATAGTAATTAGAGGTATTCATCTTAAAGCTCATCTGTTTTCACACTCAGGATCTGCATTGTTATTCAATTCCTCCGTTAGAACTACTGACATTTCACCAAGCAAAAAATAAATTAATCATCCCCTTATTAAAGCTGCCATAATCTATCTTACTTGTGGTGATATAGGTGATAAGCTTGGCGTAATCACTGAAATACGTTTGCAGTACTTTATAACCCTGCTTGCACTAATTAAACCTTCTGGCTGCACTTATGTATACAACTTGTTTAGTGTGCAAAGATGGATTCTCTTTTCCAGCATATTGCGGAGATCACGATTCATACTGATTTGCAAAAAGGACCAATTTATACCAGACCTTCCTGGTCTCCAAAGTTTTAAAAAATATCATTTATATAACACCATAAATTTATGTGTACATTATAAACAGGATGTGACTTGTCTGAAGAGCTTACACTTTAATGGCCAAATCCTCTATTGATGTAAATTAATATTGCTCATTGAATTCAGAAGATCTATGCTGGTTTACTCCAGCTGAGGATATAGCCCCGCAATCAATAGAATCAAATATGATTTCTCTGATATTTTCAAGACAAAGAATCCCAAATGTGTTTGCAATGCATGACACTGTAACCTTGAAACAGTAATTAAAGCTTCATCGTTTTTTGTTTTTGTTTCCTTGGATGAAATTCAAGGCCCTAAGAACAATTTCTGCCCTGAGTAAAGAGTTGAAGTGGGCTTAAGTGGTCACTTGCTGTCTGCACTGGGTTGAATTTCACTCCATACGCATTAATGCTCTTTAGAGAAATTATGCTCCACAGCAGCTATATAATTTCTGTTTGAGTTTACATTGCTATGCAGTCTACATCAAATTAAGGGTGTGTCTGCACTTTAAACTGGGGGTTAATTTCTAGCTTGAGACATACCCATGCTAGCTCTGATTGAGCTACTGTGCTAAAAATAGTATCCCTGCCTGGGCGTGAGTGGCAGGAGAAGCTAGTTGCTTTATGTACGTCTCTGACAGTACCTACTTATGGTGGCTAAGCCTCTCCTGCCATTTGTGCTGCCATGGCTCCATTCTAATGTTAGCATGCTCACTCAGAGCTACTGCAGGTACGTCTCCTTGAGTCACCGACAGCTCAAAGTGCAGGTAGATCCTTAAAGTATAAATTTCATAACTGCGTTACCGAGAGATTATCTGAAATCTAGTTCCTCACTTTCTCACCCCCAAAATCTGGAAATGGAACAGATGACTAATTGACATCACAATTGTAGAGCTGGGAGAATTGTTCCAGTCCTTGCATGCATGGCAAACATTCTTCTGATATGATCTTTAAACAGATTACCCTTTGACTTCCATATGATCTCTTTAGTATAGGAAGTGAAAAATATTTGTGTTAACATGGAGTTGTGAATAAAAATTATGTAAAGTTCATGCATGAGATAATACAGTACCTCTGCATTCCACAGCTACAAAGATACAAGCCAAACTTTGCCTTCAATAACTGCAGTGCGGTTCCACAAGTGTAATAATCAGAGCAAAATTTGTCTCAGACTCACTATTATAAAGCAAAGAGAATGCAACGTACCAGGTCTAAGCTCCTGAGTTCAACTACCGCCATACATTCATTTATCAGGTTCATATATTGATGGCTAAATGACTTACTGTGATGATTAGCCCCTTTTCCTGGAAATATTTGACCAGTGGAACAGCATTCTGCTTGAAATTAATTAGTCGTCTTTGAGTGGCTTTGAGGTTATCATCAGGTCTCCCTTGCTGTTCCGCACGTTTCAATAACCTTTCTTTCAGCCGCTGATTGGAACAGGCCAGAAACACCACCAAATCTGGAGTGCAGATCTGTAGTGAGGATTATCCAAAAAGACTGTGTTTTAATAAACCATAAACAACAGTAACCTTTTCATGGAAGTCTTAAATATGCTATCCTTGCATATATTAGTTCTGAGCAGCTTGCTGACTTTGACAAACTCAGTAATTCTGAGTTGACTTTGCAGGGTACTTTATATATAGACATGTTTGTCACGTTTTTATTACTAAAAGTTTTCAGTACATTGTAACTAAAATTTAGATCTTAAAAAAATCTAAATATATAAATATCCCATATTCCGCAGGAAACCCCTGTGTAGTTTCCAAAAGTAAGTAATTTACTCAATAAGATGGCATTTAAAATCCAACAGTCACTACAGAGTTTACTACGGTGCAGAGCCAGAAGACAGGAAACCTGATTTCTGTTCCCAGATCCACTATAAACTTCCTCTGCAACTTCGGAAAATCTTTTATTTTTCCATGGCTCAGTTTCCTTATAGTAAAATGATGATGGTATCATCCAATTATTCTTGATTCAGAATGTTCTTTTTTTCTCATCTTTTTTTTGTGTCTATGTCAGCACATTGCCATCTCTAGATGTTTCCTAACCCTGACTTGACTATTGCAATCAGTTTTCCCTAAAGCTTTTCCTTTTTCTTAAGTCCTTATGCACTAAAGTTTACAGAGTACAGAATTCTATAGCCAGATGATTCAGTTGCAGCTGGAAGTGAGACCATATCAGCCCAATGGTTCCTCAAATTCTGAATTGTCCTTATGATTTTCAAAGCTCTTCATGGACTTTTAGTTACTTCTGTTATCAACTAGAAGTTTCTCAAGTGAGAGAGATGCTCACAGAATAAGTAAGACCAGCAGAGCCATGATAGCCATTCATAGAAAAGCTCCTAAAAGTTCTCATGAAACAGGAGTCTTCAGAGCCCACTGTTCATTGCTTTATTCCATATGATAAATACAATGGGGAAAAAAATGTCAAAAGCACGTAAGTGGCTTAGATTCTGAATCCTACTGAAAGTTGATGGGACTTAGGCTCCTAAATCACTTAGGTGCTTTTGAAAATGTTGCCCAATAGTCCTGATGCCCCTCCAGCCTAAAACACCCATTCTCCTCAGTCTACTGATTCTCATTGGATTGTGAATCCAAAGCATCATGCTCAGCAACCCTACTTAAGCAGTGCTATTTCACAAGATTGACTGGACCCCTGCCTTGATTCAAGCCCTTGTCCAGTTGTTCTGCTCTATCTATCTTGAACTTTCTCCTCTTTCTGTAACAAAGCAAGTTGCTTCCCTTTAAATCTTACCAAGAAATCTTTTTCTCTTTAGCCTTTCAGAGTGTGTGATGTTCCTGACTGTTAAGAAAGCTGGGTGCAGATCTCCATCTGACTACAGATTACAAAAGGGTTGTGTGCATTCCCACATACATTTATTTCTGATGTCCCTAAAATTCATTGATAAAATTTTAACTTCGCTGTATAGTGTGTGTGTAAAATATATGATAATATAATAGTTAATGGTCAAGAGTGTAAGGTACATGGATTATTTCCCATCAAGTTACCTATGTATAAATTGACTTTGTCTGCACTATCTAAATAAGGTAATGTTTAATAACATTAAAGGGGTATCATTAAGCATTCACATGCATTTTACTTATTACAATGTAGACATGGAATAATTTACATACCTAAAATAACATGTTTATTAGTATAATCATTCATAAGTAAGTTACTGTAGTCATTAGCACTTTATCTATGGTAGCACCTCCCATCTCAGAATTGTGCAGTGCTTAGGCTGACACATGAATTAGGCTGACACACCCATATGAGGTTCAGTACCGAAGTTCTGTCATTATTTTACAGGTGGGTAATGTGGAGAGGTCAAGAAGCAAATTTTGAAAAGTGCCCTTTAGTTATGCATGCTTCCATTTTTGGGTGTCCAACTGTAAACATCTTTGACATGTTTTTTCAGGGATGCTGAGCTCCTGGAGCTCTAGCTGAAGTCAATGGAAGCAACAGCAGCTCACCACCAAAAGAATTAAAATTGAGGCATCCAAAATTGATGTAAACATTTCAAAATTTGAGCCCAAATCACTAGCCTATGGTCATCATGCAGCAAGTCAGCAGCACAGAACCTAGGAAGTACAAAAGGGGAAACTTAGACTAGATAATAGGAACATTTTTAGGACTGTAATAACAGTAAGAAAGAAGAAAAAAAGTCAAGGGATACTGAGGCATGACCAGCACTAAGTGGACTAAACTAGATGATAAGAAAAGTTTAAAGGTAATTAATTCATTCTTTGTGCCATGGGGTTGACAGGTGGGGGATTGGAACCAAATGACTAAACACAGTCAAATATAATGATTCTTTGGTACAGAGTGATCTCTGTTGAAGTGACAAGAGCTATTCTGAATGCAAATCAATTAGCAATATTAGTTTTGGTTATTTTTAAGAGGAAATCCATTAGTTTATGGAATAATTTATATTTATAATTTTAAAACTCTTTGACATAGCTGACTCAGGTAGAAAACTGCCTATCCTTTCTCTAATCCCCTCCCACAAGTCCAAGACAGGTACCCCAACTCCAACAAAATAAAATAAAATTCATATTGTTTCAAGCTATTTTAATTGTGTAGTTAACTGGGTTCTTCTGTCCCTTCCACACACCCTATAATCAAAAGCCAAATTAATTGTGACAGCGGAATTCAGCTGCCACATTAGTGGTTTCAAAGAACATCATTACTCCCAGCACGTCCTATGAAAAGTTAATTTCTGTGTTGGACTTCTGTGCAACAGCATTCTGGTAAAAGCAGCTATGTTAAATTCAGGTGGTGGTTGTTAAGCAGGGATACGAAGAAGAACCAGAAGTTGTGGGGTTTTAATGGGCATATAGTAGTAAACAAACCCGATTTACAACATGAGATTTACTCACCCTTGGAGGGAAAGTACTATGTATTTCCAAGTCATGGAACTGTATGGCTATAGAATGTATGGTGGAAAGGTAGTATCACCTAGTGGGGTGAGCATATTAGTTGTACCCAGAACCTCCACTGCTCTAATCCTGGCTCTGCCACCGTTTTGTACTTGCTAACCAACCTTATGCAAGTCAGCTAAAACCTGATCCAGTTTCTGCTGAGAATAGCAGAGGGCCAGTATGGACAGAGACAATATAGTATTTTGGACAAGTAAATAAAATTTTGGCTAACTTTTAACTTACACAGCATATCTCCTGATGGCCACCTGTTCTGGCAGAAGTGAAGAAAGGTGGGCAGAAGGCCATGGCCTCCCCATACTGTCACCGGTTTTTCCTCTCTTTTGGTACTCCAATCCACAGCATCCTAATATAGCCTGGGTTTATCAAGGCCTGCAGCTGTTCCAAGGCCTAGCCAATGTCCGCAACTCCATGCTTTCCGCTGCATGAGGCCACCACCGGGGCTGCTCAACTGCAGTGGCTGCAATAATCTGCCCTAACCTCATGTACAGCATAAAACCGCAGAGTAAGCAACAAGAAAAAGATTCCCCAGGAAACCAATAGGTCCCAAAGAAAGAGAGGGAGAGGGTAGGACTGTGTAGTGGTTTAGAGGGCAAAGCAGGAAGATGCCTTCTGCCTGGCACCACCTTTTGTGAGCAGCCTTCCCCCCCACGCTCACTAGTCAATGTCAGTGCTTATAAGAAATACTAGATTGACCAATGGCAACTCTCCTAACAAAGGAGAGCTGCCGTGGGCTGGCAAATGCTGTGGCCCAACTAGACAAACTGGGCTGACTGTGAGGGGCCAGCTCCCTTTAGAGTCAATGGAAAGACATATTCTGGGTCTTAGTTTTCTCTTCCAAGTTTTAAAATGAGGATAAAAAGAGGGTACATCACAGTGAGTGCTGTGAGGAAGAATTAATTGTTTGCACATTGCTTTTTAAAATGTAAAGCACTATAAAAGTGTTAAGTATTGTTATTGTTAATGTTTTTTACTAACAACAGTAATAGTGTAGTAAACTTTATGCTGTTAGCACCAGAAACCCAGTAGCTAAAGCTGTTTATCCTGAAGCTTTGGCTTTTATGCTTGGAAACACATATCCACTCAGAGAAAATGTCAGTGCAAATAGTAGTTTAAAATTCTCAACACATGAAGCCTATGGTCAAATCAAGCTATTCTCTAAAAGGTTTCTTAAAAGGAAATAGTGATTCAAGGTTATAATAGATGTTAACATGTGTGGTAGGACTACAAAATAGATTCTAATTTTTGTGACAGCTCCATTAATACCCCTCATCGGTAGAGTACAAATGTTCAATCAGAAAGCAGTTGAAAAACAGTGCTACAAAATTATGTTAATTAGCATTTCGCCTTGGTATTTAGATGCAAGAAGTGTGTTGCTCACAAAAAGATAACATCTCTCTTACATGCAGATACAATTTTTATGGGAAAAGTGCAAAACACTCCAAATATTAGTGATGACTGCATCTCTTTTCTTCATGAAGCCCTGTGTTTCCTGTTTACCACTTAACCTCAGCCACAGCTATATCTTCAAGATATATGCTATGGCTTCAAGGGTGTACATATGAAGAAGGGATGTGACAAATTGCTGTGGACAAAGAGATGTGTGGGAATAATTCACTGGTGATAGATATAGGTCCCTTACGTAAAAATTAGTATGGAAAATGTTTTTGCAACAAAAGTTTTTTTCAAAAGTAGTTATAATTTAGTTGAAAATCAGCCTGCTCTTAAGATGCATTCAAAAGTACATTGCTTTGAATTTCCTAACTAGGGGACAGATTGTATTCTGAGGATTAGCATGCAGAAGTGATCCTTTGCATGCAGATCTCTCCAGCCCTGCACAGAAAGAAAAATCCATCATTTCCATACCAGTGCTTCCCCTAATACTCTTCTTTTGGGACTCAAGGATAGCTTTCTGTAGATCCAGCAATCTGTGCACAGGCAAGGAGCAGGAGGGATGCAGATACAGTCAGGATCCCATTGTTCTTGTCATCTTATAGCTTTACACTCACTACCCATCTTTAAAAGTCATAGGTGAGAAGATACCGACTGTCTGGCTCCCAGGAATGGGACCCATAGGCAGTAGGAAGGCAGAGGGCTTTCATATGGTCAGTCCTGTGTCCCTTGGGGAACTGCCAGGGTTGTGAGCCACACCCCATTTCCCATCACAGGGAGATAAGCCCCGCTCTCCATTCCTCTGAGGAATACAAAGGAAATCCCAGAAGGGAACTATGGCTGAAAAGACTAAATACATTTTCTGTTTCCTATTTTAATAGATTCATAGATCCTGAGGCCAGAAGGGGACCACTGTGATCATCTAGTCTGACCTCCTGTATAGCACAAGCCATAGAACTTCCCTAAAATAATTCCTATGGCATATCTTTCAGAAAAACATCCAGACTTGATTTAAAAATTGTCAGTGAGGGAATCCAACATGACTCTTGTATATTGTTCCACTGGTTAATTGGTCTCACTGTTAAAAATTCACACCTTATTTCTAGTTTAGTTTCAGCGTCCAACCATTTGAGTGTGTTACATTTTTCTCTGCTAGATTGAAGAGCCCATTATTAAACATTTGTTCCACGTGTAGGTAATATGTAATCAAGTCACCCCTTCATCTTCTCTTTTGTTAAGCTAAATAGACTGTGCTCTTTGAGTCTATTGCTGAGGCATGTTTTCTAATCCTTTAATCATTCTCATGGCTCTTCTCTGAACCCTCTCCAATTTATCAACATCCTGCACCTCTCTCCCATGAAGCTGAAAAAAATATATAAAGTGTCTTGGCTCCCAAAGCAGCTGGCACAGTAAAAAGAAAAACTTAAAAGACTGAAGAAAATGTATTTAAAAACTTAAGCAAAAGTTAACGCGGGGGGCAGGTTTAATTTATTACAAGGAGGACGCGAAGAATTAACCACTTGAACTATTTCCAGAGTTGAACAAATGCTGTTATGTTTGCAAAGACTTATGCTTCCAGTGGATTTATGCTCCATGATACGTGCCTAGACCGTGCACCGAGGTAGTAAAGACCCAGACTGATTCAGTGCTTGCAAATTATCCTTTCTACATTTGTTCTTAAAATTAAGGACCATCCATTTAGAAAGGACATACATATTTTATGTACACAGATAACTAATGTAAGAGTAATTAAGCACTGGAACAAATTACCTAGGGAGGTTGTGGAATCTCCATCATTGGAGGTTTTTAAATACAGGTGAGACAAACGCCTGTCAGGAATTGTCTAGATAATACTTAGTCCTGCCTGAGTGCAGAGGACTGGACTAGATGACCTATCAAGGTTCTTCCAGTCCTGCATTTCTATGATTATTTCTATGTTACACACGTATATGAACTGTAGCATATGAAAGGGGCCATACTAATTCATACATGACTCAGTACATGAACTGTTAAGACCAATATGTAAAACACATGCTACCTGTATAGCTTTCGTATATGTCATATATTTGTATTCCATGCTTTCTCTTATGCAGGTTCGGAAGGGTACAGGGAAAGGCATCTTACTCATCTGAGGCCTGATCCAAAGCCTTTTAAAGTCAATGGAAAGACTCCATTGATCTGAATGGGTGCTGGATCAGGCAGGGAGTAACTAGAATCACAATGCTTGAATTCTCTGAACTCAAGGGTGGAAGGAATTGTTAAAGGATGAAACTGAGAATTTGCATGTATTTTCCTTTGGTAGATGGCAGGAACGAGAAGAGATTGCCTATGTTCATAGTAATTTTCTCATAAATATTACCCAAATCTAAAACCTATAGGCCATTTTCTTTACTTGAGATCCAATCCCTTTGCACTGCACCAGAGGGCCATGTTCTGGCCATATATGTCCAGCAGGGAGTTCCCCTGCTATAGGGGAGCTCCCACTAGCATAAAGCTGGTAGAGGTGGTTCCTGTGCCAGCTGCTCCTGTCCCTGGTGTAGGTGAAGTGTCTAGGGAAGGTGAGGCATTTTGAGATGGGATGTGGCTGTTGTAGGGTAGAATTCCACTACACCTTTCCTCCATTGATGTAGAATCCATTGGAGGCCCCATGCCAGTGGTGCAAATTAGAACAATCAGGCGTTCTTCTAAATCTTACTGGCATAGACTGGCCCTCATGGTCAGGGAGCTGGGAATTGCATCCCCAACCCCCACTGAGTGGAGCTCAGCAGAGGAGAAAATCTGGCCATGTGTAGGCATTAGGTATTCTACTATGGGTGACTTGCTTGTTGAGTTTTAAACTAGGCAAAGAACATACAGCTTCAACTCTAAATACAACAGGTGGGTGCAGAATGGTGCCAGTCCTCTTATCTTTTATAATAAAATTTTCTGGTGAGCAAATCCAATTCTCTTTTCAGTACAAGTCTCCTCCTACTTAGACCAGTGTAAATTGGGAGTAAATCTATTGAAGTCAATGGTATTACTGGAATAAAGTCAGCGTAAATGACAGGGAGGCTTTGTAATCTCTGGGGGTACTTTTCATGTCTCCTCTTATTAGTCAGATTGCAATAGTTGCTAGTTAGAAAATTAGATGATTAAACTCTTTTTTCCTCATAGACCAAAAATATATATATATCACTAATTTGCTTCATTTCTTAATTCCTGGTACATTCTACTGGATACTCATGAGAAAACTTAATTGATAGTTCATGCACACTCATCATTAGATCAATAGTGCATTTAATTCTAATTATACTAATAAAGGTTACTATAAAGTTACTTTATGTCCATTGTGCTGTTACTCCCCATGATAATTACTGATCTGCTGTGTATAATCCCATGTCTGCTGGGTTATTAGACTATTTGCATAATTTTTCTTTTTTGTTTTAGGAAAACAAAAATGTGTTTCCAATTATGCCAAATGATGCATGCTGCTGGAAGGGGGTATGCTGCTAATTTACTTCAGTCTTTCATAACGTAGGTGCTACATGGGTAACACAATTGTTTCCCAAACATTCATATAGGTATTTATTCTGATTAGGCCTAGACTGAGAGGTGGGGCAATTGCCTAGTGGGTTAGATCTTCACACCAGCTGGAGGGTCTCTTCTCTCTCAGATACATGTGATTTGAGCATGAAATTCATGCCTGTGCAGAGGGAACTTAAGTGGGATTTAAATGGTATATAAACCATGTGCTGGCTCTCTCTGTGCATATAAATATCATCCTGGATACACTGACTGGGAGCTCTGTTACTTATGACTCTGAAGCAGCCAGCAGGGGCTCAGTAACAAGTGCCAACAGCATTACCTGCTAGTTGGCCTTTCTCCCTGCAGATCGGTATCCAAAACATATAGTCAGCAGCTCAGCCTTTTGCTCTTCCCTCAGCGTAACTCTCACTCCTGGGCGGCAGGCACCTCAAGGCGGGTAACGAGAACACACAGGCAGTGTGTTAGGGAGCAAGGGTTACTGACCATGCAGACCAAGTTTACTCTTCTGTCCAGAGAGGCTTTGTCCAGCTAGGCAGGGCTCTTATGCCTTTAGTCAAGTATTAGTCCACTAGGAAATGGTATTTTGGGGCTTGAGCAGCCAGGGACAAAGGATAAAATGGTGGGGCCAAGAGGAGATAAACAGTTGAATTTGTGGGGGGTAGTGAGCTATTTGAGATGGAGTTTTAGGAATGGGGAAAAACAGGAGAGGAGCAGGCAAGAGGAGGAAGATATATAGATTTTTGAGAGGGAAGAGGTAAATTTACTTTCTGGGCAATGGATTTATTTTAGGGGTGATGGATGAGATAGGAAAAGATAGATTTGTTTTGCAGAGTAGAGAATCTGGCTCATAACACTTTGTGGGAGGGGATGTGGGTAGTGGTGGGTGTGTAGCTGTTGGAATGAACCAAAATGCACCAAACGCAGGAGGAGTCACTTTCATCATAGATAAATAACAGCATGGTTGAATTCAAGATAGCTTCTGTTGTTCTGAAGAACAAAATTTTCACCATCCCTCCCCTTTTACTAAGTACCTGCCTTTTCTCATTAAGATTGAAATTCACCCATCAGTGGATGGTCATAAAAGATCTGTGATATAGTGGACTTGTAATTGTTCTGCTCTGCAAATCCCAGCACAGAGAACACAACTAGTGGCCATAAATACCAACGTGGGGCTGTATAAGTGTTGCAGCCACTATTCCCGTCCAAGGGTTTGAGTAACAGACCTAGAGCACCTGTAGTGCTGCCCTGAGCCTGCTCATGGGGAGAACTGAATTCTCGTCCTATACAAGTTCCTACAGTGTTCTCTGCACAAAACCTGTTTCCCTCCAGCATTGTGGAGGGAGCATGGACTCCTCCCTGGGAAAACTGTGTTTGGGAATTAACAGGTTAACCTAATTCATACAAAATGGTTCTCTATAAATTAAGAAAAACAAAAGGCTTCCAATCTTCCAGTTTGCAAAGCATATGTAGAAATGAATGTACATGTTCTCAGAGGCATCTTTAAAAGAACATTATATATATTTGATTGAAATTTAACTTCCTCAAATTAATCCATATTATCTAGCTCACACAACACAATTAAAAATACTTATTCTTTACAGCTTAATCCTTTTATTTTAACATGGAATTAAACTCTATATTCTTCATTAACATATCCATTAATTGCAATATCTACCCTACATTTCATTTCATTATTGATATATCTACCTGTTAATAAATTCTAGTCAAACTTTGGATGGATTTACTCCTGCTGAGATTAAAAAAAACCTGCTGAACTCAGAAGGAAAGAGTGATATATGAGTGAATGAAAATGGAATAAGAGTAATTGAAATTAACTGGAAAATATTGTAATTCTAAACTGTGGTTTTCCTGGGAAGGAAAGACCTACTGTCACCTCAGGGACTGGATGAGAAGGTCAAGCTGCAGTTTCTTCTTCATAGGCTATTTGAGTTCAACTCACCAATCAGAGCCATCGCATTATGGTGTCACTGGAGCTGAAGATACTTAACATGCATGAGCATGCTGCTCCTGTAGGTGACTCGCTGGATTTCAAGCTGACAGGTTAATACTAAGTAAATTGCTTTCACCTCAGCATTTTCCAAAATACGCTTGGAATTTAAATAACTTTCCAATATTTGCCAATCTAAAGGAAAGTGGAATGCCTGCTTTTAGGTTACTTATTTCTTGAGGCTCAAAGAAAGGACAAACCGGAATTAAATCAGCAGTACTGACAGCCTCAAGCATTCAAAAATAATGAACAAATCTCCAAAAAAAAATCATGAACAAATTTGGGGTTCTTTTTATTTGCTTTTTGGTTCATGTTTTCAAGCTTTTCTCCATGACCAGGAGGGCTAGAAACTTATTTTCATTTAAAACGGCAGCTGAGATTCTCATGTAATCCCATGATTCGAGGAGCTGGAATTTTAAGAATAAGCAGTAATATCACAAATCAAGTTGGCAACACTCTTGAAATAGGAAATGGGAGAATCAAAACTGGGCAAGAATCAAAGGCCTTCCTGTGAGAAAAGCTACCTGGTTAGGATGTGAGATGTTCAGTCATGAGGAGAAGGAGTTAAAGCGGAGAAATACAGGCTTTACTTTGGACATAGGCAAGTGGCTCTAAGGAAAACTGTGACTCCGAGTATTCAGAGTCTGATTTTGACACCATACTAGTTTATATCCATAATAAAATCATTTTAATTAATGGAATTAAATTAATTTAACCAAGTGGTCATGTCTGCTATTGGGTGCTGAGCACTTTTGCTGCTCAGATACCACGGTGACACGAGCCTCAGTATTACCAAAATTAGAAAAACTAGAAGCCAGTTTATTATTCTAACTAATCCAGTATCTACAGAGGGAGCTGAGACATTTCTGCATAGTCATATGGAGGTTTTGTAGACCAAGAAAATAAAATTGCGCTTCAATTCTAATTTGAAGAGTCATCTGTTCCTCTGGGCTTTAAGGTGTAAATATGGATGCCATGCAGGGAGAGCTAGCATGACTAGAGATTATTGTTTGGAGGATTGTCTCTCTTCCCCTTGATTTGTAGATCTGAAGTGATACAGAAATAATAGCCACTGGGGTAAGGAGACCAAAGCCCTGAGGTAAGTGGGGAAGTGGGATACCAGGAGGAAGCACGAGCAGGAGCAAGCGAGAGGGCAGGGCTCCTGCCTCATACTGAGAAAGAGGGACGATCAGCGAGTTATCTCAAGTGCCTATACACAAATGCAAGAAGCCTGGGAAACAAGCAGGGAGAACTGGAAGTCCTGGCACAGTCAAGGAATTATGATGTGATTGGAATAACAGAGACTTGGTGGGATAACTCATATGACTGGAGTACTGTCATGGATGGATATAAACTGTTCAGGAAGGACAGGCAGGGCAGAAAAGGTGGGGGAGTTGCACTGTATGTAGGGGAGCAGCAGTATGACTGCTCAGAGCTGAAGTATGAATCTGCAGAAAAACCTGAGTGTCTCTGGATTAAGTTTAGAAGTGTGAGCAACAAGGGTGATGTCGTGGTGGGAGTCTGCTATAGACCACCGGACCCGGGGGATGAGGTAGACGAGGCTTTCTTCCGGCAACTCACGGAAGTTACTAGATCGCAGGCCCTGGTTCTCATGGGAGACTTCAATCACCCTGATATCTGCTGGGAGAGCAATACAGCGGTGCACAGACAATCCAGGAAGTTTTTGGAAACTGTAGGGGACAATTTCCTGGTGCAAGTGCTGGAGGAACCAACTAGGGGCAGAGCTCTTCTTGACCTGCTGCTCACAAACCGGGAAGAATTAGTAGGGGAAGCTAAAGTGGATGGGAACCTGGGAGGCAGTGACCATGAGATGGTCGAGTTCAGGATCCTGACACAGGGAAGAAAGGGGAGCAGCAGAATACGGACCCTGGACTTCAGAAAAGCAGACTTTGACTCCCTCAGGGAACTGATGGGCAGGATCCCCTGGGAGAATAACATGAGGGGGAAAGGAGTCCAGGAGAGCTGGCTGTATTTTAAAGAATCCTTATTGAGGTTACAGGGACAAACCATCCCAATGTGTAGAAAGAATAGTAAATATGCAGGCGACCAGCTTGGCTTAACAGTGAAATCCTTGCTGATCTTGAACACAAAAAAGAGGCTTACAAGAAGTGGAAGATTGGACAAATGACCAGGGAAGAGTATAAAAATATTGCTCGAGGATGCAGGAGTGAAACCAGGAAGGCCAAATCACACCTGGAGTTGCAGCTAGCAAGAGATGTTAAGAGTAACAAGAAGGGTTTCTTCAGGTATGTTAGCAACAAGAAGAAAGTCAAGGAAAGTGTGGGCCCCTTACTGAATGAGGGAGGCAACCTAGTGACAGAGGATGTGGAAAAAGCTAATGTACTCAATGCTTTTTTTGCCTCTGTCTTCACAAACGAGGTCACCTCCCAGACTACTGCACTGGGCAGCACAGCATGGGGAGGAGGTGACCAGCCCTCTGTGGAGAAAGAAGTGGTTTGGGACTATTTAGAAAAGCTGGACGAGCACAAGTCCATGGGGCCGGATGCGCTGCATCCGAGAGTGCTAAAGGAGCTGGTGGATGTGATTGCAGAGCCATTGGCCATTATCTTTGAAAACTCATGGCGATCCGGGGAAGTCCCGGATGACTGGAAAAAGGCTAATGTAGTGCCCATCTTTAAAAAAGGGAAGAAGGAGGATCCTGGGAACTACAGGCCAGTCAGCCTCACCTCAGTCCCTGGAAAAATCATGGAGCAGGTCCTCAAGGAATCAATTCTGAAGCACTTAGAGGAGAGGAAAGTGATCAGGAACAGTCAGCATGGATTCACCAAGGGCAAGTCATGCCTGACTAATCTAATTGCCTTCTATGACGAGATAACTGGCTCTGTAGATGAGGGGAAAGCGGTGGACATGTTGTTCCTTGACTTTAAAAAAGCTTTTGACACAGTCTCCCACAGTATTCTTGCCAGCAAGTTAAAGTAGTATGGGCTGGATGAATGGACTATAAGGTGGATAGAAAGTTGGCTAGATTGTCAGGCTCAACGGGTAGTGATCAATGGCTCCATGTCTAGCTGGCAGCCGGTATCAAGTGGAGTGCCTCAAGGGTCAGTCCTCGGGCCGTTTTTGTTCAATATCTTCATAAATGATCTGGAGGATGGTGTGGATTGCACCCTCAGCAAGTTTTCAGATGACACTAAACTGGGAGAAGAGGTAGATACGCTGGAGGGTAGGGATAGGATACAGAGGAACCTGGACAAATTAGAGGATTGGGCCAAAAGAAATCTGATGAAGTTCAACAAGGACAAGTGCAGAGTCCTGCACTTAGGATGGAAGAATCCCATGCACCGCTACAGACTGGGGACCGAATGGCTCGGCAGCAGTTCTGCAGAAAAGGACCTAGGGGATACAGTGGACGAGAAGCTGGATATGAGTCAACAGTCTGCCCTTGTTGCCAAGAAGGCCAATGGCATTTTGGGATGTATACGTAGGGGCACTGCCGGCAGATCAAGGGACGTGATCGTTCCCCTCTATTTGACATTGGTGAGGCCTCATCTGGAGTACTGTGTCCAGTTTTGGGCCCCACACTACAAGGAGGACGTGGAAAAACTGGAAAGAGTCCAGCGGAGGGCAACAAAAATGATTAGGGGACTGGAACACATGACTTATGAGGAGAGGCTGAGGGAACTGGGATTGTTTAGTCTGCGGAAGAGAAGAATGAGGGGGGATTTGATAGCTGCTTTCAACTACCTGAAAGGGGGTTCCAAAGAGGATGGCTCTAGACTGTTCTCAGTGGTAGCAGATGACAGAACAAGGAGTAATGGTCTCAAGTTGCAGTGGGGGAGGTTTAGGTTGGATATTAGGAAAAACTTTTTCACTAGGAGGGTGGTGAAACAATGGAATGCGTTACCTAGGGAGGCGGTGGAATCTCCTTCCTTAGATATTTTTAAGGTCAGGCTTGACAAAGCCCTGACTGGGATGATTTAGTTGGGGATTGGCCTGCTTTGAGCAGGGGGTTGCACTAGATGACCTCCTGAGGTTCCTTCCAACCCTGATATTCTGTGATTCTATGGGTACTCTGAAGATGCCCATTTCCTACAGGCATTCTGACTAGCTGAGATGCACTGTGTTTTTGATATAAGTCTACATAGTACTACTTTGGGAACATTGTAGCTGCGCGGCACAAACAAGCTGATGGTGGAAACATAACTGGAAGATACTATAATCTCTAAACTATTCCTATGTTCAGGAATATTAGCATTAATTGGTTTGTTTGGCTCAACTATATTTTGTCCTAGCAAAAAGGGAGTATGTGAAGTTCAGTGAATCAAGCTTTTGGATTAGCCGAAGTGGCAAGAAGAAATGTGTTGAAGTTAGTAGGAGGAAATACGTCAGAAGTTTAACTAGAATTCACTATCAATGGGATATTTTAACATAAAAAGTCTATGCAAGAGCAGACATTGTAGTTAATGCTCATACTGTAGCATTTTGTAATTTCTTGATTAAGTAAAGAAAAGATTTAAGCCCAAAGAATGCTAACTCTTCATAATTGAGCCATATGAGCTGGAAAACCAAATAAGTTTAATTTTTAATTAAATACACATAATTTTAATATCAGATATTATGTTAAAGATGCTTCTGAGGATACATGCACTTATTTAACTAATTTCTACATGTGCTTGCAAACAAAAATGGTAGAATGCTTTCCCTACTCTTAGCCTTTGTATTTTATTGGTATGGTGAGCCATTTCTGACAATTAGTCATTAGCTTGTCTTTGTAATTACTGGGCACAAGTCCTTCATTAATGACTTGCATAATGGAGTAGAGTGTAAGCATAGAAAATTTGTGGATGACAGCAACTAGAAGGGGTTGCATGCATTTTGGAGGACAGCATTAGAATTCAAAACGACCTTGAGAAATTGTAGAATTGGTCTGAAATCAATAACATGAAATTCAGTGAAGATGAGTGCAGAGTACTACACTCAGGAAGGAAAAAGCAAATGCACAAATACAAACTGGGGAATAACTGGCTAGGTAGCAGTACAGCTGGACTGTGATCAATTGTTCTCCATGTCCATTGAAGGTAGGACAAAGAAGTAATTGGCTGAATCTGCAGCAAGGGAGATTGAGGCAGGGGTGAATGTGGGCCGGTATGGGTCGGTACGGCATACCGGTAAGAAATAGCCACCAGTACCGGCCAAATGCAGCTGACGTTAAAGCGCTGCCGCGGCAGCACTTTAACATCACTGCCCCTTCCCCCACTGTTGGTGGCCCTGACGGTAGGGATCCTACTGGCAGAGCCACCGACGGGGGGACGGGGGGGGGAGGGGGAGTAAAAGGGGCAGCCCGGCAATTTAAAAGGGCCTGGGGCTCCCGGCCACCACTGCTGCTACCACGGCAGCAGCCAGAGCCCCAGGCCCTTTTAAAATCACCGCTGGAGACCCGGGCAACACAGGCCAGGCAGCGCAGATGGGCTGGCTGGGGGAGGCCAGCCCCCAGCCCCGCCCCTTCTGCCCGAGGCCGCACCCCTTCCAGGGACCTGGAGCTGGGCCCCCGTACCAATAAGTCTTCTGTGTTACTTTCACCTCTGGATTTAGGTTAGATATTAAGATAAACTATCTAACTAAGCATTGGAATAGGATTCCAAAGGAGGTTGTGGAATCCCCATCATTGGAGGTTTTTAAGAACATGTTGGAAAAAACACCTGTCAGCATTGGCCTAGGTATACTTGATCCTGCCTCAGTGTAGTTGGCTAGACTACATGACAACTCTTCCAGCCCTACATTTCTATGATTCTGTAGTGACATTTATACCCTAACACTGCATAGAGGTTAAGTAAATCTCTTTCATTCACGGAACTCTGTAGAGTTGGCGTGTGTATGGCAGATTTCCTCTCTGTGGTCACTATTCCAGCCCATAGCCTAGCAGCCTGTGCCCTTACACACACCTATATGGAAGTTTTGGAGCACCGGATCTTGATAAGAATGGAACCTCTCCTGGCCCACCTCCAGCCTGCCACCAATAACATTCTCCACAGTAGCCTATTCAGAGCCAGTGTAGAGCCTGCCTGTCTGGTGTATCTTAGGTACAGAGGCCCCTTATGCGGACACTCTATCAAGACATCTTCCTCAGCCTCACTGCCCCACATCTCACAGGCAGAGCAAAGAAAGGGCTCAAATGGCACAGAGCACCTATGCAGGCCCTCTCAGTTTGCCTCTGATGCCAAAAGACCCAATATTGCAAAAATGTTTAATTGAATTAAACAAGGCTGTTTGTTTTTGAAACCTGCCCAGGTTATTGCTCTCTGTATCCCACCCTCTCCACATCAACTTAATCTCTCTTCCTGCTTTACCCATTCTCCCCAGTTTCCTTTATTTGTATCAATCTCCAATTCCACATAATTTAACCATTTACCCTTTTGCAAAGTCTCCTTGTTCATTCTCTCCCATTTGATCTGATATCATTATGTATGTTCTTGCAATGTGATTTAGCTCTGTGTAAACAGTGTCAAAAGGAGGGGACTCCAGTGAAAATGCTGCTTTGCAAGTGAGCACTCCTTTGGTAATTACACACTTTTACAGGCTGGTACATATCCATCCCAAGCATTCTACAGATTATAACAAATGACAAGGGATGAATTTATTACAACACTATGTTCCCGCTTCTCATTGTTGTCCCTCCCCCAAATCCATATGTTATCTATTTCAAGGGATCCTAGAGGGTCATCTATACATCCACTGTACTGTGGCATGTTCTGCATATCCCAATACAAACTCACAATATTTATTATTAATTTCACAGCACCCAAAAGTGTGCAAAGTGCCTTATAGAATAAATAACAAGACACAGCCACTGTTCTAAAGAGTTTAGTCTTGTAATTTTAAATTCAGTGTGATGAATGCTGTTGCCAAACTATAAGGTGGGGATGGGATGAGGAAGAGAAATGGTTGTTAAAAAGATCAAGATGTATACATGCTCACAACAGGTGATGGTTCAATTAAATTTAATCTTTTAAAATTTGATTGTAATAACCTAGATTGTGCACCCCTTACTCACACTGGTGGGCACTTACTCCCACGCATAGTCTGATTGACTTCAGAGGAACTGAAGTCAATTGTGTAGTATTCACCAACTGTAAGTATTCACCAACATGAATAAGGGGTACATACTCCAGCCTAATATTATTTATTTTCATTACTGGGGATTTCACCATTTCCCTTACATTTTCTACTTCCTAGTAGATCTTCTAATTAAGAAGTGTCGTCTTATTTAATCAAAATGCCCCTTGCTGCAGCTTCAACTCATTATTTCTCATCTTTTCACTTTTGGCTAATGAGAACAATTTTTCCCTTTCCTTATAAATTATGAATAGCTTCTACACACAGCCATTAAGAAAGCTTAAACATTTATAAGTTGTAGAAAACACGAGTCATGTTTTTAAATTGCAGTCTTATACAAATTACTGTGAAGCATTCAGTAGTTTGTACTTAACAATTCCACTGCACTTTCTACCTAAGGATCTCTAAACACTTTATAAACATTATCAATTTTAGCCTGAAGACTATGCCATCCCTTCAGTTATTATCCTCATGCTACAGAAGAGGGGTCTGAGTCACAGAGAGGGTAAGTGGCTTACTGAAGTTTATCACACAGAAAGTCTGTGGTAGAGCCCAAGTTAGCATTTGTCGTCATCCCCCTCTGTTTCCCTAGTCTCCTAGGATCAATGAGGGCTAACAATGTTGCCAGAAGGGTATCTTTAACACATATTAGAGGAACTTTGACAGGACAACTGAATTTTAAAAAAAGCCAATAAGATATATTTGAACGCAGCAAAAGAAGAGTTCACAAATGAGCCTTTACCTCTTCCTGCTCCCTTTCCGTGCAGATGGATTTACTTTTCATCACCCCCTCAGGCTTGACAGAGGCATAGTGGTATTAGTCACAACATCTTTAAGAGTGAAATGCACCCCTGCGTAAGGGCTTATGTGGGATTTAAGAGGTTTATAGGCCAAGTGCTGGTCCTATGTACATGGGTTAATTTCACTGTAGGATAGTTGTTGGGGTATGAAGAACCCGTGCACTGTAGTTCCTGCCTATTCCTCCACTCCCATCTCTTTTCATTCTTCCCTTGCCAACAACAGAATCAAACAACAAAGTCATAGCACCAAGAAGCTTCCTCCGTTTCACCACTAAATCACTGCTTTTAGTTGTATGCCATTTGTCATCATTCATCTGTAAGCTAGACAACAAACTCTTCAGGGAAGGGACTTTGTTCTCATTGGACCCAGTACAATAAAGAACCTAAGTGGTCTGTTAAATAGTGATAGATTACTCATGCTTAAAGTTAAACACTTTCTTAAATGCTTTGCTGAATCTGGGACCTTGTCTGTAAAATGCCTTATTACTGTTTAATTTTCTCTAGTTCTGTTATTTTTTAAACATTTAATTGGTTGGTGATAGTGTTTTGAGTTTTCCTCTTTGTCCTGCTTATTAGATTTTAATATACGATTTATCTTTTGTTGTTGACAATCATCAGTGTGTTATACAGTTTTAAAATGTTAATTCTTGGTCTACTCCTGCTATCTCTGCACACTCGTTTTCCCTTGATGTTTATGGGAGATTTTAGTGCACAAAGCCTGCAGTATCAGACCATATGTTCTTAAAGAAATAAATACATATACAGACTTGGGCAAAAGGCTCATAGTGAGATGAATAAATATGCTGGGCTTGATTCTCAATTACAGTAAGGCTTTGGCAGTGTAATGGGGCCATAGCCCTTTAAGGCCAAGTTACAATGCTTGAGCAAAAATGTAAAATGGTCTTAGAGCAGTGGTTCTCAACTCTGGTCCACCGCTTGTTCAGGAAAAGTCCCTGGTGCGCCACGCTGGTTTGTTTACCTGCCACGTCCGCAGGTTTGGCCGATCGCGGCTCCCACTGGCCGCGGTTCACCTTCTAGGCCAATGGGGGCTGCAGGAAGGGTGGGTAGCAAATCCCTCGGCCCGCGCTGCTTCCTGCAGCCTCCATTGGCCTGGAGCGGCGAACCGCGGCCAGTGGGAGCAACGATCAGCCGAACCTATGGATGCAGCAGGTAAACAAACTGGCCTGGCGCGCCAGGGGCTCTCTCTGAACAAGCAGTGGACCAGAGTTGAGAACCACTGTCTTAGAGTAAATAAGAATAAGGCCCAATTTTTAATGATGTATGTACTTACACTGTATGATCATTATTCTTATATATCTGTAAGTATGTTATGTAATGCATAAACCTTATATATAATGGTCACCTGCCTGGCATAACTCTCTTCAAATAACACCACTCTGCTTACACTAACTGCAATTTTATTATAAAAAGATATTTTAAACAATGTCTACTGAAAACAAAAACTGACTCAAGGAATGATGATTCGGACTAAATTTCTTTTCTTTTTTTAGTTTCCAAAATAATTAACATTAACCACAAATTTCTCCTTTTTTAATTTATAAGCAAATGTAGCTGGCAGTCAACTGTTTTCCATAATAACTATTTTGTCAGTTTCTTTTAATTTTCTCAATTTGATTTTCTGAACTTCACACAGAATTATACCTTATAAAAGAGCAATAATGAAGAGCCTCATTAGGCTGCTTTCTTTTTGTTACTTCTATTGAGGCAATTCCATTTAGAATTCAAAGTATAGAAATGATAATTAGTGCTTTTAGTGATTATGGAGCACTCTGAAATGGTTTGCTTGAAAAGCACTCTAGAAATGCAATACTGAATTGTAACCTTTGCATATGGCCATAAGGAAATATTACATGTTACAGTGTTTAATCAGAAGATGAAATAACTTTTTGCCTCACAACACTGCACCCAAGTAGAAATTACATTTACATATTTTAGATTAATTAACTTATATACATGTCTATATACATGTCTATGTCATCCTGATAGGACTCTGTACTTTACTACGCAATCATTTTATTTGACTAAATCGATTTCAATAATCAAAACTAGGCAAGCCAACAGACAACTATTTCTAAAATGAGATGACCACTACTGGATTAAGTGAGCTCACAAAAATGCAGGCAATTTTAATCTTAGCATTTGTTCCAGTCTTTTCAGCACCTCAGAATAACCTTGAGACCATTCCTCCTTGATTGTGAAGGAATTCATTGACTACAATGTGTTTCTCTTAATGAACATTTAAATTGTACAATTAAATATTAAAGGATAACTTTTTTCCCTTCCTAAATGATGTAAGAGAATTGTTAGATTTTTTTCCTTGAACTTGGGAGGATTTTCATTACATCAGCGGGAGGTTAGGCTTATTGGTTCCACTATCACATTCTGTCTTTTTACAGAATTTTCTATCTTCATACCTTAAAGTATATGCCAAGAAAGTGACCTTTTGTCAATTGTAATTATGTATTTGAAAAGATTTAAAGAGCAATGCTGAGAATCTGCTCATTAATTTCAAGAAGCTTAACAATGATATGAGACACATAAGTTTTCTTAAGAATAAAGACAGTCTCTTACTTGGTCCTCAAAGGAGAGTGCCTGTGCAACATCTCTTGGAAATCCATCAATAACTATGCCTTCTTCATCAGGAATCTGCATTAATCTCTGCTTTATCTCAGTTATGGTTGTTTCCTTTCATGGAGAGAAATAGTTTTGAAAGTTTTTTGGTGATGCATATTAACGCAGCATGTAAAAATCTTTACAGAATAAATACCAAAGAGATGGTATTTCTTAGGTGAGTTGTACCTGAGGGGCCAGTTCTCCTGTAGTAATTATTTTAGCAATTAGACTCCATTTTCTATTGCTGCTTGTATTGTGGATCTTCTTCCTTAACAATTCACCAACTGATATGTATTCAAATCCATAACGTTCTGCTATTTTCAAACTTTGTGTTCCCTTCCCACTTCCTGGGCCACCTATTGTAAAGATAAGCAAAAAATAGAGCTTTCATTCGGAATGTCAAATTCACTATGACACCTCTGTCATCAGCACCAATTTCCCAATGTACTATCAAATCAAATCCTACACTTGTTCCATGGTTAGCACTCTCATCAAAGTTCAGTGGAAGTGGATTTATTGCAGGACTGAACCTAAAGTTAACAATCTAAAATAGAATATTTGCATGAGTCAAAAAAACAGATGAGCTTGTTCTTTCTGGGCTTGATTCTCCATTCACTTACCTCCCTTTACTAACCACTTTAGTGGAGCTTTTCCTGGTTTATACAAGTGTAAGGAAGAAGAGTATCAAGGCCTCTTCTCCATTTCGGTTAAGGAAAGCTATAACAGAATCCAAATGGAGGGACAGATATTCTGATGCCCTTATTCACATTAAAAATGTACCTTAGTCTAAAAGTGGTCCCACTGAAGTCAATGGAACTACTCATGGAATAGGAGTATCAATGTCTATTCCTAAATATGTCTGCAGAAAATTCTGGAGTTTGTAAAATGAACATACTTCCAAATGTTAAACGAGCGGAGAAGGTATAAGTGAATTGGTATATTTAATGATTTCTGTCAAAGCATACACACTTCAGGTACCACAAGAATTTTAGAACCATTTAGAATTAGTTTTGTTCTTCTGTGTACTTTTTAAAATAAAGTAATACAGTGGAAGCAAATATTAATATCTGAGATAACAGATAACGAACTGGTTATGAGGGATAACGTATCTCTTCCTTATATTACCTATGTTAGTCCCATAAACCTTTCTTAAGGATTTATATAATTAACAAATACCTGTTGGAAAGATTACACCCTAGGATATTTCTCCATGTGTGCTACAAAATAGCATGACTTAGGGTTAGATAGTAGTGGGCCAGATTCTGCCATTGAAATCAGTGGGACTACTGGTGGAGTGAGAAACTACTGAGTGAGAATAAGGATGGCAGAATATAGCCCTATATATATTGTAATAGGTAATTATTAAGTAATTTTAAATATACTCTTATGAATTTGCAAGGCTTTATTACTGGCAACAGGGTATCTATTTATAAAGCACCTATCAACTGGGAATCAAAACATTTTACAAGGTTTAAAGGTTGAACAGAGTTGCCAAAGAGGGACAGTCAATTCAGTTCCCTATCCTTCAACTGGGAGATTCAAAATCTTCCTGAAATCACCTAACTGCAACAGAGCAATAATTAACAGGCAGAATAAATATAGATAATATTGTCTGATATAGCAAATTTGGTGATGGAGGAAAAAGTTTGCCTTATTCTATCAGAGCTGCACAGGATATTTGATGTGAAGAACTAGGAAAAAGATCACCCATTAATATCCCCTTTATTAATACTGAAAAATCTCAATCTTTACTCCTAAATTTTCAAAAGAGCTGAAAGAAACCACACAGCTGAACAGAGGAGGGTTTCATTCTTATCCTCAAGAAAACTTTCCTTTGCTATGAAACACATATTAAAAAGGAAGTGCACACAGTCCTGTATTTCTATGCTTTCATCTTCATTTTGTGCCCCCAAAAAATAATTAAGCCACAAATTGTAGGGTATCAAAGGTTCACAACCCCCTTCTCATATCTGAAGTAAGTTTATCAGTCAGAAAATTACACTTATACCAAACTGATTTATGAAACAATGAGTTTATTCTCTGAACTTTTCCTAAGTTAAGAGGACTAGGACAAAATTATTTCCCATGTCAAATAATTATCTGTTTTCCTCTTTTGCAGAGTTGATGTTCCTAGTTCCTTGGTATGACTTAAGTTGACAAGTATGTTTACAAAGAGGGAGGAAATTGAATTTGGTTGATTTTTTTGGATAATGTACAGAATTTGAAATGTTGGAGATAGTTTCCAACAGATGATGTATAGATGCATTGAGGATTCTTTGTCCGCTAAGCTTCAGAGCCATTCAATGGGGGCAAGTCAGCCCAATGGCTGAAGTAGCTTTTGTGGGCTGCTTACACAGTTTCCCTTTAGATGGAAAACAGAAAGATCTTCACAGCACCCTGTCATAAATATAAAGGGAAGGGTAACCACCTTTCTATCGAGAACTATAAAATCTCTCCTGGCCAGAGGCAAAACCCTTTCACCTGTAAAGGGTTAAGAAGCTAAGATAACCTCGCTGGCACCTGACCAAAATGACCAATGAGGAGACAAGATACTTTCAAAGCTGGGGGGGGGGAGGGGGGAACAAAGGGTCTGTGTGTCTGTGTGATGCTTTTGCCGGGAACAGATCAGGAATGGAGTATTAGAACTTGTTAGTAAGTAATCTAGCTAGAAATGCATTAGATTTCCTTTTGTTTAAATGGCTGGTAAATAAGCTGTGCTGAATGTATATTCCTGGTTTTGTGTCTTTTTGTAACTTAAGGTTTTGCCTAGAGGGATTCTCTATGTTTTGAATCTGATTACCTGTAATGTATTTACCATCCTGATTTTACAGAGGTGATTCTTTTACTTTTTCTTTAATTAAAATTCTTCTTTTAAGATCCTGATTGCTTTTTCATTGTTCTTAAGATCCAAGGGTTTGGGTCTGTGTTCACCTATGCAAATTGGTGAGGATTTTTATCAAGCCTTCCCCAGGAAAGGGGGTGTAGGGCTTGGGGGGAAGACGTCTCCAAGTGGCCTTTTTCCCTGTTCTTTGTTTAACACGCTTGGTGGTGGCAGCATAGGGTTCAAGGACAAGGCAAAGTTTGTACCTTGAGGAAGTTTTTAGCCTAAGCTGGTAAGAATAAGCTTAGGGGGTCTTTCATGCAGGTCCCTAGAGTTCAGAGTGGGGAAGGAACCTTGACACACCCATCCCTTGCTCCCTACATGCCATGAGGCAGGAAGCACGCACTGGAGAAAACTCCACCCTGTTCCAGGAGTGCACGCATACTGTGCATTTCTCCTACATCCAGTCTTCACCCACTTTATTTGTGCAATGGAACCACATTGATTCCACTGCATGAGGGCCTTCCATGGCCACAGAGTAGAGAGGCCTGGATTTGCTCTCTTATGAATAGGACGGCCATCTATTTGTTAAAATAAGAAAAATAAAAGACATTTGTGTTACTTCTCCATCTGCTGAAGGTCATAGAGCTCAAAGAATATGAAGGCTCTGAAATTTTCCCATGTTTTGATTTCTGCATTAGAAAGTAAGAGCAACAGGCTGAGGAAAACACCATTGTCTAGCAGTCGTATGAGGGGTATGCACCAGTAGCTATGAAAATGTGATGCTTTTTTGTTTTATGTGTATTGCCCTTTATATTTCTAAGAACTCTCCCTGTGTGCAGAGTTCAGCAGACATTTTGTTCTCAGCGCTTCTGCTGTATATCTTAGAGGAGACACACACAATATCCTCTCTCATGGAGATTGCATTTGGTCCCTTTAATATAAGTCCTTTTAGATTCAGAATCTGATTCTTCACTGCTTTGCACCTTGTGTAGTCATTTACACATATGCAAAGTAAATGCAAAATGGGCACAAAACACTACCACCAGTGTAAGTGAGAGGAGAAATCTGATTTGGCAGCAATTTACACTCATTTTGCACAGGTATAAATGACTAGATATGGTGCAAAGCATTGGAGAATCAGGCCCTGATATGGCATTTGGAAATCAGGCCCTCTTGGCACATGGAAATAGAACACCCTGACAACAAAAAACGTAATCCAGGCAAGTGAAATGCAAATGCTTCATGTCCACTGGACAAACTATTGACCTGGATTTAAATTATAGGTATACTGAGTGATTAGCAAATCTTACCTGAGGTTGAAAATTATCAGTTTGCTTGCAAATGCCATGAAGCAACAAGCAATGCTGAATTTTGTGAAAAATGTGTAATTAAGTAGTTCGTTCTTACTGAGCACATCAGACAACTGGCTGAGTGTAGCTAGAGATGAATTTTTCAAAGTAGTGGGCTGAAGAGGCACGCTTTCAAGCAGGATATGCTGGTTATTTAATGCATCAAGGAGTTTTAAGCGCAGGTCATATGAGACCAGTATTTTCTTCTCAAGGGATATAGCTTATCTAATTTTACAGTTCCCTTTTCTGTGGACAACTATATTTTCTTATCCAGCAACCAAACCTGAGACATAGTTTGCACTTGGACCATATTCTTTCCCTAACCGAAGTAGAAAGTTTACATTTAAACATTGTAGGCATCTGATTTATTCACACTATAAATATCAGTGCAGAGAGAATAATAATATGGGTTTGTCAAACAATTGACCCTCACTTCGCCTTCATACCTAAGACAAGGATGATTTTTGGTCGAGGTCTTGTAGGATCAAATACATCATACTCCTCAATTAGCTCAGCAGTTTCAGAAAGATCTGTGTCACTTTCTATGGAGAATTGGTGGATTGGAGGGAGTCGGTCATATCGTCGATAAGGAAAGTTAGGATTGTCAGGCATCACTGCAGAACAATAAAATAAATGGGAAAAAGTGGAAATAAATAGTAAAGTCAACATTACTTGTATTTTTTTATTACATGAGGTTGACACAAAGAAGACTAGTGTTGCTATATTAAGAAATATGGTGGTAACAAAATTTCTTCAATATCTCAAGTGCATTTTACTTACTAGAAGTATGTGGTATTGAGTCTCTCCACTCAGCTGGTTTATTCAATTTTAAACAATTAGTTCTTAGTTTATAAGATATCTTGAGTGTCTTTTTAAATTTACAAGCTTACATTTATGGTAAAGTACTTTTATTCTTCAATGAAAATCTGCCCTCGCAGACAGCAGGAAGGCACAAGCCTCTGAGCAGATGGCCCTCCTTATTTCCTATAGATCCCCTGGGATCCATGATTTTGGGAGTGGAAACTCCTTTCATGTTGCATAAAGATATTGGATAGGAGGAATAACTATGGCAACTTGAAAAGGAACTAATTACTGATCATTAATGTTACTAATATATGAATGGCATGTATTGATATGACAGATTTAGATTTACTGAGAAGCACCAGTTGTAATCATTTCTTCATATATGTTATAGTTAGTAAATTAATGTACAGCTCTAATAACTGTTTATAACATAAAGGGAAAAAATTTCAGTTCGTGTAAAGCAGTGTAGGTCCACTGAAGTCAATGAGTGTGTGGCTCCTGAGGACCAGTTAGAGATTTGGCCCAAATACTGTAAAGATCTGAGGCTGAATTATGTATATATGTAGATGTGTTACTCTCCCACAATGCAGCATATCCACACAACAAACATTCATCGTTTAGCTGCAGGATTATGGTGGCCAATTATGGCACGGTCAAGAGTGCTAGCAGCCAGGGAAAGAGCATGCGTCTGCATCCGCAGAGCTGCATTTCCTATGCATCGAGCACCAGGATGCCCCTTTTCAAATGTGTTGGCAAGGGTTGCATCCCCGAGCACTTCCCCAAACACTAGTTGAGGCATAATGCCTCCAGGAACCATGGCTTTGACAACACACTTCCCACTCTGCATCAAACTACTTCATCATAGGAGGCATAATTTTGATCAGTTTTCCCCCTATATAACAACCATTATGAGAAAACATAACAATCCACCCACTATTACAAACCAAAAAACAACAAACAACCACTCTTGAAAGTAGTTTTAAAATAAACCTGAAATGGTAATTTATTTAATTAAGTGCTCATTAATTGCTTGCACATTTGTTTAAAATATTTTGGCATATATCTGTCTGTATTTCTACAACTTTTCCCCCAAAGAAATGTAACATCTAATTTGTCATAGCAGTACAAAATAAAACTTGTGTACATATATATTTTTTAAATAGTGGATCTGAAACTGCCTAATATTACACTGATACACAAAATATTCAGCTCAAGGATATACATTACCATTCCTGAAAAAGGATCTTCTTGATTGTCCTCCATTGAGCGGTGGTAATGTCCTCTTTTCTTGACTAACAAATGTGTCCCATTTCACTTTTTCTGACCCTCCCAGTTCCTTCACTTTTTGTAAACAGCCTTCCAGATATTCTATTGGGTCATCAGGTTTGTAACACACTAATCCATTCAACAGACTCTGAAACATAACATCCAAAAATAAGTTATAGTTCCAAGGTTATGAAAATAAACACAAGCTTGTATTTTGAATTTTATTGCACCCATTTGTGCATTCCCTGCACCCCCAAAATCTCCAGTTCAAGTCGATGTTCGGGGCATTAAAGGAATGTAGGATTTGGGCCCACTGAGGTCACCAGTACGACTTAGAACATAAGGCTCCTAGGTATGTCTTTATTTTCCTGTTTACAAATGGAATGAAAGCAGAAAATAGTAACAAGTTTTCTTTAATCCTTCTTAGAACTACATCTCTGACTGGCAAATATATATAGTGTTTCTTGTACTAGCTAGATACGCCCTAAAGCTTATGTTTTCTAGTTTACTTGTTAGTTCAATAAAAATTTATAATTTTCTGAAAAACCAGTATGACTACAAACATTTTGCTCATATTAATGTTCGAGAGACAACACTATAATAAAAACAAGATAGATCTTAAAAGCCCTGACAGGGGCTCAAACATCATGTTGATGGATGTGGTATAAGAAGCTGAACTGACCACCAGCTACAGTCATTTAGAAAATGTCCATTGTGTAGTATTAATTGTAGTATTGCACTAATTGGTCCAGGATAAATGTGTATGAAGGGTAGGGTGGATTATGGGGTGTTATAACCACCTCTGGAGCAGACAGGATTGGTGAAAGGATACATGGGTAGATGGACCATTAGTTCCAATATGGCAATTCCTACTCCTAGCTTTTAACATATGCTTTAGGATGTAGTCCTTTCCATTGCATTTTTCAGCTTTCCTTGATTAGTGTGCATAAAATTCGGTGCTATAGTATAATACATGAAAATACCTTACATTCATGTTTCAATATTTCTCCAAGTGTTATTTTATAGCTACAGTTTATATAGTTATTTAAATGTTGCTTTTATATGCACTTGCATTTATAATATAGTAAATAATTTGTATGTATGAGTTACACCTTTTGTATAATCAAATAACTGAGCATTGCAACTATGTACATATTTCTGTGGGAGAATGCATACCTTTGTAGTACCAGAGCCTTTTATTTGCTAACACAAGTCTTGCATCTCTCTAGATGCACAATTGCCTGTATCCATAATTAAACCATGTATTTTTAAAACTTATGAATAAAACATAAACATAGCCTTTGCCCTATATATATGTCTTTTCAATCATTCATAGGGAAAGCCTTGTTTCAAACAGTATAAAAATAATATTTTCATACAGATCAGGCAGGAGATGATTTACTCAGTGGAAAAATCCACATTGTACTGGAAAAAGCAAATTAATGTTGATTAACAGATACACCAGGTAGCTTGCACTAAACCACTTCAACAATTTTATGTTTAAAAAACTCTCATGAAATAGTCTGGGTGATCGATCAGTCAGTGAATTGAGCTCTTGAACAATGGATGATCATTTATGCCTGAGTTTCTAGACAATCATTTCATTTTTCTATAGGAACTCATTGGGCATATGGGTTTTATCTAAGTGGGTTTTATCTAAGTGGGTTTTTTTAAAACCTAATTTTTTAAAAAGGGTTTGGTCACACACGACGTTTTCTACTGTTGGCTGAAGGACAAAATGATCACGGAAGAGATAATAATAGCATGCACATTCGCCTTCCAGCCAAGGCTGACAAAGCGCCCCAGAGTTACGTGGAATATGTGACTGACACACACATTCCCTAGTTCCCGGCCGCTGGCCAGGCTGGGACCGGAGCCCTGAGCGGAAGGGCGGGGGTGTTTCTGTGCTGCATGAGGCAAACCCAGCCCGGTCCGAGGAGCCAGAAAGCCCATGTTTGCAGCAGGGTCACCTGCAGGGCCGCCCCTGGCCCGGTGCTGACTGGGCGGGCGCGGCAACGCCCCGCCCGGCTCTTCTCAAGCTGAGGAAGAGGGTCGAGCGGTAGAAGCGCAGCCCAGATGCCTTCCCCGGCCCTCGGGCTACCCGAGCGGGCTCCGTCCCCTCTCTCCTGGCTCTGGGACGGGGAGCGGGCTCCAGCCTTCTCCTCCCGCCCAGCCTAGGACCCCACCGGCCCTGCCCATCCTGCCCCACTCCGCCCCCCCTTCGCCTACTTATCTCCCCCCACACACTCCGGGCCCCCTTTGGCCCCCTCCCTCCTACCCATCCTGCCTCCGCTCCGGCCCCCCCTTCGGCCCTCTCCCCTGCTCATCTCCCCCCCACGCACACTCCGGGCCCCCCTTGGCCCCCTCCCGCCTACACATCCTGCCCCCACTCGGGCACCCCTTTCCCCCTCTCTCCTGCTCATCCCCCCCACTCCGGGCCCCTTGGTCCCCTCCCTCCTACCCTCATTCCGGGCCTCCCTTCACCCCCTCTCCCCTGCTCACCCCCCCCCCCCACACACACATACACTCCGGGCCCCCCTTGGCCCCCTCCCGCCTATCCATCCTGCCCCCACTCGAGCATCCTTTCCCCCTCTCTCGTGCTCATCCCCCACACACCGGGCCCCTTGGCCCCCTCCCTCCTACCCATCCTGCCCCCACTCCGGGCCCCCCTTCACCCCCTCTCCCCTGCTCACCCCCCCCACACACACACATACACTCCGGGCCCCCCTTGGCCCCCTCCCGCCTATCCATCCTGCCCCCACTCGGGCATCCTTTCCCCCTCTCTCGTGCTCATCCCCCACACACCGGGCCCCTTGGCCCCCTCCCTCCTACCCATCCTGCCCCCACTCCGGGCCCCCCTTCACCCCTTCTCCCCTGCTCTTCCCCCCTCACACACTCCGGGCTCCCCTTGGCCCCCTCCCTCCTACCCATCCTGCCCCCACTCCGGGCCCCCCTTCACCCCTTCTCCCCTGCTCTTCCCCCCTCACACACTCCGGGCTCCCCTTGGCCCCCTCCCTCCTACCCATCCTGCCCCCACTCCGCCCCCCCCTTCGCCCCCTCTCTCCTGCTCACCCCCCCCACACACACACATACACTCCGGGCCCCCCTTGGCCCCCTCCCGCCTATCCATCCTGCCCCCACTCGGGCATCCTTTCCCCCTCTCTCGTGCTCATCCCCCACACACCGGGCCCCTTGGCCCCCTCCCTCCTACCCATCCTGCCCCCACTCCGGGCCCCCCTTCACCCCTTCTCCCCTGCTCTTCCCCCCTCACACACTCCGGGCTCCCCTTGGCCCCCTCCCTCCTACCCATCCTGCCCCCACTCCGGGCCCCCCTTCACCCCTTCTCCCCTGCTCTTCCCCCCTCACACACTCCGGGCTCCCCTTGGCCCCCTCCCTCCTACCCATCCTGCCCCCACTCCGCCCCCCCCTTCGCCCCCTCTCTCCTGCTCATCCCGCCCCCACTCCGGGCCCGCCTTGGCCCCCTCTCTCCTGCTCATCCCCACCTCCCCCGCCATCCGGGCACCCCTTGTCCCCGTGTATCCTGCCCATTCCCCTCCACTCCGGGCCCCCGTTGGCCCCCTCCCTCCTGCCCTCCCTGCCCCACTCGGCTGGCTCAGTCCCCCCTTCCCGCGCTGGGGTCCGGCCCAAGGCGCAGGAAGGGAGCTGGCAGCCCAGGGACTGCGGGGCCGGGGTCAGACGGGCTCTCGGCGCCCCGGGATGGATCCGGCGGAGTCACGCGGGTTCGCCCCGGGGAAGCGGCCCCCGGAATCGGTCCCCTGCCCGGGCTCCGCTCCTCGGGGCGGTCACTGGGCTCCGCCCTTACCTCGAAGAGCTGCGGGATCTCCCTCCGGGCCAGGTACTCCTTGGCATCGCAGGTGTTCATGCCGCCGGCTGCCGGAGAGGGGGGCGACGGCTCCGCGGTTGCTGCTCCTCCCCCGGCCCCGGGGGGCCTCCTCTCTCCCGTGTCCACGGCAGGAGCCGAGGGCTGCAGCGCGGCGCCGGCTCAGGCCACTGGCTGTGGCCGCTCCGGAGGGCAGAGACGAGCGAGAGGAGGCAGAGCCAGCCCCTTCCCCAGCTCCCCTGAGCACCGCTGCGGCCGCCCAGCCGTGTGCCGCGGGAGCCAGGCGCGCTCCACAGCTCAAGCGGGCGGTGTGAGTGGGTGGCTGAGCAGCGCACACCCCCTCCTGCGGGCTGCATCGCGCACACGGCACGGCCCCTTTCAGCGCTTCCAGGCACCGCTAGGCAGCCAAATGCGGCCACCTTACAGCTGGGTTATTAACCTGTACGTGCCAAAGGAGATCCCCCTAGCCCCAGTCCCCCTCCCCGCTGCACAGATCTGCCAGGGCATGTAGTCTGCAGACGGGGAGGAGGGGCACAGGGTCCGCTGGATCGAAAGCGTTTCCAGCGGACCACAGTGGTCAGGAAAGTTTCATAGGCTGCAATGCAGCCAGTGCAGATTGCAACCCAAGTCCAGGACGCGCAGTACTGGCACCAGCTGAGCTTCCGACCTCTGGCCGTGGTACTTAGTGCAGTTAATGATACACGTGTGTAACTGGGACACTGCTGTTACTGGGGGCCTCCAGTGGCAACCCGAAATGCTCCCAACCAGTGGAAAATCATCGCTTAGTTATTGCAGTCATCAGAAAATACATCTGTGCCATCTCCGTGTGAGTGGACGGCTGAGAATGGAGGAAGGGATGTGAGTGGAGGGTAGGAACAGGATAGCTCAGTGGTTTGAGCATCGGCCTGCTAAACCCAGGGTTGTGAGTGATTGAGGGGGCTATTTAGGGATCTGGGGCAAAAATTGGGGATTGGTCCTGCTTTGAGCAGGGGGTTGGACTACATGACCTCCTGAGGTCCCTTCCAACCCTGATACTCTATAATTATACCCATGATTACTCCAATTGGATAAATCCTATATTAACTAAATAGCAACATACCCTGTTAAGTAGCTCCTGTGAAAAATGTATTCTTTTTGGGGGGAGGGATAGCTCAGTGGTTTGAGCATTGGCCTGCTAAACCCAGGGTTGTGAGTTCAATCCTTGAGGGGGCCATTTGGGATCTGGGGCAAAAATTGGGGATTGGTCTTGCTTTGAGCAGGGGGTTGGACTAGATGACCTCCTGAGGTCCCTTCCAACCCTGATATTCGATGATTCTATGAGTGTGTCTGTGGATGAGCCGGCGTATGAACGTGTTTGTGAATACGTGCCTGTGGTACTAAAGAGATAGGGAGAGGGAGGCTGCAAGGGCAGGTACCTGTAAACACGGTGGTGAAGTCCATGTGCACTTACCAGTGAGTAACTACCTCAGTTCCAGTTAAATCTCCTAGCGCCTCCCCTCCTCTATGTGATCGATGATCCCAGCCAAGCCCTTGGGACTCTTTAGAATAAGATTTCCAGATTGGGTGAGTGCCAAAGTGAGGAAGGGTTGTGTTCACAGGCAAGCTTTGCTATTGGGTCAAGGCAGCCTAGATACTCTTTTTAGGACTATCAAATGCTGCAGGTCACTGGTTCCTTTTCAAGGACTAGACTTACCATATCAGAAAGCACTAAATGTTGTCTTGTCCTGCAATAATCATATCTAGTCATGAAGTTAGATAATTAATTTAGCATTGGGTACCGGGTCCTTTGCAAGGGCTTGATGCAAGGTGTCCAATCTGAAAAGCTTAATTTTCCTTACAATATCACAGTGAAAATGGGGACAGGTGTTAAAGCCTGCTTCCAACACACCTTGTAGAGTGGATATATCTTGGTCCCATCTCCCTGGTAAAAACCATCCTCACCTTATGTGGTACTGGGGTATTTCCAAAGGAAATCTCTAGCTACTGGGGCTGGGACAACCATATTTCCACCATGACTTTGTGTAAGAGACTTGGGAAATACAATGCTACTGTGTAGGGAAAACCAACATGTCACCTCTTCCAGAGGCGGTGTTGACAGATATGCTACTTCCACTTTTAACATGATGCATTTGAATGCAATGGGCATCTGGAACTGTATGGGAGAAGCTGGAAAAAAGCTCTGTTTACTCATTCCTAGAACAGTTAACACTTTTGTGTATGTTGGAGGGATTGAAATGTGTGTCATCTGACACATCATCCGTAAATACTGAGTGTGGTGGGGTGTTCATCCCATACTAGCTTAAAAGGGGTTAATGAGGCTGAGAAGGGGTCAGCTAAATGAATAGGCCACAGTTGAGGGGAATTAGATGGCCTAAGTAACCCCTGAATGATGATGGAGCCCAGCTGAGAAGGAGTAGGCAGGGCTAGTAAAAAATCTAGGAAGCTGGCAGCAGAACAGGGCTACAGTGAGGGAGTTTGCAGCTATTCTCTGGATGTTAGAGAGGGAGGGTGCCTGGGGAAAATAGAAACCTCAGGGATCCGGGCTTGAAGGAAGGGTTTATCAAAAGGATGGTGGAGCAAAAGCCTGGGAGAGGCAGAATAGGAAAAGGTTCAGGGAAATGACGGTAAGGTGGGATATTGCAGATCTTGGATGCTGATTTGAAGGTCCCCGAGCTGGAACCAGAAGTAGAGGGTGGGCCTGGGTTCCCACACCAGCCACTGGGGAAGTGGTACAGACTGGACAGTGCAGCAGAAGGCTGCCTGGGACAGTTGTCCAGTGAGATGTTGCTATCTGGAAGGGAAGGACTATAGGGACCTGGTTGGAGGGCCAAGCCATGAAGAGCAAGTCATGAAGTTGGAGGATGCAAAATCCCAGAAAGAGCAAGAGGGACCATGGCATGAGTGATGGAAGGAGCTGTTGGACTTGGAAGGCGCTAATCCCCACAGCAGCTAGGAGGAGGCACCCTAGTGGTCAGTGAACCCTGTTACACTGAGGCCAAACATCTAGAGGTTACTAAATCTACAGTTATTCACTTGGAATAACAAACTGTAACAGCAAAGGAAACACCAAAATGTAACCCAGAAACACCATGGAATTTAAATCACATGGTGCACAGACTACATTGATGTAGCTACTTGCATTAATGCAAGCTGCTCTAGTGCAAAGTGGGGTTTACACTGGCATGCTTTACTCAGGTAATTTACTGAATTAAATCTATTCAAATATTTCTAAGGTAGAGGGATCTAATTCTTATTAGATCCGGTGAATATTTTTATGAAATCTTTTACAATTAAAAGTTGTTTTTCTCAATAATTAACCTTTATGTGAAAAATTGTTGAGATTGAAAATTTCAATTTTTTTCTTGAAATAATCTCACATTATGATCAAAATTACTTGAATTTTTTTCATTTAATAAAACCCTGGGTTTCAAGAAAAGGAAAATTACAATAATGACTTCAAAAACAAAATATAATTTGTGATCATTTCTGTTAAAAATATTGACATTTTTCATGAAAAACAAGTCTATTTTGAATTCCCTCCCCCCCACCCAAAAAAACCCAACAACCCAGCTTCAATGTTTTGAAATTCTTTGTGGAATCATTTTTCTATTTGTTTGACCTGCATCAGAGAGAGAAATTCTACCTGCTCCAACTTCTACTGACCTGGCTGAGTAACCATTTTTTATTGGCCATAGATGTCTTACCTGCAGGCATATTTCTCTCACATGGAAAAATACTCATTATTGACAATAACAGTTGCAGCCAAACTGGTCCTGAACATTGTTTAAATACAGTACAAGGACAATTTGTATTTAACACTATTTCAGAAGCACTAGTTAAATCCCACAGGTGTAAACATAACTTGGCACCCCAGAAGCCATTTGTTTTTGTTTACTTACAGAAGCCTGAAAAACTAAAGTTTGTAGTTTACCACTCTTCTTTGAAAAGGATAAAAATGGGCAACTTCCTTTGTCCTAAAAAGCTGAAATACAGAATAAAATAGGTTGTTATAGGAATAATTCCATCAGTAGCGTTAAGTCTATTTAAGAAACCTCTAGATGTCATATAGTCCACTATTATGGACAATGGCTAATGCACAATGGAGCCAATGGACTAGAAGAGTAAGAAAGCATCTTTGTGTTGTAGGAAACAGAAGTCAGGGTTTTGTAAATAACTTAAGCTATGCTGACTGATTTCATTTTGTTAACTAATGTGTGATGACTTCCAGCACAGAAGGCATGGTTTTAGTAAGTGTGAGACGCTAGAAAGACAAGGTGTCATGTACTTCTATACCAGATATGGACTAGCTACTTGCTTATACACACCAGATGTGTTCATCATAAGGTCTTTGCGTGCTCTGCCAGGTATGGCTGAGGTTCATTTAAATACAGTAGAACCTCAGAGTTATGAACACCTTGAGAATGGAGGCTGTTCATAACTCTGAACAAAACGTTATGGCTGTTCTTCCAAAAGTTTACAACTGATCATTGACTTAATACAGCTTTGAAACTTTACTATGCAGAAGAAAAATGGTGCTTTCCCTTCATTTTTTAGTAGTTTACATTTAACACAGTACTGTACTGTATATGCATTTTTATTTTATATTTTAGTCTCTGCTGCTGCCTGATTGCATATTTCCGGTTCCAAATGAGATGTGTGGTTGAATGATCAGTTTGTAACTCTGGTGTTCATAACTCTGAGGTTCTCCTGTAAGGTATTTTACACACACTGTCACCTAGTGGCTGAGCTGTATAATACAGTTTAGCATTCCATTACATCTCTCCATTTAAGTTCTACATTCCTGCCATTTACAATATTTACACTATCATACTGTCTTTGAAGTTCAGTACTGTTAAGGAAAAGTTAGCACATGTGACTCCATTTTGGTTTGGGACCCACCATTGTTTAAATGCCAGCACATCATACACCAGGAGGAGTAATCCTTAGATACTGAATCCATGTGAAAATCCTCTTCCTTGTCTCCAGCCTGCCTTGATTTGCAGTATCTGGTTTTTGTCAGTCTCTAACTCCCTGTCTCTTGGCCTTGATGTGAGGCCTCCCATCCTGATAATAAAAGTTACTGATGCATGGCTTTAGGACCATGCTGTGTAATTAACATACTGGTATAGCACGAGGAATGCACCAAGCAGGGATAGGTGGTAGATAAGACAAGGGTTTGTTTATTGGCTAAGGTTTCCGATGCACGAGGGCAACATGCTTTGCTAAAAGGTATATAACCTTTGTATAATTTGCATTCAGGGTCCCCTCCTGGCTAGCAGGGGGGCACCACGCTTGAGCGTAATAAACTTAGTGTCTTTTGGGAACTCTGCAGTTGTGGACTTTATTTCTGTGCCTCAGCCTAGATTCGAACTGTGCGTGACCTATCAGGTATAATTCGCAGCATTGGTGTGCGTGTCCTACCAGGTGTAATTCGTAGCACTTGTGTGCGTGTCCTACCAGGTATAATTCGCAGCAGTTGTGTGCGTGTCCTACAAGGTGTAATTCGTAACAGTACATATCTCTGTGTTAAATGCCTCTGAATTGTACTGTTTTTTTTTAATTATACAACCCAAACGCAAAACAACTTGCTAAGCTGGCTTTTCATTAGTTGCAACAACTGGCTGGCTGGTTTGGAATCCTTGAGTCGTCGTCTTCTTGTTCTGCATCTCCCAGCTGTAGAGTTTGCTCTGTTGATGGTTCTTTCTGAGGAACAAACTGTAGATGTGGACAGTTTCTGTTGAACTCTCCACTGTTTGTCTTGATCACATATGATCTAGAACCAGTTTCCATTGTGGAAGGCCAATCTGTCGTGGTCCATACCTTCTGCTGCCATCTCACCTTACCCTCACCCTTCACTTTGCAAGTCGTGAGGTCATAGTACTCTCCCAGAAGAAAGTGGACTGCTCTCTCCAAGTGAGGGGAGAGCAACTGCCCTTATTGGAAGAATTGAAGTATCTAGAGGTCTTGTTCATGAATGATGGTAAGTGGGAGCGTGAGATCGACTGGTGGATTGGTAAGGCAGCAGCAGTTATACGGGTGTTGTACCAATCCATGGTGGTGAACTGGGAGCTGAGTTTTTGGACAAAGCTCTTGATTTACAGGTTGATCAATGTCCCCATCCTTACCTATGAACCTTGGGTGATGACTGAAAGGATGAGATCATGGGTACAAGTGAAGGAAATGAAGTTTCTCTGCAGTGTGGCTGGGCTTACTCTCTGAGACAAGGTGAGGAACTCTGTTATACAGGAGAGCCTTTGAGTAGAGTCGTTACTCCTCCAGATCAAGAGGAGCCAGCTGAGATGGTTCCAGTACCTGATAAGGATGCCCCCTGGAAGGACTTCCTTTGGAACTCTACCAGGCATGTCCCATTGGGAGGAGGCCCCGAGGCTGACCCAAGACATGCTGGAGGGATTATATCTCCTGGCTGGCCTGGGAACGCTGGGTAATACCCCAGGAGGAGCAGAAACCTGTTGCAGAGGAAGGGGAGGTCTGGACCTCCCTACTTTCTATGCTGCTGCCACAACACTCACCAGGAAAAGCGGCATAAAGGAAAAAGAAGAAAGAAAAAGAACAATATATGATCTGGGTGCTGAATTTTTTTCTTTATGACCGCTGGAGTTGTCTGTCCATTTTTCTTCATCCAATTTGACATGAACACAGTCACCAGATTCTAGATGTGGCAGTTATCTAACTGAGTGATGTCTCTTGTAAAAATGTTCATAAGCTCTTTTAACCTTGTTATCCAGTTTGGCTACTCTCTTCGTGTCTGGCCACTTTGGAAACAAGTTATTTTCCAAAGCTGGAACAATAGTTCTGAGTTGTCTTCCCATAAGGAGTTGTGCTGGACTATACCCAGCAGCTGCTGTAGGTGTTGATCTATAACTCAGAAGAGCAAAGAATGGATCCTCCTGCTGTAGGATTTTCTTGGCTGCCTGTACAGCTCTCTCAACCTTTTCATTTGCTTGTGGGTAAGGCTGGTAGTAATATGAGGAAAATCATATTTCATTCAAAATTAAATTCTGCTGCAGTGAATTGTGGTCCATTGTCCATCACGAGTTGTTCTGGAATATCAAAGTGAGAAAAGTGCACTTTAGTTTCTCAATAAAATTGCAACATGTTATGTCTTTCAAGTATACTATTTGTATATACCTGGAAAAATAGTTCACGATGACCAGATAATGATGTCCTTTGAATTCCTATAAATTTGTAGCTAGTCTCTTCCATGGTCTCTCTGGTAGAGGTGTTTGTGCACTGTATGAGCTGGCATTTTCTCTTAAGTTGACTTGTACTGGATCATCTTTCAAAAGTCATATAAGCAAATTCTCCAAATTCTTCCACATCTCACTAGGCCCGTTATGGCTGCTACACTGCAGTTGAGAAGGCTGTTGGCCTTTGATCCTTTAATCACGTGCACTCTGAATGTATAGCTTTTGTCTTTGTAAATTGTTTGGTGAACTGGCCCATGCAATTCATAACACCTCCAGGACGAGTCAGATGTGTCATATGACATCAACTCTGGGAAAGGTTGAAAGTGATTGTAAGTCCTTTTTGAGATGACTGTGTCATGTGACATCAGCTCCTGAGTAAATTTTAAAGTGAATAGTCTTGCCATGAATAGTCAGTTTAACTCTCTAGACAGGCTCTGTCATCACAAGTGATAAATTCCAGAAACAATGGCTTTTGACCATAGGCGCCAACTTTCCCCGGCGCCGGTGGGTGCTTGTGCCCCACTGCCCCCATCCCTGCCCCAACTCCACCCCCATCCCCATTCCAACCCCTTCCCCAAAGTCCTTGCCACAATTCCGCCCCCTCCCTGTCCCTATTGGACCCCTTCCCCAAATCCCCGCCCTAGCCCCGCCTCTTCCCAGAGCACGCTGCGTTTACCCTCCTCCCCCCTCCCTCCCAGTGCTTGCCGTGCGAAACAGCTGTTTCACGGTGCAAGTGCTGGGAGCTAGGGGGAGAAGTGGAGCCCAGCGCACTCAGGGGAGGAGGCGGAGACGGAGCAGAGGCGAGCTGGGGCAGGGAGCTGCCAGTGGGTGCAGAGCACCCACCAATTTTTCCCCATGGGTGCTCCAGCCCCAGAGCACCTATGGAGTCGGCGCCTATGCTCTTGACTGTGTGTCATGTGAATCAGCTCCCTGACTGCTTTGGTGCAGCTGCAGCAAACAGCTGCAAAATGTTCATATGTCATGCATGTATTACACCATGCACCTCTGGCTGCACATGCACCATCTCTTGGGATATGACTTTTTCCACACATTGTGCATGTAGGCTGGAATTTGTCCCTCTTAGTCTGGGAGTTCTTTCTCCTTGCCTCAGGGGGCTTTTGGTAATGACTCCTAGCACTAATACTGCATCTATTAATAGTTTCTAAGCTAGTTTCTTGTTTTTTCAAGTTTGAGTTGGTCTTGGTTTTGCTGTCTCACCAGCTCAAACCACTTCATTATCTGAATAGCTGTGGCTATGGTTAAATCCCTCTTCGATTGTAGCTGCTGTGAAAGGTTTCTATCTGTCAACCCAATAACCAGCCTGTCTGAGATTTTCATGTTTTGCATTCCCCAAATCAGTTTTCAGCCAATGCACACAGAGCTCTTATAAAACATTCCCCTGGTTCTTGAATTCTCTGGTGAAAACATTTCCCTTCATAAACCACACTTCTCTGTGGTATAAAGTGGTCATCAAACATAGCCAGAACCCTTTCATAGTAATCTTTGTAACTGTCTTCAGTCAAGTCAAAGGCTTTAAAGATAGGCTCTCCCTGCTTCTGCGATAGCGTAAATTAAAGAAAATACCTAAATAGCTCCAGTTTCTTTGTGTTTATTTGCAATTCAAAATCTTGTAAAATATTGCTTCCAGTCTGTCCATTGTGAAGGTCTATCAAAGCTGAAGTTTTCTGGTGCATTGATAGCCTGCAGCCTTGGTTGGTTTGTTTCTTCTGTTTCTGTTCTTATCCTGCTCCTGACACAATGTCCTACTTCTATACCAGATATAGCCTGGCTAAGGAGCTTGCTTATACACACTAGATGAGTTCATCATCATTTGAATGCTCTGCCAGTTGTAGCTGAGGTTCCTTTGAATAAGTTTTTTGCACCCAGTGCCAACTGGTGGCTGAATGGTATAATACAGTTTAGCATTCCATTATGAAAGGTGGATGAGGTAATATCTTTTATTGGACCACGTTCTGTTGGTGAAAGAGACAAGCTTTCAAAAAAGAACTCAGTTGGCTTGAAAACTTGTCTCTTTCACCAACAGAAGTCAGTAAAAGACATTATCGCACCCACCTTGTCTCTCTAATATCCTGGGACCAACAGGGCTACAACACTGCAAACATGAGATGCTGTCCTGTGCATTGTCATGGATTGCTTTTAAGTAATAGTAAGAGAGACCTTTTACTTAACATACAATTTCAAGCTAGGCACTGATGAGTCTGACTTATAATTAAGTTTTAGTTTCAAATAATAGCAGCCTCTGCATGAGAACTTTTTGGACTAGCTGACTCCTAATTTAAATTCTCTGGTGTGTTAACAAGAGATTTCCCAAGAGACTTTTTAATGAAAACTTAACTGCTTCAATATCGAAGAAAGTGTCAGTGATCTCCCCCCTCATGCTCTCCCTTACTCCTTGGGAAGATTCTTGTGTCTGGTCCTGCCAGCACTGAAGATCCTAGCTTTGAGCTAAGGCAGGAATTTCAGCTAAGTCTACACTAAGAAATTAGGTCGATATTATAGAAGTGGATTTTTAGAAATTGATTTTATACAGTCGATTGCGTATGTCCACACTAAGCGCATTAAGTCGGCGGAGTGCGTCCTCACTACTGTGGCTAGCATCAACTTATGGAGCGGTGCTCTGTGGGTAGCTATCTCACAGTTCCCACAGTCTCCACCGCCCATTGGAATTCCGGGTTAAGCTCCCAATGCCTGATAGGGCAAAAACATTGTCGCGGGTGGTTTTGGGTACATGTCGTCAGTCACCCCTCCCTCCGTGAAAGCAACGGCAGACAATCATTTCGTGCCTTTTTTCCGCGCAGACGCCATACCATGGCAAGCATGGAGCCCGCTCAGACCACCACGGCAGTTATGAGCATTGTAAACCCCTCGCGCATTATCCTGCAGTATGTGCAGAACCGGAACCTTCAAAACCAGGTGAGGAGGCGATGGCAGCGCGGTGATGAGAGTGATGAGGACGTGGACACAGACTTCTCTCAAAGCATGGGCCCCAGCAATTTGGACATCCTGGTGACAATGAGGCAGGCTCATGCTGTGGAACGCCGATTCTGGGCCCGGGAGACAAGCACAGACTGGTGGGACCGCATAGTGTTGCAGATCTGGGATAATTCCCAGTGGCTGCGAAACTTTCGCATGTGTAAGGGCACTTTCATGGAACTTTGTGACTTGCTTTCCCCTGCCCTGATGCGCAAGAATACCAAGATGAGAGCAGCCCTCACAGTTCACAAGTGAGTGGCGATAGCCCTCTGGAAGCTTGCAATGCCAGACAGCTGCCAGTCAGTCGGGAATCAATTTGGAGTGGGCAAATCTACTGTGGGGGCTGCTGTGATCCAAGTAGCCAATGCAATCACTGAGCTGCTGCTATCAAGGGTAGTGATTCTGGGAAATGTGCAGGTCATAGTGGATGGCTTTGCTGCAATGGGATTCCCTAACTGTGGTGGGGCCATAGACGGAACTTGGGACCTATCTTGGGACTGGACCACCTTGTCAGCCAGTACACAAACTGCAAGGGATACTTTTCAAGGGCGCTGCAAGCACTGGTGGATCACAAGGGACGTTTCACCAACATCAACATGGGATGGCTGGGAAAGGTACATGACGCTCGCATCTTCAGGAACTCTGGTCTGTTTGAACAGCTGCAGGAAGGGACTTACTTCCTAGACCAGAAAATAACTGTTGGGGATGCTGAAATGCCTATAGTTATCTTTGGGGACCCAGCATACCCCTTAATGCCATGTCTCATGAAATCATACTCAGGCACCCTGGACAGTAGTAAGGAGCTGTTCAACTATAGGCTGAGCAAGTGCAGAATGGTGGTAGAATGTGCATTTGGACGTTTAAAAGCGTGCTGGCGCAGTTTACTGACTAGGTTAGACCTCAGCGAAACCAGTATTCCCATTGTTATTGCTGCTTGCTGTATGCTCCACAATATCTGTGAGAGTAAGGGGGAGATGTTTATGGCGGAGTGGGAGGTTGAGGCAAATCGCCTGGCCAGTGATTACGCGCAGCCAGACACCAGGGCGATTAGAAGAGCACAGCAGAGCGCGTTGAGCATCAGAGAAGCTTTGAAAACCAGTTTCATGATTGGCCAGGCTACAGTGTGACAGTTCTGTTTGTTTCTCCCTGATGAAAACCCACCCCCTTGGTTCACTCTACTTCCCTGTAAGCCAACTGCCCTCCCCCCTTCGATCACCTTGCTTGCAGAGGCAATAAAGTCATTGTTGTTTCAAAATCATGCATTCTTTATTAATTCATCACACAAATAGGGGGATAACTGCCAAGGTAGCCCGGGAGGGGTGGGGCAGGAGGGAAGCACCGGGTGGGGTGGTGGAGAGGGAAGGAGAAGGCCACACTGCACTTCAAAACTTATTGAATGACAGCCTTCTGTTGCTTGGGCAGTCCTCTGGGGTGGAGTGGTTGGGTGCCCGGAGGCCTCCCCTGTGTTCTTAGGCATCTGGGTGAGGAGGCTATGGAACTTGGGGAGGAGGGTGGGCAGTTACACAGGGGCTGCAGCGGCAGTCTGTGCTCTTGCTGCCTTTCCTGCAGCTCTACCAGACACTGTAGCATATCAGTTTGATCCCCCAGTAGCCTCAGCATTGCATCCTGCCTCTTCTCATCGCGCTGCCACCACCTCTCATCTTGCTCCCGCCACCTCTCATCTCGCTCGTCCCTCCTGACCTCGCGTTCATTTTCTGCTTTCCTGGACTCTGACATTGTCTGCCTCCATGCATTCTGCTGAGCTCAGAGAACATTTCATTGTGCATTTTTTTCACCTTCTTATCTGCACTAGCCTCTGGGACGGAGATGATAGGGGGAGCCTTGAAACATTTGCAGCCGTGGGAGGAAAAAAAGGGAGAGTAGTATTTAAAAAGACACATTTTAGAGAACAATGGGTCGACTCTTTCACGGTGAACCAAGCTGTTAACATTACATAGCACGTGTGCTTTCGGTACAAGGTTGCATTTTGCCTCTTATAGTGAGGGCCTGCCAGTTTGGTGTGAGAGATCACACACGCAGGGCCAGGTAACAGAATTCGGCTTGCAGGCAGCCATGGTAAGCCACAGTCTTTTGGCTTCTTCAATCTTCATAACATGTGGGAATGGTTTCCAACAGCAGCGCCCTCCTTTCCCATACCAAGCAGCCGGTGGGTTGGCCATTTAAAAGGAGGGGCTGCGGTTTTTGGGTTAATGTGCAGCACAAACCCAACTAACCCCTCACCCACCCAATTCTCTGGGATGATCACTCTCCTGAGGATAACACAGAGAGATAAAGAATGGATGTTGCTTGAATGCCAGCAAACACCGGGACCATATGCTGCCATGGTTTGTTATGCAATGATTCCAGACTACATGCTACTGGCCTGGCATGGTAAAGTGTCCTACCATGGAGGACGGAATAAGGCTGCCCTCCCCAGAAACCTTTTGCAAAGGCTTTGGGAGTACCTCCAGGAGAGCTTCATGGAGACGTCCCTGGAGGATTTCCACTCCATCCCCAGACACGTTACAGACTTTTCTAGTAGCTGTACTGGCCACGAATGCATCCCAGGTCTTCAGGGCAAATTAATCATTAGACACTCTTGCTTTTGAACCATGTATTATATTTACAAAGGTACACTCACCAGAGGTGCCTTCTCCAGCTTCATGGTCCGGGAGCCCACCTTGTGAGGTTTGGGAGGGTATTGGCTCTAGGGTGATAAACAGCTCCTGGCTGTCAGGGAGAACCATTTCTCCGCTTGCCTGCTGTGCGCTATCCTCCTCCTCCTCCTCCTCCTCTTTCTCATCCCCAAAATATCCCTGTTGCATGAGACTCCCCCCTTGGAGGTGTCCATGGACAGGGGTGGGGTAGTGGTAGCCCCCCCCACCCCCGAATTGCATGCAGCTCATCATAGAAGCGGCATGTCTGGGGCTCTGTCCCGGAGCAGCCATTTGCCTCTTTGGTTTTTTGGTAGGCTTGCCTGAGCGCCTTAATTTTCACGTGGCACTGCTACGGGTCCCTGTTGTAGCTTCTGTGCATCATGCCCTTGGAGATTTTTGCAAATATTTTGGCATTTTGTCTTTTGGAACTGAGTTCTGATAGCACAGATTCGTTTCCTCATACAGCGATCAGATCCAGTACCTCCAGTTTGGTCCATGCTGGAGCTCTTTTGCGATTCTGGGACTGCATGGTCACCTGTGCTAATGAGCTTGCCACGCTGGCCAAACAGGAAATGAAATTCAAAAGTTCCTGGGGCTTTTCCTGTGTACCTGGCTAGTGCATCTCAGTTGAAAGTGCTGTCCAGAGCGGTCACAATGGAGCACTCTGGGATAGCTCCCGAGGCCAATACCGTCGAATTGCGTCTACACTACCCCAAATTCAACTCAGTGATGTCGATTTCAGTGCTGAGCCCCTCGTAGGGGAGGAGTACAGAAATCTATTTTAAGAGCCCTTTAAGTTGACAAAAATGGCTTCATTGTGTCGATGGGTGCAGGGTTAAATCGATCTAACGCTGCTAAATTTGACCTAAACTCGTAGCGTAGACCAGGCCTAATAAAGAGAACCTAATAGCTGTCAAAAATTATCAAGGTAATTTGCTGAGCTGGTTGAAAAATGTGAACTTTTGGTCAAATTTGGAACTTGCTATTCAATATCAAGAGTGTCTAGAGAGTCTGACTGATTAAAGGAGAGAGTAAGGTTACAGCTGCATCAATAATTCTGATCATGATGAGGAAGCCGGCAATCTATTGTTAACTAAGTCCTTCAACAAGGACTGTTCATCAAGGCCATGTCTATACACAAAAGTTGCACCAATTTAATTAAATTGATGTAATCCTCCTGTCTGGGCACCGTTTAATTGGTAGAAAAGTGCGTTATATCAACTTAACTTAAATCAGTAAAGAATAGACAAGGCTTACATATACCTGTCAGAAAAGAGAAGAGAATTATTCTCAGATACCTTAAAGGAAGCTCAGGCAAAAGGAGGATTGAAATCAATTAAATGGATATGTTCTTGATCTACTCTAGGGAATGGTGAATGTAAATTAAGTTTGTATTTAGGAAGACAGGCTTCAGCAGTGTTAAATAAGCACTGGGTGTTTTAGAAATTCATATCTTTTTACTTTATATGACGAAGATACAGTGAAACTATCATTGTCCCTGAAGAACAATGCATTCCAAATTGCATTTATAATCTTTCATGCTGCACTGCTGGTAACAGTCAAAAAATATGGGGTTTGATTTCTAAGGAAAATCTTTTCACTCACATTCCTTAAATGCTCAATAAGTGTCTTCCTCAGAAACCTAAACAATTTGTGTGCAAAGTCAGAACTGACATTTTTGCTGTTTTGGCTGCCAGTTTCTCGGCATGTCTTGGGGTCAAATTAAAGACTGATTCTGACTTTCCAGGCAAACATAACTTATCATGCACTTCTAAATTACTATCAGACAATGAAAGATCTGGGGCTGATTTGGTTTTGGTAAACAGAATCTAGTTCTATGCTGTACAATTTACCATCCCAGGAAAATGATTGCCCCTTTGGAAATCTGTCAGGCTCTGAATATGTGAAACGTAGCTAGAAATCAGACTGTTAGATCTTACTGACATAACATCTCTCCCTTGATATAACTTTTACTTTTGGCAAGATGTACATTACTGTAATATATAGGAAAAAAATCGGATGAGACTGCCTCTGAAGAATTAGAGGCTGAGGATGTATTTATTAAATGTACATGCAAGGCTGGGTAACCCAGCTTGGCTGTACTGACGGTTATGTGTATCTTGAAGATAGCACTCTGGCAATTAACAATATCAGAACATCAGAGAGCAAATGGAAGTGGTTCAGTCTTGCTGATTGGGAGAAAGCACAGGGGTGCACAGATTCTATAACAGGAAGAAGAGGGTGTGAGAAGTCCCTTTTGTGGTACTCTATAGAAAAGGTGGAAGAACCATTTGGGCATGCATGCCCCCAGCCCTCTGAAAGTCTCCGGGGATCTCTGCTTATGGCCTGAGCTGCAGCTACACAGCCCAAGCCCACCTGAGGGTGTCAAGAGCAGAATTTTGCTCTCAAAAAGGTAATTCAAACACTGATTCATCACTTACTATGGGAACTCATCTTTAAATTGATTGGTGAATTCCATACCATGGACCCGATTCTGATCTTTCATCCACTTGTCCACTAGACTGGTGTAAAATGTGTGAAACCAGCTAAAGGTCCTTATGGTCCTGCTTCTGCTCCCACTTAAATCAATGACAAAAATCCCACTGACTTCAATGAAAGCAGGATTAGGCCCTGTGTTTGTACCATCACTTCAGAACCACATCTGCAATGTATAAACATCATCTGGGTTTTTTCGGTTTTTTTTAAACATTACCGTGGAATCATTCATAAACAGCATTTCTTACAGGAGCTGCTGCTCTGCTAGATAGCTTTACCAAATCAAAGAATCATGCTTTTGGATTGACGCATTTATCCAGGCTGATGCAATATACATAGGAAGCCTGATTTTGTAGAGTCTGTGAGAAATGTGAGACCTTTTCAACAGAACCTGCTGAATCTTATGCTTCTGTTCCAGAATTAATGTCTTTTAATGTAGATGTACAACTTGTGCAACTCTACATTGTGCTCAGTCCATTAGCAAGTTGAAAATTCATCAGACAGGGATGACTAAAAGGAAATCTTTGCACCTTAGAGAGGAAATACACTGTTTCTGAACACTTCTTGCCATATAGCTATCTAGCAAGCTTTTCATAACGTCTGTAAGTTCCCACCCCCCCGTTTCTGTTACACTTAGCTAAGAGTTTGTTTTTGTTAATTGTAATGATACAATTTATTGGTATCTATTCAGATTAGCTGAGTGAAGTGGAATCATGACTCAAGAAGTGGTGAAGATTCTACATTATGGAATCTAACTTCTGAATCTAGCATTGGTTGAGCTTCAAAATTTGTGTTACATATCATTTGTGCAGATGCCATCAGCTTTTGTTTAGGTCCCTAAATTCATTCTTTTAAAAACAAAAAGAGGTAGTGGTGTGGGGATGGTTACATAGCCCAATAACAGAAATATTTTCATTTAGTATATAACGTTAATAATCTTATTTTATTTAAATATTCTCTTACAGTATTGTGTTTTTAAACCAGCACTTGGCTAATGAATAAGAACAAGAAAAATGAAACTGACTAGAAATTACAGCGAAATTGACTTACTTGTTTTATTTTCCAAACTCAATAAAATGTACTGCAATGCACTACAAAATAAAAATGAGTAAACGGAAAATCTGGAAAGTAAATTGGATCTCAAGTGTAGGGGAGGGAATTGGTTTTTTTGGGAAGGGTGGAGGAGGGGAGTTGTTAATCCAATATGATATGAGTAATGCAGGCAAGTACGCTCTTTAAATAATGGGGCCAAATCCTGAGGTCCTCTCAGATTTTCTTCAGACCTTACTCTGAAACTGCTAATTCACTTTTGTTTTGTGCAGACCCCTAGAGTCCTGAGTCCTTTGGGAATGGGCATTAGCCCTGAGCCCACAGAGGGGTAGAGCACTGAGCCCATGGAGGGGTAAAATTGGGTCCCTTATGACCTGAGTACCCACAAGGACGGGAGACGTATAGTATGGCCCTGAGGATCCACAAGGGGGGGTATGGGTGGAGTCTTAAATTGTGCAGCTAACAGGGCCATGCCCCCAAACTGAAGGAACACATAGGTAGGAATCAGAGTAACAGCCGTGTTAGTCTGTATTCGTAAAAAGAAAAGGAGTACTTGTGGCACCTTAGAGACTAACCAGTTTATTTGAGCATGAGCTTTCGTGAGCTACAGCTCACTTCATCGGATGCATAGCATATCGTGGAAATTTCGTGGAGTTTCCACAATATGCTATGCATCCGATGAAGTGAGCTGTAGCTCACGAAAGCTCATGCTCAAATAAACTGGTTAGTCTCTAAGGTGCCACAAGTACTCCTTTTCTTTTTACATAGGTAGGAAGTAGCCCAGGGTGTCAGATTTAGATCTGTGCAGGAGGACCCTAGCGGTGTTATTCCCACAGGGCCCTGGGCTGGGACCTGGTGGAAAGGAAGGACCTGGGTCTCAACCTGTGACTCCCCACTTAAGGGCAAAGGCCCAGACCCAAGTGCACACCCAGACATTCCTGGCCTGGGGTCAGGAAACCAGGTATCTCTATTGTCACCCAACAGAGACAAAGGGCTGGTGGTCATGTGCGCTAATTGCGGGCTACCTGGCCCTACTGCGTGGTGGAGAATGCAGGCACTCATAGTATCCCAAGCCTGAAAGCAGGCCAGAGAAGGAGAAGAGGCAACAAACGAAGCAGAGATGGATTTTTGAGAAGCTTCTGAAGTGGGGCCTGAAGAACCAGCAGCAGAATCAAATGCTCCAGCAGCTTGCTGTCCAACAGCATGTGATTAAAGAAATGGTGGTGCCTTTTTATGTTTAGGTGGGAAAAGATGGTTACTGTCATCAGCTAATCTGTTTAGCAACCCTATGCCTATATAAGGGTGGTGCTCAGATTAATGAAGGAGATGTGGAGGGGGGAGGGATAGCTCAGTGGTTTGAGCATTGGCCTGCTAAACCACTAAAGGGTTGTGAGTTCAATCCTTGAGGAGGCCATTTAAGGATCAGGGGCAAAAATTGGGGATTGGTCCTGCTTTGAGCAGGGGGTTGGACTAGATGACCTCCTGAGGTCCCTTCCAACCCTGATATTCTATGATTCTATGTGCGACCTGCTAAGAGTCAAGTTCTTGAGAACACTGATATACCATCCCCTTACCGACAGACTGGTGGAACAGTTTAATAAGACATCGAGGCAGTTCATAGCCATTGATCTCTGACACTTGGAGAGCTTGCTCCCACCTCTCCTGTTTGTCATCTGTGGGATGCCCAGGTGTCCACAGGCTTCTCCCCATTTGAATTATTGTACGGGAGGCAGCCAAGGGGAATGCTGGACCACCTCCATGAAACATAGGAAGAGCGGGACTCCAGGACAACAGAAAAGTTGAAGATGGGACGGGGGGATTGCAAGGGGAACATGCAGAACTCCCTTCACAAAGGTATCAATAACTGAGATAAACAAGAGGATCTGGCCCTGAGGTTTTAAATCTTAAACTTCTACATGTGTATGATCTGTTCTTTAAAAGTTGTGCTTACTGTTTTTCTGACTGCTTACTGTTTTTCTGAAAGTTCAATATAAATTGTTTGCCCCTCCGCTTTATCAGATTGCATTATTTTATAAAGCATGTGGTTTTTTTTGTTTTTGTTTTTTTAAAGCTCCTGCTAAAGTGTAAAGGTTGAAATTGTACATAGCTGACTTTCACTGAGGTAATACTCCTCCAAAATCATCCATTAAAGCTCTGAGTAGCTGACATTGACTGACATCAATATCCCAAATAAGAAAGTAAACTAAGTCTATTACAACTGTATAAGGTCACTAGCTGCTTTTTCATGTAGCAGATATATTTATCAGTAAAACACATTATATCTCTTCCTGCTCTTGACCTGAACTAAAGAACCAACAGACTCACATTAGTGTGTGAGTAATCCTTGGTATCAATGTGTATATTTCTTGATTCTCATTTAGTTCCTATCACAGAACAGCCTCATTGAGACACATCCTTTCTCACAAAGACAATTGTAAGAGGAAGGGGGTCTCTGGATATTTTACTCATAATAGGGTTGCAGAACAATATGGGAGAACTTTCATCATAACTTTTCATAGTACTCAATACAGCTTCCCTGGCTATCTTTGTCATAGCCTGCATAATAAGAGTTCTGTAACTGGACAGCATTCACACAACCACCAACAATTTAAGCCTAGTGGCTGCCATATTTTGCAAATTGCATAGTCACCAGTGAACTTCGTTGCTAAATCTGTTGTTCGATTTAATCCAGATTCTCTGACTCTGTTGACATCCCATTTAATTCCTTTGGGTGAAATTCTATCTTGCACAGACCAGCAAAAGATCAAGGAATTAACTAAGTCTTAATTTAACCCAGTGGGATTTTAATGGTGAGTTGACCTTGAACTGGTTCTCTTCGTAGCAGTAAATTTTAACCAATGATTTCAATGGGATTGTATTGGTATAAATACTGCAGACTTTGGCCTCTTGGCACTAGTTCAGTTTATGGAGCCATACTGGCATTTTTTTTCTTTACAGCAGATTTCATCTTACTATCTTTGTGCGCATAGCTATATTGTATGGTTAATAAAACAGAAGATTAAGGACTAAAAAGGTGGATACTGAAAGCTAAAATCAGTTATAAGCCAAATAGCTGGGAGGAAGAACTTATTCAGAAAAATGTGAATGATGATTGGGAATCATTTAAGAACGCCTTAGTTGTCCAAAAACTTACTATTCCACCAATTGAGGAAGAAGGCTATGTTGGTTTAAAAAAACAACCTGGTTTAAAGGGTGAATGAAGAAGGGGCATTCCTGCAAACATGCACATACATGCTTGAATTTAAGCACATAATTTGTCTCACTGACACTAATAGGACTACTCATGTCCTGTTAAAACTCCTCAGGAGTCCCTAGATGAATCACTCTTACTGGGTGCTGTTAGCAATCGCTAAGGCCATGTCTACACTACAGACTTAAGTTGACGATCATAAGCCGTTTTAATTACATCGGTTGTGCATGTCTACATAATGCTCTTTGTGTCGACAGAGCATCTCCACAATCAGTGCTCTTATATCAACAGAGAATGTTGCATTGTGGGTAGCTATCCCACTGTGCAACTCACCACCACCCTCTGCCACTGGGAACAGATCGCAGTGCCTCGAGGGGGCGTGCTTACTATTTTATGGTGCACCGTCCCATCATTCTGTGGGCTTCTGATTTCATTTTGTGCTGTTTTTGAACAGCCCTTTTAAACTGTGTGCCTGCAATCTCTGCCTGAAAGCATGGCTCCTGAACTGCTGACCAGTCTGGCAATGTGTGTTATGAACACAGTGTGGCTGGTCCTGCAGTATTTAGTGAGTTGCAAAACAAAGTGAATAGGTGGAGCCTGCCATGGAAAGAAATAATTAAAGATTGCCACTGGCATTCATGGAATGGCTGCACACAGTGGACCGTCGGTACTGGGCTTGGGAAACAATCACTGAGTGGTGGGATCGCTTCGTGATGCATATATGGGATGACGAGCAGAACTTTTGGATGCGCAAATTCACCTTCCTGGAACTGTGTGTCAGGCTTGCCCCAGCACCATGGCACAAGGACACCAGAATGAGAGCTGCCCTCACTGTGGAAAATTGAGTGGCAATCACTGTTTGGAAGCTGGCAACTCCAGACTGCTGCCAGTCAATCGTGAATCATTTGGAGTTGGAAAGTCTACCCATAAGGGTTGCGGTGATAAAGTGTGCAGGGCCATTAATTGCCTCCTGCTACAGAGGTCTGTGACTCTGGGCAATGTGCGGGAAATAGTGGATGGCTTTGCGGCAATGAGATTCCTTAACTGTGGCAGGGCAATAAGCTGGAACGCATATCCCAATCTTGGCGCGAGACCATCTTGCAACAGAGTACATCAACCAAAAGGGTTACTTCTCCATGGTGTTGCAGGTGCTGGTGGATCACCGGGGCCATTTCACTGACCTCAGTGAAGGGTGGTCAGGGAAGGTGCATGGTGCACACATCTTTAGGAGCACTGGGCTGTGTAGAAAGTTGCATGCTGGGACTTTTTTTCCAGACCAGAAGATTCCACTGGGGAATGGGAAATTCCCATAGTGATCCTGGGACACCTAGCCTTTGCTCCTGTGGCTTATGAAGCCTTATGCTAGGAACCTTGACAACAGCAAGGAGTGCTTCAACAACAGGCTCAGCAGGTTCCGCATAACCATTGGATGTGCCTTTGGCTGATTGGTAAGATCACTGGTGCTGCCTTTTTGGCAGGTTATATCTCAATGAGGAAAATATTCCCATGGTCATAGCAGCCTGCTGTACTCTGCATAACATTTGTGAAGCAAAGGGGGAAAAGTTTCCCTAGGGGTGGAGCACTGAAGTTGATGGTCTGGCTGCTGATTTTAAGCAGCCAGATACCAGGGAAACTAGAGGGGCACAGTGGGGGGCTATTCAAATCAGGGAAGCTTTGAAGGAGCATTTTGAACATGATTCCCGGTAATGTCTTTGTGATGCATTCAGACAGGCAATGTTTACTTGCCACCCTGGATAACCCCTGTAGGCTTACTGAGCAAATATTCCTGCCTATAGCCACCGTTTGAATTTTAGCACCAACTAATGTGTGTACGACACAGACTCATTTTATTTCAAATAATAAAGTTTAATAGCAGGACAAAACACATTTTTTTTTGTCAAACAGGGCACATGGCAATGATGAGCAGTCTCTCAGTTATGGCTCTCAGAGCTGTGTGTAACTCCAGCTTTCATTTTGAAACCTTCCCTAGGGGTGGAGTGCAAGAGGTACTGCGAGGGACCAGGAAGATGTGAGGAACGTGGTGGGGGAGTTTGGGGAGGGCATGGAATGGAGTTAGCCTCCCTTGCCTTCTGGTATGTCTGTCTCAGCTTCTTGATCTTATCATGGCACTGCTGCATGTCTCTTTTGTGCCCCTTCTCCTGAATGCCACTAGCAATCAGCCCGTAGATATCAAAGTTCCTACGGCTGGATTGGAACTGCAACTGCACAACCTCCTCTCCCAAAAGATCCAACAGCTCTGGTGTACTCCATGTGGGAGCGGATCTGCTGTGGCAAGCCAGCCTGGTCAGCTGGGAAGAGGCTATGTGAACTGTCCGCAGACGGCAACTTTCCAAAGTGCTCCGGGGTGCTCGACCTCCGGCTCTGCCCCAGGCCCCACCCGCACTGCACCCCTCCCCCCAAGGCTCCACCCCCACCCCACCTCTTCCTGCCCCGCTCTCCCTGCCCAGTTCCGCAGCGTGCTGCATCCTCCCTCCTTTCTCCCCCCCCCCCCCCGCAGAGTCACATGCACGCTGAAAAACAGCTGATTGTGGCATGCGGAAGGCCTGGGAGGGAGAGGGAGGCGCTGATCCATGGGGCCCACTGGCGAGCAGGAGGCACTGGAGGTTAGAGGGAGCTGATGGGTGGCTGATGGTGGGTCGGCACCTATGGAACTGTCCATGCTGAGAAAACAGGAAGAGGAACTTCAAAAATTCCTTGGCCTTTAAACAGAGGAGGGGCGCATACCTGTGTATCTTCAGGGCAGCTGAGTTCAAACTGCTGACCAGAGCGGTCATCATGGGCATTGTGGGACACTTCCTGGAGGCCAAGTGCAGTGTCTACATTGATGCTGCGTCGCTCTAACTACGTCACAGAAAGTGCTCTGGCTCTTATCGGGGTGGTTTTATTAGGTTGGTGTAGCAGGGGAGTTACATTGTCACGAGGAGCATTTCAGTGTATACACCTCAACTGTTTTGTCGTGGAAGCTGACTTTTTTGACAAAACTGTGTAGTATAGATGAGGCCTTAGCCACACATCCTGTTGCCTCTATCTTCAACACCAATGTCGTGCTCTGAAACCATTATGACCCCTTTCCAAATGATATCAGAATGTCAGGACCTTGTCAGTTGGCTTCTGTTGGAGGAGAAACCAGTGACACAGAATCTGGGTATATTCTAAGCATAATTTGCTTCATTTACATGGCCAGGGAGCAACTCTACATCAAGAACTGACTCTCATCAAGAGTTTAAGGCAAAGAGCAAACTTTCCTCCTGCTTGCTCTGCTTCCTCTCTCCCAAAGCAGCCTTTACACAAATATTCTTGCACAATCAAAAGTAATAACACAAGCATTTTTTCCAAGACCAAAAACTTGCTTGCATGCTAAGAACTTGAAGACTAGGTGTAACAGCACCACATGGTAACACCTGCTATATTATGCTGTGACCAGCAGTAATAAAGGCCTTGACATGGCAGTTTCTTAAGGTCATCAGAGTAGTCTAAAGAAAAGATTGGCTATGAATTACCTTTCTAACTGACCAGAAGAAGGCGTGAAAGCTTTATAGCAACAATTTTAAAAGAAAATACTGTGATTCTTACATGTTTGTTACCGTGCTTCTATTTAAGAAGCACAGTGAAATTCCTTTTCAAGGATGAATCACACTGAAGCAGTTTACTCTGGCAAAGAAGGAAACACCAACAAACAAGTATGGGTTTTTTTAAAGGGAAAACTATTTTTGAACTATTATTCCCTTCATGTATTTTTCTTTCAGTCAACCTTTAGATGAAGGTTCTCAGTGCTAAATGTGACCTTACACCTAGAAAACCAAAAAAAAGGATATTAAGAACTAACCCATTGGTCCACATAAAAGCAAATATGATACACATTCACCTCTGATCTATGATTCTGACATTACCTACTCAGAGAATATAAACAAGTTGCCATTATTTTTCCCATATTTCCTCCTCTCACAATAGAATGAGCTGTATATGATATTAAAATGACTTCTAACCTCATGTAGTCTGAAAGTGAAATATTGGATTGTTCCATGATACAGCATCAGGAAATCTATATTCTCTTGTTGATATGCTGGGGGTTTGAATGCATAATTACAGAACAGAACTGATAGCAGGATAGAGCCCATAATATGTACTAAAAATAAATGTCAACTGAATTTCACTTTCCTTCTGATTGCTTTATTCTATAGTTATTTATAGTTCTATAGTTATTTTATTTTGTTTTCTTATGTTTCTATAGTTATTCTATAGTTATAGTTATTTTAGTTTGTTTTCTTGTGTTTACTGCTGACCCCAAACCTCACTGAAAATGAGATCATTCTATAATTTCATTTTGCAAATACCAGTTGAGACATTATTGTTTCATCTGGTTCCCAAGAATAAAGAGGGACCTACAATTTACGGATGAACGACATGCGTCTTGTGTTTAAACCTCTGTTCAAAACTTTAAAAATCTATTAAAAGGTACAGTTCAATAACTTTACGATAGAAGCTAGCCCTATTTAGGAGTTATTTTTCTTTTTCTGTGGGGGTTATGACATGGGGAGTTGATCACCCTGCCCAACGTATTGGCTATTCCCTAGCCACCAATCTCTTTCCACCCAACAGAGGAATATGTGAAACATTCCACTATAATTCAAGAGGACACAGTTTGTTACTTTAAGTGTAACATGATATTTTTAGGACTAAACACACAATTCGTAACTCACAAAATATATGTCCATGTGATCATTTAGATTGGAATGTTTTCACTGTGGTCTGTTTTAGGTATTTGAGGAACTATTCTATAGGCACCATTCTCAGATTATCTGGGTTCTAGCTGCACATACACATGCTCACTACGAGCTCTCTGTTGAAGAAAAAAAAATGTGTATGTATGTACATATAAGAATGCTGAGGTAGAGGCATCTGTCCACTAATAAAAATTTGAAAAAATGTAAAGAACTGGATACAGGTAGTAGCAAGCTTTCTATACTGGATACAGGTAGTAGCAAGCTTTCTATACCAATATCCCTCCAGTCTGAATTTGAGAGAGAGTCTCAGGGTGGGGAAGGGTAATTCAGAACTCACTCTCTCTGCTGAGCTATTAACCAGAGTGTTTGGTTTCTGCCAGCTGTGGTAGTGGTTTGTGTGATATGGTCACTTATCCATGGGGAGTTGAAGTGAATTAATCAAATAGCCATCAACTGGTATTAGCTTCTGATCATTACTAAGCTGGTCTGGATTTGAACCAAATATGTAGCAAGCTCTACATTTCATTAACAATTCTTAACCCACCCATTACACCCCCCCTATCCGTCCCCCCCCATGTTTTTTACTAAGCTGGGCCAACAGAAAGTAGGTCCTTCCTAAAAATTCTTTATAAAATCTTATTTACAGTTGATAAAGTACTTGGCAATTTCAAAGGCATCTGGAAGCTTAAATGATTGATGGTTACAATTAAAAAAAAACCCATAAACAGCTGTGGCAGAGAAACTACTGTAGCAAAGACAATGGTCATTATATGGCTGTGCACCCACATAAATTGTGACATAATTGCACCCCAGCACCTAAGTTCTCATTTTAAAAAGATTGAGGGCATACTCTACCATTTGGTTTCAAATAAGGTAGTTAATGCTTACCCAAAAGATAAGGAGTTATTACAAACATTTTTGGGTATGGATAATTTTGTAGGAAAATACATACCTAGCCTAGCAGAAGAAACAACAAATCTAGGGTCTTTACTCTGTAAAAATAATCAGTGGAGATGGGACTGTCAAAATCAATAAGAATATAAGCATCTTAAGCAACTAACAAAAACAGCTCCAGTACTAAAATGATTTGATAGTAACACAGATGTACAAAATTGTCTTCAGGTGCATCCAAACGTTGCCTAGGAGCAGTTCTATTACAAACGAATGGTAATCTTTGGAAACCAATTCCTTATGCATCTAGAACAGTGGTGGATAACCTGCAGCCCGCGGGCCGCAGGTTGCCCACCACTGATCTACAGCCATGTCAAAAATGGAATGTCAGTATACTCAAATAGAAAAAGAGGGTTTGGCATTAGTTTTTGCACCCAAACTATTTCACATATTTATATATAGTAGACAGAGATCATAAACCATTAGTTAATATTTCAAAAAAGAAACTGACAGACATACTGCCTCGGTTACAAGGATTATTTTTTTAATTGTATCTATATGATTTAAAATTAGAACATCAGCCAAGCAAATCGTTAGCGGTCGCTGATACATTGGTTACATCATAAGCTCTAGAAAGAGTAACAGAAGATGATGTGGTATATGTAGATGTACTTAAAAATAATTCCTATATCAGAGCATAGGAAGAAATTTTACAAGCAACTAGACAGGGTGAGAATTTACAATAGGTTATTACAGCTATTGAAAAAGGATATAATAAAAAATTCTACCAAAAGCCATATAATCATTTTATTCAAGATGTATCAGTAATTGAAGGAATTCCATTTAAAGGTAATATAGTAGTAATTCCTCTAGGATTAACAGCAGAGATGTTGACATACATACATTTTAGACATAGAAAAATATAAATGTAGAGCAAGGGAGGTTCTGTATTGGCCACAAATGAACCAAAACATAGAGGATTATATAAAAATGTGACATATATTTTCGACATAGAAATGCTCAGTCTAAACAATTTGATACTTATTCAAGAAAACCTAAGACCTTGATCTAAAATAGGTTTAGATCTATTTGAATATAAAGAACTAGGGCTGACAAGTGATTAAAAAAGTAATCACGATTAATCATGTTATTAAAAAAATTAATCACAATTAATTGTGCGATTAATTGCACTGTTTAACAATAATAGAATATAATTTATTTAAATATTTTTGGATGTTTTCTACATTTTCAAATATATTGATTTCAATTACAACACCGAATACAAAGTGTGCAGTGTTCACTTTATATTTATTTTTATTACAAATATTTGCACTGTAAAAAACAAAAGAAATAATATTTTTCAATTCACCTAATACAAGTACTGTAGTGCAATCTCTTTATCATGAAAGTTGAATTTACAAGTGTAGAATTATGTACCAAAAATAACTGCATTCAAAAATAAAACAACGTAAAACTTTAGAGCCTACAAGTCCACTCAGTCGTACTTCTTGTTCAGCCAATCGCTCAGACAAACAAGTTTGTTTACATTTGCAGGAGATAATGCTGCCCGCTTCTTGTTCACAATGTCACCTGAAAGTGAGCACAGGTGTTCGCATGGCACTATTGTAGCCGGTGTCGCAATATATTTACATGCCAGATGTGCTAAAGGTTCATATGTACCCTCATGCTTCAACCACCATTCCAGAGGACATGTGTCCATGCTGATGATGGGTTCTGCTCAATAACAATCCAAAGCAGTGTGTACCGATGCATGTTCATTTTCATCATCTGAGTCAGATGCCACCAGCAGAAGGTTGATTTTCTTTTTTGGTTGTTCAGGTTCTGTAGTTTCCGCATCGGAGACTTCTGAAAGTATGCTCCACTCCTTGTCCCTCTCAGATTTTGGAAGGCACTTCAGATTCTTAAACCTTGAGTCAAGTGCTGAAGCTATCTTTAGAAATCTCACATTGGTACCTTCTTTGCGTTTTGTCAAATCTACAGAGAAAGTGTTCTTAAAACGAACAACATGTGCTGAGTCATCATCCGAGACTGCTATAACATGAAATATATGGCAGAATGCAGGTAAAACAAACGGAGACATACAATTCTCCCCCCAGGAGTTCATTCACAAATTTAATTAATGCAGTATTTTTTTTAATGAGCATCATCAGCATAGAAGCATGTCCTATGGAATGGTGGCCGAAGCATGAAGGGACATATGAATGTTTAGCATATCTGGCACATAAATACTTTACAATGCCGGCTACAAAAGTCCCACAAGAACTCCTGTTCTCACTTTATGGTGACATTGTAAATAAGAAGTGGGCAACATTATCTCCCGTAAATGTAAACAAACTTGTTTGTCTGAGTGATTGGCTGAACAAGAAGTAGGACTGAGCAGACCTGTAGGCTCTAAAGTTTTACAATGTTTTGTTTTTGAGTGCAGTTGTGTAACAAACAAAAAAAAATCTACATTTGTAAGTTGCACTTTCACAATAAAGAGATTGCACAACTGTACTTCTATGAGATGAATTGAAAAGTACTATTTCTTTTGTTTATCATTTTTACAGTGCAAATATTTGTAATAAAAAATAATAATATAAAGTGAGCAATGTACACTTCATATTCTGTGTTGTAATTGAAATCAATATATTTGAAAATGTAGAAAAACATCCAAAAATATTTTATAAATTTCAATTAGTATTCTATTGTTTAACAGTGCGACTAAAACTGCGATTAACCGCGATTAATTTTTTTAATCACAATTAATTTTTTGAGTTAATCGCATGAGTTAACTGTGATTAATTGACAGCCCTAAAAAGAACATACATAGGTTATAGTTCTTGAGTATTTTTTGCATTTTCCTGAAATATGTCTACTAGAAAACATGTGCCAGACAAGTCATTAATGAAATTAAATCAATTTTTGCAAGACATTGGATTCCCAATATGGTCATGACTGATCATGGACCTCAATTTCACAGTCGAGTTAAAAAATTTCACCGTAGCATATGATTTTAAACATTAACTCAAGTCCAGGTTACCCACAATCTAATGAGCTAGTTGAAAATGGTGTTAAAATTGTAAAAGGATTACTAACGAAAGCTGAAGAAATAAATACTGATTTATAATTGGTATTATTAAATTATGGAACATGGCCATTACAACAAGGCTTATTACCTGCACAGTTGTTGTTTAACAGAAAGCTCAGAAACAGATTACCTATGTTTTTTCAAGAAGGTAATAAGGAAAGGAATAAGTATAAATATCAGCTAAGTTTCTATCAAAAGAATTATAATGACAGAGGATCACATGAACTACCTTTTTTGGAACCAAATGATAGAGTATGTATCTAAAATGGTAGCAATTGGGCTCAGAAAGCCACTGTAACAAAAGAGGTAGCACTCAATCTGATGATGTCATTGACTATGTTTAAGTGTATAGATGAAATCAGAGACATTTACAATTGTTACTTGCAAGACCTGACTCAGATGAAAGAAGAAATTATATAATGCAGCAAGAAAATGACATCAGTCCTCTAAATAGTGAGAACAACTTCAATAATACAGCAAATATAGAAGTTAAATGGTCACTGCCTCAAAGGAGACCTGTTAAGATTTATAGACAGCTATTAAGATAATTCTGATATATACAAATAACTGTGTGCTTAAACAAATTAACAGAAAGGAGATGTGGTATAACTGTGGCTTCAAGAGAATTAGTTGAATCTTTAGGATGTGGGACCTGACAGCTGGAGGAGGCAGTTGGTTTTAGGCTGCTAGATTGAAAGGAGTTGAGATGCTCACTTGGTAAGGCAACTTCCATCTTTTCATATGCTGTGTATTTATACCTCCTTACTGTATGTTCCACTCCATGCATCTGATGAAGTGGGTTTTAGTCCACGAAAGCTTATGCCCAAATAAATTTGTTAGTCTCTAAGGTGCCACAAGGACTCCTCATTGTTTTTGCTGATCTAGATTAACATAGCTACCACTCTGAAATCTGTAGATATGTTAACTAAGTATCTATTAAAGACACTCATTAAATAGCTAGCAATGAATTATTAAAATTAGTGGATTACATGAATATAAAACAACACCGCTGAGGTTTCCTGGTTGAGGGTTGGAGCCCTCTTATGTCTGGGGAATTTAGGATACCCTGGTTTAGGGTTAGGGTTGGGACAGTTAGGCCTCCCCTGATGAAGGTTACGGGTAGAGTCAATAGATCCCCAAGCAAGGTTTAGGGCTGAGTCTGGTATTCTTCTGTGGCCTAGGGTTGGAGCAGTTAAGTTACTTTGACCTAGAATTATGTTGGGTCAGTTAGGCTTCCTGTGCCGAAGGTTAGGGCTGGAGTCAGTAGGGTACCCCAATTAGGCTTAGGGCTGAGGCCAGTACCCCTGCCTAGCCTAAGGTTAGGGCTGGGGCAGGTAGGGCTCCCTAGATGAAGTTTAAGCTGGAGTTGTTACAGTTCCCTGACCTAGGTTCATGGCTGGGGCTGGTACCCCACATTACAGGGTTACCAAGTCTAGTCTATACCCCAGCTTGTAACAAGTAACCCATTTAATACACTGAACCTCAAGAGTCCACACAGAACTGGCACCAATGATCCCTGTCTCCACAGCTCCCTGCAGTAAATCCAGCCATGCCAGTCTCCTGCAGGAAGCTTGTACTTTATCCAATGCTCTCAGCAGGTATATGCAGAAACACCAAACAGCCTTTTATTAGTCACCTGGCAAACAGAATCTGAATGTTCTTAGGTTACCATAGAGAAGCAAAGGCTAAGACAGTTCAGACTGCCAGAGCTCCACGAGCCATATTGCTGATTCCTTTATTGCCAGGTATGTGCACTGAATTGTAAGTGTGTCTACCCAGCATTTTGGAGCCCCCAGCCTGGGTCAACAGACTTGGGCTAGCAGGACTCGTGCTAGTGCTCTAAATATAGCTGTATGGAGAGTGCTTCAAAGTTACGGCTTGGACTGGAGCTCTGTCTCTGACGCCCACTCCCCACCCCACCTAGGCTTCATAGCCAAAACTCCAGCCTGAGCCACAACTTTGAAGCAGTCTGTATAGCTGTTTTTAGAGCAGTAGCATGAGTCTGATGACCCACTGGGGGCTCCAAAACACTGGCTGGACAGCCTCTGTGAGTTTATCTCTTAATAGAGCCACCTCACACTCTTTTGTCTTTGTTTTCTGGACACAATTGTGCTGTGTTCACATGTTTGGCTGCCTCTGCAGCTAGCCATTGTCCCTGTAGTCTTCCTTTCAAAGGTGTTGATTCCAGCCCAGGCAGTCCTAGCAGCTATGTCACAAATACCTAGCCTGATTTCCCATGTTCTAGGAAGAAAATCATTCCCCCCCCTCAGTGGGCAGTGATGCCGAAGTGATAGGAGGAGAATCATACCGATAGCTCATAACGTGATTGCAGGAAATTTCCTACATTTGTCACACCCCAGGCAGCCTCGGCTCAGGGCTGGAGTACTTTGCCCCAACCCTAACCTTTGGTGCAGGAGAGCTGCTAGCTTATCATGGCCTATGGGTAGGCCTCACTCACAGAAGATTAGGGCTGGAGTTGGTAGGGTTCCCTCCCTGACCTAGTTTTAGGGATGGGGCTTGTACCCCTCCCCAGCCTAGGATTAGGGTTGAGGTTGGTAGGGCTCCCCATTATAGGGTTGGGGTAGTTAGAGCTCTCCAACCTAGGGCTATAGTACTTGGGATTCCCTGGCCTAGGAGTAGGGTTGGGGTAGTTAGGCCTCCTTTGCCCAGGGTTAGAGATTGGGACAGGTAGAGGTCTATGAGCCCCCACCTGAATCCTATGCCAGAGTGCTCCCCAGCCTACGGTTAGTGTTGAGGCAGTTAGGTCTCCCCAGCCTAGGGGCAGGGTTTGGGGTGATAGTGCTTCCTAGCCTAGGGTTAGGGGAGGGGCAGTTAATTCACTTCAGCCTGGGGTTAAGGTAGGGGCAGCTAAGGCTCTGCAGCCTAGGGTTGGGTTGTGGCATTTGGGCTCCTCAGCCTAGGGTTAGGGCTGGAGCCAGTAGGGCTCGCTGGACTATTGTTATAGTTGGGGCAGTTAGGCCACCCTGACATAGAGTTAGGGTTTGAGGTTATTAGATCTCCACAGACTAGGACTGGGGTTAGTAGGGCTCCCTGGTGTATGGTTAGTTTGGGCAGCTAGGGTTGGAGTTACATTTAGGATTGGGTCAGTTATGGGGGGTAGTTAAGGCTCTCCAGCCTGGATTTAGGGCTTGGTCCAGTAGAGCTCCCTAGTTTATGATTATGGCCTGTAAGGGTAGGTCTACTCTGCAGCTGGGGATGCATCTCCCAGCCCTGGAAGACAGGCTCGTGCTAGCAGGGCTCAACCGCTTAGGCTTGAGAGTCCAAACTGCGGCCTGAGCTGCAAAGTCCACACTGCTAGTGTGAGTCTGTCTACCCAGGACGAGAGGGTTGTTCCCAGCTGCAGTGCAGCTCCAGTGTATCCTGGGGCTCCCTGGCCCAGAGTTAGGGCTGAGGCAGTTAGTGCACCTCAGCCTTGGTTAGCGCTGGGAGCTAGTAATGCTCCCTGGCCTAGCTTAGGGCAGTTAGGGCACCGTGATCTTTGATTAGAGTTGGGGGCATTTATCACTCCTTGGCCTAGTGTTAAGATTGGGCAGTTAAGACTTCCTGCCTAATATTGCCTGCTGGGCCCAGTCTGTCAGGTGTGATCTAAAGCTACACAAAATGGGCAGCAGGTATGTGCAGAAGGGGTTTGAATCTGGGTCTCCTACCTCTCAGGCCCTAAATGCTGTAGTATTGGTTATGTTTTGGGGGATGTGTCTCAATCTGTCCTTCTGAAGCTGTTCCACTGTGTATAAATCATTACTGCTGGAGCTAGCTGACTGAAATCTGGATCTCCCACCTTCGTGCCCTACCCACTGCATATAGAGTCATTCCAGTTCTCTCACTGACTACTTAATTATTTAAAGAGAGTGCTACAAATTCAACAGAAGAGATTGAGGGAGCCAGGCCCTAGAATAACCCCTATCCTTGTGGTTATGGCACTCATCTGGGAGATGAGAGACTTAAATTCAGATCCCTTCTCCACCTCCGGCAGAAGGGGGAAGTGAACCTGGGTTTCTCACACTGTGGGTGACTGCATTGACCTGAAGGCTGTTAGGGTGGCACTTTCTCCCTTTTTCTTGAAAAAGGACTGACCTGGGTTAATTCCAGAAGAGAGTGGTTGGGGATCCCAAATGAATATAGGCACCTAACTCCCTTTGAGGGGAGAAAGTGAGGCAGCCCCCTTTTCTTCAGCATTTCCTACTGGCTAATTTAAGCAGCTCTCTGCTCAGTTTGCTGGCTTTTGTGAATCTAGGGTGACCAGACAGCAAATGTGAAAAATAGAGACGGGTGGGGGGTAACAGGAGCCTATATAAGAAAAAGACCCAAAAATCAGGACTGTCCCTATAAAATAGGTACATCTGGTCACCCTATGTGAATCCCACCTTTAGACACCTAACTCTCTCCCCATGTGGGAACCTGGGTGCCCACAATTTAGGGCTGTGAATTTCACTAGGTGCCAGGGCACCTAGAAGTCAGGTGTAACAACCCTGATCATCGCAGTGCCTAAATCCCCCTTGTGAATCCCACCCCATAAGTATGGCATTTCCTAATACTTGAGTGCTTTACTCTGCAATCATGATGTTTTTGGTAGTGTGTGTGTGTGTGTAAACAGTGAATGTTTCAAGGAGCTTTCCATTATGTTCGTGTTTCACTATCTTGGCTCTCTAAATGAGTGTTCATTCTTCCCCCAGCAACTATTTATTTTGTGTTACCGAAGTGGCTAGGAGCCCTAATCTTAGACGGGCACCCCCAGCGCTATGATCTGTATTTACCCTGGATACATTTTTCCCGCCATTTCTAATCACTGGGGGAAGAGCCTCTGTAGACAGCCGAGGAGCGGACTCCAACGGGTTATCTCAGGCCGCCCAGCCACAGAGCCAGGCACTGAGCCGCTCCGCAGCCGTGGGGAGGCGGGGCGAGGGGAGCAGCGAGGCTCCCACAGGCGGCCCGGAGCTGCTTTACGGCGGGGTTGGGCCCTCCCCGCCTCTTCCTGTTGTGAAGCCGGTTCCTATGGCCGCTGCCCTCCCTGCTCCCCGCTGGCTCCCGGCAGCAGCCGCCCTGCTGTGGGCGTGCTGCGGCTCGGCGGCGACTGACGGGATCCAGGTAGGGGAGCTGGGGGGAAGCGCGTTGGGCCCCCCAGCACCGCCCCTGGCCCCATTGGGGTGACTTGCGCTCCAGGCCCGTGGGCTGCCCGGGCCGTGTAGATGGACCTGCCTCTGCATTGACTCCACGCATGGGGGCGGCTGCTGTGCTGGGGAGGGATACGCCGCTGCAGCCCACACTGCAGCGTTGCGGGAGGGGCTATAACCCTGCCCACCCCTTCCTCTCCCCCCGTGTGTGTAAAGTTCTGCCAAATCCCATTAGATCTGTCTCCTGCTTCCTGGGAGGCTGGAGCTTCTTATTTATTTGTGATTCCCTATTTCTTACTCTAAAATTCCCTTTAAACCTCTAGATACCTTGAGCTGCCCTCAACCCTGTCTAGCCCAAACACTGAAAGATAATCGCTGCCTGTCTTGTTTTTCATTATTTGCTTTCTTCTCCTATGCCTGAGCTTGGAAATCCTCCCAGTTGACCAACTCTCACAGTATGAATACACAGATTTATGTAAAAGTACACATTAAGCTTATGAAAGATGGAAATAACTGATTCTAAAGAACTAGGGGGCACCAAATTAATAGGCAGCAGGTTTAAAACAAACAAAAGGAAGTATTTCTTCACACAATGCACAGTCAACCTGTGGAACTCTTTGCCAGAGGATGTGGTGGAGGCCAAACCCTATAACAGGGTTCAAAAAAGAACTGGATAAATTCATGGAGGATAGGTCCATCAGTGGCCATTAGCCAGGATGGGCGGGGATGGTGTCCATAGCCTCTGTTTGCCAGAAGCTGAGAATGAGTGAAAGGGAGTGGATCAGTTGATGATTTCGTGTTCTGTTCATTCCCTCTGGGGCACCTGGCATTGGCCACTGTTGGAGGACAGGATACTGGGCTAGATGGACCTTTGGTCTGACCCAGTATGGCTGTTCTTATGTTTTTATATGCACCATGTCTTGTTTAAACTGTATAATAAGTATAAACAACTAATTCAGCTGCATCAGAATTAATTTTCAGATTCGTTTGCATGTACCAGTTCTCTTTGAATAGAGAATATAATATAGGGAGGGTTTTTTTTAATAATCCTTTTGAGTTATTTGCCAGTTGGGGTTCTCAGTTTCCAGTAAACTGTTCTTGTTTGGTTAAACATACAAGAATAATATTGTTCACTTTTGTGATCAATCCAGATATATTGTGGTTAATTTGGGTATGTGTTGCATGTGAATTTTTCAGAGCTTTATGTTTTTATAAACTGAAGGAGTTAATCAAATATTGTCCCTTCAGGAATCGTTACGATTTTGCCTTTTTCATGTTTCAGTAATTATACTTTTTTACATACAGCTCACTTTAAATTAAGATATGATGTTTATAGTTTAGTATGAATCCCATATTAACATTTTGGTAAAGCAGAAAACTTCACTGTCAAATGATTTCTATAATGCACAGTTAACAAGATTAATAAAATGTGACAAAACAGGTAATGGAAATAAGATCAAGCATTTTAAATACACTAATTTTAGAACCTTGTAAAGTTACCCTTCAGAGCTGCAAAGAAGAGCTCTGTGTAGATCAAAAGTTTGTCACTTTCAGCTACAGAAGTTGTTCCAAAAAAGATATTATTTCACCCACCTTGTCTCTCTAATATCCTGGGACCAATACAGCTACAACAACACTGCATAAAGCGATTATCTTTGTTTATTAATCATTGTACTTGTGCTTCTACGTTAGAAGGTCCAACATAATCTGGTCTTCACATTTAAAGCAGCTTTAAATGTGTGGGATTTTTTATTTTCCTATCTGGTATTCTTTAAGGGCGTGGGGATAGTGAAAGGAAAAACTTATCCAAGGTTCTTCATTTTAAGGAAGGTTTGAAGGCTGATGAAGCATTTCATCTGTTCCTAGGGGTGTTCTCTAAAATAGAACAATATGTTTGGAGGGGTATTTTAAAAATTAAATTAACAGAGCCTATCACTCTATTCTTCCATTTGCTTTAGCACAGGATAGATTTTGAATGCTTAAATCACCTTCCATACTTTTTTTTTAGCCTGGATTCAGATGATTTGTGGAGTCATTGTTTAACACGTGATTAGAGACTTGTGAACGGAAAGATTCTGGGATTTTAATCTTTCCCAGATATTGCCCTCTTGGACAGAACGCTATGTTTCTTTTTCATTCCATTTTCCCCTATCCTAGTTTGCTGCCTCTCTCTTTCCATCACCACTACCACTCTGAATTTCTCTGGTTTTGTTTTCATTGCCAGCCAGGTGTTTCCAAACTTTGATAAGGAATTTGTGAGAGAACCAGATTGCTTGTCTGATTTTAACATGTGGACAGAACAGCCCAAACAGAATATAGAATAGATCCTTTTCTCAGGCATCAGGAGGGGTATTATAAACCAGAAGAAGTCATGTTTTCTGTTTAGCTGGTTTAAGGTTTTAATTCTATATGACATTTAACATTTGTAGAACTAACCAAAAAAAAAAGTGCTGTATTGTAGTTTTTTTCCTAAGTTTGTTTCTACACTAGTGTTCCAATATTTTTTGTCTCTTGCAGGACCAAGCAGAACAGTTTTTTAGAAGTGGGCACACAAATAACTGGGCAGTTTTGGTAAGCATTTTGTATTCAATCTTCTTAAATAAAACACTGATCCTGCAGTTGTTGCATGGCAGTCTGCCCATATGCAACAAGTTGCAAGATCAAGACCTGGAAGTAAGTATAGCATGACTTTGAGTTATCCCTGCATGCCAGTTTGCTATATTACATTACCATTATCTCGTCTGCATAATTTAATTACAAGCATCCAGAACATTAATGCACTTTTGAAGTATTTATAAAATTAACATTCCAATTAGAATGAAAACAAATGATTATGCTGTATATTATTACAGTCATGGTGGTGGTTGTTGTTGTCGTTGTTGTTTTTTAAACATTTGCTTGGTTAGAAAGGTACAACATCTTCCTGATTTTGTTGTTTGTTTTGAAATTTGCTAAAGTCTGATAACAAACTTTCTTCTTTTTTTAGTCTAATCTCCTAAAATAATACTTAGGATAAGAACTACTCGTCTTAATTTTTTATCTGGGTAACTTCAGATCGTATTATTCCATCAGTTTTTAATCAGGCTTTCTGAGCATAATGACTAATGATCAGTTCTAAAATATTATGTGAGCAGTCAGACATGACACTGTTTTTTCTAAGTATTAAAATATAGAAAAATAAAAGAAATTCAAGAAAAGACAAATAGATAATTAACTGAAAGAATAAGAATCATTCTCTTATTCCCTAATGCACAAACTTAAAATTGTTAACATTAAATACCTGTTTCTATTTCAATGTTAAAAGCAAGCAGAGAATTAAAATACAATTTTCTTTGGTCAGAGCAATACCCTTGATACAAACTGGTAATAATAATAAGAGAAGTAGAAAGTTCTTGGTGCTGAAGGTACAAAGAGACCTGCTTTCCATCCCGGTCTTTGCTACTGATTTCCAGTGTGACCCTGAGGAAGTTACTTGTGGCCAGACTGTATTCTGTGCTATCCCAAATTGCCCAGAAATTTAGGCTCTGGCCTCATACCAGCTATGCCTCATTTTCTCCATTTACAAAATAGGAGTGATAACACCACTTTTGAGGTATAAAATAAATGAATTAAAGTACTTGGAGGTTCACAAAAGAAAAATGCCATAGAAGTGAAGTCTATTATTACTGTTTTGTTATCTGTCTAAGTCTTTGTACTGTGCTTGTCACTGATAGCAATATATACAAAACTCAAGACCTTAATATTCCAAAGCCTGTTTAACGGGCTGCTCGCTCTCTATTTTGCCTAAATAGAAAAGCAACTTAAAATCATCTCTTCAGAAGATGCCCCTTTAGTTGATCATCTCCTATCTCAAAATACTTCTTTTTAAAGATTTTTTTTTAAGCTAAATATCTTGCCTCCTGGCTAGTGTACTTTGTTAATCCGTACTTATTGCAGAATCTTATTTAATTGAGGCTGGGCAGTTTCTTCTATCTGATCATGATTTCTCAGAGCTCTTCTAGTAGCTTTAACCTAACAAATGTCTCTTGTGTTGGTCAGCCTTCCAAGGATACTTACTGCTGTGCTAAATAGCAGCTACTCTCATGGCTCTCACTGGTTGTTCTGGAGACAACTTGAGCCTGGTTGGAAGCTAGAGCCTCAGTTCACAGTTCAGAAAGGGCCTGGGGTCATAATTCAACAGAGCAATTAAATGTGCTTAACTTTAAGTATGTTTAGGGAAATGTTGCATGACCTGGTCCTCTCTTCTGGGTTGGCACAAGCAGGCAAAGTCCTGAAATGGTGACACAGGCATGAACTAGGTAAATAACAGAAAAATGTGTTTTATTACTGGAACAGGTTGCAGGAGCAGATCTCCTCCTGCTGGTGATGGTGCTGACACCTAAAACCCTGCACCTTCCCTCAGGCAGGAAGGTCACCCTCCCCTCCTCTTCCTCTCAGGATTATTTGCTGGGTTCTCCTCTGGGAGGGGTCACACCCTTTCTGGGCTGATGATGGATGTGTAATGCACACAGAGCCAGCCAGTATAGTAACTCTATTATAATACTCAAAAGCTTCTAAGTGACATAGGAGCCTAACTTACAGTCAAGGGGAGTTGTCTGCCTAACTCCATTAGGCCCCTTTTAAAAGCCTCGCTTTAAAAACCAGCTAGGCAGGACAGAAATCTCTCAGGAAGCTGGGGAAGGCAAAAGGTAGGGGTCTTATGATTCTCACTGAAAATTAAGTTGTTTAATTTTTCATGAGCCAGGTTCAGAGTAAAAATGATACAAAGCAAAACTTTTAAACTGGTGTCTACATCTAGTCAACTAGAAAGAATTGTAGGTTCAGTATATCTGACCCCAAATCCTCCCTGCTTCTTCTTTGTGGCAGTACAGTCCTGTTTTCTTCTATTTTCAAATGTCTTGTCTTTCCTCTTCTGTTCAAAAGAGCCCCCCACAAATATCCTGGCTAACTGGCTATAAAGGGAAAACTGTCAGTGACTGTACAGAAAATGCTATGTGATGCACAGAGGAACTATAGTTCTTTTTTCTAATCTGAGTTATGTTAAATTTAGATGTAATTTGTAAAAATGGTAAGTGAAATATCTTCAGGCAGAAATGATTTTTTTTAAAAGTTTTAAGTCTGTGATTTATGATTTTTGTTTCAGTTCTCATGCCTCTGTTACAGAGGATTGCAGGGAACATGCTTGATGTAGTAAGCTCACTTACAGGTTTTAATATTGCTCCATGCATCTGAAAGATTCTTTCCACCTATCATAGTATCTTGGCCATTAGTATTCATATTTATTTAGTCATTGTCTGTTCAAAGGCTCTGTAACATATAATACAATTATTGCTTCTTAAACAGTTTCTGAAAGTTACTTCTGACACTCTTCTTGTAGTTACATGCTTACTTGTATTTCAAAAAAACTGACATATTGGTTGAAAATGTGCCCTCATACTGGAATGTGAACATTCCTAAATTGTGTGGGAGTTCTTATTCAAATTTTATGGCTGGGGCCCAACTCTAATGTTATAGTTGACTCCCTAAAAACCAGATTCCCCCAGCAAAAGTTCCCCTCTTTCTACATGTGGACCTTGTATTCATTTGCTTACACTTTACCGCAATAGGGCAATCATAGAAATTTGAAATGGATAAAACATTAAATAATCTAGCTAATCCATTTGTCAGTGCTGGATTATTCCCTATGGTACTTTTTTTTTTTTTTTGTACTTTATCCAGTTTTAAATGAAAGTGTTCTCTGTGGCGCAATACGTTAACATTTATTTTCAAAGTATGAAAAAGCTTTTTCTGCAGAGAAAGTGTGTATTACTTATGGCATGGATTTCTAGCAGTTGCTAGGCCCTGATTGCTGGGTGACAAGTTTTTTGGCATCTCAGCAATCAATATCCATTGATGCATATACTAATTCAGAATGCATTTCTTATATCTTCTAATATGCATTTATTTCTTTTTAACACTTAAAGGTGTGTACATCTCGCTTCTGGTTTAACTACCGTCATGTGGCAAATACGCTTTCAGTTTACAGAAGCGTCAAGAGACTAGGCATTCCTGATAGGTAAGAGTATCTTGACGAGCACAATTGTTTAAACTTGGATATTAAAGTAAAAGTTCAGTCTCATCTTCTGAAACAGGAATAAAATGCTGGTCTCTTCGTTTCATAATCAAGTAAAAGGTAGAGAGCACAGACTTAATTTACTGAAAATTGGAACAATATTATTGGAAAGGAAAATGAAAAAAAAATATGTACCATGATGATTCCAAACAGAAACGGATAATTAGATCAAATTATGTGATGCTAACCAACCAGTTAATTGCACTGCTAATTAGTTTGGTGAATGCACAATGTGAGAAAATTGGTAAAATGTATTCAGAATTGATAGTGCAACTCTTTGACATGTACCTGTTACTGTATTGCAACTTCATGTCTAACATAACTAATGTCTTTTTAATATGCCTTTTGATTAGAGAACACTTCACTTAATGAGCAAGACTAAACACAGTACGAGTGCAGTGCTTCAGCTAAATCAAGGGCACACAATTAGAGTGAAGACCTGTAAATAACTGGTGTCTAACAAAGAAGCTCCTGCATGTCACAAGCTATGTTAAAAAAACACATTTTGGCTGGGAGTTTCAAAGGAGCCAGGAGCCTTTTCTGCATGCACAAGTTGTGCTGCTTTAACTACACCAGGATAGTGAAAAATGGCACAAACTCCATGGTGTGGATATGATTATATCAGTATAAAGGTGTCGTGTGGGAAGAGGAATAAGCAATACTAGTATAAGGCATCTTTATTCTGGTATAACTACATCCACACTAGATTGTACTGGTATAACTGTTTTGGTAAATAGTTACGTTTCTAGAAAAACTGAGCAGACCCATCCTAAGAGTGAGGTGCCCAAATACCCTTGGATGTCAGTAGGAACTAGGCACCGAACTCCTTTGGCAATTCCAGTCTCAGTTTTATGTTATGTCAGAATGGAAAAACTAGGAGAATCTTTACCATGGCTGACACTGAAAAGGAATTGGTTGTTTCATCATGAAAAAGCCAAGATCACATTAAGTTAATATCTCCCTATTTTATTAAAGTAATACCATAGTGAGACTATGATGCTGAGATCTATGTTCCCTTTATAATGTCGACAACTGTAGTTTCAGAGTAGCAGCCGTGTTAGTCTGTATTTGCAAAAAGAAAAGGAGTATTTGTGGCACCTTAGAGACTAACAAATTTATTTGAGCATAAGCTTTCATGAGCTACAGCTCACTTCATCGGATGCATTCAGTGTTCTTTAAGAGTTCAGCCCAGGGTATCACAGGGGAATTGCTAATGTGTGAAGGGTTGTCTTCAGTGGGTATTCAATAATGTCTTCTCATGCTTTTTGGCCTTTTTTTATTTTAAATTTTAACCTGCTGATTGCTCTGTGATCGTGGGCTACTGTTAAAATGCTGAAAACTTAATCTTTGATTTGTGAGCATTCTTTCTTCACTCAGCTTTCCAAATAGCAGCTCTCTACATTTAAAAATTATGTTTTTATTTGCGTTGTCTTCTGTCCAAACTGTGTTTGTGTTAATAAGCTCAAATTAGCCAAGGTCCACAACGTAGATGAGATCTATTGGGGACTTGACAATACACACTTCTTTGAGGTGGATAGGGAGCATTGAAAGACTGAGCAGAGCAGTCTTTCCTGTTTTGGTTGGATTTACATGCAAAGGTCTTAGATTGTTTTGTTTTAAAAAGCTCTTACTTTATATTGGCTCCTACCAGAACTTTTGTTCCCAAAGGACAGTGAGGACCAGATCCCCAGCTGGTGTAAGGTGCTGTAGCTCCAGATTTGACCCTGACTATTTTATTAAATTATACAATCTGGATTAAATAACATGCATGCAATAACTGTGCTGGATGGGGTAGAATCAGGGCACTAATGTCCTTAGAGGCTAATGTCTTGCTCATGTAAGACTGTCTTCACTGACAAAAAAAAATTGTGTTAGAAATGGCAAGATAACTAACAGGCATTAGCTGTTCTGCTGTAAAAACCTAATGAAGACAGAACACTGTATTTTCACCGGGCGGGGGGTTTGAGGTGGTGGGTTATAGTGCTGACCTTGCCTGGCAACCTCATGGTAAAAATGGCATGTGCCTTGTCTCTGCTTTGGATTTTACAGTGATATAACTATTGTGTGTTAGTGATCTCACTTTAAAAAACAGCTTTTTGTGTCAGTAAAGACACAGCCTAAGTTTGGGGGTTTATTTGTGGTGTTCGGAAGGGAAAGGAGGTCCTATTGGACTGGGACCTTGTTCGAGTGGTGATATGTTGTCATTTACCTGAAGTGTCCCTAATAAGAAGTCTGCTCAAGTTCTGTCCCTGCGTGACTGTACACATGATGGGTTGGTGTGTAAATTAGGGGTAAATCCATGCTCTTAGGCACTATTTATATTTCCAGGACTCAATCTTTCATGCCCTACCTATTCACTATATGTAATTTTTCCCAGCCTATGGGTAGGATCCTGCTGTCAGTTGAGTCAGTGACAAAATGCTCATTGACTTCTGTGGGTACAGGACTGATCACTAGACACACAACCTCATTGAAAGGAAAATAAGCTTTCTGCTTGTCAAAACTATGTCAAGGGATCTTGGGATTAATTGCTCTGCTGTTTCTGTTTGGCAAGATGAGGGTCAAGACTACACTACAGACATCTACCAGCACAGCTGATGTCAGGGGTGTGAAAAGGTCTAATCCTTAATCAACATAGCTGTAACAACAGAAGACCCTAGCATAGATGCAGCTATGCCAACAGAGCTCAGCATTTTTAACAGCATAGTTTGTTTTGCTCCCTGGAGTGTTTCTAACTATTTTGATATAGCTGAGTCTACACTAGGAACCCATTGGTGGTATAGTACACTGGTATTTCTATACTGGTAAAGTGCTCTTAGTGTAGCCACAGACAAGAGCTAAACTGGCTTGAGTGAACAAGCATTTTCAGTACATCAGAGGAAGGCAACATTCTTAGTCACAGTTGAAAGTCACAGCTGGGAAAGGAAGAAAGAATCCCAGGTGTGTGACTGCACGCAGGCTGACTGTTTGAGAAACATTTTTATACCCTGTACTTTGTATCAGGACAGGCTATCTGTTTGAGTATATTTATAGTATGAGTATGTCTGATGCTGGATAGAGCTGTCTAGGTGCCCTTAACTTCTTGTCATGTGCATATCTGGTAGTTTCAACAATGTCATTGTCCCCACAGCTCCCATTAAAACTCAGGTCTGTGGAAAGCAGCCAATCTCTTCCCTTTTTATTGTCTCACCTTGCAAAAGCTTTGTGATGGGAGAATAATTCTTGTTATATTGCTGCCTTGTCCTCTCGCCTCCCTGTTGTTTCACCCGGTTGTCTTGTCATAAACCTAAAATGTCAGCTATCTAGGTCAGGTTCTCTGTAGTTCTTGTTTGCCCAATGCCTACTACAATGGGGACCATGGTTGAGGATCCCAGAAACAATTGTAGTACAGATAACACAGCAAAGGAGTATTGATTTGTTAAGCCTCTCTGAGAAGTAGAGGGGAACAAACTGAAGTGAAATGGGATGAAAAAGTCCCAAAGGCAACAAGGGGCAAAGTGGAACCAAGCAGCTTTATGCAGAATGCTCTTCTTAGAAGTGGGAGAAAACACCATAAGTAAAAACAATGGAAACGATGCTCCTTGTAGCATTAACTGCTGCTGCATGTTTTCCCCTCCCAACAGAGGTACAGGGCCTGGAATGGTTGATGGTAACATGGGTTGATGGGAAGCTGTTCAGCCAGATGAAAGGATGGCTCCCGAGATCAGCATGGAGGTTGAATCTCTCTGCGGGACTGGAGTTTGTCTTTCCCATGAACACTGTAGAGTTTGGAAGTTGCCCCTCAGATCTCTCCTTTGTCTATGCCCATAGGAAGTTTCCTCGGCCTGCTGTCCCACTTCTGTAGGTTTTGCTGTAGGACAACATGTTAAGCCCCAGACTGTTTTATTTGCGTAGAGTAGCTTTGTTTTATCCTGAGTTGAGTCATATTAATGTTTAATCAAGTCTAATAATAAGAAGGGAAAATGTTCCCCAGGTCAGTATTTGTGCTAGTAGGAGGAAAGCTTCTTTCTGGAGTAATACTACATCCTGGAAGACTTGTCCTCATTCTTCATTATTCTTCATATTCCGAGGAGAAATTGCTGTGCCCAAGGGGTTGTTCGTGAAGAGGAAAAAAAAGTCTGCTGCTGCTGTTCAGAATAATCCTTAGGTGTTAACAACAGTGACTGTATTAATAGGGCTTAACAGTTGGGTCTTGAGTACTTGGAACTCGACACTTTTTTCAAGTGTGACCCACCTTGTGTTTGACTTTGAGTCTTTAAGCTCTTTGAGGCAGCAGCCATCCATTTTTGTGAAGTACTGTGTGACGTTGAGCATGTTAGTGCTAAACAAATAATTCCGTTACAGTAACAAACAAAAAGCTTTATGTGGTAGTGTTATGATGGTAACAGTGTTCCCTGGGGAAATAAGGTATTACCAAAGTAACTTGTACTTATACTCCAGGCAATTTTCTAAATGCTATAGAATCTTGTTTCAATAATGAGTAGAGTCCTGCGTGGATACAAAATTTTTATCTTCAGACGATCTGCGATCAGCAAGCATAGTCCATGGATATAAAGCGGATATCCACAGATTTGCAGGGCTCTCATAATGGGTCATGTTTGTTGGCTTCATTATTTGCAGTTTTCCTTTTGTTTATTGTATTAAAATAGAATATCTGAAATTGTGTTGTTTTGTTTTTCCCAGTCACATTGTCCTGATGCTGGCAGATGATATGGCATGTAATCCCAGGAATCCCAAACCAGCAACTGTGTTTAGTCACAAAAACATGGAGCTAAATGTTTACGGAGATGATGTGGAAGTGGACTATAGAAGCTATGAGGTAACAATGCTTTGTTTATCTAACCAGATTTTTCTGTAGTGTTGCTTTAAAGCCTGATCCATTGAAGTCAGTGGTAGTATTTCCATACACTTCACTGGATTATGGATCAGGCCCTTATTCTCAATTGATATATATAATAAAAAGAAAATTCTTACTGAGTTTCAGAGTAGGAGCCATGTTAGTCTGTATTCGCAAAAAGAAAAGGAGTACTTGTGGCACCTTAGAGACTAACCAGTTTATTTGAGCATAAGCTTTCGTGAGCTACAGCTCAATGCATCCGATGAAGTGAGCTGTAGCTCACAAAAGCTTATGCTCAAATAAATTTGTTAGTCTCTGAGGTGCCACAAGTACTCCTTTTCTTTTTACTGAGTTTCGTAACTTGTTACAACTTTGTGTGTCTTTCTAACCAGTTAGAATTTATTATTATACATTGTTATTGGCTATTTTAATGAAAACATTCGTTCCCATGACCATTGTTGCTGCTGTTTTTATTGAGAGTTGTGGTTAGGAGATTGTGAGGATCTCCGACTATATTAACAATACAAAAATGTTACTGGGTTTTTCATTTTGTTAAAGTAGTGTAGATTGTATGATTGGTTAAACTGCTAACACTTTCATAAGCTTTGACGTTAAGCAGGTGTGTGTTTGCACATTGCAGATTCAACATCTTTTTTAAATATTTGTTTTTATTTTTTCCAAATAAAACGTGTCCTTTTTGTAAGTAACTCATTTCTAACCACTTTATAACAGCTAGTAAAAGGAAATATCTGCAGCATTTTACCACGTTCTTGTTTTCAGAAAACAATTCTTGCTGCAAATTTTTTTTTTCTAAGTCTTTACTGGACTGACTTTAATTAGACTTCAGTTACAGAATTTTAATTAGTATCACATAGTAAAATGATTTATAAAGCAAAAATGTATATTTTACAGGAACAAATTAAACCCTGTACCATATTTGCCTATTAGAGTATACAGAAGATGTCGTGCTCTCTGATTATTTATGTCCTGAGGACATAAAGTGCATGTTGAAAGATTACAGTAACAAAAAAAAACCCTATCTGTCATGAGTCTGAATTTTGTTGGTAACATTTTGAGTGTTGTAAATCTGCGTTCAGAACAAGTAGTTCTGATGTTTAATCAGATGTTTTATGGTCGGTGTCCAGATGGACTACATCTGATCTTTTCGATGTTTGTGCCACAGGAATCTTTTCTTTGCCTGAGTTGCACAGAGAATTTAAGCCTTAGAGTATTTGTTAACGTTTTTCCATGGTAACACATACTAATGTTGCAGTGTTTTGTGAATGCATAAGTAGCATTGACGGAGTAAAGATGTACACTACAGTGTGACAGGTGTTCAAATCAATGAAGAAGTATTAAAAGACTATAATGGTCGTAGAAGTGTGTTTGATGAAACAGTTTTCAAATACAGTAAAGCAACAGGTTGATTTTAATGGGGCAATAAAAAAAAACTGTGATTGGTGAGCAGTAGCACAGTAAAACCTTGAATAGAAGAAATCAGGTAATGCAATTTATACCATCTATTGGTGGACCTGTTTATATATAGTGCATAGTTTGTGTCGTCATTTTGTGGAACCCTGTCTAGTAGTGGTCAATAGATATCCCTTATGATAGTTAGAAATTACTTCATTTCAATGTTTGTAGGTTACAGTGGAGAATTTCTTGCGCGTATTAACAGGAAGAATCCCACCAAGCACACCTCGATCCAAGCGCCTACTTTCTGATGACAGAAGCAATATTCTAATATATATGACAGGTAATTACAGGAATTTATTGGTTTTGTTGCACAGTAGCAGAGTGAAATCTCATCAGAAAGCCAAATAACACTGAAAAATTAGTAAAACAAATACACGGTAATTATGGATTCACATTACTTTGAGCAAAACATCCATTATTATTAGTATTAAAAACAATCCATGCAAAAAGTTCTGATAACTAAGATTGCTGCACCACTTAAAAATCTGGGTCTCACACTTGTATTCCACAACCCTGGGCATATGGTCTAGACAGCCTAATTTGTAATGACTCTGGAAGTTACAAAAATCATTATTATGTGAAGGGGTTTTGCATAAATAGTAATCAAGGAAGCATCTTTGAAGCAGTATCTATTAATTTATGAGTGAATAGATGTATTCCAGGTTAAACCATACACGTATACTGTCCTTATTACCCTCAAATCGTGTCTTGTCATCCCACACCAAAGAGGGAGAAGAATTGCATTTAAGCTGTTTGTTGGCCTTTTGGCAACCATATTTGTATATATTGTACTTCTATTTAACGTACATGCTTATTTATCTTGTGAATTTTTCTACAAGGTCATGGTGGAAATGGTTTCTTGAAATTTCAGGATTCTGAAGAAATCACTAATGTAGAACTTGCTGATGCCTTTGAACAAATGTGGCAGAAAAGAAGGTAAAAATTGATTACTTAGAGATTAAATACAGTGTGTTACCAACGGATGTAAAACTTGGCTTGTAGCCTTTCATTCCTCCATTTAATTCTTGTCTAAACAGCACACTCTTCTTGTGAAGGGTGGCAAAATTAATTATTTTTTTCTGAATGTGGTTTAAAAATGCGAAAAATTACTGTCACCCCAGCAGTGGTACTAAATAGCTGTTGTCCTTGAGGTGGCCTGAAGCTCTCCTTTCCACAGGAGAAGGAAATCTATTATAATCTTCAGCCACACAAATGAGTTACTTTGGCTCAACAGCTGTATGGGCTTCTTATTAATTATAAGGTGTCTGAAATGTTCTGCCAGTTGGATCTCTATTACATATCTTGGTAACTATGCAGTGAAGTTGTATGAATGAAGACATAATCTACAGAATGCCAAATGTGAAAGCTGTTTTATTTCTTTCAGATACAACGAATTGCTGTTTATTATTGATACCTGCCAAGGAGCATCAATGTATGAACGATTTTATTCTCCAAATATAATGGCCTTGGCTAGTAGCCAAGTAGGAGAAGATTCACTTTCAGTAAGTATGAGTTTGGTTGCGTACTTGGAGGTAGGGTTAGGGTTCCTGTGGGTAGGGGACTTGGAGGTAGGGTTAGGGTTCCTGTGGGTAGGGCTCTGTGCCCTAGCATTGGGGTTTCTATGGGTAGGGTACTTGGAGTCAGGGTTAGGGTTTCTATAGGTGCAGCTCCCCACCATAGACTTAGGATTCCTATGGGTAGGGTAGTTGGAGGTAGGGTAAAGGGGGTATTCAAAAGTGCCCAAAGGATTTAGGATCACAAGTCCCATTAACTTTCAGTGGCACTTGTGCTGCTACATTTCTTTGGCATTTCCGAAAATCTCCACCTTAACTGCTTAACAACGTAAAGGGTGTTTAACCTCTAAACCATCACTCATATAATGTTTGATGTACTTTTCACGTTGTTGTGTTGTGCTGCCCAAAAGTGTTGGGATGTCAATTGCCCACCAGGCTAATGTACACCCCTAATTTGATTTTCAGTAAGTCTTCAATTCAGACATAAAATGATGAATTAAAGAATGTAATGATAAATACCTTTTTTCTGCAGTGTAACAATAGGGAATAGAAAATGTGATTTATAGTACAATGGCTAGCGCACTTGAAGAGGGACATTAGTCATCTTCTCCCTAAACCTGCAAGTGGCTTACCTTCATCTTTCTGACTTTAGGCTATGGCCTCATGAGGCAGTCGCAGTTTGTGAAACCATCCTATTCTGTAGTTTGATTTTTTTTAAAGGTAGTGAGCAGCATAGCCCCAGTAGGTGTTCAACATCTTTGAAAATTAGGCTCTACTCATGTGCCTACGGCAACTGGTCATGGCCTCCTGGAGCCGCACAGGACTGTCTTCCCCCACGCTCCTTCTCATGCTCAAGAGGCCATAGTGGGAGGATCCTACCTGAGTTCTGCACAGGTGCATAATGGAGGAAGAGGCTCCCTTCAACCAGGCAAAGACAGGGCTAGTCAGAATTTAGTCTTAAAAGGTGAAGATAACATACAATATACAGATTAATCTACACAGTCTATTGGGTTTTTTTTTGATGGTTAATAATTTTTTTTGCATACTTCTGATAATTTGACTAGCAGTAAAGATAATTCATAGGTTTGAACACTTGCATGGTCCTGTTTTGCTCTGTTCCCATCAGGTTTTTGCTATGGAACCCTCTAAGTATGTATATTTTGTTTTTAAGCATCAGCCTGATCTTGGGATTGGAGTTCACCTTATGGATAGATATACATTTTATGTCTTGGAGTTCTTGGAAGAAATTCACCCAGCAAGCCAGACCAATATGAATGACCTTGTAAGTAGCATACTGTATTCATTAGTTTGCTAACTGCTCCTGTGTTCTCACAACTGGTCCATTTTGGCAGTGGGAACTTCAATGTTTTTTTGATTTCCTACATATCAGAAGGGTTTTTTTTTTTTTTTTTTAAATGTGTTTGTTGTTCTTATTTAGTAAAATCATTATATATATTGACGTTTTGGAGACTTGAGTCCCCAGTTTGAAATTGTTTCTTTGCTTGATTAGGAAAAAATTTAATTAAAACAACCTGGGTGTTTTACTGAAAAATGTCTTGTATGTTATCTCTGCATCCCATGGAACTTGCAGGGTACCTAGAATCATGGATTGCAATCACTTTGCACACATGGAAAGGCAGTCATTGGCGTTTGCTTTGCAGAGGTAATTTGTATGTTGGAATCCTGATCCTGCACTCAGAAACACAAGAGGAGAGCCCCATTGACTTCAGTGCTTCACCACATAGGTGCAGGGGTCAGCCTGTGCAAATCCAGTTACAAGGCTGGGGCTTTATTTGTTCTCAGGCAAATGTTATAATTGCCAAATATGATCCAACAAAAAATGTCTTGGTGAAGTTCAATGAAAATGGTTTTTGAACAGTTACATATGTTCCATCTTAGATACCATAAATTGAAAAAGCAACTACATTTCAGTAGCACCCTTAGCCCGTTGGCCTTGAACAGGCCAGACGTTCCTTTTTTCATGATAATGCATCATGCTTTTGTGGCTTGTTGCAGTAAATTCTGTCATGTTGTTGTCGGAGACTTAAGAGCCACCATTGACCACACACATTAAATCTCCATTTCAGTAAAAGGAGCAGCTGTTCAAACATTTTATGTCAATGTCTGTGGAGGCTGGTGTCAGCCTTGCTGCTAGATGAGCTGTAGTAGATTTCACACAAAGCAGCCCACACTGACAGATTTTGTGTTGATATAGAATTGATTCAGTGACTAATATGCTGACGTTTTCTACCAAGGGTATGAAAATCCATTTCATTACATTGTATTCTAATTTATGATGGGTTGTGGAGAATTTTAGAACAAAACTTATGTCACAAGGATTAAGTAGTTTTTCTATTGATTTTGTACATATTTTAAAAAACATTATTGGAATGAATTTGGCTGGATCACTCAATCTGTAGTCAAAGGAATTAGTTGTCTTATAAAAAGAAACAGTACCAGAAATTCAGCAGCAGTTTAAAGTGTATAAATAGCCATCTGGAAAATAGGGTGAACTGGTTCAGCTAGTTAGAAATGTTAGTGCAGACCTTGTTGATGACATAGCAAATCTGTAAATCCTCTATCCTTTCCATCGCTTTAATGACTTCTAAAAATGTTGACATCCACAAAATACCAGAAAAGTCCTATGTATTCTTTATGTTTAATTATAATTGTATGGGTCTTTCAGTGGCCAAATTCAAAGTATTCAGCAGTACATTGAAGTAGTACAGCAAACCCTATAGCAGCATACTATACCCAGATACTATCTGAGGGATAAGGAGACTTGCATCACTGTCCAAAAAAAAAAAAAAGGGGGTGGGGGGACGGACACAAATGTATATCATGATTTGCAATCAGAATACACTATATTATCTTGAGTCATAATGTGAATGAACTTCAGGGAATCTGACTTCCAGTTACAGATGTCAAATTCCACCATGCCTTCATCTTGAGGCATCCCTAAGAGCCATAACTATAAACCCTGATAAAATAATCAGCTTATGTCTTGTGAGAAATTGAAGGGAACACTTTGGTCAGTAACTGAATTGCACCGCTTAAAGAAGGGTATCTGCTTAAAGAAGAACAAATTCCTTGTCCAGGCCTGATTTTAAAAAATTGGCACTATACAAATCCAGTGTCGCACATATTAAGGAGATTAAAAACTGGTTAACAGACAGATCTCTGTAAGTCAAAAATAAGTGTAGATGGGGAATAATCATCCAAATGGTGTGGTGTTAGTGAGGTCCCTAGGAATCTATTCTTGGCCCAATGTAATTCAGTATTTTTGTCTAATCTGGAAGAAAACATGAAATCATTGCTAGTAAAGTTTGTAGATGACGATCAAATTGCTGGAGTGACAAATGACGACAGGTTCATTTTACCCCAGATCAGTATGTATCTAAGTGATTTGAGTTTGAATATGTGTTTTTAATACAGTCAAATATAAGGTCATACACTTAGAAACAAGACATTTAGGTCACTTACAGGATAGGGGACTGTATCCTGGAAAGCTGGTGACTCTGCAAAAGGCTTGGGGTCATGGTGGTTAATCAACTGAATGTGAGCGCCTAATGCAATGCTGTGATTAAGAGGGCTAATGTGTTTCTTGGTTATACAATCAAGAAACTATCCAGTAGAAATAGCGAGGCAGCATAGGTTAGACAATTACTAGAATAATATGTCTAGGTCTGGTCTCACACTTCTAAAAGGATGTTGAAAAATTGAAAAGGGTCAGAAAAGAGCTACAAGGATGATGATTTGAGGTCTGGAAAACTTGCTATGCAGTGAAAGGCTTAAGAAGCTAAATCTGTTTATCTTATTAGGTTCAGAGGTGCCTTGATCACAGTCCATAAATACGTAAGTGGTGAGAAGATTTCTGATGGTAGAGGACTTTAATCTAGAAGGCAAAGGCATAAGAAGATCCAGTGGCTGGAAGCTTAAACTAGATACTGTGACAAAGTTCCTCCTTTGCCTTGGTGGGTTCTGCACTTTCTGGCGGATTTGCTCACCTCAGAGGTTCACGGCAGTCCTCAGTTTGGCTCCTTTTGTTAGTGGCACAAACTTGCCATTCACTCAGCTAACCTCATCACTGGCCAGCTGGGGAAAAGGAGGAGAACAATCCCCACAGTCTCTGCTGGCCCACCTAATGGGTCGGGGGACAGGCCAGAGACCTTCCCCTCTGGTGGGGGAAGTCCAGGTCTACTACTCTTATATCAAATAAGGAGCTGGGGGGATGGGGGGAACCCAGGCCCGCCCTTTACTCCGGGTTCCAGCCCAGGGGCCTGTGGAATGCAGCTGTCTACAGTGTCTCTTGTAACAGATGCGTGACAACTACAACTCCCTGGGCTACTTCCCTATGGCCTCCTCCCAACACCTTCTTTCTCCTCACCACAGGACCTGCCTCCTGATGTCTGATAATGCTTGTACTTTTCAGTCCTCCAGCAGTACGCCTACTCACTCTCAGCTTCTTGTGCACCTCTTGCTCCCAGCTCCTCGCACGCACCTCACTAACTGAAGTGAGGTCCTTTTTAAAACCAGGTTCCCTGATTAGCCTGCCTGTCCTAATTGATTCTGGTAGCTTCTTAATTGGCTCCAGGTGTCCTAATTAGCCTGCCTTAATTGGTTCCAGCAACTTCTTGATTCTTCTGGAACAGCCCATTATCTTACTCAGGGAAAAGGGACCTGCTTAATCTGGGGCTAATATATCTACCTTCTATCACTCTCCTGGAGCCATGTGGCCTGACCCTGTCACAATACATTCAGGCTAGAAATAAGGTGCAAATTTTAACAGTTAAGGTAATAAACCATTGGAACAATTTACTTCGGGATGCGGTGAATTTCCCATCACTTGACGTCTTTAAACCAAGATTGTCTTCCTAAGAGATACGTTCTAGCTTGACCACAAGGTATGGACTTCATGCAAGTATTACTGGGTGAAATTCTCTGGCCTGTGTTATGTAAAAGGTCAGACTATATAATCATAGTGGACCCTTCTGGCCTTAAAATCTGTAAATCTGAGACTTTTGCCACAGTCTTGCCTCTCGCACCATTTTTCACAGCGCCTCCCCCACACCCCCATATATTAGGATGACAGCTAGGAGCCACATCATTATGGTGGCAGGCAAAAGAGTGTGATAAAGTTCTACCAAACCCTTGAGAGTATGGTCTGTGTGCCCAATACACTTGAGTCAGAGACTTTTGCCAGCAGTACCACTAAGCGTGCATACATCCTGGTGTCCCTTTTGCTCTCAGGCAAGGGCATAAAAGGGCATGGCTGCTGCCTCCCTCTCAGTTCTTCCTCTCTGTAGCATTTGCTTCAGTTAGTTAGCTTTCAGAACTTCATTGTGTATAGTTAGTATGTATTTGTAGTTAATATTTAATGATACTATACTTAGTTTAGTTTTAGTAGTTACTTGGAGGATTGATTTATTAAAAAATACCCAGATATTAAGCTGTGTACCATGTTCGGGGCTTCTTTTCTCCTGTCACAGATAGGCATGAGAGCCGCTTGATTTGTCCTGTCCTATTCAATATGTAATTCTTTCCTCACCGGGACTAAAATTGGCTCTTTCATCTTAAAGTCTGTCTCTTGAAAGATGCGATGCAACCTGCATTGGAACTAGACCCTGATTGTGATGCAGGGGACTCAGATTCAACCAGGAGACCACTCCCAAGGATAAGAAATTTATGAGGCTGGATTTCTTCCTTGCTACAGGCTTCTGGCATTCCAAGAGAGTTGCAGAACACAATAGATGGCTCACCTTTCGACGGTTCTGAATTGTTTTCTGCTGAAACAGGTGACTCTGTGTGCACACTGAAAGACTTCCATGCAGTGCTTAGTTCATTAGGAGTTTATACTCTGTTTACAAAGAGGAAACCGTTTAGGTGGCAATCTTACTTCAAGGCCCTATTTTCAACAGAGGTCACAATATGCCTCTAAGAAGGTCAAGACCTCCTCGATGCTGCCAGCCATCTTCATTGGCAGGAGCCCTGGTTACCAGACTGCAGCAACTTCCAAGCAATCATTTTGACCTTCTTGGTCAAGGACTGCATACCAACGGTATATGCTCCCTTTGGATCACGCCTGTTCTTCTTTCACTGTGCTTGGGAAAGCATAATATCAGACAAGTGGTAAAGCATGGTAAAAGAGGGATAATGGTATCCAGTTTACTGACTTCTCTTTTCCCAACCCATATTCTCCATCCTTTTCAGGGATCCTTTTTATGAGAATGTATTACTTCAAGATAGATGGTCTCTTCTAGAAATGGGAGTGGTGGAAGAAGTTTCTTACCAGCACAGAGGAAAAGGTGTCTATTCCCAGTACTTGCTGGTCCCAAAGAAATCTCATGGCCTCTATCCCACCGTAGAGCTAAGAAAGCTGAACTGTTTGGTCAAGGAAATCAAGTTCAGGATGGTCACCCTCATTTCTACTATCCCTTCCTTGAAGATGGGAAATTGTATGCTACTCTCAGTTTACAGGATGCATACCTCCATGTGGCCATACATCCTTGCCCTTGGAAGTACCTTTAATTCACTACTAGTACACAGTCCTTCCCTTCAGACTGTCATCAGTACCCAGGGTCGTCAACATGTGTGTGACAGTAGTAACAACCTCATTTCCACCATTTGGACATTCAAATATTTCCTTACCTGGGTGATCAGCTAGTTCATGAAGCATCAAGTGACCATGTCCAAAATAGCATTATAGTAATCTAACAGCTGTTCTCCCATCTAGTCCTGAAACTGAATTTGGACAAATCACAAATACAACCAACACAGCACATAATCTCTACAGGAGCAGACCTTGGCAGCATAACAACCAGGGCTTACCTTCCAGAGAAGGTTTCAGTCTGTAGCCTTTCTCTTAGAAAGCCTCAAGTTCACCCCCCACAACATCAGCATGTGCCTGCTTCAGCTTCTGGGCCATATGGCCCAATGCACATATGGAGATCTGCATGCCAGACTTCACCTTTGCTCTCTGCAGGCCTGGCTCCAATCGGTATATTGTCCTCCCAGGCACCTTCTGGACAGACATACAGATTCGTGTAGCCACATAAGTGCTTCCGTCTCGTGATTGTTGGATCCCCCAATGTGTGCAAAGGAGTTCTGTTTTTATCTCCAGAATTGACTGACTCTGGTAATGGATGCATCTATTAAAGTTTGGGGAGCCCATCTTGGTCAATTCCAGAGGCAAGCTGTTTAGTCATCTCAGGAAATTTCACTCCACATAAATGTGTTTGTGCCCCAGGCTATTCTTTGGGCCTGTGAGATATTTGTCCACCATCAAGAACCAAGTGATAGAACATGGCAGTGGTTTTGTCTGTAAGAATTGCTATCTGAACAAGCAGAGAAGTGCAAGATTGCCTCAGTTTTGCCTGGAGGCGATCCTCCTATGGAATTTATGCATTCATCACAATGCTTTCCTGAAGGCTTTTCACCTTCCAGGAACGAGAGAAACATTTGAGGATTTCCTCACAGGATTTTTGTACATCAGCACGAGTGGTCAATCAGGAAGGATGTTCTCCTTCAGATCTTCTGCCATTCCTCAAGCCTCTTGTAACGATGCCGACTTTTGCAAGCTGAGGTTACAGCCTCTATTCAGATGATCTGAAGTCTCTCTGCTTGTAAGGGAACTGCTGATGAGTTACCTGCAGTGGAATATATACATGCACAGTCACTCGAAGGAGAAAAAACGGTTACTTACCTGTAGAATAACTGTTGTTCTTTGAGATGTGTTGTGGACATACACATTCCTTGCTACTTTGGAAATTATATACAGCAGTGAGACGGAAAAGAGAGGAAGATGGAGGCACGGGGCTCTTGTGCTGCCTGGTGGTACTGGTGACAAAAGTCTGACTCAAGTGGATTGTTTGCACAGATACCTGCAGCAGAATGTATATGTATACAACGCATCTCAGAAAATAATGGTTACTGTACAAGTAAGTAATCCTTTTTTTTTCCCTTCAAGTCCTCTGGTTCCAGTAACCTCCTAAGCAGATGATCAAAATGAACCCTTTGCCTTGACAGGATGGATGTGCTCCAACCTCAAAGTGCACGAGGCAATAGTTGTCATTTTGTGCTTTAAGTAGCAAGCAGTTTAAATGGAATCAAGTGTATCCAAGTTTTCCTTTTAGTTTCTATTACCTTTACAAAGATAATCATTGGAGAGGTATATACAGTACCTACTTTTATGATAGGGCAAATACGAGTTGCTTACATATGATAGGTAAGCATATTAATAGTTTGTCAAATAGAGGTTCCTGACTCCTCCAATGAAATGTTTTTTTTTTTTTTAATTAGCTATGCAAACAGTCTACATAGAAGAGGAAGCTAAAAGCTCTCCATTTTAAGTTATCGGATATTCTGGTATATATTATTGCATAATAGTGTAATTGTTTTCTTTCTGAAATTGAATATTCTAGGTTTTAAAGCATTTTTATCATGCTTCCTCTCAGAAGGATTAAATCCTATTAGTTTTTGTTCTGAAAATTGCCAAAATTGCTTGCTTCAAACCATATACTATACATAATGGATCTGAACTGTCAAACAGGTACTTGGCTTCTATTAACAAATCCAAGGAATCTGATATATGTACAGTCCATCATAAGAAGTAACTCACTTCTACAGCCTCTGCAGATAGTTGCTCCTTAATCATTTTCCTTGTAGTAATAAAAGCTGCTGTTGTGATAGTAAAGGTCTTTTTTAAAACCTTTAACTGATGATAACATCTTTCTCTACAAAGGCTGAATATAAAATAGGAATGAAGAAAAACTAAGTTATATGTCTATATTCAATTTCATTCTTAGTCTCTGAATTCTTCTTATTTAGAAGAAAAAATACAAATTAAATGGTATTTATTCAAGAGCATTTATGTTGGTTACATTTTTTAAGGAATATGTGACTTTATCAGTTTGAACACAGGAAGAAAACACAGTGGCAGCAATCTGTTGGAAAAGCTTTCTGCTTGTACCAGAAGAACTGCAGGTTACAAGTACTTTGTTTATAGCATAGTTCTGTGTTTTTATAGAAAATCTAAAATTTATTTGGCAGGATCATTTCAAAATAGTGACTAAACAAACAGTCTCCTGGTTTTGGGTGTGGGTGTGGGTATTTGGATGGAGATATTCTTGCTTTGGGAAGATTCCAGCTTTGATTGTCAGGTTAATTGCTGTTCTGTTGGCCTGTTTGATCTGAGCTGGTAAACTGTTGGTGGCTCTGACTTCCAAGTGCTGTTTTTCAAAGGAATTGTATCCTGTTATTTCTAATGTGTAATCTTTTAGGAAGCAGTGTAGCAACTTCAAGGTGTTCCTATACCCTATGGTATTCAGAGCAGCCATTTTTCTTAAAACACCTCTCCCTCAGACCCACCTGAGCTCTTCGCAGAGAATAAGGTCTTCCTGCTTGCTGTGCTCTACTCAACCCATTTCCCAACCCTCCTGTCCACCTGCATGGCTAGGGGATGTAGTGGCTCTGCAGACTTTGTCCTCTGACGCTGCTACCCATGCTGCATGCAACAGTTTGGCCCATAATCTACTCTTGGGGGTATTTCAGTTTACACTGTTTATGGTATAGTTATGCTTATTCTTTTCTTTTCTCTTTATTTCTTTATTTAGGAAGTTTTAGCAGGATTACAAATCCTTCCCATGTAAATATCAGAGACAAAACAATAATCATTACAGCAGTGAGCTTTTGTTTAGAGAAACATACAGTAATATGGTCATTATATCTCTCTCTACTTAACAGGATGTTACCATATTACAGAGTGGAAGCATCTTTACTCTGCCCATGACATGCTGCTTCTGGTGATTTTTATTAAATTGAGTGAAATCTCAGGTTACACATGTCTATCAAATGCTACCACATTTTTCTCTTGCAAATTTTTAAAAGTAATTTTATCTTCTGTTACTTTGCTTATTTATCTCCCTAGTGCTATCCCCTGTCAATTTCAAATAATTTTTTGATTAGGAGAAGTTTGCCCCTCTTGCCATTCATACTCTGTATTAAACTGGTAAATAATTTATTCTCCCCGACCCCCTTTTTTTAGTGTTTAGTAAAGTTCATGTATTAATAGATACTGTAAAAACAATTGTACTCTCTAGAGAGTTTTTTTTTAACTAAGTAATTGTTATTGGCATACTCTGTTTTAAATTCTTAAATACTTAGTATTTAGTCTTAATTATTTTTCTTAGCTAAGAAGCACATATTTGCCTATAGAGTGACTTTATTTTGTGCAGAAGTGGCTGTTTGCAGTCTTGGAGAACGTAAAGACTTACGAATATAAACTAATTCTGGGCTGCATTTGGCTGTGTTGTCTCTTTAAGAGCCTATAGCAAGAGCACTTTATGGAATGACTGACATATCACAGGGTACCAGATGACTGAGGAGCATCTCCCCAGGTAGTGTTCGATCCATACAGCCTAGAGCTGCAACAGACCGCATTTATTGTGGGTGAAGATTAAGACCATTGTTAACCCACAAAAGGGAATGGGCCATTATTCTGGTTTTACTTTATAACCTTAATCTCTGACCTATTTGAGTAAATTTTATAAATTAAACTCATGTTCTGTAGGTTAGAGGAAAAATCTGCATCTATTTCTATACCTTCTCATCCAAAAGAAAATCTGCTGAGTAGAAATGCATCCAGGGGGAAAGGCCTGGGAAGGCAGTGCTCAGTTTAAGGAGCATAAAACTCCTCAGGGGTTGAGAGTAGGGATGAAGAGAAAAGTCCAAAAGGGGCGGAAGACTCATTTGTCTGAATGTTTCAGTTGGACTTTCGTTATCCCGACTGAACTGAAAGGTGACCTGGCCAGAGGGCTAGGTCATGGAAAGTATAGACAGAAAGAAGCCATCACATGGCCAAAGAAGAGGTCAACAGAGGGTGCTCTGCTGAAGACCTTCTGCAATGCCACATGGTTATATCAAGGAGTGGTGCAGGGTGGGTTGAACCACTGGACAGGAAGAACCTGGGGCTGAAATTGAGCAAGAGTCAGTCTAGCTGCCTCCACTAGGGGTTGCTGCAAAAGACAGAGTACGGAACTGGGAGCACTTGAATTTTTTTGGCATCTGGCTTGTCTTTTGCCTTTCTTTTCTAGATTAATGAGCTCTGTAGTGCCTGATATTTTCTTCACATGAATGTACTTATATGCTGCAATCATTTCATCTCTCAATCTAATGCTTGATAAACAAACATATTGAGCTCCTGAAGTCTCTCACTATAACACATTTTTTTTTCTAGCCGTCTAATCTTTTTTGTGCCTCTTAATTTGCAACATGTCCAGTTTTTCAACATCCTATTTAAAATGTGGACCCCGGAGCTGTGTACAGTATTACAGAGTTGGTCTCACCTATACTGTGTACAGTGGTAAAATCACCTCCTTACTTCTACTTACCACTCCTTCTTTGTACATCCAAAGATCACATAAGTCCCCTTTGCCACTCCCACCCCTGATTAGCTGAACTAATTAATAAGATCACTTTGAAACTTAATTTAGTTGATGGCATGGTTTTTGGCATGATGAAGTATAACAGGATTAGGCTGAAGTGAAATACTTCAGAGTTCTGACTTTCTGAATTCTCCCAACATTCATTTTTAATAGTTATTTACATGTATGAGCTTTTGCCTGGCATCTAGTGATTATGGCACAGTGAGCTATCCATACCCCTAACACTTTATTATTATTAATTATTATTATTATTATTTGTATTTTGCAACCAGATTATTTCTTTTAGCACTCCTGACACTTCCAACTTGATATTTGGCTGATTTCAAGCCTAAAAAGGCAGAGAATGGTTTTGCTATCTATGGTTAGCAGAGCAAAACTCTTCTCACGGATTCAAAACCGAATTTTATTGTAGCAGATAGAGGTGAATGTAGGTACAATGGATTGAAATAAAATCTGTAGTTCTGGAAGCAAAATATGCTCTTCAGGTGAGCAGATCAATGAAATAATTGAATTGGTAATTACTTATCCTCTGCAGTTACCTTAACTTTAACCCTTTCCGGGGCAAACTGGTTATTTTCTGTTAGACAATGTATACTACTTATGATTTTATTTTCATTGGTGCCTACAGGTACATTAGCATGATGGAGGAAGGTACACTGAGCTAGGTAGAGAAGGGATGCACTCAGAGTTGCAGACTGCTTCCTGAGAAATTCCTGGGGGAGTGCAGCTGACACAGCACCCTTTCCTCTGAGCTTGTGATAAAAACACAATTGACCCTAAAGGAGGATGGTCTTGGGTTTTTAAAGATGTGTTTTTAAATCCCTTTCATATACAGTTTATCACTGATTTCGTTCACTCCTAGAATGTGCCCGTTGAAAGAGAGGGAGGATTTTTTGAATTAGCAGTTTTATAGGAATAAAATGGAAGAATTTGTCACGACTGTTTCACCAATAAGAGAGCGGATTAATGGGCTTCCAGATAAAAGAACTACTGTTGTCATGTGCCTTCAGTAGTTAACATAAAGAAGAATTAGTAAGCAGCTTTTGCTCTGAGGTCTTTGAAGCTATTTGCAACAGAGTCAACTTCAATCAAAAACCTTTGGTGCTAGGTTTGAAATTCTGTTGGGAGCTGATAAATAAAAGTTATGGATGATGTGCTTTGAAAAGTCATTGGTAGTTTGTTGAATCATTTATACACCTCCATTTGTGGTGGTGTTGACATTACAGAAATATAAAATTGTTACGGTTACTCAATGTTTTACAACATTCCTAGCCAGTGCAGTGGCTTCTTGGCATAGCTGCAGTATGGAAGACTTATGTCTTGAATAATTTGTGAATTAAAAAAAAACAAATATTATGGATATTCATGGGCTTTAAAGATTTAGATTTTTAAGGTTGTGCTCTTTGAGGAGCTAAGAGCGAAGGAAAATAACTGATCTTTCTCTTTAAGAAGCTGTGATTGCAAGATGGCCACAGGGGAAATCTCTTATGTACTCACTTATCTGAAGACATACAGCCAAACTCATCCATGTGCCCAGCTCTTGTGTCTCCCCAATTCCAGAGCTGCTAATCCTGGTTAAGAACAACCATAGAAAACTGACTTCTCTCTTCCTTCTGATCACTCTCCTGTGCCAGTATACAATGAAGTTGGAACAGTAAATGAAGGGGTTGCCTGCAAGAAAAGGCAAAATGCTTTGAAGAATTGGTAAGGCATGGGTGGGATCCAGAGTTGGTGAGTTAGCAAAGAGCTGGAGAGTAGCACAGTTCAATGTAAGTGCCATGCCTAAAAACACAGATGTAATCCTCCAAGATGACTCTAGCTCTGCAGCCAGTGTGCACCCCAAGTGTAAATGGGATGGAAGAGACATGGGTATAGGCAGCTATGTGGAAGTGAAGGTTCTGTTTTCTCTGATATCTTTTATGAATAGGTCTCATCAAATGGACCACTCTGATTTTATTGCTACCTAAGACTAACTGTTGTATTTTCTATACTGCTACATCATGCTATATAAGCTGTGTTATGGTGAGCCCCTGGCTGGTGACATAGTTGTCTGGCTTTTTGCATATTTTCTGCCAGGTACATAGGAAATACTATTGAGATGTTCCTCCTGTTTTTTTTTTTAAAGCAGATATTTGGCAACACCTTTTGGTTCAAACACTGTTTTTTCCAGTGGTAATAAAAGCACCTGATAAGAGCCAGCACCATCTAGTTACCAGTCTAGTATGTCATGATGTTCCAATGGGAAGAGAAAATACGAGTCCAGCTGCCTGGTAGTTTGTTGCCATCCTTAAATGGGGGCCAGTAGTCGGAGGAGTCTTTGCTCTTCCTGTCACTAAGGAACTGTTCTCACCTTCCACTCCTCCATTTGGTTCTGTATTTCCTATGTCTTATCAGAGGCAGCAATATCTACTGGGGAGCGGAAGACTGAGAATCAGGAGAGTGGGGTCATATTCACAAATCTTTCCCTAAGCGATGTCAAGGAAATAGTCTTGGATTGCATTTGTTGTGTTTTGGAGGATTGTAATTTGGGTACTTGGTCCTAGCAGTAAGAATTATAGCCAGAGGCCTCTCCAGCCCTAATAATGTTGTGTGTTTAATTTATGGTCAAGTGGCTTCTCATGGACTGGGCAGTAACCCACCATCCCTTGCCTGTAGAGGTTGGAAAGGTGGGGTGTTCCCACATACCTATGTGAGATTTGGAGATACCCTAGTGCGATACTTTGAATGGGAATACACACCTGGTTAGACCATGGGTTTAGGAGGATTTGTTATGGTTTTGGAAAGAAGGTTCATGTCTAGATCTGAAAAGCCGTGTTTACAGAATTACAGAAATGGAAAGGTTGGGGGGAGAAGAGGTTGGACAGCAATGATGCATAAGCAGTGATGCTATCATCTCCTTTTGTGCCCCTGCTTTCAGAGGTTGCTAGAACCATATGTCTTGTTGTATTACTTATTTAAGAAACTTTTACAGCCACTTGAAATACTAAGTTGAGTTTGTCCCCACTGATGCCTACATACTCTCAGTATAGTCTTTGCTATATCGAATTTCTTGGTATCTAAAGAAAACCTGGATAAGTTTGTTACTGCCTCCTTCCCTTGATGGCTGTGCCTTTACAGGAGTGTCAGTGATGCATTTTGGAATTCAGCATAGCAATGGAACCGATCTCTGGATAATATGCTGTGTGAGCTGCAGACACATCTACACTAACTTAAAATAAATCTAAATTATTTTTAATATATGATAATTCTAATTCATAGTTAATTTACAGGCTGTAGAAGGGAAACAACTATTGGGATTTTGGCTCCTCTGGATTCTATGTCAAGAATCCAAATTTTCTTGCTTCATTTTTGCAACCTTTTAAATTAGCTACTGAGTAGACTTTCCAAGGCTGTGCAAGCACTTATCTAGCCTCACTTGCCTCCCTTTGATCAACCTATAGGATTCCCACCTAGTTTTATTTTTCAGAAGTTGCCACATGTACACTGAAAAACAGCTTGTTCTGATGAACGGCTTGTTTTCTCCCAGAAGATTTGCCTATAACTCCTCTTTAATATTAATTTGTCATTAGAGTTAATGGGAGTTACATGCATATCAAGAGCGGAAGAGGTTTCTAAATGCATAATCATGACAAAGCCGCACTTCTTAGTTCTTTAGTTAAATTGCCTTTTCTAAGTGTGGAAAACCATTGCATGTGTTATTGATACCAGTAAAATCAATGCTGATTTTGTTTAGCGGTTGTCTCTCCTTTCCCAGCAATATTCTGACAGACACCAACAGAGACTAATTTAAAGAGTAAATGTGAGAGGGAAAATGTAACTATCCTTTTTATGTTCAGTTTCAGGTATGCCCTAGAAGTTTGTGTGTTTCTACACCTGGACACCGGACTGATCTTTTTCAGAGAGATCCTCAGAATGTTCTAATAACAGACTTCTTTGGCAGTGTACGAAAGGTGGAAATTACAACAGAGACTGTTGCTCTGGATCCTAACTTAGTTGGCTTGGAAACCAGGTATATATATATTTTTTTCAGTTTTGGTTCATATACCTTCATGTAGTATAAATAGAGAACATATACTGTAGCTGTACCCACCTGTTTTATACTCCATATGCAGTGTGTGAACATGCAGTATATTTTAATGAGTAAGGCTTTGATTCTCCACTCCATCTGACATGGGGGGCTGCAGCTCCCTTATTCAGGGCAGCCCAGCTCCAGCGCAAGTTAGGGGTGAATAGGAGCACTTCTAACTTGCATCATTGGAGGGTCAGGCAGGGTGAAGCTCTGCTCTGCCATACCCCCATTCCTGTACCACTCCAACACATCCTCCTCCTTCCTCTTATGCAATGTGAGGTGGGGGCGGGGGAGAGGGCGCTGGGTCCAATAGGCAGCTGAGCCTCATTCTTCCATCTAGCCACTGGTACAGAGAACACCTGCGCAAGAGGAATTCTCCCCATGGCTGTCCGAATGGTTTAGGGTTACATAGCACAAAGTGGCTTTAGACTAGAGAATCCAGCCATAAGGAATTTTATAGCTGACATAATGCTGCTGCATTTTGGCACCCAACAGCACCTGTTCAGCGTGCAAGCCCAGTCTGCACTGTCCATGTTTATTTTTATAAAATTGTGGTGGATTTAGGATTCTCATTAGAGGTACAAAATCCTCTCCATACCAGCCTGCACCAAAAATATCTCAGCCCCTCCTCTGGGGGAATGCGATTGTCCCTTTTATTTTTAGATTAATTTTCCATTGAAAATCCAGAGGATTGCCTTCTGTGTCTTCTAATATGATATTTTATTTGAAAATAAAGCTTTTAAATCTTGAGAAGTAGCCACAGAGAAGTGTTCCTCAGAGAAGCAACTCTGCAATAATATTTTGAGCTCCATATAGTATGTATACATGAGAGAGTGAGGGGATACAGGGAGTGTCAGCCAATTGACGAAGTGTATTCTCTCTTCAGTACTGTATGATAAAAACAGGACTTCTAGTTTTCAGTTTAAATTGATACTTTGAGATAAATATTTCTAAAATCTAAGGCTCTAAAGAATTCTTACAGTTCTCTCTAAACTCAATCACTGTACTTTCAGACATCACTTTGGCCTAATTCCTAGCCAGTTTCACGCAGCAAAATGATGTATGGCTGATCATTCTGTCTGAAGAAAACTGAAAAGTGCCTGGAAAATGGGAATTTGGGGGCTAAATACTTATTTGTTGAAAAATTCTCCCTTCTCTAAACTATGTTGCAAAGATCAAGATATGGCCATCAACAAAAGCTTTTTAACAAACCAGTTTTTACTTTCCTTATTAGAAGCTCTTGTTAAATAGGCCACAAACATTTATTTACTTCATATCACTGCTAGTAAACTATATACGTCTTCATCTTTCCTCTGAGATGGTCAATGAGGTAGCTTGCTATACACAAAAAAGCCCCAACCCTCTGCCAGGTTTCTTAATAGATGCTTTGATCCTGCATAAACACTTGTGCCCTTGGGTAGCTTTACTTGTGGGAATAGTACCATGGGCTTGAGTAAGGCTACTCATGTGAGTAAAGTTAGTTAGGCATAAGCATTTGTTGGATTGGGCCCACTGATAACCATTTTGATGGCTTCTTGTTTCAGTAATAGTTAAGCAAGGCCTTAGGTTCATTGTATTTCTGGTACTCTGTTGCCATCTATTGGGAGCATATACAAGATGACTGATTTGTATTATTGAGTTTCCTTCATGTTGTATTTGCCTTTCTGTTACAGCCCTTTGTAAAATGACCTGAGAACACTGTGTTGCCATCTGCCAGGAAGAAATATGAATCTGGTTATAGACTGATTTATGTATATAGATAGCTATAGATATGGATATAAATATTTTGTGATTCATCATTTTTCTTAGAACACTGTACAGAATTGCTCGTGGTGTGAAATATCACCCTGTATTATGGAAAGGGATAATGGATAGCTGTTTTTGAGAGTTTGAGGGAAAGTTAGTGCAACACAGGTGCATTTTTGGGGGGAGAGGGGAAATGAAATCTCAATTCAAAACTTAGTGTAATTTGTATTAATATAGTTGCATTTTGTTTTCATGCTGTATTCGGCCTCCACATTTTGCATTGAAATACAGATCAAAGCCTAAACTAACCCTGAAACTGCCTTACTACATCTTCTAACTCATATTCTTAAGGTCAAGGTAGTTTTTATCTTTTATGAGTGGAAGCAACATTAGGAAAATAGTAGAAGTTTTGGAGCTTGATAGGATGTAAAACAACCGCTTGGGTTTCCAATTTCTGCATAATGGTAGAGGCAGGTTCTGGTACCTCTTTTCCAGTCAGGTACAGTAAATCTTTAATTTTTAGTCCTGAAGAAGTACTGGTATGGAACTATTATGATGCCAGGCACACATGCTTGTACTGGCTTGGTGTGTATGACTAGACCATGGGTGGCCAACCTGAGCCTGAGAAGGAGCCAGAATTTACCAATGTACATTGCCTCCCACCCACTGGCAGCTCCGCCTATCAGCGCCTCCCGCTCCCTCCCTGCATCTCCCGATCAGCTGTTTCGTAGTGTGCAGGAGGCTCGGCGGGAGTGAGGGGAGAGGAGCAAGGGTACGCAGGCTCAGGGGAGGGGGCGGGATGGGGTGGAGTGGGGGCAGGGCGTGTGGCAGAGCTGGGGGTTGAGCAGTGAGCATCCCCCAGCACATTGGAAAGCTGGTGCCTGTAGCTCCAGCCCCAAAGTCAATGCATATACAAAGAGCTGCATATTAACTTCTGAAGAGCCGCATATGGCTCCGGAGCCACAGGTTGGCCACCCCTGGACTAGACACTTCTTAGTATTATTACTAACACACACAAAGGAAATACACCTGGATGAAATTCTGTAGACTGTATTACAGAGGAGGTTAGGTTAGATGACTATAGTGTTTCCTTCTGGCCTGAAAAATCTGATTTTTGGTGTTGACTTGTAGGTAAGTTAAGGGACAAAGTACTAGTAGTAACAGGTAGGTGAGTTCTAGCGTAAGTGGGAGACACCTCTATATTTGATGCTTCGAGTCTAGTATGTTAGATTTGTAGCATAATTATCTGGTGTATGCAGCATATGGATCTACTGTGTGCTGGTCTTTTGTAAAATAATATTAGGTGTTCTACAGTATTCAAATGTTTTTTTTCAAGCAGCAACGTATTTTATAGTTCTTCAGGTCTCAGTTTTCAGTAGCTCTGTTGGTATGGTTTAAAACATAACTTTTTTTTTTTTTTAAATAGAAAAAGCCTTTTGGAGCAGTGTAGAAAGTTCTGTGGCGTTCTGGAACTACCTTCAAAGACAGCTGTGCAGAATGTTTAATAAATTCCTCAAATGAATTAGCTCTCAGTATGGCAGAGTCTTCAAAGCTATATTTCACTACAGTGAACAGCGAGAAAATGTAACTTTAAGTGCAAAAAAACTTAGGAATAAATTTATCTGCCAATTACCATTTCCCAGTATTGTCCTCTTTAAATGTCTGGCAGATCATCCTCCTTCTCAACACACCCTTGTCACAACCCTCAGTACCTGGCTTGGATGGGGACTGAGATATGAGGCAAAGATGAGGAGGTGCTAGACATGTAGAAGGACAATAGTGTGAAATGGTAATTAGTAGAGATCAGAGTTCGTCAAACTGTGGACTGCTGTGCTCCACAGATCACTTAGTGGTTGGCCCTGGATAGGTTGGCTGGTCTTATACTGGCTCTTCTTCCAGCTTCTATATCACATTAAATTATGACTGCAATTCAGTAAGTGCCATCCTAATCTTACTTTTGGATGTAAGTGATTGTTGTAGTTGCGATTGAACATTAGTCAGTGGGAACAGAAAAAAAAGGCGGGGAAGGCAGTTCATATGATATACAATGGGACGAGTGGCTGTCCACACTTTTTGTATTCGTGAGTGGGCTGTGCTGTGATTGAGTCTGAGAGTTTTTAAAAAAAAAAATTTTTTTAAAAAGCAATGCTGTACTGAAATACAACTTTGCAGGGCCTGCTGTACTAAAAAAGCTTATTATGTGGGATTTTGTCTGAGGAATTTATTAAACCTTCTGTACAGCTGTTGATGAAGGTGATGTTAGAAAGCAGTAGAACTTTTCTATGACATTAACTTGTAATGGGACACTTTGAACATTTACAGTCCAGATTACCTATTTAATTTTCTCTAGCTGAACATAAACATAGTTTCTAATTTAAATATATGGGTCAATGGTCTTCCCAGTGATAATCCTACAGACTTTCTGCATATTGAAAATGGGACTTAAAATACTAAATCACTTAAGAACTCTTGAATATTTGACCACTGTTTAATCTATTAAAATTAATGTGATTGCTGTGCCTGGACAATAAACACATACCTTCAATAAACTTCATTAAGTAATATAGCATGACAGAGTATCACCCTTTCCCATGATTACACCAATATACAGGAGACAATTCTGAAAAATTGGTGTAATGGAAACTTTTGAAATCTTTTAATGTAAGGATTTTAGGTATTCCAAGGTATCTGGAATTGGAAGAGCTCTTTTGTAGATAATTCCTCTGTCTTAAATTACCTTTCTGAGTTGGGACCCTCACTTTATATTATGAAGATAATATGCATATTTTTAAAATTTCCTATTTAGTATTTGTCTCCTTATCTCTATCCCCTAGGCTGGCTGCAGTAGATTGGTTGTACTGTTTTATAGGGATTGTATCATGAACAAACTTTGAGCCTAAAGGGTATTTCTAAATAAGATTTTTATTTTTCCCGGTATGTGGATACGAGATTTTGAGAAGAAAATCACTGGCATATACCCTTTATGTATGTCTTCTGGCTTTCAACCCTCTGTGTTTACTTGCAGTGAAACTGACAGTAAAGTCTAAAAAATACACATTTTTTTCAAATATGTTGCCAAAGTGATCTTACTAACATAATTTAGGCAGAAAGGAAGCTTATTTAAATGTACATTCCGTTCTTCATGAGGTTATTTTGGCTAATGCTGTGCTTATTCAGTGGTCTTCAAAAAAAAAAATTGTTTTAATGGTAAATTAAGTTGTTGAACTCATTACTTTATATACCAAAACATTAACTCTGAGCCTTTCAAATGTTTAGATGGACTAGCTAAGGGTTCTCTTTTGATATTTTACCCTATTGCTTCTGTCGCGTGTTAATGGCTTTTTAGGAATAGGACTTCTTTTAGCATCTTAAAAATTCTGCAATGAAAAGATTCTTTACATTTTCCTTTTAACTGTATAACAAATAAAGTTATTCAAAAGTTTTTTTAAAGAACTGCAAAGGACAGAAATTATATTAATTTTACTAAGCGAGCATAATATTTTCCTTAACATTTAAAGAGGAAAAAGCTTTGCAAAGAAAATATAAGAAAGTAACTCAGTATTGAGTTAGCATTCCCTGTAGCATTTATACATAGATGTTTATAAATGTGTAATACATATTTTTATATAAATATAAAATATTTTAATCTGTACACATTTATACATTTGATTACTGGGTATAATACATATTTTTAAATCTTTTTTTTTTTAAGGTGGCCTACAAAATGTTTTTTAATGAGGTTTGTGCCTTTTTTTGGATTTGCTTTTCCTTTTTCAAAATCACTCCCTCTTGTTTCATGTGGGGTTTGTCTTGCTAGTTCTCCGATCACCACAGAGATTTCTGGGTAGGCCAAATCTGAATTTTTAATATGAAATATAAAATAAATAAATAAAAATTGTAGAATGAGGAGAGAAGGGGACACATCTTTAGGTACCCTACGATAACATAACTAAAAAATAATAATGAAGCAAAAAAGGAACTCAAGGCCCCTTCCGTGGTTTCTCCCATTTCTGGGTCACTGTAATGGTGTCGGCACCTGCATTTCACAAGCACCCCTCTCTGGCCAATATATGGCTGTGATCTCTTTACTTCAGAATGGGGCGGCACCCGCCTGTCGCAAGCGTCCCCTTCTAGTCAGCTATGAGTCTCCTTTTCTTTCAGTTCTGAATGGGGTAGCACCCATCTTTCGCAGGCACTCTCCCTGGCTGATGATTCTTTCAGCAAGTCTTCAGTGACCCAGCCCTCTGGCCAAGTCACACGCACGCTGTCCCCCCCTTCTTACACAGCCTCTAGTTTTTGTTCACAGCCCTGGTATGGGGCTGTAGCACAAATGCTTCCTCCTGGAGATACTGTTGTCTTTACCAGCCCAATAGGGGCCCATTTTGGTACCCTCAGTTGCCGTCCTTTTAGCAGCCCTCCCTAGGCTTCAACCAGACCACCAGGGCCCCTCATGGGACCGTCGCCCAATCTGCTAGATTCTGGGCTCAGTCCCCTGGGCTCAGCCTGCCTGCACTGAGCTGTCCAAGGTCCTACCGCACTTCCAGCCAACCACGCACCCAATTTTGGCAGCCTTTCCTGGGCTCAATCCTTCCTGCAGTGAGCTGTCTGCGGTCCTGTTGCACTTCTAGCCAGTCAGGTACCCAGTGCTGCCTCTTCAAGTTCAAGGCAGCAACTAACTGCTCTGCCTCTGCTGCTTCCTTTTATATGGCCCTTCTGGCCTCTGATTGGCTGCTCCCCTGTAGCCACTCTAGGCTGCTTGGAATACTTCTCCTCTATTCTTTTCTGGGGCAGGGTGAGGCAGGGCCCTGAGGCCTCTAGCTATGATGCAATGTCTCTCCCCTTCTGGCTCACAGATATCCATAGGTAGTGAAAATCCCACTTATCATATAGAATCACATTTCTGGCATACCTGCTGAGCACTGGACAAACTAAAAAGTCTACTGGATTATCCATCCCTTACTCAACTTAGCTTCTACCTGTGCAATTAATATTGGACTAAAGTTACCCCAGATAGCATAGTGGGGTCAAACTGTGCCAGTGGAAGCAGTTGTTGCTCTAGGAGATTTCATCTTCAGGAGTACAAGCTGTGTTTATGCTGCTGCCTTCACAAGAGGTTCTGCCAGGCAAGGGCAGATTTAATTTGTAGCTGGGGTGCCATAGGAATCAGCACATCCTCACCATCTAGGCCAGAAGCTGCCTGTAGGCCCCTCTTGTGCATTTGCTCAAGCTGTCTGTTTATCCTACTGGTGGTGTCTTTCTCCAAAGCTCGTTCCATTTTCTCAACCTTTAGCATTGTTCAGGAAATGGAGGCCCTTGAGGAAGATGTGACTCCAATTCAGTCTTTAATAGTCGGCAGAAAAAAGGGCTCTTGCTTGCATTTGAACTTGCTAGAGTCTAATGCACATAATTAATTCAAAGAGATAAGGACTGTTTTTTTAAAATGCTGCTTACTCCTGACAGGTAATAAATAATAAAAATGCAGCCTTGTATTACAAGGAAATTCCATTTGGGATCATACAGATGGCAAACCACTCAAGGTTCTTTCTCCCTCTCTGCTTTGACTTTGCCAGAACTCTTCAGTGGAACTTTGTCCTTGTTTTACATGATTGCTTAGCTGTTATCTTATTACACAGTCACACAACAGCTCGTTAACTATAGCTGTGCTACCAGATTACAGCTGGCAATTTCACCTTGAGCATCAGCTATGATGTCTGATGTGTATAACCTTTGAAGTTTCATTTGGTTTGGGTTGAGACTTCTGTGAAGTGAAACCAGCAATTACCCAAAAGAAAAAGCTTTCTTTCTACCTGCATCCAAGTAGTGAAATATTTGTGAGTAGAATAAAAGTTTCATTTAAAAAAAAAATACTCGTTTCTTTCTTCAGAGCACTTTCAATCAGAGCTATTGAAATTTCATAGGCTTCACTTTACAAACACCTCAGCACAGACTGAACCTAGAGCTGCCAGTTTCAGCAGAGAAATAGAAGGTCTTGGGATCCTGAGGTCTCGGTTGCTTTTTTTTTTTTTAAATCCCTTTTGAAGTGAACTAAAATGATCTGATGGAAACAGTAAGGGATGGAAGAAATCCCATATTTTAGACAAGTGGGATTTGCAGAGTTTAAGATGTTTATCAAGTTTCGAGCCTTCAGTCTGTCAGACTCAGGTAGGAGCTCTCACTAGCCAGGTAGGTCACTTCTTCCTTTTCAGCTCCTGTCATGAGGGGGAGATCTCTAACCAGGGAGGTGACAGTACAAATTAGGGATGTCCTTTTCACATGCGAGTGATAGTGTAAAGTGAATTCAAGATAAAGTAAAGTCATTTTTAGCTTTGTTATCCTTGATAATTAAGCTTCATTGTTTAATACTTTTCTAAAACAAATAGTGGAAGTTCATATTGATAATTGGGCTAAATCCCTGGAAGTTAAGTTTCAGACACAGCTAATGGAATGGGAAATATCTGTAAAAGATATTCCTTAGCTAGAAATAACGCTTTCTACTTTTCACACAATAAGTGTAGGCTTGGTGTTTTTATTTATATTTTTATGATTTTGATGGATGTTTATTTTTAAGCATTTTTTAGCATTTTTCATGTGTTTACATATTCATAGTTTCAGGAAATTGTGTGTATGTTGAACAGTGTAATTATTTAATGACAGACAATGAGATTCAAAGAGTTAAAGCTTTATAACTGTTAAAACACAAATTGGCAGCACATCCCATGTCAAAATATACAAAGTAAATATTCTTAAATCAAACTCTAAGTTCTCTGGCAGCATTTTCCTTCCTTTTTACAGTATAAACCAATAACACTAAAATATTGAAAGTTTATTTTTGTAGGGGAAATCTGATTTTGAGTATTCTATCTCTCCAATAGGATAAATTGAAATGGTTTGTGTAACTTTATTAGCTCCAGTAGTAATTGTGTGTTAGAACTGGGTGGTATTTTGAACCAGAAGATGGCAGTACTGTTAAGCATAAAACTGTGTCATCACTCTTTAATTTCTAAAACTGACCTAGAAACATTGCAGGTTATTAGGTAGGGCCCTGAGGTAATATGCAGGATTAACTCAACGCTGCTGAATGTGGAAACAGTTTTTGTATTATCAATCTGTGATTTCTTTAGGTCAGGAAAAGGAAAGGAGGACGTGGGTTTTTATTAGGACAGTCGATTAATTGCACTTCACTTACACAATTAACTCAAAAAATTAAACTGCGATTAAAACAAATAATCGCGGTTAATCGCACTGTTAAACAATAGACTACCAGTTGCAATTTATTAAAATTTTTGGAAGTTTTTCTATATTTTCAAATATACTGATTTCTATTACAACACAGAATACGAAGTGTACATTGCTCACTTTATAGTATTATTTTTGATTAAAAATATTTGCACTGTAAAAATGATAAACAAAATAAATAGTATTTTTCAGTTCATCTCATACAAGTACAGTTGTGCAATCTCTTTATTGTGAAAGTGTAACTTAAAAATGTAGATTTTTTTTTTTTTTTTTTTACATAACTGCACTCAAAACAAAACAATGTAAAACTTTATACCCAACAAGTCTACTCGGTCCTACTTCTTTTTCAGCCAATCGCTAAGACAAACAAGTTTGTTTACATTTATGGGCGATACTGCTGACTGCTTCTTTCTTACAATGTCACCTGAAAGTGAGAACAGGCGTTCTCATGGCACTTTTGTAGCCAGTGTTACAAGGTATTTACGTGCCAGATATGCTAAACATTCATATGCCCCTTCAGACTTCGGCCACCATTCCAGAGGACATGCCTCCATGCTGATAATGCTCTTTTTAAAATAATGCGTTAATTACATTTGTGACTGAACTCCTTGAGGGAAAATTGTATGTCTCCTGTTCTGTTTGACCCATGTTCTGCCATATATTTCACGTTATAGCAGTCTCAGATGATGACCCAGCACATGTTCGTTTTAAGAACACTTTCACAGCAGATTTGACAAAACTCAAAGAAAGTACCAATGTGAGATTTCTAAGGATAGATACAGCACTCCACCCAAGGCTTAAGAATCTGCAGTGCCTTCCAAAATCTGAGAGGGACGAGGTGTGGAGAATGCTTTCAGATAACTTAAAAGAGCAACACTCCGATGCGGAAACTGCAGAACCCGAACCACCAAAAAAGAAAATCATCCTTCTGCTGGTGGCATCTGACTCAGATAATGAAAATGAACATGTGTCAGTCCGCTCTGCTTTGGATTGTTATCGAGCAGAACCCGTCATCAGTATGGATGCATGTATTCTTGAATGGTGGTTGAAGCATGAAGAGACATATGAATCTTCAGCACATCTGGCACGTAAATATCTTGAGACACCGGCTACAACAGTGCCATGTGAACACCTGTTCTTACTTTCAGGTGACATTGTAAACAAGAAGCGGGCCACATTATCTCCTGCAAATTGTAACCAAACTTGTTTGTTTGAGCGATTGGCTGAAGTAGGACTGAGTGGACTTGTAGGCTCTAAAGTTTTACGTTGTTTTATTTCTGAATGCAGTTTTTTTTTGTACATAATTCTACATTTGTAAGTTCAACTTTCATGATAAAGAGATTGCACTACAGTACTTATATGAGGTGAATTGAAATATACCGTATATACTTGTTCATTAGCCTGTTCGTTTATAAGCCGACCCCCCAAGATGGATAGGTAAAAATAGTAAAAACTGTATGACCCTTTCATAAGCCGACCCTATATTTCAGGGGTTGGCAAACTTTGGCTCCCGGCCCATCAGGGTAAGTCATTGGCAGGCTGGGACATTTTGTTTACCTGGAGCATCTGCAGGCATGGAGCCCTCAGCTCCCTGTGGCCGAGGTTCACCGTTCCCAGCCAACCTCAGCCACAGGGAGCTGAGGGGCTCTATGCCTGCAGATGCTCCAGACAAATAGACAAAACGACAATGTATTAGATATTCAATTCAATGATTTCATAGAGTTTTAAATCATCAAGTTTTGGTGTAGACCCATTTATAAGCCGACCCCAGCTCTTTGATGTGTCAGTTTTTTACCAAAAATATTCGGCTTATGAATGAGTACATATGCTACTATTTCTTTTGTTTCTTACAACGCAAATACTTGTAATCAAAAATAAATGTAAAGTGAGCACTGTACACTTTGTATTCTGTGTTGTAATTGAAATCAATATATTTTAAAATGTAGAAAACATCAAAAAATATTTAAATGGTATTCTATTACTGTTTAACAGTGCGATTAATTGCGCAATTAATTTTTTAAATTGCTTGACAGCCCTAGTTTTTATATAAAATATCTTTAAGTAAAATTTATCATTAAAAATAATGTATATGTGAAGTTATTGACAAGAACTGTGACCGTATAGATCATTGTTGCAACCAAGATCCTATACTTGCACCAAATCTTGTACAAAGGAGGTCACGTAAGGTTTCTATAGAAAGGTTGTAATTTGCTGGTTATGATTATGCTGTCTGTAGGTGTGTATCATTTTTGTATTTGAATTTATTAATATTGGCTATGTACTTGTATCTCAATGTGTTTGATTTTAAGTAGCCTCAGTGAAGCATTTGGTCAGCTTCTTAAGAAAGGACTATTCTCAGTAAGTGCCCAATCAAGAAACACTTAACTTACAATGGACTTTGGGAGATGCCAGTCCACATCTGAGCTTTCCTGGGAATGTTCAAACTAACATGTAAACTATGGCATTGGCCTGCAAAAAGCTGAATCATTCATGGATATGTGACTTGCCCAGGTGGCTACAAACTCCATCTTGTTGCTGTTACTTTGCACAGAAGAACAAAGGGGTTTCTGCCCACAAGAGACAGAATATAAAAGGCCCTGGAAGCCTCTCCATTTTGTCTTCAGCTGGCTCAAGAGATGGTCTCTCCACCTGAAAGAGATGCCTGAAAGAAACTGGAACAAAGATCTGTAACTATGGGGGTGTAATTGCTGGACCCAGGCCATAAGCCACAACGTTGTTCTGAAAAGGATTGGGCCCAGACTAGGAAGGAGTCTAGTCTGTGAAAGAAGTTTATTGGGACATCTCTGAGGGTGAGTTTCATCTGTATACAGTTTCCTACTGTATTAGGCTTAGATTTGCATGTTTTGTTTTATTTTGCTTGGTAACTTACTTTGTTCTGCCTGTTATTACTTGGAACCACTTAAATCCTACTTTTTATATTTAATAAAATCACTTTTGCTTCTTTATTAACCCTGAGTAAGTAAGTAATACCTGGGAGAGCAAACAGCTGTGAATATCTCTCTATCAGTATTATAGGGGGAGGACAATTTGAGTTTACCCTGTATGAGCTTTATACAGAGTAAAACAGATTTATATGGGGTTTGGATCCCATTGGGAGCTGGGTGCTAGAGACAGGAGCACGTGCTAAGTCGTTTTCAGTTAAGTCTGCAGCTTTGGGGGTGTGGGTCAAACCCACGGTCTGTGTTGCAGCAGATTAGCGTATCTGGCTCAACAAGACAGGGTTGTGGAGGCCCAAACTGGCAGAGAAAACGGGCTCAGAGGTAGTCTCAGCACATCAGGTGACAGTCCCAAGGAGGTCTCTGTGACTGAACCTGTCACAGGATACATATAAGTTAGCAGATTCCTGTTCTGAAATGGGATCAGTACTTCATCTGTGGGGTTGTGAATCTATCTGTAGGAGTGCTGTAAATTGCCAAGCAATTCTGTTTATCTGAAACCTTTTAAGATAAGTTCCACATACTGTTTATGAAAAAAAACCTGGTAATTACATATCTACCGCATTTGTGTTTAACATCAAGTCGTTGCAACACAAAAATGTAATTGTTGTTTTACTAAATGTTTTGTTGATCATGAAAAGTTGTTAAAAGCTTTAATACATGAAGTGCTATTGGTACTATTGCTAATTTCCTCTAGTTGTAAATATATTTGTATTTTCTATTTGCCTGTGTGGCATTAATTAACCCTGTAAAATTTATTTATATATGTAATATGGCTATATTTATTAATGGAAAATAAAGAGAAATTTACACAGGAAGAGTGGACTTGTATCAACAGAACAAATACAGTGGCAGAATTAATACAGTACAGTAGAATTTAGATAGTGAAAAGTCAAGGGAAAATAAATAAGAACGACAGGATCATTGGGTGTTTAACAGGCATAAAAGGAGATGGCTAGATTTAAAATACATTACGATAGAAAATGATGCTGTATTGGATAATGGATTAAAAATTTCATTAGAATAATGTGTTTTAAAAAAAGGAAAAGAGCAGTATTAGAGTTGTCTAACTGCAAATAATAAGTCATGTAAAAATGTTTAAGCCTTTCTCTATAGGTTTCTTTACTTAACAGCTCACACCTTCACTCCTTCCTTATGTCAGTATACCCTCTCCCCCCCGCCCCCGCCTTCCCCAGAAGAGGAATTCCTCCTAATGCTCTACCTTCCGAAATTGTAATGAATTCCCCATACCTCCTTGCTTCCATTACACCCCTGTACTCCTCCTCATGCTTAATATCATGTTCTCCCATTGGTGTTAATCAGTAGTTCACTTCATAGTTTCATAGATTTCTAAGGCCGGAAGGGACTGTTAGATCATCTAGCTTGACCTCCTTTAAATTTCACCCAGATACCCCCATCATAGGGCTCAATACTTTATTTAGATGAAAGCATTTCAGTCCTCAAAAGATTTAACTGTTTGTCATAGGCAGAGAAACAGGAGAGACTGAGGTACCACCAATGCTAAGGTCCCTGCAGTGTCAGGGAATTGATTAGTTGAGATATCAGTAGATGATCCTAGCAGATAATTCATGCCCCACATCTGCCTTTGCGCAACATCAGATCCAAGTTCTTCTCTCATGCTTATCCCCTAACCTTCCCAAATGTTCTCTTTTATTGTAAAGGAGTGTGTCTAGGCATAGGTGCTGGAATGCCCTCGCTTGAAGCGGATTCCATTATATTCAAGGTTTACAGTTTGATTCAATGTCTCTCAGTACCCCCACTATGTAAATTGTTCCAGCACCACTGTGGCTAGGGGGCTAATGGATTTTGTAGGGAGTGAACGTCCTGATTTCCCTGTATAGCTAGCTACTCTTTTTACGCTGTACTATTCAGTGGCTCAGCCTTCCCTCTGTTTTCAGAAGCCGCAGCACTTCTGGCTAGGAGGGGAGGGAGTCTGTCCTTTAGCAAACCCAAGAGCTATTCTCCCCTTCTCTTATCACTACCTGAGACAGGCTGTGGGTTGGGTCTGGTGAAGAAGGTAAATCCGCTAGGGAAGTGAGCTGTTTTAGGGCCAAAGGCTCCCTGCTCACTCCATGTGGAGTTGCTGAAGGAAGTGTAATTCCAGATCTCTAGGTGGGGGATAAGTAGGTGGGGGAAGTGCTGCAGAGGGGACTCTGAGTGGTGGGCTAGGCTGAAAATTATATATTTCCTACAAATGCACAGGACTCAATGCCCTGCACACAGACTCCAGTTATTTCAATGGGGTTTACAAAACAGCTGCTTGATCAGTCCCTCAAAACAATAATCATGTCAAAGTCCAAAAATGTGTGTGTGCCACATCATGTAAGTATATTGAGTGCAGTGACTTTTGTGTCAACAGTAACTCTTGGTGTGTTGCGTGGGGAAACATGCACCTGCAGCCTCCTCCACTAAGAGCCCTCTCTGCACTCTAGCATGTAATGAAGCATATCATTATAGTTTCAAAATGTCACACTCTGCTCTTTCTAGGTTAACTCCATTTTATTTCTCTGAGTGAGATTTCTCAGAGATCAGGCAAATAAGTTCCAGTTCCTGCTGGCGTGCTGGGTTCCCATGTGTTGTGGGGTTGTTCACCTATCAAAGAGGAATGTTGCTAGAGATGGGGAATTCCTATTAGACTATCCAGTGCATCTCCCAGACCAGGCAGGCCATAGCTCCCCTTTTTCTTCCCCTAAAAGAGGGCATGTCATATTAAGCGATTTGATGCAGCAAAAAAGGCCACTGGCATTTATAAGCCGAATTGCAGTTTGTGGTTACTAAACTAATGCTATCAACTTTTCAGTTTTAAACCCACTTTTTACATTACAAGGTTTCCATAGAAAATATATTTATTTACAAGATTGTAGCTGTTGATTCAGATTCCTTTTTCAGATAGATTTTTTCAGAAATTTTGTTAGGGCTTGTTTGGCTTTGAGGATTCCTGCTGCTACATGTGTGTTATTTTTGGTAAAAGAAATACCACTGATAACTTGTATGTTTTCAGTATACATTACTTTGCTGTAAATATGAATGTAGCTTTTTAATAAGTTTTGACATCAGAGAGAACTGTTAGTGTGTGATAGCAATGCATATTGGGAGTAATGCAAAAAACTCAACTAAAAATCTGATCCAAAGCCCACTGAAGTTAATTTTTATAGGCTTTGCATCAGGTCCTAAATCAGCGTGTATTCTCTGTTAGCACTTTTATCTTCTCACTGACATGTACATCATAATGGCAATAGATCTCGTTAACACAAATGGATAATGTCGAAGATAGTTAATTGTCAGATTTGGAAAGGGCTTCTAAGTACATTTTACAGCAGATTTTGACAGCACTTAACATGTGAGACTATCTAGGAATTTGCTTGATGGGCAGACAAATGACTACTTGCTCAATCTTTGTTCGTCTTTGCCCCTCACCCACCCACTCTTACCTAAGAACTCTCTTCTCCCTTCCTTTGTTACATTTCTCTCTCTCCTCTTCTAGCTCACCATTCCTCCTTTACCTTTTCTGTGTGATCTTGCACTCAAGTGGTCTGTTCTAAAATTCTGATCTCTGATGTACTCTGTACAGACACCTTGGATAGCATGATTTTGGAACATTTTTCTTTCCTGCCAGCATGCTAAACATAAATTCATTTTTCTTTTCAGGGTGCACTTCTGCAGTTATGCTCAGTTTGCTGCCACTCAAGTAAAATGTATTAAATCCTGATCTATGTACTACTGGTGTTTAACACTTTGAGACTAGAATGTTGATGCCATATGGTTTTATGGGTTTCTTTAGCCCTCTGGGACAGCATGACGTACTATCACTATAAGGATTATTAGTAGTGATGCTCGTTAAATGTTTTCAATTGGAAGCATTAAATGTCTGCTAATGGTTAATGGTTAGAATTCCTCTTTGGTGTTTGTGGCTTAGAGGATGAGGGCAATAATAAGATGATGGGAATTTTAAGGGGGTAGAGTTGAGAGGAAAAGAGCCAGCAGGTTGGAATACTAATTACTAAGCTATTAGATCTCTGGCTTTTTGGTAAGCAATTTATTTTTCCATCCCTTTATGCCCTTGAAAATGGACCTGAAAACACTATAAATTCTAGAGGGCTCCAGCAACCTTAATATTTTTGTGTTTGGCATTAAACCATAGACAAGCAGTCTCAGTCCTTGCCCGCCTCAATATCATCATAAAGTTTACACTAGTTTTTTGAGTGCCTGAGAGATTATCTTCCAGATTGTCAGAAATCTCTGCCACTGAAAATTCATATCCTGTCCAAACTTGGAGCAGGGTGTGGGGAGGAAGGGGCATTTTGCCTCTCCTGTTTGCATATTGAAGTGACAGCTAAAAGTCTATAAGATAGTCTCTCTCTCTCTCTCTCTCTCTCCCCCCCCCCCCCCAACTTTAATTCTTCCTTTGTGTTTCATATACTAAGAGACCAGACTTGTCGTGATGACCAAGACTGTTACTTAAATTGCAGTGATTGCACTTCATGCCTGTGGGAATCTTTGTATTGATTTAGTGAGAGTCTGTTCAGGTCTTATGCTGGAGGAGAATCTAGACAGTGGAAACAGTATATATTTCGCAAAAAGAAAAGGAGTACTTGTGGCACCTTAGAGACTAACCAATTTATTTGAGCATAAGCTTTCGTGAGCTACAGCTCACTTCATCGGATGCATCGGAGCTGTACTCACGAAAGCTTATGCTCAAATAAATTGGTTAGTCTCTAAGGTGCCACAAGTACTCCTTTTCTTTTTGCAAATACAGACTAACACGGCTGTTACTCTGAAACCAGTATATTTTTCCTGTACTGTGCATTCCTGAAGTCTTCCTTATCCTCAGATGAGAGAGAGAGAGAGTGATGTTTCATGGTGAGGGGAGGAAAAATGAAAGAAAAGGAGAAAAGACAAGCTGAGCACTAAATGAAAAAGGTAAAATTATCAGTGGCAGAGTGGAGGGAAACACCGTTTGGGTTCAGCTGGACATCTTGAGAGAGTGCTTGAAATGAGGGAGCCCTGGGGCAACCATGATCAACCAGGAAAGGAAAGCAAAGCAAGCCAGTGGTGACTGCTAAGAGGGCTTCTAATTTGGTAAATGAAATAGTTTTCCAGTTTTTGTCATTCTTGTTTTGCGGAACACTGTGAATATGTTGCAGTAAATGAGACCATTTTCTGTGCCTGGTCAAGTATATCAAAGCTGTGGAAATTGCAGTTAATGTTGAAATTGATGTAAGGGAATCCAACGTGCGAATATATCTACAAGTGTGCACAGGATAGCAGGGGAGCTTTCAGGCAATATGCCAGTGTTAGGTTAAATTTGTTGGTAGGGTGAAATGTGGAAAAACTGATCTTTCAGAAATAATGGGCTGATATTTATAAAGACTTGGTATGGTTGAGTTCCAGAAGGCTTTTGACAATGTATATGAAGACAGTCTTTGGAAAACTATGGCATACTATGGAATACTAGCAAAAATAATTAGAATAGTCAAGGATCTGTATGACGATGCTGAACGTACATTCAGAGATCATATCAGTCAGTTGCAGTGATAACTGGAGTAAAGCAGGGATGTGTTATGTCTCCACAGTTGTTTGCACTAGTCACTATTTCATGGGGGAAGTAACTGCAGAAGGGCAACCAAGGAATTTTATGGACAAATGAGTAGAGCACAATTGTGTGGCCTTCTTGCTGATGACATTGTCCTGCTTCGTTCAAAACATTGCTTAATGGAAGAAGAGACCCAGTTATTGGCAGAAACAGAAGAATAAGTTGGTTTGCTTGTCAATAAAGGGAAGACAAAATATACAGTGATCTGTGTCCCAAAAGTAACTATTCTAGTGGATGAAGAAACACTAGAAGAATTCAGTCATTTTACCTATCCAGAGAGTGAGTTGTGCAATGATAATGAAACCATGGCAGATTTTAAGCAACGGATATCAAGATCAGCAATCAACTTTCATAAACTTGAAAAGATTTGGAAAAGTAGCATGATTGACACTGACAAAAATATGAATTTTAAACACCGGCATCATGTCTGTCCTCCTTTGTGGAGCAGAGTGATAGAAGTCTCCAACAGAAATTGATAAAATCACCCCATTCCAAATTAAATGCCTGAGAGAGATCCTCAGAATCCATTGGAAAGATTTTCTTGGATCTTCAGAAATTCTAAATAGAGCAAATGAACAATGTAAAGCATCAAATATAGTAAGAAGATGATGCACATATTTGGTACACTGCTTTAAGATGCCACCAACATGGCTTTCATGGCAAGTGTTAATATGGACACCACCTAGAAAGGGGAGAAGAGGGTGACCTGGAGAAACATTATGCAGAACAATAGAGAGAGAAGCCAGATCCATCAGCATGACACTCAGAAACCTGAACAGACTACTACAAGACTGAAATAAAAGGTGGAAACTGGTGGATGTCCTATGCACCTGACCATGGAGGGAAGAAAAGAAATACAGTGTAGTGAAATGTGATATGTTAAGCATGATTGCACCAAAGACAGGTACTGGTAAATACCTGAACAAAAATGAAGGCCAACCAGGGAGTGCAAGGAAGAGTTTGTAATCCCTACAGCAGGACCAAAATGAGAGGATAGAAGAAATGTCCTTGCATATCCTTCTTTCATCAGATAGTTGGATGGGTGTCCACTTTGGGTACAGAACCTGCAGTGTAATTTGTATCATAACAAACTTAGTTGTCATCTACAATCTGCCAAGGCTATGATATGGACATTCCTAGGGCGATCAGTGACCGCAATGGGGACTATGGATGTGCAGTTTGAACTTCATAGATCAGCAGCTAGATTGCCAGCATTCATGCTAAATGCTGGCTATCCATCTCTCTTCTGGGCAAGCAGAGCTTGAAAAGATATGGCTAAATTGGCCACAAATTTACATAATGGGGAGAGCGAACTGATTTAAATGCAAAAACCTTTAAAGCTAACCATTAAACCAGCCCAGCAGAGAGGGATAGTACCACACACCAACAGCCCAAAGCTCAAATCCTTTTTGGAACTGTGACAAAGTTCCTGCTCTACCTTGGTGGGTCTTGCGCTTATTGGCGGATTTGCTCGCCTTGGAGCTTCACGGCAGCCCTCAGCTTGGCCGTTTTTCTGAACCCACAGTCCAGGTCGACTCCTCCTGTGTCTGACCAAGAATTGGGAGGATTTGGGGGGAATCCGGGCCCACCCTCTACTCCGAGTTCCAGCCCAGGGCCCTGTGGAATGCAGCTGTCTAGAGTGCCTCCTGGAACAGCTGTGCGACAGCTACAACTCCCTGGGCTACTTCCCCATGGCCTCCTCCCAACACCTTCTTTATCCTCACCATAGGACCTTCCTCCTGGTGTCTGATAATGCTTGTACACCTCAGTCCTCCAACAGTCCGCGTTCTCACTCTCAGCTCCTAGTGCCTCTTGCTCCCAGCTCCTCACACGCACACCACAAACTGAAGTGAGCTCCTTTTTAAAACCCAGGTGCCCTGATTAGCCTGCCTTAATTGATTCTAGCAGCTTCTTGATTGGCTGCAGGTGTTCTAATCAGCCTGTCTTAATTGTCTCCAGAAGGTTCCTGATTGTTCTGGAACCTTCCCTGTTACCTTACCCAGGGAAAAGGGACCTACTGAGCCTGGGGCTAATATATCTGCCTTCTATTACTCTCCTGTAGCCATCTGGCCCAACCCTGTCACAGAACACAAAGACAGGAGTTCTTCCACATGTTGTATATAATGAATGAGCAATGCCTGTTGTCTGTAGACACATTCATATTTTAAAATTCACCATTGGAATTTGTGGTGGTTTTCAGTGGTAATAAGTTTAGTGGTCTGAGCAGAAAAATACCCACATCCACTGATAGAAGACCTCTGCAAGTCTAGCAAAACTGAGCCTTTCCAAATTTGCTTATGTATACAAGAGGAGGAAGAATCACTGGAATTGTTTCACAATAGTGATGTGTAAGGGATTGTATTGCCACCATCATTTATTTTGGGGATTATGTTGGCCCCAGTCTTGACAGGTATTGGAGTGGATTGACAGGAGTACAGCACTGCTTGGATGACATTCTAGTAGCTGGTAAGAATGAAATTGAGCAACCCAGAGAATCTAGATACAGCCTTGGAGTATGATGGTCTGTCTGTAAGGTCAAATGCAAAGTTTTCCAGCATATTTAGACTATGTGATTGATTCCAGTGGACTTCACAGGACACCAATAGAAATCAAGACCACAGTGGTCACCCTAGTTCCTGAAAATGTGAGTCACCTTTGTTTATGGGTTCATCACTCTTCGTCTGACTTTTCCAATGTTTAACAGAACATCCTTGTTAGAGGAGGAATATATTATGTGTTCATATTCTGTGTTGCTTTGGAATAAATACCTAAATAGTGTGGGATGCCAGCAGTCATTTTAGGTTTTTGTCTCCTTGTAGGAAAACAAAACAAACAAGCAGCTTGTTTTTGAACCCTAGCCACTGTCCCTTATTTGAGCCTGTTCGAAGATTAAAGGGACAGACAACTAGTAATGTAATCAGTTTAAAAAAAATGACTTTCAGACGTTACACCTGCTCCTGACTCCCAGTGCTATGTTTTTGGTTTTTACAATTCTATTTTTTTAAAATGTTTTCTCTCCCTATTGTTCTGTGCAAGGATGGGAGGAGGCAGTGCAACTGATTACACACGGTGTTGTCAAATACACAAACTGAAAAAATAGACGAATACCTTTTTCTGTAATCTTTCAGTTACAATATTATTCATAATAGCAGCAGGTGGTAAATTTTCTGACAGGGATGTGATTTTTCAAATTGAGAGTCCCGTTAACTTTTCTGATTACTCCTGCCTCCGTGGTGGCTTATTTGTTTACCCATAGCAAACTCAGGATGCATCATAACTTCAAGGGACTGTAGTACATTGAAAGGTATTTTGATTGCCAAAATTGGTTAACTTGGGCTCTGATCCCAGTACAAGCACTTAAATTCAAGCTTAACTTTAAGCATCCAAGTAGTCATAGTTAAGTATGAATTTGAGTGGTTGTGCTGGATCAGGGCCATGAAGTCACACATGCTGTAAAGTAGAAAAGCCAAATTAGCTAGCAAGATGAGCCATTCTAATAAAATGCATAATTTCTGTGGGCCAGCTGGTACAGAGTTATTCATTAGGCAGTGTAACTTACACTAGCAAAACCTGCTGTCCTCACAGGGAAGGGATTCACTGCTGGAGGAGAGCAGATGGTCTTTCCACTCCCATCCTTGGAGGTTACACTCGGGATAGGGCAGCCTTAATTTGTGACTGGGACTCGGTAGCTTTGCTGGCAGATGCTGCTGAGGGCAGGCACTGAATGCTCCCTGGTGGCCAGCACTTCTGCTTTTCAGGTTGTGCTGGCCCCAGAAGGACCAAAGGGTTATAGCTGCTTTGTGCCAACCCATTTTATTTTCCCCATGGTTGACTTTCTGCTGCTGAGGACCTAGTGCCCTGGCTTATACTGGCAAATCTAGCTAGTAATTTATATCTGAGAGTTTCTTCATCAATAGCAGAATGCTATGAAAGAAATGAAAGCGGTCATTTGCTATGTGCTAGGAAAGAGAACAGCTAAATGTAAACTGCATGAAAGGGGGGAAAGTATGAGTTTCAGTAATTCCACAGTATATTTCTACCCCATCAGCCAATTTCATCCAAGTTAATAAAGATAACTGTATATTAACAACCTGAGTGGAAGATAGAAAAGATTGAGATAGGGTTGCCAGGTATTATTAGTTGATTTCCTTGTCCTGTATTGCTCACAAATGGGTTGTGGTGCCATTGGCATATTTCAACTCTTTTTTTACATTTCAGCGATTTTCCATTTGAAGTTGTTGGAGGAATGTGTTATCTTCACATACCTAGCTATTTATGGAGAGTTTTAGTTTGTGGGAATTCAGTAATAACCCACTATAGTTACTATAGGAGGCTCTCTCAGTTTAACTGTAACATATTTAAGCTTCATAGCTCCCAATTGAGTTTTGCTGTTGGTTACTTAAGAAACTAAACCATGACTACCCCACTAGAATAGAATAGGAATGAAGACCACTTGCTGTAGGTCAAAATTTTATCTGGGGAATTGGAGCAGAACAGCCACTAACTGAAACTGCTTTGAATCTCAGCCATAGAGGACATAACCTCTGTTTTTTCCTTAGCTATCAAATAGTGCTCTGGTTCCTTTTTCCTTTGTGTATATTTCCCTCTGTTAGAGCTTTCACTAATAGATAATTTATTATCAAATATTCTGAACTGCCGTCTTTCTTATTAAATGCATAAAAGCTTTATAAATGTCCCCATAAAAATATATCCTGCACCTGTATGATGGATAAAACTGCTATATATTGTTGTGTTCTAGAAATGAAAATGCATGTGTGTGCGCAACAAAAAACACCCCCACCAACCTGTGAGAGGCTAGACAGAACAGTTTCAGTTAAACGGTGCTTTTGCATAATTGCTTATGAATCCATTATTATGAAGACATTAACAAATATTGGAATTGTCCAGCTCTACTGTATGCAAGTCTGAAAAGTAGTTTAGGAAGGAGATGTTTGGGGACATTGCCTTGACTGTATGAAGTAAGATTTTTCAGATCACTGATTGAAATGTGGTTCAACTCAAGAGTGGCCCCAAGTGTGTTCTCATAATACTTTCTCTGTGGCCTACAGTATGTGAAAAGTGCTGGTGGTCTCAGTCCAGTTGCTAGTGGACAGATAGGTGGGCCATATCACAAAAACAGTACCCACGGTTTGTTGTTCCTGCTGATGCTTTCAACAGAGTAGCCAAGAACTCAATGTGCATGGAGCCTGGAACTACACTTTCAACCTTAGAGGTCTTCCTTCCAGAATGGTGGAACATGTTTGCGAGACATTGTGGAGAAAGTTGTACTGATGCTCTGTGTGCTCTGTAGATAGACAACTTCAGCTTCCAGTTATATCAGTCTATCACCTTTCGGTATTAAATTTATGTATACATGCTGTATTGACAACAGCTACTTAACATGTAACTGTTGACTTTCTCAAAGCAGTATACAGATTTCATAGAATCATAGAATCATAGAATATCAGGGTTGGAAGGGACCTCAGAAGGTCATCTAGTCCAACCCCCTGCTCGAAGCAGGACCAAGTCCCAGTTAAATCATCCCAGCCAGGGCTTTGTCAAGCCTGACCTTAAAAACCTCTAAGGAAGGAGATTCTACCACCTCCCTAGGTAACGCATTCCAGTGTTTCACCACCCTCTTAGTGAAAAAGTTTTTCCTAATATCCAATCTAAACCTCCCCCACTGCAACTTGAGACCATTACTCCTCGTTCTGTCATCTGCTACCATTGAGAACAGTCTAGAGCCATCCTCTTTGGAACCCCCTTTCAGGTAGTTGAAAGCAGCTGTCAAATCCCCCCTCATTCTTCTCTTCTGTAGACTAAACAATCCCAGCTCCCTCAGCCTCTCCTCATAAGTCATGTGTTCTAGACCCCTAATCATTTTTGTTGCCCTTCGCTGGACTCTCTCCAATTTATCCACATCCTTCTTGTAGTGTGGGGCCCAAAACTGGACACAGTACTCCAGATGAGGCCTCACCAGTGTCGAATAGAGGGGAACGATCACGTCCCTCGATCTGCTCGCTATGCCCCTCCTTATACATCCCAAAATGCCATTGGCCTTTTTGGCAACAAGGGCACACTGCTGACTCATATCCAGCTTGTCGTCCACTGTCACCCCTAGGTCCTTTTCCGCAGAACTGCTGCCTAGCCATTCGGTCCCTAGTCTGTAGCGGTGCATTGGATTCTTCCGTCCTAAGTGCAGGACCCTGCACTTATCCTTATTGAACCTCATCAGATTTCTTTTGGCCCAGTCCTCCAATTTGTCTAGGTCCTTCTGTATCCTATCCCTCCCCTCCAGCGTATCTACCACTCCTCCCAGTTTAGTATCATCCGCAAATTTGCTGAGAGTGCAATCCACACCATCCTCCAGATCATTTATGAAGATATTGAACAAAACCGGCCCCAGGACCGACCCCTGGGGCACTCCACTTGACACCGGCTGCCAACTAGACCTGGAGCCATTGATCACTACCCGTTGAGCCCGACAATCTAGCCAACTTTCTACCCACCTTATAGTGCATTCATCCAGCCCATACTTCCTTAACTTGCTGACAAGAATACTGTGGGAGACCGTGTCAAAAGCTTTGCTAAAGTCAAGAAACAATACATCCACTGCTTTCCCTTCATCCACAGAACCAGTAATCTCATCATAAAAGGCGATTAGATTAGTCAGGCATGACCTTCCCTTGGTGAATCCATGCTGGCTGTTCCTGATCACTTTCCTCTCATGCAAGTGCTTCAGGATTGATTCTTTGAGGACCTGCTCCATGATTTTTCCAGGGACTGAGGTGAGGCTGACTGGCCTGTAGTTCCCAGGATCCTCCTTCTTCCCTTTTTTAAAGATGGGCACTACATTAGCCTTTTTCCAGTCATCTGGGACTTCCCCCGTTCGCCATGAGTTTTCAAAGATAATGGCCAATGGCTCTGCAATCACAGCCGCCAATTCCTTCAGCACTCTCGGATGCAACTCGTCCGGCCCCATGGACTTGTGCACGTCCAGCTTTTCTAAATAGTCCTTAACCACCTCTATCTCCACAGAGGGCTGGCCATCTCTTCCCCATTTTGTGATGCCCAGCGCAGCAGTCTGGGAGCTGACCTTGTTCGTGAAGACAGAGGCAAAAAAAGCATTGAGTACATTAGCTTTTTCCACATCCTCTGTCACTAGGTTGCCTCCCTCATTCAGTAAGGGGCCCACACTTTCCTTGACTTTCTTCTTGTTGCTAACATACCTGAAGAAACCCTTCTTGTTACTCTTGACATCTCTTGCTAGCTGCAGCTCCAGGTGCGATTTGGCCCTCCTGATATCATTCCTACATGCCCGAGCAATATTTTTATACTCTTCCCTGGTCATATGTCCAACCTTCCACTTCTTGTAAGCTTCTTTTTTATGTTTAAGATCCGCTAGGATTTCATCGTTAAGCCAAGCTGGTCGCCTGCCATATTTACTGTTCTTTCGACACATCGGGATGGTTTGTCCCTGTAACCTCAACAGGGATTCCTTGAAATACAGCCAGCTCTCCTGGACTCCTTTCCCCTTCATGTTAGTCCCCCAGGGGATCCTGGCCATCTTTTTCCCTGAGGGAGTCGAAGTCTGCTTTCCTGAAGTCCAGGGTCCGTATCCTGCTGCTTACCTTTCTTCCCTGCGTCAGGATCCTGAACTCAACCAACTCATGGTCACTGCCTCCCAGATTCCCATCCACTTTTGCTTCCCCCACTAATTCTACCCGGTTTGTGAGCAGCAGGCCAAGAAAAGCGCCCCCCCTAGTTGGCTCCTCTAGCACTTGCGCCAGGAAATTGTCCCCTACGCTTTCCAAGAACTTCCTGGATTGTCTATGCACCGCTGTATTGCTTTCCCAGCAGATATCAGGAAAATTAAAGTCACCCATGAGAATCAGGGCGTGCGATCTAGTAGCTTCCGTGAGCTGCCAGAAGAAAGCCTCATCTACCTCATCCCCCTGGTCCGGTGGTCTATAGCAGACTCCCACCACTACATCACTCTTGTTGCACACACTTCTAAACTTAATCCAGAGACACTCAGGTTTTTCTACAGTTTCGTACTGGAGCTCTGAGCAGTCATACTGCTCCCTTACATACAGTGCTACTCCCCCACCTTTTCTGCCCTGCCTGTCCTTCCTGAACAGTTTATAACCATCCATGACAGTACTCCAGTCATGTGAGTTATCCCACCAAGTCTCTGTTATTCCGATCACGTCATAGTTCCTTGACATCACCAGGACCTCCAGTTCTCCCTGCTTGTTTCCAAGGCTTTGTGCATTCGTATATAAGCACTTGAGATAACCTGTTGATCGCCCCTCATTCCCAGTATGAGGCAGGAGCCCTCCCCTCACAGACATTCCTGCCTGTGCTTCCTCCCGGTATCCCGCTTTCCCACTTACCTCAGGGCTTTGGTCTCCTTCCCCCGGTGAACCTAGTTTAAAGCCCTCCTCACTAGGTTAGCCAGCCTGCTGGCAAAGATGCTCTTCCCTCTCTTCGTAAGATGGAGTCCGTCTCTGCCCAGCACTCCTCCTTCATGGAACACCATCCCATGGTCAAAGAATCCAAAGCCTTCTCTCCGACACCACCTGCGTAGCCATTCGTTGACTTCCACGATTCGACGGTCCCTATCCAGGCCTTTTCCTTCCACGGGGAGGATGGACGAGAACACCACTTGCGCCTCAAACTCCTTTATCCTTCTTCCCAGAGCCACGTAGTCCGCAGTGATCCGCTCAAGGTCATTCTTGGTAGTATCATTGGTGCCCATGTGGAGAAGCAGGAAGGGGTAGCGATCCGAGGGCTTGATGAGTCTTGGCAGTCTCTCCGTCACATCGCGAATCTTAGCCCCTGGCAAGCAGCAGACTTCTCGGTTTTCCCGGTCAGGGCGGCAGATAGATGACTCAGTCCCCCGGAGGAGAGAGTCCCCGACCACCACCACCCGCCTCCTCCTCTTGGGAGTGGTGGTCGTGGAACCCCCAACCTCAGGACATCGCATCTCATGCCTTCCAACCAGCGGAGTCTCCTTCTGCTTTCTCCCCCCAGACATATCATCTGGTCCACTCTCCGCAATGGTACCTGTGGAGAGAACATGAAAGCGGTTAGTTACCTGTGTCTGTGCTACTGGAACCCGGACATTCCGCTTTCTTCCTCTGGAGGTCACATGTTGCCAAGCTTCTTCACTGGCCTCTTGGCTCCTCTGTGCAACCTGCTCTATATCTTTAGATATATTTAGATATATATTTAGATTTGGACTCTGGAAAGCTGTCATCAAAAGGCCAGATAGTCCCCTCTGCTGCCATGAGCAGAAGAGGTGAAGTCTGGAGTAGACTGAAGTGGGGAGTAGATCTTCTATGTGGCCAAGATCTGTTTGTAGGGAGGGACTGAGTCTCAGTCTGTCACCTCAGAATTGCAGTCATGCCCCCTATTCTTTACACACACCCTTCGGAAAATTCCCTGTTAAGATAATGCTGCCAATGGGTGGGTGTGATGGCAGCAAATCCCACCAGGTGCTGTTACTACTCAGTAAGGCATTGTGAGTGTGAGAGACAACCCCGAATGGTGAGTAGAGGGGGCAAAGCGGTCCCACAGCTCCAGGTTGCACCCCAGGGATCCCATCCCAGCAGGTTTAGGAATGTTGCCATAGAAATCGGAGTGTGTTGCCAACGGATCTCTGTGAGGTTCCTCCCCCACTCCCATGCAACTTCCTGTCCCTTACTCAGATAATTTTTGCTTAGAGGAGAATCTGATTCAAAGTTAGTGTGTCTTCCATTGAATGTGTTTGTAGTGCCTGACATCCTTGAAAGTAAACACAACCAGCATTGTGGCAATGATTTATCAAAGCTCAGCTTAGATGGACAGATCAGGTTATCAGACTGGGTGCTGATAGACTCTTGCAAAAAGTTCTCTATGCTGAGTTGAAAGTCAGAAAGGGTAGTCAGCATACATGCTTCAGAGACGCGCATAAGCAGAATCTCAACTCATGCAGCTTAATATTGATAACTTTGAAGACACAACCAAAGACAGGCTTGAACGGAAAGCAACTATCAGTAAAGGTTGTAAGCACTTGGAAAAAGGCAGATGTGAAAAACTGATTGGAAAAGAGGGCCAAACATCTTGGCAAGTCTTCAGTGGGAGTTCATTCCTGTGTAACATCAGTTTATGACCTTATTCCTCGCCAGTTGGACTATTTGGCTACAAGAGAACACTGTGACGTCATTGTTAGATACAAAGGACAGGCCTACCATCTGTATTTTAAGAAATGTGGCATACGGGCGTCCTTAAACTAATGGTCATCTTCAGTAGCTTTTCCATAAATTGATTATCCGTGCTTTGGTAAGGGTGTTATTCATAACCTCTTTTCCACTGACTATTCAGACACAGACTTAACAGTTGTAGGCTGGTTGTTTGCTATACCATCCTTTTAAATCTTGTCTTAAACTATGATTGGCTGTCTTTTACAATCTGTCTCTACAGCGCCTAGCATCATGGGGCCTTTACCTTGTTGGGACTTCTGAGTGCTACTCTAATACAAATACATAATACATTGTGAGCATTAAGAGGTATGTTCAGCAGTGCTTTTGATGCTTTTTGATTCTCAGCAGTGACCCCTGTATAGCTGGTTAAATATCATGTTATCTGGCTCATAAGGGAAGTATAGGTAAGTTTGCATCAGCCAGAAAGATGGCAGTTGCATTGTGGAGTCATGAGGATGTGGAAAGGGTGGATGGCTTCACAGGACTGACTGTGTGAAGGATGTGTATGACTCTCCTCACCCCCAAACTAAATTTTAAAATAATTTTTCACGCAGATCTGAACTGCACCAGAGAACAGTTTATTCGTGATTAACAGTGTGACAGAATCTGCGTTATGTATTGAAAAAAATGATTAATGTGGTGGCATTGCTGTCAAGTTATGACTGTCTTTACATTTGTTATGAGATGAAATTAATAGTGTGCTTTTAAAAATGATTATCATTAACGCTGTATTGAACTTTGTGTAGATGTACAATGGTTTTATTGCTCATAATAAATGCAAGGGATCCGTTAAAGTAATATTGATTTATAAAGTGATGTGGCTTGGAATTTATGCTTGGAAATTCACCTCTGTTGATGTACTTAGCTCAGTGTTTATATACAGTATGCAATTTTGGGGTGTGTGTGTGGAGAACGTACTGTGGTTCTTCTGCTGAGGATGCAGAATGAGGCCTAGTTAAAAATAGAATTCCTTCACAAGTCAGATTAATTAAACAAACAAAACAAAATAAAAGCAAACTAAAAATAATTAATTGTGAATAAACCTGTCATAGCATATACTTTAAAAAAAATCATCTGGTGACTGAGAATTAGTGTCATGAAACTGGGCATTATGCTATTTCTGTAGGCATAAAGCAGATTGTTTTAGTGGTTTGTTTACAGTAAGTAAACATCATATATGATGAAACAGTATACTTGTCATGTACATTGTGTGTATCCCATTTTTAATCTGAAATCACAACAAAGCTAACATAATTGAACTTGAGACAGTAGTTAATTGGTATATTAATGCACTTCTATAGCATTTTTCTAAAGGGGCATCTAAATTTGCTACCACTGTCTGTGTCTGCAAATCAAGTAGCTTCCCTGCTCATTTTATACGGGTACAAATACATGTTTTTCATGCACAGAAACTGCAAGGACAGTTTTAGAGATTAATTTATGACTACATTGCAGAGTTGGTTCTCCAATTCAATGCTGTGAAAATGCTTTGTACCTACCGTGTGTTCTCCCAGTCTATTTATTTTGGTAAATCTAATCAGAATTGTGCAAAAGGATAATTATATAATAAGTCAACATCACCAGAAATATCAAGAGAAAATAAAACTTAAATCAAGTGAAGCAGATTTTATGGCATTTCTTTAAATTCGCCCTAATTGTCTCTTTCAAGAGAGAGTATAGTTTTAAGGTGCACGTCTGCTCAAGCTAACTTGGATAAAACAAAAATGAAAGTGAAGAGGAGGAAAATTTGCACGTCTGTATAATATTTGAAAAAGATGAGCCGTCATTGTCAAGCTAAATAGAAATTAAATGCAAAAGAAGTGCTAATGCGATGGCAGGATCAAATCCTCAGAAGTCAGGAGACTCCAAAAGTTAAGAAAAGGAGTACTTGTGGCACCTTAGAGATTAACAATTTTATTTGAGCATAAGCTTTCGTGAGCTACAGCTCACTTCATCGGATGCATTTAAGGTGCCACAAGTACTCCTTTTCTTTTTGCGAATACAGACTAACATGGCTGCTACTCTGAAACCTGTCCAAAAGTTAAGGTTTACTCTCCCAACATAGCAGTTTATGTTGTGTGCCCTTTACAGTGGAACATAAAATAAATAATGTCTGTTGCTCCTTTGCCGAAGAGTTAGGTGATCAGGGTGTCTTTAGGTCAGTTTCCCATTGACGTAGAAATCAGCGACACACCATCTGGGTACTGTCTTAATGTAACTGTTCACACTATGTATGCCAGTCTCGAAGTGAGGTGTACACAAGTGGGATACACACAATCTCCTTTTTTTGGAAATCTCAGGCTAAGGCAGAGAAGATACTTTCTTGCTGTTTACAACAGACCTACCAATAAGAATCAGCATTACAAAACTAACAGTACAGCATTTCCTCACAGCCTATCCACTGCTAACATGCTAAGAGAAAAAACTCATCCTTTCAGGGCCCTGGATCCTGCAACAGGAGAGTAGGGAGCAGGCAAGGATCATAGATGCCCTCCCTAAGAATCATGGGCTGAGACAGAGCAGGAGTTTGCAGAGGCCGGGCCTGCCTTCATGGGAGGCAGCAGGATTTCTGAAGCATTGTCAGAGTCCAAGGGCCCTACTGACATCACAGCCTACTCTGCATGATTGTACTTTGGACGTTTTCCTCCACTTATCATCCTGAGTAGGGAGTGGTAGCTGGAGCTGCTGTGATTAGGGGCCTGGGTAGGAGGGACCCCTGTGTGGACAGTGTGACCTCCACAGGCTTTGGAGCCTGGATAGCTGTTGAGGTGTTCTGATGGTTTCAGTTCTCTTTCTGTCTCTCTCAGCTCAAGGTACAAATTAGGGGCAAGGGAGCAGGTAGGACTGGGAAGGCAAGGGACAAGAAATGCTCAAGCATCCTGGCTTAGTTACTGAGATCAAGCTCATTGGGGACAAAAGGGGAGTTTTAGAATGGCAGACTAGTATTGGTTACAGATTTTTAAAACAGAAAAGTGTGAATCAAGTTACATAAGGAGGGTGCAGCTAGGGAGAATTTTTTATTTTTCAAAATACCTATAGAGCCCCCAATATGTGAAGTGGTGTGTTGTATTCCTTACCCTCACTCTTCATCTTTTTTTTGTCTTCAGCTTGCAAGCCCTTTGGGGGCAGGGACCATGTCTTCCTATGAGTTTGTGTAGCACCTAGCAAAATTGGGCCCTGATCGGAGTGGGTCCTCTGCATGCTGCAGTAATACAAATAATAAGTGGTGAATGTAAGTTCCTTGATCCATAGCTCTGTGATTTGTCCAGTTTTTAAGCACTGCAGCCTTCACCAGTTGAGTTTGAAAAGTTCCTTGCTTTGGAATGCATAGGCTAGTGCTGCTGGAAAGACACCTATAAGCTTCTTTGGTAAGGGGCTGACTGCACACTTTTGCTGCTTTCCAGTTAAAACTTTTGAAGGCTCAGTTGTCTTCAGGTCACAGTTCTGTGTTTGGGGGTAGCTTTTAGAGCTGCAATAGCTAAGCATGGAACATATGTGCTGTGCTATCTTTTTTTTTTTTTTTAACAGCGTCACTTGTTGATCTTGCAAATTCATCTAACCAAATAATTGGACATTAACTAACTGCATGAGGCTTATATCCATGGTTAAGGCTTGATTCTGATCCCCTTACTCATGTTGGGTAGTTCCTTGAGTGAGATACCCTTGTTCATGTTGAGCTATGAATAATCCTCCTGGAGTCACGGGGACTGCTTTGTGGAATAAGGCACTACTTGGTCTGAGTAAGGGTATTAGAAGTTGCTCCTAAGAGTGCAGATAATAGCTTCGTGTGGATTTGTGTTTCTCATTCTCAGTCCCACCATTTTAGATGCTTCATATTTAATCTTAAATAAGCTTTAGAGTTTCAGTGGTGACCCATGTTTGTGTAATTCCTCTTCTCCCCTCACTGCCCCCCCCCCCCCTCCAAAAAGAAGCGATCAATTTTTACTGAGGCTGGATTCCTTTGGAGGTGAGAGAAGAAGGTGTTGGCCTCTTGTAATGCCAAAAGAGCAGAAAGGGTTTTTTAATTTTTTTTTTAATTTAAAAAAACCATTAAAAATACCTCCAGGAAAAAACCCATCATGAAGTATTTTAATCTAAAAACTAAGTATTCTGGGAAATTGAGGTGAGAGACCCGGATTATAGTGGAAGGCAGTTGCAGTTGGCTCAATTATTATGGAACACCAGCTGTCATATCATGAATAAATTATAGTCATGTATGCCTCATTGACCATTTTTTTGTAGAATGCAGTCGAGTACTGGTGCTCTATATTCTAATCCTTATGAAATATTTTATAAAGCTGAACAAGAATATTTTCCCCAAAATAGAGAAGTCATGAACATAAGGTGTGATCTGCAATTATACCTGAAGGATTAAAAATTTACTTCTATCAGTTATAGTAAAACAGTTAATTCTCACTGCACTGGTCCTCTCGCATGCCCGTGATTCACACAAAATGGGTGCAAGATTTGTTTTTCTCTCCACAAAACTGCCATAGTAAGGTCTCTTATTACTAAGCATCATCACTTGTACAAATCTTACCATCATATGTTTACTGCTGTTATGAATTATGGGTATATTTTAAGTGAGCTGTGGTCAAAGAAATGAACAAAGTACATATTGTCAGATGCTGCCCTTGGCTTTTTAAAATTGTTTTACTTGCGAATTCACAACATTCAGTGATTGTTGATGGTACTCCCAATCAGTAGTGTTTATTTAGTAAAGGTCTGCTGTAGTGCAATGTATTCATCTTTCTCAAGGAACTATTGTTCTGGAGCAGATCACATTAAAAAAATAGTTATTGGGTTTGATGAAAACCTGTATGAACAGTGGAAAAAGAGAGCCAAAGTTACCATAGCAACTACTAGTACTGAAGACAGAAGCTAGGTAAAAAGGTTTGAAAGCAGGAGAAATGTAACTAGAAAATATAAGTGAACACATTGATATATTATTAAAAAACCCCAAATCCAAAATGAACTATAAACATCTACATGTAGGGTTAATATTCACCCTTTATCAATTAGAAATCCTTTTAAGTGCTGTTTTCGTTCAAAATTAAAAAAGAGGGGAGGGAGTTGATTAAATTATATGCGTAACTTCAGCAATAGCTGTCAAATAAGCCCCTTATTAAAGGAAATGCTTTTTATAATATGGTGAAAATTGTACTGAAAGTAGCTCGATATCTCTTGTTCTAATGTGGCTTCAGTGTAGTTTCAGGTATTGTTGTGACTTGTTCCAGTGTAGCAGAACAGACCCTGTAAAGGTCTTACATAATACACAGTGTGTAGACGAACTAATTAAAGCTTTAATAACCAAAGTAGTCCCATAGCTTGGTGTGCTATAGTTCTGAATGTGATTATTTATGATGTGTCATTACTGCCCATAAAACCACCCTTGGATACCAGAGAGAGGAAGGTGGCTTTGTCACTTCTTTGAAAACATCTCATTCCAAGAAAAAGCCACATTGCTGAGTTCCACCCCACCTCAGCGAGAAAGGAACTGAAAGGTGATATCTAGTCAATAGGGTGTGGGCACAGTTGTCTGTGTCTTCGTTTGTTCTCAAGTTCTAATCACACCAATGTCTTTAATTTAAAGGCTCTATTTTGATTTTTCTTTTTTGCACACACACCAGCATCCCACAAAGATTTGCTGTTAGGTATTAACTTTGGCTCGTGTTTTGCCCTTCCATTGCTTTGACGTTTATAATCATGCACTGGCCTCTTGGAGGCAGTTTAAGATTTCATCTATGTGAACGCTAAATTCATATGTAGTCATAAAGCAAACATATCTTTCTATACATTTTTCTTGAACAACTACCAAATGCAGATTTGATCTCAGTCCACATTGGCAAAAATGGTCCCTTGGCCTTAAAAAAAAACAAAACAAAAAACAAAAAAAAAACCTGTGAAAATAAGAAATGCACAGGAGTTTTCATTCTTAAGGGAATTCTTAAGGGAATATTTGAATATTGAAAATAAGATTTCAGAGCTCTGTTTGAGCTATAGGAATAGACTACTCCGCTCTGGAAAATTTTACTCTCCCTCCCTGGAAGAAAAAATTGCCCAATAATTACTGATTGTCTACATGGCAAACAACTCTCAGAGTACTTGGTTGCAACACACATACCCCTGACCATATTAAAATATGATTCTATCTTGAAGTCTAGATGGTGCATAACCACCATAGGTTATACCAGCGCCTAAGGCTTCTCGTACACATCAGTGCAGTTCTAGAGCTATTGTCTGTTTCTTCAATTTTGCTGACGAAAACATTGTATATGAAGAATCAGGGACTTATTTACGTTTTATATAGAAGTATGAAATAAATATTTCTCTCTCAATTATGTGGAAGAGAAAAGTTTTGCATTTTTTTTTAGTGTATCTGTGTGCATCCCAACTAAATACTCTTGCTCAGTCTTTTGTCAGAAAGATGATGTAGTAACCTTTCCTCTCTAGTGTTCAATACACATGGAAAAAAAAGCATTAGCTTGAGACTCAGTGTATTTTAGGTGAGAATATTACTATGATACTGGGTTACAGTCTTCAGAATGCATAATTTCTATAAATTATTTAGGGCCCACTTTTTGCAGCCTTACATGTGTAAATCTCCTATAAATTTCAATAGGAGTTACAACAAGGGCTGCAGGAATGGGCTCTTTAGTCATTTTACTGTTAAGAAGTGTAGAGCCAGAGCCTATTAGAAAATGCCCATCTCTCTATAGCATGCATTATGCATCAGAGGAAATGCACATATTTTACCTTTTCACCCATTTTCTTAATCCCTGAATGCAAAATTAAGACACCACTATGGTGTCCACAGTGTGATCCTTTGTAGGCAGGAAAACTATGTATGCACAAGTCATTATAGTGTGGATATTTTCTGGATTCCTTTTTTTTTATCAACCTGTTAACATTAGGCACTGTGTGAAACAGGGTGTAGTATAGTAGCTCTTTAAACTCAGAAATCTACATTGTGTAATAGCTTTTTCCACAACATTTTTACTCTGATACTGTCACTTGAACTCTTTTATACACTGGTAAAATTGGAATTGTTTCTTACGACTTTTCTTTATATTGATGAGGTGCCTCTCTTCATAGATGCAACGAAAGTTTTGTTTGTAGACTATACAGATTGCATCATGCAACGTTCATTAAGAGATTCTGTACTGGGCACGCTGCAAGAAAATATGGTGTGACAAAACAAGAATGTGTCAGACTATTTCTACAGTTAGAGTTAACATCCAGTAGGTGGCAGAAACAAATAAATCACAGTGCAACATGTATCTTTCTAGACTATTTCTTTTATTGAATTAAAACATCATTTATGGATTTTCTTCAGACTGTGGATGGTATATATAAGGAAATGAATTACTGCATTTTGTGTTTGGTCATGTGCTTTAGGTCACCCTTCTCAGAATGTATCCTGTACTTTGTATCATCTTAGATATCTAATCCTTCAAACATTTAAGATGGTATAATGTGGTCATACACATCAGATGAAGAGGAAGCAGCAGAAAGTTGCAGCTGTGCTTCATTGTGGTACCACAAGTGGCTGCTATTAAAATCCACATATAGTTCCTAAGGGCTCAAGAAGGCATTTTCAGACTCTGCTTCCACATGGAGAATTATCTTTCAGGAGCCATGCTGTCATGTTTTGTCATTGGCTCTTTTTATTTTAGTCTTGCTGTACTGTACTGAAGTATGGTATATGTACAATCAGCTTTGTGTGGTTATAAATTTGCAAGCCAGAGCGCTTTCAAACAATTAATTGCAATATTCCACAATATGTCTATTGTCCTGATGGAGGGAGAGTGATGAAACAAGGTGCCCAGGTGCTGCAGTGGATTTCTTTTTAAACTCTGTTGTATAAAATTTGATGTATAATTACGGTATGTGTAATGTAAGACAGGTATAACAGATCAATTATTCTATAGGGTTTTAGTGGAAAAATGTGAAAACACTTAATTCCTCGGTTTGGTTGTATCCCAGGATTGCCTGTTTCCACTGCAGAGGCTATGCTGTAATGATTTCTTCTAGGATTTGATCAGATTATTAGTGTTCCACTGGTAGGTGTTCTCACCTTTTAATAGTGATTATTTTTTCTAAAGAGCCTTTGAAGGAAAGCCAGGATTTTATTATAGATGCTTGGGTCTGTACTTACTGTGTGTGCTCAACTTCTTTTTGGCCACAAAACCATATCACTGAAAACATTTAGGTGAAGAAAAGTCACTTCTGTAGTAGGTAGAAGCCACACATGACTAAATTCCCATGGTCTCAGTGTACTCCTCTGATAAGGAGCCACTGTCACTGTATGCGACCTCTCATGAATCATGTTCTACCAGATAAACACAGAGTATCTGCTGTTCCCTAATGGCCCCCATCACATCAGTTCTCCCAAGGGTGATGGGAGCATACCACTGCCATAATAGGAAGATGGCACCAGCTTGTTATGAAGGGTGAGAGCTGCAGTAGGAATTCTGTAGGCTACTTGGAATTACAGCAAGAGTTGGCAGGTGCCCCAGTTGCAGTTTTCACTGTATCATTTTTTTCCCAGGCTTTGTCTCCCAGTAAATATGGTTCATCAATAAATACCACATTTATTAGGGTTCAGTCCAGCTTTCTGTAACAAGACAATAAGCACAGTCACTAAGCAACCCTCTAGTGATAGTTCAGTACTTTACAGTGCAGTATATTTACCTAAATGGAAGTTTTTCATTTCAAAGCGACCAGTCATATATTTATTGGTGAGGATGAGTGTCTTTGCTGCACTCATCCTTGTCTTGGTAAATGCAGCAGCAGCAGCAGTGTTCTTCGGAACATAGGGCAGAGGACCCAATGGTAGTTAACATAAAACACTCTGCCTATGGTCTATACTTATGAAATCTCCTTTGATCAACAGAAGTAAAAAAAAAAAAAAGACTAATCACAGGTAGACAATGGATATTCATCTTTTTATTATGTAATTTGGAAGAATGCGTAGTTCCTTATGCACAGGAAAAGCAGTGACAAACTGCTGCAGAAGTACTGCACTTATAATGCAGGAGGAACACATTTTCATTAATTTTTCTGGTACGGGATCCATATAGTCTAGTGCTGCTGTGCAGTACTGCATACTAGCTAGTCTACAACGAGAATACGACTAGAAGCCAATACTTCGGAAGTATATATTTTGTAGTATATATGTAAAAGCAACTTGGTAGTACCATTGATGATGAAACTGGTGCTAATGTCTATTATTTATTTGTATTACCATAGCGCCCAAGAGCTCTGGTCATGTAGTAGGGCCCCAGTGTGTTAGGCACTGTGCAAACACAGAACAAAAGACTGCCCTTCCCCAAAGAGCTTACAGTATAAGTAGCTTAAATACTAGGGAGATGGGCACATTAGACATGCAAAGGTAGATGAGAGAGAGAGAGAGAGAGAGAGATTTCTAATTCAGAAATCAAGGCCATTTTGTAACATAACAAAAAAAAATGCCAACAGGGATGTGAATTTTCTACTTAGCTCCATAAATGCTAAGTTAAACCCTGCAGGAAAAAAAGATCAATTTTTAGACATTGTTTTCTTTTTTGTGTCTGGTCACTTTGGATTTTTTCTCGAACATATGTGCTGGGTGATTCCAATTGTTCCATTATTTTTGTATGTGTTAGTTCTGCCATATGCAGCTGAGAGCAAGAAATCTGTACTCATTATCTGACTGAACTGAAATTATTGTTTCCAGACTGAGGAAGATATCATTGCATCAGATCCACAACCATAGACTCAAACATAATATTGATAAAATGAGAGCTCTGATTTTGGAGCATCCAGTACTTAAGTATTTATATTTTATATATGTCAATAAACATTGAAATACAGGTAAAAACAGTTATACCTACCTGTTAATAAATAAAAATAAATACACTAATTATTTTACCCAGATTTGGTTAAAATATAAACACCAAATTTCATATCTCAAAATTCAGTAAATAATTTCCTAGAGGAAAAAGGTACTTAGTAAAACAAATGTCTCTTCAAAGAGTCTGTGAGTATAAATATTTTTAAATGGACTTAGATTTGTTTGAAAATTCACAGGGGATTCATTTCATATAAGAAGAGTAAGAGCTATATAGTTGAGAGATTTTGTACGTTCTTACAGCTCAAAGCTTTAAGTGTAAATCTCAGTGTTACTTTAATTATGGAACCATTGTAGCATCCCTACTAGGGAGAGGAGAAAACATATCATGTAACTAATCTGTAAGTTAGATTGTGGAATGCTGGATCTTTATGATGGTGAAAAAAATTAGAAGACGCTAACCATTTGTATCAAAGGCCCTAGAAATTTTTTTGGCAAGGAGTATGGGATCATGTAATACACTAGAAACTGTTGCTGGTATAGTAATGTCGCTTAGGAGGGGGAGTTTTTTACGACATTTCTATACCCACAAAAGCCCTAGAGTAGACTCAGTTGTACCTGCAAAAGGGCTCTTTTGTTGGGATAGTTTATTTCATTCAGGGAACTAGTATAAGGCAAAAGCACTCTTTTTTGCCCCTATAAACCGCATCTCCACTGGGAGGCTTTGCTGGGATGGCTATACTGGCAATTCCTTTCCCATGTTGACATGGGCTAAGTCACTTAGGTGCTTCGAAAACTTTTACCCTTAATCTTGCAAAAACGTCACGTTGCAGAAAAGTGGCTTTTTGCATTTATTAATTTATAATGAAAATCACAAGGGTTTTAAAAATTGCTTCGTATTTAAAATGTTAATGATTAAGATGTCGCCACATTGCAGGATTTGAACATAATGGACTTTGTACTAATGTAGGGTTGGAAATAAACAGTGATTTCAAAAAAAGCTCCTTAGCATTAATGCTTTAATCTCTTACAGTGAGCCATATAAAATGCTGCCTAGAAGTGGAGCTAACTGTGAATAACCCTGTGAATGAGTAGGCATATCTGCTTAGGGAGTTTGAATTCCGTTATCCTCAGAAAGAAAAAATCTTGGCTGTGGGGGAATCCATTCACCCATCAGTATGTCATGGGGAACTTGTATACTGGATCATTTTATATTCCATTTCAGTTCATATTATCTTAAGTGGAGATCAGTAGAATTGCAATGAAACTGACATCATTGTAATTCATATTTTGAAATACTGAATAAATAAAGATAGCAAAGCAAACTGTATAATGGCAATATTGAGAGGAAGGTTGACTCTTCTTTAGGATCAACTATTAGTTAATCCATGGTCCAATAGCCTGAAGTCTCTTGGCTTGAGTGAATATATTATAGCAATGAGTTTGGATTTTTCAGTTTGGTCTGTTACTAAAAATCCAAACAAAAACCAAGCAAATAAATACAGAATTCCTCCATAAATTACTGAAAATCACAGTCTGGGAGATAAGATTGACAGAACCTTAAAAAGACAGATGCACTTCCTGTGCAGCGGGGGGGGGACCCCCCAAAAATGCTCATCCTAACATTCTCAGGAGTATAGCACTGAACTTTGAAGTGCATTGGGGAAAGTCACTTAGACCTTCTGAAGCATCCCATATTGGCCATTGGTGGAGACAGGATACTGTCCTAAATTCTTTCTGGCATGGCAGTATGTGGTGTACTTATGGTAGTTTATAGAAAGGAACCATTATAAACAAAATCCTCTTTAAAAAGGAAAAAAATGGTTAGCTAAATTCTATAGTACACTGCCTCTGAATCCTCTCTGTATCCTTTTCTCTGTATATATACCACTGGTAGTGTTTTATCCAAGAGGATCAAATGCTGCATTTATTTTTCAGGGCAGACCTAGCTGTATAGTTACAATACAGTAAACCACATTTTAGAATATAGCTGTTCATTTTCAAAATGCCCAGACTACTAGGGGGTATTTTGGACTTACTGGCTTACCCACTATTTGTACTGGAATGAAGTCTTGTGAATATTTATAGGAATGTAAAAGTATATTTGACATCACTAACCTTTTTCTCTCATTCCTGTAGTTTAACACTGCCGATCAGCGACGTTTTTTTCTCCCACAGTTTGGTAAATGAAAAAGTATTTGTTTGCTAAATTTCAACCTTGACTACAATTCTATAGCCAACTTATATACCCTTGCAAAATGAGATAGATAGAAATGCTGACAAACTAATATTTTGTCAGCACTACAACAGAGTTGCTATTGTCAGTAAAAGCACAGAGACCAATGATCTACATTTACAATGTTTTTCTCACAGGGCCATAAGTAGTAGGAAGTCTAAAATCCCAAAGGAAGACGTAAAACTGGATCTGATGAAGTTGCCACCACAACTCTGACACCAAAGTAGCGAGCTGACTCTTGTGATGGAGCCAACAGTCCCGTGAGAAATTAGAGCTGAGCTGGTACATTGCATGATTCATGAACTGGGAAAATAGAACTATATACTGTAGGTGAAGAAAATGTGAGAACTTAAGATCTGTTGTGAAAAACTTACTCTGTAAATCTAAGCAAAATGAGAATCTAATTTAAAAAAATTAAAAATGCTTCTGGTTGCAAAAAGAAAAGGAGTACTTGTGGCACCTTAGAGACTAACCAATTTATTTGAGCATAAGCTTTCGTGAGCTACAGCTCACTTCATCGGATGCATTCAGTGGAAAATACTGTAAATGTTGATTATCATGAGAAGATTTGCATTTTTTCTCTGGTTAGCATAATATGCAATATTATAAATATAAAATGCAAATCTTCTCATGATAATCAACATTTACAGTATTTTCCACTGAATGCATCCGATGAAGTGAGCTGTAGCTCACGAAAGCTTATGCTCAAATAAATTGGTTAGTCTCTAAGGTGCCACAAGTACTCCTTTTCTTTTTGCGAATACAGACTAACACGGCTGTTACTCTGAAATCTGGTTGCAAAGTAAGCCTTGACAGTATAAACTGATGCACAACAGTTCTCTTGAATCTGAAGCAAGCCAGGCAGAAAAGGTGGGATGAAAGGATGATCTTAATGGGTTGATAAGTGTAAATCCTAGTTATAACCATTTAATGGTCAGTATTCATATCCTGGCACAACCTATTAGTTTTTAAGAACATCTCACTGTTGATTTTGGTGACTCTCCATGTTCTGATAGATTATGGTGTTTGGTCCCATATAATTATTAACTACTGCACTGCTGATAATTGTTCCTGAAACTTTTAGATAATAGGCTTGTCTAGGTGCAGCTGCGTGTACCATATTGTTTATAACAGTATTGTTGTCTAAATAGTATTAGAGCCTTCTGACTGATAGTTGTGACTCTCTGGGTTTTTTTTTTATTTTTTTTTATTTTTCTTTTGTTAAGATTTCATTGAAATTCAGTCAGAGGTTTTTGGGCGGTGTTGACTTTTGTTTTCATCACCTTTTTTCCTATTAAGCAAGCACAAGAAGCAAAGGTGGAGAATGAAGTGATGCTTTTGATGGACTGTTGTGAGTATTGTCATGAGTGGAAGAGGCAAAGCTCAGGATGTATCCCAACTATAATGGGATGTGCAAGATGCCATGAGCAGTCAGGCAGTGAAGAGCCACAGGGATGGGTGGGATAGACTTCAGTCTTTATGCTGTTATTAAAAAGAAGCAGTGTTTTAAACTCAGAACATGCTAATATTATTCTCAATAGAAATAGTTTCCTCCAGTGTTCTCATTTTTAGCCTTGTTTTGTATCTTGCTTCCATTCATTAAAAAAGAGATTATTTCCAAAACAATTTGTGACCTTAAGTATTATTTTAAATCTCAAATTATTCTTAACTATAAAGAGATATCAAATTTAAAGTAAAGCTGTAACTGGTTGTGGATTTATTCTCACCTGGGATTATTTATTTTGCTAGTGGGAGTAGAAGAAAGCATTCATCAAAGCTCTTTTGAAGCACCAAGGAGCTCTGCAATTTTTTCCTCCTCCACACTACTAAACAGAAGGGCTGTTCAGTGCTGCATCCGGAGTCTGTCAGCAGCATTACTGAGTTTGCTGGAGAATTTGGCAGACAGTGAGAGCGACTTAGGGCACTCCTTGCCTTCTGTCTCTCTCAAACCCTGCTGTTTTAGGAATGAAGGAACCTAACCTGAGTATTAAACAGAGACCACTGGTTTGTTAGCTGAGACACCAACTAACTATTATCTTACATTAGAGAAACCAGGTGAGTGAGGCATTTTATCTTTTTAAAAAAAGAAAAAGGAGTACTTGTGGCACCTTGGAGACTAACGAATTTATTTGAGCCTAAGCTTTCGTGAGCTACAGCTCACTTCATCGGATGCATTCAGTGGAAAATACAGTGGGGAGATTTATATACACAGAGAAAATGAAACAATGGGTGTTACCATACATGCTGTAAGGAGAGTGATCACTTAAGATGAGCTAATACCAGCTGGAGAGCGGCGGGGGAGAAACCTTTTGTAGTGATAATCAAGGTGGGCCATTTCCACAGTTGACAGGAAGGTCTGAGGAACGGGGGGGGGGCGGGGGGGGGGGCAGGGGGCAGGGATAGTTTTACACAAAGTAAAACTAGGTTTCAGAGTAACAGCCGTGTTAGTCTGTATTCGTAAAAAGAAAAGGAGTACTTGTGGCACCTTAGAGACTAACCAGTTTATTTGAGCATGAGCTTTCGTGAGCTACAGCTCACTTCATCGGATGCATAGCATATCGTGGAAACTGCAGAAGACATTATATACACACAGAGACCATGAAACAAAACTTCCTCCCACCTCACTCCCCCGCTGGCAACAGCTATTCACCCATCTTTATTCCCCCCCCACTGTTCCTCAGACCCTCTTGTCAACTGTGGAAATGGCCCACCTTGATTATCACTACAAAAGGTCCTTCTCCCCCCTCCCCCAAGCTGGTATTATCTTAAGTGATCACTCTCCTTACAGCGTGTATGGTAACACCCATTGTTTCATTTTCTCTGTGTATATAAATCTCCCCACAGTATTTTCCACTGAATGCATCCGATGAAGTGAGCTGTAGCTCATGAAAGCTTAGGCTCAAATAAATTGGTTAGTCTCTAAGGTGCCACAAGTACTCCTTTTCTTTTTGCGAATACAGACTAGCACGGCTGCTACTCTGAAACCTGTCTTTATCTTTTTAGTGGACCAACTTGTGTTGGTGAGATAGAGAGAGAGAGAGACGGAGACAAGATTTCAAGCTTACACAGAGCTCTTGTTCAGGTCACGGAAAGGCACTCAGAGTGGCACAGAATACAAGGTGGAACAGATTGTTTAGCATAAGTAGTTAACACCCATTTCAGGGGACGATTCAAGGTGAAGTGGCCCATAACACCTCTCCAAACCTTGCGGGGTTAGGGGAGAGGGAAGCTAAAGGGAGGGGTAAGTGAGTTATAAATTGTTGTAATAAGTGTCTCTATTCAGGCCATGATTTTTAGTATCTAGCAAAGTTATGAATTTACGCTCCCATGCTTGTCTTTTGAAGGCGTTGTGCAGGTTTCCTTTGAGTAGGAGGACTGAGGTCAGATATAGAGTGATCGCTTTATGAAAAGTGTTCACTCACAAGTGATGTGGTGTTTTTGTCTTTTATCATTTTTCTGTGGGAGTTCATTTTGAGAGCATAGTGATTGTCTGGTTTCGCCCACATAAAATCATACAACTGTAGAACTGGAAGGGACCTTGAGAGGTCATCTAGTCCAGTCCCCTGCACTCATGGCAGGACTAAGTATTATCTAGACCACCCCTAACAGTGTTTGTCTAACCTGCTCCTAAAAAATATCCAATGATGGAGATTCCACAACCTCCCTAGGCAATTTATTCCAGTACTGACAGAAAGTTTTTCCTAATATCCAACCTAAATTGCCCTTGCTGCAATGTAAGCCCATTGCTTCTTATCCTATCCTCAGAGGTTAAGGAAAACAATTCCCACCCCCTCCTTGTAACAACTTTTTATGTACTTAAAAACTGTTATGTTCCCTCTCAGTCTTCTCTTCTCCAGACTAAACAAATCCATTTTTTTACCTTCATGTTGTTTTCTAGATATGTAATCTTTTTTGTTGCTCTTCTCTGGACTTTCTCCAATTTGTCCACATCTTTCCTGAGATGAGGTGCCCAGAACTGAACACAATACTCCAATTCTGGCCTAATCAGCGTGGAGTAGAGTGGAAGAATTACTTCTTGTGTCTTGCTTACAACGCCCCTGCTAGTACTCCCAGAATGATGTTTGCAATAGTGTTACGCTGTTCACTCATATTTAGCTTGTGATCCACTATGACCCCCAGTAACATAGTTGATACTGACGCATTCAGTGCACTGGATGAGGTACACCACATGTTGTGATAGACATGTGTAAGACCTATGGATCTTGAAAGGTGTGTTGGATGGGGGGTGTTGATCATCATAGCAGTGGAGATAGGTCTACAGGTTTTGTATCTTTTATTTTGGCAGAGTCTGGTTCTGCTTTGAGTTGGTATGTCCTGCTCTGTTGGAGTTTGCTTCTGATGATGAGGTTGGGTTTCTTTCTGAGGGCCAGAAGAAGGGGATTAGGAAAGATTTCTTTCAGGATACGGTCCCCATTGAATATGGGTTGTAGTTGTTCAGTGATATGCCATATGGGTTCGTGTGTGGGGTGGTAAGGTTGGAGAGGGTATTATTTCTATATTGAAGCAGGTTTTCTCAGGGTACTTGTGTGGTCTGTTTCATGGTGTGATCTATTTCTCTGGTGGAGTGTCCTTGCTTCATGAAGGTGGTTTAAGTGTGTGAAGATGTATATTTCGAACTTTCTCCTCAGAGCAGTGGTGCTCAACCTATTGGCTGCATCCAGTAATACCTGTATGGCCCTGAGGATGTCGCATGGGCCGAGGGCTGAGAACCACTGCCTCAGAACATATTATGTGGTATTAGAGTCCCTGGCTGTAGATAAACAGATTTCTTGGTGTGTTAAGGATGGTTACTGGGTCTATGAAGATAAGTGTGGAGACCCATGGGTTTCTTGTAAATAGTGTCTTTAGGGTTCCATTATTGAAGCTGATTGGGGTGTCCAGGAAGTTGATGCTAGTGTGGGAGTGTTCTAGAGAGAGTTTAATGGAGGGTGGTGGTGGTTGAAGTTGTGGTGGAAATCTGTGAGGGAATTTAGGTTGGCTGTGTAGAAGATAAAAATATTGATGTATCTCAGGTATATCATTGATTTTGTGGTGCATTTGTCCAGAAATTCTTCTTCAGGGTGGTCCATGTAGAAGTTGACATACTGGGGAATCATCCGAGTCCCCAGGGCTGTTCCCAAACACTTGGACAAAGTGTGTGTTAAATGTGAAATTGTTATGGGTGAGGATGAAATGGATGAGTTTGGTGGTGTGTTTGTGGTGGATATCTGAATGTTGTCCATTATCTTGTAAAAATTTGAGGCAGGCTGAATGCCATCATTGTGAGGGATATTGGTGTATAGAGAGGTGACATCCCTTTTTTCATAATTTCAAGGATCTTTTCTGTCTGAAGTATACATTTTCATTATCGTCTAGATAAGATGAATGTATTGTTTACATATTGCTTTATAGATTATCTTCTTTTTAAAACATCTTTAATGCCACGCCACTACTGAATGAGGTCCTATAAGCATCATGGAGCAAATTCCCCTACTAACAGATCTTGGCATGCCTGGAAATATTCATGAATCATGAGATGTCTGCATATTTCCATTGTAGCCATAGCTCCCTCATCCTTGAATATGCGCTAATCTCTTGCCCATTAAAAGACGTGACTTTGAGGGGTCCACAGTAATGATCTGCAAAAGATACACATTAGCATTCTGCTAGACAGTCATGCAAGGTCACCCAGGGTAAGCTGCCAGCTGTCCAGTTTACCAAGGTACAGTGAAATGGAAGTGAGTGAAATTGTGTTGAGTACTAGGTGCACCACATAGTTAAAACTGAAGCATTTAGTGCACTGGATGAGGTACATCACATGTTCTGATAGGCACGTGTATGTGATATTTGCACTTACCTAAGACAAAATATGTTAGCACAAAGTGTTTTGCGCTGAAATATATTCTTAGATCCCCTGAATATTCATCTATCTAACTGCAAAAATGGATAGGGGTAAAGGAGAAGTTCTATAAGGAATCTCTTTGAAACACTTGCTTTACTTTTTAATATTCCTCCATTTTAGTCAAATAATATAGTTGAGTGTATCTGTAGCTGAAACGTTCACGTGCTGGAAAAGATAAGAAAAGAGTTTGATTAGCACCCATTGTGGAGTTTAATTGTACTTTCTCCAGGGAGGAGTAATGCTTTCCATGGTTTGGTGCTTTGCATGATGGTTGATGCTGCGTGATACTCTTACCATCTAAACCTATCCTGTTTAAGAACATGTAAAGCTAGGACTTAGCAGGTGGAGCAAGTAGATGGCATTAAACTAAGGTTTAATTCTTAATTTTCTCTAGTCTCGATATAGTACATAAATTTCTCAGTGGTCAGTTTTAAAAACTATTCATTCAAACCAGATATAGCCCATTTCAGTCTCTCTTTAATGGGGAACCTAATAACTTTCTCTGATGTGGTGCATAAAGCACTGATATTTTGTTTTGTTTTTATTGCCAGATGCAAACTTGTTCATGTATTTATAGACAGTAAAGCTGTTGGTGCCAGACAAGAATTTAAATTAATATTTTCACCCCCACTGTTTTCTCTTTCGCTCTGGATATCTGTCTCAGGCCATTACTACTCTTTGCATCCTGCTACCACATAGTGACTTTGTTGTCACTTGCAGCATTTCTTCTGTCGTGCTGCTCTTATGCCTGGAACAGCTACTCAGTCAGTGTAGACCAACAAAGCTGGTGACTCTTGGCAAAGGAACAAATGTCTACCCTTGCTAGCCCACAATCTCCTAGACAATTATTCAGTATTTTGCAGTCTCAATGCAACCACATGTTCTGGCGTGTCCTGTTTACCAAGTCCCATCCTTTCCAACTCCTAAAAAAATTCCTGAAAGCCCTCCTCTTTTGCAGTGAATCATATGAGCTATAGTGACCACATGTTTTTCTCAGTGTTATACCAGAATCTGGCCATACTCTGGAGTATTAAAATGTGCCTATCCCATATTGTAATATGCCATCTCTTGGTGATAGGGATTTAGTTCTTTCTTTAGCACTTCTGCCTATTGCAAAACAGCATGTGCCTTCATGACACTATGTAAATAACAAATCTGCTTCCTTACTAAATATCTTGACACATTTTATTAGAATTACCTTCACTTTCTATGGCTTCTGCTCCCTTCCCCTTGTCTAAGAGCCATCACAGCGGCAATACAGAAGTTGCTTTCTGTAGCACGGCGAGACTCACCGGTGTGGCGCCTCCCGCTGGTCATCCTGGGAATTAACTCTTTAGCCTCCAGAGCACCCTCTGCAGGCCAGTGTCCCACTTGCCTCAGGCTACCATGTCCTTCCCAGACCCCGGTGCCCCTTTATCTTGGGTGCTGTCCCCGGCAGTACACGCTCTCTCTGGGTCTCCCCACCCAGGGGAACCTCCAACCCTCTATCCCCACCTCACCTCAGTCTATGGCGACTGCCAGTCACCCTCTAGCCCCCGCTTACTGAGGCAGACTGCAGTGTACAAGCCATTCATCATTGGCAAAGCGGGGTTTTGGCCTGCTGTCTTTGCCTAACTCCTGGGCTGCAGCCTCTGCAACCCCAGTACCTGGTTTGGCCTTTGACAATGCCTGCAGCCTGGGGAGTTGCCAGGCGGGAGCTCCTCTCACCTTTCCCCAGCACTGCTCAGTTGCCTGCACCCTCAGCTCCCAGGCAGCTAGGTCCTTCTCCCTCTGAAGCTGGAGGGAGAGTGTGTCTAGCTCCTGGCTCATAGCCCTTTTATCAGGGCCAGCTGAGGTCTGATTGGGGCGTGGCCCTGCTGTGGCTTCTTCCCCAATCAGCCTAGCTTTTAGCCTGCAGCTCCAGCCCTCTCCCAGGGCTGGCTGTAACCCTTTCCAGACCAGAGAGCGGGTGACCACCCCGCTACACGTTCAAATGGAACGTTTTCAAGATATTCTTTTGATATTTCTTGCTATTTTCTAAGTCTCCTCTGATTTCATATCTCTCTCCCCTCTCCTTCGTGAGAATCAAAATCTCCTTATGCTCTACATTACCAGATGTCAGGCATACTGGAATACTGTTTTTATATGTTAGTGTGCTAGCTTGTATTGACACTGTTGGCAGTAGTCTGCTGTCATGCTCAATTGGGACAGAAAGGCCTATTGCTGGTTGGAAAATTAATTAATTCAGAGTGTCTGTGTGTTGATAATAGAATTATTTTAAAAGAAGATAAAAGCACAAAGAAGCCTGCATTAAAGTAAATTAGCTTTTAATTTTATAAAGATCCGAGTGTGAAATATAAATGAACTAAATGGTGAAGCTAGCGGATTTTGTGAAATTATAGTCCAAAAAATACATCATCTGTGATCCAGCACACTTCCATCAACTGACAAGTCCCTGAGGGGCTCAATAAGATAAGTAGTTTTTCACAGCAGAGTCCAGTTATTTTTTTCCTGATGTCCATCTTCTCTCAGAACAGATGCATACCACCAGGCTCTGCTTTAGGGTGTTCTCCTGAGGAGGTACTAGTGCTAGCTTTCTTTGATCTCGCTGTGAAGAGGACAAGCGGAGTCAGGATGACCGTGGTGGGAGGTGCCATTTCTTCTAACCTGGTCTTTTCTTCCACTTTGAAATGGAGAAGAGAAAGCAGGGCAGCCCTTGATCTTTCTCCCCTCCCAATGAAGAAAAGCAGAAAAGCCAGCCTCTCCTATCATGCCTCTCCCATCCTCAGTGCCCTCCCTCAGAAAAGGAAAACCCTGCAGCTACGAAAGTGAAATAAGCTCTAATAGCGTAAGGTACATTTACAGTGGTATAACTTAATCTGCACTAGGGCTTATACTATTATAACTGTATAAGTTAAAAAAGTGACTCCCCCAACTGACATAGTTATACTGGTACAAGTTTTCTAGTGTACATCAGCCCATAGGTCTTTGAAACCTGTTCTGAACTGAACCCAGATAAAGACATGGTATGAATGTTAAGTGAAGACACTAAATAAGGAAATACTTTCCTATGATGATCGTGGTTGTTATTAATTAATTTATTATTTATATGTATTACCATAGTGCCTAGGAGCTTGTCAGAAGGTTGCACACTTTTTGAGTTAAGTGGAATGACACCCATAATAGACATGCTTAATATCACAACATATACACAGCTCTCAACTGAGACCATAGCAGTAGCTCGTTTTGGCTCCCTCAGAGCGGAGCCAAGGATGTAGATGTTTATGATAAATGCATCAGAATGCCATTAGAAAAATAGGACTTCTCTGTAACAAACTATTTATCATGCTGAACGCCTCTAAGGCTGATCAGAGGGGAAGGAAGCTGGAAGAAAAATGTCTAGAAAGGCTTTTGTAAAATCATACATACAAGCCCCTCCCTCCCGCAAAAGTGAGAGAGAAATCCATCCATTCTTGGGCCTATAACTTAGTTACTTCACTAACCTCCATGTTCCATAATTCACAAAGAGTTTATAAAAGCAAGCCCTCCCCCGCCTTTCTTGTCAGGAAAGATCTGTGAGTATGGAGCCATAAGGGGCCCTCGTCTTTGTAAAACCTCATGCATTTTACAAAATATTATACAGTAGGTTTACTGGTACAGTGTAGTATCATAAATAATGAAAATTGGACTGCACATGCCAAATGAGCAAAGTAAATTTGTTATGAACTTTCTAAATGGTTTTATTCACTAACTTGCTAATTCTCAAAATTTGTTGATTCACAGTGGTTATTCACAGATCAGTTATTAGCGTAAGTTAGTGAAGTTCTGCTTTACTAAAATGTGTCTTTGGAGATTTTTTCAAACAGGAGTATCAACATTTTCGTTGCTGCAACTTCCTTCAAGATCAGAGAACCTTTACTTTTATCCAGTTTATATAAAAGCATGCAGAAAACAGAAGCTCACATGATTAAGAAGTCTCATCTATAGGAGAGAAATAGCAAAGTTCTTGTGTAGTCCTGATGGCTAGGTATAACATGGTACAGCATATGCGTGTACTAGAAAGCCCAAAGCGGGACACACATAACTAAAAACCTGATTTGGTTTCCTGAGGACTGCACTTAGCCCTGTCTTGTCAGACAAATCAATTTTCCACCACAACCTAACCCTCTCTTGCCCTGTGGACATGAGAGAGTAAGAGATTGGATGCACAAGTAGTTTGAGATTTTCACTTTGTGGATTTGGTTCTCCATGCCATAGAGGACCCTTGGCTATATGCCCACTCATAGTCTCTACTGAGACTTGATCTGGACTATGACAGCATCTCACTTCCTGCTGCACACCTTGCAAGAACTTGCAGGATCAAAACCATAGTTGGTGTAAGTGAACCCCATGCCAACCCCATCCCCGTTGAGGTATAAAGAACATCAGTGCCATAAAGTATATCCACAGTTGTCAAAGGGTATGAAAAGCAGGGATTCTAGGGCAGTTACCTTAGTTTGTAGCAGAGATATTAACAGTTCCTGTGCAGTTCCAATCAAATGGTATTGTCTCAGCCAGGCAGAGTTCAGGGATGCTGTACAGCTGCTGATGGATAACTAGAGGTTTTTTTCTCAGTTGTACAATTCTCTGCACTCTGGTTGTGGATATCAGATTTGCATAATCACTGTATGGTTATTTCTTAATAACTATAACGGATGCAGATCCTTCTGTCCTAGTGGGCTAATAATGACAGCTAGCCAATCAGAGTACAGAGATGTGCATAATCAGTGGAGTTATTTCTGAAAAATCACACAGTGATTATGCATATTACTCTGACTACTCCAATTCTTCTACCCTGATTGGCTTTTGTACTAAGAATTTGTTGCAGCAAACAGCCCCCAAGAGACTACCTCAGTCTTTCCCTCCAGCTGAAACAGGAAAATTCCAAAATGTACATGGGGCAAGAAGAAGGGGCTGGGCAGGGGGTGCAGGCAGAAGAAGATGGGGTGGTCCACACTGCTGAATAGAGAGATGTTCAAAAAAACCCTTTTAAATTTGTTTTCCTTTTCTTATTATTGCCTGTCCTCATCCTTCCCTGCCTACAGGTTAATTTGTTTCCAGAATAATTGTCAGAATTATGTTTACATAGGGCCATGGAAGAACAAGGCTATATTTTTGGTTCTACTGTTTAATACAATGATATAGTGATACTCCTCTCCTACAAGCATGCCTAACTCAATCTTAAACTGAATGTTCTGTTCAAAGGGATGGTTAAAACGAGGAACAGTTCTATATTGAACCATGGGGTGAGCTGTTCATTGTGGCTCCCAAAAGACAACCAGCACCTTGAGTTTTGCTGGTAGCCAGCCAGTGATATGCTTTCACAAGTCTTCCCTACTCAGAGGGATAGGCAGCTGCATTCTGCACTAGATGAAGAGACTGAGCAGCCTAGGTGGTTAGTCCCAGACGCACCATGTTTCCAACCAAAGAAGTAACCAAAGCACTGGTGACCTATAGCAGGTGCTGTACAGGAGACGAAAGAGCTCAATTTTCTGGTCAGCTGAAGATGAGAGTATTTCTGGCCATTGTTGGTAGCTGGGGATCCAGGAGCAGAGAGCTGTCTAGTGAGGCTCCAAGATTGAAATCCACTTTGAAAGTGTACATAAGTGTACACACTGGAGCAGGTTTAGACTCAATGAGTTCCTCAGAATGGTTTTCCCTACTAATCAGCTTCACCTTTTTCTTTCCTAGAGAGATCTTATGCTAACTGGATATCTTTCTGGGTCATCTCTCTCTGTCTGTCACTATGCTCTATCTGGGTTTAATGACAAGGAAACCTAGTGTACAGTGTCAGCAGCATATCAACAGGGTAGCCAGCTGAAGGTCTTACTCCAGTTCAAAGTGGACAAGTGGTTGCATTGTTAAACTCGCCACCGCAGCTGGCACTGATTGGCATTTTTGGCAGAGAAGGGAAGGAGAATGATTTATTCTCTTGCCTGTGGTGGTGTCAGATTTGAGTTTCCTTAGCCCTGGTCTACACTAGGAGTTGAGGTCGAATTTAGCAGCATTAAATCGATTTAACCCTGCACCTGTCCACACGACGAAGCCCTTTTTTTCGATTTAAAGGGCTCTTAAAATCAATTTCCTTACTCCACCCCCGACAAGGGGATTAGCGCTGAAATTGGCCTTGCCGGGTCGAATTTAGGGTACTGTGGATGAATTAGATGGTATTGACCTCTGGGAGCTATCCCAGAGTGCTCCATTGTGACCGCTCTGGACAGCACTCTCAACTCAGATGCACTGGACAGGTAGACAGAAAAAGGCCCGCGAACTTTTGAATTTCAATTTCCTGTTTGGCCAGCGTGGCAAGCTGCAGGTGAGTGCAGAGCTCGTCAGCAGAGGTGACCATGATGGAGTCCCAGAATCGCAAAAGAGCTCCAGCATGGACTGAACGGGAGGTACGGGATCTGATCGCTGTATGGGGAGAGGAATCCATGCTATCAGAACTACGTTCCAGTTTTTGAAATGCCAAACATTTGTCAAAATCTCCCAGGGCATGAAGGACAGAGGCCATAACAGGGACCCGAAGCAGTGCCGTGTGAAACTTAAGGAGCTGAGGCAAGCCTACCAGAAAACCAGAGAGGCAAACGGCCGCGCCGGGTCAGAGCCCCAGACATGCCGCTTCTATGATGAGCTGCATGTCATTTTAGGGGGTTCAGCCACCACTACCCTAGCCGTGTTGTTTGACTCCTTCAATGGAGATGGAGGCAACAAGGAAGCAGGTTTTGGGGACGAGGAAGATGATGATAATGAGGTTGTAGATAGCTCACAGCAAGCAAGCGGAGAAACCAGTTTTCCCAACAGCCAGGAACTGTTTCTCACCCTGGACCTGGAGCCAGTACCCCTCGAACCCACTCAAGGCTGCCTCCCGGACCTGCCAGGCGGAGAAGGAACCTCTGGTGAGTGTATCTTTTAAAATAGTATACATGGTTTAAAAGCAAGCATGTGAAAGGATTAATTTGCCCTGGCATTCGCGGCTCTCCTGGATGTACTCCCAAAGCCTTTGCAAAAGGTTTCTGGGGAGGGCAGCCTTATTCCGTCCACTATGGTAGGACACTTTACCACTCCAGGCCAGTAGCATGTACTCGGGAATCATTGTAGAACAAAGCATTGCAGTGTATGTTTGCTGGCGTTCAAACAACATCCGTTCTTTATCTCTCTGTGTTATCCTCAGGAGAGTGATATCATTCATGGTCACCTGGTTGAAATAGGGTGCTTTTCTTAAGGGGACATTCAGAGGTGCCTGTTCCTGCTGGGCTGTTTGCCTGTGAATGAACAGAAATGTTCCCCGCTGTTAGCCACAGGGAGGGGGCACGGGTGAGAGGCTAGCCACGCGGTGGTGGGGAGGCAAAATGCGACCTTGGAATGAAAGCACATGTGCTATGTATGTAATGTTAACAGCAAGGTTTACCGTGAAAGAGTGTACCCATTGTTCTATAAAATGTCTTTTTAAATACCACTGTCCCTTTTTTTTCTCCACCAGCTGCATGTGTTTCAAGGATCACAGGATCTTCTCCTTCCCAGAGGCTAGTGAAGATTAGAAGGTGAAAAAAACGCACTCGCAATGAAATGTTCTCTGAGCTCATGCTGTCCTCCCACACTGACAGAGCACAGACGAATGCATGGAGGCAGACAATGTCAGAGTGCAGGAAAGCACAAAATGACCGGGAGGAGAAGTGGCAGGCTGAAGAGAGTAAGTGGCAGGCTGAAGAGAGGACTGAAGCTGAAAGGTGGCGGCAGCGTGATGAGAGGAGGCAGGATTCAATGCTGAGGCTGCTAGAGGATCAAACTAATATGCTCCAGCATATGGTTGAGCTGCAGGAAAGGCAGCAGGAGCACAGACCGCCGCTACAGCCCCTGTGTAACCAACCGTCCTCTTCCCCAAGTTCCATAGACTCCTCACCCAGACGCCCAAGAACGCGGTGGGGGGGCCTCCGGCCACTCCACTCCAGAGGATTGCCAAAGCAACAGAAGGCTGGCATTCAATAAGTTTTAAAGTTTTAAACTTTTAAAGTGCTGTGTGGCCTAGTCCTTCCCTCCTCCACCACCCCTCCCAGGCTACCTTGGCAGTTATCCCCCTATTTGTGTGATGAATTAATAAAGAATGCATGAATGTGAAGCAACAGTGACTTTATTGCCTCTGCAAGCGGTGATCGAAGGGAGGAGGGAGGGTGGTTAGCTTACAGGGAAGTAGAGTGAACCAAGGGGCAGGGGGTTTCATCAAGGAGAAACAAACAGAACTTTCACACCGTAGCCTGGCCAGTCACGAAACTGGTTTTCAAAGCTTCTCTGATGTGCACCGCGCCCTCCTGTGCTCTTCTAACCGCCCTGGTGTCTGGCTGCGTGTAATCAGCGGCCAGGCGATTTGCCTCAACCTCCCACCCCACCATAAACGTCTCCCCGTTACTCTCACAGATATTGTGGAGCGCACAGCAAGCAGTAATAACAGTGGGAATATTGGTTTCGCTGAGGTCTAATGAGTCAGTAAACTGCGCCAGCGCGCTTTTAAACATTCAAATGCACATTCTACCACCATTCTGCTTGCTCAGTCAGTAGTTGAACAGCTCCTGACTACTGTCCAGGCTGCCTATGTATGGCTTCATGAGCTATGGCATTCAGGGGTAGGCTGGGTGCCCAAGGATAACTATAGGCATTTCAACGTCCTCAACGGTTATTTTCTGGTCTGGGAATAAAGTCCCTTCCTGCAGCTTTTGAAACAGACCACAGTTCCTGAAAATGTGAGCGTCATGTACTTTTCCCGGCCATCCCACGTTGATGTTGGTGAAATGTCCCTTGTGATCCACCAGTGCTTGCAGCACTATTGAAAAGTACCCCGTGCGGTTTATGTACTCGCCGGCTTCGTGTTCCGGTGCCAAGTTAGGGATATGGGTTCCGTCTATGGCCCCACCACAGTTAGGGAATCCCATTGCAGCAAAGCCATCCACTATGACCTGCACATTTCCCAGGGTCACTACCCTTGATATCAGCAGATCTTTGATTGCGTTGGCAACTTGCATCACAGCAGCCCCCACAGTAGATTTGCCCACTCCAAATTGATTCCCGACTGACCGGTAGCTGTCTGGCGTTGCAAGCTTCCACAGGGCTATTGCCACTCGCTTCTCAACTGTGAGGGCTGCTCTCATCTTGGTATTCATGTGCTTCAGGGCAGGGGAAAGCAAGTCACAAAGTTCCATGAAAGTGTCCTTATGCATGCGAAAGTTTCACAGCCACTGGGAATCATCCCAGACCTGCAACACTATGCGGTCCCACCAGTCCGTGCTTGTTTTCCGGGCCCAGAATCGGCGTTCCACCACATGAACCTGCCCCATTAGCACCATGATGCCTGCATTGCCAGGGACTGTGCTTTGAGAGAAGTCTGCGTCCATGTCCTCATCACTCTTGTCACCGTGCTGACGTCGCCTACTCGCCCGGTTTCACTTTGCCAGGTTCTGGTGCTGCATATACTGCTGGATAATGCGCGTGGTGTTTAATGTGCTCCTAATTGCCAAAGTGATCTGAGCAGGCTCCATGCTTGCCGTGGTATGGCGTCTGCACAGAAAAAAGGTGCGGAACAATTGTCTGCTGTTGCTCTGACGGAGGGAGGGGCGACTGATGACATGGCTTACAGGACTGGCTTTCAGGGAATTAAAATCAACAGAGGAGGCTTTACATCAAGGAGAAACAAAAACAACTGTCACACAGAGTGGCCCCCTCAAGGATTGAACTCAAACCCCTGGGTTTAGCAGGCCAATGCTCAACCCACTAAGCTATCCCTCCCTCTGGTATTTCAGGCAGGACTGAATCTCCATTAAAGTTTTCAAGGTGCCCCTGACAGACCTCACTAAAACAATTGTTGGCCGTTGATTTCACAGAGGGAGGGAGGGAGGGGGGAGCAAATGAATACAAAACAAATCTGGTCTATTTCTTGTTTTGATCCACTCCATCTATTTTTTACATCTTTGGCTGGCAGCAGATGGTGCAATAGGACTGCTAGCCATCCTCATCTCCTGGCTGCTCGGCAGAAGATGGTACAATAGGACTGCCTGCAGGATTAAAGAGAATGACCTGGTCGAGTCACTCCTAATTTAGTCCCTGCGCCCATGTCTGCCCAGGCGCTCCTGACCGACCTTACCGAGGCGGCCGGGAGCACCTTGGACATGGTGACGATGGTTTTCAGGCCTATTGCACCGTCTGCTGCCACAAGGCAATGGGTTGCTGCTGCTGTGTAGCAATGCAGTACTGCGTCTGCCAGCACCCAGGAGACATACGGTGACTGTGAGCTGAGCGGACTCCATGCTTGCCGTGGTATGGTGTCTGCACAGGTAACCCAGGAAAAAAGGTGTGAAACGATTGTCTGCCGTTGCTTTCACGGAGGGAGGGCCTGATAACATGTACCCAGAACCACCTGCAACAACGTTTTTTGCCCCATCAGGCATTGGGATCTCAACCCAGAATTCCAATGGGTGGTGGAGACTGCGGGACCTGTGGGATAGCTACCCACAGTGCAACACTCGGGAAGTCGACGCTAGTCTCGGTACTGTGGAAGCACTCCGCCGAGTTAATGCACTTAGAGCATTTTGTGTGGGGGGACACACAATCGACTATATAAAAACGATTTCTAAAAAACGGACTTCTATAAATGCGACCTAATTTTGTAGTGTAGACATACCCCTAGTGGGGCCATATGGAGAAGCTTGCACTGTCATTGCCAATGCTGCACCTGTTCTGTAAACAAACAACTTCATTCTCCAGGGAGGTCAGGCAAGCATCTTTCTTCAGAACTGAATTCACTTAAAACAAAATTAAAAGGTTTTCTCAGGTTTCTGCCTGCTGGTTTTAAACTTTCTAGATATTTGAATTATGCCAGTGAAAAACAGCAGCCATGATTAACACACAAGTTTTATTTACACTAACTTGTCTTATTATTTTCTCTCGCTTTTAAAAACTATTTTAAGGTGGGGATTTACTTTTCTGATTGTAATGAAGCATTGTTCCCTCTAGATGTAACATTTCAAACAGTATTCGGTAGTAACATCGTTTTTTGTTTTTAATTCCAGGTGTTTGTTTTTTGTAATAATTGTAAGAAAATTTAGTAATATGAACTTCATTTATTTTCAGGGTTCCAGATGATGAGATGGCAACAGAACCACTAAAATATGCCGAACAGCTTCCAGTAGCTCAGATAATACACCAGGTATGCCTTTCAATTACAAGTATTTGCTTTCAGAATACGCAAGATTCATAATCTTTAAAATGTAATACTTTTGTTAGGTTTTACAGAATCAATATGCTTATGCTAGAGGCACACGCAAACTTTAGATGACAGCTGTTAAATCATAAAAGTCTTATACAAAGCACAGCACTATGACACAAGAATTCTGACTTCAGTGGTGACACAGGGTGCAGTTAAAAATTTTGTAATTTTTTTCCCTAAAAAACAGAACTAGATTTCTTCCAACTTGCATCTTGACCCGAATCACAACATGCCTGCTCTCTTTGAAAAAGCAGCTAAATTACAATACCATTATCACAGTGTATTTGTAATGAAGAGTTGAATAGGAAAAACAATTTCCCTTCCCAATATAATTCTGAATGAGGTCTGAGTAACATTTCCATTTCCAACAGCGGTGCCATCATACTTTCTGTTCCTGGCGCAGCATAGCTGGTATCACAGCAAAAAGCACTCTTGGTAGAGTTTTGCCTTAAGTATTTCATTCTAGTTGTGGCTGTAATTAACTGCTGGCCCATTGGGCCAGATGTTAATATTGTCTAGATGGCAGATTATCTACAGCTCTGGCCTTCAGACACAATTGACTTTGAACCATGATAGATCAACAAGAGAAAATGGAAATCCACCAAATGTCAAAGTTGCTGAGAGTATCCTATGAGTATTTATTAATTGTTGTTGTAGATCTTTCCAAATATCTTTGTCAATCAGAGTGTTTCTTTGCAGTTGAATTGCTTGCTGCAGGCAATGCCAGTTTTAGCTTAAAGGAAACATGGGCTTTATTTTAAAACTTTCAAGTGTACAGGCATTTTCTGCAAGATGTAAACACAAGGGATTTTAATTTTTTTTTGGCTGAAATCTGCACCTCCGGGAAGAATATCTGATGTGTTCAGAACATTGGAGATTGGAAATCAGGACCAGTTTGTATGTCAGGAATTCCCTGGTGTTGTCAGAGCTTCAGATGACCCAACAGCCTTCAAATGTCACATTTAAAATTCTGTCTTCATGCCTGACTCTCAGCATAAATGAATTAAACAACAGAGCAGGCCGCAAGTCAATATGTTCTTAACAGCAAGAGTGAGCAGTGAAACAATTTGTGGGTGGTTTGGAATAGGTAAATAGGAATTGCACTGATTGGTTTACCTAGAGGAAAATCTGAAACAGGAAAGAGAATTAACCTTTAAGATGGCTGACCAAATGAAATGTGTCAGTAATATTTTTACAGCATAAAGAAATTAATAACCATGGATAGTTCATTTGGCTATTGTGTGATGTCTTGCAATGGAATACTGCGTTGTGGGAAGGCAGAAATATGTTTTCATATACTTTATCTCCTTGCTATAACAGAAGCTTACCAATAGTGTAGGACCAGATCCTCCTCTTCATCTGGTGAAAAGCAGCTAGACAGACCCAGTTACCTAGGGATTTCCCTGGCATAGGATGATGTAAAACTCTATGCCACCGCCTTGGAGGCCCTTATCTAGGGAGCATGTGAGGCGGCAGAATGCCCTGGCAATCCCTGCTCCTGGAGTAGCCCCTTGGGGCAGGGGGGTCATTACCAAAGGTGGAATTTAGAGCAACCCTGAAACTGCTCTACATTACACTGGATGTCCATCTCTTAAAGTAGCTGCTTTCACATTCTTATCAGTTTCTTCATAAATGTAAATAACTGAATGTTCATAAATATAACTTTGTCACACAAGGCATTCTTTTTGGAGAAAAGGAAAAGCAGCATATACTCTGTTAATGATTGGGGATGTTTCACATTTACTTTCTTTTGCCTGTATCTTAATTACTTGGAATAGCCTAATAGATAGCTGGCAACTATATTCAAATGGTACCATAAGTTTGTTGCTATTCTGGGTACCACCAAGTGTCTATCATTGTTTCTTGAGGTCCTTAAACATTATCTCTAATACTTTCTCCAGTTTTTAAACTACTGTAATATGGTAGCCATTAAAAACCTTCTCTTTGATTTCTCATTTGTTTGCTCTATGAGAAAAATTCAGGTACAGTACATCTTGAATTGCTTATTACATATGAATTGCATCAAAATGAAACATTGCACCCAATTTTGACTTCAACACAGCATTTCTTTTGTATTAGTAGTAATCTGTTACCATATTCGTATAAAAATGGAACAACCACCACATAGAGTTTAGCAATTCTAAATTGAAGAATTATGTCAACCTCAATACATTAGCGCACAATTAATTTAAATATACAGACACACAAAGAAATGAAAGGATAAAAACCAAAGGGAGTATTAATATTAAAACATAAACCACCAATTTTCTGAATATAGAGCAAATCAGATATACACAAAAAAGGAAGATAATTGCTTTACCAGTCTAAAACAAAAACACAAACATTAGATTTTAAAATATTTTAAGTAATTGGAAAGGGAAGAACCTGGACAGGCATTAATGTAAAATGTAAATCAGCTATAAAACAAGCATTCACATGAAATGGACACATAATCTGGTTGTAAAATATTATACTACTAGGTAGAAGGAGCTGTGGCAGCCAACTGGTTGACAGCCTGTACAGAATGAATTGCCAAGACGTTAGAAATCAACATGACGGCTCTTTGATTCTTAAAATATCCTGTAAGTAGCATGAAGTAATCATGTACTCTTGAACAAAAATATTCAAATTAAGTTTTAAAATAACTTAGTCAAGCTTAACGTGAATACTACAGAAGACATCCTAAAAATTTATGAGGGTTTTGTTTTTTTTTGTACACTAATATACGCAGACAAATTTGGATTGAGTTTGTGTATAAAAAGACAAAAAAGTTAGGAGGTATTTCAGTTCTGGTGTTTTATTTTTTGTTTGTTTTTTAATTCTTTTTTTATTTTGTTCTAGTGAGAGGGTGGAGAAAAATGTTAACTTAAGTCATATTTGGAAGAAAAAGTAGTATGTTGGAAGATTCTATTTTTGTTCATCATATACAAAACATTCATTTGTAGGGCTTCAATTCAGCAAGGTATTTAAGCATGTGCCTAACTTCAGTGGAGTTTCTCATGCACTTAAATTTAGGCAATGCTTATTCACCTTGCTTAATCAGGGCTTAGAATATTGATGACATTTGAACTATCCTGATATGATGTAATCCAGTAACTTTACAGATATTTTACTGATGAAAGGGATGTTTCAATGATAAGTGTCCAATCTCATAATTTTGTTATAACATGAGGGGGAAAGGAGTCCGGGAGAGCTGGCTGTATTTTAAAGAATCCTTACTGAGGTTGCAGGAACAAACCATCCCCATATGTAGAAAGAATAGTAAATATGCAGGCGACCAGCTTGGCTTAACAGTGAAATCCTTGCTGATCTTGAACACAAAACAGAAGCTTACAAGAAGTGGAAGATTGAACAAATGACCAAGGAGGAGTATAAATATATTGCTCAGGTGTGCAGAGTGAAATCAGGAAGGCCAAATCACATTTGGAGTTGCAGCTAGCAAGAGATGTTAAGAGTAATAAGAAGGGTTTCTTCAGGTATGTTAGCAACAAGAAGAAAGCCAAGGAAAGTGTGGGCCCCTTATTGAATGAGGGAGGCAACCTAGTAACAGAGGATGTGGAAAAAGCTAATGTACTCAATGCTTTTTTGCCTCTGTCTTCACGAACAAGGTCAGCTCCCAGACTGCTGCACTGGGCAGCATAGCATGGGGAGGAGGTGACCAGCCCTCTGTGGAGAAAGAAGTGGTTCGGGACTATTTAGAAAAGCTGGATGAGCACAAGTCCAGGGGGTCGGATGCACTGCATCTGAGAGTGCTAAAGGAGTTGGTGGATGTGATTGCAGAGCCATTGGCCATTATCTTTGAAAACTCATGGTGATCAGGGAAGCTCCCGGAAGACTGGAAAAAGGCTAATGTAGTGCCCATCTTTAAAAAGGGGAAGGAGGAGGATCCAGGGAACTACAGGCCAGTCAGCCTCACCTCAGTCCCTGGAAAAATCATGGAGCAGGTCCTCAAAGAATCAATCCTGAAGCACTTAGAGGAGAGGAAAGTGATCAGGAACAGTCAGCATGGATTCACCAAGGGCAAGTCATGCCTGACTAATCTAATTGCCTTCTATGATGAGATAACTGGCTCTGTGGATGAGGGGAAAGCGGTGGACGTGTTGTTCCTTGACATTAGCAAAGCTTTTGACGCGGTCTCCCACAGTATTCTTGCCAGTAAGTTAAGGAAGTATGGGCTGGATGAATGGACTATAAGGTGAATAGAAAGCTGGCTAGATCATTGGGCTCAACGGGTAGTGATCAATGGCTCCATGTCTAGTTGGCAGCCGGTATCAAGTGGAGTGCCCCCAGAGTCAGTCCTGGGGCCAGTTTTGTTCAGTATCTTCATTAATGATCTGGAGGATGGCGTGGACTGCACCCTCAGCAAGTTTTCAGATGACACTAAACAGGGAGGAGTGGTAGGAATAGGATACAGAGGGGCCTAGAAAAATTAGAGGATTAGGCCAAAAGAAATCTGATGAGGTTCAACAAGGACAAGTGCAGAGTCCTGCACTTAGGGTGGAAGAATCCCATCCACTGATACAGACTAGGGACCGAATGGCTAGGCAGCAGTTCTGCAGAAAAGGACCTAGGGGTTACAGTGGATGAGAAACTGGATATGAGTCAACAGTGTGCCCTTGTTGCCAAGAAGGCTAACAGCATTTGTATTAGTAGGGGCATTGCCAGCAGATAGAGGGACGTGATCATTCCCCTCTATTCGACAATGGTGAGGCCTCATCTGGAGTACTGTGTCCGGTTTTGGGCCCCACGCTACAAGAAGGATGTGGAAAAATTGGAAAGAGTCCAGTGGAGGGCAACAAAAATGATTAGGGGGCCAGAGCACATGACTTATGAGGAGAGGCTGAGGGAACTGGGATTGTTTAGTCTGCAGAAGAGAAGAATGAGGGGGGATTTGATAGCTGCTTTCAGCTACCTGAAGGTGGGTTCCAAAGAGGATGGATCTAGACAGTTCTCAGTGGTACCCGATGACAGAACAAGGAGTAATGGTCTCAAGTTGCAGTGGGGGAGGTTTAGGTTGGATGTTAGGAAAAAACTTTTTCACTAGGAGGGTGGTGAAGCACTGGAATCGGTTACCTAGGGAGGTGGTGGAATCTCCTTCCTTAGAGGTTTTCAAGATCAGGCTTGACAAAGCCCTGGCTGGGATGATTTAGTTGGGGATTGGTCCTGCTTTGAGCAGGGGGTTGGACTAGATGACCACCTGAGGTCCCTTCCAACCCTGATATTCTGTGATTCTATGAAAGCTTAATTAAATGGTAACTTGAGGCCAGAATCAAATTGGATGCTTCTCTTTTCCAATCCTTTGTTAAATGCTGATCATATTAAGTGAAAACACTTTAGCATTATGGAACAGTACAATAGTTTAGATTTTTGTTTGTAATAGTAACTTTACAGTTCAGTACAGCTTGTCAGTCTGCTCTAAGGCTGAGGGTGGGAGGCCCCCACTAGCGGTGCAACCTAGAATGCTCTGCATTTACTTCTGAAGGATTGAACATTCCTATATGTACTCTACTTGTCTGGTGAAAAAACACATTACTACTGAGAACTAGTAAATGAACATCCTAATGTATCTAGTATCCCTTTGTTGCTTTTTTTAGTACTTGAAACAGTAATTTATTTGCTAAGTTTATTTCCCCAGAGAACTATTTGATCCTAATTTGAGAACAGAAACCTTCAAAATTAGCAACTAAAAAAATTGCTTTTCTAGAAATAACTGTTAAGGGAAAAAATTTATGACGGTAATCCCAAGGGATTTCTATATTAAATTAGTCCTGTAGTGTAAATGTGCCTTTGCATTGCTCAACAAGAACTTGCTTTTGCCACTGAGGTTCCAGTTCCGCAAAGCTTTTAAGCTCTAGATTAATTTTAAGCATGTGAGTAGTTGGGGCTACTTACATTAGTTAAATGTTTTGTTGTATTAGGGTCTTAATGCACAGTTTTGACTGTCCCATCCAATCCATAGCTGGAAGGATGAGGACTGTGACATGGGGAATCAAATGAAAAATTAAAGGAAGAAAATGGATAAGGGGTCTTCAGAGCTGTAAAAGGGGAGCAGAAAGACCAAGGTTGTGGTTGGAGCAGTTAGTGATTGTCAAAGGTAATTAACTGCTCAGCACAGTAGTTCCACAGTTAACCTTGCAACTAAGGTCTCATTTTCATCTCTGGTTTCAGCCCTTATCTCATTTTGTCCCCCAAACTCCCCCCATCTCTCGTTTGTTTATTCTCAGGACCTGATTCCAATCTCTCTAGTTTTACAGTGCCATGTAAATTCATTCATTTTCAGTGAAGTTATTCCTGTTCTTTGTTGATTTAGCTGGGAGAAGAATCATGCCCACAAGTATAGAGGAGAGAGTTTTTTTGTGAAATTTGAAGGAAAACACTGAAACCATGTTCGTATGTCAACCAAGTAAAATGTACAGGGTTCAGGTTTCTAAAATGCTCTATTTTTGCTGTTCTTTGTGGGGGTCTGTAGCACAGAAATACTTTAAAAAACAGCAACAACAAAAACCCCAAACAATCCAATGCACAGAAGCCAGTACTGCTCCTGGTAAGGGCTTTCAAAATGTAGTCCAGTAACTATAACTGAAAGCTGACCATGAGGATGGTTCCTTGCACCTCCAGTGCATACTACTTTGGCAGAGCTCCAACAATGAGAGCCTGTTCCTGACAGCAGGGATCTTCACTCTCTCCTGTCTTGGCTCAGAATGGAATCTTTGCCCTCTGCACCTACCCCAAAACATTTCCTTGAATCTAGTATTTTACAAACAGCAATTCTGGGAGAAGCTGTCAGCACCCAAGGACTTGAGCTGTTGTTTCTCCTGGCTACCTCCATGAGGAAGGGATGCATGTCTCTTGTAGGCAGTCATAGAAGGAGGATCTATGGAAATATTCTTTCCCTGCTTTTTTCACCCAGATGAGAGGTTGGGGAAGTGGCTATCACCATGCTTGTGGGTTCAAGGCAACAAGTACAAGCTGCCACTTCCATATGAAACAATCTTGGTGTGGCCCCCTTACCAACATATGGAGCTGACGTTCATGTGCCACTTCACTGGTGAAATCTTCACACCAACCCAGCCCATAGGCAGAATATTTTTACCCACACACACCCCATCTCACTTGCAAGGGAGACAGATGGTGACATATCTCCTTAAAACGATGGCATGTCAGCTCCAAGCAGCACCAGAACTACACATTGAGGTATCAGCTCTAGCATATTTATAATACAATCTTTTTAAATTAGTTGCTTTTAATAACTTATTTAAAACCGTCCTTTGCTGAGAAACATCTGATTTCATAGCTCTTTGGATTGGTTGACTCCTAGGGAAGTAGGGGATGATGGGAGTCATCTTTGGATGAATGAACTAATACTTGCCACCATAATCTTGTTAAAATTTGCTGAACTTATCTGTTGGGAAACCTGTGTGAGCAATGCAATCCAGTGAAGAGATACCCCCTTGGAGGAATAATGCAGAAGAAACAGATGACTTCAAATATAATTGCATTTTACAATTACTTAACAGACATTAATTTGCAATTAAATTATTCAGTTTTTCTTCCATAGTCTAAATTTGAAATTAAAATTTTGAGTTTGATTTAAAAAATGGTATTTTCTATGAAAAATATTTGCAGTTCCTTCCTGCTTTGTTAAACAGTGATAAACAGATGGGTCAGAATTCATTTGTTTACATGTTATTACGTTCATTTCCTTTTAATTGGTTGAAAATAAAATGGTGATTAGCACTGTGTAAATTTTATTCAGCTTTTATAAAATGAGTTAAGGGTGTTTAAAATTTTAATCAGACACATAAAATGCTTAGTCAGAGAACAAAGGCAATACAGGTTTTAGTTTAGATGCAGACACTGATATTCTTGGATTAGAACAATTTATCTGGAGATAAAAATACATTGATGAATGAAACTCATATTGAAGATTTTACTTTATTTTCAAACGTATAGGACACAATTTTCAAAAGCAACCAGTGATTTTTCTGAGTGCTCAACTTGAGATGTAAAAGCGTGTTTAGGAATTGCTACGCAGCTACTCTCTGAAAATTAATCTCCTTTAAGGTGGGCATCCTAAATTACTGTGTGTTTGTATACAACATACACATATTCTACATATAGGATGTATTCCCTCTGTCTAGTGATGCCATGAGTCAGAATCACCAGGCAAGTGGTCAAGAAGAAAAGTCCTGCATTTCTCCGTCTCTCACTAGGAATTCTGACAGTGGAGCTCCTCCTCCTCTTCAGCAGGTTTGATCAACAGCAGCTGTGTGTTTGCTAAGCTGTCTCCTTTAGTGCTGCCATCTTCTGTGACTGCAAGAGAGTAGATGGAAGGCAATCAGTGGCCATGTCAGTGCTTCTGTACACCTTCAACTAGATGTGGAAAACCATGATGCTTGGTGATGGTCGTCAAAATGTGTGGGCTCCCTTTCCTCCAGTGATTGAATTTAAGCCAATGTTCTCAAGGTTAGGGATGCTGGTTACTTTTGTACGCTGTGGTAAAATGCAGTATATTGCGCTCATTGTTCTGCCTTTTCAGTCTCTAGGATTTGCGGGGTCTGTTAATGCTGAAGAAAGTTAGAAATGGACACACTGAGTGTTATTTTCACTGTGTGTGTGTGTGTGCGCGCGCGCCCACGCATGCTGGGTTCCATCTCCTTTTCACTTTGTAAGTACAAATACTTGTAGTTGAGCACAGTTTAAACTTGTGTTTTGTTTGCCTGTACTTGTAAACTGGGCAAAAGGAGACAAATGGAATCCTGTATGGATGTTACCCAGTAAACGACAGCTCTGAAAGTCCCTTTCCTAAGATCTAGGTGCTGTGCTGTGAATCTAGTTTCTTTCACTAGTAGGCTTATGTGGGAATTGTTGGGCTTTCTATAGCTTCTGCTTTTCATGCCCTGCAGCCTCACAATACCCCATGGGCAAGGATAGCTACTTCTGTACCCAAGAGAAGTAAAACAAACATTCTGTCAATAGGACCAAATGCTGGTGTAGGTTATTGCCAACTTCCACAACGTGAATGGATAGAGAGCACTGAAGAGAGATGCTGCCAATATTGTATGCATGCAAGAGCAAGTTCCTGGCTGCTATTTGCTCATCTGGCCACTCCAAAAGAAATGTGGATGAACTCCAAGGTTAAGGATGATCAAAAAATTATGATGGGAATACTGTCTTACTGCCCCAAAACTGGAAGATAACCCTCATGTTCACATGCTCATGCTTGCTTTATAAAGTCAAGAGAATGGTTGATTGCCATGATAACTTCCACTAAGTTATACAAAGCTAGCTGAGACAAACAGTGCCATCATCTATTTCTCTGGCTTTCACTTCAAGAAGTCATTTAAAAATATTACAACCCCAAATGCTGATTTGCTTGTAGCTGAATGACAGAACCTATAATGCCGGGCGTAACATTTCAAATTAATGTTCATCTTTTCAATTACCATGGAATCTCACTGGCTTGCACTTTCCTAATATGTAAAAATGAGGTTGGCCCTTGCCATTTCTCATGCAAAGGTTAAAAAGCAGAATGCTCTAACAGGCCTCATATTAATCAAAGTTGTAACATTAATGTACTATAGTATTTCCCAGAATGCTGTGAAGTATTATCATAAAGAATTAAAATTAAACCACATTTGTCTAATAAACAAAGTACACTGTTTGGATGTGTTATCCTTTTCGGATACTCACTAGTTCACAACATCGTATGTGAATTAGTGATGTTCTACTCTATTATAGTGCATAGTTGACTTTTTTCAAAATGATCTTTCTATTTAAGGAATAAATGAAACTACAGAAACCTTTGGATAATATCAATCAGTACTTCATAATTTTGACCCATCTCATACATTCAGAAGAAATTTAAGAGACAAAATAAGTGCAGCACTTCCATAACAGTTATCTAGCAGACTTTTGGCCATTGCCAGCAGTGTGGTGGAACTGCTTTGCATTGTACTGCTAGTGGATTCTGCCTGTAAAGCTGGCATAAATGGGTGTGCGAGGATTACCCCAGTATAAGGGGAATCCTCCAGTGGCATAGAACAGGTATAGTGGTTCTTATACCACACCCTTCCTTTCTTCTTTAGCAAAGAAGGAATTAGGGGGAGTTTTAGCCATGACCCACCCAGGATCTGTGCTGTGTGGTCTTCCACCACAGTCAAGGATCTAGTTCTTCAGCTCTGTTTCACCAAGTCAAAATACCAGGGAGAAATTCTGTTCCTAATCTTCAAGATGCTGTAAGGATAAGTAGACACCTGGAATCTTCATTGACTTAAGCTTTTTCTTTTTAAACACTGCTTCCTGAATCCTAGAAATTTAGCAGTCATTATGGGGAACTTTATTTTTAGGGCATAGATTACTAACGTATTCATGCTATGGAAATTCCTTCTTTCTGTATATCCCACATTCTCTGCTAGAGCCACAAAGGCAGCATTAGCACTTTTTGTTAATCTCTGAACATCAGGAAGACACTGAATGTAATATTACAAACTTTGTAGTGTGGTAGAATGTACCGAATAACTAAATGCATTGCAGGGCAGCTTGCATAAGGTACCCAAGCAGTCATTATTTTTCAGTTTCCCTGCTTGGGGTTCTGGTTTTTGGTACCAAGAAATGCCTCGGTCACCAGTCTTCAAGTCCTGTTTTTTTTTATCCAAGCCAATGCCTTTGAGTGGTCCTGCACTCCAGCTGTTTAAAGTGCCTGGGTGAATCTCTCATATCAAATTGGTAAGGACTTCAAGTCTAGGACCAAAAAAAGAGAGGCGAGGCTGAATTTCTTTTAATGGAAGCTGTGCTGAGACCACCATCAGAGCCATAGGGAGAACAACCACTTCATCGACAGTGAGAAGTGCTCTGCTAACATTGGCAGAGAGGCCTGGCACCAGTCACAATCTCTGGTGCAGAGGAGGAAGCATAAGGCTTGTAAGGAAAAGGCCGGAAGAGGAAGATCTCTAGGTCCTAAACCACACCACGAAGGGGGATAGAGGATTAAGTAGAGTACATCCTAAATCTAAGCGCTCATCCAGATTATCAGCTAAGGAGGGCACTGTTGACTCCAGCACTGGGACAGGCACTGTCAAGTCTGATACCTGAAGCAGCACCTGCAACTTCTGCTGTGCTGTTGTCTTCAGTTACTCACCAAATAGCAGCCATTCCATTACCAACTATGGCAGAGGTCTTTGCGGCAACAAAGGACTTGTTGTCTTTGTCAGTGTTGGTTTCCCCAGCAGTGCAGGAAATCGCTCCCATGGTATCATCAGAGCTCACTGAATCAGTTCAATCACTGCAGTGCCCAGTTCTGTGTCAGCTGCTCATTTCTCAGAGCTCTCATACTACAGTACTGTCAAGGGGAAAACTGGTAATGATGGCCAGGAGGGGTCCATTCATCCCAGCTCTGCCAAGAGGCAGTCTGACTCTGGGATTTCTGCATTGCCAATTCAATCAACCTCACAACCTCTTTGGCTATGTCTATACTAGAGACCTTGCAGCAGCACAGCTGTACTGATGCAGCTGCATCGCTGTAAGATCTCTCGTGTACCCTCTCTTTGCGGACGGGTGAGCTCTCCCATTGACATAAGGAAATCACCCCCAAAGACCGGCTGTAGCTTGGCTTCGGATGCACTGGTTCTCCACTCTCCTCTCCCTTTCATAAAAGCTCCAGTTTTGTTTCTGTTGGACTCAGACCTAATTTCTCAAGACTCTATTTGCCTACCCCACTCAAACTTGCAGGCGCTTCATTTAACATCCTGGATGCTCCATGGCTAGACCCTCGGGAAGAGTCTTGTTCAAAAGAGGTTGTGAGGTTGTGCTTTTAAATAGTAGGAAGCCACCTACTAGATCTATTTACTTGGTGAAATGGAAGCAATTCTCTATCTGGTCCCAATAATCTGAAGTCTTACCGACACATTCTTCAATCCATTTTATCTTGGACTCTCTCTTATACCTAAAACAACAAGGGTTGGCTGTTATCTGCTAGGAGGACTTTGATAGAACTATCTCAGCTTTCCACCCTCAGGTTGATAATCACTCTGTATTTTCTAATAAGATGTCAGTTATATTTTTGAAAGGTCTGGAGTGGTTATATCCTCACATTCAAGATTCTGTTCCCCTGTGGGACTTGAACTTGACATTGTCAGAGCTTGGGCCTTCCTTTGAGCTTTTAGCTACCTGCTCCTTATTACATCTTTTAATGAAGGTACTATTTTTGGTGGCCATCATTTCTGTTAGGAGAGTAGGTGAACTATGTGCACTAACATCTGGCCCTCTCTCTCTAACTTTCTTTAAACATAAGGTTCACCTACGTCCTCATCCAGTTTGTTTCTAAAGTGCTGCCTAACTTCCATATTAACCAAGTTATTTACTTATTGTCATTCTTCCCAAAGCCTAACTCGAATAAAGATGAGGAGAGGCTGCACACACTAGACATCAGAAAAGTGTGAGCTTTCTATCTCAACAGGTCCAAGCAGCTACGCTTGTCTTCCTGGATGTTCGTGGAAATCATAGGCAGGATGAAAGGGCTCCCAGTCTCTTCTCAGAGGATTTCATCTTGGATAGTCTCCTTTATTCACTTGTGCAAAGTTTTGGCTAGTGTTACTCCCCCAAGCAGAGTGACAGTACATCCGACGAGATGGCAAGTGGTTTCTGCGGCCTTTCTGGCTCAAGTGCCTATTATAAATATTTGTAGAGCAGCAACCTGATCTTCGATGCACACATTTCCATGTGCCATCACTCAGCATTGTAAAAATGTCAGATTTGGGGGAGCTCTTCTCCAGTCCTTGTTCAGATCGACTTCTATCCCGCCTCCTGATTTCATGGCTTATGAGTCACCAAGAGTGGAATGCGCATGTGCAATCACTCAAAGAAGAAAAAAAGTTACTAGCTTGTTCTGTAACTGTTGTGGTTTGACATGTGCTGTACACATTCATTCTATGACCTTCCCTCCTACCCCTCTGCATCTGACTTTCTGGCAAGAAGAAACAGAGGGGATCAGTGTTGCTGCTCCCTTTATGTCTGTTAACTAGAGTGCGCGGCAGTAGAGGGCGCTCAATCTGATCTCATGGGCATCTCTGAGGGAAAAAGTTTCTGACAAATGTGAGCAGCGTGCGCATGCAGTAAGAGTGCAATGGACATGTGCAACAGTTATGGAACAGGTTAGTAACTGGGGTTTTTTATTTCTTTTTGGTTTTAAAAGATGACCTCCAGTTGAGCCAATCAGACACTTCAAGATCCTCTGTGTGCAAAACATTCAACACAGTTTGATCTTCAAACATCTTTATTTTGGTTTAGGGATGGAAAATACAACAAACATGTCTTTAAATAGTATTGTTTATAATCTGATCACATTAATGGCTTTAGAACTGTATTATTTTTATTGTGCCATGGATGTACTTAGGAGCTTTACAAACCAAAAAGACAGGCCCTTGCCCCAAAGAGCTTATAGTCTAAAGTAGACCTGACACAGGAAGTTGACAGTAAAAGGTGCGGTGTGAAGGACATGGATAACAGTGAGATGCTTTCATAGATTTTAAGGCCAGAAGGGACCATTATGATAATCTAGTCTCACCTGCTTCAGAACACAGGTCACGAATCTGTTTTAACATTCTCCCCTTTTTTGTTAATATATTAAAATTAGGGAGCAAGGTCAGGACGAGGGTTGGGATGTAGGTAAATGATAAAATAGTAAATTTTCTAAGAGGGATTTGAAGGGGGGCAGAGTACTATCACATAGGTCATGCTGAGGAAGACGTTCCAGGCATCCCAGGTGGCAGGAGAAAAGTTGATCATTCCTTGAGATAGAAAACCAGAACGGAAGCAAGAGGAGTTGCTGAGTGTATGTTGCAAGCAAGCAGTTGGAGCTTTATAGACAAAAATAAAATGCCAGCCTTTAAAATAGCTTAGTTTTTCTAAGCAGTTTTACAGGCAGTTAGTTACTCCCACTGGTTTCTCACATGATTGTGTGAAAATTTTGTGTTCAATATGTTTTAAATACAGAGTATTCACTTTGGAAGGAGAAGACTTGGACTATTAGAGACATCCCCATTTGATGTGATTAACGCATGGAAGAAGAGGTTTTAAATGCAAAAATACTGTGATTACTGCAATGCCATGCAATTTCATAATTGTTTTTATGGTGCTGCTACTGTAAGTGATCAGTTGATCTGTCTGTGAATTTATATAGCTTCATTGTTTTATAAGCGAGCACTAAATATGTTGATTATCATTGCATAAAGTTATCCATAGAGGATCTCCTAGTCGCAGAGGTTCCCAAACTTCCCTTATTGTGTATACCTTCCAGATCTACCAGTTGCTCGCGTACCCCTACCAGAATACAGGTTTTATATTTTAACCCTTTTAATGCCGAAGCATTGTACAAAATGTACAAATCATAATACACATTAACACGTAATATATAGGAATATAATGGTAATACATATCATTTACGGTTTTAGTTTTAATGTATGCTTACGTTTGATTCTATTGAACAATGGTTTAATAGTACTACGCACCATTAATGTGACGGAGGAGGTTTTTCGAGCACAGGCGCATAATGTTTGGAGTGATAGAAAGGTGATAGTTTGAGTTGTAAGTTGTTTTCAACACAAAGGCACTGTCGATACTCTGATTTTATTCCAGTGAGTGATGAAAATCCACTTTCACACAGGTAAGTTGTAACAAATGGTATCAAAACCTTGACACCCTGTCTGACAATTCAGGGAACTCTGCTCACATTTGGATCCAAAACTCAGCCAATGGCTTTTGTTGGAACTCATTCTTGAGTCTACCATCAATTGAGATGTCCAGGAGATTCTCTTGTTCTTTTATTGACAAGTCTTGTGGCATGGGCAATACAGAAAAATTTGTGAAAGGGTAGTGGACTCATCTGTTTGCGTTGAGGGAAAGTACTCATGTAATTGCCTCACCAGTTCAGTGAGATGTTGCTTGATGTCACCTTTAACACTGTCCTGCAACTGTAGTTCCTTCGTTGTCAGGAATTCATGCATGTATGGGAAAATTTCAGTGTTGTTTTCCTCCACACAGCGAGCCCTTTTTATCATTGACTCAATTTTGTCCTGGATATTGAAGATGGTTGTATTCAGCCCATAAATTCCTAGACTTAGCTCATTTAGGCGAGAGAATATATCTGACAAGTAGCCCAGACTGTGTCCTGCAGACAGTAAGAGAGTGGGAATGGGTAGTCTGTAAAGAATACCTTGACCTCGGAGTGAAGTTCAAAGAAACGTGGCAAGAGCTAGCCCCTTGATAGCCATTGAAGATCTGTGTGGAGCAACAGATTGACATGCTCGCTTCCCATCTCATTACATAGAGCGGCAAAGATTCTGGAATTCAAGGGTCGAGCTTTTGTAAAGTCCAGCACCTTTTTCAAGTTGCTAGGCATACTTTTGGCAGCAAGTGCTTCCCTATGTGTACTGCAGCGCACCCACATCGCACTGGGAGTGACTGCTGTGATATGTGTCACTACTCTACTATGCCTACCAGTCAATGGCTTTGTCCATTGGTGCAGATACCAATACATTGTGACCAGATGTTATCATATTGGTTTCATGAAGCTTGCAAGCAACCGGAAATCTCCTTAGCTGCTGTTCTGGTAGGCAGTGACTGGCAAAACAAAATGTCCTCCTGTATTGAACCTTTGTAAATGTACCACACATACACCAGAAGGTGAGCTAAGCCTGCCATGTGTGTGGATTCATCCAGTTGCAGAGCAAAGTACTGGCTGCTAGTGACATGGTTCACTAACTGAGTTAGGATATCATTGGCCATATCATCTATTCAGTGTGACACTGTGTTGTTTGACAATGGCAATAACTGAATTAATTTTGGGGCCTTCTCTCCAAGTATGGTGCTTACCATGTCTGCAGCCGCAGGTAGTATTAGTTACTCTGCTGTCCTGTGAGGTTTTCCTGTCTTCGCAACTCTGTAACTAATTAAGTATGATGCTTCAAGGGCCTTAATATTGTCATCGGTGGCAGCAGCAGAGCATAAAACTTGCTTGCTCGCTAATAGCTCTGCCCAGGTCCAATGAAAAATTCTGATGGTTTGTCCTTGTTCATGTTTTGTTTCCAACTGTCTGCATAGAGGAGATTGTTTTAGGCTGTTATTTGACAGGACTTCACCACATAACACACACTGCGGCTGACTGTAGTGTCAATGTTTCTCTTCACAGGCTTAGATCCGCATGTTGAGTCAGTAGTCGTCTCACCAGCGATTTCAGCATGCTTCTCATCACTGATACTTTGGGTGTTCTGCTTTAGCCGTGTCTTTAGCCATCTTTCCATATTTCACTCTTATGTACCGATATAGTGTGACGTATACAACTGTAACCTTCCCCTTCCCTGTCCCCTCCCTCCCCCTGAGCTCAGTTCGACTGAACAATTCCTGAACCTGCGCTGTACAGTGATTGGAGGTGAGGGCTCTGTACATCAGCGTCTCTCTGGATCTGTGTTCTCACTGTACATCTTGAAGTCAGTTTACTATCATATTTTATATAACACATTCCCCTAGAGTTTTAAAGCTTTATCTGAGTAGCCTGTTATGAAAATGCAACAAATAAAATAATAAAAAAATCCACCATTACACAATTTCTCTCACGTACCTCCCAGAGATGTCTTGCATACTCCCAAAGGTACACACATCCTAGCGAATTGTGCTCTATTCCTTTCCCAGGTTCTACGCTGTGATGTTACAGAGCACAGATCTCTATATGTTCTGTTCTGTAGGGACTGTGCCAAGGGATCAGTCTTTGTTGTAATCTCATTGTTAGAAATTTCAATTTGATATTCTCAAGGGTTTTAACCAAACACAATCCCTATTGTGCTCTATAAGGGTCTCCAAATGCTGGTGATATATGAAGCGTGGCAGTGTCTAGACCGAGTGATACGCAGCTAATGCTGTTATGGCTGTCTGAATTCCTTTGCCTCTGTCAGCTGATGTCAGAAGAACCTTTTCTCTACTTAGAGGTGCAAATGAGAGCAGGTTGTGTCTAATACTGTGTTCCCTCAGCAGTGCAGTTCAGCATCTTCTTTGCCCTCATCCTGACAGCAGCACATTTGACTAAGGCTTGAGGCTTTTTGGTGCAATAACTCACAGATTTCTTTCTTCTCTGTGCGATAGCCCTTTTCCATTAAGCATATAATTTATTTTTTTTCATTATTCTTTTCTCCTGTGGGATTCATTATGCTACATTTGTCTGCATTCATCTGCATTTGTCATTTATTAGCCCAGGTTCTTATTTAAATGTTCTAAATCTTTGTGCATGTGTCTGCATCATTCTTCGTTTATTTGCTGTTTCTTCAAATTTTGAATCAGAAGAGTGAATACTATTTAGGTCACTCTGGTGAGTTGTCTCCTGTGGGAATAACTGAATAGGTTTCCAGTGCATAATGATATGCAAATCATGTACTTCTATCTTGCATGGGAATATACTAAATATATATGCAAGCTCTGTATGACTTTAATAGGGTTGGCAGCATCATAATATACCACGTGCTGCTGTTGTATGGTATCTGATATATGTACGAGGGTGTATGTGTGTGTGTGTATATGTACGAGGGTGTATGTGTGTGTGTGTATATGTGTTCACTGTAGCTGAGGGCACAGGAATCTATTTAAAATATTTCTCTGTGAGAATTTAATATGTGAGCAACATACTGTACTCTGTATGGGAAGTGTTAAAGCCAGTGGTAGGTCTGATTTACTTTGCTTGCAAAAGCCACAGGAATTACATTAAGCACCAAAAATAAAACTGAAGATGCCTATCCCGTTATCACTCTAGTTGATTTCACTAGTAGACCTTCTCCATGTGTGGAGAAGAAGAATAAACTGAAAAAATGATGCAAGTTCAGAAGCTGCCTTGTAAAATTACTTCTTCTACTAGATCTTGCCAGAATTTGTGGGTGTATTGTAAGGCTTGTGAGGAAAAGTACTTTTAAAAATGAAACTTCTTTTTAGCTGCCTTTATACTAGTTTCTAGAGCAATTCACAGAACAGGTGCTTTCTTTAAAAAGCCTTTCTGTGTAAGAGAATGCATTCTTCCTAAAACTTCATTTTCCTGAAATTAACTTATATGTCCGCTGAGAATGGCTTATATAAGCACAAAGGGAGGCTTAGTGGTTTAGACGTCCATCAAATAAACTGCATAACTAAAGAGAGAAGATGCCAAGCCTCACGCTCTTGTACTTGAAAGTATTGTGTTCCCTCTCGTGGGAACTCAAGATTAGAGACATTATAAAGGCTTTGCACAAAAACAGAGAGTTAAAATTAATTTTTGCCTAAGCAGGGAAGTGTCAAAAGCCTATTATGGTAATTTTTCAATTTTGTCTTAACTAGTCACACATTTTAAAATAGTTGTACAATTGAGAATAGGCATAATTGGTGTGGGTTTTTTTTTCCAGTCCAGCATAAAATGTAGTTTAGATGCACTTGGGGGTTTCAGGCAAAGTAGGTGTGCTAATTAAGTAGTTGACATTTTTCATATCATAGTGAGAAAATTTGCCTAATGGGTTGAAAATCAGATTCCATAGAACAGTTTTCCCTGTTGTTAATTACATCTTATGTACAGACATCAATCTGAGGTGGAGACAAATTAAATACCAAAACACTAGTCAAAACAAAAATGTATTTCATAGTGCTGGAATTTTCAGCTGCAGAACCTGAGTTGTTGTTGTTATCTCTTAACTAAACAACAATGCTGAAAGTCAACATGGAAACAACATTTTTTTTAATCTAGCAATTTTTCCAGAATTTTTCTACTAGAAAACGTTGACTTTTAGAAGTTGAAAATATCAAGGAGTGAAGAGGTTCTAACAGATTTTCTAATAAATTAATTTGCTCATTAATGGCCTAATACAATTAAAATTTTTAAAAGTGTGTCTACATCTCAGCAACCCATGCAATGCTGGGAAAGAGTTAATGTAGTTAAAAAAAAACAACAACTTGATCCAAGCAAAAGTTGGAGGGATTTTTCTAAGTAAGGGAAAACCTTCTGATTTATCAAAACTTCTACATTATGTAATGGAATTGGCTTTTTATTTTGTTGAACAAGGTATGTAACAATAGACATGGTGAAATGTACTTATTCCTTCAAAGCTACTCTTATCCTGTGATCCAGTTAACTGTGCTGGATCAAACCCTTTCCCATTACTTTCAATGGGACAAGCATTTGACTTTGAATGCTGTTTGTAGTATTAAATACTAAAATGTACAATGTTTTAAATTATTTTTATTGGCAGACAGGATTTGGGAATTGTATATCCATGTAAACTGCAACCTTTCCCTCCCTGAGAGCCAGAAGGCCAGATTTTAGCTATAAGTCACTGCTTGGAGCAAGGTGAGAAGTGGCCAAGCAACAGTGGGAATTGCTGAAGTTCTTGCTGGCTAAGCCAGAGTTCCTCTGTGGTCTTGTTTACACTTGGAAATTATATTCTGTTTGAAGGGCAAAGATTTGTTGTAGTGGTGTACACAAACTGTAACCTGCAAAAGTGGCAGAGCTCCCATTCCAGCATGCACTCCCTGGGCTTTTATTGACTTTTGTGGCAAGCCATGGCCCAGAACTGCTTTTACTTCTCTCCCCATTATGCACCTGTGGAGAGCTGGCAATGTTCTTATCACTGCACCCTTTCTTTTCCCAAATAGCTGTGGATGAGAGTTGCCCCGCTATTCACCAGAGCACTGTCCCATGCGTTTTCTGATGGGCATGGGGTCATAATTAAGGGTCATATTTGTTGTTGACCTCTTCCCCATAGGCTTAGTTCTCTTATTAGCAGCGGTATGTGGTGTCACATTTATTTAAATGTATTCACAGAATTCAAAAAAATGAGCAGCTTTGTGAAGTACTTGAGATCCTCAGATGAAGGGTGATGTACATGCACAAAACATCAGTAGTCTTTATTATTAACTTTATTGCATAAATATTACTACTCACATGGGGCCTTAGGACCCAGTCCTGCAAGCTTATGCACCTGCTTACCTTCAGACGTGTGATTGGCCCCACTGATTTCAATGGGGACCACTTGTTACACACATGCAGGAGTGGGGCCTTTGTTAATAAAACATGATTATTCAAGCAATGTGCAGAAGACTGTCCAAGAAATAAGATGTAGTTTCAGTTTTCTGACTATAATTTAGTGTTCTTGCACATTTTCATTACTTTATGTAATAAATAACTTTGGCATTTATTAAACATGCATTTGACTTTATTCTAATTGTCTGTATGGCAGCTTCTGTGATAGGCAAAATGTACTTAAATAGGATTTCAGTGAACAGTAAAATTAACAATTCTGGCTTTGCTAATTTAATGTGCTGTGCACAGCATTTTTTCTTCTGAGTACAAACAGAAACAACAGAAATTGTTACCTGTAAGCCCACATTGATAAAGTAATGCTGCTGTTACTGTGACCATGTTTTGATGTAAATCTCATCAATTTAATCTTGGTATATTGAGCACTGTTGTGATGGCAATTCTCTTTTTAGACACTCTCAGGTGTAGACACTCCTAGCTCCAAATATATTTACACATTTATTTCCTTTAATTGTCATGTAATTTTGATGAGAGTTATATTGGTGGGTTTTGTGTTAAGTTAATTATATTTTGTTTACCCTTCAGTAGCACCTTGTGGGGATTGTGGCAGTGTAATGCACAAGCCCCTCTTGACAGAACTGATGAATAGCTGGAGATAGAGGTATTGGCAGGCTGCTCACCAGTGCCATGTCTAGAATTTGTTTTCCTTAATAATTCAGAAAGGCTGGAATTCGATCAAATCATTTCCATTTTCAGAGTGAACGGAAAGAGTAAATAAATAAAGACTCCAGTAATGGAACCATTGTGTTTGTGTTGTCGAACAGGCAGGACAGCATCACATTTTATTGTTCCCTGTGAAAATTATTTCTGCATATGGTTTTTTTGTGGAATCAGTTTCTGCTCTGTTGGCTAGATTCCTCTTTGCTGGGTGTCACTTTCACCTAGCCCAACCCTACTGGTGGTGGTGGGGTAGGCCCATTCCACCTCAGTAACTGTAATCCACATCTCAGTGCCCCGGGAGCAGTTCAAGTCCATTGGCTCTACTATGTCATTTTGTTAGTGGCAGTGCCTTTCAGGAGGTTCATGCAGAGAGTGCTCCCAGTACCAGCGGAGTGCACGCACATACAAAGAAAAATATGGGTGATATGGGAGTGGCTGGAGGAAGTGGCTGTTCGTTAACTGCTAGAGTTTAACATGGACATGCAAGTGGGATGGAAAGTACTTTTGTTTAAATTAATAAAAGTGGGGTTTAAAATGGTGCCTGAGGATGAGTGGAGGCTTTGGAGGAGTGAGCTGTGGTGCTGGAGCAGAGCAAGCTCCATTTTTTTGTTTAATACAAATTATCTTATTTTGTAGTATTCATAAAACTAATTTTTAGTCAGTTTGCTGCTCATATGTGTAAGGGGACTAATAGTATTGAGTCTGGAGCAGACATAGTGTAGACAGGCATTGCACAGAGAACTCTGCCACTGCTCCTAAATCCTGACCTGCTACGCGGTTGTGCTTTTCAAGCTGAGGAACTAATATAGTTGTTGCAGTTCCAAATGCCTCTATATTCCTGGGTTACAGTATCCCCAGTCTAACACTGGAGGGTATGTAGTTGCACCCTCATTCTGTCCTGGTCCTTAGAGTGAGTGCGTGAGAGTGTGTGTGTGTACATATGATTGGTAAGATGAAATGAATTTATATTATGGTGTACAGTGTATCCTATCAGTCTAGATGATGATAATATTGTAATGTTTTTATGTTGGTTACTTTACGGTTAAGTATAATAAAAACAAATATAATAAACATAAATGGTTGTTTATCCCTTTGTATTTAAAAATGGATATAGATTGTTAGTTTGTGAAATGTTGTCTTTTCTTGTCTCTCGGTTCCTTTTAAACGGCTATAACTTTGTTCCTCCTTGATCATATTCCTTGGTCCTGTAGAATACCTACCTTTATCTTGCTGGAGATCTTTGGTGCATTTTACTCTGAAGGGCTTGGTGTTCTATTCTGAATACTTTGAAAAAGAGAAATATTTCCTACATCTTCAAGAAAACTGGTCATGAAGGGTGGCAGTTGTTTTTTGAGGGCTGTTTTTGTGCTAGAGCTACCCTCTTGGGTTGCGTCTGCTGTTGTCCTTGGGGTGAATATGGAATCTGTGCTGTTGAAGAGACAGGGATTGACCGTCACTGTAGATAGTCACAGATCAATATATGGAGTTGTGAATGATGTGTAGAGTTCCTAAACTGAGTGATTTCAGAAAGCAGCTGGATTTTTTTTTTGCCAGACTTGCATGCACTAAGTTGAGTGAGTGAATGCAAAAATCACATAGCTCAGGATTGTGGGGGACTGCAGGAGAGTCTTTTCTTCAGTCTGCATTGCTCTTGCCACTCCAATCTCTATATTCTTTTTTCCAAAGCAAAAGCTTCCTTTATTTTGACAGCCCCCTGTGCTTTCTCTGCCAAATATGCTGTCAGGGTTCCCTCCCTACTCTGAACGCTGGGGTACAGACGTGGGGACCCGCATGAAAGACCCCCTACGCTTAATTCTACCAGTTTAGGTTAAAAACTTCCCCACGGCACAAATTCTTCCTTGTCCTTGGACAGTCAGAGGGCTAGGGACACCCAAGTATGGGGTTGCATCCGTGACCATCATGGCTAATAGCCATCGATGGACCTATCCTCCATGAACTTCTCTAATTCTTTTTTAAAATCCAGTTATAGTTTGGGCCTTCACAACGTTCCCTGGCAGAGAGTTCCACAGGTTGGCTGTGGGTTGTGTGAAGTCATACTTTTTGTATTTGTTTTAAAGTGGCTACCTATTAATTTCATTGGGTGACCAGTTTCTTGTGTTATGTGAAGGAGTAAATAACGCTTCCTTATTCACTTTCTCCACATCATTGATGATTTTATAGACCTCTAGCATATCTCCCCTTAGTCATCTCTTTTCCAAGATAAATAGTCCCAGTCTTTTTAATCTCCGTTCATATGGAAGCTATTCCTTACCCATAATCATTTTTGTTGCCTTACTTTTTCCAATTCTAATATATGTTTTTTGAGATGGGGTGACCAGAGCTGCACACAATATTCAAGGTATGAGCATACTGTGGATTTATACAGTGGCATGATGATATTTTCGGTCTTACTATCTATCTCTATCCTAATGGTTCCAAACATTCTGTTAGCTTTTTTGACTGCTGCTGCACATTGAGTGGATGTTTTTGGAGAACTATCCACAGTGACTCCAAGATCTCTCTCTTGAGTGGTAGATCCCGTGATTTTAAATGTGATTATGTTTTTCAATGTGCATTACTACTTTGCATTTAGCAACACTGAATTTCATCTGCCATTTTGTTGTCCAGTCATCCGGTTTTGTGAGATCACTTTGTAACTCTTCGCAATCTGCTTTGGTCATAAATATCTTGAGTGGTTTTGTATGATCTGTAAACTTTGCTACCTCACTGTTCACCCCCTTTTACAGATCATTTATGACTATGTTGAACAGCACTGGTCCCAGAACAGATCCCTCTCTGTTGACCTCTCTCCATGCTGAAAACTAAGCATGTATTCCTACCCTTTGTTTCCTGTCTTTTAACCAGTTACTGATCCATGAGAGGATCTTCCCTCTTATTCCATGACTGCTTAGTTTGCTTAAGAGCCTTGGTGAATGGACCTTGTTAAAGGTTTTCTGAAAGTCCAAGTACACTATATTGGATTGCCCTTGTCCATATGTTTGTTTGACATCCTCACATAATTATAATAGATTGGTGAGGCATGATTTCGTTTTACAAAAGCCATGTTGACTCTTCCCCAACAAACTGTGTTAATCTATATGTCTGATAATTCTGTTCTTTATTATAGTTTCAACCAATTTGTCTGGTACTGAAGTTAGGCTTATTGGCCTGTAATTGCCAGGATCACCTCTGGAGCCTTTTTTAAAAAATTGGCATCACATTAGCTATCCTCCAGTCATCTGGTACAGAAGCTGATTTAAGTGAGAGGTAACAAACCACACTGGTACAGCTGTGCCACTGTAAGCTCGCTAATGTAGATGTGGCCTCTGTCCTTTAGCTCAAGTGACAGAGGCCTGTGCTCTTGCTGCCTAAGGTCCTTGGTTTTGTCCCTGATGTGGATTCTCTTTTCGTTCATTAGAATTACAGTGGGGAGAAAATGTGAAGATTTGTCTCAAGCAAAATAACTATGAGCAGGATGTTAAAATACAAGCATTTTAAATAAGCTGTTCAAATCCTCCATTTAACTGGACACTTATAATAGATATATAAATCTCACTTATATGCATATATATCAGAATACGGGCATTTTTCAGTCACCCATGTCTGAAAACTGTGACCATGGTGTGATGAAAAACAAGGTGTATTTGATTAAAATACAGAAAATTAGCTCTGTGGGTCTTGAATAAATTGGGGAATTTATTGAATAATAGGTGCATTCTACAGAAGACTTCCATTCTTTTGTCTCCAAAACATACACACACTTGTTTAGGCGTCACTTCCCTGTATCACAGGGATGAAAATTAATGCTTAATTGTAAAGCACTTTAAAATCCTTACAAGGTACCATAGAATTTTGGAGACATACCCTATTAATAAATCGGGTAAAAGTAAAGAATGAAATTGTCACCAGTGTATTGAACAATCATTTTGGAACAGAAATTAATTTCATAAAATGGCTTATTGAATGAAAAATTTAGACACAGGAAATGACAAGCAAAGCCATCATGACATAATTATCGTATTTCTACAGTGATCTTTCAAATTTGAAAGCAAATACATTTGTTTAAGATGCAGTTGTTAGCGTTAACATATTTGTTAAGTGTAGCTAGCATTTTGTTGTCTGAGTTTTCGTTGTTCTTTCATAATTATTTTACTCAAAATGTGGGGCATCAGTAATCATGACATTATTGTTAATAAGTTAAAAACTGGGGGATAAGATGAAAATGCTCTACATTGTTTTACAGATTAACAGGAATCCTTTATGTTGGAATTCCATTACGACTTTAATCTTACTGTGGGCACCAAAGAGGATTAACTTATTACTAGATGGCTGGAATTATTATTTTTCTTAGCCCCCAAAATCAAGAATATAACTGACAAATGAGAACTTCATACTTTCATTAGATGCATTGGGCATGTATATTATGGTATGATTATATATGATGTGTATATTTCATTTTGAGAGTGAATTCTGTGCCTTCTTTTCAGAATTATAATGATTACCTGATTTGCAATGTAAAATTGCAACTAAATCTGAATTGCTATTAGAATGTCCTTAAAAATATGTAATATGCATGCTGTTTACATGGAGCCCTGTGTAGTGAATTCAGATTGGCTTTTCCAATGCAAGTGTTTAATTTTTTGTTTCTCCTGTTGGATGGTGTCATTTTTTTCTGAGGGCATGGGACATTTCATTTTCACTCTCTGATCTGAGGAAGCCTTGTAATTTAAAGATCTCTTCTGAAGCATGGAACTGTTTTGTTTCTGACTTGAGAATGAAATTTGAAATGTCAGCTCTTTAGTGCAGATTACAAAATATAAGAATGGCAAAGAAGAAAAGGAGTCCATCAGTGAAGGAGAGGAGAAGATGACAAAGAGGAAAATTTTAGAAAGGAAAATTACTGGGAAGAAAATAAATAAATGCACCAAAAATATTACATAAAGCCCATCTCAGTGATGTAGTAACACAGTTCTACAGTACCAAACAGGAAGCTTGCTTCAATTCTCTCATCTGATCGCTGACCCCCTAAGCTATCAGAGGCTGGGAATTCCACAGAGGTCTGTCATGTAATGGACCCTTGGAACACAATGCTATTTTGTTTCTGTAATAGTAGATATGGATATTCAGCCCTTAGTTTTTGTGACATAAGCAAACACCATGGGCTAGATTCACAGAGGGACTTAAGCACCTAACGGCCACTTCAGATGACAAGTTCAACATTGAGGCGCCAGTGCTCAGTTCCCACCTAACCCTGTAGGTGCCTGAATTTCGGCAACTGGGCATGTACACAATCTCCTCAGTTCAGACACCACCCAGCAGCTCAGTGTCTGAATCCTGCCTGTGCCCCAGCAGAATTCCCAAATTAGACATTCCCCTACCTATCTTGCCTTTGGAGCCTGATCTGGTAGGTGGGAGGATGGTTAAGTGGTGGTCCCCCCTCTTTCTCCCCCCCCCCCCCATTAACCCAGTGGTAGAGCACACACCTGCAGTTCTCCCCCTCCCTGATCTGGAGCAGAGATCTGAAGTTGGAGAGTGCCCTAGCGAGTGAGCTGTGGGGTATTCTGAGGTAGGTCTCCCTCATCCTCCGCTGTTGAAGCTGTCCGTACTTGCCTTTGAAGGGTGGGTTACAAGCCATGATTCTCTCCTCAGCATTTCCTACTTCCTAACTTAGGCAGCTCCCTGGGTGGCTTTTGTGAATCCCATTCTAAGGCATCTAACTCTTCCCAAGCGTTAGGGAGTCTGCAAGCCTAATTTCGGGTTATGAGTTCTGCTAGGTGATAGGGCACCTTGGAGTTAGTTATTGCAATGCCTAAATCCCCTTTGTGAATCTAGTCCAATTGGCTAGGACTGGGAAGAAACTTTCCCTGTAAGCATGTTATTGCATAAGTGAGGTCACTTTTGAGGTTTGCTCCCTTCCTTTGAAGCATATGTCACAAATCACTATTGGGAATAGGCTACTGCTCTGATCCAGTATGGGAATTCTTGAGTTCCTAACCAAATACAGTAGTTACATTTCTGTGAATTGCAGTGCCTACAATTGCCATCAAAATGTGGACACATGAGTTTAACTCAGTCTTCTGGCCTAATAGTTGTTCTTTTTCATGCAGCTTTCACGTTGAAATCAGTGGGGAGTTTTGCCTGGGTAAAGACTAAAGGATTGGGACCTTAATGACACCTTAAAATGACTTTTTTTTTTTGCATGTGAAATATAGATGCACACTTTTAAATTTGAACTTTTATTCTGAAACCATTTTCTAACCTAATTGCTACTGTAGCTTTAGTCCGTTTTCTTTATCATTCTTTTCCATAAAATGCATTTTAACTGCAATAATATGTACTGTATGTTTTATGAAAAGTTCTCATGAAAATCTTGGATGCTTTCCATTAGGATCCCTACAGACCCATCCAATTTGAAAATACACTGTTTTATTCTCTCCTTAATTACAATACTTGGAGCAGCTCTCTGTTAACTGTTTTGAAGTTCCATAGAATAATGATTCTATCAGAACTATAAAGAGTATGACAGAAAATATTCACAGTAGGAAGCTCACTGTTGCTTAGCTACCTACCTTTTTAATTCGGACTCTCTAGCAATTTAATAATGACTAGCCCTTAAGCTACTAAATGTATTTGTTCATGACACATTGTGCCATTTTATGTGTGCATTTCACCTTTGTGTTACAGCTATTATTGTAGGAATAAAGAGGGCGTTTATAATGGGGTTATATGTAGTGTAAATCAAAAATCTTAAGTACATCAATTATACAAGCCACTCTTAGTAAAGTTCTTATGTGGGTACTACTCAGGTGAAATTGCTAGATAGAGAAGGAGTCTGAACTAAAAGAATTATGGGCCTGATCCTCCAGATATTTACCACTACTATGAATAGTCCCACTGAAAGTGATAAAACTACCCTTATTAGTAAGTATTACACCAAGAGTAAATATATGCAGGGTCGGGCTCCGAAACTTTTAAGTGCATGCACGCATACTCGTGTACATAATTTATAATTATATTTAATTAATTGCAAGTGAAGAGATCACAGCATCCTAATATTTTGTCCATCCAGGCTTTTACAAGGAGCAAGAAGTGGTTGGGTTTAGAAGGAGCTTTGCTTGAATAAGGACTGCAAGTTAGGATCCATGTTAGTCGGTGTGCAACTGTGCATAAATGCAAAATACTGGATTTTTAAAGAATTCAGGAGGCAAGATTTGTGTGTTGGCAATTACTTTCTGATCAGCCCTCTTACTGATATCTATACAGGGCCAGATTTCTCAGAGAGATCTCTTAATGTGTTTCCACACAATTTGTGTATGCATTTGTGTACTCAAAAAAAGGTACGTTCGCATATAAGTACTGGTATTACACAAACACATGCCCCCATTATGTGGGTACAAATGGGTATATGAAACTTTTGCCCCTGAAGCAGTCCCTTTGATTTAGTATATTCTTAAGGTCAGAAAGGACCATTACAATATTCTAGCCTGACCAAAGAATTTCACCCAGTAATCCTTGCAGCAAGCTCAGTACTACTGGTTGAGCTAGAACGTAAATCCAGTTTTGATTTAAAGATTTAAAATTTGGCCCCTAGCTGTGGGGCACTTTATAATTTGGCCCCTTCTCTCGGTGCACCTGTTCGCATTCTGAAAACGTCTTCTAAAACCTCCTTCCCACTTCACTGAAAAAACAGCAGCGTTTGTGACAGAAAAGAAACAGAAATGCTCAGACCAAAATGTTAGTTACTGTAAAATTCAAATAATTATTCTAATCACTGACATCTGAAAATTGTTTTGCTTACCTACACCTCTGAAATTCTTGATGTTCTGTGTTTAAAAAACCAAGCCAACCCTCTTGTCTATAAGCTATGCCCTGTTAGTCTCTGTCTTAGTACTTTCTGTACATATGAAGATTACTTATAAGAATGTTTAGGCAATTTTTAAGCTATCTTATTGTGTGTTTTTACATAGACTGTGAAATATGGGTCCATGTAAATACATCAAGTTGACGAGCATGCTCACTTTCTCTGAATAATAATGTGTTTTGTTTCATGAATAAGCATTAGTGGATAAAGCAAGTGCTTATAACAGAACTTGATTTGACTAACATTTGCCTATATGGGTTTTTTTCATTGTTTCTCTTTGAATTTTGTGTGTGTTGTCATGGTGGTGATGGTTTTTTTTTGTTTTTTTTTTTTGTGGTTGCCTTTTTAACTTTTAAAACTTTAGTACAAAGAAAATAATTTTAAAGTCAAAGTGATTTAAAACACACACCTGATAATGTTTGGGCAATGGAAATCAAGCAATAGAAGAGGTTTTAAATAAATCATTATTACTGTATTTAAAATGCTAAAACATCATCTAAGTACCTGATTACATTAAACCAAAATTTAAATTATTTTAAAAATCATCCCAGTATTGTTTCCTTGCACTCCTCCATCGGTCTGTCTGTATCCATCTGTTGTATCTCGTCTTATATTGGGATTGTAAGCTCCTTGGGGCAAGGACTGTCTTTCTGTTTTTGTTTGTACAGCACCTAGCACAGTGGGATCCTGTGTTAGGATATAGATATTCAGGCCTGTCTGTAAAGGTCTATACTCTAAGAATTTAGGTGTATTCTTATTACTTAGCTAGTTATAGAGGTATAAAAGAATCAAAATCACTGTCTGCTAGTGTAAGGGCCTTCTCTTACTGTGACAGTCTGAGGCCCTGTTCTTAGGCTAAGATCTCTGGCTAAGCAGCAGAGGCAGCCATAAGCTGGGAAGCGACCGGTCACCTCCTCACATTCCAAACCAGTCACACTGAAATAAGGCAATCTGGGGCTGTTAGAAAGGTGATCTGATCTATCACTTCCAGAGAAAGGGAAGAGCCTAGGGGATGTAAAGGGAAGTTTAGTTCGATAGTTTTCTGTTCAGTAAGAACTCACTTATCAATAGACACAGTTGGGAAACCCTTATGTCTTTATAGATGTAGTTGTGAAATCCTCGCTTCTGTATTGTTTTGTCATTATAGATCCCACTTTACTGTTGTTTGTCTGTATAATCTCTGTCTGGTTCTGTGATTGTTTCTGTCTGCTGTATAATTAATTTTGCTGGGTGGAAACTAATTAAGGTGGTGGGATATAATTGGTGAAATAATCATGTTACAGTATGTTAGGATTGGTTTGTTAAATTTCAGGAAAATGATTGGTTAAGGTATAGCTAAGCAGAACTCAAGTTTTACTATATAGTCTGCAGTCAATCAGGAAGTGGGGGTGGGGAAATTGGAATCATGTTTTGCTAAGGGGGGGAATGGGAACAGGGACACAGGTAAGGTTCTGTGGTGTCAGAACTGGCAAGGGGGACACTAAGGAAGGAAACTGGAATCATGCTTGCCTGAAGTTCACCCCAATAAACAGGATCTTAGGGAGGTAAATGTTTTAAAGTAGAGCACTAATTATATTGTTTTAAGCCAGTCATAAACTTTTTTTTGGAATCTTACATACAAGTTTTGAGAGTTTCAGAAAACTGTTTCATTTTCTGTGTTCAGTAGTTGTGGGATGTTTGTGACACCATAATTGAAAATGTTGGTACATTTAAATATAATTATGTACTCAGCAACGTTACTGACAGTTTTAGGTGTGCAACAGAGGCACCTTTTAGACTTGAACATAGCAGTGGTTTAATATTGACATATAGTTTTTAGTCTCTAAATCTGTAATCCTGTTCCTCAAGATATATTTATGTTTAAGATAACTGAGCATGCAGCTTCACTACTCCCTTTCCTTTATGTTGCTTTAGTCTTTGTATCAATAATATATCCAGTACATTTTAAAGTTGTGCTGCATGGCTTTGAACAGATTATTTTGTGTCCTTGAATTCAAATGTAAAAGCATTACTGTACCGGACTCCATTTTCTCTTGGAATTTCATGGGGAAAGCTTCAGTATATGGCATGACAAAACGTAAAACCATACTTCTAGGTCACCTTATAAATATTTATTCATATAAATTCTTTAAAGAAATTAAATTATGTGTTCTGTACAAAATAGAAGAGAGGCTTTTAGTGTCACTGACTGCAAATTGAAGTCATTTGTCTAGAAGGGTCAGGTGCCACTTTGTGGTAAGGATTTGTCTCAGCTCCAAGAAGAGAAAGATTGATAGTACAAAGAGATTGATGAAATGAGCAATGCAATATGCATACGAAGTTGTGGGTTAATTAGGAGAATTTAAACAAGAAAGTTCCTTTGTGTGGAGAAGTGTTTGGGAGCTGTTACTCTCAGAACTGAGGTACATTGGCAGCTTTGCACATTTAGACTTGATTTTCTTGAGATATTTACATGGAGATGTGTGGTAGTGAATACCAATGAAGGGGTATCAACAGCAGATACGTTTTATAGTTAACGATAGTTTCTTAGCAAATGTAACGGTGTATATATTTACTTTGTCTTAAATCTTCTGCTTTATTATTATTAATGTAAATTATAATCTGAGTTTCTTGATTCTCTCAGCAGGGCAAAAAAATTCAGTTACATTTCATGGGCTTGTTTTTCTGGTTTGTGTCCTAGGCCCCCCTGTTTCCATTTGATTTTTTGTTTATGCATAACAAATATTATACTTAACGAGAAATTTTCTCTTGATTAAAAAAAAAAAACTATCCAGATCTATCCAGCTTTAGAAAATGGAGGCAGAGAAATCCAAAGGCTTTTGTTGTTGTTGATTGAAAAGCTGTTTTGAAAGAACAGATGCTGCAAACTGCACCTATCGCTTTAAAGTTCCCAGCCACCTGGTGCATTTAGTGGGAAACAGGAAGCTTCCCATAACCAGTTTCATGCAGAAATTGGAACTGTGGAAAATTTTGTATTTGTAATAAGTTATCTGAGTGTAAGATGACTGTTTTAATTTGACTTCATGCTACAAAAGTAAAACACCTTTGAATGCTCATGGTATAGAAGGAGAATCTGGTGCAAGCTTTAGGTAGAAAATGTATATATTCTATGCAAGACAGATGGCTTTTCTAATAACAAGAAGCCAAATCCCTCCTCAGAAAATGAACAAAAACTAAGCAAGAACTTCAGTACAATATTTGTGCTATTTAGACATGCTCTATTTCTTTAGCAATTCTAGTTTAGCAGGATGTGTTTATTTTTCTTTTAGCAACTCCACCCCTTGCATACACCTAGGATTCTGCATTACTGTATATGGTGTTATATGACTACTGTGTTCAGGAGGTATTGAGTTATGCTTCTCATAAGAATTGCAACTCTGCTGTCTCTGATTTCAGCATGTTTAAATTCTCAGCCAAAATGTTGCATGTACATAGCATGAATTATACAGATCTTAGACAGATTTTGGGCACTCTGGCTCTCTACCTGGCAGAGTTCATTTCCCACCACAGACCATATAAGATCTGAAATTTTCATGGTGCTGAGCAAAGAGCAGAAGGGATACGAATCTTACCATTCGGTTTGTATGAGAAGGGGCCTGGCTGTCCTGGATGTAGTTTACTTGTCTGCAGATAAAAGGATTGTTCAAGGGAGGAGTACCGGTGAGGACCAGACAAGCACAGGTCTTGGGCTTCCTGAGGTGCAAATCCTTAGGGAAACTACTGTGTTCAAATCAATCATACTGTGTATTATAGTCAATTAACTATTAATAATTATGTATATATTTAAATAACTATTAATTCATTAAATAACTCAGCACAGAAGGAACATCTGACCATTTCTTTGATGATGAAAAACCAAACTCCTCTTTTTTTTAACTTTCACACTTAAGAATGTATATTTTTAATACCCAACAAAGTTTTACCAAATTTTCCCATAAAATTTCACAGTTCACTTGAGCCCAAGCATGAGAAATTTCACTCCAAACAAATGTGTGAGGGATTTTTCTTCTGGAAAGTTATGTGCACCTGCAAATAGTACACAACAAAAGTGGTGTTTCACTCATAGCTATAGTGTCACTCCCAGATGCAGGTGAAGTGACAGGCTGTCAGCTCACTTCACCCCAGTTACTTTTAACTTCATTAAAAGGATAGATGTGTGGCGCTGGATATCAGCTTTGTAAAGGATGTGCATTTTGTCAATATTTTGCCGTAGCGCAAAGATTTTTTTCCAATTGATAAATCCAAAAAGTATTTAGCATGAAGAACTAACAGTGATACCATTTTTATTTTACAGAAACCAAAACAGAAAGACTGGCATCCTCCAGGAGGTTTTATTCTAGGACTCTGGGCATTGATTATCATGGTTTTCTTTAAAACGTATGGAATCAAGCACATGAAATACATCTTCTAGGTTTTCTGAGCAACCAAGATGATTGCACTGACTGCAACATGGGATGAAAATTGGTGTTATCAAAGGTTCTTTATTTGTGTATTATGTCTGTTTGTAGTGACAAATAATGCTGAAACCTCACATCTAGATGCTCTTTTGATGTTGTGTCATCTATCCTCCTTTCAGTAAAAAGCCTAACTAATGGTTATACTATTAGATAATTTTATACTTTCTCATTTAAACACATTTTAATGCTGTTTATGAGCAATTTTTCATCCTGTGTTTTCAGAGACAGCAGGAAAACCGAAGATCTCAGCTGAATCTTTAAAATGTTAAGGCTGTTTATGAATTGTAAAAAGGAAGAATTCTTTCCCTTCCACCTCTAAGTAAATCTTTTTAAAAGTTATCCCATCACTGGAACAAAGGTCTAGACAATATGCAGAACCTTATTTAAGTAAGATGTCATTTTATCAATAAAAACTTAAGTCACTCTATAGACTTCAGGCATGACATATTGAAAACTTGCTCAACAGAAACAAAAATATTGTAGAAAATATTGATTTTTTGTGTGTTAAATACAATCCTTTAGATCAGTACTTTTACCTAGGGCAATTTTGGGTTTAGGATTCTATGAGCCATTAGAATTGAAAACAAAAATATGGCCAAACAATGACCTCATTTAATCTAGTTGAAGAAAAAGCTGCCAAAATGTGTAAAAAAAAAAAAAAAATTTAATCTTGTCTATTAGAAATCAGTAAATATCCAATAAGAACAAACCAATAGATATGTCAAAACAGAATTTATAAGACTTAAAACAGTGCAGTTCAGAAACTCTTGAGTACAATAGTACAATTTACAATTATTTTAAATCCCTGATACCAGAAACAATTTTCCTCTATGCAAAGATGATCCAGTGTATTTAATGCATTGGAAACCCTTTCATCCAAATTGCATAGCCTTAAAAAGACAGTGTTGCAAGGTCTATGAATGGTTCTATGAATTAATGGTTCATGTATGCTAAGTGGGTTTTGTTCTTAAATGTTACCAATATTAAGTGACAGGAGGACCAAATCTGTTCATATACAGGAACAACAAATGCCAGAGAAGAGATTTCTGAAGATGTTTTTCCTGAATGCCAAATGGTTCTGCTCTGTATGTCAAATATAAAGATTAGATATACAGGAAGGGAATAGTCTATCTGATATAAATCTCTAAAAATCATTAGGAACTGTTTGTATTTGTATTATTAATGTATAGATGCCTGGATCATTTTGTTGGAGAGAATACAACATTAAAGATTGCCATATTGCATAGAACATGTACATTAGATGTTTTATCTTTGTAATTTTTAGGCTTAATTGTGGCATTTCGTCACGGCCTCGTTTTAGGGATGGTGTTGAGGTGCACTGTCCTACAGGCACAATCCCACCCCCAGTTCTGGTGAGTGCAAGTTTAGTGCTGCTTCTGGAAAGGGTCTGATGTCTGCCAAGATACTTCTGCTGAAGAAGTGGGGAACCTTTTTTCTATCGGGGCCATTGATCCACAGAAAAAATCAGTCATGAGCCACACACAAGTAAAAAGCAAGGGTCTGGTCCAAAGCCCATGCTGTTGACTACCCCAGTCTTTGGATCAGACGCTGTGATATGATTCTCGTCATAAATCAGCCCTACCATCCCTGGTGCTGTCATGTGGCTCTTCTCTGAATTCCCCCTGGTTTGTCAGTACATTGCTGGGGGCCCAGAGCCGCGTGCAGGATCCCTGGCGGGGGCTCCTCCCCAGAACTGGAACGAGAGGGGCTGTCCTCTCCATGCTCCGGGGTGGGTGGCCCAGTGGCGTAGCCAGGACGGTACACTTGGGTAGGCCCCGACTTTGGCTCGGTGGATGGGCGGGCAATGAGGTGGGGAAGGTGGAGCAGGAGGAATTGGGTCCGTCTTCCCCCTCCCTCCAGCCGGCCTTGCAGGGGGCGATAGACACTTTGGCCAGGGGTCCCCTGGAGCTCGCATCCAGCTCCATCCAGCTCGCATCCAGCTCCGAGAGGGGACGCCGCTCTCCAGCAGCAACCGCTCCCATCCCACTGCCCCGCAACGGGCCTGGCTCCCCAAGCAGCAGGCCTTCCTTTTTTGAGCATTCCTCTGCCGCCACTGGGCTGCCCGCTCGCTTGCCTGCTGCCCTCCTCCCAGTGCCAGCTTAGCCACTGGGCTAAGGGGACGTGCCCAGGAGCCCCAGCCAATTGGGGGGCCCTGGAAAAATGGGAGCCCACCTGCTCCGACCCAGTGCTCCTGCCGGGGAACATGGTTGGGGCTTGGGGGCTTGCCCTGCTCCGCCCACCCGGCACTCCAGCAGGGGAGCGGGGTTGCTGGAGCGCCCGGCGGAGCAGGGTGAGCCCCGGACCCTGCTTCCTGGCTGGAGTGTTGGGTGGGTGGGCGAAACGGGGTGAGCTCCCAACCCTGGTCTGTGGGCCAGATGAAATTAAGCAATGGGCCAGGCCGTAGGTTCACCACCCATGTTCTTCTGGATGGTGCTAGAGACTAGCACCATCAGTGCACTAGTCCCACAGAGTCATTCTGCTCCATAAGCACAATGTTGTGGTCAGCACCTGTGATGGGCACAAGGGGAGGGGAGGAGAGCTGTAGACTTTTCCTTGCATATTTGCACGTGCGTCTCCCCTATCTTGGCACTGTTTAAAAATAAAGAGATTTTTTGAGGGAAAGTGGATGGCCTGAGGGGTTAGTACTGGGAAAAAGCATCTTTCACCTCTAGAACCCTAGCTCAAATCTAGCTGTTGGTCATAGCACTTGAGACTTTTTTTTTCTGAGCACTGGCGATGTGGTTTGATGTTAAATTAGAAACAAAGAGATCCCCTGCACGAAGCACCTTACGGGCTAACAACAGGGTAGACTGTGAGAAATAAGATTAAGGTTGGAGCTTGCTCTCGTTACATCATCCAAACCCCCCACCCCCTCGCACATGCCCTTTGTGGATGAGATACCAGTGAATGACTGAGCTTGGAAAACACCGTCCTCTCTTTGCTAGAGGAGGCCTCTTCAAGTCAGAGTGGGACACGGTGGCAGGACAGCAGTAAGAAGCTTGCACTCCATGCTGTACCTGTTCTGTGGCCAAAGAGAAGGCGTATTTCTCCCTGGCGTTCAGTCCAGCACCTTTCACAAGCAGTAGATTCACTCACAATAATTATAACACTTTTAAGGAATAGGTTTTTTTGTTCTAAAAATGAAATGGCATGAGAATGACAAGAATTTAAAATGAAAAGTGCTATCTATCTCTGCTATTTCTAATGCGCCTATCAATATAGTATCTATTGTAGACCCCCATTAAAAAATTGCGTCAATTAAATTTGTCCTTAAAAGACCTCTGTCTACCTATTGTTCCTCAATTCAGCTGCTGATAATTTTTTTCTTTTTTCTCTCAAATAATTATTTTTATCAAATGATAAATCGGCTTTACAGGTAGATTTGGCCACATTTTAAAAGACAGCTGAAGTGACATTAATAGAGCTTTCAGACCTGTTTCAACTGCAATTAAATTTTCTTATTCAGATTTCTTAGGCCTTATTCATTTCCCTCCACCCTTTTACTGTCTTCATCTGAGAGAATTGATAGGCAGGAGAATCAACAGAGCTGGGCTGAATTTTGAGGGGCAGGGAAGAAATCAGTGATGCTGTACTTTTGAAAAGAGAACCTGCTTGGGGAAAAGGAGGCAGTTAGGTGGGTTATTAAAACGTAATTTACGGAAGGGAAAACTCAGTAAGCATACCCTCACAGCTCATTAAACTGAAGTAAGAAAAACAATTAGAATGGAATGCAACAATCAATGCTTAATGCATTTATGGTTGAGATATTTAAAATCAGAGAATAATCATAATCATCTAGTCTGACCTGCACACCACAGGCCACAAAACTGCACCCACCCACTCCCGTAATAGACCCCCTAACCTCTGGTTGCGTTACTGAAGTCCTTAAATCATGATTTAAAGACTTTAAGTTACAGAGAATCCACCCTTTACACTAGTTTAAACCTGCAATTGAGCTGTGTCCCATGTTGCAGAGGAAGGCAAAAAAGCCCAGGGTTTCTGCCAATCTGACCTGGGGAGAAATTCCTTGCTGACCCCAAATATGGTGATCAGTTGGACGCTGAACATTCCAGCCAGACAGCTGGAAAAGAATTCTCTCTAGTAACTCAGAGCTCTCCCCATCTAGTGTCCTATCACTGACTGTTGGGGATATTTGCTACTAGGAGTCACAGACGGGCTACATGTCATTGTAGGCAGTTTCATCGTCATCCCCTCCCTAAGTTTCTTATGTTCAGTCTTGAAACCGGTTAGTTTTTTTTGCCCCCACTGCTCCCCTTGGAAAGCTGTTCCAGACCTTTACTCCTCTAACAGTTAGAAACCTTTGTCTAATTTCAAGCCTAGAGTAAACTAGTACTAAAGTAGAGCAAGACCATTACCTACTGTGTCTTATGTATAACATTCTTGTAATAGACCCCAGAATGATACTAGTCTTTTTTTGCAGCTGCGTCACATTGTTGACTCATATTCAATTTGTGAGCCACTATAACCCCCAGATCCTTTTCAGCTGTACTACCGCCTAGCCAGTTATTCCCATTTTGTAGTTAAGCATTTGATTTCCCCCTCCCCCCAAGTATAATACTCTGCACTTGTCTTTATTGAATTTCATCTTCTTGATTTCAGACCAATTCTTTAATTTGTCAGTCATTTTGAATTCTAATCCTGTCCTCCAAAGTGCTTGCAACCCTCCCAGTCTGGAATCATCTGCAAATTTGACAAGCATATTCTCTATCATCCAAGTCATTAATAGAGAATATTGGATAGTATTGGACCCAGGACTGACCCCAGCAGGACCCCACTAGATACCAATTTGACAGTAGAACTATGGTCTTTCAATCAGTTGTGCACCCACCTTATGATAACTTCGTCTAGACTATATTTCCCTGGTTGGCTTATGAGACGGTAATGTGGGATGGTGTCAAAAGCCTTACTAAAATTAAGATATATCATGTCTACTGCTTCCCCCTTCATCCACTAGGCCAGTGGTTCCCAAACTTGTTCCACTGCTTGTGCAGGGAAAGCCCCTGCTGGGCCGGGCTGGTTTGTCCACTGCGTCTGCAGGTTCGGCCGATCGTGGCTCCCAGTGGCCGCGGTTCGCTGCTCCAGGCCAATGGGGGCAGCACCCATTGGCCTGGAGCAGCGAACCTCGGCCACTGGGAGCCGCGATCGGCCAAACCTGTGAACGCAGCAGGTAAACAAACTGTCCCAGCCCAGCAGGGGCTTTCCCTGCACAAGCGGCGGAACAAGTTTGGGGACCACTGCACTGGGCCAATACACCCGTTAAAGAAGAAAATTAGGTTAGTTTGGCATGATTTGTTCATAACAAATCCATGCTACCTATATCTTATCATCTTCTTATTGTCTAGGTGCTCATGATTTGATTAATAATTTGTTTCAGCATCTTTCCAGGTATTTAAGTTCGGTTGACTGGTCTATAATTTCCTGGCTCCTCTTTGTTCCTCTTTTTAAAGATAGGTACTATGTTTACCCTTCTCCAGTCCTCTGGGATCTCACCTGTCTCCCATGAGTTCTCAAAGATAATTGCTAATGGTTCTGTTTATGTTTAATGCTTCAGTTAGTTCCTTAATTACTTTAGGATGATTTCATCGGGCCCTGCCAACTTGAATACATCTGACGTATCTTTAACCTGTTCCTTCCCTGTTTTGGCTTGTGTTCTTTCTCTCTTGTTAACATTAATTGAGTTGAGTATCTGTTCAGTGTTAACGCTTTTAGTGAAGACTGAAGTAGCACAAGCATTAAACACCTCAGCCTTCTTGATGTCATAAGTTATTAGCTCTCCTTCCCCACTAAGTAGAGGACCTACACTTTTCTTCATCTTTCTTTGCTCCTAATTTATGGAACCTCTTCTTGCTTTTTACATCGCTTGCTAGATGTAACTCATTTTATGCCTTAGCCTTTCTGATTTTGTCCTTACATTCTTGTACTATACTTTTGTACGTCTCTTTAGCAATTTGTCCATGTTTCCACTTTTTGTAGAATTCCTTTTTGATTTTCCGGTAATTAAAGAGCTCTTGATAGAGCCAGATTGGCCTGTTACTATTCTTCCTATCTTTCTTTCACATCAGGATAATTTACTGTTGTGCCTTTAATGTTGTCTCTTTGAGAAACTGCCAGCTGTCCTGAACAAATTTGTCCCTTTCATTTTCTTCCCATGGGACCTGACTTACTAGTGCTCTGAGATTATTAAAGTCTGCTTTTTTCAAAGTCCATTGTTCTTATTTTGCTGCTCTTTCTCTTTCCTTTCCTTAGAATCTATCATTTCTTGTTCATTTTTACCTTTAACCTTTAAGTTTACAACCAATTCGTCCCTGTTGGTCAGAATCAAGTTTAAAGTGGCTATGTCCCTTGTTATTGCATTTCTGAAACAAAGTTGTCCTCAGAGCATTCCAAGGATTTACTGGAAATTTTGTGTTTTGCCATATTACTTTTCCAACAGATGTATGGGTAGTGAAAGTCCCCCATTACTACCAGGTCCCGTGTTTGGATATTTCTCTTATTTGTTCTAGAAATGCATCCTTCACCACTTTTTAAACCATATTTTTCCCCTTTTACCTTTACCCAGAGATTTTCAACTGATCTGCCTCTCACCTCTTTCTGGATCGCAGAACATGTGTTTGTATTCTTATAATGCAACACCTCCTCCTTTTTTCCCTGCCTGTCCTTCCTAAACAAGCCATACCCCTCTATAGAAATTTTCTAGTCATGTGTTTTATCCCACCAAGTCTATGTGATGCCAGTTAAGTCATAATTTAGCTTATCTACTAATACTTCCAGTTCTTTTTTATTCCCCATATTCCTTCCATTTGTGTATAGATATCTAAGACCTTGAGCAGATTCCCCCACTGATATCCCTCTTGATGCTCCTTGCTGACCCTGTGTACTTTTCTATGCCCTCTCCCCAAAGATTTAGTCCTCTATTAAGGTTGCCTTTGTTAATGTTTACCTGTGGGCTTTTGTCACCTGTCCTCTTTTAACCTAATTTAAAGCCCTCCTCACTGTGTTGTTGAGGTGGTGCTCTTCCTCTTCTTGGTCAGGTGCACTCCATCTCTTCTCAACTGTTGTCCTTCCCAGAAAAACATTCCATGCTTAAGGAAGCTGAATCCCAGAACACCCATAAGTCAGCTATCTTCCTCATATGACAGTCTTTTTTTTCAAGTATTTGATTATAATTTTTGTCCTTAAGTACAGTACCACTCAGAAAAGTGACTCTAGAAATGCATCTCAGTAAGGTTCTGAGTAAATGTGCTCTGTTTACAAGTGAAATCCCCCCTCTGCCCCCAACTTCCACCCCTGTGAACTCAGCCTGGGATCTAAGAGTCAAACTGAATACTTTCCGTCTGCACATCATATATGTTTTGCAGGCCAAATTATCCCTTTGTGCAATCTCAGTGATTTCTCTGAGGTTGCATATTTTAGCCCTGTATTTGGAATTTAATAAACAATTTTGATGATAATGCACACAGAATAGAATCCAGCTTTTTCTCCCTCTTGGGAGTATAAAACAGTAAAATCTTGTTTTAGTCACTAAAGTATGTAGCTATGAATGACTATAGATAGGGAGTAGAACTGTTGTATAAAAATAACTTTTTCAATAGACACTTTTCAGAGCAGAATTACACATTGTATGTACAATGTATGTGTGTACACCCATGCCCACAGTGTGGCCAGGATTGCATTGCTGACCTTCTTGTCTGTAAATCCTTGACCATATAACTGTACTGATGTATTGTATCGTTTTACTATATAGTGCCTAGGATGAATTACGATGCTATAGAAATGGTAAAAACTTTTTAAAAAACCTGAATAATCATCACTCTAAAATCAGCATCTTTATTTCAACATTTTCACTTCTTTAGGATTATTTATTCAAGCGTATTGCCATCATTTGATTAAAGGTATGGTAGCTTTTCCATATGTACACAGCCAGGTATGCTGCCTAAATGTCTGTGTACCTTGATTCATGGCCGTGGCTTTACGTTTACTAAGGAAAAAGATATCCTGAATGTATGTGCAGTACTTGGTTTTCCCGGGCATGCTCCAATGATTACACAAATGTGTGACTCCAGATTGGCAGAAAAGGCTGCAAAATAGAGAAAAACAAGCAAACCTACCTAAGCCCTGGGGCAGAAAGTCCTGGCAGCTATGAAAATAGGAGGGTTCAATTCACCATACAAGCCAATCCTTATTTTCCTAGGTTATCTTATTACCTACCAGGAAGCTCTGTCTTCCTGACATGATGAACGAATATAGGTAAACCAAAGCTACTGCTATCCCTACTATCACCAGTAATGCCACCCACTTTTGTTCAGAGACCTGCCCCTCGGATTAAAGACCAACCACCATCAGATTATGGTAATGGTGATGCTGACATCTGTTCTGCAGGGAGGACATATGCCCTGTCTCCGAACTGCAGCGACGTTGATAGACCACTCTTATCCCTACGTAAACAGCCTTACCTGGATCTTTGCTCTTTGGGACCAGAGACTACAGGTCATGCTAAACTGTAAGCTTAGCTGGCATCCTCCATTTTATCACTTGCTCTTCAGCCAGGTCTGGAGCCTAAAACTAAAGATAACAGAGCTGACATCACAAAATTGCATGCAATTGGGTAAAGCAGGCCAGGACACTCATAAGAAAAACTCTTATTCCTAATGGTTGGTGGACAGTGCAGCAAATAAAACAACGCCCTCATTGTTGACCCCTTTCCAAGCCCTGTTTGCCAGGAGGTGTTTGATGGCACCCCCTTGAAATGTTTAGGGTCAGCAGCTCCAACCTGGCTAATTGAGTGGCCAGGACTACTGGACTGATTTTTGTCTTGTTTCACTTTCTCTGAATGTTGGCTTCCAGCTGTGCCTATGTCACATAGCTATGACTTAATCAAATTTTAGCAAACTTTCCAAATGAATTCACTTTTGAGGACAGGCACGAGAAGTTTCACCCAAAAGGGTAATTTCTCCAGAAAGTTATAAGCTACAGAAAATAGGAGTGTATACAATGAATGTGTCTCCTCAACCATAATTTTAGCACTGCTGTACAATAAAGAGCATAATAGCGGTTTTTTAACAGTGGTGAAAGACAAAGTAAAAAAGAACAGGTAGATGTTTGTCTTAGAAGATAATGTCCTCTGCTATTTGCACCTAATTAGCTCTGGTTTGCATTTGTCTGCAAACTTTTAAAAATAGTGCACTGTAAGTCATACATTTTGAAAGCCTTTGTGCTTAAATATGAAAATCTTTTATATCCTAAATAATATGCTACCAAAGTAACAGTGTTTCATAGCACCTGTTTCACTTGCAAATTCTTCAGAATTAGAGTTTGGAGTCTTTTGCTTTTTGTTTTTTCCTAAAATGGATTTCTGTTGCATCTAAATGGTTAAACTGGCATGTGCCTTTCAAGTTTTGTTTTTTTAACACAGGTACATTTATATATTAAATTTCTCTCCACCCAATCTCTCTCTATACTATTTTATATATAATAAATGTATGTATTTGAGGGACACTGACTTGTCTATGCTAGAAAGGGTTTGTTGATATAGCCTAGTGGAGATGCAGTTTGCATTAGCAAAAAACTGGTTTTATTTTTTTTTTGCCAATATAGCTTATACCAGTTCCCTGAACTCTAAATAAACTATGCTTCCAAAAGGATTTTTTTGGCTGGTATAACTGTGTCTATACTAGGGCTGTTTCTGGCATAGCTGTGTCAGGTGTGGGTGTGTGTGTGGGGAGGAGGATATTTTTTTCATACTCCTAACTGACATTACTATGCCAGAAAACTTTTAAGGGTAGGTCAGTCAGCTGAGCTTTATATTCTGTTGGGAAGAGTCATTTCCTCTCTGATATGTCATCTTTTTTCCTTTTTCTAAAACTGTTTGAAAATAGCAACTGTTTCTTCTCCTATCACCAAATGGTTACTGGCATAATACTGCCATGTATTTACTGTTTGCTCAGGCTCATAGCACTGGGGGTAGGCAGGGCTTTAAAGAAGATAGTTCTAATGTACACAGCCACCATTTCAGGGTGCTTGGGAAGAAGAGTGACTCACGTAGCAACATCAAACAGTTTTATTTTTTAATTAAAAGTATAAAACCAAAGCCAGATTGTCCCCTGCTGCAGAAAGGGGCTTTTGCCCCATTCTCCTTCCCTGCAGAAGCAGCAGAGGTTCATTCACCGAAGCTACATTAGAGGCACAGGTTCTTCTGCACTAACACCCTGTACTGCCACAGCAGCACCAAATTCCCAGCTACCTCATAACCTGCCTCTGTTAGGACTCCCTTGCTCACAGGTACCCTCTGATTCTCCTTAAATGAGGGTTCCAGGCATGAACTTTCCTGCATGACCTACTTAGCAAGATAGGAATTGTTCCAGGATCCTGTCTTTGAGAGTGGCCACTACTAGCTGATTCAGAGAAGGGGCCAGAAACATAGACCCTAACTCTGCAGTGGACAATTATGGAATAACCAACCCCTGTGGAACGTGTTGTACTAATGTTAATTAAGGTGAATTTCCTTTGTAGAGAGACGGTTGCCTAGTGAGCAGAGAGCTAGACTGGGACTTGAAAGACCCAGTTTCCGTTCTCAGCTCTGGCCTGTTGGGTGAGCTTGGGCAAATTACTTCATCTCTTGGTGTTTCCCCATTTTTATGATGTGGAAAATGATACTGTCTTCCTTTGTAAAGCATTTTGAGATCTACAGTTGACAAAGTGCTAAATGATTATTAGTTATTCTTGTAGGAAGAGTTGGTATCCTATTTAATGTAGCTGTAGGAGGTCTTATTACTTGTTAGTTTGTAATTTTTGTGGTAAGGCGTTGCACAGGTTACATTTGCAACATGTAATACAGTACTTCCTTTATGGTTTAGTTTGTATTGTCTTCAGGTTTCACTGAATATCCGTATGCTCTTCTACTGGGTAAATAGGAGGATCCAATTTATCTTTGCTATACAATTTCTTATTTTGTATTTGTATTGTTACCTTCCCTCTGCTTTCACTGGTTTAAACTAAGTAGGCCTGATCTTTGCATTCTCTCGTCATACAGAAGCCTTTCCATGCCTGTGTTTTTGTAGCCCATTTATGTACCCCTCCTATTTTCTGCATTATCACTGTTATGATGGAATAAGTAGGAATTAGAAGATTCCAGGTGAGGCCATAGCATTGCTTTACATGAAGGATGATCATAAAGGAGATACAGTAAGGGGCCCGAAAAATAAAATACAGCAATCCTCTGAATACTGGTAACCATATATACCAGTTATCTCAGTATCTGCATGTAAGAAGATGGCATTTCTTTCCCATAACATGCTATCCACACATATTAGATAGGGTCCAAGCCCTGAGTGCAACCACTGTGGGAGGTGAGGAAAATATATCCCCTTGACTTTTTCTTTATTACCCCCTGGGGGTTTGCCTTTATAACAACAGCAAAACCTAAAACAACTCAGCCTTCAGTTTCTCCTGCACTTGGCTGCTCTTAGTGTTTTCCCTACAGAACTTGCAGTTGTCAGCAGGATCTCAGGTTGTACTCTCCTAAGGGATATGGCACAACAGCTGCACTACAGATGTGGTCAGAGGCACCGTCATCCAGAGCTTCCCTTGGAGCACTGAGACTCCACTTTGCAAGCGCTGTCTGGCCCTTTATATTCACTTTTCCTCTGTTACTTTACATGTGTTAAAGAAACATTTTTGAAGGACTCGTGATGGGAACCAATATTTTGTGCTGTAAGTGGACCATTTCCCAATCTCGTCATGTTTATATTGTTCTGCCCCAGCTCAGTGGAGGTCTCCCCATCGTATTGACTTTTCTAGTTCTTTTATATTTCCTACACATTTTTAAAGGAGTTTGTTACTCCAGAGAGTTTTCCCTGGACAGTATGACATTTGACATATATGCTACCTGCACTGCTCTGCTCTGTAACAGACAGCTGTTAATTCAAATCCATTTGAATTTTACTTCCTTTCAGTAAAGATTCAGATGCTGATTCCTGGAATATTCCATTTTTTTAGTTACAATTACGCTCTACTTCTGTTTAACTGTGTTTTTTACCTGTTACCGTTTCTTGTCCTTCAACTATGATGTTTAATTGAAATAGAAATAGGACTCATTATATCCAATTAAATATTTAACTTCCATCAGCTAGGGGTGATAATCATATTTTTTTCCTAAGTATCATTGGTGAAGGGTGCTGTATGCAATATGCAGCATTACTGAATTTAAAATGCAAGGGTTGTGTAAAATATTCACAAAGAAACCCCCTATAGTACCACGTGGTTGCCATTACACCACCACTGTTTTCCATTCTCTAGGGGCAAGACTACCTTAGCTGCTCAGATTCTGTGGCGATGAGTGCCATATAAATGTCTGGCAGCTATAATTAGCTTATGTCAGGGAGCCAAAGAAACAGAACAAAGATTATTTAGAAAACTTCCCTACTTACTACTGTTTCCTCCAGAACTGCAGGAATAACTATCCTTACAGTTCGGTCAGGATCTAGCGCCACAGTTCTCATTTGCTTGCTTCATCTTCTGTACGTCATTCTGAACATTTTCCTGGAGCTCCTAAGCCTCACCTTCCTCACACCTTACTTGACTAAAACGATTACTGAATAGAAAGATTGCCTGAGAAGGGACTGCAGATTAAACTCAAATTATTTAATTTAATTCTTCTTGGGTGAATATTTACTGTATTTAGTATATTGTGAAATGAGGGATCTTTTTTGTGTACAGGTCATTTGAAATGACTGATGCGGTTTGTGTACTGATGGTTCCTGACACGAATGCTTAGAGCATGGACTAGTCAACAGGAGGCCTGAGTTCTATTCTCAAGAGTGGTGCTAACTTGTCACATGACTTTAAGCCAGGTTACCAAGATGAAACCCATGGGAATTAGGTGCCTAAATACCTTTGAGGATCTGGAGTTTAACCTCTGTATCTCAATTTCCACGTCTGTAATAATGGTCATAAATAGTACTTATCCATCTTTATAAAGTACTCTAAAAATCCCAGGATCAAAGGTTCTTTGAAGTGCACACTATTATTATTTTATAGCATAATGCTTTTAGCTGGACATCTTTGTGCTAAAAAAACAGAAACCAAAAGCAGTATTTTTCTAGAGTTGCAGAGATATTTCCTTTGTCATGTTCAATTCCAGTTGCACATGTCACACTAGAGTTATAGTTCTTAAAGCTGAAAAACAACTACTGTAGTGAAGCCGGCCAGAGTAGAAAAAGTATGTTAGACATTCAAGTTTAAGATTAAGTAGATCTTAAAATTACTGATGTCTGTAAACACTGTTTTACAATGCTTTTTTAATATCAGAGGTGATACACACTGAAGCTAATGAGTCAATACAATCATAGTGACAGGTCTAGAATGACAGCACAAAGCAGATAAGGACAGTGGTGCGTAGTAGCACTACATATCAAGTCTGGCAGCCTTTACCATTACCAATCCTTAGTTTAAGATATGTTTTTCACTATACTCTAAAACCCCACTCCAGGCTGGAATGTAGCATACAGTTACAACTTTTCAAAATGTAGAAAAAAAGCAGTTTGGACATCTGTAATAGTACTAAAGCATTTTTAAAAATTAATGACTTCACTAGATTTTATTTTGTATTCTGGTAATTTTTGCTGTGTGGACCAGCGGGGAAAAAATTAAAAACAATTTATTTCCCTGTAAATATCCAATCCCTTTTGGAATCTTGCTAAGGTCTTGGCCTCATTCCCATCCTGTGGCAGTGAGTTCTAATTACACATTGTCTGAAAAAGTATATCCTTAGAAATTTTTGTCTTAATCTCTGAAGCATCCTTAGGAAATACTTCTACATTCTGCTTAATTAGATGGGGGAACTCAAACCCAGATCCTTAAAAGTACTGATCAGCATTCCAATATCTAAGCCTTAGTTGCTGCTGCCCACAGGAATTTTCAGCCCCAACGTTGGCACTTAGGCTCCCCATACAATACAGCGGAGATTTAGGGGCTTGATCCACAAACTGTGGCATCTAAGTCCAACATTTAGACACCACGGACAGGCTTAAAACCACCACTCAGTTGCCATCTAACCCTGTGGGCACCTAAATTTCACCAGTTAGGCAGGTTCAAAGCTGCCTAAATGCTGATGCTGCTCCAGAGCTGCTGAGTTGCCCATGCCCTTGTTCACATATAAGCCCTGTCCTTGGCTTTTCCTATTGGCTCAGCTTGCTGGCTGCTGAGAATCCCACTTTTAAGGGCCCAACTCTTCCTATGCTTTGCATAGGGAGCCTGGATGCCTAATTCAAGGCTAAGGATTTTATTAGGCAGCAGGGTGACTAAAATTAGACATTGCAGTGCTGAGCTAAAAACCTCCTTTGTGGAGCTAATGCCTCGTGGGTACATATATTTCTATTGGTAAAGTCTGAGATGCTCACGTTTCTACTAGTGGGCATGCACACAGCTGCTTCAGTCCTGACACCACCAAGTGACTTGCTGCCTAACTCATGGGCCTTGGTGGGATTCACAGCCCCACCCAATCTCACCTGTGTGGCCCGACCCAGTAGTTAGGATGCTTTATGGCAGTGGTGTACAAACTGGTGTGTGCGCCTTCGGTGGGCGGGAGGGAGGAAAAAAGAAACGCAAGAGGTTCTCTGGGTGGGTGGGTGGGGGGGGCTTGGGGGGGGTGCATGAAGAAACTGCGATGCTGTGGGCCCCACAAGACCCGCTGCTGTAATAGCAGCCCTTGCCCCCCCCCAAAAAGAAAAAAGTTTCCGATTACAAGTCATGTGGGGGCAGGGGAGGGAGGCATGACAAATGCTGTGAATGGCAAGGGTGGCTGTGACCGGCAAACTTTGCTGCCTTATGACATGCCTCTTATGGGTTTGCCTCTGCCTCCCTCCCTTATAGCCCCTAGGAAGTGAGGGAGCAGGGACTGGAACCTGGTTTGATCCCAAATGTGTGCCCTACTCACTGGCCTATAGTGATTCGTTTTCTCTTGCTCTCTCTCCCCCCCTCCTTTATTATACACAGTGGAACAGCAGCAACAGGAGAGATCAAGACCCTCTTTCCCTCCCCCAGCCCCCAAGTACCCCAAGCTTAGGGCATTCTCCTGGGAGGATCTGTGTTCAAGTGGCTGGTCCACATGGCGGGGAGATTTGGCTCTCACCTCCTGGGTAAATGCTCTTGCCCCTAGGATTTTGGTTAAAAGCAGACCCCCCCCCCAAAAAAAAAAAAAAAAAAGCCAGGAGTGGGTTCATGGCTGAGAATGCCAAGTGCAGAGAGGCACTGTTCACTGGTCCAGACTGGTGCCTAACTCCCCAAACCTCGTGCTGCCAGGGAGTGGAGGAAGGAGTGACAGATCTGGAGCCCTGGTCCCCTGAAAAAAAATCCCCCACCACAGGTCTGAAGGCATTTCTGACCTCAGGTGATGGCAGGGAGGGAAAGAGGCAGAGTGGAGGGGGTGGAATAGGGTGGGGGAGGGGATCCATGCTCCAGCCAGGGCCGAGCTCCAGCACCCCCTCCCACCTGGCTAGGGTCATAGGGGGTGGAGGTGAGTGCTCAGTCCTGTGGCCCTGACCAGGCGCTCAGTGCTTCTCCCCCACCCAGTGGCCCTGACTGAGCTGGGGGGGGGGGTGAAGGGGCTGGGCCCAGACCTCCTCCCCCCTGCCACGGGGAGAGGCAGAGAGCACAGAGTGCGGAGGGGCCCTTGGCTAGAAAAGGCAGACGGGGGATAGCCTCCCCTAGGGGAAGCTCCACCCACTGCCTATGGGCAGAGGTAAGACTACACCCCTCACCTCAGCATTTCCTGTGGGCTTGGCTAGGTGGCTAGCTTGTTGGCATCTGAGACTTCAGGGCAGGAGTGGGCAAACTTTTTGGCCTGAGGGCCACATCGGGGCTCCAAAACCGTATGGCGGGCCAGGTAGGGAAGGCTGTGCCTCAGCAAACAGTCTGCCCCCCCCCCCGACAGTCCCCCCCCCCACCGATCCAACCCCCCCCCATTGTCCCCTGACCGCCCCCCCCTCTCCTGGGACCCCTACCCCCTAACCCCCCCCCCCAGTATCCCACCCCCTATCCACACTCCTGCCCCCTGACAGCCCCCCCCCCGAACGCCCAATCACCCCCTGCTCCCCGACAGCTCCTTATCCCCCGCTCCCCGCCCTCTTACCATGCCGCTCAGAGCACCAGGCCTGGCCACACCGCCGCGCAGGCTAGAACACGGGGCAGGCTGGCGGGTCTTGCAGCCGCGCGCAGCCCAGAGTCCTGGCGGCACAGCAAGCTGAGGCTGTGGGGGAGGGGGGAACAGTCTCCCAGCCGGAGGCTCAAGGGCCAGGCAGGACAGGCCCCCGGGGCAGTAGTTTGCCAGCCTCTGACCTAGAGGCTGCAGGGACCTGGCGGCTGGGAGTTGTGGTAAGTGCCCTGTGGATCCCACACCCCAACCCCCCCCGTCCCCTCCCCCACCCACACTCCCTCCCAACACCCCAACCCCAGCCCTGAGGCCCCTCCTGTACCACAAACCCCCTCATCCTTGTCCCCCGCCACCACAGCCCCCTCCTGCACCCAAACTGCCTCCCAGAGCCCCCCCCCCCATCCTCCTGGCCCAGCCCTGAATCCTCTCATGCACCCCAAATCCACGGCCCCCTCCCCCCAGCTTGTAGCCCTCTCCCGCCCCCCCCCCCAGTGAAAGTGAGGTGAGGGTGGGGGAGAGCGAGCAACAGAAGAAGGGGGGGGAACGGAGAGTGTGGAGGCGGGGGGGGGGGGGCCTCAGAGAAGGGGCGGAGCAGGGGTGTTCAGTTTTGTGCCATTAGCAACTTGGCAACCCTACCTACCAGTGGCCTGCATCCAGCCCCACCCTACCCACCCACCCCCAGCTACATGGTCAGTGCATGCCTATGGGAGCAGGCCCCACTGACAAGATGGGGACACGCAGCCTAAACTGCATGTTAGCTGGGGGGGTGACCTGTGGGCTGAGGTGGTTTGTGAATGCTGATCGGAGGACTCATAGGCACCTACAGGACTTAGGGTTAGATAGCAGCAGAGTGGCAGTTTTGAAAAAAGTCAGTGGCTCCTAAATGGAGGTGTTAGGCATCTAATGAAGCAGCTAGGCACCTAAATACCTTAGAGGAGTCATTGGCCAGTTAATGGGTAACAGGAGCCACCAGATTAGTTACTGCTAACAATATTAAACCTCCTGCTTCAGGGCTAAATCCAGTCTCTAACTATTAAAGATTATCCCACAACTGCCTCCTGCAGTGTTGTGTTGTCTCCCTCCCCCACTCCACCTCAAAGTATCTGGTACTGGCCATTGTTGGTGACAGGACCCTAGATGAGCTGGACCTTGCTGCTAATCCAGGCTGGCAATTCCTAGTTAATATAGAAAAGGGTCGAGTACACTGTTTAACCCATATTTAACTATAATTTCTTAGGGACTTTTAATATGGCGGCATAGCGCATGCAAGCCTGACAGCTACACAGTGATAGAAGACCTCAGGCTACATTGACTCTGCAATGAAAGAGCTGCAGCACAGCTGCGGCTGGCCTGGGTCCGACTACTTGGGCTTAGGCTGTGGGACTAAAAATAGCAATTTAGCTGATCAGCCTCAGGCTGGATCCTGGCCTCTAAAACCCAGCAAGGATGGAGGGACTCAGCCTGGGCGCCAACCCGAGCCTGATCGTCTCTACTTTAGTCTATTTTTAGTCCCAGAGCCTGAGTCGCAGCCAAGGGACTGGGCTCTGAGACTGTGTGCTGCCAGTTTCTTTTTGCAGTGTAGACATACCCTAACAGTGCTATATTTTACCACGTCCAAAATCCTTTTAGCATTAAACCAATAATAAAGTAACTAAAAGATAGGTCACTATGGCAGCTTAGAAGCCTTGTAATCTATAACAAAATCTTTTACAGTGACAATTAACATGTTCTGTAAATCAATTTGACTGAAGTTCACCAATTTTAGCACTATGTGTGGGATATGCCGCCAGTAGCCAGGGTGAAATGGCTCTTCACATAATCAGTTTAAAATCCATTCTTTTGTTTCTAAGGTGCCATGACATAACATGGGAGGAATAAAACACAGTCACTATGGGTATGTCTTCACAGTAGCTGGTACCATGCCTGCCTGTCCACAAGCTACCTCTGCTCAAGCTAATGTGCTTAAAATAGCGGTGTGGACATTATGACACAGGCTAGCCACGTGAGTAGGGATCTGGTGGGGCCAGTGGGGTGTCAAGAGGGCTTGTACTCCGGTGACTAGCCCATGGCACTGCTTGTGCCACAACATCCTCAGTGCTCGTTTTTAGTAGGTGACCTCAACTTGAGCTAGTGTGTGTCTGTCTACCTAGGCTGGGAGGCTCACCCTAAACATCTGAAGAAGTGGTTCTTTTTACCCATGAAAGTTTATGCCCAAATAAATCTATTCGTCTTTAAGGTGCCACCAGACTCCTTGTCACCCTAAACTGAGAGTCGGGACCCCAAAGCAGGTCATGACCCCATTTTAATGGGGTTGTGAGGGCTGGCTTAGACTTGCTGGGGCCCAGGACTGAAGCTGAAGTCTGAGCCCCAGCACCCGGGGACAAAGCCCGAGCTGCACCACCTAGGGCAGAAGCTGAAGTCTGAGAGCTTCAGCCCTGGGTTGCTGGGCTCAGGTTACAGGCCCCTTGCCTCAGCTTTGCCCCCACCCTTGCCCGGGTGATGAGGCTCAGGCTTTGCCCCCCTCCTCTCCCCACCAATCTGAGGCAGCAGGGCTCAGGCAGGCTCAAGCTTCGGTCCCCCCTTCTGGAGTTGTGTAGTAATTTTTGTTGTCAGAAGAGGGTCATGATGCAATGAAGTTTGAGAACCCCTTCTCTAAATGGTGGAAATTAAACATCAGCTGAAAATTGGCCAGAGAATGGGGGGTAAATAATGGGCAAGTAATGTAACTTGTACTAGTTTTGCATTCAGGGGTTTGCAGACTGAAGGGGTAAGCAGCAGGGGGAAAATACCAACTGAGACAAAGGAGAAGGACGGCTCTATCCTACTTGCTGCATCCCTTCCACCTCCTTGCAGTTATGGCTTAGACTCCACTGAATGCTAAATTGGTGCAAATTATGCTATGTGACCCATTTTCTAACCAAATGCCACCACTGCTTATGTCCTGGCTGAGTACGAGGCAGAGACTTCCACAGGAGGTGCAGCTACTCCCATCAGGTGTGAATTTGGGCAAATTGTGTACACCCAGTGTGATCCCACTGCCACGGGGTATTGCACCTCACTTTTGAGTTCCTGACTTTTGATATTTTAAGATCAACCATTAACAATAGCTTTGGTTTCACTCTTTGTACAATGAAGGAGCTTTATTGCCTGAATTATAGTACTCATGTAATAAGTAAATTACTCCCAGAAATTACTTTGAAAAAGTGATTGAGTTTTAGTAGTTGGGAGTTGAAAGGAAAAACAACACAGGAAATGAAAAGGAGTACTTGTGGCACCTTAGAGACTAACAAATTTATTTGAGCATAAGCTTTCGTGAGCTACAGCTCACTTCATCGAATGAATAAATAAATTTGTTAGGTGCCACAAGTACTCCTTTTCTTTTTGCGAATACAGACTAACACGGCTGCTACTCTGAAACAGGAAATGAAATCCATCTTTCTGTGCAAGCCATTATAACCCAATAAGACCCCACTGTGAATTTCCATATATAGAACTATTAGTGTCCACCACTGTAATTCACAGGAACTAGCCACATGTGCATCATGAAGAACCTGCCATGTTCTGCTACTTTTTGTCCTCAAGAGGACAGTCTCAGAACCACTGATCTCAATCCACTCAGGCTCCTAACCTCACTGTGACCCAGGATCTATGAGAAGAAAGTTACTGGGGAAATAGATAGGAGAGAGTTTGGAGTGGTAATGTATATCTCATATAATTGATGCCAAACAATTTCTATTCTGCTGGTTGGTGTAGACTTAGGAACATCACGTAAGTACCTATCGTAGGGGAAGGATTCAGTTCATGTACTCTTAATCCATTGCAGGCTGTCTTGCAGATTGCATCTGGAAATGGGAGCATTACAGAGTTAGTGGGAAATATAAAAGGCCAAACAGAATGATGGAGTTACTGAGAGTTCTCTGACCTCCTGAAGTGGCCCCTCTCATTTTTCAGTCTTAATTATATGCACAGTGCCACAGATGGTGGCGATATCCCAGGATACAATCTAGTAAACCTTGCCCTGCCCTCTACTCCCTCTCCATTAAGAAAGAGCAGCCTGACATCATAGCAGCAAGTGCACATTTACATCAAAAGGAATTTTCTTTGTCATTTTCATATTAATGTGAAATGTCAGATTGTAGCGTCTCTCACATGATCGTCACACGGGAATTTTTTTGCCGTTAAAGACTCTATATTGGAGTGGAGCCCGGCAATTTAAAAAGAAATACAACATTTACAGATCAAATATTAATTACATGCTCAATAGAATCATATTTTTCAAAGGAAAAACTTATAAACAAGAAGCTAGACCTTTCTATATGACCAGCAATAAATTTTGGGTTTGTAGGCTTATGAAAGATAATCACATAATTGGGAATTAGAAAAATACTGGCCTAGCCTGCATAAAAACCTCCATTAAATAAGTATTTTAAGTTTTCACTATGAAAATTCAGTGGCAACGTGCTTTAAAAAACTATAATGAATTAAACATCCCATTAACGATAGTCAAGTTGTTTTTTACAGATCACATACTTTACAGGAGGTGAGCTGGCCAGACAATGTTAATTACTGGATTATGATACAATTGGATACAAAATGTCCTTTTATGTATTTCTTCGCAAGAACTTCCTGAATATTGTAGCAGTTTCCACCCACAAATCCTGTTAACCTTGCTTTTTTAGATTGCTTTGCTCTTCTGCGAGGTTCAATACCCTGAAGCCTGATACAGTAGGTGATTGTGATTGCAGTCTTGTGCGTTCATTCCTCAGAACACGGGTTTAATCTCCAGGTGATTTATCGTAAGTGATTCTGGTTTCCAGTCTGGTTGAAAAAAGTGAATATTGAATGTCCGTGCCCAGTTCTCAAACACTCGTTTCTCTGTGATAAAACGATGATGGCTGCCCTTTCGTCCCCGCTCGTGTGAAATGTACATTGTACATTCATCAGGTCCCAAAGGTTCATAATAATGATAAGGTACTGAAGAATGATTAGGATCCCTGTGGAAAAAAGAAAATAGATGGAAGCCCAAGATGTTCTTCGTACTGATTGAAAAAAGATGCTATCTTAAATAAGCTGGTGGGTGCAAATCATTTTTTGTCCCAGTTAAACTGAATTTCCTGCAGCTGGTATTTTTCCAGCATAGTTCAGCAGTATCTGAATGAAGCAAAGGTGGTTTTCTTTTTCCTTCATTTTAAAAGAGTGACTCCACTGGCTCAAAAACAAGGAAGGGTGTGCGCACGGCAGTGCCACATTGCTGCACTGAAATTTGAAGCACTGTGCTTAAAAGTTACTCACACCTTCTTGTCAACTGTCTGTAATGGGCCACTCTCTTACCACTTCAAAAGTTATTTCTCCTCCCTTGGTATCCTGCTATTAATTGATTTATCTCGTTAGACTGACCTAACGCTTGGTAAAGCAACCCACATCCTTTCATGTATTTATACCTTTTCCTGTATCTTTTACTTCATACAGCTGATGAAGTGAGTTCTAGCTCACGAAAGCTTACGCCCAAATAAATGTGTTAGTCTCTAAGGTGCCACAAGGACTCATTGTTTTTGCTGATACAGACTAACACGGCTACCACTGAAACCTATATTCAGTTTTTAACTCGAGAGGAGAGGTGCACACTCTATTGAACTGGGGGAAGGGGAGGAGTTGATCCCAGTCACTTCATTCTCTCACACCAGCTTGTGTGAATATTCTCCCACCATGGTGCCAGGGATATAACCACACAACTTCATTAACGCTTCCCACGTATATCAGGTTGATGATGCAACCCTCTCTTGCTGACTTTTTAATCAAATGGAACCAATGCACAAATGAGTTCCTTCTATTATAGTATCAACTTTCATATACGTAGGGGGCAAAAATTAAAGCCATTCACACAGGGCATCTCTTAGACCTTGTAACCCCATGCACATCAACCTGCAGGGATGCCACAGAGCACAACATTTTAAGGAGAGAGAGATTTATATGAGACATGGATCATTTTAACAATTTTCAACTCACTGATGGTACCTGCTACAGAAAAGGTGTTTGGTTTTAATTCTCACACCATACTTTTGTTGCCCTGTTTGATTGTCTATATCAGCCAGTATGTTGTTTTGAAAAATATACATATTACCCTCCAAAATGCCTTTAATATGGGCATGGCTAATTTGATCTCACAAGAAAACCTATCCAAGCCAGTGTTACTACTGGAGCTTAAATGGAGTGCATATGGCCAATACAAAACAACCCTAGTGTAGGTCTGTTTTCTGTCTGATGCAGTGCTCCCATAATTCCTCTGTGCCTCACTCCTTCCTGCCCCCAGGATGGGCCAGAATGCACTACTCTGACTATTGTGTACCAGCATAATGGTCCACACAAGGTTGTTCCCAGGGGTGAAAGTAACCTGGAGTCTTGAGCAGGGGGGCATGGACTCGACCGGAAGAGGCGGGGCCTTTAACTACCCAGGCCCTTTAAATCACCCCTGGAGCTCCCAGCTGCACAGGCAGCTGGGAGCCCCGGGGCAATTTAAAGGGCCCGGGGCTCCGGCCACCACTACCGCAGTGGAGCTCCAGGCCCTTTAAATCACTGCCAGAGCCCTGCCACCAGGGGCTCCCGCAGCAGGGCTCGGGCGGTGCTTTAAAGGGCCTGGGGCTCCGGCTGCTGCGGGGAGCCCAGGGCCCTTTAAAGTGTCAGCCTGGGGAAGCCGGTCTGGTCCGGCACAGCGTACTGGTTCTTGCTGGTACACTGTACCGGCTTACTTTCACCTCTGGTTGTTCCAAGTTGTTGCAACTCGGAGGAGCTATGAAGTTGCTCTAAGCTGTGCGCTGAGCTGGCCCCTGATATGGCGCATGAATAGACCAATGCAGAATCAGGGCTGGCAGCTGTAATACCAAGGATATTACTTTCCGTTTGAAAAAGGAACTATTTAATGTTTGATCTCAATTTCAATCAAATATACAAACAATATCTAAAGTATTTTGGTATTGCTCATTATTTCTATTGTATAGCATCTGTCACCTGCTCAATTCTCTGGCTAATTTTCCTTATTTCACCATTCTCTATATTGTATGTGCAGCAGTCATGTAAAAAATTACTGCTGCTTTCCATTTATCCCTTAGATTAACATTTTAATTCAATCAGTCTGGCTTTCTCATAACACAATACAATACTGAGATCAATCCTCCAGCACCACACTAACAATAAAATTACATTTCTAAAAACAAGATTGATTCTGTTCTTATTGTACACAGCCTCACTGGAATATGTATGAGAACTAAAAAAAAAAAAAAATACAAAGAAAAAACAAAAAAACCCATTAGTACTTCATCTACAGACCCCGATTTTTTTAATTTTAAAAATCCATGTTTATATATGTATTTAATATAGATGGTTTCATCTATCACCAAGGTAGATTTCTAGATCTCTATTTCAAATGAATGTCACACGCTAAGTTTATTATAAAAGGTCCGATGTATTAAAAAGAAAAATAAATCTCCTAGCTGAGTGGTTTATACTGTTGCCATAAATCTAACAGGGTATATTTTTAATGTGGTATTCAAAAAGAAACTACTATGTATATAGGCATGTGCATATAATTTAGATTATTGCTCCTTTACATGTATTCCCCTCTGCACCCCCCTGCCACACTTTCTCTACTGTAAATTTGGAGTAACTGTTTAAGTCACTGGAAATACTCGGCTGTAAAATCAGTGTGTGTGAGATCAGAATCAGGTCCATGGTATCCATCTAACTAATACTTTTACTGTGGTAACAAATTAACTGCTTAGGGTCCACTCCTGCTAAAACTTCCAGGCTTACTGGCTCTGGCACTTCCTAGGCTTTTAAACAGCATCTTGGAGTCTGCATCATATTAAAAAGGGTGGGTATCCAGCATGTTGGATTAGACAAGAATTCCTTTTTCTCATCATATGGAAAGATAAAAGCCTATTAGGAAGATACTCCCTATTTAAAGGGGTTAGTTCAAAGCTACGGTTGTAGAAACACATGTAGACTTCAGAGTCTGGAGTTGGGACCTGGATGGTCCCAAGAACTTGGAACAGAAGAGCAAATGAAGCAAAGAATTTATTTGTATTGTGTCTCTTCCCCCTCTCTCCTTGTGCCTCTACCTTGAGTTTAACTCCCATGGATCTTATTTTTTGCTTTGTTTGAGGGCTTCAATAGCAGGCCAAACTTTCCTATGTAGAAAGGCCTATATCTTGTGCTGGCTGGGGCCTATAGTTACTTCATAACAATGTGTTATTTTAGACCCAGATCTTGTGAATAACTCCACACTGGCTTCAGTGGGACTCTGTACGGGTACAGATGTCCACTCATGAGCAGTCACTTCCAGGATTGGGTTCCAGAAATTCCAGGTTATTCCATTTAATACAGTGGTGACTTCTAGAAATGGGTCTGAACCAAAACCAGTTATAGAAAACACCAAACTCAGGGGAAGGGAACATCCAGATTTGTATCTTAACAGCTTTGGCCCAGCTCTTCAAAGGGATACCCAATGGGAGTTAGGTGCCTAAATACATTTGAGCGCCTGGGCCTTTATGTTTAGTCTCTTCTTCTCTCATATAAGGCAAACCTAAATCCCAGTTCCAAAGACCCCTGAACTTCAGGATTGCTGGGTTTGGATCTGAACTCTGTGGCTTGAGTAAGTACACAGTAACCCAACTTAACTGTACCATGTTCTCTCCTAACTGCAATCAACTTGTGTCACCGGCAAATGAAATGCATGAATAATCTCTATCAGGAAATTGCTAGTCATCTCATTTATTAATATTAAAACAGATGCTATTTTACCACTGCCTGACACTGGACATTAATCAGTATTTTGTCAGTTAGCATGCATATTAATATCACAGCTGGGAGGGTGCTGTTGGATGGCAGTTTGTAAAATATACTATACTTTCCCACTCATCGCATGCCAGCGCTGACACACAATAAGCACTTGTATCTGGCGTCAATCATTTACTTTTTGCCACTTCAGTGCACATTTTTCCACAGATGGTATCCACCCACACTGGTACCTGAAAATACAGCAAACCGTGTTTGCATTGAAAGGAATGAAGCAGAAAAACAAGGCCATCCCATCTCCCGCTCCAGTCAATCTCTTCCTTTACAAATTAAAAGTGGCTGTAAATCAGCCTTGCAGAATTATACTTGCTCACTTGGGGTGAGTACTATATATATTTTGAAGGGTGAATAAAATGTCATCATTCTTTATCATCATCAATCATCATGTTGAAGTATGGACAAGCAGATTTTGTGCTTCGGCTGTTAAGTTTTCTGGACAATTTTGCCTCCTCTCTCCAGTGCCCTGCCCCCTTTGGAATCTAATTTCTAGTCCATGGCAATTGTTAAAATTGTTCCAAACACCTTTATACATTTTGCTCCCGGTGATACAGGACGGAATTGTGCAGCCCTTACTGAGGCAGTGCTCTCACTGAGGTCAATAAGTAAGGACTGAAGGAGATAGCCCACCATGAATAGTTGCCATACAATTGGGAATAAAATGCATAACTCTAGACAACATAACTAGGAACAATAGCTACTTGATTTAAGGCAGTTGGGAGTGGGACAGAGTAAGAAGCCAGATTCAGAGGTGGTTGCCAAAGGAATAAATTACAGGACTTTAAACACCAATTTGCCTACATTTCCACAAATGAGAAATGACCTTGCAGCCAAACAAGAGAATTCTTGATAGGAAAATATCATTTTTTTACCTGACTCTAAATTGCCTCTATGTATATGCCTCTGGTGTAAAAAGAGTTAGCAATTAAAACAGTGGTCAGAATAAGCTCTACTGTGGGAAGATCTCCACAGATCCATGCTGGGGCTCTCCTCAGGCAGAGCTCCTCCCCAGATGCGGAAAGCAGAAACATGTATGGTGCCAGCCTCCCTCACCCAGCAGCTGTTAAGTGCAGAAAAGGTTCTGTGGGGTTGCAAATGGAGCAGGAGCCTGGCGGCTCTCTATGGCACCATTCCGAGATTGTGTCAGATTTCCTATCAGAAGTTAATGCCACCAGAAGTAACATCAACCCTCTTGTGTCCTTCTGGCATATGCTACTGGGCAGCCAGAAGCCTGGTATGTCTCTCTGCACTGCAAACTAAGACCAGGCTGAGACTCAGGTTTGAGCCCAAGCCCCACCTCTGTCCACACACAAATCAATCTGATTTGCATCAGCAAGCACTGCGGAGCCAAGGCCTAGGACCCAGCTAGGAGTGTTCTTAGAGCCTGAATCCCACTGTGACTTGGGATAAGCCCTGTCATTTTTCAGAGTGGACGCAAGTCAAACCACCAACCTGAGATGGAAGGTCTGTGTAGTGCAGAAGAGATGCATTAGCACGGCTGTGAAACCCGGATCCAGCAACTGGAAACACAGTAAGTTTACAATGCAGTGTGGATGCTCAAGCATTGGATAGGAAACCATAGTCCACTTGTGAGTCCACAAGTTCGGGTCTCATAGACCCAGGCTTAGCATGCAGTGTGGACATACCCAAGGGGATCCAACAATGGCAATGCAGCTCCTGGAGCTGGGTTGCAATGGGAGCCAGTAGAGACAGGAACATCCATACAGAATGGCTCCTGTCTCTGGGGAACAATGGCGCTTCCTTGTGTGCCCAAGATCACAGGAATTAGGAGATCTCACTGTCTGTGAATTCTACAGGAGCCCAAATCCCTCACTTTGCAAGGACAATTAAAGGAAGCACTGTGAAATATGGTGTATTTCTGCTCTTTAGACTTCTTCCAACGGCTTCTCTACAGAAGAGGGAGATTTGGCCCCAAGTCCACTATGGGCTGGAATTTGCTTCCTGAACACTCAGAGTAGGTGATCTTCCCCCTTAATTTTATTTTGGAGCAAGAGAAGTGTATTCTCTGGGCTACACTGTTGCTAGGGACTTAAGCAGGTTATCATCTTACTACCGGAATACTCAATAACTTCAGCGCATCCCTATCCAAGCAGCACTTTGTAAGTCAGATACTCACATAGAGTGGCATAAGAGCAACATCAGGGCACCTTAGGGTTTGTCTACACTGCAATTAAAATCCACAACTGGCCTGTCAGCTGACTCAGGCTCGCGAGAGTTGGGTTAAGGGGTGTTTAACTGTGATGTAGACGTTCGGGCTTCGGCTGGTGCCTGGGCTCTTGAACTCCGCGAGAGTGGAGGATCTCAGAGCTTGGGCTCCAACCCAAGCATCTACATCCAGTTAAACACCCCCTTATCATGAGCCCCTTTGTCCAAGTCAGCTGACATGAGCCAGCTGCAGGTGTTTAATTGCAGTGTAGACACACCCTTCGCTTTTGAAAAAATCCAGTAATATTATGACCAAAGTGAACGATTCAATCTTACATATGGATCTATTGCAGAACACCAGAAAAATCACAATACTCAGGTCAACCAATTCACTTTCAACTGCAAATACCAACACACGTAAATATTAAATTTAGTAAATGTACAGATTTATACACCTAAGTGTTGTTCGTGTTGACAATGAAAATCTTCTCATTCTGTAGGACAAATTCCTTTAAACAGAATTTGTTTCCCCCTGCCCTGGTGAAAAGAAGTTTGGTTAATGATCTTAAGCTAATAATTTTAACAGAACCAACTATGTAATATTCATGATTCCTCTGAAATGTCCTTCACATTACAGATTTGATATTAATTTAGTTCCATGACAGTGATCACCCAGACTCATTACTTTGCTAATTAATACTTTAAAAAATGAGAAAGAGGAATTGTAAATTGAGTTTTATTTTAATTCTGAATATAAATATGAATATTATACATTAATTTTTAATATATTTGTATTTGATATTCAACTAAATAATCAGCAATACAGTAGGAGGATTTTAATCGGGAAAATAATGAAAACATATTTTATTGCAAATTTTTACTGTGTTGGACCTAAAATTCATTGTTCCTAATGTACCACAGGAACGCAACTCTGAAGTCCAGCCTTTTGTGCACATTTCTAGTAGCAGACAATAGTTAATAGCTCTATACTGTACTTTGTAACCATATATTTGAAAATAAGTATCATGCTTTATTTGCTACAATATTTTATAATTTAATGAGCTGACTAAGGACAAACCAGACAGTTCAGGTTGTATTTATGGGAGCACCGGGTTCTTCTCAGGGGCCTTTGTAGATTACCTTCCCCAGAGTTAGTCTCTACAGCACAGATGTAGACTGTGCCCTTTAATAAGGATAGATTAAATTCCATTGCTTAAGAAACTGCTTTTTCCCATCTTTACGAGCAGGTAAATGAACCACTGTACTATAATTTGTTCACTGAAGTATAAATATTAACCATGTATATAAAAGAGGCTAAAACTATATGTATACCCCAAATTTAAAAAAAAAAAGAGTAAGAGAACCAAAAAATGGTACCAAGGCTAAACAGAGTAAAAGAGGAAGTTAGAGATAAAAAGACACATTTTAAAAATTGGAAGGCAAATCCTATTGAGGAAAATAGAAAGGAGCATAAACTCAGGCAAGCCAAGTATAATTAAGCAGCCAAAAAAAGGATTTGAAGAGCAATTAGCAAAAGAGATTAGAACTAAACAGCAATTTTTTTTAAAGTACATCAGAAGCAGGAAGCTTGCCAAACAATCAGTGGGGACCTTGAGTGATCAAGGTGCTAAAGGAGCACTCAAGGAAGACAAGGCTATTGCAGAGAAGCTAAATTCTTTGCATTGCTCTTCACTGCAGAGGATGTAAGCAAGAGTCCCATACTTGAGTCATTGTTTTTAGGTGACAAATCTGAGGAACTGTCCCAGTCTGAGGTCAACAGAGGAGCTTTTGGAACAAACTGATACATTAAACAGTAATAACTCACCAGCACCAGATGATATTAACTCAAGAGTTCTGAAGGAACTCAGATATGACATTGCAGAACTATTATCTTTGGTATGTAATCTATCACTTAAATCAGCCTCTGTACCAGATAATTGGCAAATAGCTAATGTAACACCAATCTTAAAAAAAAACTACAATAAAGAACAGAATTATCAGACACATAGACGAACACGATAAATTGGGAAAGAGTCAGCATGGCTTGTAAAGGGAAATCATGCCTCACCAATCTATTAGAATTCTTTGAGGGGGTCAACAAACATGTGGACAAGGGTGATTCATTGGATATAATGCATTTGGGGTTTCAGAAAGCCTTTAACAAGGTCCCTCACCAAAGGCTCTTAAGCAAAGTAGGCAGTGACAGGATAAGAGGGAAGGTCCTCTCATGAATCAGTAACTGGTTAAAAGACAGGAAACAAAGGGTAGAAATAAATGATCAGTTTTCACAGTGGAGAGAGGTAAATAGCGGGGTCTGTACTGGGACCAATGATGTTCAACACATTCATAAATGATCTGGAAAAAGGGATAAACAGTGAGGAGACAAAGTTTACTGAAATTGTGGAAAAGCAGCATCACTTGCCCCATAACCTCAGCCATGCAGAACACAATGCCATCCACAGCCTCAGGAACAACTCTGACATCATAATCAAAAAGGCTGATAAAGGAGGTGCTATCGTCATCATGAATAGGTCACAATATGAACGAGAGGCTGCTAGGCAGCTCTCTAACTCCACATTCTACAGTCCATTATCCTCTGATCCCACTGAGAGTTCCCAAAAGAAACTACCCCATCTGCTCAAGAAATTCCTTGAAAAAGCACAAGACCAACTCTGCACAGACACACCCCCTAGAACCCGACCAGGGTATTCTATCTGCTACCCAAGATCCATAAACCTGGAAACCCTGGATGCCCCATCATCTCAGGCATTGGCACCCTGACAGCAGGATTGTCTGGCTATGTAGACTCTCTCCTCAGGCCCTACGCTACCAGCACTCCGAGCTATCTTTGAAACACCACTGACTTCCTGAGGATACTACAATCCATTGGTGATGTTCCAGAAAACACCATCCTGACCACTATGGATGTAGAAGCCCTCTACACCAACATTCCACATAAAGATGGACAAGCCGTCAGGAACAGTATCCCCAGTAATATCACGGCAAACCTGGTGGCTGAACTTTGTGACTTTGTCCTCACCCACAACTATTTCACATTTGCGGACAATGTATACCTTCAAGTCAGCGGCACTGCTATGGGTACCAGCATGGCCACACAGCATGCCAACATTTTTATGGCTGACTTAGAGCAATGCTTCCTCAGCTCTCGTCCTCTAACGACCCTACGTTACTTGCACTACGTTGATGACATCTTCAACAGCTGGACCCATGGAAAAGAAGCCCTTGAGGAATTCCACCATGATTTCAACAATTTCCATCCCACCATCAACCTCAGCCTGGACCAGTCCACACAAGAGATCCACTTCCTGGACACTGCAGTGCTAATAAGCGATGGTCACAAAACCACCACCCTATACTGGAAACCTACTGACTGCTATACTTACCTACATGCCTCCAGCTTTCATCCAGACCACACCACACGGTCCATTGTCTACAGCCAAGCTCTAAGATACAACTGCATTTACTCCAACCCCTCAGACAAACACCTACAAGATCTCTATCAAGCGTTCTTAAAACTACAATACCCACCTGCTGAAGTGGAGAAACACATTGACAGAGCCAGAAGAGGACCCAGAAGTCACCTACTACAGGACAGGCCCAACAAAGAAAATAACAGAATGCCACTAGCCACCACCTTCAGCCCCCCAACTAAAACCTCTTCAACGGATCATCAAGGATCTACAAACTATCCTGAAGGACGATCTCTCAATCTCACAGATCTTGGGAGGCCAGTCCTCGCTTACAGACAACCCCCCAACCTGAAGCAAATACTCACCAGCAACCACACACCACCCAACAAAAACACTAACCCAGGAACCTATCTTTGCAACAAAGCCCGTTGCCAACTCTGTCCACATATCTATTCAAGGGACACCACCACAGGGCCTAATCACATCAGCCACACTATCAGAGGCTCGTTCACCTGCACATCTACCAATGTGATCTATGCCATCATGTGCCAGCAATGCCCTTCTGCCATGTACATTGGCCAGACCGGACAGTCTCTACACAAAAGAATAAATGGACACAAATCAGACATCAAGAACTATAACATTCAAAAACCAGTCAGAGAACACTTCAACTTCCCTGGACACTCCATTACGGACCTAAAAGTCACAATTCTTCAACAAAAAAACTTAAAAAAACAGACTCCAAAGAGAAACAGCAGAACGGGAATTAATCTGCAAACTGGACACCATTAACTTAGGCTTGAATAAAGACTGGGAGTGGATGAGTCATTACACTAACTAAAAACTATTTCCCCATGCTAATTTTCCCCCTACTGTTACTCACACCTTCTTGTCAACTGTTTGAAATGGGCCATCCTGATTATCACTGCAAATTTTTTTTCTCCTGCTGATAATAGCCCACCTTAATCGATTGGTCTCGTTAAGAGTTGGTATGGCAACCCCCATTTTTTCATGTTCTCTGTATATCTATCTATATATCTTCCTACTGTACTTCCCACTGCATTCATCTGATAAAGTGGGCTTTAGCCCATGAAAGCTTATGCTTAAATAAATTTGTTAGTCTCTAAGCTGCCACAAGTACTCGTCGTTCTTTCTGCTGATACAGACTAACATGGCTACCACTCTGAAATCAGACAACACAAAATTACTCAACACAGTTAAGTCCAAAGCTGACTGTGAAGAGTTACAAAGGGATCTCACAAAACTAAGTGACTGGGCAACATAAAGGCAGAAGAAATTCAGTGTTGATAAATGCAAAGTAATGCACACTGGAAAACATAATCCCAACTATACAAACAAAATGATGGGGTCTGAATTAGCTGTTACCACTCAAGAAAGAGATCTTGGAGTCATTGTGGATGGTTCTCTGAAAATATCCATGCAGTGTGCAGTAGCAGTCAAAAAAGCTAACAATGTTAGGAACCATTAGGCTAGGAATAGATAGTAAGACAGAAAATATCATAATGCCACCGTATTAATCCACAGTATGCTCATACCTCAAATACTGTGTGTAGTTCTGGTCACCCCATCTCAAAAAACGTATATTAGAACTGGAAAAAGTAAGGAAACAAAAATGATTAGGGGTATGGAATCCCATATGAGGAGAGATTAAAAAGACTGGGACTGTTCAGCTTGCAAAAAAAGAGAGAGCTAAGGGGGGATCTGAGAGAGATCTATAAAATCATGAATAGTGTGGAGAATGTGAACAGAGAAGTGTTAGCTACCCCTTCCCATAATACAAGAACCAGAGGTCACCCAATGAAATTAATAAGCAGTAGGTTTAAAGCCAACATAAGGAACTACTACTTCACATATGCACAGTCAACTTGTGGAACTCATTGCCAGAGGATGTTGTGAAGGCCAAAAGTATAACTGGGTTCAACGAAGAATTAGATAAATTCATGGACGATAGGTCCATCAATGGCTATTAGCCATGATGGTCAGGGACATAACCCCATGCTCTTGGTGTGCCTAAACCTCCGACTGCCAGAAGCCGGGACTGAATCATTTGATGATTGCCCTGTTCTGTTTATTCCCTTTGAAGCATCTGGCACCAGCCACTGCCAGAAGACCGGATACTGGATAGATGGGCCATTGGTCTGACACAATATGGCCATTCTTATGTTCTTATATAAACAGTAGTAAATATTATAGTGTCTTATAATTTAATATTATGCCACTTTGTTACAGTACACTGATTCTTATGAACATTTTACACACAGTCATAGTGAAGATGTTAAGCTCTCTGGACCAGGGACTGCCCTTCTTTTTTCCCATCTACATGCATGTACCCCAACAAACAAACCTCAAAGGGGTTGCCTTGCTTTACACTGAATTAAAGTGGTACACAGATTTATGACTTATAAATTCATAGGGATCGCTTCACTTACCACCAGAATGCAACCACTTCTGGGTTAGGACCTGGCAGCCATCATAATGATGCCAGGAACTTTACAGTTTTAGAGTAGGAAGTGAAGAAGGTCTTATCCAATTGAACTGGGAGGAAACTCAAGTAGGGGGAGTGTAATGGAAGTTGTTTATGTCTGATATCCGTAGTATCGCATCTCATCTGATGCCTTCCTTGAAGAGCTCCTTGTGAAATTTGGGAGCTCTGGTAGGAACAGCTCAAGTTACAGTCACTAATGTTCTGTTAGAAATACATAAAGATTCTCACCACGTACAATTTGGTGTTGACAATATGGTAAAGATCCTGTCAATAAGCTGCTACTTCTTCATGGTCAGCACAAATGCAAGGTCATGAATGGTCATTTTTAATGCTCAAAAGAATTAAAACAAAAGAAACTCTACCTCCATGATACAATGAGCCAACCCATCTCTGTAATCTTGCTTTCCTTGCCACTGAAAGTCATTTTACCGATAAACTAGACTTCAGTGAAGTCAGTGAGTTGGCAGCAGAAAATTCTATGAAGTACCCACTAGTTCAGATGGGGAGTGAGCGATGAAAAGTTGTACTGAATCCCTTCCCCTTGTTGCATATGAGCACTGAATGTGGCCGAAAATAAACTGTACTTGTGAAATGGCTCAATATCAATTTTTGTAGCAAGTTACCTCTCATTGAACTTACACCTGTTACCAAACTTTCTAACACTAGCCAGTTTCACTGACAAAAGTCTGAGTGCTGCGTCTTTCACCTGCAAACGAAATTTGCATGCACAAGATAGCTAATAGCAAGATTAACCATCCATTTTACATGTGCAAATTCAGATTTTGTGGGGGTAATATAGGTAGCCAGTTTTCCAGATGCGTAGGGCTTACATGTCAGGGGAACTGGGATCTTAATTTTGGTTTCATAAATAGTTCAGTTTAGAAACTAGTCAAACTGTCAGAGCTTCCCTCCTTCTATAATGAAAAATCCCTTCAGAGGAAGATTGAAACTAATATTTTCCAGATTAATTTCATGCCAATTATTGCATTAGTTTTAGCTGATAAATATTCAAAGGCTAAAAGACACCAACAAGATGGATTAATTCTTCCACTGTATGAACAAAAACATTTAATATTTTATATAACAGAATTAAATGCTGTTTGTTGTTTCTTGAACCAGATCCTGGGACATGTTAATTAATTGCTTCTAGAGGACCGTAGACATGTTTCTTGGAAACAAAATTAAAGATTTCAATATTTATCTCCAATGTTCAGCCTGGTTAGCAAATAATGCTTCCAACATACATCTTACCTGCAGAAATCTGGTGGCACCATGCCATAAACATTTATCCTGTCACAGAGTTCTAATGCGATAGTCATCGTGAACCATCCTGTGCTAAGCCAAGTGTTGGATATCTTCCTAAAAGTAAAAACATAATTAAGTTTCCAGGGTGACAAATAATTCTTGAAACATCTAAAGTAATTTCTGGGCAGTTTTCTCCATTTTTGTGAAAGGTTATGAAAACTGGGCAACCAACACCTCTTTTGCTGTCATTAATTTTGGGCACAGAAACATTAATGTTTTTGTGACATTTACCTTAGGCAACTGTAGCCTCCAAGCCTGTGTTTATATTCGGATACTAGTTAACTACCAGAAAAATACCCTGTATCGATAATTGCTTAATGGAAACCATCACCCAACTGCATGGCGACACAGGATGCCATTTAGAGCCTAATGCTGGTCCCATTGTGTATGTCTACATAGCCTGCGGCAGCAAGCCTCCCAGCTCGGGGCTTGCACTAGTGCTGTAAAAATAGCTGTGTAGACAGTGCTTTGAAGTTGTGGCTATGGGACTCGAGCACGTTCCCACCCAAGCAATTTCAAAGCACTTTCTGCACAGCAATTTTTAGCGCTAGCCCAGATCGGTTGACCCCAGAGACTCACTGCCGAGAGCTGTATAGATATACACAGAATTTCAGTGGGACCAGGATTTGATCCCAAGAGCTCAATCCAGCCAAAACGAGCTTTTGCAAGTGCTGGTCTGTGGAGGTGCCTCAGCTACTCTGTGTTCCATACCTGAGAATTCTAATTGTGATTCTTAGCAGGGAGTCTCCTTTCTTCAATGACTAAAGCCATTGCCATCCATTAGCCGTAACATGACAACTCTTGCACAAGATCAGAGACTCTGATTCCACCAAGTCTGAGTTTCATTAATGGCATCTGGCATCTCTGAACAACAATGTGGGATTCCATTTGAGGAGTAACCCAGATATCCTAGTGTGCCTGGCTCCTTTCTGGCTAACTGAACATCTGTAAACTGGGGACAGTCTTTAAAAGGGGCGTACCTGATTCCATTCTTGGGTGTTTATGTGACCTACAGGTTCATTACTGAGGCTTCCAAGGAACCATGTATGCCATCTATTAATCTCCACCCCTTACTACTGATAAGGAGGCCAATGGCTAGCATAAATTAGTCTACTTGACTCACCTCAGGAATGGACCTGTCCGCTATGGGAGAACAGTAAAGACAGCAGCACCAATCTGACCTTTAATTTCTCTGTGCCTTGGGTCCACATCTGTAAAATGGAGATAGTAATACTTCCTTTTTCCTACCCTATGTTCTGCCATGTCTATTTACAGTGTAAGCTCTTTGGGGCAGGGACTGGTTTCTCACTGTGTGTATATGCAGCACCTAGCACAATGGGGCCCTAATCTCAGTTGGGGGTCTGTAGGCACTATTGCAATACAAATAATAATTTTCCAGCTCAAAGGTGGATAAGGACCCAAGGAGGAGAATTTGTTTGCATGCCACAGAAGTGAGAGATTTGGGGAGGAATAGATTGTTCTCAACAGACAAGATTCCCCCAAGTCTAGGGTTTGCACAGCCCAGAAAACCCAGGGCATCTGTCAGAAGGGTCTGGCCCTTTTCAGTTAGACAATTATTTTGTTAGTTACTGTAACTCTCAAGGTTTCAATAAATAGGAAAAATAAAGGAATTTAAACAAACTTTAAACACAAGACAATCAATGAGCATGAAGAATTTAAATCTGAAAACCTGTTCAAGTACCACTGTTAATGCTTCCATCTCTCTAAATGCCACCTCTGCAGTATTACAGTATAGAAACAGGGTTACATTGTCTTGCCTTTTCATAAAAGATTTTAACAAGAGTCCAACAAAAGAATATCTACTGTTTTTACTCTTAATCAGCTGTAATGAAAGAATACGAAGAGCTGTCATGTGCTTATTAGGGGAATTATCAGATATTCTTTTTTATGATGAACTAACACATTGTGCTGATAATTCTGTAGTGCACACTAAATTACAATTAAAGGCCTTTCTGCTCCACCAAAATCTCATTTATAATCTCTGTGGAAATACTCTTCCTGAAGTTATTTCATTTACGCTTCCTTTATCTAATTACTGTAATATTGGTTCTGAATCATATTTTCTTAATGTACCCTTATTCAATTACAAAGTTATTTTCAAGTACAGTTACTTTGTAATATCAAAGTATATTGCTCTGCAGCCTCTGTCATCTGCCATACTATTTCATTGGTGACATTTTCTGAAGGTTCTCCTTCAGTTTTAAAAATCAGTCCTTTTTTTATAAATCACAATACATCCAATTATCCTTTTTCTCATAATACTAAAGACAGAAATGGATGGCTTGATTATTGCTTCCTTGCAATCAGATTTCTCCCCCTTTGTTTTTTGCAGTCAATAACTCAGTAGTACTCAATAGGAAAAAAAAAAGCACACTGAGTAGAGAACATTCTGGGTTACACAGTGTTCTGTTCCTGCAACCACAGCTCTGTAATTGTCTTTTTCTCTACAAATTCCTTCCTGCCTATGTTTCCTTTCATATTCCTTTCTCCTTCATTTGTGCTGCCTTTTCATTTATTTTCATCTCTTGTTTTAATCTTCTTAGTCCTTCAAGTAGGTCAAAAGTGTCCTCTAAAGGAGCATTTCTTGTACAGGGCATGCGCGCCTTCTTATTACCAACAGAACTTGCTTGTAAGACCAAATGCTACAAGGATCCCGGTGCCCTTGGTTCCCACTGGGAGCTGAACGTGCCCAGAACTGGGCTCACAATAAACTCAGCTATAGGGTAATTAAAGGACAAAATTCCTTCAGGTTTTCACTTGTCCTACAGGACAAGACCATGCTCTGAGCAGATGTGACTGCAGAGGTGTAAAAAGCCCTCACTCTGTGCACACACAGAGCCTGCTCAGATCCCTGCTGTGTGCCTGATATCCCCACTGCAAGTGAGGAGGCATGATTCCACCCTCCCACATGTGTAGCCAGCAGAGCTGGCCAGATAGCAGGGCAGGAAGTAGCCTGCGTCTCAAAAAGGGGTGCTGCATCTTACCTTCTCTAGAGCAAGAGGGGGCCAGGGGAGGTATTGTGACTGGGAGAATACAGCACTGCACTGCCCTATAGGCAGAGCCTGAGCCTAAATGCCCCATCTAGCCCACACTGAAGCCTCATTATACTTACTGTTAAGTTTCACTCCGCTGTATACTGGGGATGCAGCTAATTCCACACACCCTCCAAAAAAAGTATTAAATGCTCAATTCCCTGGGGATTGTCAGCTTCCCCTTCTTCTCTGCTCTGGCTGAGCAAACTAAGAGAGGGAAGAGTTTTTTCTTTGCTGGTAGAGCACCTCCCCCAGCTGTCGTTTCCCTCTGCAATTACAGTGAATGAAGAGAGGCCCTGCCACCACTTCGAACCGAGAGAGGATCTTTAACAAGTAGGCCTAGACATAATTACCTTATGCTTATACCGGCAATACTGGTCCATACCTCCAGAGCCACTGAGGATTCCCTGATGACAGTGGAGCCAGTGTAGGAGGGGCAAGATTTAGGGGGCAGTACTGCACACCCTGTGCAGAGCCCTAGCCTAGGTGGGACTCTTAGGTAGCAATGCACAAAGTAGGCTGGGGCCAGAGGATACAGTGTATCTTGGTTGCAGTGGTCCTTTACCTTACAGTGTGGGCTTCTAAAAGGTAGGGACAGCTACCTATCATTATTATTTATTATCTGTGTTGCAGTAACACCTAGGCACCCCAGTCATGGAACCATGCCCCCATTCTGCTAGGTGCTGTACAAACACAGAACCAAAAGACGGTTCCTTCAACCAATCAGGAGCAATAATCTGCTATGGAGTGACTCTGCCTCGCCCCGCCCTGCAGCCTGGAAGACAGGACACATCTGCTGTGGTTGCCCAGTACTAAAACCAGCTGTATGGGCTGGACTCTGTAGTAAGTTTCGAGGTGGGGAAAACTGTTCACAGTGACTTACTGCACTGTGTACTCACCTCTTCGTTTGTATTGAAGTGGGGACCGTGTACCATTTTTACTGCTGCATATTTAATATGTACAAATATAATGAGTTAATAAAAATAAAAACAAATGTATTTTTCTTGAGAAAGTCCTTGGCTTAAAAGCCCATTTACCTACATAATGCACAAAAACACTCCAGTCGTGCAGTGGTCACTTATTAAAAATTTCATTTAAAGATCAGTCTATACGTTACAGATGGTCTCATAAAGATCTAACTATCATAACAATTTCTTTTTTCTCAGCTGTAAATGGCAGATGAACTGTCCAGAAGCACCTAATATATGAAAAAAGTGTGTATTTGTTTTACAGGAAGCTTTACAGCAGCAATGTTGAAGAATGCTTAAATTCAATAAGTAGCCATTATAATTCACAAAACAGTAGCATTTCCTCCATAAGAAAGTAAAACCTATCAATTCTGATTTTTCAAAACCAGTAAAAAACTGCTTTCAGGTTTATTACCCCAAAGTGAGATGTAAAACGCAGTGTCCATCTCCTGGCTGTTTCTTTCTGCAATTCCCTTGCTTGATTGTATTCAACACACACATTTTTAGTGTTATAAGTTAATGGAAAAATATTCAATACAAATTATTTTGATGCACATTTTTGATTTAAGTTACAAAGGCTAAGTGTCATTTAGCACATAAAATCATATTACAACCACATTTAAGGGGCATGATGTTCCCTCTGAGTTAATCTGAAGCTGATGAGTGTAAATGCCATTATTCTGCAGCTATGGAAATTTCCCCAAATGTACCCACATAAAACTTCCTCACCTGTCTTTGCCAGTTTCCCGTTTGAAGAGGTCATCAAATTGAAGCATCTTGTGCCGAGAAACCATATATACTTTTAATTGAGGTAGTATCTGATTCATCAATTGCAGATTATTATAAACCAAACCTTTTCCATCTCTTCTCATATAGCTGCTGGGACCCCAGAAGATAAACACAGTACCTTGACTCATATTTAACAGTTCATTGCGGTTTCGCAGAATTCTCTGGATACTAGAATGTGCAATGACTCGAAGGCTAGTTTTGTTTCCAACATCTTTTCCATAACCTTGAGTGGGTGCATCGTTCATTCGTATTACACACTCAGTCTGGTCAATTCTGTTGCCTTGTTTGCTTCCCAAGAGGTGTCCAGAACTGGTTACCAGTGCACAACTCTTGCAGTGCATTTTCAAAGGCTGCAAAGAAATAAACCCTTCAAGATTAACTGCAATCACTTCTTCATCCACTAGGCAATAAAATAATTATTACTAATTAATTTACTCATATATTGCACCTTTTAGTACAAGGATCTCAGCGTGCTTTCCAAACACCCTGCTGGGTAGGTAAATGTTTTCTATTAACATTTTCATGATTCTATTACTTAAAACATTGCTTTGGTGAATGGAAATAATATTTTAATCAGGTTTCTCTTGTGCCAAATGTCAGCAAATTGTCTCCCTTGGATTGTCATCTGCAGCATTAATGTTATACAGGTAACAGTTCAGCATGTAAGTACACTCGTTTTAAACAAAATCACTGTCAAGGTTATCGTAGTGCTTTATCAATACATTTCTTTGTCTTTAATGCATACACATATTTTACAATCGCACTGATAACTAGTGGTTTGCACTTTTTCTAGATCGTCTGTCAAGTCATCTTCAAAAGATACACAGTAACAGGAGATGGAGTACATCTATACAATGTGTGTTTACAAGGCAATGGAAGAGTGGAAAACCACAAACTTCCATGAAAATAAGCCAGGTTATTAAAAGATGTATAAACTATCATAATCAATCTGTAAATACATCTTATCCCATTGTTTAACAGGAGAATGAAGAAAAAGAAAGAAGGAAAGTTAAAGATAATCAAATACGCAGTGTGCAGCAAGGTGCAGTGAGTTCTCAGTGATGATATACTGAACTAAGATGACAGGACTGTTTCATGATGTGGCCCTTCAATAGGCTCCTGTGGAATGATGATATCTTGCAGCATTGTTCATGATTTGTTAAACAGGTCTAGATAGTCTTTCCTTGATTAAGGAGAATGCAGTAGCCTACATGTCTCCTTCCATTTGCTGTGCTGGCCTGAGCTGGATTTGACCCTACATTTCCAAAGAGCATAGTGCTGGCCTGAAGTACTTTATCATATCCCTCTGTCTCTCCAAGAAAACTGAGGTTACTTGCATTGTTTGCGCTCACCATTCCAAGTTCCCCTCTGGGGATAAGGATGTTTTTGACCAGAGACCTTGTCTATGGATCATCCTCTCTGAGGACATCCATCAGATTTCTAAGGTTCAAAGCTAAGTCTTTCTATTTAGGTCAGCACAACATTGTACTGTCTATTGTGCACCAGCTCTTCCTTTCTGGTTTTAGTTCTTTTGCACTGTTCTCTTAGTAAGAGTTTCTGGTTCTTGTAGGCACTGGGCACAGTTTTGTTTTAAACTTTGTTTAAAATTTATACTACGTCTCAGATTCTGTACTCAGAAATGAGCATTCTAGAAATCAGTAAATAAATTCTATTAAGTAACTGTACCTGATTTTTGCAAGAGATATGCAAATTCTCTATGTACTAAATTATCAACTAGCACTATCTCCAACAGTCACTGTTACAAATGCAGTGACATTAGAAATGTCTCAGAAAATGAAGAAATTTTGAATGATGATAGCAAAATTTCCTACAGTAAGTTGTACCAATAAAATAATAACTTTGTTAACTGTAATGTTACATTTTACAGCTGTACATGAGAAGATGAACCAAGCACTGAATCATTAACCAGAGTGACAGCTGTTGTGTCATAGTAAAGAGAGCAACTGAGTTTCTGTTATAAACCTGATTTCAGCCTGACCTTCTATGTATATTGTTCTCAAAACATGTAAATTAGCTCTTTTTTTCTATAAAATCTGAAGCAAGTCTGACAACTTGTTCCTGAACTATGAGACCCTAAACTAGAGCTGTTAAGCACAAGTCCAGACGTATTCTAATGATATTTGTCTGTTTCCCACTTTATACCAAAAAAGGCAAGTTAACTGACTTGCATGGATTCCCTTAGCTGAGATCTAGTGCCCCGGAGCAAAATGTAGTTGATTAAATTCAAATTACCAGAGCAATTAACATTGTCTTTAGTAACACTGCTAAGGAATATCAGTTCTGGTGACCTTAGTGCACAGCTCATCACAACAAATGCTGAAGACCTAAGCTGGCTGTGTTTAACAAACTAGTCTCTAGTCCCTTTCCTTATGCAGATAGAGCTCACACCGCATGACTCCGTGACTTGGAAGGTTTGTCAACAGAAATGAGACTCTGTCCTTACAAAAGGCATGCAAGGGGCTGAGGACCCTCATACATTCTGTTACAGGTTTGTGAAGGCAAAGGGGAGAACGCAAAGAGCATGGTCAGCTTCCTGAGCTGGGGCTGAGGAGACTTGATGGGGGCTTCTCCCTTCCTGCAGGAAGTGGGAAACACCCCCACTGATCTCCTCCCCTTGCCCCTCAAGCTCCACTCCCACTTCGTGGACCTCAAGAGGTTCTTTGATCATACTCTGTGGTTCCTCTCTGATGAACAACAGGAGGTTCCTCAGGTAGAGGTGGCAGTGAAGATGCTAGTGCACCCCACAATGACTCTTACATGCAAGCTGCCCATGAGCACCTTCCATACCTGGACTCCTCCTTCGACTGGCAGGCTGTACCTCCAAATCATGAGGTTTCTAGGGGGTGGAGTGCAGGAGAGAGGACACAGGTGCATGAAGACCTGAGAGGCAACAGGTCTCTGGCTGGACCTAATGAGGGGGAGAACAGGGCCTACGGGAGAAATGAGGATTAGGTGAGGCGTAGATGTTTGGGGGAGGGAGTGCTGCCAGGAGCACAGGATCCTGGTGAGCAGAGGGATACTCAAGAGCAGGAGGAGAAGTCAAGCAGGAAGCATTAGAATTAGCATTTCAGTGCCTTTTTCACCCAACAAGCCACCTGTGGTTCATCAGCAGGAAATCGCATTGCTGTAAACAACAGGAGATTCATCTGTTGCATAAGCCAGGGAAAGTACTTTCCCCTTCCTTCCTTCTGCAGTGCTAAACTCTCCTGCCTCACCCTCACTGCTCCTTGCAGCCCCCTCCCCAAAAGCCATGAGCATAAATCCACTCTCCCCAAAGCTCCCTGTAGCCCCTTTCCCTTACAGTCACCCCATAGGTCTTAGGGCTCATGATGGACCCACAAACCTCGAGGCCTGTGAGGGGAGGAGTTCAGGGACCCTAACAATCATAAGGATTATAAAGGCTTGTGAGATTCCTCACCAGACCACATGCCTCTCCCAGCAGTTGATTCCCATACTCTTGCGCACCTTATAAGGCGTATGAGAGAGGCTCCCCTCTCAAGACTCACAGAAGGTGTAGATTAGTGAGGGTCCCCTCCTGCAAGCTTCAGGAAGCCAGGGTGACAAAGCTCCCCTACCCCCTTACCTACCTCTTCCATTCCCCAGTCCAATGACCAAGCCAAGGAAATCCCCCTCAAAACCCTTATTAAGATGGAGTTACGGTTACAGGCACATATCAGTGGTCTGACATAACAGTGCTTTTCAAAAATGGTAAAATGAAAAAACAAAATACAGTAACTCCTCACTTAACGTCCTCCTGCTTAACGTTGTTTCAAAGTTACGTTGCTGCTCAATTAGGGAACGTGCTCATTTAAAGTTGTGCAATGCTCCCTTATAACGTCGTTAGGCTGCCTGCTCTGTCCACCGCTTGTAAGATTTTGTAGAAGAGCAGCGACTTTACAAGGGAGCATTGCACAAGTTCCTCTTCTCTGCCTCCTCCTCCTCCCTCCCAGCACTTCCCCCACCGCCCAGTGCTTCGGACTTTCGGGGCGGGGGGGGGGGGGGGAGGGAAGGAGCGAGGATGCAGCGTGCTCTGGAGAGGAGTTGGAGTGGGAGTGGGAAGAGACGGGCCTGGAGCATCCCCTGGCAAAGTCGGTGCCTGTTCTTCTCCGGGTAAGCTGCCAGTGCTACAGCAGGGAAGGTGCTTCCTAGCGTCCTTGCCTGCAGCGGGCTATGCCTGTGTGGGGTAAGCCAGGGGCACTTCCAAACCACAGTACAGTACAGTATATAATGCCTTTTGTCTGCCCCCCCCAAAAAAAATTTCCTTGGAACCTAAACCCTGCATTTACATTAAATCTTATGGAAAAATTGGATTCGTTTAACATCGTTTCACTTAAAGTTGCATTTTTCAGGAACATAACTACAACGTTAAGCGAGGAGTTACTGTAACCCACCACCATCCACACAAGCTGCCCCAAGATTAGAATGCCAGGAACTGCAAAGTCAAAGTTACACGTCTCAAGCCAGGCACCCAAACTACCTGCATCCCCAGCAGTGCCCTAATAGATAGCCTTATCTATCCAGGTCTACCATAGCCAGCCAGTTACTTTTGATCACAGACCATAAAAGCTAGATTGTCTTAATTGTAACTGTACAGAGCCAGATTCTGCCACCCTTTCTCACAATGAGTAGCCTCACTGAAAATCAGTGGGTCTATAGTATATCCCCATTTATCTGAAATCCTATTATTTGAAACCCTGCATCATCTGAATCCCTTCCTTGTCCCTCAGCATGAGACACATGCTGCAGAGGGCAGCTCTCTCATGGTGGGGGACAAGAAAGGGACTCAGATAATGTGGAAGTTTGGATAACAGAGCAGAGACCCCCGAGGGGCATTGCTAGAAGGACGACAACGTCAAGCTCCCGGATGCAGGGGAGGAAATCCTGCTACTGAATGGCTCCTGCCCTCTCAATTATCCAAACTCATGATTATCCAAATAAAATCCATGTCCATCTCCCCCAAGCTATTCGGATAATCAGGAATATACTGTATTTGTGGCGCAACATACTACTCAATGTAAGTAAAGGTGGCATTGTGGCTGGGCTAATTCACAGCTTCCTTTATGGCCACCTACAACGTGCACAAACACACACAGACACTTTTATTATTATTTACAGATTCCAACATGCTAAAGCAGGGGTGGGCAAAATTTTTGGCCCTAGTGCCACATGGGGTATAGAAACTGTATGGAGAGCTGGGTAGGGAAGGCTGGGGGAGGCTATGCGTCCCCAAACAGTGAGGCGTGGCCTGGCCCCTGCCCCCTATCCAACCCCCACCTGTTCCCCACCCCTGACTGCCCCCCGGGACTCCTGCATCCTATCCAAACATCCCTGCTCTCTGCCCCCTGACCATCCCCCCGCAACACCCATCCCCTATCCAATCACCCCTGCTCCCCAGCTCCTGACCACTCCCGAGACCCCCACCCTTCTCCAATATCCCCTGCTCCTCACTCCCTGACCTTCCCCCTGGAGCCCCCCACCCCCTGTCCAACCCTCTCTGCTCTCCCCGCCCCACGTTACCTGTGGGGTGGGGGAAAGGGGGGCTCAGTCCTTTCCCTGTGCGTTTCTCCTGCTTGTCTGGGCTTGGCTGCTAGGGACAGGGGCCAAGCATGCTGGGGGTGGAGGAGGGCCCTGGCTTGCTCCGCCCCTGTCCCCGGCAGCAGGGCCCAAGCCCCTTGACCGCCACCCCCCCCCCAACTCTCCCAGCTCCTCGCCTCCCCCGGAACTCCCCCTGCTCCCCACTCCCTGACCGCGCTGCCCTGGAGCACGAGGGCACTATAGCCATGCCGCCTGACCGGACCTGCAGCCACGCTGCCCAGGCGCTGGGGTAAGTGTGACTGCGAGGGAGGGAGGGGAGCAGAAGAGGAGGGGACAGGGGCTAGTCTCCGCCCCGCTCACCAGGCTGCCGGAAAGTTGGGCTGGCTCCTCCGCAAGCCTGTCCTGACCCCGCTCCCTGGCAGGAGATCAGGGGCCAGAGGGAAGGGTCCTGCAAGCCGGATGTGGCCCGCGGGCCATAGTTTGCCCCCGTCTGTGCTAAAGGCATCCACACCTCAAGTAAGGGCCTGATCCTGCAACCCACTAAGTGAATTCAGGCCCAGACACTGCAAGGTGTTTGGGCAGCCGGAAATGGCCCACCTTGATTATCATACACATTGTAAGGAGAGCGATCACTTTAGATAAGCTATTACCAGCAGGAGAGTGGGTTTGTGGGGGGGTGGGGAGAAAACCTGGATTTGTGCTGGAAATGGCCCAACTTGATTATCATACACATTGTAAGGAGAGTGATCACTTCACATAAGCTATTACCAGCAGGAGAGTGGGGTGGAGGGAGAGAAAACCTTTTGTAGTGGTAAACACCCATTTTTTCATGGTTTGTGTGTATAAAAAGATCTTCTGTAGTTTCCACAGTATGCATCCGATGAAGTGAGCTGTAGCTCACGAAAGCTTATGCTCAAATAAATTGGTTAGTCTCTAAGGTGCCACAAGTCCTCCTTTTCTTTTTGCGAAATACCTTTGAGGATCTAGGCCTCAGTGCCTCACAGGAGTGCTCAGCGCCCCATGAGATTTGGCCCTGTGGCAGCCAATTATCCAGGTCATTACACAGGTCTCCAAACATAAATCTCATATTCCTATTAACGTACTTGCACAAAAAGAGCAGAAGTTAGTGTGGTGACATTATTATTACAGTTAATACAGAGACATGTACGTATGAAAAACGTTATAAAAGCAATGTTCTGTGGTGCACACCTTTGACATGGTACAGGCTAGGAAGGAAGACGGAGGCTGGCATTAATATGGAGCAGAGTTAGGATAGTTTGGGACATCCTTGGTTTCTAACAATTGAGGGTTTATTTATTTACTTATTTCCTCTTCCATTCTTGGAAAGTAATATCCTCTGAAACAGCATATAACTGACTGCAATCTCAGCTTCATCTTAATGAAGATTTGTGTGTGGAAACAGCCACTGAGGAATGACTTTTTTTTAATTAAGATAATCTTAACAAAAAACCAAAATAATCTTTTCAACAGCATTACTAAAAAAATTAAACAATTTGTGTAGTGGTATTTCCAATGAGTGTTATAGTCTCATTTTTCACACAGAGCTAAGTCCATTTTCATTCACACAAATGCATTACTAAAATCCTGAGGGACCTAATGATATGGGTAGAAATATTCATGCCTTTGTGAGTCAGGTTCCTAATGAGTATTTACATGCGTTTTCCTTCAAGCACTCGTCTGCCACTTTGATGAATTACGTACCAGAAGGCACAAAGGTGAACTAGTTGCTCCAGCATCATGCATGGGAAAGCAAGATGAACTGCTAATGAGGTTAAAGGAAATGTAGTCAGCACCAATGTTAATTCACATACTTTTGAATATCCACATAGCAAGGCATTTTCACCTAAAACAATTTCTGCTGGTTTCTTGCCTACTGAGCTACAACTTATTAGTTTCTTTAGAAAGCCTGCCAAAGAACCCATCAATTGCAAGGAAACAAGGACAACCACCACTGGAACCATGAAAACCTATTTTTTTTAAACACACATATTTTTATGAATGTTGACATATCTGTTAACATACCCTCTCTCTCCTGCTTCCACCAAACTATTTCCTTTGTGAAAAATCTGTCAGTGATTTCCCACTTACTTCCCGAGCAATACTTGGGACCTGATTTTTTGCAGCTGCTCCTTGAAAGCAACTCCCATTGACTTTACTGGGAGTTTCATGTACTCTCCAAACTACAGTTATAGACTGGGGCCCAGAACCTCCAAGTTACTGAAGCATTGCTCCACTCAGTGTTATGATGTTTACTTCCTAGGAGGTCTCTTGCCCAGTGGAATCCTCAGTGCCCAGCAAAGCACCTGGGCTCCCCATACAATGCATGGTGAGAGTTAGGTGCCTAAGGAAGGGATTTTCAGAAGCCAATAAGGTGAATGGGGCACCTCCTAAGCTAGCCAGGAGTGAAACACCAAGAAGAGTCGCAGGGAAAGAGGCTTAGGTGCCTAAGCAGCTGACCTGGTCTCCCTCCTTGTGCCTGAGATAAGTGCCCCTTTCTAACTGGGAACCTCAGCAGTGAACACTCTCCTGGAGGCAGGCACTGAAGCCGCTTAGGTAGCCCGTGCCCCAGCAGTCTAAACCATCGCTCTTTCTCTCCATCCCCTGCTCATGTTCGACAGTTCTGTAATTATTATAGCTGTTTAGTGCTGGAGTACACGAAACCCCTAAGGTGCCAGGAGCGTGCCAGCAGTACCATGGCTTGGAGGCGAGCACTGAAAGTGCTTCAGCAGCTAGGCCTTGTAGGCACTAGCCCTAGCGGGCTCAAATAACCACTCAGACACATGGCTAAGTGAAACGGTATTTTACTAGGGTTGGCAAGAAAGGCAAAGGTTGAAGATACTCTAAGTAGAGAAGCTTAACAGTTACAATTCATAGTGAGCGACAGCGGTAAACGTTGGGGTTCCTGGGGCAGGACAGTTGAGAAACAAGGTTCTACAAGCCTAATGCCTCTCCAGTCCAGTCAGTATTCCAAGCAAATTGATGCTTGCAGGTTTCTAGGCCAAGCTCAGTTAATGTCTCTCCCTGGCACCTCTCTCACACTCACCCTATGTGTCCCTATGCCCCAGGTATCTCTTGTGTGGATGCTGTGTTGTCCCTTCACCTGGCCTGCATTTGGCCCTTCTGCTGCAGGATCTGACAAGTATTAGTTCTTAGTCGGAACTGCCCCCCCCTCACTCCCAATATAACCCAGCCACTGGCCGCCACCCCCTCCACCCCCAATATAACCCAGCCACTGGCAGCCACCTCCCCACCCCCAATATAACCCAGCCACTGGCAGCCACCTCCCCACCCCCAATATAACCCAGCCACTGGCCACCCCCCCACCAATATAACTGGCCGCCCCCTCACAATAACAAATAGCAGCCACCACTGGCCTTCCATCCCCAACCAACTGAAAGGACCCAATGCCGATTAATTATTACTGAACTAGCTAATTAAACTTTTTTTTTAGTAATAGAGAACCATGTTACAAAAAAACTCAACAAAATACACACACACACACCAGACACAACTTCTCCCACCCAACACCACAACCTGCCCACAATAATGTCAGGTGTGGCCAAACTGGCTCATGAGCCACATGTGGCTCTTTTACAGTTAAAGTGTGGCTCCCGGAGGCCCCCACACACGCTCCCCCCCATCCTCCACCTACTGGGCAGGGGGGAGCTCAGGGCTTCTGACCTGCAGAGGGGAGGTGAGACTAGGAGCTTCTGCTCTTCAGGGAGGTGGGGTCTAAAGGTTTTAGCCCAGCGGGGGGCGGGGGGGGGAGGCATCAGGGCAGAAGCCCTGAACCCCGGTAGGAGCTGCCCCTAGGGGATCAGGCCTTGCTGGAGAGACAGATGATCCCCTGTCTAGGGCTTTGTCTACACTACCACTTTTGTCGGTAAAACTTTTGTCGATCAGGGGTGTGGAAAAAAACATTGCCCTGACCAACATAAATTTCACTGGCAAAAGTGTTGGTGTGGACAGCACTATGTTGGCAGGAGAGTCTCTCCTGCCAACATAGCTAACGGTGATCATTGGGGTCATTTAATTATGCCGGCAGGAGAGCTCTCCTGCCGGCAAAGAGCGGCTAGACTGGAGACCTTACAGCGGCACATCTGTAGCAGTACAGCGGTGCTTCTGTAAGGTCCACAGTGTAGACATAGCCTAGCTTGAGAATCCTGCTTTGAGGCCTCTGAGGATTTGGCTTGAGTTACGGCTCTGAGCTGCTCATTAGTTGCAGAGTGGCATCAGGCTTGGGCAGCTTTGCAAATTCTGGTGGGAATTAGGCACCTACAAGATTAGGTGGCATTGGTGCCTAAATGGTGAACTTGGGTGCCTAAAGAAGCAGATAGGTGCCTAAATACCTTTGAGGAGCTGGGTCTTGGACCCTGAAGGTGTAGTCCTAGGCAAATCTACAGCCAACAGCCTCATCATTTGGGGTACCAGTTGTTTAAAGTGTCTTTGTAATACTGCAGATAACTAAAGTGAGAAGAAAGAAAGTATTAGCTGTAAGATTCTCTCATTGGAAGAAATAAGGCATTGGTTGCAGCAGAACTGTCATCTACCTAAGCAATAATAATGGAGATGTAGGGCATTTCCGTGGGATTGATGGCCAGATGGGAAAAGCTGATGGCCTGAGACATAACCAAGGGCCATTAAACCTAGGCTGTCATTAATTCCATGCAATGCTCTCTGTTAAGGTAATTATCGGTTATAAATGGAAGATCCTAAAAACCTAAGCAAACCCTGACATATGATTTTTGGGGTTTTTTTGGAGGGCCATTACCCTCATCTCAACACTCACTTCTGAGAAGCCCAAAAAACAGGGCAGTCTGTATATGGGACAGTTGGGATAGAACAGATATTTTTATTCATTATTTTGAAAGAATATATATAATGCATAATTTAAAAATGTATATATTTAATTGTATCACTCTCCCTGAACTGTCTTCTTAAATAGTAGGCTTTTTCAGTCGTGTTTCATGGCTTCCGATGTGAATATGCAGCAACCAGCACAATGTGGCTGGGGCATTTGAGCACTTCCACAACACAAATAAATAATGTATAGGATATTTTTAGACTACGAATGACTCACAGATCAGTCATACAAATTGCTTGAATCCCGTCTCAATGTTTCACTTGCTTGAGAGAGACAGAGAGAGAGAGAGAGCATGTGTGCACACGTGTGAGAAAGAGAAAGTGTTAGCGTGAGTGTAATATTACACATGTTCCTCTCCATTACCGCTTATACTTGAAAACAATAGCTGTCTGTACCCATTTTGTCCTCTTCCACTGCATTTCTGATAACTTTGTTAGATTCTGTATCAAAGAATGTAAGGCAGGTCAAATTTGGGGCACAACTTACTTAACCATGTCCATTTGGAAACTGTCCATTTAGAATCAACCACAGATATTGACCATCCTGTTTTCATTTCCTTGTCAGCAGAATAAATAAGAGCATATGGCCAGACTCTTGGCTCCACTGATCAGGCAGTGCCAAAGGACTTAGAGCTGCCCTAATTGGGCAGCTAGAGGTTTGCCCAGTGTGGGGAATCCCAGTAGTGTAAAGGTCGGAGAACCAGCTCTACACCACCCTTGGCTGCTCTTTGCTGCATGTGACATGCCAGAGACAAGGCAGGGGGCCATCGCAAACTGTAAGTATAAGCCAAGCAGCAGTCATTAGCTGAGAAGCAAGAAGTCACATCCTCACATTCCATCTAAATTATGTTAAAACAATGTAATATCAGGCTGTGAAGAAGGAGACCCTGTCCTAATGGCATTTGCTCCAACCCCTCAGACAGAGACAAACACCTACAAGATCTCTATCAAGTATTCTTACAGCTACAATACCCACCTGCTGAAGTGAAGAAACACATTGACAGAGCCAGAAGAGGACCCAGAAGTCACCTACTACAGGACAGGCCCAACAAAGAAAGTAATAGAATGCCACTAGCCGTCACCTTCAGCCCTCCAACTAAAACCTCTCCAGCGCATCATCAAGGATCTACAACCTATCCTGAAGGACGACCCATCACTCTCACAGATCTTGGGAGACAGGCCAGTCCTTGCTTACAAACAGCCCCCCAACCTGAAGCAAATACTCACCAGCAACCACACACCACCCAACAAAAACACTAACCCAGGAACCTATCCTCGCAACAAATCCAGTTGCCAACTCTGTCCACATATCTATTCAAGGAACACCATCATAGGACCTAATCACATCAGCCACACTATCAGAGGCTCGTTCACCTGCACATCTACCAATGTGATCTGCCATCATGTGCCAGCAATGCCCCTCTGCCATGTACCCTGGCCAAACCGGAGAGTCTCTACACAAAAGAATAAATGGACACAAATCAGACGTCAAGAATTATAACATTCAAAAACCAGTTGGAGAACACTTCAACCTCCCTGGACACTCAATTACAGACCTAAAAGTGCCAATATTACAACAGGGGGGCTTCAAGGGCAGGCTCCAACGAGAGACTGCTGAATTGGAATTAGGTTGCAAACTAGACACCATTAAATTAGGCTTGAATGAAGACTGGGAGTGGATGTGTCATTACACAAAGTAAAACTATTTCCCCATGTTTATTTTTCCCCCCTACTGTTTCTCACACGTTCTTGTCAACTGCTGGAAATGGCCCACCTTGATTATCACTACAAAAGGTTTTTTTTCTCTCCTGCTGGTAATGGCTCACCTTACCTGATCACTCTCGTTACATTGTGTATGGTAACACCCATTGTTTCATGTTCTCTGTGTATATAAAATCCCCCTATGGTATTTACCACTGCATGCATCCGATGAAGTGAGCTGTAGCTCATGAAAGCTTACGCTCAAATAAATTGGTTATTCTCTAAGGTGCCACAAGTACTCCTTTTCTTTTTGCGGATACAGACTAACACGGCTGCTACTCTGAAAAAAAACTCAGTTTGATAGCATCCAGTCAAGAAATCACTTATCAATAGTTGTGGTTGTGAAATCCTCATTTCTTTATTGTTTTGTCATTATGGTCCCCACTTCCCTATTGTTTATCCGTCTCTGTCTGGTTCTTTAATTGTTTCTGTCTGTTATATAATTAATTTTGCTAGGTGTAAATTAATTAAGGTGGTGGGATAGGATTGGTTAGAGAATTTTGTTACACTATGTTAGGATTGGTTATTGAAGTTTAGTATAATGATTGGTTAAGGTATAGCTAAAAAGGACTCAAATATCACTATATAAACTGGGGTCCAAAAGGAAGTTCTTTGGAAACCAACTCCAGGACACAGCCCCAAAGATCAGAGCTGACAGACTTCAACAATCTGCCAGTGACACCATGCAGAAACTGGAGTCCCCCAGATGGACCTGCTCCTGACTGGCCATCAAGAAAAGTTCATCTGTCTTATTGGGAATGGTGAGCACTGTATGTGTAGGGTGTGCAGTCTGGTTTTGGTGATTGTTAATAAATAAAGGTTATGTAGTATAATACTGTGTAAGGCTCTTTCACCAGTAAAAGACCCTGTAAACCCACAAAAGATTAAGCCCTGAGTCCACAGGGAAATGGTATTTTCTCTGAGTCCAGAGGGAAAGGGTGTTTGGCTGGAGCCCATGGAGAAATAGAGCCCGGAGCTCACGGAGGGTGCTTTTCGCCTGGAGCCCTAGGAACTGGGAAAGGGTAGGGATGCCTAAATTAAGAGGGTTACGCCTTGAGCCCTAGGAACTGGGTAAAGTTTCAAAGTTTTTGACTTTTATATGTAATTAGTTACCTTGTGATAAAAATCAAAATTTCTAATAATGCTGATTTTCATAAGGTCAACAACATAGGAGGCAAGCAAACAAACTAACATTGGAATTAACTTCACTAGGAAATACTACAGTTTATTTACTGAGCAGCTAAGGTCATGGTGGGCTAACCAATGGTAACTGTACCCAATGGTATAGGAAGAGACATAGGTGTTCGAATCTGCTTGTTAAGCCCTGGGTGCAGATCACAGTGCTACTAGCTCTGTGAACATTTTCTTCCTACAGGAAAAAATTAATTTCTGTATATTGACCATGGTGACCTATAAAAAAAGGCTGAAACATATTCTGGAGTCAAGAGTAGCTTATTACTGAGTTCAGTAGGGGGAGTATGTGAGTTCAGAATCATTAGCATCCCTCATAGAGATCAACTTCTGACACATTTGGGCCATTTAGTGAGGCAGAGAAGGGTTAAACAACATTTCCCAAACCCTTTTGGACTAATCATCTTCAGCTAAAAATTTGAGACTGTAAGGGAAAAATATCAACAGGCTGCTAAAGTGACTCTGCAGTGTGGACTCTGCTAGAAGCACATATTGAATCTACTTCCCCATGTTAAGTATCCTCACACCTTCTTGTCAACTGTCTAAATGGGCCATCTTGATTATCACTACAAAAGTTTTTTTTCTCCTGCTATTAATAGCTCATCTTAATTAGCCTCTTACAGTTTGTATGGCAAATTCCACCTTCTCTGTATGTATATATATATCTTCTTACCATACGTTCCATTCAATGCATCCGATGAAGTGGGCTGTAGCCCACGAAAGCTTATGCTCTAATAAATTGTTTAGTCTATAAGGTGCCACAAGTACTCCTGTTTTTTTATTGTCAAAGCTGGAATTCTTGACAGACAGTATTCCCTTTTGCACTGCAATATTTCCACATACGTGGTATTTCTCAGTGCTGGCAGTGTTTGTTTAAAACAAACAAACAAACGAGGCTCAGATCTGAACTGGAATGAAAACCATAAGAATCCTCGACCCCAAAGATTGACCTTTTTGGCTCATGAACCATACCATATCAGCTGCCTGCTCTCCATAAGCACCCAAATAAAGGCGTAAAGTAAACGCAATATAAAAAATAAAAGCTATTATTTAAAAGAAGCCAAAAAATGCCTACCTGTTAAGTCGGGACATCATAATTTCCAGTCTCCCTCTGTACAGAATGTTGCAGATATCCGTATTATTTTTATGAATATCGATATTTCCATCTATTTCATTACTCTCATAATGAGAGTACTACATTGGTGCAAAGAATTAGTTCTTGGGGGTTTACATGTCTGCAGAAAGGCAAGCAATGGGTGTAGATAGCCCAATCACCGATACTTAAACAAAAAATACAGGTGTCAGGAGCTTTTGTTGATTTGTCCAAGGGGAGAGAACTGCCTGAAGAAAATTGACACTAATGACTCTAATCCACTTTTACAAGAACAAGGTTTGGATAATGGAAAAACTGCAATGGAGACACAGGAAGAAACATGGGTTTTAGAGTCTGCTGTTAAACAAGCTGCTAGCAAGGAAGAGCAGACCAGAACCAGAAGACAAGACTGTGAAGGAGGCTCAGCTAAGGAAACTGAGGCAGGGTCTTGCATGCAGATGTTTGTTATTTTTCTGTAAATCTATACATCCCATGCTTTGTCTGAGTAAAGCATGATTGGTTTAGAAATTCCTCTGCAAATTGGTGTGTCCCTGACTTTGTCATGAAGTCTCTGAAGGGTGGAACTGTAATCCAGAGTAACCATGAGTCTGGAGCTTTGGAGAGGCCATGCATAAGATATTGGGGAGATGTGGGGGGTTAGCACTGATCTTGGAGGCTAGTGCAGCTGAACCACAGGGCCCTATATCCAGAGCAGTGGCACCAGATTGAAGTCTGTACTCTGGGAGGGTGCTTGAAAGACCAGATATAGGGACAGTGAGTGCTCACTTAGTAAGCTTAAAAGCACTTAGGATTCAAGGTTTGGTCCACTACAGCAGCCTGATGACCAAACATAACGGGAACTCAACCAGCGACTGTAACCCCCTCCCTTCCCAGTGTCATTGCAATTTTTGTAGATGTTTATAAACTTTTTTTTTTGAACAGACAACTGGGGGTTGGCTAATGTCTGCTTTCCTAGAAATTTTGAATTAGTTCATCAGAAAACAGAAAGCACACAACCTGAAAATTTCTGGACAAAATCCCAAAGTTTTTGGACAAGTTTTCAACCTAAAATTTTCAGCTGTTATCTGCCCCAATATATATATATTAGCAATTTTCAGGCAAAACAGTGCTGCAAAATGCCCAGCCTCGTTGGTTTTCTGATGAAAAAAAATCAAAATTTTCTTCAGGAAAAAAACAAAGAACCAAAAACATTTTCTAACCTGTTCTATTGTAGATGTGCTCTCCTCAGCTCCTGTGCCTCAGGTTTCATCTCCCTTCTTAGCCATTTCAGACTATTTTAAATTCTATTTTACTGGCATGAATTTTGTTGTAGCATTCCAAAATATATCCTAGCTAGTTCCCTCTTTTCCCACTGCGAACATCCTAAGCATTACTGAATATCAGATAGTTTTCTTTAACTCACTGCACATTACTTTGATGTCTACTTTTCAAATGTGAAGTATTTTTTAATCACTGCCCTTTCCACAGAACCTCATCAGCATTTCATGCTTGATGACAGCAGCTCCTAAGTTCTCTCCAAGTTCAGTGTAGTTTATTATGCCTGGTTTACTCCCAGCTATTGCGTCTAGAATAACCTCTGTCATTATTCATTGTTCAATGATTGTACAAGCACATAATCCCAGACTGTGCCTAAAAACACAATCTCCTTCCTTCATTTTCCTACCTGATTAATTAATTAACTCTAGAGCCAAGTTCTGCTCTGTTACATGGATAAAACTCCCACTGATTCATGTAACTTAGAGCAGAATTTGGCCCTCAAAGCTTTATTTTTCTAAAGTTCATTTTCTTCTGCTATATGAGTCAGTGTAGCAAGTCATGTTGCTCAACATGTCTTTTCCATTGGCTAAGTACAGCTGCCCTCACTGCCACTCTAGAATTTATTTCCAAAATACCCAATTTGGTGCCCCAAAATGCTTGCAAGAATAACCTGGAAACTGCTAGTCCAGTCCTCTCAATAACATGGAAAGAGGGAGTACGTGGGAAAATAGAGAGAAACTCTGCCTTAAAATTCTCAGCCTCCATCCACCTGAATTTCTGTTAAAAGAGGCTCCAGATCTAAGCAGCTCTGAGTGGTGAGAAAGTTCAGATTCTGATTTGAATTTTTTACCCAACTTTTTTCATATAACAAGCTGAAACCCAAACTCCAGATTGGAACCCTCAGAAATTTCTGAAGAAGTCTGGATCTGGGTCTAAGTTCAACCTTTTGAGATATATGCCCATCTCTCTCCAGTCTGAGGTGTATGACGGAATTGCTTTCCGGTTGTGAGTTCTGATCTCTGCAGTATGAGGCTGTTTCACACTGGTACATGGCTTCACTTTGACAACACAGTTGTTATGCTTTGCAAAACTCTCTGTGAGGATGTTAGTTCCAGGGAGGGCACATAGCTTAATTTACAGGCTGTGCACACTAACTCAGACTATCCCTTGAACTTTCATTCTGTAACTACTACACTTTTAAGTATTGTGAGGTCTACTGTGTAAAAGCAGAGAAGAGCAAATATAATTTTATTTTTTGTTGAACTAGACTTTGGAACCTCAGAAAGTCTGCCATAAAAAACTGTATTGTTTATCCAGTAAACGGATAGCAATGACTGACACCAGAAAAGAGACCCAATGACGGACATTGAGCAAAGAAACAAAGGTTAGGAGATACACTTCTCTTGATAGTGTTAATCCTTATGCACAGCCAAACAACAAGCATTTGCAGCAAAACTTAGCAATTCAAAAAAGGTCTGGCAGGCCTATTTTTAAAGATAAACAGGTCTGTTTATAAAGATAAAAGCTAAAACAAACCAAATACTTATTATTTGTCTTTGTTTCTTGGGCTGCATAGCTTAAACATGCAAATGTTAAAGAAACACGAGTATCTTCCATTTCCATTGAGTATTCTATGAGTTCGTTACATAGCAGGACTCTGTCTTCATTTTTCTAATGATAAATATGACAAGGAGTGAAAATAAAAATGTAGTGAATAAACTCACCCACAACAGTGACTATTCTCTTGGTTTTTAATACTGAGTTGTTTTCTCAAAGTCTGTAGCTGCCTAAATGTCACAGTGATGGGCAGACCCAAGCTAGTTCTGAATGGTCTTTACACAAATATAGTTCAATTTCAAAACATGAGCCTACATCAAGAGAAAATAAAACCATATGCACTCCATATAGCTTTCAATGGGATAATTTTCTTATAGAAAGTACTGTTAAGCACTTTAGTCAATGATGAGTCCTTTGCTTGCGCAAAGCATTTTCCGCCACATTAACTTTTTTCAAGGGACTGCCTGCTAGTTAACGTTTGCGTTAGAATAATTAAAATATGGCTCCTCTCACTGGAGAGAAAAATGCTTGAGTTTGGTTCCTGGGAATTGACCAGCTGTATAAAAGTGGCCCTTACTAATCACTTAAAATATAAGCCAGCACAGCGCATGATCCTGAGTGAAACAGTATATGAAACAAATTTCTGTTCTTATTAGGAAGTATGATTACAAGGTGCGGGTGCTTTCCCCTAAGCCAACTGAAGTGAATATAAGGTGCAACCTTGTAAATTGTCAGCACATATAAAGCGAAGATTTAGAGAATAGTTTCCATCCTGTATCCTATAAATGTGTCCCATGAGGAAGATTAGTATCAATCATAGGCTTATTGGAGAGGGAGATAGGATACAATGATAACCCGAAGCTATCAACTAGAGTAATGGTCTAAAAAGAAAAAGCAATCAAAGAAGAGAAAAGGATATCCACAATGAAAGACAGAACTGGAAAATCAGGGAGAAATGTATCATGTTGATGAACACGAGCTGTTATACAAGAGAGAGAGAGAATCACATGAACAATATATAGGCTCTAAAGAAATGGTTATTGCCTAATGTTTATCTTAAAAGGAGTGCAAATAGACATCCATATTACATCAAACTGCTTTACTTTTGTTCTTTAGCTCGAACACTTGCATTGAAATGCAATAAAGCCACAAACACAGTGTCTTAACCATGCAAATTGTTATTGCTGAAGTCTCAGAAAAACAGAGGTTATTCCAAGGGTTTCTAGACAAGGTGCTTGAAGAGCTTGGTATTTTTCTTCATAAAGTCATTGGAGCCAGCCAATTCCCCCTCTGTAAAAATTGGAAATGCTTCAGGATTCTATTCTGCCCTCAAATGCCCCCTGTACAGTGTGTTTGAAGGGAAGAGTGACATTACAGCTTAATTTTTTATTTAAATAATTCTAAATTTCACTCCTGGAATTTGGTGTAAAACCTATGAGCTAGGAGAGGACAAGGGGAAGAAAGCAGAATGAGTTGGAGAATTTTTCACAATGAGAAAGATGCTCTACATTATAGATGTCTGGATGGGGGGAAAATCTTTAACCCCTTCTTGTTTTGGTCACCATTTAAAAAGCAGTTTGGTTTGTTTGTTTTTTTAAATGGGAAAGGCTGGACACCTAACTTAAATCTGTCATCAGAAAGCTTTAACTTATATAACCAGCACTTCCTCATCAGATCACCATACAGTAGCTCTCCAGGATTCTGACAGCAGTCCAGAATCAGTTTCACATGGATGGACTTTTATGGAACAGTTTCTTCAGTGCAGTAGGCATACCGTAAAGTAGCTTTCCTGCATCAGGCATGTGGGTCATCTTTCCAACTTTATTGCTCCAAATAAAAGGGATGATTTAGTCAGCCAAATAGTGGCTTTGACGAACCTAGACTCTCTAGAACCACAACTTCAAACCCAAGCAGGGCTAGTGCAGCCTTTCATTTTTCTGAGGGAGACAAAGTGAGATGCACAGAGCTTACTTTATGTGGATCTTTCAGCCAAGAACTTAAAAATAGGGGCCAGGTCCTCAACTGGTATAAAATGACTTATTTCCATTGAAGAAAGAGCTGACCCTTGAGGTCCTATGCAGGCTTTTAAAATCACTTCATCCCTCAGACTGCATCAGCAGGAGCAGGAATGGCTCCTCCTTACTACTGCACCAATTCCACTGACTACCTGGTGCTGAGAGACATCTACAGTCCTTACTGGGAGCTTGTCGTTTCCCTGTGGCCTGTTGGCTATTTCTAAGGGGGTGTGCATATAGGCCATGGCTAGAAAGAGTGGTGCTTATTTCTAGGATACTTTTCTATTGCTAAGGAATAGCCAGGGGAAGTCTCCCCTCCACCCCCCAATCAACATTTGAAATCCACATGTTTAGCACATACCATCCGCCAAACTCTGCTCAGAGCCTAGTGTTTAATGTTAGGGATGTTATTTAGACAGAACTTGTCACTGCTGCCATATCTCTTCTGTCTCCCAGACGATCTAGAATAAGAAAAATGTAGGTGTTCCTAGAAAAACAAGTCAGATGACATCCTCTAGCAAAATTAAAAAGCAATTAAGTTGTATTCCAGAGACTGGCATAAGTACTGTAGGTTTATCTTACATTTCATTTTAAATTATTACATGTCACTTTGGAACAGAAGACATATCTACCTTTTCTAAGCTAAGTACGCTGCATGCGTGTGGGGGGAGGGGGTGTGAAGGGGGGAAGGAGGGGAGAGAGATTGCAATTTTCCTCCAATTAAAAAACATTGAACAAGTTGCTGAAGCAGCTAATTTTAGTGCAACATGCATTTGGTTTGCATGCAGGTTTTTTTTAAAAAAATGTTTGGAAATCAGGTTTCTTTAAACAGAAACCTGAATGAAGCACTGGATGTCTGGCAAAACAATAACTGGTTGATATATTTTCAAAAGGCACTGAAATGGTAGTGTACATCATGGAAGTCTGTTAATGCAAAGCCACCCAATAATGTGTATTTTAGCTACCAATGGATATTTTTTGAAGTGTCCACTGTTCCCAGAGCAATGGACCAAATGCTTTGAAAGGCATAGTTCAGACATGATCAATGAACTACTGATTAACCAGTGCTCACAGCAATGTCATTCAACTGCCAGGCAAAGCTGTCCTAAATCTTCTCTCTAGGCCAGATTTCTAGACAAGAGTCTCTACTTCCAAGGTACAAATAACTGCAAGCAGGGCCGTCCCTAGCCATTTTGGTGCCCTACGCAGCCCCTCGCAGCCTCAGGCCTCTGCAGGATTAGACAAATACTGATCAGATAAATACTGATCAGAGATGGTGTAAGTATACGTGGTCTTTCACAAATTTTATAAGCACACTTTCCACTCCATTATCCAAGTTATTAATAAAAATATTGAATTGTACTGGATCAAGGACTGACACCTTGGGAGGGAGACAGCCCCAGGCCTCCGCAGGGGGCGCAAGAGGAGGCTTGGGGGGTAGGGAGGAAACTGCCCCCCAGCATGAGCAGGTGGAGCGGGTTGGGGCCAGGTCGCTTCACTTCCTGCCACCCGGTGAGTGCAGGGCAGGCCCGACGCTGCACTCACGGGGCGGCGGGAAGTAGAGCGACCCGACGCCAACCCACTCTGCTCTGCTCCCCTGGCTCCCAGTTTTGGGACTTGGGGGGAAGGGGGGAACTGCCCCCCCGCACACACCGGCGGGGGGGAGCAGGCTGGGGCTAGGTCGCTCCACTTCCCACCGCCCGGTGAATGCAGGCTGCAGTCCTCAGGGAAAGGGGTGGAATGGGGGTGGCAGTGGGGCTGGGGCGGAGCAGGGGCAGAAAGAGGCGGGGTGGAGGCGGAGCACGGGCCATGGGGAAGGGGTGGAGGCGGGACTGGGGCAAGCAGGGGTGGGAAGAGGCGGGGCTGGAGCAGCATGCAGCTCCGTAGGGCCAAATTTCCTGGTGCCTTACACAGCTGCATACTTTGCATATGGGTAAGGACGGCCCTGACTGCAAGTAACATTTAGATCACTTAGATATTGAGTGCCCCCTCCCCACAATTTGTGAGCGGACTCACAGACTAGGACATGGAAGTGGCCTAAATTCTAAGCACAATAATTTTTTGGTGCAAAAAATGGAAGCCTGGTTAAGTTGGAGCTGAAAATTTGGCCCTTTGTGTTGCAAATAAAATTTAAATGCTGAGTCCATATGCCTGGATTTCATACGTCTTTCATTGCCAAGTACCCTGGCAGAGTGGAGGAGTCTAAAAAAGCCACCTATCCTACAAGTACTCCTGCCTATCGCCCCCCCTATCTCACCCCTCCCTTAACAGCCAGTGAAGAGCAAACAAAATAGAAAAATAAGATTAAAAATTTCATCAAGCAAATGTCCACTAATCTGCAGGAAAATGTCAATGTTTTACAGAGCAGCAATGAAGAAGCCATCTTATTCCACCTATCCGTCAGGTGTGCCTCATTCTTTCACATGCTATGTTGTAACAAATATTAGCCTTTGCCAGCACAAAGAATAGTGAAGGTCTTTTCGACTTAATAAGATAAGCACTTCTTAGTACTAACTTCAGTATGCAAACTGGATGAGAGCTCTAGCTTGTCAGCTAACAGCACCTGAGATAATCCAAAGAAAACAGGTTTATTTGTCTGATGTATTGGTAACAGATTAAAGCAGATGATACAGCTTTGGACCTACAGGTAGAAAGTGCCATTCTGGACAATTAGGCCATTCCTGCCTCAACTCATTGTTTTTAAATTGCCAGAAAATATTGTTCCACTGAGTTTCCAAGCGAAAGTGCTTGCTGGCTGATTGTCCTTTGATTCCTGCACTTGGCAGGTGTGTGTAACAGCCACTACATGCCACAGTGTATTTCCATGGTTGCTGCTGTAGTTTGCAGAACACTTTGAAGTGAATGTTCCTTAAGAAAGAAAATCTGTATGACAGAGGCAGCACTTGTATACTATATGTTCAAGTTTAATGCATATTTTTTCATGTAGAATCAGCCTGCTTTTGGAACTGTGCACCAAAGGGAGAGTGTTCTATTCATGAACTGCGAATAAGGAATGTGAAAGAAGCTGAATAGATAGCCATCCTAAACACCATAAGTAAAAATGCTGAATTACATGCATGAGCTATATGCACTATACAAAACTTGAATATGTGAATTATATACATATTTACTATGTACAGGTGAACATAGTCAATAGGAATCTGGTTCTGCGTATTTTACTTTAAATACTAAAATAGCTTTTCCTTACATATTTTAAGCGGTACCCCTTTGCCCTAGGTGCGGATCTGATCCTCTATTATTAATAGTTCATTACAACACTTATCACAGCTGATTAATAGTACAGGACTACCAATGCTAACCCTGCCCATTTAAAATAAATACAAAAACAAAAAACTGCAGCCCTCTTTGTTAACCTTCCTCTGATTATCCAGTGCAATGTGTCTATAGTGCATAATCTGTCCATCTGTCTCTAAGAGCATCAAACCCTTTCTCCATGTTGTGTTCAGGTCTGAGCATACTGCTGATGTACTTATTATTATTTAATAAACTATAGCTACATCTTTAGAAAAAATGCCTCCTTAAGGAGAGAGATGTAGCCAACTGATGGGGTATGTGAACATTCAACCCCTCCTAGATTAGCCCAACACAACGATTGCCAGAATTCTATTTGCCAGAGCAAATGCTACATAAGGCTCACATTAAAAAGTTCCATCTTTAGCAAAATTGGCTCTAGGAATCAATCAACTTATCTTCTCTCAGAAGAGCTAGGCTGCCTAGAATTTTACACCTGTGAAAACGGTTACTAGGCATTCAGTAATAATGACTAAATGATAAGCTGACAAGACTTCAAACTAATTTTTTTCTGACATGGTAAAATTCTGATTCTGCTCAGTAAAAAATGTAAATTACTTACACTGTAAAGACATGGTAGATACAGTATAATGCATATGGATACATAATTCTTATTTACATGTACAGTAACAGTTTACTATATATGCACAGATAACATAGAAAGTAGGCAGAGTATTTCTATCTTGAGTAGTTTCCCACTTATTAACCATTCAAAACTAATAGCATAGCTTTTCTTATTTGATGATGTTATTAACTGTTGACAGTTTTTCATTCAACTAAAGCTTCTCAAATGAAGAAAAATGACAAATGCTTAGCAGGTCAGATAAAATGGATACAGTGGATAAAGAAAATCCCAGTATTTCACAAAAAATCTGCAACCTCAGAAATAACATTTACTAGATGGATTTTCTCAAGCAGCAATTTCCATTTGCCAAGGGGTAGGTAAGTGTAGAATTATAAAGTCCAAGGAAAGTATGTTCTCTGCAAAATTAATAATACAATGGAAGAGACGGTTCCTCTTTATCCAGCACCAGCTAAATTTTGCTGTCTCTTCAGTCAGGAGGAAATCCGATTTCTTCTCTATGGTCACTCTGTTTCCCACTGCCTAACCCACTTCAGCAGGCACTCAAAGCCAGGCTGAGCTCTTCTCTCCTGATTCTTGGCTGACAGTCTGCTTTGACTTTCCCCTCACCTCACCTGGTCCAAGTTTTATTCATTTCTCCCATGGTTGCTAACTTCCCAATGTATGTTTCCTTTAGGGGGCAAAATCTCTCTGTCACAGATTCTGCCTCAGTAGTGATGCAAATAAGGATGCACATCTGGTAAATGTGAAATTCATTTAAATGATCTTGAAAGTCATTTTGTAGGACACGACAGAGTTACAAATCCATGAAAATCCAGGCTATCCCTTAAATTTCAGGATGGCAGTGAAAGCAGCGGGGCATACTGTTCACAGTGCGCAACTTATCCAGTGAACTTCAGTCTTTCTCCTGTTCCCAAATTATTCATCAACAGTTCAGTACAAATGCGCTTGCTATGTGCAATGAGCTGCCAAATGCCTATGAACAATTTCAGCTTATGGATTGTTTGTGAACTGTGTTTCCCAAAGATATTCACTGTTTGTTAATACAACTGCATCACGGTCACCTATCTTAGATAGTATTCTATCTGCTCCCTGTTTGGAGGAGTATAACTTTAATAAATAACAGGAGGGCATGGTCCAGTCAGGGCGCCCTGATTCAATCAGAAAGAGGGTGGAAGCAGTTCCTGGAGTAAGACCTGAAAGTTCAGGGACTTTTTGGACCTTTTTTTTTCTGGGTACTTGCAGGAGGCCTTCCTTGCCTGAGGCAGCACTGCTAGAGAATCTAGATTACTGTAACACTGTAGTCTAGGGTTGGCTCGAAATGTTGCCAGCTCTTGTAGATTTTACCACAAGACTCACGATATTTGATTTTTTTTAAAAAATCCCCAGCCCCCAGAGTTGTGGACTTACGTGAGAATCTCAACTCTCATAAAAAAAGCAAGTAAGTTTATATCCCTTTGGCAAAGAAAAACTGAAAAATGTGACCCTGGTGCACCCTAAACACTCAAAATCCCGAGGGCAAATAAAATGAACCCCAAATTATTTTTTAAATCTAATGATTTTAAGCCAATCTCATGATTTTTGAGCACCGGGGTTGGAAATGCTGTCATCACAGTTCTAGTAAGGCATTTTGCATTGTCCTAGCTGTGATGCTGGAGTCACATACCTACATGTAACTGTCTGGTGCCAGGACTTTTGTCTGGGGTTTTGGAAAAATAGTCCCTCACCACTGGCTCTTTCTCACCAATTAATTAAATTTAGGCTCTTCCTCTACCCCAAATTAATAAACTTTGGGCTTCCATCTCCACAAACTCAATTAATTCTGCCCCCTGGTAAATGAATGCTGCCCACACACACACACACCTCTTTGCAGGGCTTGTCTGGAGCTGCTGGGCCCTGGGGGACAGAGTAAATCCTCAGCAACTCTTCTCCACATGACCACTCTGCTTTCCTTGATTCTCCTCCCCCACACTGCAGGAACAGCTGCAAGGGCTCCAGCTACTCTCATTTCCTTCCCCCCCCCCCAACCCCGCTTATGGAGAAGCAGTGTATCTGAGCCTATGTGCCTGCTTTACTCCTCCCCATCCAGAGCTCTGCTGTTCTGCCTCAGCAGCTCTACCCTGAAAAAGAGCAAGGAATGCAGGGGGCCTGTCTCTTTACTTCCAGCCTTCCCCTCACCTCCTGTTAGAGGAGCAACTCTGATCCTTTCTTCCTCCCTCCCGCCCCCTGCAGGGAAGAAGCCAGTGGCTCCCAGTCCAACTCAACTCACTCCCTCCAGCACACTTTCTGCTCAGTGTGGGTGAGAGGATTTTTTGAGTCCTGGCCTCTGTTCAGTTCCTCGAGCTCACTTGGGGCAGTCAGGTAGTGACAATTTGAATCAGGGGATTTTTTTAAAACATGGAATGAGATTTTAACTGTCTTATTGAAATACTCCCCCTTCGTGCCTAATGTCAGATATTACAAGCTGCCTTAAAAATTAATCCCAAATGAGTGAGTACCTTCTTCTCAGTCAGTAAGACTTGGCAAGACTGCACAAAACCACCACTGCCTTGTGGCATCACTCATGGCAGCCTCAGTGGTGAGGCTAAGGACTGAGTGCATATGGATGCTAATTAAAATCTCTTCACTGCACAGTTATCCCAAGGTCTAACCCAGGTGTTGCCCAACCCCCCCTGCTGTCCAAACAGAAAAACAGGAAAACATCTCACCTAGGCTTGAGGTAGCTTTAAGCCTAGGCTAGCATACACAGCTGAGATTATAGCCTTGAGCCCAGGTTTTGCCTCCTACTTTGCTGTGAGGACACTGGCTAATCAAGCCTGTCTGCTGAAGGTCCTCCACCACCTTCCCACCCCTGGGCTGTATTTTCTTGCACTCTACCTCTCTGGCATGGGTAAGGCTTTGCAATGGGGACTCTAAACAAACCCAAGGTCATTCAGCAGTGAATATACACTTGTAGAGGAGTGAGCAGAATAGAAGCCCATTGGCAGGATAGCGTGGGGAAGCTTCCTTGCCTCTCTCGGTGCTATTGACAAGCAGAGAACCATGGGTCTCGGTCTAACACCCATCAAAAGAACTAACTTCATTTTGGCATAAAAGAAATGCCTCCATTCAGCAACATTTGCTTTACTTTGCTAGGCAGTAAATACATGATAGCGTTATCACCAACGATCCCTTTCTTACACAAGCCGTTTAACCCCACTGCAGTAACTCCCAATCTTTCAAGGATTTTAAGGCAATTCCCAGTAAATTTCTAGGTCTGGATGTGCCTTTGTCAATAAACTTGGTTTGTTAAGTAGCAAAGGAAGATTAGAGAAATAATCCTCCTTAAAAATAATATTGCATTCATTTTTGTATGAGAATATACTGACTGTATAATACAAACGTCAATTTAATAGGGGAAAGACATATATTTAGTCTGTGTGTTACATGTGGTTCTGCCTTTTCCTTCATATAGGCCAGCGGTTCTCAAACTGTGGGTCGGGACCCCAAAGTGGGTCATAACCCCATTGTGGGTTACGACCCCATTTTAATGAGGTTGTCAGGGCCAGCATTAGACTTGCTGGGACCCAGGGCTGAAGCTGAAGACTGAGCTCCACCCCCACCTGGGGTAATGGGGCTTTGGCTGCAGCCCCCTCTCCCCTCACCAGGGTTAGCAGGGCTTGGCCTGCAGCCCCCACCCATCCTGCCCCCAGGGCAGCAGGGCTCGGGTTCCAAACCCCCATCCCTCCCAAGTCATGTAGTAACTTTATTGTCAGCAGGGGGGTTGCAGTGCATTGAGGTTTGAGAACCCCTTATATAGGCCTACAGCAAGGTACATTTTGAAACCAATAATACTGGTGAGCATCACCTTTTACTCTAAGTGGCTTATGAAATTCATGCAAGCTTCCAAGTGTGACAGGTGTTCAATGATATACTCTTCATGATGGGTACTCATGATATCATTTGAGTTGACCCAGCTGCTAAAGTAGCTCAGATTTCAGGCTAGAACAAAATGGACCACTAAATAAATCTGAAAGGATTACCCCTTTATTACATTAAAGTCTTTACTCACCCCTGACCAGAGAAAGAGGAAGACAGACTATTCCCATATCTTCAGCCTTTGACATTCTTAGATTCCCATCCTCCAGAGTCAATAGCTTCACTGATAATGTTAGTTCAGTCAGCCATGTACTAAGGGAGCCTGACAATTTCCATTGCCATTTCAACAGTGCATTCTGGATCAACCACTCTAAACTGCAAAAAACTTCCAGCTTCTTAAGTCTCCCTGTTCCACAAATGAGAAATCATGTCTGGTGCTGTACGATCCCTTTGATTTGCAAACACTAATTATAAAATAATTTTATATTGGCCAGTGATATTTTGAAGTTCTCTTTTAGTTCTTTTTTTGTTTACACTTTACGCTGGCACAATTCTGCCTGATTAGTATTGATGTAAATTCTACCCTGTCAGTTACAGCTCTACTCCCAAGTTCGTTCTAGGACAATGAGAACTGTAGTATGTCATCACTTTCTAACCAAGTTCTGTGTGGTCAAACCAGAAAAGTGCCTGGAAAATTGACATGGGTGGCTTTCCTTCTCAGTCATGTCAATATCAGATTTGTTGAGTGAAAAGATTATATTTTCACCTAAATCTCAGCAACTGGGATCTGGCAATGATGCCAGGTTCTTTCTCTCGCTTCGATCATTGCCAGTAATAGAGATTTTGCAATCAGTGCCAGCTGACAATCTGGATGACGAGGTGGACTGAGAATCAAGGTTCAAGACCTCCTTTTCACTTCTTGGTGCCAAAGTCAGCACAAGAAAATGACCAAGTGCAAATAACCCATGGAAACTGTAAACGGCTACTCCACAACATGCTTCCCCAAACCTAAGGAAGCCCATCTGCATGAACACTGAGATTGGGGCTCCATGGATGTCAGAGAGCCAAGGGCAGCAAATTTTCAGTGGAAATCATTGCTACTGCATTAACTCCACCCACAGGGTTCTAATCCCCTCTGAAATAGAGGATTGTACATAGCTGTGGGGGGGAGAGAGCCAAGGGCAGCACGATGCCTGAATGAGTCATGGTGCCAAGAACAAAGAAGAGTCCAGACAGCGGCGTGGAGGTTCTGACAGGCTATGTAGAGTTACTAGAATCTACAGGATTTGACTTCAAATCTTTGGGCTCTGTGGGGTTTCATGGCCTTCTCCAGGTGCCTGTTAGTTTATTACCCCTGCAGGCGGTATGTAGGAAAATCTCCAGGAGTTTAAATTCATGGCATTTCAGGTAGACTCTTCTCTCTAAGGTTGCCAACCCTCCAGGATTGTCCTGGAGACACCAGGAATTAAAGATTAATCTTTAATTAAAGATTGTCATGTGATGAGACCTCCAGGAATCTGTCCCACCAAAACTGGCAACCCTACTTCCCCTCCCACAGGTTTTCCATGGGAAAAAAGGACCAAGATAATTGCACAATGCTTGGCTTGCCATGTATTAACTGTGATAATCCCAGCACATGGATTTTTGTAACATACAGCTTCAGGGCATTCCCTCTCTATGATCCACCAGGGGCTCCCATTTTAGGCTTCCAGTTCCCAGCCATCACCTCTGTTGGGCAGAGCCCCACATCTCACTCCCTCCTGACTGGGGATTTTAAAAGTACACAGGTTCATGCCTTACACTGTGATATGTTCAGCAAGATTGACAGCCTAGAAAGGCCAGCGCCTGCTCTTTGGTTTCTCTCTGAAGGCTATGACCAGTGTATTGCTCACAGTTATAATTTACCACACAGCTCTTTCTAAGCAAGCACATCTATTCTTAAGGAAAAAGCATTACAGAAAAAACATATTAAAACAATAAAAGATCCTATATCCATGGTAACAAGCTTAACAGAGATCAACCTCCCCCCAACTCCAACCTAGGGCTCTGGTAGGTTTTAGTCCTTGAAAACCATACAATAGATCAGCCGTTTATTTATAGAGGGTCTTTGATCTTGGCCTTCAGTATTCAGTAACAGGTAATCAGCACACAACCTCTTCTCAGGACATAGCTTCAAAAAGTTGGGATCTTGCATAACCAGAGTTGGGGAATTTACATTAACCTCTCCCTAATAATTCCTCAGGAAATCTACATCACACATATTGGCCCAAAAGTCCATACTTGTCTGGCACATTTTCAACTTCTGAACTTCTAGGTCTCTTATCTGTCACCTCTCCCCACCAGAGAAGATACATACAATCACAGCCCACAATAATACATAAATTCAATACAATAAGGTTTTTCAAGGATATTGTAGGAAATTGCCTTATCTGTCACAATACATATTAAACAAAGCTAAGGAAATCAAAATCAAGAGTTAAAGAGCAGCGAGACAGGGAGGAGAAGGGACAAGGAGGGAGCATGTGGATTTATCTCCTTTCAGCCAGGCCTCCTGCAAGGATCTTTAGTTGACCAGTTTTAGGAAACTGTCCCAAATTAACTCCAATTTTTCCAGGGTTAGCCATGTATTGCACGGGATCCTCTCCTTTGCAGCCATGTCTGCCATTCCATTACATCAGTCTTTGTGCAATTTGGAAGGGGGTTTACTTTTCCAACTGTTTTGCAATCAGTAGAGCTTTATATAGGCATCTCCTTCAGTGTCACAATAGCCTACACTTGCTGGGCATTTGACACAAAAGTTGAGTGAAGTCTCTAGGATCATGTTCATTCTGGTTTTAAGCTTGAAGCTTGAAACAACCGGGCATGATCGAAACATATGTGCAGGCATGGCTCTTTTGCCCTCACCCTTTCAATATCGATCACTGGGAGTAGTTTTAATTTGGTAAAGTCTTTGTAGTGACCAGTGCACCTTAAATATGATTTTTTGTTGAAAGAGGTCCACAGTCAATTCCTTAATTTCTCGTATTGCTCTACTCCATTGCCGGGGTGAGATATTTATTGCCATTCTTTGTTTCGTTTTTGCCTCATTAGATCTGTATTAACTCTTTGGTGGGTCATGAAGAACTCATACAGTGTAGCTGTCAGTTAGGGGAAACTGCAAAACTTTCTACAAAATTCAAGCTGTTTTGGCACTTTGGACAGTGCAAGTACTTTCACACCAAATCCTGAGCTGAGCAGAGCAGGTGACAGATTGAATAGGCTGACATACTGCAGTAACTGGTGGGTTGTACTGTATTTAGAGTGAAGTAAATGTATGATCTGGTTCTCAGTATCCTTAACTGGGATATATATAGTATGGCTGTATACCATCCAGTTTTTTCAGATCATCATTTCCTCTCTCCCCGCCCCAAATTTTAGCATGGGATTTCCCCAGACAGGCCTCTACATGAGATGACAGGTGGAATTTATGTTGGTGTGCTATACTGGCCCATCTCTGATGGTCCATATAGATGGTAGGGTTTAGCTCTTTTTGGTATCTACAATATCCACAGCCGAATATAGCCACCAGTGGCAAGGGATGGGACAGTGCCTTCCTGATACATATCACGTAGATTTTTTTTACAGTGTTTCTCCATTGCATGGCCTGGTTTATTTCCCAGTGGGTCTGGGAATCCACACTTGGGACAAGATCCAGACAAGGGGAGGAGCTGAAAAGCTAAGGACAATGCTGGACCAAATATGCATCATCTCTCCAATGGACCTGCCGTGGATCAGCAGAAAAACTAATAGAGGGTATGTTACTTTTGCTCTTAAATGTAGTTGGGAGAAAGTCCAGGGTGCAGCTGCAGCCAGGGGACACTCCGGAACCATGCTGGCAGGAAGTGGGAGAGAGCACCACGGGCCCAGAATCAGCACTTTCCTCCTGCAATCCCATAGGATATGTAGATGTTTGGGGCTGCCCGTGAGTCTTTGTTAGAGCCCACAGGGCTGGAACCTGGGACCATGAGGGTTTTGGGATGCTGATACCTTCACATAGCCATGGGAGGCTTACGTTGGGCTCCCAGGAGGGCACCCTGTAAGGTTGGACTTGGCAGGAAGCACCGCACAGCAGGACCTGAGTGGCAACCACTCACAGCCCCCGATTGGTCAAGACCAGTACTTAAAGTGGGAGCCACAAAGGGGTGTTGTTTGAGCAACAATATAGATCAACTTCCTGTCTCTGCTCCAAACCCTGCTTGTGACAGACCCTAGACTCTACCTCCCGACCCTGGTTTGTCCTCGACTTCGCTATTTAATTGCTATCTGTAACCTGGTGTCCAACCCCGATCTCCTGGTAACCTGACCCTGCCTGCCTCCTGATGCCTGACTCTCGATTCACCTTCTGGCTTGTCTCAGACTCTCACCTCCCGGTACTTGACTCAGCCTGACTGCCGACTCCTGCTCTGACCACTAGGTCATCCTGGTCGTGATGGGCTTGTTCCATGGATAAGGCAGTTTGGAGATCTAGGCATTAGCTCTCTTCTACACCAGGGATAGATCAGCACCACAGTTACTAACCTAATCACCAGGGTATTACAATTTCCACAAAAGGTTCCTTCTTTACAATTTTGCCTTTTTTCATTTTTATAATATATATAATTATATTGTTTGTAATACAGGCTTGGAAGGATTTGATTTTTAACAGTAAATTTTGATTCCACTGTACACACACACACACACACACACACACACACACACACACAAATATTTCCATAGATGATAATAGAAACTTACAGATGGGTAAACTAAGAAAAATGTTGCTTGAGAATTTATTAGAGTTTGATTTAAGGATATTTACTTTGTATATTTTGACATGTAATGTGGACAACTTGTGGTTTAACAGTTATAAAGCTTAACTATTTGAATCCCAGTATCCATTGTCATCAAATAACTGTCTGACTCCCCATAATTTCTTGCAACTGTGAAAATGTCAGAATTGATAAAAACTGGTGAAAAAATGCTTAAAGATAAACACTTATATTATAATACCTGAATTCTGCCAAGCCTAAATATACATAAGGACAAATCTCCAGGGTTTAAGCTATATTAATATATTTTATATAAATGTATTATATATTGCTGAAGCCATGGCAATTTGCCATTAAATAATATTTTCAATGACAAATCTCCATGTACTAAGCAATATTCAGTCAAATGTTTGGGACATCCAAAAATATTTTTATCACAAACGAGAGTAATGGAAGTGTTATGAAAATATTTGGTTCACACATGTAGCTGAATGTATCATAAATTCTTCTTTTCAACAAAGAATGAACATTGTTGCCTACTGTGTAGGTCTCGTGGACATTATGGGTGCGGTTATAGAACATTTTGTATATATTGCTTGCATTACATCCACCTCATCCTTATTTCCATCACTAATTCTGTAATTTCAAGTAAGCCCAAGAGCACATCTCCAGTGAAGATATGAAATACAGTATTCCACTCACACCTACAGGGCAGCACGGATATGTCCCTGTTTTTCTAGGATCTAGATTTGAATGCACTGCTCTCAGAGAAGTACCTGATGTATTGATCCAAGCAATATCTGAAAGGCAACACTTCAGCAATAGTTTCGCTCTTAACAAGAGTCACAAACACTGACTCAGCACATCTGAAACTGAGCTCTTACCACCCTGCACACAGATACATAACTATGGCTTACTGACATTGTATAATTTCAGAGCAAAATCACATCAATGCAGTGACATAAAATTACCTGCTATGTATGAGTCTCATATTCTTTCCTAATTACTTATAAAATGCACCCTAAACACTATTTCACAAGGAAAAAAATCTATGCGGTAGAAAATAGGATAAATAATCTTATTGGACACATGCTTTCCAAGATGTTAATTCTACTTCAATTCCTGTTTAGCAGAAGTTCATTAAACTTCTAGCCTGACCTAGAAAAGTAAATAAGTACTGTGTTATTCCCCTTCGAATCCTGAGTTACTAATAAGGAATTATAAATCTCTAGTCACTTTGAAAAACAACCAAATATATCACAAAGTGAAACACAACAGCAGAAGTTCTGTATCTTTCATGAAAATGAGACTGAAATGGAAGACTAAAAGCGTGATTTAGTTTTACAGACCGTGAATTAATACCATATTGCTTCAGCTTTTCTAAAGTGCATACATCTCCTTTCATACGGCAAGAAAGGTGATTAGCAATGTTCAAATAACCGAGTCCAGATTAGTGCAATGTTATTCACCTTGGGAACTCCTGAAAGATAATCAAGAGGGCAAGACTATAACCTTCACATGGTGCTCCTGTTACATGCTATTGATTAACACAACAAATGTCATCAAAAGGCTACTGGACATCGATTTGTCGATATGCCGGTATGATTAGCAACTATAAATATGCACAACTGGAATGAAAACAGGCAATTTCATTCACCAAGCCCAGTCTCCTCCTTCAGGCAGTCGTACTTCTTTTTTTTCTAAAAATAGCTAGTCACTGCACTTACAAAGCACCTTTCATCCATAGATTTTACAGCACTTTATACAGATGGATAGAGAGAATTAGCCCCATTTTACAGGTGGGGAGAATGAGGAACAGAGAGGAACAGAGAAGCATAAATTGTTAACATGTGACTTAGCAAAAGTCATACTGCAAGCCAGTGGGAGATTTGGTAAACATCCTGGCTTCCTGCCCCTTGCTCTAGCAGCTAGAACATACTGCATTGATCTTGATCCGGCAAAGCATTTAAATGCATGCATAACTTTAAAGTACATGATTAATCCCACTGGAGCCATTTGTTGGATCAGAGCCTTGGTTTCTATACACATAGGATGAAATCAACCCCTAGTGAAGCCAGTGATAAAACTTCCATTAACTTTAATGGGGCTAGGATTACTCCATGCTTTCTAAAGCGTGCTCTGGATTTGCTGGGCCTTAATTTGATGACCTCAGCTATATCATCCAGAATACTTCAAAAACAGTATCATGAATTGTCATTAACTACAGCGATTAAGACTGTGTCTTATAATTAGATCCCTTTCAATGTCCTCTTGACTTGCAAAAGTGTGTTTCTGACTTTCCCTTATGCTGCTTTCCATTTGATACTAGGACCTCTCTGGCCGCCCCGCCTGGTTCAAGAGTTACGATGTGTTTCCTGCAGGTAATGTGACCAAAATTGACCACACTTAGCAGGCATTGTTTATAATCCTGTTTCCTTTCTCTTGCTATAAAACACCTTCTTAAACACCCAATCCCCATTTCCAAACCTTCCTACTGTAGCTTCTTCCCACTGATTTTGCAGCTGAATTGCTTTGCAGTTCAAGTATTCTGAATATTGAGATTTCAAAATATTTATTCCATCCATGTAAACAAGGCATTTGGAAGGATTTTGCCCATATTATGAATACTATTTAAATAGGTGTTTATGTTCAGGCACTCAGATATCACAGTGATGAGTGTGGTATAAATGCCTAAATAGACCGAGATAGAGAATGTAGCCATCATTATCAGAATTAAGATAATTTTTAATAGATGAGATTTGTGCACAAACTCTGTCCTGCTAGGATCCTGTCATTGTTAGACCCAACCTCTCACATCCTTCACTTTCCTCAGATGTAAAATGGGTATAATAATATCAACCTACGTGAAAAGCATTCTGAATTCTTTGGAAGTAAGGTGCCATGTAAGGCAGAGGGAATGGTTTAGAAGTGTAAACATCAGTTATAAAGTACCAAGAATCCCTGGAACAACAAGGTCAAACCTGGTGAAAGGTTTCAGCCTTTCATCATTCTGAGTTTCATGCCGTTTTCTATGTGGGGTTCTTTCAGATGAGGTCTTAAAATCCCAGCTCCTGTCTGTTGTGGACAACAAAGATTCCATGCCACTTGACCTGTACCCTTGGTCAAACTTTCCATTCTCCTCACTTCTTGGCAGTGTGCTTGCTATCTGGTTGCTGCCCTCCCATTACAGAGGTGGCTGTGTTGGATGGATGTTTGTAAGGCAGTTTGGTATCCTTTGAGATGAAAAGTGCTTGAGAAGTCATAACATAGCAATCCAATTTTAATTTTACCTGATGTACTTGTAGTGCTGATTTTTAATTTTCTGTCCATCTCTAGACCTCAAACTGCACTGTTAACTACATGGCTTGGACACTATACCTGTGTGAAACTGAATAAAACTGCTAAACTGAGATTGCTTTCAAGAAGGTGTTGCCTAGCCTCATTAGCAATACAAAAGGGCAGGTAATTGAAATACATGCAAGAAGCTATGAATTCAACTGGTCAAGTAACCTGACAGTTGCTTAAAGCAATCTTTACCTAGACAAAGAGAGGGTTAATTAGAGATATGTAAATAATTTGATTTCTAGTGTTTCAAGTCTGGAAGGTCCAAATGTTCTGTTTAAATAGGTGATCAAAGCACAATGGATGAGCCCCATGTAAAATGGGAAATATAAAATTAAAATATAAAATTATAATGGAGGATGCAAAATAATCATGTCAACACACTGTGTACCAGGGAGATGCAAATAAACGGAATCTGAATACTTCTCATGCTGTCAGACCTCAAACAAGGCTCTGACATTTCTGTCTTTCCTGGGCTGCTCTGTGCATGTCTCCTATGTTGTTAAGTCCCATGAGTAATGTTCAATAGAGGGAGTCTTCCGGTCATGTTCCTCCAGCTGTGCAATGGCACGCCTGCCCTGGCAGATTCTATCGCTTCATTCTTAACACGTGGAAGTTATAATAGGTTATATTTGGCCCAGCTCCCAAAGAGGGAATGTCTTGCTCGAAAGCCGGTACGTATTTTAGCATACTGGGGAAATAAATCTGTTTTGTTACTACTGACACCTCCACATCAAAGTCAGAAGGCCTAGCCACTGGTGTTGGGGGTTTCCTGGGCACATGCACAGCCCTTCTAAGAAGGCATGTCACACTCCGCACAGCTCTGACAGAAAAAGACAGCTATGGCGTTGGGCTGTGGGACAGCCAAGATTTTACTGCTATGTAGTAAACCAGCTAAAATCTACCAATTCTTCTGTAAACCGGAGAGTAATGCTAGCAACGGGACATTCTGTGTTTCCACTTCAGGTGGTTTAATATCACCTATTTTTATTTTCTGTTTTCTCTCGTCCTGTAAAACACTAATAAATCCTTCTTTTCTTTAATCTAAGCTTAATTGGGTTTTTGGCTGTTATCAGAGGAAATTGCTTGCTGGCATTCCTGAGGGAAGCAAAACGCTGTCCTCAGGAAGGCTGAAGATAACAGTCAGTGCACTGGTCAAGGGCAGGAGAAAAGCTGTTATGTCTTTCAAGACAGTGCCTCGGCGGGGACAATGGTATTATGAATACAAGACAGGCCAAATGACTAGAGAACACAATGCACCATCAGAGACCGCTATGCATGTAACATAGTACTATTAGAGCATAGTATCATTACGCAGGAGCAGGAAAGAAATGAGATGAGATAGCTTATTTTCATAAGGAAGGGTAATAAGTTCTGGTAAGGCACCTTTACACCAGTATATCTGCACCTACCCTAGGAGGTTGCACCAATTTAACTCAGAATTTAAAATCCAGAGGGATCTTGATCAATTGGAGAACTGGGCTCTAGACAACAAAATGAAATTCAACAAAGACACATGTGAGGTGCTATCCTTCGGGAAGAAAAATCAAATGCATAGATACAGAATGGGGGAAAACTGGCTTGGCAGCAGGACTGAGAAGGATCTGGGAGTTGTGGTGGATCACAACCTCAACATGAGTCAGCAATGCGATGCTGTTGCAAAAAAAGCAAATGCATTAACAGAGGCATAGCATGCAAGCCACAGGAGGTGATAGCACTGCTCTACTCGGGGCTGGTTAGGCCTCAGCTGGAGTACTGTGTCCAGTTTTGGTCACCAATGTAGAGAAAGGATGACGAGAAACTGGAAAGGATCCAAAGATGAGCGACAAAGATGATCAAAGGGATGGAATGCAAGCCCCATGAGCAAAGGCTGAAGCAAAGGCTGAAGGAACTGTTAGTTTGGAAAAGAGGAGATTGAGCGGGGACACAATAGTAGTCTTTAAGTACTTGAAAGGCTGCCATAAAAAAGATGGAGAAAAGTTGTTCTCTCTTGCCCCAGAGGGTAGTCCACTGGGTTCAAACTACAGCAGAGGTGGGCAAACTACAGCCCACGGGACCCTCCTGCCCGGCCCCTGAGCTCCTGGCCTGGGAGGCTAGCCCCCGGACTCCTCCCCTGCTGTTCCCCCTCCCCCATAGCCTCAGATCACTGCACCGCCGGCGCAATGCTCTGGGCAGCGGGGCAGTGAGCTCTTGCCAGACAGCACAGCTGCAGAGCCGCAGCCTGACCCGGTGCTCTGTGCTGTGCGGTGCCGTGGCTGGCTCCCGCCGGGCGGCACAGCTGCCTGTCCTGGTGCTCTGGGCGGCACGGCTGTAGCGCCACCAGCCACCCATGCTCCAGGCATAGCAGTAAGGGGACAGGGAGCAGGGTGGGGGTTAGATAGAGGGCAGAGGAGTTCAGGGTGGTGGTCAGGGGGCGGGGGTGTGGATAGGGGTCGGGACGGTCAGAGGGCGGGGAACAGGGGGGTTGAATGGGGGCAGGGGTAGGGGTGGACAGTCAGGAACAAGAGGGGGGCTTGCATGGGACGGCAGTGGGCAGTCAGAGGCAGGAGTTCCAGAGGCGGTCAGGGAGAACGGGTGGTTGGATGGGGCAGTGGTCCCGGGGGGGCCATCAGGGGGCGAGAAGCAGTGGGGATTGGATAGGGGACAGGGGCAGGCCACGTCTGGCTGTTTGGGGAGGCACAGCCTCCCTTAACCGGCCCTCCATACAATTTTGGAAACCCGATGTGGCCCTCAGGCCAAAAAGTTTGCTCGCCCCTGAACTACAGCATAGTAGATTTAGATTAAATCTCAGGAAAAACTTCCTAACTGTAAGAACGGTAGGACACTGGAACAGACTGCCTCAGGAGGCTGTGGAAGCTCCTTCACTGGAGGTTTCAAAAGGAGGCTGGAAAGCCATCTGTTTTAGATGGTTTAGACACAACAAATCCTGCATCTTGGCAGGGGGTTAGAATAAATGACCCTTGCAATCTCTTCTAACCTATGGTTCTATGATTCTAACTATTTCAGTAGAAAAATCACATCTCTAACCAATATAGTTAAATTGGTACAGAAATTGTGGGCAGACCAGTCCTCACTGAGGAGACATTGCACCACAAGTATGAATCAAGGTCTTAATAAAAAATAGACTGACACCATTTGTTTGCACATCCAGGACTAGAACAACCACTACAAACGCACCGGGAACATTTCTTCTTGGTAAGGGCCTTCTGCATGCGTGCACTAATGACATTCGACTAATAGTTCTCCACATGTTATTACAGAGGATTATACACCAGAGGAGGGTCCGATCTGGTGAGGTGCTGAGAGTTTCCCAAGAGGTGCTGAGTTTCACTGCTCCACTGGAGTTCAGCACCTGGCAGGTCTGAGTTTGAAATTTGTATTTTTCCCTCATGTCACTGTGCTGTTTAGAATATTTATTCAGAATGTGTGTATTCCAAATACTTCCATTTTCAGAATACAATTTAGAGTATAGACAGAGTAGCAGGCTGTTCCCTTCCCAACAGCACTGATAAGAGCCAAATGTTTACAACGTAAAACTATCTGAGAAGCAAAGCAGCAGATCTCTATAGGGCAGGCTTTCAGAAAAAGGTAACTGGTAATCAATCTGAAAGAGGCTTAAACCAAGTTATCCTACATGCCCAGAAGTGCTCATGAAACACCAGACTTATTCTGGAGTACACCAAAAACTGTAATGTTTAATGTAAAAAATACTGGATGTTTCCACTCCACGGTTTCTGAACATCCCATACCAAATTCTATCAAACTAATTTGTCCTGACACTGATGTATAGTTAAGATCTTTTCCTCCAAGATCTCCTAGCAGGAGTACATTTCCAGCCAGTGTGTGAGGTGTTAGGATCAACACACACACTGTATAGTCTGATTGGATTTTTTTCAAAAAGAAGACTGCACAAACACTGGAAATTTACCTTTTCTTTTGTGCTGTCCCTAGCATTGACTATTGTTAACCCTAGCTGTACCCTTAACACTGACTCCTACAACGCAAACCTGCTCCCCGAGCCACAATTCCTCTCTTCTGCTGCTCTAAACCAAGCAACTTGGAAAAAGACTGTAATATCCATAATTCTATTACTGCTATTTTGGAAGAGGGCTTGTGGGCAAATAAATAGCCCTGAACTAAATTGTGTTCTGTGAATTATTCTGATGCATAATTTGTGTTTAGAATACTCTTTGTGTGCTAAAAACAAGGCATGTAAATAACAATGGATATATTTTTATATTTGGATTCACTGAGCCCATTATGAAAAAATTGATTAACCGTAATCCACATTCAAACAAACACTAATTTAAAGAGACAGCTCAGAACCAAAGAGGTGGTGAACAGCTCACCAATATGCTTCATTTAGGCACAGAGGTAAGGGTTGATGGGTGTTAATTTCCAGCATTTGTATTGAATGTAGTGGATTTCATGATATTTTGTGCTTCTCGGAGTGGTTATCTCCCAGCCACCATATCAAGTTGTCATTCCAATTGTCAGTATTTAGATATGAAATACAGTACTTAAATTCAATTACAATATACACTAATAGAGGTCACTAGGAAATTCCTCATTAGCAGAAATAATTTGGTTTAGAACTTCTATTATTAAAAATTATAAACATTTCCAAAACAGTGGCATATTAGTTTTTAAACAATTAATATGTACTCCTAGGGTCTGATTCTGAGCTGTTTTACATTAGTTTTATAGTGGTGTGACTCTGACCTCACTTATTTCTTATTTTATACCAGTGTAAATCAGATTAGAATTGGGCACCCTGTTATCATTTTTCTTTTTCAGCATTCTGATGGGTTTGGGAACACACCAGATTTCTAAATCTGATGTCTTGTTTAGCAATCACTGTTTTATAATAACACCAACCGAAGGAGCTTAAATCTTTAATTCTCAGGAACTTATTTATATGAGATATCAAGTTCAAGTGCACAAGTTGTCATCTGGATCAATTTGAGATACCTTTGTCAATTCAACATATGAAGGGTTAATTCCAAACAACCTAAGCCCTTTAACATCTTCTAAAAACAACTCATGACCTATCTTGCAAAAAAGTCACTTTGCAATTTGCGTTGGAGGATTTTTTTTCTCTTCATCTCTTTCAAATGCAGCTTTGCATTAGCATATTCAATAAAGCAAGTAGCACTCCAGCTCTATTAGTTAGAACCAGTCTTGACCCTCATTTCAGCCTAATAGGAGATAATTACTTGATACTAATGTAAAGTGTCAAAGCCATTCTTGAATTTCATTGAGTTATTATTAGACAGATTTTGGTTCAAATCACTCCAAATACTTCAGTTTACTTTTAATACTCTTTCTCTCTTACTGACAAGTCATCATGGTCCTTCCTTGCACATTCAAGCAAAACTCCCAAAAGACTTCAGGACCAAGTCCATAATCTGGTACACGCAATATACATATTGGTCAGTTTGTACAAATCCTTCCAATATAAGATGTACACCTGTTAAACTGAAACATTTTAAAAACTACATTTCGCATAGGTGGAATGTATGGCATATTGTGTTCTGAGTGCACTACTATATCTGACATATCTCAGCTATGTAGAAAGCAGTGACTGTTTTTTGTTTGGGTATGTCCTATGTGCTGTCAACAGCGAGGTTTGTCAAGCAGTACGAGCAAATATCTTGAAATTCAGTTACGTCTCAGTGGATGGCTGGTTCATTTTATGGAGTCTAGGTTGGAAGTCTGAAAATTAACATGCATACATTTAAATGAATCATGTCTGTGCATTAAGTAGTCACTACATTACTGATCTCTATGGTAAGAGGACCAGAGCTATTCTTTGAGGCTCTTGAAATATCAATTAAAAAAAAGGCACACAAGTCTACTTTTCAGTGAATATCTAAGCGGCTCCACAGCCATTAGTCTACAAAGAGTGAACGGGATACATTCTTATCTTTTTTATATGGGGGAGTCACACACTCAACTCCCATTACACTAAGTGGTGATCATGGGGGTAAAGCTCCAGGAACCAAGATTAGAATGTGCACCACAGTGCTAGCATTCCACATGTCCCAGAGACTGGCTAGATTTTTACTCATCGGTTTTGAGTGCGCCCAAGGCTCAATGATTGTTTCATCAACTCAGGTTTGTTCCAAGTATAGCTCATCAGATTACAACAATCTGACGGATGTTAAAGTACTTTACAGTGTTAGTTGATGAGCACAGCGTCACAACAATAGAGCAAAGCGGATAGACAAGCAGGATCTTTCTTCTCTAAATATATGCTATGAACTATTGGGATTATTCCTACGTACTTTAAAAAAATAATACCACCATGTAGGTTTGCATTAATGTTCTGAGACAGAATCTGTATATATTGAAATATGACAAATATGACTTTTTATATTCTTAATGTATGAGAACCAACACGAGAACATGAGAACTGACACTTGATCTGAGATAGAGAAAGGCACATACCTATGAACTACCTGGATGCTGAATAATGTACTTGAGATATGAGGCAAAACCCCCATTAAGTGCTTCCCCAGACCTCGGGTATGTATGTCAGTTTGACAATGGTGCTTCACAGAAACATTGTTCCAGACCCCTACAGCACAGTAACTGGTTTATATCTGAAGGCATTAATACAATTTGTTTCTTAATTTTTTTTATTATGCTTTTATATCTTATAAAACATTTCATTTTCTGTCACATTTCCAAGACATACTTGACACAACAAGGACTGACACATGAGAGCACACACATGCACGCATAATGCACTGTTAATTAAAACCTCAGTTTTACTGGCACAGAAGTCACTCTGGGAAATTAGAGTTTACAACCACTGAAATAGCATATGGTCAGTGATTTCCTCTGCAGATGCACTTGTAAGAAGCACTGAATACTTCAGTAAATCAGCTACTTAGTCTATCCTGTGATGCTCTACCTTTCTCCTCAATTTTTTGCTGGTATATGATATAGTCAAATTATCTGTTTATACATGCTAGAAAATTACCTTATTACTGTATGAAATGAGAAAAGCAGGGGGGTGGGGGGGAAGAGCTTTTTATGTCCAGGGTTTTCATCTTGTCACAGGCTCCATCACCAGCATTATGGATTTCACCATAGTGATAATAACTAATAAAGGTCCACACATGCACAAGTCTCAATAGCTGTTTATTCCCAGAGGAAATTGAATCACTTCTTGAAAGACCCATGTTCTGTTCTAAAATGGTTCAAGGCACTCTATACTACCAGGGGAAGTTAAAACCATTCTGGCATTGGACTGGGACAACAAACAGCTCATCACTCATCATGTCACCAATTCAGCAAGATTTTTAACCATGTGTCTAACTTTAAGTGCATAAATATTCTCATTGAAGTCAACTGGAGTAGTTACATGCTTACATTTAGGCACATGCTTAGGTACCTTTGTGGACTGTAAACTACAGCTGTAATTATACTCAATTCTTTCTGCCAGTGTCTTTTTCGTGCATCTGATGGTGGTGTTGTTAGTTTCAGGTCCACAAAGTGCCTGGTCTGCTTGTGCAATGAAGCCCAGAATGGCTACGGGAAAGGGAGAATCATCCAATAACTTATCAAAGATAGCCCTTGTGTCGGTATTCCCCAAATCATGCAGATTCCTGCCCAGGTTTACTCAGATGAATGGAGACGCACTGCACACCTACTGGAGGCATGGTTTCCAAAGTACAGCAGCACACATTCCTTGGCTGAGGTGTGTATTTGCACAGTGAAGGGGGCACTAGAAAACCAAACTGGGGCAAGACAACTATTCTGATGAAGGCCATTTCTTCAAGTTTCCAACTGTGGAATCCAGTAAGGTTTGCTCTTTAATAAATATTTCATGATAAACACAATCTTTGGAACTTGAACACATAGTTAAGTACTGTAGTTATTAAACATATATAGAGTTTGAAATGTTCAGCATAGTTAAAAATACCAAATATTTTACAGGCAGAGTAATCTGGGTTTCCCTGATTACGCACTGAACTCCCTTGAATCTCTTACAGTGCTACCCAAACTCCTGGATCACTAGTTACTGTTCTTAGTCTTTTGGGAGATGTGTTAGTGCATTCCAGGGATAATTGCTTAAAAATAGTTTGGGGGACTAGATGGTTTCTGGAAATGATAATTATACCTTTCAGATGTAGGTGACTGATGTGAATCCAGGTCTTACTGATAGTGACCCAAAGTTGAGATCATATGACAGCAGTTAGGCAATGTAAGATCAGTGGCAGTGTAAGCTGAGTTCTCCATCTTTACACCACACACTAACTCTATCATAATTTTTACCAAATAGTCCTCGTTTGCACTCTGAACAGAAAAGCCAGACTCGAGCTGCTCAACATTTTCTCAACAAAAAGTCTTTTAATAGAAAAAATGGCCTTTTTTAATAAAACATGTTTTTGCAAAAAATTATCAACATTATAGAAAGTTTTAATTTTTTCAAAAAAAGTGTGCCCTTTCAATATTTTGTAATGTTTTCGTTGAAAACATTCTCAAAATGGTCATCAAGGCTTTTATTTACCGAAAACTGTGGGTTTGGTACTTGAAAAATGTTGATAACCATTTTTATGTTTTTAGTAAAAATTTTGTGGAAAAGTTTAAAAAATGAGAAACTTCCAATCCCTTAAAATTAAAATAACTTTTAATTTTGACATTTTCCACAAAAATGGGTTTTCATTTTTCAACCAGTTCTACCAAAGAATGAAAGTATATTCACGGACGTAGAAACTAATTTATGTTCTTAGCCCTTCAGGCTAGTCCCTCCCCAGTCAGGACTGAAGCAGAGAGCCAGAACAGAGAGGGAAGCTTATACTCTCTCTACCTATGCTACAGCTGTCCTGTGAGTGCACAAAGAACTTCAGCCTCCAAGACTATCCAGACAGCATCTTGCACACACGCTCCATTCACTTCACTTAAAACAGAAATTGATGATATATTTGTAGTATGCAAATTACTTCATATTAAATTGCTAATTAAACAATGATGAATTTAATTTGGGGCTCATTTTATCTCTGAGTGAAATAAGCAAATAGTACCCCATTTGTTTTCCTGTTTATGGTCTCTTTGATCTACTAAATACAAGGAATATATTACACTTTTGAAAAACATTTTGCATATTCAGCACGTTATTTCTTACTAACAAAGACCCTGAACCACAATCTCAATTGAGGAACATACAGAAATTGTTCAAAAAGAGGGACTGTCCCCTTTCCAGTATATTATTTATAAATCTCCACGAAAAACTGCAAAAATGCAGACTGCTCGTTTAGCCTGTTAATGGCAAAAACAATATTCCCTGACCTTCACTACTTTTCACATAATCAATTTTTAGAATGCAAGTCTTATTCTTCATGCAATTACCTGTATATGAAGCAGGAATCTTTCCAGCTGTCACAAAATATCTACAACGTTCTACAAACAAACATATTTATACTGGTTTCAATAACCCAAAACCTCACATTTAATATCAAACAATATTTATTCCTGCACATTACTGACAAAGGCTGAGTTTGGGTGTCTGACTTCAAATATAACTCCAGTTTTATTATAGTGCGGATGTCAAAGGGATGCCACTGCTTATTGGTAATTTGTTCACCATTCAAATTCAAACCATCCTTTTTTAGAATTAAAGTTTTCTAAGTCAAAAGAAATTAATCTGTAGCTGCACTTGCATTAAGAACATAGGCCTAAATGTTCAAAAGTGACTAGAGATTTTGCAAGCCTCAGTTTTTGCGTGCCCAATATGAGAGACGCAGAAGGGGCCTCCTCTCTGAGAATCAGGCCCCTTTACGGGGCTTCACATTGGGCACCCAGAAATTGAGGCATCCCAAATTATTAGCCACTTTTGAAAATTTAGGCCATAGGCATTTTAATTACAGATGTGGTGTGTATTCTCTAAAATTACTGAACGTCAAACTCTATTTCCCAGCTGAAGATATTAACCTAAGTCTTAATCTCATCCAAATATTTGTATCCTCATTATCAGTGATGGGCAAAAATGAATTATTACAGGCCATGAATATTAATCCAAGCAGCACATAACCTCCAAAATCAGACTTAGGACAGAAGTAAGGATGGGGTTTAGAAAGATCAAAACACCAAGACTGGAATAATAATTTTGACAGACTGAGGAAGTAAGTAGCAAGAAAGGGCATCAGGCAAGAAAACATGGAATTTACTTAAAGCCTCGCAATTAAATTGTAACGTGACAGAAGCAAATGACAAAAGACTTCAAGGTAGGCAAGTCTCTAAGAAAAGTATCACAGAGGGCATCAGAAAGTACAGTCCATGGAGAATGATCCAGAGTAGTTTTGAAAGGAAAAGTTGTCTATAAAGGGGCTCATGTGATTCTTTCAAACATGACTTCGATATGTGACTGGTAGAGAAGATCAGAAAAAGAGATGACACTCATTAACCTTTTTTCCTGACATCAAAAACGGGTTAAGAAGGAGAGGGGATCAAAGGCACACCCCACATATCAATAGACCAGCTAAAGCAAGCAGTGAAAGATGATTTTTGAAGAGAAAATGCCTGAGGAAGGGAGGATGGATCAACATTAATCCCACAAAGGATGATTCCAGAGAATAAAACTGAAATAGTAAACTGCAAAGCTAACAGCCTCCAATCTGATGAGCACAAAGCTTTTCTTAAGAGGCTGACCTGCTGCACTGGATTTCAACCTATAGAGAGAACAAAAAAACTTTTGATTAAGATCATCTATAACAAAAAACCATCAGGCGGTAAATGAGTTACTAGAGATTATGAATGCACGCAATCTATCATTCTATAGCGACTATGAGACACTTTTTGATTCAACAGTACTAAGGACAGACAAAAGTTACATTTTGTTCCTGGAAAATGCACATAAAAATTAGACCTCCAACACATTTCTGTACAAAGAAAGTCAAAATATCAAAGAATAACAAGCATGAGATACAGAGGGCAACAACAGAAGATCTTGCATAGACTAGTTAGGAAAAATAACAAGGACTTTTCATACACAAAAAGCAGATAACCCAACAACTCGTGCAAATGAATGGGAGCTATATTAACTCCACTGATTGGCAGAAAACAAAAACTACCTGAACAAAGAACATCAGTGGGAAGACAGTATAATATATTTGCCTGACCTGTGCTCAGACCAACTATGAACTGAAATGGTCACCAGGCAATTAGGAATAATCTACTGCAGGAGTACGTATATGTAAATATATATGTAAGTATATGTAACCTGCTGGTGAATATGTATTACAGATCCCCCTCTGTCCCTGATCTGCTGAGGATGTGAGTCTGTTATAATTCCAGCTAGAGAAATTTGGCTCAAGCTGCACAAGCATGTGCTTTTAGCACTGGAAGTCCCTGCTTCAATTCCTGGTGTTAGCCAAAATAGCGGTCATCACATATACATATGTTCACACACACACACAGCTAAATAAAACACAGACATGTATTAGAATCGAGCAACCGTTAGACTCTAATGGGGCTACAAATATTCAGCATATCTGTATGTGTTTGCAACATAGAAACCTGAATTTCTAACTATCAGTGAGTTTGAGGGGAAGAAGGTGTATCTGTGCATTTTCAGGGGCAGGGAAGGGGCCAAACATGAGGGAATATGGAGAAACTCTGCAAGGGAAACTTACAAAATTGTCCTCACCTCTGATAACCTCCTGCCATTTTTCTGAAAGGAGCCATCTGCCCCTAAGTAAATATATGCAAAAACTGTTTGTGAGTAATGGAGAGAGTAAACAACTAACATATTACATATTTCAGCATTTATTATATATCCCGGAAAAATGGAAACAATGATGGTGAAAACTTGGTCCTATCAAAATCAATGGGAGTCTGTCATTGACTTCAATAAGGTCGGGATTTCACCCTTGACATTTTACTGCCCAACACTAGTTGTCTTTGTTTAATAAATTCTGGTTGTGTAGGAGATGAACGTGTACATTTTAATTTGTTTGATACTACATTCCACACATTAGGCTTTCTGACAATCCGCCAAAAAACAGAGCTCACCCCAAGGGAGAATTTGACATTCCAAAAGGCAATCCTGCCAAGGGAAGATGTTTCCTCAGACACCACAATTTCAGCCGATAATGTTTGCAAGGCACCACAAAGAGGAGCACCACAAAGGGGGCTGGATATGGCCCTTTGTGTTTTTCTGCCATGAGTGGTGAACAACTAAAGTACCAACAGTCTCTGAGAGGGTTTGAAGGTAAAAATCATACAGAAGGGTCAGGGGAAGCAGTGGATTTAATCCCACTCCCATTGGAGTCAATGACATATTTCTCCTTGACCGAATAAGTATGTTAGTAGCACTTCATCCTTATGAAAATCATAATGTGCCTAGTCAATCCTGGCTATTTAAATTCAAGTTGACTAGGCTCTAACCATAAGACTACTGATTCTCCTCCCTTCTTCTCTCATCTAGTAATTTGACTCCTCCCCAACCATACACACAAAGGACAAGGGGTAGTAACCTTGCCTTAGATAAGTAAATCTTCAATAAGATTCCCAGTGATTTCAGAGGGCTTGGGATCAGACCTATGCTGAGGGAAATACAGTATATCCATATACCTAATGCTAAACTGGCAAGGTTTTAAGGGTGACTGCTGCACATCTCAAAAATGCATATCAAGTAATCAACAAAGCCCACACCACCTTTAAATAACCAAAAACATTACAGCAAATAAGCACGTTGAATAGTCATATATCCATTTCTCATTGGTTTCAATGGGACTCAGTGTTCCATACCTGATAAATTATATTATATAGTTGATGCAACATTACATGAATAATAATGCATATTTGTTTGTTTTTAAGTTCATAATTCCATAAATACTATTTTCTATGTTGTATCAATTTTAGGATACATAGAATACATCACATCCTATTACAATCAATGAGGGTGAAAATACAATTATTGAAAATAAAGTTCAGATAAAGACAAAGATGATGACCTTTCAGTATTTCTTCACAATTTTCAATAGAAAAAGAAGACAAGGAAATTTATGACAATACAGCTAAAGATAGGAGGAAAAAGAGACAACAAAATGTATAAAGAAAAGGAGTACTTGTGGCACCTTAGAGACTAACCAATTTATTTGAGCATAAGCTTTCGTGAGCTACAGCTCACTTCATCGGATGCATCCGATGAAGTGAGCTGTAGCTCACGAAAGCTTATGCTCAAATAAATTGGTTAATCTCTAAGGTGCCACAAGTACTCCTTTTCTTTTTGCGAATACAGACTAACGCGGCTGTTACTCTGAAACAAAATGTATGACATTGTCTAAAAGTATGAGATGGATTTAGAATCTAATAGCACAAATTATTCTTGGATATTTTCAAACCAATAAAAGGATACAACAAGGTAGCTGGCACTTATTTCTTACTGTTTACTTCTTGATTGTGCCCTATCAAGCTTAATTTTCTGTCTATAAATCAAACACTGAAATCATCACCACTTTCCATTCAAAAACTGAAATCTAGGTTCTATAAAATATGGTTAATCTTCTGGAAAACAGCATTAACACTGGCATGCACAATTATATCGGAATCACAAATAAACAGATTTAATAGACTTCTGTAAGACCTGCATAGATAAACTCATCAATCAAATGTAAATGCTTGAATAAAGCAATAATGCTATGTATTAAACATGTCTACAGAGAACAGATAGATTCGACAGTTGCCAAAAAGAGCAAAATGAAGTTAGTATAATTGTTAACATACTAGTTCTCAAAAGAAAAAAGGGGCTGTGCAATCCACAGAAAGGGGGAGGAAAACAGTCATTATGACGAAAATGAAAATAAATGAGAAAAAGGCAGACTATAAAGAGTGAAACATATCAATATGCCCTGTTGTGAGTTTTAGTATGAACGTACTAGTACAAAATAGCTATCTGAGTTTTGCACAGCTTTTCATGTGCTCTACAGAGGCTTAAGATTTGTCTTAATTTAAAAATCTGAGTTCTTCCCATGGTCTTCCACAACATTAATATTGAGCCAACATAAATCTATTGTTGCATCTAAAGAAACATTTTCCTTACTATTCCCATATATTTAATCACGTCTCTTCTGCTTCTTGCTTTTTTAGAGCACCTAAATGATACAGGGTGGTTCCTACAAGTCAGTGAGTTTAGAGTAGAGCTGTGTGAATAACTGGTTTTTGGGGGTTCACTGGCAGTTTAAAAAAAGACTTAAAAAAACCTGTTTGCTTTTAACCAATTCTGAAACTTGTTGGGATTTTAAGCAAATTTTAAAAAGTCTATTTCAGATCACACAAAATGGTTAGTTTTGTTTCTAGGCGTTTTAAAAAGGCAACATTCACAAAACAGCCTGAGAAGGAGTTGCTGCTGCCAGCCCCCTTATAACTGTTAGCCTGGTGGTGCCAGCCTGGAGCAGGGACTTGAACCCACATCTTCCTCCTCAGGGGAGTGCCCTACCCAACAGACTAGAAAAGCTTCAAAAACAGACTCCAAGGAGAAACTGCTGAGCTTGAATTAATATGCAAATGAGATACCATTAACTTGGGTTTGAATAGAGACGGGGAGTGGCTGGGTCATTACACATATTGAATCTATTTCCCCATGTTAAATATCCTCACACCTTCTTGTCAACTTTTCTAAATGGGCCATCTTGATTATCACTACAAAAGTTTTTTTCTCCTGCTGATAATAGCTCATCTTAATTAATTAGCCTCTTACAGTTTGTATGGCAACTTCCACCTTCTCTGTACGTGTGTGTATATATATATATATATATATATCTTCTTACTATATGTTCCATTCTATGCATCCAATGAAGTGGGCTGTAGCCCATGAAAGCTTATGCTTTAATAAATTTGTTAGTCTCTAAGGTGCCACGAGTACTCCTGTTTTTTTGCGGATACAGACTAACACGGCTGCTACTCTCAAACCTGTCATTCTAGAGGTGGGTCTTTCTCAGTCTCTCAAAGCCAGTCCAGAGTGGGGAGTTCAACATGTGTCTCCTCCCGCACCCCAGGTTCATCTTGCTACTCTGGAACAGGGACTTGAACCAGGTCTTCCCCCCAAGGAGAGTGCCCTAACCACTGGACTAAAGATTATAAGGAGGGGGCACCACACCATGCCTTCATTTCATGACTGGTACCAAAGTCCCCTAGGGAATCTAGCCCTTTTTTTTTTTGGTCCGAAACTATTTGGGCAAATTCATGACAAATTCGCAAACAGTTCCATGTTGACTAAAACTGCATTTTCTGGCAAATATAACTATTAATTCAAAAAATGTTGCCCCACTCCACTTTAAAGGCTATTATTATCACAATCTACAAGTTAAAGGAGGAACATTTTACACTGAATTTTGGAGCATAGGTTTCCAGTATTACATGGTGTAATGCACTGAACATGCACTAAAATGAGGAAATGACACATAGGAAAGAGGACCTTAACACAAAAATACACCCATCACTCAGTAATGGTATACTTCCATTTAAGGATGGATTGAGTTGATACATGGTGGTACAGTATACTGGCACTCATTGAGAGCATGAGTTTCTTCAGAATTTAACCTTTACTGAAAGAAGATTATGTCTCTAGCCCTTCTGACTTCAAAGACAAACTTCCAAATATGACCCAATGACACACTGGCCTCCTGAAAGCCTGAAACAATCATCTCTGAGAGGTATTTATGGCCCCATTTACCTAAACAGGGTTATTGCTAAAGCCCAACAGCTAAAGTACTGAGCAGAGTCAAAGGCAACATGCAAAGAATCATCGCCGCTGAATGGTGTCACAGATATACGAGATAATATGTGACAGCACGACACAGAGTGGCAATGCTTGCGCTGTACCATTCATCATCCATAACTGATGAGAATGCTTTGCACTGATTCAGCAGCTGCACAAAGTTATTCAACTTCACAATGCAAATGTTGAAAAGCTCTGGTTGGATGAGAGAGAGACACTTTCCCACCTTCATCTCCCACTTCATGGTGGCTGGGATGAAAGAGTTATTTTCTCCCCCCACTCTACACCCCACTGTCAGGTCTAGATAGTGGGGTTTATAAACCCCACTATGGGTTTTTTGCTGCATCTGTTTACTTTCCTTTGCCCCGTCCTTCTGGCTGCTAGAATAAAAGGCGTTTGGGGCTTCTCCAAGAAGCACGCAGGGGAGAGGGGGATCCAGGATTTGCCAGACTGTTGGTCTGTGTCTTTGATGGTTTCATCTCCCACGAAACAAAAAAGAAAGATTTAAAGTGAATGCCTAGAAGTGTGACATTGATTTCATTCTTTTAGCTGTGATTCGGGGGTAATAAAACTGAACCACTTGCAAAAGGCTTTGAGAATCTCAGATAAAAAGTGAAGTGTAAGTGCCAAGTATTATTTTATACAAACAATTAATTGAATATGAAATATATTCTTGAGATGTGTTCATATGTAGCTCAAAGCCAACTAGTTCATTGCCAGTCGAATAGCAAAGTTTGCTAACAGGAACCTGCCTGCTTTTATGGCCCCTAAGTACAGAAGCTGGTACTTGGAAACTGCCATGCTATTTGTTTACAAACTGCCTGTAAATTTAAAAAAATCCTTGCCAATAAAGACAAATTAAAACAGGTCTTCTTTAAATGCTTGGTTTTAATAAAAACATCTTGCGGTAAGTGGCGTTTGATGGAGATGTGTCCTGCGCTAAACATCAGTCCTACAATTACATGTCCCCAGTGAGAGTTTAGAGAAATGCTTGAACAAATTGTTTAAGACAGGGAAATGAGTATTTGGCACTGGGGTTGTTACATTTCTGGGTAGATGTAGGTGCTGATAGTATTTGTTCTATATCTTGACTCTTTCTCAATAGTCCCTGTAGAGATGAGAATTAAGCGCTGAAAAGTGGGAGCTAAAGCAAAGATTAGAAGATACCACACTCACAACACCTGTTCTGGCACACACATGAAAAGGTTCCAGGTGCCTATATTTTTAGAAAGTTTTCACATCTTGTTCTCTCCTTGGGAACAGCTTGTAATACCTGAAGAGTGGAACCCTACAAACTCTTACAGCTGGCTCTCTCTGAAGCAGGTGGCTAAGAACAAATGCACTGGATTTGAAATTTTCCTCTTTTAATATTTAAAGATAATTTCAAGCTAAAAACAGATTCAATAAACTCGGTTGTCATTTATTCTCAGGCCCTTTCACACTGCTCCAGCAGCATAACAGCCTGAAAATAGGTAGAAACTGCCTCCTGAGAAAGATCCTGTACAGAGGACCTGCCAGTAAGAGTTCTTCACAGTGGCCATTCTCTCAGCCCCTCGTGATGGGCATGGTCGGAAAGGACAGCACAGCACAGTGGCTATTCTCTGCTTCCCAAGGACCACAGGAGGCTACAGGAAGCAAAGTATAAATGAGAATAGCCCTGAGGTAGCTTTAATTCACATCTGGGGCCAAGCAGGGCTCTGAATGGTCCAAGAATACTTTGCCCCTTGCCCTCCTCCATCTCTGTCCCAGCCCAGGAATGGAATGATAGAGTCATTCCCAACATAGCCATATTTACTAGTAGGGGTTGTATTTACTGAAATATTAAACTCTCAGAAAACTAAATATGTGTAATATATGATCCCACACATGTTTGCATTTATGGAGGGAAGGTTTTTGTACTAATGTCTCAGGTTTCAAGGTGAATGACATGTCTTTCCACCTTATTTAACAAATGTATTATTTTCTGTTCCCTCCACTTTTATTAATATATCCCTGAATGTGAGCACTCTTCTCCCTTCAGCGGATTTATAACAACACATTTAAAAGATGTTCAGAACTCACATTAACATCTAACTGGCAGCAAACCTGTTGCTTCCATTTCAGCCCTCTTGGCTCCTTGATTACAAAGTTCTATTAACTGAAAGACAGCACCAGTTCACCAAGATAATCAAGAAGAAAGGTCAGTGGCTTATGAAAGAAAGTTCTGGTCTTTTAGTGAACCTCTGGGACTTCAGCTCAGCACTAACTTGAAGTATTAAAAGGCAGGGTTTCAGTGGTCCCTCAGCACTGGACTATAATCCAGGCACCACTCATAACATAGTACTGTTGTTAAATAAAGGCCAGAACTGAGAACAAATGCTGCATCAACTCTCAACCACGCAAACCTCACAGGTGAAGGCTGAGAAGACATTATGAGGGGCATGTGGGTTAGCCGGCAATGCACAGCTTGTATCTTTCCTTAAATATGGAACTGTTGATAAAAGCAGGCATCATATTCCAACAATCTCAGCCCCTTACCTCAGGGACCATAAAAATGCTTCAAAATTAATAATAACATCATGAGTTCCTTCATTCCAATTACGCATCAGCACAGCAACCCCCATTTCTCTTACAGTATACTAGGTTTCCCCTTCTATTTTAACAATGAGACCCCCTGCAGGAAGCTGAGAGCTCTCAGCATGTTGCAGAAGGTGCTCAGTATCTCACAGGACTGGACCCTATTACAGCGGTTCCCAACCGTTTCATCGAGCTACATGCATTTAGCAGAGAGAGGACCTGATCTCCTACTGAGCTCAATGTAGGTCGGGAAATGATCAACACGCCCATGTAGGAGTGGAGGGTGCTCTGCACTTTACAGGCAGGGTTGAATGTCTCAAAGAATTGAGACCTCAGCATTGAGAATCCTTCCTAATGGCATTTAATCAAATCAGGCTGCAAACTCAGGTTGCGCTCCTGCTCCCACTGAAGTCCAGGGGAGATGTGCCCCTGGCTGTGGCAGTACCAGGACTGGGTCATTTGGTAAGAGTGATTTTTTTTTCAGGCGAAGGAGGGCTTGCGCATCATCTGAGCATCTTTAGCTGTAAAAAAGCAATATGTGTGAATATTATTCATCCAATGCTAGGCTTCTGTTCTCCTAAGATAAAAAAAGAGAGAGGTTATAAGAGTCTTTGTCAATATAAGACTGTTAGACGATGCACAACAAGTGATGGATCATAATACAGGAGAAAAAAACACAGCTGTGGGAGGCAAGCTCTCATGACAGAGTCTCAGCATCACCTGATGGATTATTTGTCAGGGTTCACCATTTGTGAATCATGTATCTAGTTTAAGCCACAAACACTTGCAGCAGATCTAAAAGATGTGTTTTCCAGGGTGTAATCAGAATGGTCTGTTTTGCTGCAGAGGGGGAATGCACCCTTAATTCTAAAAGCTGGGCAATGCAGCAAAGCCATTAACAGTATTACAGAGTTTACAGCTTTGCTATTTGCGATAACCAGAGTTCGCTATTTCTCATTTCTTCCCTATAACTATCTGGGTTTAAATGAGACAATCTCAATTTTATCTTCGCTTCATTTCCATTCCCTACAATGGAGAGAAGGGATGAGAAAAGGTATCTGTTCCTGGTCCTCAGAAAATAAAACTGAAATCAGTTCTTAAATTTTAGTTTCATTATTTTAAGACTGGAAGACCACCTTAGTTTCCTCAATGCGGATTACTGCATAAACCAAAAAAAGAACTGTTCACATTGAATTCTTGCTGTGCATAACATCTGGTAGTCTTTTCGAATGAAACACATATGAAACAACTAATTAAACAACTTCTTACAGATGTTTATTTGTTCACTGTGTTTCCAAGTATCAGTCAATGGAAGTTAGGGTTACACACAAATATTAACCCATTAGTGGGGCACTGAGTGCCCTATGAATTTTAAGGACTGCAGGAGCCTTACCACTTTCCAGTGCAATCCATTTTAGTACTGATTGAAAGCTGTTAGCACGTAATGGCTGATTCCTGAAGAGGCACACCTGAGTGAGGTCAGATGATCCCGCTATAAGAGCAGTAGGATTCCGCAGAGCGGGGATGGGGACCTCAGGAAACTACAGAGAGTAAGAACGCTCTTGCAGGGAAGATCCTGCCACTAAGGGAGTTTGGGCATCTGCAGAGAGTAAAGGAATTATTATCCAGCTCCAGGAAGGAGGGCTGGGGACTCCCTACCCAAAGGGAAAGAGCCACTGAGCTGGGGCTGGGGCTGGGACATGGAATGCCAATGGGTGTCAGGATTAAATAAACTGGACCCCAGAGGGGGAGTGTTTCATTTGGACTGTGCTCTGGAGTTTGGAGGAGTCCAAGAAGAACAAATGCAGGGTACTGCAGAGCACCCTCTGGCCATGAGGAGGAGTTTGGGTGGTAATCACCCTGCTACATGGTCCTAATATAGTGAAGTGATCCAAAGCCCACTCAAATCAACAGGAGTCTTTCCATTGATGTTACTGGGCTTTGGATGAGGACCTATTTCCTTTTAGGTTGTCTGTGCTTGCTTACTTTTAGCCTTTGAGTACCTGTGTTCTCAAGCTTCATTTATTAGAATGCAGTAAATTATGTGGCCCTTGAGTGCACACCAAATGCCAGTGTTCAAGGGATTAGCCTTCCCTAGGCCACTTTAGTCATTGGGAGCTGCATGTGCTTAACACCTCCAAGAATCAGGCCACTTACTTAAGTGCCCGGATAGGAGTTTAGAGCAGGATATTCAAAAGTGCCTAAGTGACTGAGGAGCACAAGCGCCACTCTCTCTCTGTGGGACTTGTGCTCCTAAATCACTTTAGCGCATCAGAAAATCCTGCCCTTAGATGCCAAATGAAGCATCCAAGTTTGAAAAATTTGGCCTGAACCTTTTTGTGCTTCAGTTTCCTACTGTGCAATATGGAGATGAGAATACCTCCCTCTGTTACTAAGATGCTGTGAGGCTCAGTTTTTAATATTTGTAAAACACTTTAAGATCCTCAGAAGCACAGGGATATGTAAGTGCAAACTATTATTATTTAATGAGCTGTGGTGGAAGATGGATTGTTTTACAGACTGTGGTGGCTGCGTGCGCAACATTTCTAGAACATACATCCTTTGTTAGTCTCTAAGGTGTCACAAGGATTCCTCGTTGTTTATACATCCTTTGATTATACTTGAAGAAGAGCAAAAGAAAGAATTTAGGATTCTTCAGTGGCTTTCCCTGTTCCTGTTCACTCAAAAATCGTAGATTGATTGGCTTTGACATTTTAGAAAAATAATATTTTTAGACAGCTAAGCTACTGCACCTAATAGCCTCTGCTTCACAGGTGCATTGCATTTTTCGTCAAGCCTAAAAAGTAGACATCATCAAACATTTAAATGGTATCATCACATTTGACAATTATCTCTTTCAATTCTGTGATTACATATATTTACACAAATTGCATAATTACACTAATTGTACATTAGCGGACCACAACTGATTAAAAGACACCTATGGAAGTTTCCATTAAGACAACATTAACATCATTAAACAGACCAGTACGAGTGAAGACATTCACAGATGAGATCTAAACCTTTAATACTTATAAGCATAACACAGCTGCCCCTTAAATCTTATTGTATTTATGCCCTGTTGTGTCTTGAAATTGAGCTTTAATCCCTTAACTGTGGATTTGACTTTGCCTCCCAACTGTACCATTTTTTTCATGCCATTTTTGTTGTAAGACTATTTAATGGCTTGCCTTGTCTAAAGATGCTGTAACTACAGTACATGCTTTCTTGGTGACTTAACGTTATAATCTGAAAGGAAAATGGAAGAGTCATTACTGATGCAATAAAACGTGAACATACTGTAGACAACTCTATGGAATTTTAATTAGGAAAAGTAAGCTGTGTTATGATTTCCCTGTCCTCTTTTCAATAAGCTCTCTTGTCTCCAAGTGTAGATCTCATTTTCATGGATTTAAAATTTTGAACATTTTTGCCAACTTCAGCCTCATCTTTTAGAAGCATAAACATAAAGCAAGTTATTATGAGGCTAAATATGGGCTCCAAATGCAATATTCTTGTAGAGGAACGTATGTATTACACAACTTCTCTTTTATTCCTTGCTCTGTGCAAATAAGCTAAGGCATAAATATAGGAAAGGTTGATCTTTAATTTCTTTGCACACAGATTCTGCTTAAACCAAACCAGGCTCTGACAGTAGAAGATTAAAACCCCTGCCATACCAACACGCTTGACAAAGGAGCTTAACTTTATCCTTACAGCTGTATAAGATGTTGTATGTGTATTACTATATAGAAACACAACTTTAATAAACACAGCAATGTAATTTTCAGTACTCTTATTGATGACAAAATATGGGCTATGAAATTTAAAAAGCACAGATCTCTATTTGTCTAAGAGAAACAAAGAAATTACAATATTCATGTCTTCAAAGCATTACTTTATATTCTGAAGTCCAAAGATGCAGTACTTTGCACAGACTGCTACACAAAAAGCGCTTCCAGTAACAGAAAAGAAAGACACATACAATCCTTGTCATCCACACTTGACAGGATATGGAAACACAATTTAAGCTACAGTACATGACGAACATTTTTGCCACTTGATAATAAAGATACTACCCAGTTAGCAGTCACAAGGTTTTCATGCATTTTCTGTCTTCACTGGATTGAACAATTTTACAGAGTCTTTGTTGAGGGCCATATTTAATGTGGCCTTGTTTAACTCTGCTGCTTTCAAGTGGCATTAATCCTCTTTTCATATCTAGGTAGACTCTCCAACATAACCAGATCAGAAAGTTCAGAAGTTAGGATATTGTCTTTTTAAAACAATATTTTCCCTTGTGCAATACAAAGGAGATATGGCATGATCACATACACTGAAAAAAACCCAAGAAGCGGCATAATTATAACAAATAAGTTCTGAGAAACTTTAATGAGAGCTGAGTCTCCTTATCATCCATCACTTTATTCTAGACGTGTCTGGGAGTACCACTATAGGTATTAGAGCTTTGTCAGTGTTCTGTTATAAATCCCATTTCTAAGATGCTTTTAACTCAGCACTTTTACTGTACTCCACAACAGTATAAAACTTGGCAGATAGGTTTTCAGCTCAGGTGTGAATTTTCTTTCCAGATTTTGATGTAAAGAGATATGGCCCTTTTTTATTTCCTATTAAAAACAGACGGTGGAAGAAAAAATATTTTAGTGGGCTATAGTTTAATTTTTTTCTAATAAACAGCTTTGTCTGCATAGTGTCTTTCATACAAACTGCATCTCTAAATCTTTAGCAATGTTAAGAGGTCACATTAGCTCCAAACACATTTTGTAATTCTCCAGCAGAAAAAAAATAAAAGGCCAGGAGACATATCATGTTATCATTCCACACTGAAGTCAACAGGAGTGTTGTGAGCATACTGATAGAAAGATTCAGGGCCTGCTCCTATTGAAGTCCCAGGATGTTGTGCCATTGTCTTCAATGAGAACAGGAGCAGGATCTAGACACTGAGAGCTGGATTCCCAGCTGTGATGAGTTTAGACTCAGCTGAGTTGGGAGTGAAAGGTGCTTCTGAGTCAAACCTTCCACTCCCTTGGGGCCAAAGTAGGCCCCGGCATAATTTAGAACCTGGCTGCTACAAACTGCACCAACTGCAGCAGTCCCGCTGGGCCATGCACTGGCTGGGAATCAGGAACAGCAGCTGCCACTTCAGGCCCCAACCCTCTTCATCAATGCCATGCCTGCCCCCAGTGCTACAAGGTGCAGGAACCTGAGCTGCTTTGTTCTGTTGCAGAAGTGCAAAGCAGACACAGGTGAGGCCAAGAATCTGGCTCTAATTATTTTTACAAACTGTGGCTATTTGGGTGTTCGTACAGATTGAAAGAAAAGAGGTATTTAAATCTAATAAAGGGTTAATTATGCATGTGCATATGTATGTTTCCAAATAGTATTTAATGTATTTCTTAGCAGGCCTCGATTAGATGGACTGAAAGGCTACTACCAAAAATTCTGTTGTTTTTGGGGGGACTTTGTGAACTAAGACTTACATACTGTTGTCAACCTTTTAGAAGGATTTTACGTAGTAAGAACACCATAAGGTGTATCGCAAACTTCAGCAAAGGAACTGACGGGTCAATACATAGAGTAATAACCTAGCTATACTGACAATACTTGGCCAGAATTTCAAACTTGGGTGTTTAAAGGAAGACACCTAACAGGCGGTTTTAGACTCAAATGTGCAGATGTAGGTATCTAAATCAGGATGTCAGTGTCTCTAACAGTGATTTAAATGCCTAAATTCTGATCTAGGTGCCTATCTTTCGGCATTCAGGTTTGAAAATGCGGCCATCAATGCCATTTGTCAGTCTCAATCTATGTTGTTAGGTGTTACAGAAATGCAAAAAGTTAGACAGACGGTATTTTAAGTAAGTCTATCAAACATCTGACACACTGTTCTCATTACCAAGATTTGTTTAATAAGACTACTCCGAGACAAGTAACATTTGTAATATGTAAAATCCTGACTAACTCAATAACGTATTGCTGCACGGTAAGCATGCTGCATGGAGCTAGAGCGCTGCGTCGTGTCTTACATCCATGGCAGTCCCAGTGGCATGGAGGAGGAAGAGACTTACTGACATTCTTTCAGGCTGGCACTGGGTCAGGCTGCAAGACCTTTACTCATATCTGGCAGCACCCTACTCCACAGTCAGTCCCATTGGCTGCAATGGGACTTTGCAGTCAATGTCTACTATTCAATGTAACCACGGTTACAACAAACTGGCCCACTATTTGTAATAGTTGCAAAGTAAACATTACAGTGCTGAAAGGCAAAACTGGACAGTCCCATTCAAAGGCAGAGCAAGTGAGGCAATATCAGAAGGACTGTGCACATGGATGGGGAATTAGCAGGGCAGGGAGTTATTACATGTTTTTAATTTTTAAAATGAATTTTGGATCCTTATCAATAAAAAAATGAAGAACAAAATGATCTGAACACTGGAAGAGGGATTTTTCCTAGGAAGGATCCCAACAAATAGCTGAGCACAAGCAGATGAGTTGAGAAAGAAGTAGCAGTTTCAATTCAGCATTTCCCTGCCAGTTACAGTCACAGCACTGACTCTACTTTGAGTTTTTATTTTCCTATTTTAGAGCCAAGCAATATGCCGACGCAGCTGGAACCAACCCTTTTACAGCAGCATTAGGAATAAAATGGACAGCAATATTTAAAAGTACAGGTGTAACTGTTATAATCTCTGAGGGTGAGTTCAGCCAAATGTGGATGGCTCACACAAGGACGCACTGTGCCCCTTAAACTCTGCCGTGGAGCTCAGATGAGAAGTCACAGGTTCTAGAGCTGCACCTGGTGCCTATGATCCTCTGTGTTCTCTGGAATGGGTATGCACAATGGCCCTGAATAGGCTGTCAAGTATGGGGCTGCTGCAGGATGGGAACAGGTCGTGAGATCTGTGCTTACGTATAATAAGCGGCCCAAAGCCCTCACCTAAGGAGCGTGGAGGGGCTATGGTGACTACCACAGTCTATGACCACAGCCCATTTTCCTGGCAGTGGGCTGGAGAAGTGAGTTCTGTGCCTCTATGTTCCTCTTATGTTTTTGAGCAGGGTTAGAGGGCACATTTCATCACTATGGAATAGGTGTCTGTCCATAGAGAATGTAATGCAAGGAAAAGAAAACACAAGTTCAGAAGAGAAATGAGCCTGAGTGTGACCCATGTCACTATAGAGGAGGCATATCCCTGAGCCTCCGAACCAGAAGGAAAGGTGGGGAGAAACACGTTCTTGGTGATGAACGCAGTTCCAGAAGAACCTGTTCCTTTTATTCCTGATTATTTCTCAGTGAACAGTTTCCCAAGAAGAGCAGTTTCCCTTAAGCTTCCTATATGTAGTGCCTGAAGTGCACGTACATGTTTGCACAGATCTTCCCTGCTTAATTTTTCTTTTCCTTAGAGAAAACTACTGGGACGGATGCTCTACTGACGATTGTTATAACTGTTCTCTCTACTCCTGACCTCCCACAGCTGAGGACAAAATATACTCTACGTTAACTTTGGCTAACAATATGAATTTTATAGAATATTTTGTTCTTGAGTACTAAAGCCATGGCAATATCTAAGGATGCTAATAATGTACTAAACTACAAACATGATATTATTTGGTATGACACTGTGAGGTGCTGGCAAAGCAAAATATTAAGTACTGGAATTAAAAAGCAAAGCTAATTCAGAGTTCAGAGACTACTAATTGAGAGTCGTTATCCTTTGTCTATTCCACACTATTTTTTAATCAAAGTATCTCTTCTGTGATGCTATTTTTGAATATAACTGCAATGGTATCTTAAAGGGGCACATGTAAGTATAAATCATGTTTTTTTTATAAATTTCTAACTGGTGTTACTAACCACATTCTAGATTATTAAAACTGAAATTAACCTATGCTGCTTGTTTACCATTTATGCTGTGGATTTACTCTTTACGGTCCCCTTTTCTTAAACAGTGATGCTACAACTCCTGGTTCTTATGCACTAACACAATACTGTTGTGTTTGGGTTCAAAACACACCAGGGGAATGTTTAAGTTTACTAATTATATATAACTGATTTGCATCTCACTTATAAAATAATTTATTTTTGTCCTACATTATAACTGACAATGTTTCTTTGAGAATCCAGTATTTATGACTGTACTTAATATACACATACTTAAAACATACAATGCACTTCTCTTATGCATTTAGGGGCAAACCCTCTCCTCCGGAATACACTCCAAACAGTAGCAAGTTCCCCATCCCAGCCCCATCTTCACCCGTCCCATCACCTGTGCTAACATGCAGGTTTTCCCAACAGAACAGAACTCCACAATGCACATATCCTCTGTGTGGCCCCTACCCCACCATTAGCACCAAGGAACTCCACCAGTTCTGCTGCAAGGAGGCTCTGATTGCCCCACAGCGTTTTATGGCGATCAGGGGAGAATCTGGCTCTTATCTACAATTAAATTACACAGGCATTTGGAAATTTTCAAAAGTGAGATTTTGAGAACCATTAGTAGGAGTCTCTGAACTTAACGTATTTGCTTTTCAAGCTGACAGGAAGCTTCACTAATTAACCTGGTCTTAAAGCACTTAATGTTAACTGTTAGAACAAAAAGAAAAGGAGTACTTGTGGCACCTTAGAGACTAACCAATTTATTTGAGCATAAGCTTTCGTGAGCTACAGCTCACTTCATCGGATGCATTCAGTGGATGAATGCATCCGATGAAATGAGCTGTAGCTCACGAAAGCTTATGCTCAAATAAATTTGTTAGTCTCTAAGATACCACAAGTACTCCTTTTCTTTCTGCGAATACAGACTAACACAGCTGCTACTCTGAAACCTGTTAGAACAAAATAGCACTGACTAATGGAGACACATTACTTAGGGATGAGGTGAGACAGTATGACGTTTAATCTCACCTTGAAAGTGACCTTTGGGCTGTCACATCAGTTTATATCAGCACCAAAGCTCTGCTGATTTGATCATAATTGCATTAATTAGAAGTTAAATTAATACACTGAATTCCTTACTATCAATGCCGTCTCTGCATCAATAGCACTGTACACCGTGCTGTACTGAGCAATGCAGGTTGAATTAATGTAGAAGGTCGGTAACAAAAGGAAAGCTCTGCCTGTAATCAGAAGTTCTGCAGATTTATAGACATCCCTGTAAATTCTGACTTCCAATTTCCACCTAAGTTCCAGTACAGGTTAAAGGGGAAAACTTAAGGGAAAGTCATCAAGCAGAGGTGGGCAAACACTACAGTTTCCTTCATGGCTAGTCTCCTTTGGCTCAGCCTTGCTCCCACTGTAGTCATTAGAAGCAGAATTGGGTCTCTTAAGAGGACAGTTTGCCTGAAATGCCCATAAGTAAAACTCAACATGTGAGAACTGTACAACATGGCAAATTTAAAAGGATATCCAATATAATAGTACAGTACAGTGCATACTACAGATACATATAAGAACAATGAAACTAACGATGAAAAACAAAGCATTTTGTGAACCTTCTAGGGTATGTGTGTGTGTGATGCTGCTATTATTTATTAATATATGATTATATTAATATTCACAGTGGAGAGATATTTACTGTAGCTTCATTGTTCTCAAGTCAGATTGAGGGTCATAACTAGGATCAATGGAGAAACCACAGACAAAAAATGGATCCTGAATTTTTAGAGTCCTTCTATGAGTTCTTCTATTTTCCACAAAGTCTGTAAAGAAAAAGAACTTCCTACCTTAGTCTGTTGTAAAGAAGGGATCAGAGCACTATGGTACATTTCATGGATGTCACATAATACACATGAAATGTGACATTTTGAAAGTGTGAGAAAAGGCCTAGATACTTTTACAGCGTTTCAAACCAAAAAGGACTGCAATATGCAAATTAACCACTGTCAGCTGAATTAGCCTGAGTTAACTCTGTCTCAGTCTGACCACCTCTCCCATTGTTGTTCATAACTGTACCGAAATCAAACTGTAGGACTAAAAAAAATATCTCCCAAATAGTTTTGTGTTGTTTGGGTTTCTATGAAAAAACATTTTAAAAACACTGAACACATGGATAAGTTCAGTGCAAAGAGATGAGTTTAATAAAAACTAGTTTTAGTTGTTAAAATTCTTCAAATATATAAAATCCATCAAGCCAAAGAAGTGAATGAAGCTTTACACACATTTCTGAGTTCTGATGACATCCAAACTACTTGGGGACAGATCCTCAGATGTTGTAAATTGTCATAGCTTCATTGACTTCACTGAAGCTATGACAATTTACTCCAGTTTAGGATCTGCCTTTGATATTTATGATCACAGTAACCAGGGATGTTATCAGAATCACATTATTTGTGTGTGTGTTAGTACAAGCTTTTACACCAGGGGTGGGCAAACTACGGCCTGCGGGCTAGATCCGGCCCATCAGGGCTTTGGATCCGGCCTGCGGGATTGCCACCCCTGTGGCGCCGCAGGGCTAAGGCAGGCTCCCTGCCTGCTTGTACCCGCGCCGCTCCCGAAGTGGCCGGCACCATGTCCCTGAGGCCCCTGGAGGAGCAGGGGCAGAGGGCTCCGCGCACTGCCCTCGCCTGCAGGCACTGCTTCCTGCAGCTCCCATTGGCAGGGAACGGGGAACCCTGGCCAATGGCAGCTTCGGGCGAGGTACCCACAGGCAAGGGAAGCACGTGGATCCCTCTGCCCCTCCCTCCCCCAGGGGCTGCAGGGACATGGTGCTGGCCGCTTCCGGGAGCGGCGTGGGGCCAGGACAGGCAGGGAGTTTGCCTTAGCCCTGCTGCATGCCGCTGCCACCCCGGAGCCACTCAAGGTAAGCGGAGCTGGGCTGGAGCCTGCACCCCTCACCGCTCCTGCACCCCAACCCCCTGCCCTGAGCCCCCTGCCGCACCCCTCTGCACACCAACCCCCTGCCCTGAGCCCCCTATCCTGAGCCCCCTGCTGCACCCCTCCTGCACCTCAACCCCCTGTTTTGAGCCCCCTGCCACACCACACACTCCTCCTGCACTCCAACCCCCTGCCCTGAGCCCCCAACCCCCTGCCCTGAGCCACCTCCCACACTCCTCACCCCTCCCTGCACCCCAACCCTCTGCCCTGAGCCCCCTCATACACCTCGCACCCCTCCTGTGCCCCAACCCCTTGCCCTGAGCCCCTTCCTGCACACCGCACCCCCTCCCACACCCCGCACTCCCTCCTGCACCCCAACCCCCTGCCCCAGCCCTACATTCATGGCCCTGCATGCAATTTCCCCACCCAATGTGGCCCACCCTTGTTTTTACAAGTTGCATGGTGTGAGTTTATGTATAACAACTTCATACCTTACATGCATAATGAAATAAGAGACCAGAGACCAAGTTCCTTCAGCTACACTAGATACTCAGGCTTATCAGGTAGCTACATTTCTTTAAATGTGTTTCTGTTTTGATAAAAATGTTTTGCTAACATATTTTATCAATTAACTAAATTCCTGGCCTGTGTAATTATACTGCATATCCATAGTCAGTATCTCCATCAGCCAAATTCCACCTTAAATAACTCTTATTTTATGAAGACATACACTTCACACAGCTACCTGTGCTGCATTCCCCTCTCTGTCTTTTACTTTCTGTTGTCCACACATTCGAGCAAAACTACCAATAAACTCAATGGAAAGTTTGCTCAATTAAGGACAGCACAAATCTGACCCTGTATTTTTAAGTCAAAACCGTAAATGCATAACATGCTAAGCTGACTGATACATAATCAGCAACAAGAATGTGTACAGTACTTTGAGAGATTACAGATGGTAACAGTGCCAAGCCAGAACTGCTGGCTGTGTGCAGAGGTGCCTGCAATCTGGAATACAGCGAACGGTACCATTTTCTATCTCTGTCGCATGCTCTGTAATGCAAATTGAATGTTATCACTTATTGCACACAGAAGCTGCTAAAAACTTTAAACAAGGATAATCAAAATGCAATGAACCAGTATTATGATTTGCTAAGATGAGAAAAATAGAGATCACTGCTGGTGGCACAAAAGCAACAAAATATAAACACAAGATAGTCAGCATCCAATTAATTATAACACTTTCAAACAGCTCCAAATGTAAGCCTGGTAAAACACATTTCTCTACTATGTGTATATATTTTTTCACCCAATTAAATCTTTTCCAAGTCTTGTTAAAATCAAACACTGTATCCGATTGTACTCTTTCTTCTCCCTCAAAGTTTGATGGAAACATTAAATACTTTTTCCATTTTTTAATCTCTTAACTGTATTAGTGTTTAATAACTATATATGCTATATGTACAGACTAATTCCACTATCTCAAAACACAGAGGCAGTGCCATAAAAAGAAGCCCAAACCCCTCTGTCATACATAACTACATACTGCTGAGCTTTATGTCATGACACACTCTCCCCTGACAAGGTTATTCCAGAATAAAGTCTCCCCCTGGTAGATCTGTTACACCATAATGCCTCCATCAAGATGTTTATTGCATAATAAAGTCTCCACTCCACAGTGGAACTTTTATGGATAGAGGACTTCATTCATGTTGCTAGCCATATGCCACAAAAGTCTCCATTACAGCTCAACTTCAATGTTTGACCCCCCCTCTCACCAGGACCACTCTCCTTGATCTCCTTAGGAGCAATTGACTACTCTATTCCAAAATGCTGTATGATTTTGTGATATAACAAAATGGAATAGACTGAACCCTCAGACTCATTTTCCTTATCCCCACAATTTTCCAGATAAGAATGGTTAATGTGATGACACTATGAGCCATTCACCCCAAACATGTCAATGCTGTTGCCTGTTTAGGTGGATGGAGTAAAGAAAAAAGCAGAATAATTTTTTCCATGTAGGAATAAAGTCCCAGCACTAAGGTCTGAGAGATTATGGAGCTATAAGACTATTTGCAGAATGACTCTTCTTCAAACACTTGATTAACTGTACTACTCTCTGATCTGTTTAATTATATATATAAATATCATTGTGATCCATGTAAATTAGTGGGTTGGTCATCAAGTTCTCCGAGTACTTCAGCAAAGGCCTAAAAACTCATATTTTGTTTGCAAGATTGGTTTTGTTATGGTACTTTTTTGGGGGGGGAATGCAAAATCTTTGGTGGTCTGAAATTTTTTCCAATTACATCTGTTGCAGAACTCTCACATGTTATTGGTAGTAACCACTGTTGTGTCAATACTGGGTAAAAAGCTTTTTAACTATCCAGAGTCTTGTTCTCATGTTCACTTCAGAACAATCAGATGGTTAAATACTTATTTCTTGCAAGATTTAGAATACTGCTAGCCTTTCTGTTTTCATAAATTCTGTCCTACTCACATGCGGTAATTGCTCATAAAATATTAGCACTGCCATTTATTGCTAACATTGTGATCCTCATTTTGATAAACTATCAAAAAGTTACATCCCCCTGTCTGATGACTAGGCAGAGCCTGATCCTGCTTCTATGGAAGTCAATATAAAAATTCGTATCAACAACAGATGTCATGAAAGGTGCTGCTTTGATAGTCTGTGAGACCAGTGTCCTCTCTTTAGTCATTGAACAAATACAGCACAGACAAAAGCAGGGAAAGCTTCTCCAGACTGGCCTGACAATGTGCCGCAGTCTTGCTGTGATGTAAGAGCTTCTAGGAGTAGCAAGGTGGTTGCTATTTCCCTCAGTCTTTGACCTCTCAGCAGCAGCTATCAACAAACAGTGATTCTGTGCCACTCCTGATAGTTTTTATAATGTAAACACCTGGCTACTAGGAACTAAAGGGAGATGTTTATTTCAGTCATCAGGTGGCAATGATTTTCAACCACTGTTGGCCTGAGATGCTAAGGGTGAAATGCTAAGAACCAGATTCAGAGCCATCCAGCCTTTCCCACAATTTTTAAGAGCTCAGTTCAACAAAAAATATTATACAGCTTCTAAAGTGCAAAAGGCTGCTGAAGCTAAGAACATTGGCTGTGATGCAGAATCAAGGTAAAATGCATTAAAACAAAGATTAATAAGAAAAAAGTTTCAAACCTCAATAGGTGCTGAGAGGCTCATGCAAAGCATTCTTCAACAGTGAATAGGAAATTAGATATGTTAGCCATATTCTTAGAAGCTGTGTGGCCACCATGTCTGAGTGGACCTGGAACTACTATTCTGACTGTATATGAAGTGAAAGAAGAATGTGGTAGGTAATCTGAGCATAGTACGTGATAACTGAAATTTAGGGTATGTTTATGCTGCAATTGGAGGTGTGACTGAAGCTCAGATAGGCATACCTGAATAACTTTAACCTAGCTAGCACAGTTAACAAGACCAATGCAGATAAGGTGGCAGGGGTTTCAATGCAGCCAAGCGAGGGTTCCAGGCAGGCTTCTACATCCCACACTGATGCTTCTACCACCACATCTTTACTGCTATTTGTAGCTGTGTTAGCTAGCTTGAAGCTAGTGCAGGTATGCCTACCTAAGCTGCAACCACACCTTCGACTGCAGTGTAGACATTCCTGATGTGATACTTTGCTCTACAAGGCCCAATGCCTTGATTTTCAGACAAATATTCTCCTCAAGCATAAGGTGATTTACTTTGGTAGTAAACTAATGCCAGTAGCCGTACATACTGTAGCCTGTGACATTTTAGTATTGTGAATAATTGTTAAATTTTATCCCTGAAGGGAAATGCCACTACAACCACAAAATACAACCTTTATACGTGCCAATATCTTTCTTTTGTATATTTCTTCTCCTGAGTCTAGATACCACATTAGAGAGCCCTACTCCACTAGACTCCATCCACCTTCCTGCCTTCTGTGAGGGGTTCCAGGATCTACCGACGCCAAACGACGGGCACTAAGGTCTGTCCTATGTGAGGGGCAGCCAAGATTGCACACCACTGGTGATGGACACCAGAGTCCGTCCACTCTTAGGTAAAGGATACAGAAGTCTGACATCCCAGGCTCAAGTGTTCCCAGTCAGCCCACTCTGGGGTTTTGAGCACCATAGGCGGCGCAACTTGAGGGAAGGGATAACACAGTTTACCCAGAATGGGTGAAGGGCACCAGAGTTTGTTCACCTGAGATCAAAGGGCGGCAATGTACATAATCACAGAGATGCACCACAGCCAGCATGCCTCCAAGAGGAAGACCGTGGTCGACAACTTCACTCTTCTGGCACAATGGACCGTTCTACAATAAAGATGAAGCTCACCTATGCTTTCTTGGAGGCCAGTCCAAGTCTGTGGCGTGAACTCTTACAAGAACTAAGGATCATCGCAAGCCGCACCACCTTCCACTCTAAGTCAAGGCCCGGTTCTTTGACCTTGCTATCTCTAACATAAACCTATAGCAATGGGTATGTACATTATTTTTTAAAAATCCAAAATAAAACACTGCTTGTGGAGAAACAAACACATAACAAAGGTGCAGCCACACTGCTTTCTGCATTACTGGAAGATGCTCAGATACTACAGGAATGAGTGCAGTATGCAAACGTGAGCAGAGCAGAGTAGAATAGGGTCAGAGGCATCAGTCCAGAAGCAATGAAACCACTGGTGTACCACCACAAATAAATGGCTAAGGGTGCCAATCATACCACCCCCCTCCCACATACACATAGAACAAGCAGAAAACAATGACGTCCCTGCCACCATGAGTCACAGTCCCGCTTCCCATTAAACAAAGGGCAGTAGAGTCACACCAGGGCAAGGAGTGCAGCAGTCACGGCTACCCCATGGACACGGAGTACCACCACCCCAGTCCCACCCCTCTCCCAGGGGAATGGTGCCAAATGACATGTCTGAGCCAATCATTCAGGACCTGCCAAAGCTTCTGCCGGGAGAGCAGGCTCTGAGCTGGGAGGAACCATGGGGGAGGCACCCATAGATCCCCCAAAGGGCCTTGCACCTGCATGGGGTGCTCCATCCCCCCTGCCCTTGTGTCCAGGCCGGGGTGCCATCGCCTCACCTTGTGGTCCAGGACGCCGCTGTAGCCCTCCAGGAGCCCAGCCCCCACAGGGAGCCTGGGGCGCTGCTGGCTGGGGCCCGGCTGCTCGCTCTCCGGCTTCCCACTGGCCGCCGCCGCCACCTGCTGCTGCTGCTGCTGGCTCGGCTCTTTCTGGCCCCCGCCGCCGATGCTGCTGTAGATGAGCAACAAGCTGGTGCACATGGTGGTGAGCACTAAACACACCGCCAGCCCATGGCGCTGCAAAGGGGACAAAGAGACACTGAGCCCCCGCTGCGAACTGCAAAGCGCAGGGCCTGGGGCACAGACCCACGGACGGAGGGAGCCTAACGGGGGAGGGCGCCGTTCAAACCCCGACCCGCGCGGGAAAAGACTGGACGCCCTGGAAGGAGGCGAGGGGAGGGGGGATGGTTCAAATCCTGAGCGGGGGAGACGGGCTGGAGTCTGGGTCTCCTGCTCTCACACACACACCCCCCGTCCAGCCCTATGCCGCGCTACCTATTTGCCCCCCTCTCTCGGGGGGCCATCACATTGCAGGGGGCTCCACCTAGCCCGGGGCAGCGGCGAAGGCGGGGCTCCCAGTTTGTTTCACTTGCGGGGCAGTGTCTATCCAGGCGGGCGGGAGGGTGCAGCTGCTCGGGTGAGGTGTCTATTTTGGCAGCACTCGCCGCGCCTTTCCCTGTGCAGCTCCTGCAAGTTTGACACCAGTGAAGACCAGGCAAAAGTGCGGCTAGAGAACTCCAATAATCCCCCCTCCCCCGCCGCCGCCCCTCTCTTCTCCCCCTCTCGCCGCCTCCCTCTCTTCTCCACCCCTTCATCTCTCCTCCCCTTCTTCTTTTCCTTCCGCCTCTGCCCCCCAGCCCCGTCTTTCCCTGTCCCCCTCTCCTTCCTTCCCTTTCCCAGGCTTCCCCTTCTCCCTCCGCTCTCTTTCCCGTGCCTTCATCCCCCTTTAGCCATTCTACCCGTGCGTTTTCATGACTGTTAGGAATTGTTGCACTAGCCAAGTTACATCCAGACTCATCCTTTAAGCCGATCTGTTTTCCACCCGCTCTGAACAATAACGCTGCACATGAATAAAAGAAAAGCAGGTGGAAAGTTCTCCTCCTCCTCCTCCTCGGTTTTGTTCCCCTTCGTCAAATATAACAAAAGAGAAGATACCAGCCCTGGAAAGGCTGGAGCATATGTCTGATGCCCTGGCCAGCCCCGATCCACTACCCTCGTCCTCTTCCCCACCAGGGCTGCTTTCGTTTGGTCCCCGGGTGACCTAGGATAATTAGGTCCAACAACTGACTTACCATCAGGGTCTTCATTTTGTGCACCTCTTTGTACCGAATCCTCAGGCTTGCGCATCTGGGGCCACTTTTCCCTCTAGGGTTGCCACTGTGAGGAAGCCAGTGACATGTTTTTTGCCGGGGATCAGGCTGGAGAGAGAGACGCCCGAGCCCGAGCTGGGGCTGTTGGGGAAAGCACTGCTGTGGCAGAGATTAGAGACAGAATTAAAACTGGACTGGACCCTCTTAGTCTCTCAGTGATCTACACAACTGCCGCCTGCCACTGTCTGCTGGGTCCTAAACTACTCCGGGTCCTTCCTCGTCTCCAGCACTAAGGCAGTTTCAGGATAAGTAGAAGTTAAAGGTTTCAGAGTAACAGCCGTGTTAATCTGTATTCGCAAAAAGAAAAGGAGTACTTGTGGCACCTTAGAGACTAACCAATTTATTTGAGCATAAGCTTTCGTGAGCTACAGCTCACTTCATCGGATGCATACTGTGGAAAGTACACAAGATCTTTTTATACACACAAAGCATGAAAAAATGGTAGGCATCCGATGAAGTGAGCTGTAGCTCACGAAAGCTTATGCTCAAATAAATTGGTTAGTCTCTAAGGTGCCACAAGTACTCCTTTTCTTTTTAGAAGTTAAAGGAAGACATAAGTTAGGTCGCATTATTCCTCAGAAAGAAACCTCATCTCAGCAGACACAAAGCAGCCACTTTCCCCTCTTCTGAAACAGAACAGCAGAGAGGGATAGAAACACACTCTACAGTCTTCTGCACAATGTCATATTTAATCAGTGGGTGGGATTCTGATCAACATAAATGAAACCTTTTCAAACTACAACGGCATTATATCCCTGCAGGCTGACACTAGCTTTGCCTTTTTTAAAATCCTGCTTTTAACACTAGGACCCAGTCTTCAATTATCTTATTTCCATTTTGCCTAGAGGAAGATTCACCCCTCTCTAAGGATTAACTGGGTTTTCTGAGCCTTGTGGTTTTGAGGCAACAATTTTTTATCTAAATAATTTTCATTTTTTGTTTGTAAATATTTTAACACCCTCCATTTCTAGTATAGTATTAACAACTTTTAGAGTCTCCTGCTTCCTTATTATCTAACAACCCTTCATAATAAGTTTTTAAAAATGTAAACACATGCTGGTCTCACTAGTAAGTGGAGCTGTAGTTTCTTGTACTCTTGCTCCTCATGCCATCCTTCTGGTTGCTGGAAATAAAAGTCGTTCTACTATCATTTCATAAGCAGTCCTCTGGCGTCCTTTACTGTTTCCTTCTTTGATTTTGCTGTATTAATGATGCATAGTTCAATTGTGAAAACTTTAATAAAGCAACTTAAATTACATGAATTTCTTGCTCTAGGAATTCCATATTTATATATTCGCCCCTTCAAAACAACCCATTTTCAGATTGGTTTCTTATGAAGTTATTAAAATGACAGTATAGCATTTTGAAAAAAATTAGATCTTAATTATGAACATATTTCTCTTGAAATTATTCATCAAAAATAATAGTTCTAATATATGACTTCACATCTACCCTATAGCAATATAACATTAAAGACTACATTAAGGAGAAAATGATCAGCAGGCTAACTCAACCATGTTCACAATAATATCTTTCTCAAGGCTGGAATTGTCAATTTCTCAAGGCTGAAATCCATTTTTCATCTTTACTAATTCATTGGTAGACTAACAGTGGAACAAATGTCATCTCTAGCTATGGCACAGCATTCAGCAGGTGATGCTTTTTAAGAAAGTAGAAATTATTAGCAGAAACAAAAATGTATGCTACATCAGTGGAGATGGCAGTAAACATGCTCTGTCATTTCAAAGAAGATTGCTGGCATTGCAAGTATACTTGCTATTTATTCCATTTGTGGTTTAGGTTAGAATAGTACCAGTTGTTAAGACAGGAGCTACAGTATAAGAATAATCTTATCAGGTCTTGGTAATTCTTTATTATGTGGTTGCACTTGACACTCAAATTAGTGAAACAAAGGGCCAACTTGATGAATCATTGAAAGCAAATTATCTGCGGCTCTCCAAGGCTTCCTGCAAAAAACTACAAAAGGCAGCTCATGCATTTTACAGTGCTGTTTCTCAACTATCAGCAAGCAGGTTGCTGGTAACTGACAAAGCTCCTCTAATATATTTTGCCATGCCCAACTGAAGCATCTTATTTATGATGATTTAGGTTCATGGCTGTATGTAGACATCTGTGACACAGTATGCTGACCAAATTCATTAAACTTATAGTTTGGGGTAGTAGCTGGGCTGATAGCTGAATATATTGATAGAGTAGCCAGGCTAAATTTTCTAATTTAATGCTGAGTTGGCCTTGAATATTGTCCAGTTTTCTGATTCTTAGATATTTAATTAGATTGCCATCCTGGCCATAAACACTAATCTTGGCAGTCAAATGGACAGCGACACAAATAGTGTAGTATAAAGTAAATTCTGCAGTAGTTTTTATGTATAAGCATGGTTTGTCCAGGGAAAATTATAAATCAACTGGAAAATAGCCCAGATACTTAATTTAATTTTAAGTTCCCACAAGTTAATCATTTTAGCTTTGTGGGGTTTTATATTTAAGAAAATATATTTGTGTCTACATAAATGCATAGATATATAGTTATATGCACGCACACATTAAATTTAATAATTAGGCTAGCAAGAAGTAGAAGAATATGGGCTGAGTTCATAAACACTTAATCAACTTGGAATAAAACATTTTAAAGTTCATCTAACTCGCCTGATTCAATATCAAGTGAATCATCTGGTCATAATTTCTTTTTTACATGAAAGGGATACTGAAATGGATTTCTGATTATTCTGAACTCTGCCACAGTCCCCTTTTTATACCAAGCATTACAAGGACTGTGTTTTATCAATCAACAATTTTGTTTCCTGCTTTCAGAGGACATGTTTCATCATGGTCTAGGTCAGTGATGCTCAGTCTGAAGTGCCAGACCAGTGTCACACATCACCCTGCACATGTCTCTTTCTATGAGTTTCTATTTCTGTACTTATATGACCCCCATCACTATGGGATCAAGAGGTTAAGGTAGATTGAAACAGAAGAGGGTGCTCTTCTCACACCACAAGAGGGAGGGAGGGTAAATGCTGCTCAGACAGGCCTGGGAGAGGAAGGGGAGCTCCCCCCACACCCCTACCACACACCCGCTCTTTACTTTAACCCTTGGTATTATCTGTGGTCTGAGTTAGAAGTTGCATGATGTCCTGACCTGCATATAGTGGTTACAGGCAAGGCAGAAAAGTTAAATGGCAAATGAAAACAGATAGACTGAGACAGACTAACACGGCTGTTACTCTGAAACCTGTCATTATGCAAGGCACTGCATTGAGCCGTATGGAGTGGAAATCTATCAACTGCATGAAAAAACTTGTACAGATACAGACAGACATCATCTTCCTTTCCAAATGCAAACAGATGGACACCGTACCGAAAGGACTGAAGGTAAAAAATCCATTACAATCTACATACCACACAGACTGTGCTGACAGCTTGTGCCACACGCTCTCAAAGAAACTGCGGAACCACCTGATCAACATCCTCTACAGCAAACAGGGAAAGATAAAGAATGAGCTCTCAAAAATGGATACTCTCATAAAAAACCAACCTTCCACACCAACTTCCTCGTGGCTGGACTTTACTAAAACTAGACAGGCCATTTACAACACACACTTTGCTTCTCTACAAAAGAAAAAGGACACTAAACTTTCTAAACTACTACATGCCACAAGCATGGTTCCCTCAACCCACCCAGCAATATTGTTAACCTATCCAACTATACTCTTAGCCCAGCAGAAGCAGCTGTCCTATCTCGGGGCCTCTCCTTCTGCCCCTCCACCCCCACGAACATGATACAGTTCTGTGGTGACCTAGAATCCTATTTTCGATGTCTCCAACTCAAGGAATATTTCCAACACACCTCTGAACAACATATTAATCCACAGAGACCTCCCTACCAACACTACAAAAAGAAGGATTCTAGGTGGACTCCTCCTGAAGGTCGAGACAGCAGACTGGACTTCTACATAGAGTGCTTCCGCCGACGTGTACGGGCTGAAATTGTGGAAAAGCAGCATCACTTGCCCCACAACCTCAGCCGTGCAGAACACAATGCCATCCACAGCCTCAGAAACAACTCTGACATCATAATCAAAAAGGCTGACAAAGGAGGTGCTGTTGTCATCATGAATAGGTTGGAATATGAACAAGAGGCTGCTCGGCAGCTCTCCAACACCACTTTCTACAAGCCATTACCCTCTGATCCCACTGAGAGTTACCAAAAGAAACTATAGCATTTGCTCAAGAAACTCCCTGAAAAAGCACAAGATCAAATCCGCACAGACACACCCCTGGAACCCCGACCTGGGATATTCTATCTACTACCCAAGATCCATAAACCTGGAAATCCTGGGCGCCCCATCACCTCAGGCATTGGCACCCTGACAGCAGGATTGTCTGGCTATGTAGACTCCCTCCTCAGGCCCTACGCTACCAGCACTCCCAGCTACCTTCGAGACACCACTGACTTCCTGAGGAAACTACAATTCATCGGTGATCTTCCTGATAACACCATCCTGGCCACTACGGATGTAGAAGCCCTCTACACCAACATTCCACACAAAGATGGACTACAAGCCATCAAGAACACTATCCCCGATAATGTCACAGCTAACCTGGTGGCTGAACTTCGTGACTTTGTCCTTACCCATAACTATTTTACATTTGGGGACAATGTATACCTTCAAATCAGCGGCACTGCTATGGGCACCCGCATGGCCCCACCATATGCCAACATTTTTATGGCTGACTTAGAACAACGCTTCCTCAGCTCTCGTCCCCTAACGCCCCTACTCTACTTGCGCTATATTGATGACATCTTCATCATCTGGACCCATGGAAAAGAAGCCCTTGAGGAATTCCACCATGATTTCAACAATTTCCATTCCACCATCAACCTCAGCCTGGTCCAGTCCACACAAGAGATCCACTTCCTGGACACTACGGTGCTAATAAACGATGGTCACATAAACACCACCCTATACCGGAAACCTACTGACCGCTACTCCTACTACATGCTTCCAGCTTTCACCCTGACCACACCACACGATCCATCGTCTACAGCCAAGCTCTGCGATACAACCGCATTTGCTCCAACCCCTCAGACAGAGACAAACACCTACAAGATCTCTATCAAGCATTCTTACAACTACAGTACCCACCTGCGGAAGTGAAGAAACAGATTGATAGAGCCAGAAGAGTTCCCAGAAGTCACCTACTACAGGACAAGCCTAACAAAGAAAATAACGGAACGCCACTAGCCATCACCTTCAGCCCCCAGCTAAAACCCCTCCAACGCATTATTAAGGATCTACAACCTATCCTGAAGGATGACCCAACACTCTCACAAATCTTGGGAGACAGGCCAGTCCTTGCCTTCAGACAGCCCCCCAACCTGAAGCAAATACTCACCAGCAACCACATACCGCACAACAGAACCACTAACCCAGGAACCTATCCTTGCAACAAAGCCCATTGCCAACTGTGCCCACATATCTATTCAGGGGACACCAGCACAGGGCCTAATAACATCAGCCACACTATCAGAAGCTCGTTCACCTGCACATCCACCAATATGATATATGCCATCATGTGCCAGCAATGCCCCTCTGCCATGTACATTGGGCAAACTGGACAGTCTCTACGTAAAAGAATAAATGGACACAAATCAGACGTCAAGAATTATAACATTCATAAACCAGTCGGAGAACACTTCAATCTCTCTGATCACACGATTACAGACATGAAAGTTGCGATATTACAACAAAAAAACTTCAAAACCAGACTCCAGAGAGAGACTGTTGAATTGGAATTCATTTGCAAATTGGATACAATTAACTTAGGCTTGAATAGAGACTGGGAGTGGCTAAGTCATTATGCAAGGTAACCTATTTCCCCTTGTTTTTTCCTACCCCTCCCCAGACGTTCTTGTTAAACCCTGGATTTGTGCTGGAAATGGCCCACCTTGGTTGTTGTACACATTGTAAGGAGAGTGATCACTTTAGATAAGCTATTATCAACAGGAGAGTGGGTTTGTGTGTGGGGGAGGGGAGAAAACCTGGATTTGTGCTGGAAATGGCCCAACTTGATTATCATACACATTGTAAGGAAAGTGATCACTTTAGATAAGTTATTACCAGCAGGAGAGTGGGGTGGGGGGAGAGAAAACCTTTTGTAGTGGTAAACACCCATTTTTTCATGCTTTGTGTGTATAAAAAGATCTTGTGTACTTTCCACAGTATGCATCCGATGAAGTGAGCTGTAGCTCACGAAAGCTTATGCTCAAATAAATTGGTTAGTCTCTAAGGTGCCACAAGTACTCCTTTTCTTTTTGCGAATACAGACTAACACGGCTGTTACTCTGAAACATGTAGGTAGCAGTGACACAGACAAGCAAACTTCTAAAAACCAGTAACAGACTTGGTAATGCCAGAGATCTCCCACTGATAGCTAAAAAAAAACCCTGCTCACATTGTAACCTTCACTTAGCTTTTTAGATAAATGCATTAACTATTGCCTATAAAGTTGTTACACAGCAAATGCCATATGATGGCTGCCCTGGGGTGGGTGCAGTTGAGGGAGAATCTCTTTTCCTTCCTCCCCCAAGAGCACCCCAGTAGGAGACATCCAAAATGCTAATGTTCACGCACCCTGAGCGCAAGTTGGGGATATGACAATGGCTAGCATTGCTGCTGGTGCCCAAAAGGATGTCTCATGGACTGAGGCCATGACATTGCCAGTATGCACACTGCCTAGTATCTGGAGGCCAGCACTGGCAAGGGCAGCTGCTACTCCCGTTGTGTAGGTATAGCAAATGCCACTTCTGATCATGCGGCTCCTCCATCCCTCTCACAACACCCTGGAGGCATTCTGTCTGTGTCTGCCCTCTGTAAAGAGAACGCCTCCAAGTCATTGCCACACAGCTGCTCCAGCTGCTCACACAGGCCTCAATCTCATCAAAGCCAGAACCTAGCCTTAAATATTTAATCATTTTGTGACTCTCTGTGATGTTCTTTTGATTCCAATGTGGTTCTTTTGCTGTAAAAGAGTGAGTGCTATGATGAAATAGTAATTCTGCTTGCTGTGCACCCAGTTTAGGGGGCAAAGTTCTTGTTTGTATAGCATCATGCACAAAGGAGAGAAAGGGAATGAGAGATGGAGAGAATACATCATCTGCGGGAAAGCTCTAGGTGAGTTCTGCAAGTCATCCAAAATGAATGCTGAAAACACGTTTATACCACACCATCATGCATTCTGTAAGTGCCATGTATTCTACAGAAAAATGAGACACAAGAATGATTTAGATAGAATTTTTTAAAACTATTGGGACTGGTTTTGTATCTTTGTGCCCCTAAAGCCAGGTGCCTTAGTTACTAAGGTTCCATATAGTGCTGAGAATGAGAGAACATTTTTTGCTCAACGTGCAAAATACCTTTAAAAATTATCTAAAATTGTGTTTTCTTTAAAGTTTCATATTTTGAGCACTTCCAGGGCTAGAAGAAAATTATGTGGTTCTATGAAAGCTAGGATTTTTCCCTCTACAGGGAAAAAATCCTGGCCCCATTGAAGTCAATGGTAACACTCCCATTCACTTCATTTAGGGCAGGATTTCACCACAAGAGTGTAAAACTTCTATATCCAGTTCTGCAGGCTCTTGAGATATCATGTTTTAAAGAGCTGGTCACTGGTGTAGGACAACATATTGCCTTCTCTGGACCTCAGGCCAGGGAGATTTGAGGGGATGATTGGGAATTCCACATTTCAGGGAGAAGAAGAAAATCTTTTTCTGATGAGTTGATTAAAACATTAGGGCTGTACAAAGGTGTTCTGAGTGTTGGATGTTGGTGGGAGAAGTGGATTAATGAGCAGAGGGGTAGTCAAAGCTGCATGATAAATGTAATCCATCACATTGATATCACTTCCCATATGTTTTATTATGTATGTATAGATTAGTTTTTAACATTTTTTCCCCATAGAGAAAAAGAACCTGGTGAAACCAGTTTTGCATTGCAAACACTACCAATGGAAAACACTCAACAGCCAACATGATAATGAGCTCATGGTATAGATTTTTCAAACTGTCCAGTGAGTCATGAAATGCTTTTCAAAATTGGAGATGTGCATCAAGGACTGGTTTAAAAAAAAAAAAAGAAGGTAGAAACAATATTATGGATCAGTCAATACTATCTCCCTTTTATGAAATTGGTCTGCCTTTGAACTTCTGACAGAAGCAAACAGTGACAGATGCATACAAAAATGAAATATTGCATGGAAATAGAAGTGAATATGAAAACACAGGGAAAGATCTGCTAAGTCTGCTGTTTTATTCATATCTATTTCTTGGTTCTCTCCCCAATCTGGGAAGCATAAATAAAGGTAATGGATATTTCAGAACCAATCTTTCTAGCACTACCAAAGGTACTGACTAGTCATAAGACCACATATGAAATACTGTGCTTAGTTCTGATCACCTTTGAAAAAAAAATTAAAATGTAGAAATAGACAAGGCTCAATGCAGGATGAACAAAAAATGATACAGGAACATGACATAGCTTATATATGTAAACTGTTAGAGGTTGATAGTCTTCTTTAGATATGAGGAAATTAAGAGGGGAAATCACTGAGGTACAGTATATAGTACCAGCTTTGGAAGAACATAGCCACTCCAAGGCCTAGACACACCAAGGTCTTTTTGAGCTAGTGTCTGCTACGAAAGCAAGAGAAGGAATAAATATATAATTTTCTATACACGGCACGAATTTAACATATGGAATGAAGTAATTGGGGGAATTAGTTTCATTACTAGAGTTTTGTAAGAGGTTGGATAAATGTTTACTGAATATTCTGGGTGTGCTTTTTGATCTAATACAGAAAATGCACTATCAATAAGATTTTTAGCCTCCTTCCAGTAGATTGTAACATCCAATATTTGTATATTTTGTCTTCCTTTGCTTAGAACCAGTGCACAGAACTCTCTGTACCAGTATGAAGGCAAAGCATTAAGCTGGGAGGAAATATTAAACTTTTTTAAAAAATTACCAGTTAAAAAAATAAGATGACCTAACGAGTAACCAGGAATCAAGCATTAATAAAGAATGCAAAAGGATTGATGGATAAGTACTCCTCATGGTCTGGCTTTCAGTGCATCATGTATTATTAGACAGTCAGCTGGGAAGCCTCCTGCTGTTACTTACAAAAACACAAATGGTACTTATGATGACAGGCTGAACAACAACTATGACAAGTGGATCTGTTACTATGAAATTGAAATAGGGACATGTCAGTGAATTGACAGAAGTCCTTGAATTTTGGATTTCTCTGTCTTATGTTTTGGCAGAAAACTAGTATTCTTAACTAAGGGTTTATCCAAGCTGTCCTTACTATTCGTAGATAATAGCCGTAGTATAACTTATGTCCCTGCTATGTTTGTTTGTTTGCCCAGACCTGAAGAATAGCCCTGTGTAAGTTCTAAAGCTTGTCTCTTTCACCAACAGAAGTTGGTCCAATAAAAGATATTACCTCACCCACCTTTTCTCCCTGGTTAAAGACAGTACTTCTCAGAGTCTAAGCTATGCTGTAATTTAATGTTTCATATTTCAGCTTTATAAGATAAAGTAGAAAATACATTTAATTCATGGAGTGTTAGACTGAAATTATTTAGTGGTCTTTTCCATATGTTCATAAATCTCAAATGGTATTTCCCCAGCATACACCAAATACAGTTATCCCAATGGATGCGGCTCTACTTGGGGATATTGTCTTGATCCTGCAAGGTGCTGAGCACTGGTGTTCAGGGGAGTCAACAGGAGTTGACCGCACTCAGCACCTTTTCAGGATTGGGCTCTTTATGCATTAAAGCGGGGTGCTCGTTAGAGATACAGTGTTGGGTGCCACAGCCCCGAGCCAATCACCAGGGTAGCTTTGTCCTAGGAAACGTTATAGGGAATGAGTGATATAGTGTGATAGTACAAAGATATAGAGAAGGAAGCCATTTTTATATATTTTTATTTGACCCACATTTGAGAGTAGAATGTGGCCTTAAGAATGTCATGTTAGAGGGGTTACAGAATCACATTAACACCTTACCCATTTCCTTCTTCCTGGCCTGATTCTGCAAACCCTAACTTCTTACTCACCTGACCAGATCTATGAAGACATTAACACTAGTTAGATGAGTAAGGATCAGGCCCCACACTGGTAGAAGAAGTTCTTCCTTGCAATGCAAATCTAATCAACCCCCTCAAACCAGCTATCAAGGCAGATGGATAGTCTTCTTTCTGTGTAGTATCATTCTTTTCCCAATTACTGTGAGCCTATTGAATCATTTCTGCCAGATTATTGTTATTCATCACTTTCAAATCAACATGCAATTAGATAGCCTCCCCTGCCTGACGTGGAGTGTATATCACCAGGTACCTTCCTTTCTTTGAACTGCAGTTGTCCTATTTGCTATCTCTGCCCTCACCCCCTTTTCCACCCAGCAATGCTTTTCATTCAGCTCTGGGAACCTTTTGAAAATCCCGGTCTTTTTCCTGGTCACTGTTAAATACTTTATTCAAGTTGACCATTACTTATCTATTGTATACATAGTACAGCAGAAGCATTTTGCCTGGAATGCACCAACACTAATTTTGCTACAGAATTTGCATTTCCTTCTGATAGTCTCCTTTGTGAGAATTCTCTTTGTCCCTTTGCTTGGAGAGTCATAATCTCTCCTTGGTCTAAAGTATTATAATCAAGTAGTCATGTTTATGTAATTGTTTTATTTTGTCCTCTTTGCTTATGGTTGTTTGTTTCAGTTTAGAAGGGCCAGTTTGGAAGTCTTTGTTTTCTCTGGAGTATTTTACATTTGTGTTGTAATATATGCCTTATTTACCAGTAGTCACCAAAAGCATTCTGTGGAGTCTGTTCAATTTTTCTTCTGATTAGTACTTGAAGTAGGACAGTATAAATTCAAATGAACGGGGTCCTAGACCTCTCATGGTTTAGACCATACATTCAGATGAGGGAGAAATGATGCTAGTGTGACAACTTGTTGCTCGTTTTATAGGTTTCCTTTGCTCAATCTCCCACTGATTCATCTCCGTTACAAGCCCAAATCACACCGGACCAATCCTCACATGTTGGATTTTGATTGGTTTCAGTTTTTGTCTGCTGGTAAACAAGAGCTCCTCTGAAGCCTGGTAACATCAGTTTGAGAGAGTATAGAGCTTGGAGTCCGAGTGACTGGTTGGTTAGCGAGGTTGCTGGTGTGATGAGGGGCTTGAAGCACATATTTCAAGGACTTACAAACACTGGGAAAGGAATAAGGGCTGGCCAGGAGAGTGAGGATTCCAGCATTTAAACTAGCCTTTAACCTTGTCATGAAGCATTAGTATAAAATGACTTCTGAGTCACTCAATGTTTGATCAGTCACTGAGCTTGTTCTGAAGATTTCATATTTATAACTTGCTATCCAGCTGGTGGGAGGGTGTTTTCTCCTCAAGCAGGGAGATGGAACCAGCTGCCACTCCTGTTTGTGTGGCTTAATCAATCTTGCTTAATCAAAGAAACTGCTACATTTTCTAATTTGCCTTAAGACTCTTACATAATTTTACTCCAAATACTTGTAATCTTCAAAGTCCTGTCTAAACATTAACTAATCCTCACAGCACCCCTGTGAGAGAAGTTGTGTGTTTTTATCCCAACTTTACAGAGTGGAAACTTGGGCAGAAAAGATAAGGCAAACATTTTCAGGAAACCCTGCTCACTCACAACTCTAGCTGAAATCTCTTAGGCTTGGTCTACACTGGAACTTTGGCGGCAAACCTTTTGTCATTCAGGGGTATTAAAAAAAACCCCACACCCCGAACAACAAAAGTTTAACCAAAGAAAAGCACCAGTGTGAACAGCTGACATATCTGCTGCCGCTCGTTGGGGGTGGAAGTTTTTTGTTGGCGGGAGAGCTCTCTCCTGCTGACAAACAGCAGCTACACTGCACGCCTTTTAGCAGCATGGCTGTAGCGGCACAGCTGTGTCGCTAAAAGGTGCATAGTGTAGACAAAGCCTTAGAGCTGGGACGACTTAGTAACTCTGACAATCGAGCCCTCAGAAGCTAAAGTCGGGCACCCAGAACAAGAGACCTGGTTTGAACATCAGGCCCCAACTCACTTTTAGAGGAAGGAGTTTCTGGCTCTCAGTTCTGTGTTCACATCTCATTTCAGCCTGATAGAACAGAGGTAGAAAACCTTTCAAGTTAAATTAGAGCTTCAGTGAATGGGCAATGAAACCCTACCTCTTATAACTAGAGCAGCATCAGATATCCCAATAAGCTTCAGGGCAAATATTTTTGTAACAGCGACACATTTTCAGGTACAACGAGTCTCAAAACCTCGCAGCCTCTACTGACTTACCATCAACTCCAGCTGAACACAGCCAAATGCATTTGAGACCAAGAGGCCACCAGAAGAAAATATCTGGGGCCCTCGTCTTCATCCCTACCAAACACACAACACAGAACCAATTAGTGGGAAAGTTTGTCAGCTGCTGCAAGAATCTCCTACCTCTTTGCTATCTCCACTGTCTCCTCCTCAGTTCTCTATCTCCATACACCACCTACCACCTCAGGTTCATTTTCTCATGGAAATCACCTCCTTTGCCAGTACCAGGTGGGAAGCGGGCTTGCACAACCTCAGCTGCTACCCCTAACATTGCTACGATGCTCCCTATACAGTTTTGCTACAGCAATTGCCTTTACAGATCCCCAGTAACACATAGTGCTATCTGAAACAACTGGCTTCTCAAATACATTTTCCTGAGTCACAATCCACCAGCTGTGGGAGAGTCAGTGTAGAACTACCCTTTTCCTACCCTTCCAGCCGTGAGGTTTTCTGCTTATAGGCCATGGTTCTTAAGCCTTCTGTGACTTGAAAGGCTGTTTCATTTCCCCTTGTTATTGTTCACTCCCCGCAATTGCTCAGAGAAAGATTAAGTAGGACCACTGCCTTATTTCTGACCCTTCAGGTACTTTCATCCTGAGCAAGTGGTCACGCTAAATCGGCATATGTAATACTCTGTGTGTGTGTGTATATATACAAGTACAAGTGAGATTGCAAAGCTCCTGGATTAATAGGAAATGTAGCACCAGAAGTTCTACATCCATAGCCAGGGTATTAGTCACTGAAGAAGAAAGAGTGCCCCCATTTGTGCTTCTCGCATTTTAGGATGGGATGGCAAAGGAAAGGATTAGGGGATGGAGAGAGCATGTGAAGCAAGTGAGGATATAGCACATGATGATAAGCACTTTGAGGGTATGCCAGGGATAAACAAGGTCTTAGACATCATCACAGAGGGCCATGAGGCCAAAAAAGATATTTATAAAAGTATTTAGTCTGAGTGGCACAATTTCACTCAGACAGGCAGAGAAAAAAGCTCTGGGGCCTAAAGCCTGCCCTAGGTTGCTGAAATCTCAAACCAGCTAATAGGGATTTAGTAAGAAAGTAGAGGGCCGCATGCAGAGAAGCCCTGGTATGCTGTGTACACTCACTGACACTACAGGGGGTGAGAAATTCTGGGACTAGCAGGAATATCACATCTACAACCTTAACAATATAGATAGTTTAAAAGGAGAGGACTTGGTGCTCTGCAACCTAGTTTGGAGTCCAGGGGTCCACAGACCCACAAGATGGAGACTAAATAGTCAAACCTGGGTGCCGAAATTTCTGTCCCTAAATCCATAGTTAGGATTAACCAGTAAATATAAGTGATTTAATTTTCAAAGTTACTGAGCACCCACATCTCCCACTGACTACAAGGAAATTCAGATTTGGATCCAAAATGTGTCTTGGACTTCTAATTTTAGACAAAGCAGATTACTCTTTTTTAATGTGTGGTCTGGCCTTCTCTTGTTCCAGTCTATTGCCATTGAGCTGTTCATAAATCTTACAAGCCTTAGGCAAGTCTAGTCCTCCCAGTTCACAAAGGGAACATCATTTTTGCAAGCTAATGTTTGCTGTTTTCGTGCCTTGGTGTCACTAAATTATGCAAACGAAGTGCTGACCGACGGATGCTTTCCAAACCACATTGTGCTGATTGTAGCAACACTGAAACTAGACCAAAGTGTATAGGAATGTGGGTCATATAGATCTATTTTGTTCCTAAATGTAGGTATTAACAAATTTCCAAAGTTATTGGCCAATTGACTCAAAGCATAAGCATTAAAATAATTCATCCTGAACGTGTGGTTTTATTTTATGTTTAGTACAGTAGGTTCACCTGCACGAATTTGCTGTGCTTATTTAATATCCTCTTTAAGATGAAAAATGATGCCAGTCCTGTAGTAATAGCATCTTTTGACACTGAGAAAGCATTTCACTGGATTGAATGGCAGTTTCTCTTTACTATGATGGAAATTTTAAAATTTGCCATGAATGTATTCCATCAGTTACAGCGTTCTGAGCAAGGATATATGCTAATGTCACAATATTATCTTCATTTTGACTTTGGAGGGGGACTAGTTAAGGATGCCCCCTTTCAGTGCTATTTGTGTAATTGTATGCAAGCCAATTCTTAAAAGAATAAGTGGGGGAGGCTACAGCAATATGTGTTAGAGCTGAGAGCTCATGTTCTCACAGTTGTCCTTACACAGTGTGAAATAATATTTTATTATATATTATTAATCCTTTGGAGTGTCTAAACCAAATCCTGGGGATAAGGGTTGCTTTGAGGCAATTCTCTAGATTTAAGATGAATTACTGCTCAAAGATCTTTGAGTGGGAAAGAAGAGACTGGTGGAGCTATTCTGAGGCTTTCACTGACTCCTGCACAATATAGCTCATGATTCTGAGCACCTCCAGCCTCCCCAACACACAATCTTGTTATTGTAACCCTTTTCTTTCTCACCCCATCCCTACCTATTTGTTGTTACTTGCCCAGACTGGGTAGGCAGGCTATGTTCTGGAGAGCTCCCTGGGGCTATGGGCAGGGATCCTTCTGTCCCGAGGTCACCCTCAGCAGCAAAGTATTCTGTGACTTCCGGCAGCTTCCATATTGAAATAGCCTCTCCAGGATTGGAAAGCTGGGAGTAGTCCCACCAGAAACAGATTAGAGGGCAGAGCACAGATAGAATGGTGAAGGGTGTATGATTAAACATAACCAGACCACCGAGTCCACAGTTTGTCACATGGGTCGACAATTTAGCATATTCATATCACCACAACATATATGGGAGATTGTCTATGTCATATGGCATTTTCACCACCACTGAAACACAGCCACTTTTGGGGTGAAACACAACAGCTCTTTAACCGTTACAATGCATACAATGCTATATGTCATTATTCTCTTTAATACATTGCAACTGAGTAGTGGTTTCCAAGACAAAAAGCCTCAACATTGGAATTTGGAGAGAAATTCAAGGGGAGATTTCCAAAGCCCAGAGGGCAGTTATATACCTCTCTTCTACTGAAAGTCAATGGGCTCCTAACGCCATTTGTGCCTTTAGAAATCTTACCCCTAATTAAACATTTCAGTGATATGATAAACTAAGGTGGGCATGGAGGAAAAACAAACATGCTAAAAAACAGCCCTTTTAAAGACCTGGGGTGGGATCCACAAAGGGACTTAGGCGTTGCAACACTGCGCATCACAGCACCTAACTTGTCGATGGCTAGAAAAATCACAGGAACAAAACTGTGATCCACAAATCCAAGTTAGGCACCTAAACTCCCCATACAGTGAATGGGTAGAGAAAAGCTCCAAAGAATGCAAGCCACAAAAGCCAGCACACTAGGTGCAGAGCCACCTAAGTTAGCCAATGGGAGATGTCAACAAAAGGGGTGTGACCTAAGCCCTATCTCTCTCTCAGAGATAGACGCCTAAGTCCAGAATGTAGGAAGGCACCTATCTCTGCTAGAGATCCATGAATGCAAACCAGCCACTTGGAGACAGGTGGCTCAGGCACCTAAAGTGTTTCTTGAGACAATGAGATAGGCACCTGGTTCGCTCCACACAAAACCTCATTGACATCACTGGTAGTCCCCACCTTTATAACGTTTAGCCTAGTGGTTAGAGCACTCACCTGGGATGTGCGGGACTCAGGTTCAAATCCCCCCTCTCTGCCGGAGGGGGGGGAGGATTTCCATAGGGGGTCTCCCACCGCTGATGTGGGTTCCCTCCATCTTTCCTGTTGAAACTGGTGTACTGTAGATAAATAGAGAAAATGTAATTGAAACAGGGGGACAGGTCCTAGGGTTGTCCATCTCCCAGGTAGGTGCCCTAACCACTGAACTACATGGTCATTCCCATTCTCTCTCTCTCTGGCCCAATGACTATTCCACTATGGGTAAATATTAAAAATGGTCACTCCTGTTAATGTGTTGGCATTCATGGTCTCATAACAGGTTCTAGCTCTATTCTGATGTAATTTAAATGTATATTATTTGAAATGTTTGGAAATAAAGCCCTCTAGTTAGGAAAATCATGTTTTCACTAAGTGCTTGGACGTTCAATACAAAACCACTAAATAAAGTTTAACAAGGGTAAACTGAAAAGGCAAGATGAACTTACTCTGATGTGTTAATGTAATTCCCTTATGTAATGCTAGTTTCCTTGCAATAATTAATTTTAAACACTAAGTCAGTATGTCTGGTTTTTGATAATTATAAAAACGTATTCATCCATGTCACTGCAAATTATTAATATTTATTATAAGGAATATTCTGTAGACATTAAGAATCAAGGGAGATAGAGTTTGGAGTCATTTCAATCACAGGCTTACTAAAATAGTACTCAGGGTTTTTTATCTGAGTTTCTCTGACTCCAAGTCAAATATAAATATAGGGCCAAATACTCATGCCCTTTCTTGGTTCTTCCTCACCTCCATTCAAGCAAAACGCTCACTGACTTCAAAATCAAGTAAAGATTTGAGGATTGCAACAGTCTGTGATATCGCCAAGAATCCTGTGTGCTCACTCCATTACTGTTCCATTCCTGGAAGCCAAGAGTTCTGAGTGTTATAAAGCGATGATGCTATAATGATCCTATAAAAAGATTATGAGGGCCCCTGTAGTTCTGTGCCACTTCAGGGGTAACACTAGTGATAAGGAGGCTGCATCAAGACACGTTTGAGTTACTTCTTTGACATTTCTCCAACGCTGATAATCAGCAGTTCTGTTCAAAGATATTTTTAAGCCTCTCAGCATTCTTGGACATAAAGATTCACACTTGTAGGAGCTGAAACTCATCATCCTATGCACGAAAGCTTCTATTAAGTCGGTTGAAGCCAATGGGGGGGTTTGCTTGCATAAGGATTGTAGGCTCAGATGCATAGACTGTAGTTATACATACACTTTCTGGTTGTGATAAAATAAGAACCTGTGTGGAAAATTGGAGCCAAACCTGAAGCAAAGCATTTTTCTGGTTCAAAAAAAGTTTGGTTCCCTCTTGAAAACTTTTTAATTTTCATGCACCTCGGTGCTTTCCACACTAGAATTCGGCATGAAATAGTGTGACAGTGTTTTCAAAGTATTTCTGGTGCAATCAGAAGCAGGAAGCAGTAGCAATTGCATGGGAAAGCTGCTTCTTGCACATTATTGCTGCCTCAATGAGTTCAGATCCCATCTTTTGGGATGCTTATCTTCAGTGAGCAATGTAGACTCAGGTACAGTGGCAGGGGGAAATGCAACGGCCGTGCCCAACAGCAATCCAGCCACCCCCACCAAAATTATAGACATCAATTAATTTATGTTTTGGGGAGCTGGCAAAAAGTCAGTTCCAGTTTCCTAATTCTGAGCCCAGATGGGGAGATATGGGGTCTTTTCAGTGAACTGAAGAAAGCTTCAGGCGTCCAGGAGAATAACTGACCAGAGTGTTTATTTTATTTCATTTTGCTGGTGCAGAGAAGGGACGTTCAGACGGAGACAGGTATGGGAAAAGAGCAAAGCAGCAGCAGAGACAGGTGAGGTAGGTAAAAAGGGGAGGAAGAGAGTGCACCACCTTCTACCCCAAATTAGTAGTAGACTTCTCTGAAACTACAGGGAGGCAGAGCCACAGTATGAGCAGATGCTCCATTATTTCCTCTACCCAGCGATGCAAGCAGCCACCTGAGCTCATACACCAGTCAAGGGCTTGACTCTGGGTGTGTCCTTAGGGTTTACCATTGTTCCATATAATGATCCAAGGATCTAAACCCTTCAGTTTACATCAAATGCTAAACATTGCTACAGACTGGGAAAACAACGACATACTGTAGGTATTTAAGATAACAGAGATTTGGTTCAAAAGAGAGAGCTGCTAGCAGGGACTTCAGGCCAAAGGGTCACTAACTCTGGAACCCACTTTCTCCTCTTGATCTGATAGAGTCTAGATCTGTTGACCTTTAGGGCATGCTGTTGATAAATGCAAAGTAATGCACATGGGAACACATAATCCCAACTATAGATATAAAACGTTGGGGTCTAAATTAGCTGTTACCACTCAAGAAAGAGATCTTGGAGTCATGGTGGATAGTTCTCTGAAAACATCCACTCAGTGTGCAGTGGCAGTCAAAAAAGCGAACAGAATGTTGGGAGCCATTTAAAAAGGGATAGATAATAAGACCGAAGATATCATATTGCCTCTATATAAATCCATGGTACTCCCATCTTGAATACTGCGTGCAGATGTGGTTGCCCCATCTCAAAAAAGATATACTGGAATTGGAAAAGGTTCAGAAAAGGGCAACAAAAATTATTAAGGGTATGGAATGGCCGCCATAGTGGGGAGGGATTAATAAAACAGGGACTTTTCAGCTTGGAAAAAAGATGACTAAGGAGGGATATGATAGAGGTCTATAAAATCATTACTGGTGTGGAGAAAATAAATAAGGAAGTGTATTTTCATACATAAGAACTAGGGGGCACCAAATGAAATTAATAGGCAGCAGGTTTAAAACAAACAAAAGGAAGTATTCTTCACACAATGCACAGTCAACCTGTGGAACTCTTTGCCAGACGATGTTGTGAAGGCCAAGACTACGACAGGGTTCAAAAAAGAACAAGATAAATTCATGGAGGATAGGTCCATCAATGTTTGCCAGAAGCTGGGAATGAGCAACAGGGAATGGATCACTTGATGATTACCGGTTCATTCCCTCTGGGGCACCTGGCATTAGCCACTGTCGGAAGACAGGATACTGGACCTTTGGTCTGACCCAGTATGGCCATTCTTATGTTATCATGAATTTGTTCTGGGAGAGGAGGAGTGAAAGATTTTGGAGTGAATGATTGAGAGTCACTATTTTTATGGGTTTCAGAGTAACAGCCGTGTTAGTCTGTATTCGCAAAAAGAAAAGGAGTACTTGTGGCACCTTAGAGACTAACCAATTTATTTGAGCATAAGCTTTCGTGAGCTACAGCTCACTTCATCGGATGCATCCGATGAAGTGAGCTGTATGCATCCGATGAAGTGAGCTGTAGCTCACGAAAGCTTATGCTCAAATAAATTGGTTAGTCTCTAAAGTGCCACAAGTCCTCCTTTTCTTTTTACTATTTTTATGTCAACTTGTTTTTTTATGCTGCTGATGGTTTATGTTGTGAAGCAGATTTGGGTGGTAAAATCTGTTCTGCTAAGGGTATTATCTATCCTTTGTTGTACTTTTGATAATTTTACAGGCACTTGAGAACTTGGAAAGGTGCCTATGATAACCCAAAATAAAATAAACTCCAGTCGGGACTGCGGGGCTCATGCTGCTGTTGCAGAAGGACAGAGTGGGCTAATTAATAGTTATTGCATCAAGTTGAGGCTGCAGTTGCAGTAATGACACTGATGATATTGATGGCTTTGGAGACTGGGTTTAGTTTAGAATGGAAATGAGCAGAAGATTCATCTATCAACGGCATATTGCTGTAGGCAGTGGAAGACAGCACAGCTTTTTGTTCTGCTGTTCTCTTGTTCAGTTGGTTTGTTTCAGTGGTTCAGTTCTAAAAGATTAATACATCCATTTACACAAGACAAACCATGGTCATTTCAAAGGAGCTCCATGGCTGACACCGGACCATATCTCTGGAACAATCTATTATTTGTTTTTTTCTCTGCTGTTTGACTTTCAGTAACAGCGGCATGTGGGTGGGTGCATGGGTTGAACCCCCTTGGCAGACATCATCCTCTTATCGAGGGATAGCCGAAGAAGAAGAGAAGACTTTTTATAAAACGGTGTGTGTGTTGGCAGCAGGGGATGTCAACTCCTGGATCCTGAGATAAGATTTTGTTCCCATCAGTATCTGGTTTCAATTCAGCCATCTCTTTTGACATCTCTCTCCTCTCTTTTGTTCTATTAATATATTTATTTGGCTTATGTCATAGATACCAAATGAGCTCATCACAAAATCTTGCAATCACAAAGACGTCTCATATATGCTGGTGATGTCACCATCAAACTCCAGTATCAGGCAATCTACCAACTAACCACATTGTCCGTTCAGTGCCAGAATCACAGGGTTCATTGTCACACAAGTTCCACTTACTGTGAACTGACTGCACCTAGGATTGGAACAGAAGCAGTTGAACAGGATCCAAGACCAACGGGCGGGGGAGAGGGTGTATAGCCTGGAATACACAGGAGGGAAGGCAATAATGTAATTGCTACCCAGAATGTTGCTCCTTTGGACATGTCACTTCACTTCTGAAAGCATCATGTGATATAACTAAGATCATAAAAATGACTGAGAGGTAGAAGACACCAGTGGGGGCTGTGGCTCACCCTTCTATACAATGGGTGAAATCCTGACCCCACTGAAGTCAATGACTTCAGCCGACGCATGACATGTACTGTGTCCAAATGTGTTCTGGTTTGTGCTGTTCCTGTAGTACAAAGCAGCTGTAAAGCTGGCTTAGCAGGTTCCCTGCAGGTTCCTCCTATGTAACGGCAATCCTCAGGTGGCAAAGTCTAAGAGCTGACATAACAGCACTGCACTACCCTCTCCGAACCCCCAGAAGACGGGGTATTTTCCAGAAAAAGGGGATGTGACCAGAACATTCCTGTCTGCAAGAATGACCTTTGGGGCTGTGGATACCAGGCTGTAACTCTGAAGACCCTGGCTTCTGCAAGTTATACCGGGAGCAGGCTAGTCCCTCTCCTACCACAGGAGCAGCAGAATGCTAATGCTGTTTATAGCTCATTTCCCTGCCGCCGACCCCCCCCCGCAAGCTGCCCTGACCTATCTAATTATTGCTTCAGGGGTGGGGACTTTGCTGTTTGCCTTCCTTCTGCTTTACTTTCCCGAAGTATCAACACAGTAAGCCAGTAATGAATGCTCTCTACGCTCCCATATTCCCCCATCTAAACACCTGCTCATCCACTTATAAAAATTGACTGTGTGTGTTTGAAGGTGGAAATACATACCTCCAGTTTTTGCTATTAATTTGCATTGTTCCCATTTACAAAATGACTGCAGGTGTCACTAATTCCTGTCCAACTCATGAAATCCAGTTATCCAAAGCTCTTACTATACATCTTCATTTTCCTTAATGCTACTCATCACACAACCTTCACAACCTTTTAGTCCAGAGCTCTCAATAACACAGCTAACTGCTCCATTTCACCAGGTGTACATGCAATAGACCCTGTAAATTCATATTTGCTAGGAAATTCCTCTGGATTTTATCATGAAGGATTTTTCATGGAATGCCCAATCGTTTATACAGGAGAGAAAAGCAGATAAGACTGCTGCAGAAAACACATCAAAGCAGTTAGAAGCAGAGACACTGATAAACCTATTGTGTTTTCTGTCATTTCCAAACCACCATGATTTCCATGGTCTCTTGGCTTGTAACCTTCAGCAAGCCTTCCAAATTACTGACTACAGAAGAACCTTTTGGCCAGACTCTCAGATGGCATAGCTTCACTGATTTCAGTAGGGCTACACTGATTTACACCAGCTGACAATCTCACTCTCCGGCTTCCAAGAAACAAAGAACACTTATTTTTTTTTGTTAACTTTCCCTCTCAGCTCTTCACTGTAGTGCATAGTTTGTCATAAATTCGTACATCAGTCTGAGGTAGTTGGTAAACTCATTGGGTTAGGAATGACGGGCCAGGCTCAGGTCTGAATTCCATCAGTGCCAATCCTGAAATACTCACTGACTTTATTGTAGTTATCTTGGATTTGTACAGTTGCAGCTGAAAGCAGAAACTGGTTGCAGGTATGTTAATCATCTCTGTAAAGGGCCATAAACTAATTAATAGCAATGATAATAATATACCGTTGACACACTTTGGGCCCAATTTTCAAACACTGGCACCTAAACCAAGCTGGGAAGAAGGATAATTTAATGGAGAGGGAGCTGAACCGGGATTTGAGAAACTTTGGTTCAATTCCTAGCTCAGCTATAGACTTGCTGTATGATCTTGGGAAAGACACTTAATCTACCCTGTGTAAACCAGGGACAATACTTCCATTCGTCCCAGGGACCTTGTGAGGATAAAATCCATTAATGACAGGGATGTTGGTAACAAGGGCCATATAAGTACCTAGGACAGATAAAGCTAGACCTTTTAGAGCCTTGTCCTACAGTTGACTGTGGCGCCTTTGCACACTCAGCTGCTCTCTGCATGGAGAAAATCCATTGAGATCTGGACTTGTTCTGTACAGAGGCACAAATCTTAGACCTCTGCGCTCCCATGAAGTGATGTGAGGGAGTCTCATGAGTGCTCCTGCCCAGAACTGTCTCTTGTGGGTTCCTCTGCAGGAGGGTGAGGTTCCCCCCCTCTTTTCACTATACAGCCCCACCATGCATCCAAACCCATTCTTTTAGTTGATTACCAACTGCTTTACCTTAAACCTTTATATAAAGTGCCTCTGCCCTCGCCTACAGCTATTTCTAATGTTTTATTCAGTATTTGCTTCCTATTACTATTCTTTTAAAGTATCTGTACCAACTCAGGCTATCTTGCTTTCTATTTAAATGGCCCTGCTTCACTGATTTTTTTTAACCTCTCCATGGACGATAGTATGTTTGTATTTAGAGAAAGCTTCATGGGTGAATTGTGGCCTTTAACAACATTTTTTTCTGGCTTGAGCTCTCCCATGGACGGTGGTTATCTTGGCCAGGCGAATTAAAGAGCCAAGATTGCCAGTTAGCAATGTGTGTTTCATTTGGCATCACTGCAAATGGTGAGGTGGCAGGCAGTGTGTGTGTTAACTGGCCATGTTAAGAAGATCGAAAGGTTGCCTTTGAAAAGTGAGGAAGAGAAAGAATACCCCAAAGTCAAATGCTTCATAAACCGTATCAGCATTAATAAGAAATGGCAGCTCCAGGCTCCACACACATCTCTTTATGCTACTGTCAAGCACAAAAGCAGAGAAATGTGTAGTCTACGATTAGCAAGGGGGCAAACCAGATCTGCCAAGATATTTGAGCACCCTGCCAAACAAGTGCCAATCAGACAAGGGAGGCTACATAGACATTGACTTTGGCCTTGCAATCTTTGACAGTAGAGATCTACCTTGGTAACTATATGGCAAAGGACAACTATAATTTGCTTTAGCAAGGTCTAGTAAGGAGCATCCAATTCTTGTCAACACTTGAAATCAAAGCTCTCTCTTCTTTCATCCCCCCCCCACCTCCCCCAGTATTGCTCTCAGATTTTCAAAAAGTGATTTTGTGTTCTCCTTCCTACCAGACGAGTAGCACACTCCTCTGTTACCAGTCATCAGCAATATTCTGTGCACTGGAGTGCATGACCTGCTTTAATGAGCTTTGGCAGAACATCAGATTCATTTCGAACCCCCCCGCCCCCTTGTCTAATTATAGTGTGCTATTTGTGCCACTGTGGTTCAGGGCCTATCAGCAGCTCCATTAGAAACACCTATTTCTAGGGATTTATAACTAAGCATTAACAACGTGCTTAAAAATGATTGAAGATGGCCCCGCAGATGCAGAATTTTTGTCAGTTTTTAATCTGTTGCCCAGTTTGTTTCAGATGCTCTTTGAGCTCCTACAGCTCTGTTTAAAACAGAAAAGTTTCCTGCAATTAGCAGATGCTGTGAGTTAATTGCTCTTGGTACTTAAAGGTGGATTGCAAAGTTCTTGTAAAACAATTACATAATAAATAAAACTCCTGATGCTCCAAAATTATTAATAGAATGTATGGGCAGACTTAGGACCTGCTCCTCTGCCTTGGACCTGGTGTAGCCATTTACACCTGTGTTGAGACAGGAAAATGTTACCATTCTGATTGTCTAGTATTTTATCGGGTGACTGCATAAAGTGCAGGGGAGAGGGGATTCTTGTCCTTACAAAGCAAACATTAAAAAAAAAAAACCTAGAAAACTGTGAACCTAATGTTGTAAGCCCACACTTTTGCACATACAATTTTAGCAGCCAAGAACTTGGATGCCCAGAAGTTGTTTTGTGAAAATGTGCATGTACAACATCTTCAAAGTCATCTTCAGAATTTCATCCCTGGTTTGCAAGGTCAGGGACTTAAAGACTAATGTACACGCTTAACTTTACACATGTGACTAGTCCCATTTACATCAATGGAGCCACTTGTCTTTATAAAGTTACACACATGTAAGACTTTATAGGATTGGAATACTAGTGAATAGGTTGAATCCCCTTTTAATAATTTGGCCTAGAAATATAAATACATTTATAATAAATCAAAATATTTGAAAAATAAGTTTTTCTTTATTTCTTTGCCAAACCCTGAATTCTCAGGACACAAGTCTTGGCAAAGAAATAAAGGATAAATAATGGGTTTTGAACCTATTCTAGTTAAGGACATCATAAATAACTAACAATGCAGGCTGTATTATTTTAGGAGATTTAAGACAAAATCCTACTATCCTGACATAGTCAAGAAAACTGGATTTTTGTCAGAGTAAAATCTTTGTAACGGCTGCAGATGTTAGCCCCTTAAAGACTTGACTTTGAACTTTCTTCAATTTTGTGAGTAAGGGTATGTCTACACTAGAACGACTACAGCAGCATGTGATGAGGCGTGACTTACCACAATAGTGCCTTCTGCTGGCTGTATTGGAGATTAGGTCCGCAGGACAGTATGCCCTCTGCCGATGGTGCCTAGCTCACAGTAACGTCTGCTCTCGGACACACATCACTCCAAGGACCATGGTGTCCTCTTCGTGACACAGCCCTCCGGCCATATCACCATCAGTGCTCCCCCCTTTGAGGTGATAGTACTGCAGTCCAACTATCCAGCCACTTTCCCAATGGCGAGTGGGTGGGTGGGTGTGGGGGAACCCAGGCCCACCCAATGCTTGGGGTCCCGGCCCATGGACCCTCTGAACTGTAGTCACCTGCTGTGTTCTTTTACCTCGACTATCACCGCATTTCCCTGGGCCACTTCCCTTCAGTCTCAGCAGCCTGTCTGGAGTGTCTTCTCTACTACCCAGGCCTCTGCCTGCACTACTTTGTCCAAGGTGCTAAAGGGTTGCAGCCTACTCAAGACACAGTCTTCTCTCCTCAAGCTTCCAGCAGCGACTGGCTGACTCTGGCCCTGCAGCCCCTTCTATGTGTGCCCACTGGGCCCTGATTGGCTGCTCCTTGCAGCCACTCTCCTGTTGGCTGCTTCCTGTGCAGCCTCCCTAGAGCTCTACAGGATGGTGTGAAAGCCCCATCACACAACACAGCTATGACAGAGGAGCTGTGCTGCTCTAGTGTAGACCAATGGAAGGGTTTTTTTCTGTCAATGTAGTTAATCCACCTCTCTGAGAGCTGGTAGCTAGGTTGATGGAAGAATTCTTCCGTAGACCTAGCTGCATCTACACCAGGGATTAGGTTGACCTAACGATTGTGCTTAGGGCTTGACCAATAGGGTGTGCGTGCCAATAAGTCATGATCGGAATGGAGCCAGAGGGATAAGGGACTAGGAGGCAGTGTGAAAGCACAGGGTCTCCACATACACATACTCATTTCCACGAGGATCTGCAGGTTTTAGCAGCCAAACCCCCGACACTTCCCCAGAGGTGGCAAACCACACACCAGGAGGAGGAGGGAGGAATTCCAGGCAAACTCACTGAGTTTCCCAGCTCCTGGACTGAAGTAACCTGCATAGGGCCCTATGGCATCATTCATAAACTACATTCAGTGTTTGGAACTGGGTCACCTCATGTCTCTACATCCCACCACCATTCAAATGTGAAATGGAGTGGGCCCTTCAAGCAGGGACCCTGTATTACCATACAAAGTTAATATAACAAATACCATTACAATTATGAAATAACCTAACTAATATGCTTCAAGTTCAACCTTAACAACAATTCTGAATATACAATATACAAAGAATCACTTCCCATCTCCAGGCACATAATATGTCTGTGACTGAAAAGACATAACATGAGGTAGTGAAAAGCTGCTTCCTTATTGTACTATTATCAGTCTAGTATCAGAGGGGTAGCCATGTTAGTCTGGATCTGTAAAAGCGACAAAGAGTCCTGTGGCACCTTATAGACTAACAGATGTATTGGAGCATAAGCTTTCGTGGGTGAATACCCACTTCGTCGGATGCATGAGAAGTGGATATTCACCCACGAAAGCTTATGCTTCAATATGTCTGTTAGTCTATAAGGTGCCACAGGACTCTTCGCGCTATTATCAGTCTACTTTCTAATGCCTAGCACAATGACATTCCAATCAATGACAAGGACTTCTACGTGCTACTGTAATACTAATAATAAACAAATTAATTTAATTAAATAATGTCAGAGCCTATTCTTTCCTTGCTGTGCCACCAAAAACATATAATACAGATATTTCTCTCTCTCTCTCTCTCTCTCTCTCTCTCACACACACACACACGGTTATCAGTTGCCTGCTAAAGTAACACAATCTGGGGAAGGAGGAGGTGATTTTATGGGATCACAAAGTCTCAGCACTATTCACTGTTGCAAATACACCTCCCCTCTCTGTCTAGTTCTTTAACGTGCTCTTTCCCTTTGTTGTCTTCCCCAGCTGTCTGATTGTATTTTCCATCCTCAGCTTTGTTCTCTGAACACTGGATGTCATGGCTTATGAACCGAATTTGTCAGCTTTTGCTCACTATCTTCCCATCTACATAGCCTCTCTGGCTGAATTATCTGCAACATGTTTCTCAAGAGGCTGGTTTAAAAAGGGGATGACAGGAGTACTACAATATCTGTTTCCCTCCCACACCCCAACCACATAGAGCACTATAAATTGTCCTTAGCATTTGTTCAGTCTTTCTTTCTTACGTTTAAAAATCTTCAGAGTTCCCCCCACCCCTTATTTACATTTTTATCGCTTAGTGTGAAACTTTCATAAATCAAAGGGCGGAAGGGACATTTTCAAGGCTGACAGGCTCAAAAATTGGCTCCTCTCTTAAAAAGGATGTTTTCTGTTTGAAAACATTCCTTTGATAATAAAACCATTGCAACGCGAGGGCTGTGTCAGTGCTAAAACCCCAGCTCCGCGCAGCATTAGGTTTGCTGGGCCTGCAGAAACACACCTGTGCATTCCACTTCTTTCTCTGCCCTCTGTCTTCTTCTGAGTCTCCAGGGCACTAAAACAAGCAAGAAGTTTGCTCTCTGAAGGGCTCAGTTGCGCACCCACGTGGCTACAGTCCCAACAGACTCCTGAGATTAGCAGCTGGGATTGCTACACTGCTATAGCCCTTCTCATGCAGAGCTGATAAATGTTCCTTTAGAGGGGCCATAAGGGAGGAATTTTTACAATAAAAGTGGGCAGAGGAGATGCACATTGAGCCTGTCAATTTGACAGTTGTCTTTCAATTTTCAGTTTGTTTGGACAGTTATAAGAAGAAGTGGGGGAGAAGCATGGGCTAGACCTGACACGCTCACTTTACAAGTGAGTCTGCCGTACACAATGGTAACAAATCCGATTCTGTCTCCATGGAGTTGGGACTCTCAGCAGTTTGAAAGTAAAGTCAGATGTGTTCATAAAAATGACAGTTGGAGAGGAAGGACAGTGGCTTAGGTGCTAGCCTAGGACTAAGAAGCCCCAGGTTCGATTCCCTATTCTGCCGTAGACTTCCTGTGTGACTTTGGGAGAGTCACTTAGTCTCTCTGTGCTCAATTCCCCATCTGCAAAATGCAGATAATAGCACTTCCCTACCTCACTGGGATAAATCCACTAAAGGTTGTGAGGAACTCAGATACTACACCACATAAATATGTAAGAAAGATAGGTAGAATTCACAACACTGACGCAAGCTACAGTGACCAAAAGCATATGACACAATAGGAACTGTACATACAAGAGCTCTAACTAGCCCAAAATTTTGGGGAGTGACAGATACAAATATAAACATGAACCCCCAGTTCTCCATTCAAACCAAGTGCTGCTCATTGCAGAAACAGAGTGGGAGGTGTGAAGGTGATTTTGCAGTTCCCCTACTCTAGGGCCAGCCAGAGACTATTTCCTCAGGTTGCTCTAACTTGAACCCAATTACCTATGTCTCAATAGGGCTGGGCAGCCAGGAACACCTGCAGTGCATTTAGGCACCTGTCACTGAGGGATTCCCTCTATGTAGAGGGGAATTCCCTTAGGGCTGGTTCCCCAGGGATTATGGGGCCTTCGTACTGGCACCATGGCACAAATGAGGAATTGAGCTCATGGAGCTTAACTCTGAATCAAAAAATTAAATTCTGTAGAGGAAAATTTAGTGAGCTAGAAAGTACGGATTTCAGTCAAAGAAAGAGCTAATTTTCGTTACTTGTGAACAACTGATTAAGAATAATAGGGGTGCTCTCTGGTAGCAGCCTGGAGTTCTTTGAAGAATGCTACACCATGAGCTCATAAAACACCAGTATTAGAGTTCAACGATGCTAATCTGAGGGATTATGAAACTCAGATAGTTGGGTTCAATGGCAGGAAGTATTAAAATCCATGAGTTACGGAAGGTTGGAGAATTTTGAAAGACACCAGAATTAAGGTACAATCAACTGTAATTTTGCTGAAAATGAAAAAAAAGTGCCAAGGAAAGGAAGCAAACTATTTAGCTTCCCAAGTGATTGCTGAAAGATTGAAAGCAAAAATAATATGTTCTGGAAATGGAGAAGAGAGTACCAAATAGAAATGTGCAGAGTGCAGAAAAGATAAGGGCCACCAAAAAGTGAAATGCATTAATTCTAGTCAAAGAAATTAGGGGATAATAAGATTGATCACAAATATATTAAGAGAAAGAGATATACTAATGAGAAACTAGGCCTGCTAATAAATGAGAAAGGATATTAACTTACTAATGACTCGAAAATGGCTGAGTTACCTGCATTTTTAAAAATCTGGTTGTAACAAGAGAAATAAAGACAAGCGATATGGACAGTTAAATAGTAATGAAGACTGTCAAATATGTCTGCTGATAAAATAAAGAGAAGGGAAGTCTTTAAAACCTTATTAAATACCAATCAGTCAGTCCAGATGATATTCTTCTTAGGATCTTCTGGGAGAAAGCTGATAAACTGACTGAACCCTGACAATTATTTTTGAAAAGATACAGAGAACTGGAGAGCCTCCAGATGACAAAGAGCAAACAAATCTGACCAGTCATTTGTGTTTTGTTTTTGTTTTAAAACAGGAAAAGTCTTCGCAAATACCATCCAACTTCAGTCCCTCATGAAATATTGGGACAAATTTTAAGAAAAAAAATCTATGAACATATCAGGGATAAAAGAACTCTGAGTAACTAACATACACTTTGGATTTAAGAGGGGAAGGATGGGCTATGGATTAAAGCAATAGACTGGCACTTTGGATTAAGCTGGGTTCAATTCCCAGCTCTGAATTAAGTTTCTTGTGTGACCGTGGGCAAACCACTTCATCTAGCCCAGATCCGTGGAGATATTTAGGCATTTCACTCACACATAAATCAGCGGGAGGTAGGCATATAAATACCTTTGAGAATCTGGGCCTCTGTGCTTCAGTTCTCCATCTGTGAAATGGAGGTGGTAATGATACTACCCTATGTAGGTTGTTAGCTCTTTAGGGTACACGTTTGTACAACATAATGGGGCTCTGATGTCAGTGGGGGGGGGGTCTAGGCATTAGTTTAATAGAGATAAAATAATAAGAGAGAAGGGTTAACATGTCAGACAAATTTAAGTTTTTATTGATTCAGTTCCAAAATTAGTGGCTGATGGGAATGCAGTACATCATAGATAAGCTACCTGGGCTTTAGCAAAGCATCTCTTACAAGCAAGTCAAAAAAATCTTACTTGAAAAATTAATACAAATTAGCTTGCATACGAGCACGTCCACTGAGACTGGAAACTGGCTGAAGGACAACAAACAATAAATGGCAACGTATCATGTTGGGGGAGTTGTCCAGGCCCAGTTCTATCTAAAATTTTAATGATCTGAAAGAAGAACTAAACAGCACAACAACTGGTACTTATTTGGGAGGCGTTGCAAACTCGAGGGATGGACAGAGAAATCATACAAAGGACTCTACATTGAGGTTCAAAATAAAAGCAAACGGTAACAAAATGTGATTCTTCCTTGAAAATCAAATTAATAGGAATTTAGAGTCATAGAAATGTAGGGCTAGAAGGCAACTTGGGAGGTCATCTAGTCCAGCCCCTTATGCTGAGGCAGGATAAACTCTCCCTGACAGGTGTTTTTCTTATCTGTTCTAAAAACCTCCAATGTCAGGGATTCTACAACCTCCCTTGGAAGCCTATTCCAATGCTTAACTTTCCTCATAGTTAGAAAGATATTCCCATTATCTGGTCTAAATCTCCCTTGCTACAGATTAAGCCCATTGTCTTTTTGTCCTACCTTCAGTGGACATGCAGAGCAGTTAATCACTGTCCTTTTTATAACAGCCCTTAACATATTTGAAAACTTGTCAGATCCCCCCTCAATCTTCTTCTCTCAAAAATTTGTCTCCTGTCCTCTTTGAATCTAGTGTAAAGCCCTCCTTATCGGATTGGCAAATTGGAGTCCAAAGATGCTCTTCCACGTCTTGGTCAGGTAGACCCTGTCTCTCCCCAGCATTCCTCCTTCCCAGAACAGCATCCCATTGTTGAGGAAGCCAAAGCCCTCCCATTAATACCATCTACATAGCCACACATTCATCTCCATGTCCCCTTTCCTGGGCTCTTATCTTCAACAGGGAGAATGGATGAGAACACCACTTGTGCCCTGACTCCTTCATCCTCACTCCCAAAGCAGCTGATGATCTCTCTGCTCAGGGTCATATTTGGCAATATCATTAGTGTCCAGGTGGGTAACCAGCATGGGGTAATGGTCAGAGAGATGGAAGAGCCTCAGAAACCTTTCCGTGACTTTGGGATGTCTGCTCTGGCAGTCAGCACACCTCCTGGGATGTCACATCAAGTTGGCAGATGGATGCTTGCTTCCATCCCCCTCAAAAGGGAGGCCCTGACCACCACCACCCTCCATCTGTTTCTCTTGGGTGTGGTGGGCCTCATTTGCAGCATGTCAAGACAAGGACCTGAATAGATGAATTCACGGTCAGGATGCTTGTTGGGCCAGGGCTCCCACAGATGATTAGAGTTTACAGTAAAGAGCTATTGCAGTCAAAATAGCTTGTGTGATTTGGGGTTTCATACATGGAGACACTGACCACAGAGATGTTAGCCCTTCTCCATTTGGCTCTGGTGATACTGCACCTAAAATACTGCATTCAGCTTTGGCCATTGAAATACCAGAAAGATATCGACAAACCAGAAGTAAATCAGAGAAAAGCATAAAAATAACAAATGGATTAGAGGGGTGATTTATGAGGAAGGATTAAAATAGATAAACATGCCTAGATTGAGTAAGGAGGGATTTTATAACCATCTACAAATATTTGATTCATGGAAGAATCAAAATTGGTTAGAATTGTACAATGGTTTATAACCAGTGGTAATAGAACAAAAGTAAGAAAAGGAAAATGTAATCAGGATATCAGGAAAAAAGAAAAGGAGTACTTGTGGCACCTTAGAGACTAACCAATTTATTTGAGCATAAGCTTTCGTGAGCTACAGCTCACTTGCATCCGATGAAGTGAGCTGTAGCTCACGAAAGCTTATGCTCAAATAAATTGGTTAGTCTCTAAGGTGCCACAAGTACTCCTTTTCTTTTTGCGAATACAGACTAACACAGCCGTTACTCTGAAACAGGATATCAGGGGAAGTTTCCTAGCTTTGCGGTCAAGGTTAGACTTTAGAAAATGTGTCTTGGGAACTAATGAAAGCCCTATTGTCAGCATCAGCCCTAGATACACAATTGCTTGGGTACCCCTGTGGGAGCCAGGATGTGGAAGTGTTTCATGAACTTTTGGAAGGTGTCAGAAGTTTCTATATGTCTTTCAGCTAGTCCTGCCAATTGCTTATCGTATTTAAAACTAGGCACTGGACAGCAACTAGTGTCTGGTAGAATGGGGTCTCCCAGTAGATCTAAAGGAGGTCCAGGGAGGCAGTGAGAGGTGGCTATGTGTGACTTTAAGAGCACCCTGATGCCAGAGGGCAAGGGGCTCCCTGGTATGCTGCTGAGAGTCTCAGCAGGCCTGATCAGCTCAGTGCCCCACCCCCATGCTGTTGTCATGATATTTATTTAAAAGGTGTCTTGCTAAGTAACATTGGAAAGTCATCATGGAGAAACTAAATGAATTCTTTGCTTCAGTCTTCACGGATGACGATCTTAGGGAGATTCCCAAACCTGAGCTGTCTTTTGTAGGTGACAAATCTGAGGAATTGTCACAGATTGAAGTGACACTAGAGGAGGTTTTGGAATTAATTGAGAAACTTAACAGTAACAAGTCACTGGGACCAGATGGCATTCACCCAAGAGTTCTGAAAGAACTCAAATGTGAAATTGTGGAACTATTAACTATGGTTTGTAACCTGTCCTTTAAATCAGCTACTGTACCCAGTGACTGGAAGATAGCTAATGTAATGCCAATATTTAAGAAGGGCTCTAGAGGTGATCCTGGCAATTACAGACTGGTAAGTTTAACATCAGTACCGGGCAAATTAGTTGAAACAATAGTAAAGAATAAAATTGTCAGACATGTAGAAGAACTTAAATTGTTGCACAAAGGTCAACATAGTTTCTGTAAAGGGAGATCGTGTCTTACTAATCTATTAGAGTTCTTTGAGGGGGTCAACAAACAAACAAACAAACAAGGGGGATCCAGTGGACATAGTGTACTTAGATTTCCAGAAAGCCTTTGACAAGGTCCCTTACCAGAGGCTCTTATGTAAATTAAGTTGTCATGGGATAAGAGGGAAGATCCTTTCATGGACTGAGAACTGGTTCAAAGATACGGAACAAAGGGTAGGAATAAATGGTAAACTTTCAGAATGGAGAGGGGTAACTAGTGGTGTTCCCCAAGGGTCAGTCCTAGGACCAATCCTATTCAACCTATTCATAAATGATCTGGAGAAAGGGATAAACAGCAAGGTGGCAAAGTTTGCAGATGATACTAACCTGCTCAAGATAGTTAAGACCAAAGCAGACTGTGAAGAACTTCAAAAAGATCTCACAAAACTAAGCGTTTGGGCAACAAAATGGCAAATGAAATTTAATGTGGATAAATGTAAAGTAATGCACATTGGAAAAAATAACCCCAATTATACATACAATATGATTAGGGCTAATTTAGCTACAACTAATCAGGAGAAAGATCTTGGAGTCATCGTGGATAGTTCTCTGAAGACATCCATGCAGCGTGCAGTGGCAGTCAAAAAAGCAAACAGGATGTTAGGACTCATTAAAAAAGGGATAGAGAATAAAGAGGGAGAATATCTTATTGCCCTTATATAAATCCATAGTACGCCCATGTCAAGGTTCCTTCCCCACTCTGAACTCTAGGGTACAGATGTGGGGAGCTGCATGAAAAACCCCCTAAGCTTATTTTTACCAGCTTAGGTTAAAACTTCCCCAAGGTACAAACTATTTTACCTTTTGTCCCTGGACCTTATTGCTGCCACCACCAAGCGTCTAACAAATATAACCGGGAAAGAACCCACTTGGAAACGTCTTTCCCTCCAAAATCCCCGCAAACCCTACACCCCCTTTCCTGGGGAAGGCTTGATAAAAATCCTCACCAATTTGCATAGGTGAACACAGACCCAAACCCTTGGATCTTAAGAACAAGGAACAAGCAATCAGGTTCTTAAAAGAAGAATTTTAATTGGAGAAAAAGTAAAAGAATCCCCTCTGTAAAATCACGGTGGTAAATACCTTACAGGGTAATCAGATTCAAAACATAGAGAATCCCTCTAGGCAAAACCTTAAGTTACAAATAGACACAAAAACCGGAATATACATTCCATTCAGCACAACTTATTTTATCAGCCATTTAAACAAAACAGAATCTAACGCATATCTAACTAGATTGCTTATTAACTCTTTACAGGAGTTCTGACCTGCATTCCTGCTCTGGTCCCAGCAAAAAACAACACAGACAGAGAGAACCTTTTGTTCCCCCCACCCCCTCCAGATTTGAAAGTATCTTGTCTCCTCATTGGTCATTTTGGTCAGGTGCCAGTGAGGTTGTCTTAGCTTCTTAACCCTTTACAGGTGAAAGGGTTTTTCCCCTGGCCAGGAAGGATTTAAAGGTGTTTACCTTCCCTTTATATTTATGACAGCCCACATCTTGATTACTGCCTACAGATGTGGTCCCCTCATCTCAAAAAAGATATACTGGCATTATAAAAGGTTCAGAAAAGGGCAACTAAAATGATTAGGTGTTTGGAACGGGTCCCATAGGAGGAGAGATTAAAGAGGCTAGGACTTTTCAGCTTGGAAAAGAGGAGACTAAGGGGGGATCTGATAGAGGTATATAACATCATGAGTGGTGTGGAGAAAGTGAATAAGGAAAAGTTATTTACTTGTTCCCATAATATAAGAACTAGGGGCCACCAAATGCAATTAATGGGTAGCAGGTTTAAAACAAATAAAAGGAAGTTCTTCTTCACTCGGCACACAGTCAGCCTGTGGAACTCCTTGCCTGAGGAGGTTGTGAAGGCTAGGACTATAACAGGGTTTAAAAGAGAACTGGATAAATTCATGGAGGTTAAGTCCATTAATGGCTATTAGCCAGGATGGGTAAGGAATGGTGTCCCTAGCCTCTGTTTGTCAGAGGGTGGAGATGAATGGCAGGAGAGAGATCACTAGATCATTACCTGTTAGGTTCACTCCCTCTGGGGCACCTGGCATTGGCCACTGTTGGCAGACAGGATACTGGGCTGGATGGACCTTTGATCTGACCCAGTATGGCCATTCTTATGTTCTTATGAAAACTAGTAACTCTCTGATGATTAATAGCCCTGTGTGATGTATATACAGTTAACGTGCAAAAAACAATACAGATGTGCTGAAAATACGGGACTAAAATGTGTTTAAGACAGGGAGGTCAGAAAAAGTTGATAAACAGGGGTTTTTTAGAAAAAATTTATCTTGAGAGCCATGGACAATGGGGAATTTCTATCAGCAGTAAACAAAGAAATTAGCTCACAGGCAGGGGGGAAAGACTTCATTTGCATTGTAAAATTGCAGCAAGAAACATCACATGGGAACTCAGCAGGATGGGACACTTTGCTCAAGATAGAATCACCCCTCTGGAGGAGACAGGAAACTGAATCCCCCAGGCCCCAGGGCACCTTCCTGGCTCTTGACACAAGGACAATGAACTTGGGGAAATGTATGCAACTGGAAAAGTTTTTTGGGTTGTCCTTTATCCTTCACCTGAGGAGTCAAAGAAACCAAGCATGTTGGGCTCCATGTTGGATTCTCACTAAAGACTGGCCAGGCATACTGCAAGAGTGACAGTGGTGAGAAAAGACACTAGCTGTGACATTAGATTTTAGTATTAGAAGTGCACATTTACTTTTCTCTGTAACCATTCCTATCCCTATTCCCTCTCTGTGATGTCACTTAAATCTAGATTCTGTTAATAAACTTGTTTTACTTTACAAAACCATCTCAGGGCTGTCTGTTAAACTAAAGGGGTAAAATCCTCAGCTAATCTTGCAGGCTGGTGTGTACCCGGTCTCTTTGGAGGCAGCAAACTTCACTCCTGTGAAAGAGGAACTGGACACTGCAGGGGAAGTGGTTTGGGGGAAACTCAGAACTGTAAGGGCTGTTGGTGTCACCTGGCAAGGAGTAAGCAGGCTGGTGGAAGCCAGGATGAGGTCATCATGCCAGAGAGCATGCTGCTAGTGTCAGGGCTCTGAGCCAAAGCTGCACAGCACAGAAGCACTCAGGGTTACAGGGCAGGTGGGAACAAAACCCCCTTACTGGTCTGGGTGAATCCCCAAAGTGTCACATTAGGGCTTTTGTAAAGGTGACTTCAGAGCTAAACAGTAGCAAGGAATTATAATACGGTAAGCAATAAATGAGACATTACTTTCACTCTTGGATGAACAGCTGATTGGCAAGGGAAGGAGCTACTAAGACACAGATGCATGGCTAGTGTCCTGAGCAGAAAGTAGGTAGGTAGATTAGACATATAATAGACTAGAGAACTGGGAATTCTGGGGACACCAATCTCCTTCACCTGATAGGTGCCACCTCAGGCTGGGTCCTGAGTATTGCTTAGTTCTCACTGACAGCAGTCCTGTTAGAGTGAACATATTACTAAAAAATAGACTGTAGAAAGCAACTCTGCACTGTCTAGAAGATCCCACAGAAGTTAGTGATGAAAAAGGTCAATTAGTCCATGGATCTACAATTTGTACCTCACTAAACAGGACTCCGTGTTAATAGAAATTAAAACCACAGGGACTTTCACATATAATATTATACAGTTTGCACATGAAACATTCACTTGAATTGAAAGCTGTGATTGGTACATTTCAACTGAAGCAAAATAAACAAGAGGGTTCTCATTCCAGACAATCCCAGTGTGACTGTTGGCCATCCCAGGGCCATGCTGGTACCAAGGAAGTTTGCTACTGCTACAGCTTGAAATAAATAAAATGAAAACCTCATATAAATAAGCAAGCCAGTTTTGAGGCTGTGCCCTGCTTCCTTTCCCCAGCCTTAAAATGATTCTCTCTTATTATTACTGGGCTAGATCCTCAGCTGGAGGGTAAGGCTGCGCTGCTCCACTGATGTCCAGTATGCTTTAAATTATTTTCAGCATATAGTGCCCAAAGTGTGTTAAGGGCTTTACAAACAAGTAAGGAGACAAGCCCTGAAGAACTGACAATCCAAATAAGTTACAAGTGTTAACAAGATCCCTGGTGAAGCAGCCTGTGGTGCTAACACTAAGTTAATGGGAAGAGAAGTGATGCATCCAATGTAATACAGCAGAGCCAATTCAGCCCAGTTCCTACTTCAATAACAGTGCAGGCAGGAGGAGAAATGTTGTAAATGAACGTATTTGGCATTAGCATGTTTTTGCTAATGGTGGCACTGGTACAATTTCTACTCACCAGGATCAGTCATAAAGCCAAATCCTAATGGACTGAGCATTTGTAGTTCCCACTGATATCATGGGACTTGCAGATGTTCAGCACCTCTGAAGATCTGGCCCATAACTAGTGAATGAACCAATCACTGAAAAAACTGAGGGAGCACTCAGAAACTGAGGTTCAGAGAGCATATGTGCAATGGAACACAAAGCATAAGACAAATTAGCAATGGAAGAAGGTCATCTAGCCCAACATCCCTGCCGGGTTTCAAATGCATCTTAACCCCACTTTCCTACCTTTTCCCAGTGCACCTGAATTCTCCCTTCTACAAAAATTCTAATAATTTTCTGTGGAAATTTTTCCATATCTTCTTTACTGTGTTCCCTTTTTACTGTGCCATTTAGAGAAGGTAATTCTGCCTGAATCCACTTTTAGCCTCCACTTAGGAAAAGTACTAAACGGAGGCTATATTTAGTACTTTTTAGAAGAGATTCCCTAGATTTTTTTAAGCACCTTGTCCAACTCTAGTTCTATGGAAGTTCATATACGTGGTGATGGACAACTTTATAAAAACCTAGATAGAGAGAAAAAATAAATATATTTTAGTTCATGGACTTAGTCAATCACTGCAAAGATATAAAAGAGCTGAGAAGACCAGAGATACAGAATAGGAATGGTATATTTGGCAGACAGATTAGCTTTGCCTTGTATACTATTACTATTATTTATATAGTGCCATTGGGATAGTCATAGAGAGCATCAAGAAATCTTTAAAAGATGTAATTTAAAAGACATTTAATCTGTTTTAAGAGATTTCATTCAGTTATACTACATCGGCAATGTCAAAAGCCAGACAATGCTACCTAGCTCTGACTACGCTATCAAAATCAGATGAAAGAATGGTGTGTAAACACTTGCTAGGCAGGAAACCTGGCCAGGTTTTCTGCCATACTTGCTGATATAGCTTGTAGAGAACAATGAATATTTTCCTGTGTTATGCCAATAATAGCTTTCCCTGTAGAGACGCGTCTATTGCTTCCAGCAAGCAGCAAAGCTAGATACTCAAAATCTGACAAATGGACTGTGCTCAAAGTTGGCTAATTGGAATCTCAGTTGTGTAGAGGTGACTGGTGTAGCTCAAACATGTGACAGTTCATCTGTTCTCAGCAGTAACTTAAATAGAAACCAGAGACTATTGTTTTGTCATCCACATACTAGACACACTATATTATCAATACTTTGGAAATTGAGTTATTGTGGACATAAGTTCTATCCTTTCCCAAAGACTGGAACTGTATTTAAAATGGTCCCTCAAACATATGCATTTATTACCTTACTGCAGACTCATAATAGGGTTCTTGAATTTTTAAAGAAAGTTTGGGCTGACTCCACTTCTTGAGGTTTCAAGGATATACTTCACTAGGGGGGCTTATCAGAAGTGTGCAATAATTGAAACCTATCTTGCACTCTTAAAATAAATATCAGCATGTGAACTTGAATACAGAGTCAGATCTAGAGGACCCCACAGTTAACTATTGAATTCAATAATATATTTCCCTCTAAAATACTCAACCAACTCTTGTCAGTAACTGATTAATAATTTATTTCAGGCACTAGTTTTAGAGATTGGATGTACTTTCACTCCTTTATCTGGACTCACATATAAACATTTAGAATTGGTACGTGACTTAGCAGGCAAACATGCTGCTCACATATCTAGTGATAGCAATTACAAAATGACAAAGGACATTATTTAGCTTTTGGCAAACATATGCCCCCATTTTCTTCTGGAGCAAGACTCATGAACCCCGAAGAACCAGTGGGCTTTATTCTGCTCTCCCTAAGGACCCAATTCAGCAAGATACTTAAGCAGTGCCTATTTTAAGCATATGAGTAATTCCATTGAAGTGAATGGGACTACTCAAGTGCTTTTGAATCTGGGTCTTACAGCAGTGTTTGGCCCCCATCCTCCAAACACTTAGGCACACACTTAACTTTAAGCATGCAGGTAGCCCTAGTGACTTTAAGCACTTTACTGAACATCAGTGAACTGCTGGATTAGGGCCTATGTGCGTAAGTGATTTCAGTATCAGGATTAGCTCCATTGAGTTAAACCAACGTACCTGAAAATATAATCAGTTATTTTTGATCTGTAACTGACAAGTGATTTTTCTAACAAGACCTGGATACCAAGAGGAGCCATTAAAACTAGAGCTGATCAGAAAAGCGGGGGGGGGGAATATCTACATTTCATTTAATCTAAGTTTTCCAATGAGCTTTAGTCCATACTCTGATGATAAAGTTGTGATAAATGAAGGGTGGGGGTAGTTCCCTTTTATGGACTCCCAGCCAGTCAGTTAGCTATAAAATTCCTCTTAGTAGCTGTTCTCCACTTGCTTTACCTATAAAGGGTTAAAAAAGTCCACGTAAAAGGAAGGGAGTGGGCACCTGACCAAAAGAGCCAATGGGGAGGCTAAAACTTTTTAAAATTGGGAAAAAAGCTTTCCCTTTGTGTGCTGCTGTTCTTCTCCAGGAAAGGGCGGGACAGGGAGCAGTTATGCTGTGAGAAGTTGAAGGCCAGATATGAAAACACTCAGATCATATCTAGAACTACTTATTTAACAACCCAGATATGTAAGTAGATCAGGAATGTTTAGAAAGATGCGATTAGGTTTATTTCTGTTTATGTCTTATTGGCTTGTGGACTCCTCTATGCTAACCCCAAATGCTTTTTTGTTTTCCTTGTAACCTTTAAGCTGGACTTCAAGAAGGTTATTCTTGATGTTTAATGTTTGTAAGTGGGTTTTTTAAATCTAGCAAAATCCTAAATTCCAGATGTATTTTCTTTTTTGTTTTTAATAAAATTTACCTTTTTTAAGAACAGGATTGGATTTTTAGTGTCCTAAGCAGTTTGTGCATATGTTGTTTAATTAGCTGTGGGCAACAGCTAATTTCCATTGTTTTCTTTCTCAGCTCTTCCCCGGAGGGAGAGTGAAAGGGCTTGAGGGTACCCCATAGGAAGGAATTCCCAAGTGGGCCTTCCTGGGTCTCAACGTTTTTTGGGGGTTTTTTTGCACTTGGTGGCAGCATCTACCCATCTAAGGTCAGAGAGAAACTGTGACCTTGGGAGTTTAATACCAGCCTGGAGTGGCCAGGATTGATTTTTAGAATCCTTGCGGGCCCACACCTTCTGCACTCAACGTGCCAGAGTGGGGAATCAGCCCTGACAAAAGTCTAGCAATTTTACCAAACTTTTGGAAGAAAGACTGATGTAATCATGGCAAGAGACTTCCCTGTCTACCCGAATTGAATACCCACAGAACAGCAGTCCTTACAAAACCTCTCCATCAGTGACAAATCTAACCAACACTATGCAAGTCATTGCTGAGTGTAATTAACAATTCCAGCAACTACTTATGCACAGAAGTGCTTTTTCAAATGAGTCATCACCATCAAAACATCTTTAAAATGAAAGAGAATAAAAGACTGAGTCAACTTGTAATTCACAACATTCAGCTGGAAGTTTTAAAAAAGTGATCTACATGGTGAAATGGGTGAATTTGCCATCATCTCAAACAAAAACCCATCAGCAACTTCTACAAAGGGCTGCTCCAAAATGAAAAGAGGGAAAAAAAACCTGTCTAGGGAAGATGCTATTATTCTTATAACAGCTTTAAATGCTGTAAGATAACTTTTTGAAACAAAGACAAAAGTGAATGAGTTCCACTGAAACACTCCAACTAGCCACCCATTAAAGTTCTCATGTTCTCTGTAGTAAAGCAGATTAGAAATAAACTAATATTTAATTTACTTAGGTAAAATCTAAAAGTATTTTGACAAACAGATCACATTTTGTATTTCGTATAGTATTTATGAGTATTTTGGCAAACAGTGATTGGACAAAATAGCTCTATTCTATTCAATCTTTCCTGATTGATAGACAGCGCCCTCACCTATGCGGGGCATGGATCAGCGTTCATGTTGCACTCCCCTTCAGTACCTGGCCCAAGCCGGGGAAGCAAGTGATCCAACCAGCGGCCCAAATTCAGTGATGAATCCTGATCATGTGCCTCCTGAGGCACGTTGCGCGTACGCTAAGAAGAAGACGACTTCAACTATATCATCAGCCATTTCTTATGTAGAAATAGTTAAAATAAATAAAACAGGTGGGATCACACCAATATTTTCTTGCTGTTTTCCTGGCTTGTAGTAGTCTGAAAATCCTAGCACAAGGCAAGGCAGATAAACATTGCCTGTGCAGGGCTCAGTTCTTGATTAGTAAACCAAATGTTTGCTACACCTCCAGCTTAGACAATACCACAGTAAATTAAAACTAAGGGCTTGATTCAGCCCTAGAACAGGTTAGCTTCTATCAGCATCTCTCAGGGTACCTCCCTGGGGGATGGAAAGTCTACCTGGAGAGCGCTCTCCATCTAATGCTCTGGTGTGTGTGTGGGGGCAGAGGGGTGGTGGAGGGAGGAGCAAGAGTCAACCAGCATCACTCCAAAAGTAGTGCGTGGTGCTAGTTGTTAAATGGATCTGGCAAAGGTGGATATGCATCTGCCAAATCTGTAGGCTATTTTTGTAGTCTGATAGAAAACATTAAATGCAAAGATTTTGTTTTGCTATTCAAGAAGTACCTAGACAGGCAGATTTCTTATGAAATGAGGAAAATAACAGAAGAATAAAGGCTATTTATTATGACTTGAACGTGCAAACACTCCCAAGTAGTTCTTACTTAGACAAGTTTCAGAGTAGCAGCCGTAAGTCTGCTGTTAGTTAGCCGTAAGTTAGTCTGTATCCGCAAAAAGAAAAGGAGGACTTGTGGCACCTTAGAGGCTAACAAATTTATTTGAGCATAAGCTTTCGTGAGCTACAGCTCTGTAGCTCACGAAAGCTTATGCTCAAATAAATTTATTGGTCTCTAAGGTGCCACAAGTCCTCCTTTTCTTCTTAGTTACTTACTTAGTTCAATTGACCTCAGTGATAATATTCACATGCTCAGGACTATTCCATAATAGTGGCTCAAGCACTTAGTTAACATACTATCAACAAAAACTATTTATTTTCCTTAAGGAGAACACTGTGTAGCTTGAAAGCTTGTCTCTTTTACCAACAGAACATGGCCCAATAAAAGATACTACCTCACCTACCTTGTCTCTCTGTTGTCCTTCAGTCAGTGAAATTGTACTATGGTTGAATCTGGCAACTGGTTAATAAGCTATAGATATAATATAAATTAAAAGGAGCTAATTCTCCTTTCCGACTAGTTTTACTTTGGAGTAACTCCTTGACTGCAAGGGATCTTCTCTTAATTTACACAGGGAGATGAAAATATAATGTTTTCATTAAATTAAAAACTGGTAATATGCAAAAACAATAAGAACTAGTAATGTTCATGTAACATGTAACTATAGTGATTTTATGAATCAGGTGAAAAACAAATGCTTGTATGGGGAAAGATAGGGGTGCTGCCAGTTTGTATTTAAAATTTTCCCATTCTTATTGGGAAGTTCACGATGCAAACAACTATTTCTTTTCTAAGGTCTTGTTTCCTAAAGTTGCATCTTTCCCTCAGAAGCACCATTGAAAAACACAGACCTATGTGCATAACTCACAGCACTTTGGTTGTTTTTTTGTTAACTAATATTAACATAGAAACTTTTTAGCTTTCAGTGAAGAATCACATTTCAGTGCCTTCACCAAATGTCAAGATCTGTTAGGTTAACATGACTGATTTTTAGTTGCCTGCTTTTATTCTCCTATGTGTAGCTCTCACCACCCGTTTTCTTTCACTTGATCATAACACCAGTAATAAAACTTCACTTCACCTTAATAAAACAGAGTCAAGGCAGCTCATTCCATATTTTCCTCTATTGCTTTAAACAGACACTGATAACTGATCTGAAAACATGCCATCCTTTACTACTGTACTTTTCCGCTTCATTTTTTCATCTTTCGTTTACATCCATTGTTGATTGTGATGGAATTATACTAGCAAAACAATAAGATCCTAGCCTTAAAAAGAAATCTCTTCTGGGTCAAGCAATCTGCCGTAATGAAAATTGCAAAAAGAAAATAAGTGCACTCAGCAAACGTCAGCAACACTGGCCTTTCTCCTCTGTGCCTCACACTAACAGATTGGCCTTGCCAACTTCCATCACAAAAACATTTTCCTCTCTAGAAGATCTTATAATTCTTGTTTTGAATGATTGCTCTTAGATGACATGTAGCAATAAACATGAACTTGATTTTATTTAGTGACCACTGCTTCTGAAAGAGTGCATGCGAAATAGAGCAGCTGAATATTGAATACATAAAACTGCTATTAAAGAAGGTTAAGGCTGTGTCATAAACCATCTAAAACCTTATTTCAAGCTTAAGCTGATACGTTGGTGCACTGTGGGGAGAAAAAAGATACAATAGCAGCAGAGAAAGCACATTCACAGTCAGAAAAGTCACTGCAGTGACAGAGGTGTGACTTCACTATGAACAGGCGCACACCCACAGTGGGGTTATATATTCTACTCCAATGATACCAGATCAAAGTCATTCGGTTTACAAGCCACCAGAGGATTTTTTCCAGCTGGCAGACTTGAGAACACAGGGACCAATCTTGCTCCCACGGAACACAGTGGAAACAGGATCCATAAATAGTTAAGCTGTGTTCTTTCCATCTCTTCCATCATCCTCATCTCCACCACCACTAATGAAGATTTTCAACTGGAATGTAGTAGAGAGTGTTGCTGCATTTTCAGGACCGAATCTACCCTATTGTTCCATTGCTGGATTGGCTCTGCAGTGTTGACAAGCCAAAATGAATTTCTGAGAGTGAACAAATAACTAACACTTACACAGGGAATGGATAATGTGTTGGAGGAAGTGAATGCAGGGAGAGCAAACCAGCTGCTACACCCTTCATCTTTCACACCTGGTCTTTCCTCATCCCTTTTAGATGGGCTATTGCATTAGCCAGGAACAGTCCATGCTCTCAGGAAAGCATAAAGATTGTCAGCCTCTCTGTAGGGGGCATGAAGGAAAAAGGCTTGTTGTATACACAGAAGTCCCCAGCCACCTACACAGAGACCAGCCACAATAAAACCCTTAAATAGTCACTTTCCTAGCACATGTCAAGGGTACTGATATTTCAACCCATGTATTTAGGGCGTGATCCTGCAACATGCTGAGCACACTGACCCTGATCCAGCAAAGTGCTTAAGCTTGTGCTTAACTTTAAGCTTAGGAGCGGTGCCATTCCCTTCAGCAGAATGTGCTTAAGTGCTTTGCTGGATCAGGGTTAGAATGGTCAACACTCTACAGGAGTGAGCCCTTCATTACGAACAGCACGTTAAAAAACACTGTAAAAGCCCATCTATGCTTTCTAGATTATGCTGGAAGTAAAAAATTAAAATAAAAAAAATTGCCTTTTACCCAGAGCATCTTACAGTCTCTAGTAAAAGCATATAATTTAACATATTGCATAGAGATTTTTAATTAGGGACAACAAGCGTTAACCCCTTCAGGACTAGACAGTTTCTTGGAACTAGAGGAGGTCTGTAATAAGCACTATGCCAGGGAGGATGTTCAGCTAGAGCAAAGAGGGGCCAAGCTGTGACTTTTATGTAGAGAGACAAGGTGGGTGTGGTAATATCTTGTACTGGACCAACTTCTGTTAGTGAGAGAGACAAGCTTTCAAGACATGAAGACAACATCTTTTAAACTCATCTCTCTCACCAACAGAAGCTGGTCCAATACAACATATTACCTCACCCACCTTGTCTCTCTAATATTCTGGGACCAATACAGCTACATTATTGCATACTTTAGAGACAGTTCTAGCTAGATCCACCTTTCATAATCAGGAACCGCCGTACCCTCACCTTTATTGTTTCCTGCTTTGTCCCAGCTTCTCCTGATTTCTGACCCATCCCTCACCTCTTGCAGGAAAGCAACCAGGGGTGGCTTAGAAAACTATTCTGTGGCTGGGACACGGTGGAACAAGCCTGTGGAAACAGTCTTCATGCTCAGAGGCCTGCTGGCAAGGTGGATGAAGAACAGGCTCTCTAACCACTTGATGACAGTTGCTTTTCAAGAGCTGTAAATCTTTGTAAGGATCTGGAGCTAATGATCATGTACTAGTGCTGAGTCCTACGCAGGTGAGGAGCACAGCATGGAAATCCTAATGTGGTGGGTGTTGGGAACAGGGGCACAAAAATGTGCTGTAGGCTTCAATCCTAAAGTAGGTACCTATATAAATAATGCAGGACACAGCTGGGTAGTGCCTTATGGCCAGGTGTTTGGGTTTTGACCGGAAAATCTGGTCGAAAAGGGAACCTGACAGTGTCCAGTCAGATCTACTGACTGGACTCCCAAAGTCCAGTTACTACAAGCAGGGGGCACCGGGCCGTCACTTGCACCAGTGCCTACTGAGCTGAGGCTGCCTCCTACCTGTGTCAGGTGGTTGCAGCTCCCAGCCTTGGCTCTGCAGGTGAGTCCCTCCTGACCTGGGCAGAGGGGAATGGGGAGAGGGGAAAAGCACTGAGCGATGGGGGAAGGGGGAAAGAGGAGCAAATGGGGGAGCAGGGCCTCGGCGGAAGGGCAGAGTAGGAGCAGGGCCTCGAGGGGAACAGGCAAGGCAGGGACGGGGCCTTGGGGGGAAGGGGTGGGGCAGGGGAGGTTCCAGCACTCCTGCTGGAGCATCAGGTTTTTATACATTACAAAGTTGGCAACCCTAGTGAGCAGCAAGATATTGTTTATGGGGAAATCAATGAAGCTCCCTCAAAACAGGATTGAGTCAAATAAGCAACTAGGGGTTCTCATTCTTTTATGGCCCATCTTACAACATAAACAAATTTTTGGGACCTCCTCTTCTTATCCCCTCCCATCTCGCCATAAAGGAAGACAGCATGGATGCAACTCTCCCAGGACCTTCTTGTGACCCAGGTCTCATAAAAGACAGGGAGAACATGGAGAAAGCTGAAAACCTCTGTGTAAACTGCAGGAAAACCAGAGGGAGGTAACTCCAGTAATACAAATGAGAGGTAATGAACACAAGTGTGTGACAGAGCATAGGATGCAATCAAAGACACTTTTACAAGAGGAAAAAAGAAAAGGAGTACTTGTGGCACCTTAGAGACTAGCAAATTTGCTAATAAGCAATCTAGTTAGATATGCGTTAGATTCTGTTTTGTTTAAATGGCTGATAAAATAAGTTGTGCTGAATGGAATGTATAGTCCTGTTTTTGTGTCTTTTTGTAACTTAAGGTTTTGCCTAGAGGGATTCTCTATGTTTTGAATCTGATTACCCTGTAAGGTATTTACCACCGTGATTTTACAGAGGGGATTCTTTTACTTTTTCTCCAATTAAAATTCTTCTTTTAAGAACCTGATTGCTTTTTCCTTGTTCTTAAGATCCAAGGGTTTGGGTCTGTGTTCACCTATGCAAATTGGTGAGGATTTTTATCAAGCCTTCCCCAGGAAAGGGGGTGTAGGGTTTGGGAGGATTTTGGAGGGAAAGACTTTTCCAAGTGGGCTCTTTCCCGGTTATAATTGTTAGACGCTTGGTGGTGGCAGCAATAAGGTCCAGGGACAAAAGGTAAAATAGTTTGTACCTTGGGGAAGTTTTAACCTAAGCTGGTAAAAATAAGCTTAGGGGGTTTTTCATGCAGCTCCCCACATCTGTACCCTAGAGTTCAGAGTGGGGAAGGAACCAAAGTGACACAAATACTCCTTTTCTTTTTGCGAATACAGACTAACATGGCTGCTACTCTAAAACCTTTTACAAGAGGAGTTTCACATACCAGGGGCTGGATAATAACATGAAAGGACTCCAGGGTTATAAAACTAACCTGGCTTTTTATCAAGAGAACTATTTACAGAGGGGCTGTAATTGTATTTAGCAGTCTTGCCATATGCATACACTACAGACTGACTTCCAAGTGCCACCTTCAAACTCTTCCCCCTGCTGCAACAAATGTGCTTTCACCTCCAAGTTCCATGCTGGGTGCTACAATTGCAATGCAGTTAAACCTGCACTCCGGGCCACCTCCAGTATGCAGCCTCCAATTTTCAATGACAACTTGAGAGCGACACTAAGATTTCCAGAACAATTCTGTTTGACCTATAAAGACAGTCTTTTCTTGGTGAACAATATTTGTAGTCCTTTGGGTGGTCACTTATGAATATTTTATAATATATTGAAATCTATTTTATGTACTTTAGAAGAAAGAACTGGATCAAATACAAGTCTGCAGTTGTAAGTCCTAAGTACAAGTGGGATAGGAAGGGGACTGTTCCTAGCCACAACCGAGAAAGAAAATCTGAGTTATCTGAATTTCATACATTTCATTATTTGAAATTCATACATGTCCCCTGGATCTGACATGTATAAAAACAAATTTCATTTGTTCAAACCAACGTCACTTATCCAAATCCTGCCCTAAATGGTAAGATAATCAATGCATTTATTACTGCTGCATTCCCCTTGGAAAGAGACAGACATTTAATGTCTATACCTTGAAATGCTCTTACTTATGACAGCTTAATGGATAACTTGTCATCTGAATTAAGGACCTGACCCTGAAGCCCTCATTCACATGGGCTACTTATCTGAGTAAAGGCTGCAAGATGAATACCCAAAATAAATAAAAGGCTGAAAACATGATATTCCCTGTACTTTAATTTTGCCTGATCTTTCTTTCTTCTGTTAATCCTTATTTGGCAAATTTTGTGTTAAAAAGGCAGAAGCATAAAATTTCACACCTGTTTACCACCTGGTTGAGCACCACTTAACCACTTGATACTAACAAGATGTGTCCCCACTGCATGGAGTTGGTGGGGACACATCTTGTTAGTATCAAGTATTAACCACCCCAGTTAAGCAGCAGTCACAACTCACTATCATTAGGTTAAACAGGTTCTGAGGGAGACTGCCCAATAAAACAAACATCTCAATTTAGTGGCATAAGCTATATTTGTATTTATGGGTATCGATGTGCCTTTTAAAATAACTCAGATACTTCATGTCCAGTCATTGGACATTTGTATATAGAAGGGTTTTTTTATATATAAAACAGCACAGAAAATTAGTAAAGTTATCTAAAGGATTACTGCCCCAGTGTGCAATTCTGTGATCTACCAAGTCAGCTATCCCACGTAGCTTACGGTACAGGTTTCCTACTGAATCTAATACTTGGCATTCTGCAGAGAAACAAACTTGTATAATTATCTTTGGAGAGGCTGCTTTTTGCAAGGAAACATTTGTTTCTGGAGCAGTTCAGAGCACTTCTGCTGTATCTCATCCAAAACCAGAGGAAGCTGATGGAAGACGAAAAGGCTTGCAAGTGGGTTAGACCTTCCTCTTTCTTTACAATCCAGATATAACCACCAAAAGTTAAACCATGAGTTTAATCTATAGGGTCAAAGTAAAATGTCTGTATCATGGCGGGGGGGGGGGGGGGGGGGGGAAGAAGGAAAAAACCACATTGTGATTGTGTGTGATTTGAAAGTCTTCAGAGCAGTTACAAGATAGGTTTGACCTCCTAGAAACACTCTTTCTTGGCTTTCAGCTGAGACAGTATGTTAACACCTGAATCTCCTTTCTTTTCTCCCCACTCAGCAGAGTCCTCCTTATATAAAGTTCTAAGATTTTCTTAACGTCTAAGCTCTTCTATATCTTATAGCACTTAGCAGTGCTGTGACTGGAGTCTAATAAAAATATTGCAGTAAGGAAGTAGGGGGAGCTTTAAGTAATACACCCTTTACTGAGGAGCAAAGGAAGGACATGCTCTGTCCTCTAGGAAATCTTTCAGTAAGTAATGACATTCAAGAAGCTTGATTTAAACAGCTTCCCAGAATGCATGTTACTGTAGCCAAAAATCAGGGATTTGACAAGGGCTTGCTGTCTTTTGTACGTATTAAATACATTATGGTGATGAATCTTGGACTATATATTTTTTATGTGGGCATGCCCTCACTTTCCTTCTCATTGGAACAGGAGCTGATTAGAAATGGAACTGCAAATGTATTGTTTCCATTAACTCACTCATTAAACTCTATCTCGAAGGCATACAACAGTGTTAGGCTCATGTTTATCATTCTTTCACTAAGTCCAAATAATAATAATCAGGGCTGAGTGAATGGGGAGGATGGGGAAGGAGAAATCATAGAATATTAGGGTTGGAAGGGACCTCAGGAGGTCATCTAGTCCAACCCCCTGCTCAAAGCAGGACCAACCCCAACTAAATCATCCCAGCTAGGGCTTTGTCAAGCCGGGCCTTAAAAACCTCTAAGGATGGAGATTCCACCACCTCCCTAGGTAACCGATTCCAGTGCTTCACCACCCTCCTAGTGAAAAAAGTTTTTCCTAACATCCAACCTAAACCTCCCCCAGGTTCCATAAAAACTTGTTCCATATATACTTACATAAATAAAACTTAAATACATAAATAAATGTTCCATATATACTTGCTTGAATGGGGAAACAAATATTTTCTTTTAAAAAAGACTTTTTCCTTATTTTAAATTACTTATTAACAGTAATTCCCCCATTCCCCTTTACATATAACTCTATGTTAATATTATATAGGCAATGGTATTAATCAGGTAAGCAAAATACAATATGGTTCTGTTGAGGAATGTACAGCACAACTCAGGAGTGGGTTAGGTACAAAAGTGGCTTTAAACCAGCTTTGTGCTCCCCCAGTCCTGAGCTGGCTTTGTGCCAGGCCAGTACCCTAGCATAACTTAGAGCAGCTTTATGACTGCTCTAAATAACACTTTTCAGTAATAGCCCCAAAGTAGGAGGAACTAACCTGACTTTATGCCACCAGAATATTCCCCCCAGACTAGGCTTACTATACTTGTTCAGGACTACTATAAAGCAGCAGGGTAGTGCAAAGCAGCTGGAATGCAGCCAAGGATTGGGGCCACTATCTCTGAAGCATGTTGCATAAAGTCTTTGAATCTTAATATATGGGGCCTGGTAGGAATTTTATCACTGATTTCACTGAGCTTTGAATCAAGCATGGAACCACCTTCTCTCTTTTTTCTATACCGCTACATGAAACACATTTTCAGTCTTGTTCACCTAGCGCTGCAGGTGTCATCCTTGTAATTAACTTTATCCAAATATTATTTATACATTTAAATAATTTTAAAAAATTGTGCAAGTGCTTTGGTTTTGCTTCACCAAAGTGTTTTCTCTATTATATACCCAAATTGAAACTACATCTAATATTGGTTTATCTTCTGTTGTCCTAGTCCCTTTATTTGGAAAGTCTTTTTTCCCATGACTACACTCTCCCAGGTCTTCTTGTACCAAGCTGTTTTCCTATGAAGAGAAGTTTTTTTAGTTTAGCTTTGATTTTTAATGCCAATAGCAGACTAACAAAATTTTGGCCACCACAAGAAAGAAATTAATTACTGATGGTGAATTTTGATTCAGTCATGCTTGCCACAGAGCTGTGCAAATAACTGATTTTTTGTTTCACTGATAAGTTTTCAGTTGATCCAAAAATGAATTTTTTTTTTCAATTTTCTTTGAATCAAAAATTATTTTGGGTCAAATGAAACAGTTTGTTCAACCCACAACTAAATTTTTGTTCCCTTTTAGAGCACTTTAATGTTTTTAATTTTTTTATAATAAATTTAAAGGATCTTTCAAAACAAAGTAATTTTGAATGAAAACTCAGAATGTTTCATTTGGAAAATGTCAAAACAAAAAGTTCCAATTTTTTCAGAGTATTTGGGTTTTGCTTTGTTTGTTTGGGTTTTTTTAAACAAAAATTTGGCAAAACCCACATGAATTCACAAAATATTTCACCAAATCTGCATTTTTTGATTTAAATAGTTTCAGCAGAAACATTTTGCTCAGTTCTAGTGTGCAAACATTTCCTGCTCACTTTCTGCAAATGTTCAGGTGCTCAATTTTTACTGGTGCAAATACTCCCCAAAATGAGACTTTTAGCTAAAACTAACAAATATTTGCTAAGGGTTTGATCCAAAGCCCAGTAGACGGGAAGACTTCCACTGACTGCAGTAAATTTAGACTGAAACCCTAAAGCATCTTTTGTTTTTTAAAAATTGTAAAATTAACAACTCTCCGTTAATGCTATATTGATTAATCACATAACTAGACTGGATGATTTCTGTAACCATGCACTGTGAAGTCCAAATGGCAGATATTACTATTGAGCTTCAAATCTGAGCTCTGTTTGTAGTTAAGTTAATTATTTGACTAATAGAATGACTCATGCATTGTATGTGAATAGTATATTTTATTGTGATATTTGCAATGCACAACTGGATTGATCTGCAGACTGACAATTATTTAGTGAAAAAATTTGGGACAGTTTTTGAATAAAGAATAATTCTGAGCATTTTGCAGTCTGTTCATGGCAAAACTTAAAAGAAGGTGAAATTCACTGTATGCGTTATTGCTAATTATTTTCTCGATACTAATAATAATCACTTTGTAAATGGGCAAGTCCTCTTCCAACTATATATTTACTGTGGGTTTTTTTTTCCCCCTCTGCATTTGTGTGTGTATGAATTTAGTAAATATGAAAGGTGCTGGATTAACAGAACTGCAAAATGTAAACCAGGCACTGGAAGTCTGCCCACACCATCCTATTTACATGTCTCTATCTTGAACTGAAGGGACCACCTCTAGCAGGCAGTGGAACATGTAGTCCTTGAAATTATTCCTGAAACTACCATCAGGACACCAATTGAAGCCAAATGTTGCAGTCATTTCTGAGAGATAGACACCTGTGCTCTGGAAACGGGACTGAGACCAGCAAATTCAGTTTATACAGTTAACCAAAGGAAAAACAGTAATAACCGTCTGCTCTCTACTGACCAGTAATTGAACTTGTGACCTAGTGATGAAAAGCTACCTTGACTCCTCTTGTCTTCTACAGAAAGACAATCAGCACAGCTAGACAACTAGGAAACCAATTTTTCCATACCTGAGCCTTCCTCTTTCCAGTTCTGTCTTTTCTTTGTGTTTTATATGTGAAGCAACTTGGACCTCACAAAATAAATTCATTATAATTTCTTTAAAACATATTTTAACAAAAAAAGATTTATTTTCTGCAAATCAAATTGCATCCATACCACTAGATCATATACATTGTTGTCCCATTTTATTGTCTTTGTCATTATGCATGATGTAGAAAATATTAAATGCTGATTCATTATTTTTAAAGTGTAATCTACAAGGCTAGTTTAACTACTCAAATATTTATAGCGTAATGAGGACATGAATTTAACTGTTGCATATAAAATCTTAAGTGATATACATTTCAAATGTAATTTTAATCTAACATTTATAGTAAATTGGGGAACCTAAGTAATAGGAATTAAATCCTGTAAATCAGAATTTTAAAATGACAAGAACCTACATCCAAACTTATAAAAGGGTTAGATGACCTCCCAAGGAATGTTATTGAGCCTGAGGTTCCATCTACATTAGCAAAGAGCTCTGTGTTGACAATGCTTGATAGCAATGATTCTCCAGCGCTTTACCACAGTCTCTTATCTGGTGCTGAAACTGGTTTTAAGTGCTAGTACAGATAGGCCAAACCCATTTTTAGTGTCATTACAGCAAAAATAATTGAGACCAGGTAGTACAAGCAGACTGTAGATCTGGAGTCTCTTATGAAACAAGAAGATATGCTGACTACAAACAGAGTGATAATCTTAAGGGCCTCTATATATTTTAATAAAAATATTTACATTATATTTATGTTCAAATATACCATTTTAAAATCTACAATCTTCAGTAGCACCAGAAGAGGTAAATCCTGGCATAGTTATTTAACTTTTCTAGAAATGTCAAATAGCAAGGTTAAGGGCATTAAATGGACAATTTTATTACCATCACTGTAACTAACACCTAGGGTAGGCTTCTTTTACAACAAGGAAAAAGCCCAACAAATTTAACACGACAAAAGATAAATCACAGTCCTCGAAAAGCCATTAAGCCATAAGTGTTAATTTCTGTAGTTAAATCTTTGCTCTATCACCTTGTTATTTATGAATCATTACATAAAAGTGAGAAAGTGGTGCTCTAGAAATATTAAAGTTATAGCTTTATGTCTTCCTGAATAAGTCAGGTTCTTAAACTTTCAGCAAAAGCTACCTAAATGCAGCAGCTATCTTTGGAGGGCTAAAAAAAGGAGACACATGCAGGGGACTGGAGAGATTTTGTGGAAATCAAAAATACAGACATTTTTCAAATGAATCTCATTGACGTTTAGAAACACTTTGAACAACAGCCATGGCCACTGGGGTGCCGTAATGATCTACCCCATTATATAGTGTAACACTAAGTAAATGTAGGAGTGGAAATATCACAATTGGACGTTTAATGGCTGCAATTATGGCAAAAGAATAATGAACCTATTAGACAGGAGAACTGGCAATTACTCTAAGGCTTATTGCAATACAGCTGTGAGAAAGTAATACAGAAGCATACTTAAAAATGGTTATTAAAGGGGGATAATGCATTCTGTTTACCCTGACAGAAGCGATTTTTCTTCTGAAATGAAATGGGGCTTTCTGGTTATCAGACATGGGAGCTCAGATGTGATGGATCCTACTATTTAAAGGTAATGTATTTTCAGATATGCCTTTCTAAGTATAAATGATGCCTACACTAAGACTATAAGAACTAGATTTACAAGCATACACACAGACAGCCAAAGGATAATGTCTAAGCAGAGACATAAATGCAAAACAAATAGCATGAAGAAATTTAAGGTAACTTCCAAATGGTCCAAGTGGCTGCTCGTTGCAAATGGAAATAAGTGTTAGTTGTCTCAGATCAGGAAAGATTAGCTTCCATAACCATTACACAGCCTACAAAATCTCCTCAGTAGGAATCCAAATATGATTTATTTTGGCCTACTAAATTTTTAAGATGTACAAATCCAAATGAGGTTTTAAGAGACTGGATGAAATGAAACACAAGACATCTACAGCAAGGACAGCTAGAAAAGAAAGCCACAGTGTACTCTAAAGAAAGTATCATACATGGCTACACTATTTCCCATGGATAAACAGTCAGTCCACCAGGGTGCAAAGTCTAGGAAGACGTTAGTACATGATGAACAATATGTCCATTGTCCACAGGGATGTACAGAATACAATTAGCAAATAAAGGGAATATGAAGAAAATCCATAGGTCTCAACCATGCTCAGCTCTAGGACCTGAATCTTTGCCTAGGTTAAACACCATGCCACAATATAATTGCAGTGTTTCTAAAATGTATTTCATTAGCCTTGCCATGCTGTCTGGAGTGGCTCACGATCTTAGGGCAGACTGTCAAAAACAGGGGGGACACCCCAAACTGGCGGTAGGCTCTATAATTAGATTTCACCAACCCAGTCACAAATGTGAACTCCTGGATCACTGTAACAGTCTTACCATGGACAGTTCCCATAGGCTCTCCAGTCTATATTGCCACCTAGGCAAGCTGGACATAGTGATAATTGGTCACCTATATCAAAGATCACAAAATACTCAGGATACTTCCAGTCCCAAGAGACCAGTCATCTACCTCAGATCAATTTATATCTCAGCTCTCACACCAAAGACAACATTTGTAGCTAGCCCTGTAATAAACTACATAAAGGTTTATTAACTAGAAAAAAGAAACAAGAGAGAGTTATTTACAGGTTAAAGCAAGCAAGCATATACACAAAAATAAGTTACCATCTTTTGTTCTTAAAGATGTTAGAGGTGTAGTGTCAATTCAAAATGTCTTTCAGGATGGACCCAGGGACAACCCCTGGGGATCTCTGCCTTAGTTTAGTGTGTCTGCACTGTGAGAGTTCAAACAAAAAAAGAGATGAAAAAGCTTTCTTGTGACCCCATTTTATCTTTTACATTTAGCCTTCCAGTCCATGAGATGAGCTCCCTTGCACACAGCATTTCCAAGGTGTGATAGGGCCATCCACCAACCCTTGGTATCGTGATGTTCCTTAGTGGCCCTGTGGGTCAGGAGTGGGGGCAATGAATCCCATGCCTGGGTTCACAAGTTCAGAGCAAAAATTTTCAAAGTTATGAAGCAAAACTTACATATTTCCTTACAGCGTGGAATACAGACAGTACAAGTGAAATTAATGCATGTAGCAACTTATGGGCATTTCAAGGAGTCTAAACACTAAATACATTCTTATAAGACTAATACCTATTTTGAAAAAAACAACATGCACGTGAGCTGGTTTGGTTTCCAGCTATGAAGCTTGTCAGTCTTAGCTAATGCCTACGGCCTTGGCCAGCGCTGGCACTTGGTTTACCAGCATCACAAGGCTCACTAATAATCAACTTGCCTAGGCCTTACAGTTCAGTTACTGTTTCATAAGGGATATATTAAACATGTTGCAACTCATTTGTGCAAGAAAAAGAGGATTCAACCATTAACCCTGATCTCAATGTGGATGGCAGAGCAGCCAGCGGAGAGGGCCCTCAGACTGCATATCTCATTGATGCAATTCATCCTGGGGCAGATTCCCAGGAGGAACTGGATCCTTCCCCTAAAAAGAGAAAATGTCAGGGGTCACGGGAGATACCAAACAGAGCCAAGATTTACAGAGGCTAGGAACCAGAGTAATCAAGGGGTTGTTATGCAGCAGCAAACTCCTTAACCATCAAGGCCTGACTCTGATCTTACCTACACAGTAAAACCAATATGTCCTTCAATGGAGTCACTCCTGATTTACTTTGGCCTAAATAAGAGCAATATCGGGTGCATTAGGATCAGTCCTTGGCCTCAGTTCCAACTTTAGCTTCACAAAGCAGTCGGAAAACTGCAGTCAATGATTCCCCCTAACAGAGGAGACAGGTTGTAGGTTGCTCTAAGTTACCCAGTTGGCCAATTTGGCACTTGGCCCAGGAACAGGGGTGCAGAAAGGCTTACGGCTGCATTCTGCTCTCCTTAGCTGTGCTGAGTACACATTTTCTCCTGCTGAGGATTTGGCTCACTAACTTAGTTATTCCTCTTTCACGCCAACATTAGATAAGAATCAGGCCCTCCATAATATTTAACAGAGGGCCACTACACTTAAGTGTTTATTGCCACATATCTACTTTGTTTGTGCTGTGTAAATACAATTGTAATAATTATGCCACAGAAAATGATAGACTTTTTTTCCCACTCACTACTTAATTTGGACACTGAGGTTATACCACCATTGCTTGAGTGTGACTGCCAGAAGGGGTGGACACAATACTTACTACAAAAGCTGCCTCTTTCTCTGCCTGTACTCCACCCCTCTGCCCTGACTACAGGGATCAGCTGTGGGGATTTAGACTATAGTTACACGAACGAAAAATTACACCAGCATGCAAATTGCACTTACAACTCACTTGCACTATTTTGCCTGCACCTAGATCATTATACCATTCTTTTCACTGCCAATGAATCAAGCTCCTTTGGTTTTTCTGGCTGGATACAGGATCTTTTTATACATTCAGCCCAGAGAGGACTGTTTAAAAATGTAGCCCTACGTGTTTTTTAGAGACATAACCTGTTTGATTAGTAATGATGCGTGCAATAGAAACTAGTAACAAACAGAAAATCCAAGAAGGTGAATAATAAGGCAATTTGAAAAGAAACTATGCCATGAAAAATTGCAGTTAAGGCAAGATGTTATCCTCAGTTGTCATCGTCTGGGAATATATTTGTTCTCAAAGCAGTAAATAAACATACCCTCAGGTTCTCTGCTTTGAAATGATATCTACGAAAAAGTGCATCACTACTATAATCAGATTTAGGCTATCTTCTGGTTTATGGCTAATAGAAGGTATTAGTTAAATATCACTTGAAGGAAGGATTCATAGCATTAGGGAGAAAGACACTATTTTGAAGACTTCCCTTCAAGCTCCCCGGCTTCTCTGAGTTGAAGCACATTACCTGAGACTGGAAAAGAATAGGCTGCATCTTTGAAGCAGAATTAGCATGCAGCACCATCTTTTAAATGTTTTAATTGCTGGGATTCAGCTTTTGTATGAGTAAAACACTCTGTTTATATCTAAATCTCCCTTCCTTGTTAACTTCCTTGTTCTTTAGCAATCTCTGAGGGGTCTGTAACTTTCTTTCTATAAACTGTGCAATATCGTCAGGGTCTCTATGTTCTGGCTCTTTCAAATACACTGACAGAAATCACTTATGCTCTCCCTACACTGGTAGAACATGTGTGCTTTGTACAGTGTTGGCATCCTTCATTCTCTGCTGAAAACTAATTTATAAGTACTTGTGTGGAATTAGTTACGGGGATGAGTGAAGCTGTCTTGGGTAATTCTGAACCTCCTTGATCACTATGATGTAATGGTAGATTTCCTGAACCCAAGAATTTGCCAGTCAGGCAGAAAGTAGCTTAGTGTCACACTCCCAATTCAACTATCATCCAGTAAGAAAGGTTCCTTCTTTCGTTCAAGATTTTGTTTCAGGCCTATTTTTCATCAAACCTTTTCCAATGACCTCTAGGTTGTCATTTAACTGCATGTGCCTGCTTCAAATAAGGTTTTATGGCTTGTTAGGTTGCTTACAAAGTGTCTTCCCTCTACAGTAACCTGTTAAACTAAATATTTTAGCAGCACTTGAGTGGTTTGCTAAGCAAGGATTTACTCTGGTTTCCTTTACAGTTTCCATTCAGGAGGAAAATATTCTCTTCCCCTTGACAAAAAAGTTCTGCTTTCCTTCTTTACAAAACCCCTGGGCGTGAAATCTAGGCCCCAATTAAGTCAATAGCAAAATTCCTATTAACTTCAATGAGGCCAGGATTGCTCCCTTAGCCAAGAACATATGAACCTACATCCAAAATATAGTTTTTCCCTCTATGACAGCAAAGAAACTATCTGCTTTCCAAAGCTCGCTGTGAATATGCTTCTTCAACTACAGTCCCTTCAGAATTTGCACTCAGGTTCTCACTCTTCCTCAGCCAATAACCAATAAGGGTACAGCTTATTATTAAGTTAATCAGTCAAATGATGATACCCTTGTGACATGACTTTTCTGAGAGGACATAAACTGAGTCTGGAAAGCCAGGGTACTCAATGATTCCCCCTACTTAAATCCTAAACCCAAATGTAAACCATTATGGAAATTAACTTTGATCTCTAGTACATTCAAAAGTTTGGCACATGTTCCACTTAGGAAAGACTGAAAAAAGGCGGATATAAGAAAAAAATACCATAACAAAATTAAGTGGAAAATGGAGGAGAGGGAAATAAAAAATCCTAATAAAATACAAATATATATACCAGCCTTGTTCAAAGCTGCTTGCCCAGTGTGAGTCTCTTGTTTTACATGCTGGATGGATGAGAAAAATATAATTCGTTTACTGCAAATGGCCAGTGGGTAGACTGTGTCTGGGCTGGAAGATTTTCATTACAATGCTACAAGGCTGCTATATATTGCTACGTAACATCCACCTGTGCGAGCCTAGCTTTTGAGGAATGTTCTTCTATCCCCAGTAGCCAGCACAGGCTTTCCTTGAGCTAGAAAAATCACGTTTTTAACAACCCCTCCCAAATAATTATTGGGGGAAACTAATCCCCCAAAGATTAATGAACTTGAACTAAATTTGCAAGTTTGCTTAGAAAGAGTTCAAGTTTGTATAAGATCAAATGTCATGAGATCTCTATTAGAAGGCATGAGTCACTCAATTGCTACTGAATGGTGAAAAATGGAGGCAGGTGTTGCAGACTTCATGTTCAGTTAAGAGTGGAGGGTCCGTCCCTGTTACAGGGTGTGACCGAGAATTGTTTTAGTGTAACAAGCTTGGAGAATACACTATGCTGATAGGTATAGTATGTATCTTCCCTTCCTTTACCTCAGTTTATTTCTCTGCTGTGGTGCAGACCAGTCTGTTCAGGATGTTGTGTACACACACACACACTTTATATTATATATACATACATATATATTACAGTTAAATCTCTGATAGGAGAATGATACAAAATTTCTAAAGGAAAAACATTTATTCAATATCTGTGTATATATGAATATATTAGAGAGACAAGGTGGGTGAGGTAATATCTTTTATTGTAGCAACTTCTGTTGGTGAGAGAGACAAGCTTTTGAGCCACACAGAAGAAGTTGGTCCAGTAAAAGATATCACCTCATCCATCTTCTCTCTCTCTAGTATCTGGGGACTGACATATCTACATCTCTACTGTATATGCATATAGTTTGCTTATAAACTTCTGAAACAATTGTGAATATTGTCAACAACTCTTATTTAAAGATGATACTTGTTACGGTTATAAATCCAGATACATACATTCCCCTATGGCTCTTCTCTGGGAGGAGTGACACTTCTCAGCCTCTGTGAAATGGCATCCAAACGCTCTATAGGGCACGTCAGATCCCTAAAGTGTGGGAAACAAGTGATAGTCCCACAATCTCAGACTCCCCTGAGGTCTTTGCAAAGACAGTCTGCAATGTGCATAGCCTGCAACAATTTCAGTCCTCTTCTTCTACAGTGCCTTCTAATCCAACAAAACTGGCAAAGTCCGTGGAACACAATCCTTATAGCAGACCTTTCTGGTCCTTGCACTGCTGCTCTGCAGCTGAATTCTCCCCTGTCTGCCTCCCACTCCTATTTATAAACTCCTCCCCCTCCCCTGGAGTTTCCATTGGTTCCAATCTCAGAGAGTGACTTGGGATGAGTACTGCCAAGCTGCTTGCCTACAGTTGAAATCACCCAAGGAGCTTCAAATAGCTAATAAGCCTGGCTAGTGCCACTGCACCTAGTTTCTGGATGATTCTGGCCTATCCAACAGTCACCTCTTCAGGCTATGGCAAATATGCAGGTACACAGAGTCTCCCAAAACAAACACAAAAACTATATATCCTTCCACTGTTTCTTCCCTTATTTAGAAGACAAAATAGGGGGTCATGGATCAGCATTCACCTTACACTCCCTGTCAGTACTTGGCCCAGGCCGGGGAAGCTACATGATCCCACCAGTTGACCACATTCAGTGATGAATCCTGGTCGTGTGTCACCTGAGGCACGTTGCGCATACGCTAAGACCACCACAAAACAGTACACTGCAAGCATGTGGGTTGCACTAGCTTCTCCTGTTTGGGCAAGTGTGGATCTGAAACTGGAGTCTCTAGTGATCAGGAGGGGAAATGCGTTAGCTGTGTTAGGCAGTACAGTATGAGAGGAGAAGAAAGATGGTTTCTGGGATATAAAAAGTGAGCCAGCGCAAATAGCTGCTGCAAGCAGGAAGAATATGGGAAGATCAGAGAGAAAGTTTGCAGTGAGGAAAAAAAAATCACAGTTTTTTTCATGCTGCCTGATGTCCTCATTTTCAGGATTCAGCATGATCCTTGAAGTGATCTCCACTGTCATTATGTTCTTCCATCCTAGTGCAGGCTGTCATAATGCCTGACAGTTGCATATTTCTATCTAGTTTATACAGCTTGCAAATACCTTTTTAAGCACCGCTATGTTATAAAAAATTAATGCACTAAGTATCCAGCATTGCACCATCCCCCGAGTTAAAAGTAGAATTTTTAAAAATTTCTGTCTCCTTTAAATGGTCATTCTAGGAGGACTTTTTTATTATATATCTTCAAGGTAATTAATGAATGTAATTAGAAATATAACTGGATATATTACTTCTTAACCATCATTTCCTATATTGTACACTTGCAGTTGCTAAAAGAGAGGATTGAAAAATCCACATCAGCCAACATATTTCCCAAACCCAGGTAAGAATTCAGCTCCATGCTTCTCTATCTCAATTCAGCTCAAGGACAACTAAGAAATAAATAGCATGATGGTAGGCAGAGGTTTATACACACAATGTAGTTACAAGACATGTACTAAAAGTGTACTATATTTATTGTGTGTGGTTCTCCATCTATCGCCATATAAATGACCTGGTACCAATGGCCTTGCTGGCAGCTAGGCAAGGTTTTCACATTACAGCTTTCTGATAATGTGGCATCACTAATGAGAAAGTAATGTGGGAGAAGAGCTGTGAATTATAGAAAACAACATGACAATGCCTTGTACATTTGGAAGTGGCATGATATTAAGATACCTGTCTAGCTCAGACATTTCTGATGTACCCATTATCACAGATCGGCGGATATGTCTGTATTGGATGGTGAATTCCATTTTGTTTTGTCAACGTCATGTTGTACTGCAGCCTCCATTTTGGGATTAGAACACCCCTTTTGTGCTGGGAGTGGACAACTACGTAAATGACTGTAAATGAGAGAGCCATCAAGGCCCTCAACTCTGAATGGCTCTTCCCTACTGGAACAATGGGTTTGCTGCCCGTAGAGGCCATTGACTTTGAAGGAACTCTCTATACAAAAACGCTTCTGGGAGGAGAGGGCTGGAATCCCCCAGCCTACACACACGGTTGGGAGAGTGGCAGTTTCTCCAACTGACCACCTGACTAAAGAGGAGAGACTTTATTTAAGGCGGTGACTGTCTGCGAGGGAGGGGCCATTCATTGTGACTGGCAAGCAGAACTTGTTGGAGAAAGTGATGGTAGCAGAGCCTCTACATCACAAGGATGCTGACCAGAGCCAGGACTCACAGGTGGGGTGAGATCTGGCAGATTCATTCAGGAGTTTGTTGTTTTCCTAAGTAATGCAACTCTCTAGTTCTTTCAAGAATAAAAGTATCTGTAGTTAAGAAATTCATTTACTAAGCCTGTGTTCCTGGCTTTACTGACACATTGCCTCTGAAGGATTTAACTAGACCAGAGCTCCCACAGCCAAGTGGTTTATGGGGGTACATATCTAAGCAACTGAGGCTCGGGGGGACTAAGGCTCCGGTTCTGAATCTAGGTGGCTGGACCGTGAGGCCAAGAAGGGGGTCTATACTTGGGAATGTGTCCGAGAGATCCAGAGCAAGGAGCAGTGACTGGTCACTGAGAAGCATGGAGGATTCAGCAGTTGGATCCACTCATAACAGACTGGAGTCTATCCACAGAGCAGGACCAGGCCTGGTTGTAACACCCATCACCATAGTATCTCAATGTATTGTCTCTTCCCCATGTGGCTTCCATACCCTCCTGCACTTGGGGAATGTAATCATACTAATACTTATTGCAATCTGCTACATATTAAAACACAATCCACTGGATTATAATCATACTAAGATTTATTATATTTGTTACCAAGCCTTAATAATTCATGCTGTGTTCAAAAACACAAGCAGTACCTCACAACAACCTGTTTTACAGATGGGGAAACGGAGGCAGATAGCCCAATTCTCTTCCCCCTTACACCATAGTTACACTGATGTAACTTCATTGAAATAGATGGATTTGCTCCTTACATCAGTGGGAGACAAAAACAGCCCTTAAATGATGGTGGCCAAAACTGCAGATGGGGTTGCTGTCTGTACTATGTTTATGACTCAGAAGTCTGTGGCCCCTAGTCCTGGGCGCAGATCACTAAACAATGGACCAGATTCTCAGATGTGCTGAAGGAATGTTGCATGTAGCTGAGAAGAGGGGTGCAAAAGAACCCATTGTGACCCACTGATCCTGGAGCCATTTCTGCGTGAAATAGTCTCTGGTGTAGTATAGACTTACTTCAGGGCTGCTCTAAGCTACACCAGCTGCCTATGGTTTCAAGAGCCATTTTATGCAGCTGGGGATTACCTTGATGTCATGCATCCTAGATGTCATACATTACCTGGATTTTGTACATCTTAGGTGTGACGTGTCATTCCAAATATTCTTTATGAAAATATGCTTATGATATGAATATGACATAATTGAGATATACTTTATGCAAGATGGCTCATGTGAGATATCATTGGAAAGGTTATGATTTACTGAATGCGATTATCCAATTTGTATGCCTGTATCTGGAGTTAGAAATATTGACTATGTATCTGTATTTCAGCTGTGCTACTTTGGGTGATGCCCACTGCGAACATTTCAGGTACAACAATGGAAAAGCCAGACAGGGCAGATGGCCCATCAGCAAGGACAATAGACTGTGAAAAGCTTGGCCTTCCTGTGGATACTCCATACTGCCACTGACTCATGGACGCTTTGATACTACAGGTTCAGGTGGTCTTGTTACCTGATACTAAAACATTACCTGGGACTTCTTATAATTTTCCACTGTAAGGGAAGGAGGGTCAAGTTTGGGAAACAAAGGATCCTGCCTTATATAAATCCTATTTAAGGGTGCGGAGGAAGGCAAACAGGACTCCTCCTCTCCAGGCCTGTCTGCCCAAGGAGAAAGACTGCAAAAGGGAAGGCAAGGGAGGAGTCCAGACTGAGAGAGGGGTCCAGTCTGAAAAGGAATATAACTGAAACTCTGAACCACAGAAAGTTTGCTAACTGCCTGCAACAAAATCTAGGGCGAGAAATACTATTTGTAACCAATTTCTTTAGTGAAACTAGTATAGTTTGCATGTTTGATTTCATTTGCTTAGTAATCTGATTTGTTCTGTTTGTTACCCCTTTTACCACTTAAAATCTGTCTTTTATAGTTAATAAAATTTGTTTTGTTTATTATTAAACCCAGTTTCTGTCATTTGTAACTGTGTGTAAGAAGTGTGCACACATCTCTCCACATTGAGGGAGGGGGCGGATTTCATAATATATCGTTGGGTCTGCACTCCAAGGGAGGTGGACATCTGAGTGCTGGAGCAATCCCTTAAACTGAGTCTTCCCAGAGCTGAGCTGCAGCTGGGTGCGGCCCTGCCTATGTGTGTGTTAAAGGAGGTTTTAAGACCCTGGCTCAGCAAGCAGGTTAAAGGGGGCCCATGATGGGAGAACAGGTAGACTCAGTGGTATTTCAGGACATCAGGTGGCTTCCCAACGGGTCCAACCCATCACATCCAACCTCCTCCCTCTTTTATATACACTTTCACCTCCTTTTTCAGCAACAAACTGGAAAAAGGACAAAAGGGAGGAGAAGAAAACTGAACCCCCTACCCCAACTAAGAAACCAAACATTTGAAAATGAATGAAAAAAAAAACCACATTCCTTTTCAAAACCCGCAGAAGGAAAATTACTTGAACATTTTCCATTTTTTCCCATCTAGCTCTGTACTATAGGATTCTCCTACTCAGGGGGATCTACCACCAGCTGGATCTGCCAGGTTTAAATCTGCTTTCCACTGGGAGACTAGCACAAAATAGACTTAACAGGCCCATATGCCTCCTTGTACAGGCTCTTCTTGCTTCTCACAGTTTTCCAGTAGTAGTTAACATGCTAACAAAAGAAATTCAGCACCATTTAAGAGTAGCCTAGCAAATTACAGGAGACTACATGTGAAATAGCAGATAAGCTGTTGTGGTCATGAAATCCAGAGCACGTGTCTAGACCCTGTGATGTTTTCCCAGCCCTGGAATGTGTTAAGTGGCATTGAAGCAGTTTCTCTGACCCATGCCAGTCTTTCAGACAAGCATGTGAGTGGCACGCCCCAAAGTTCACCAGTGGCACATTTGCCAAAGTAAATGGCAGCTGCTGCAGCAGCAGCATTGTTTGCAAAACAAACATCGCCGCAAATTAAGATCAGCCTACAAAATAATATGGATGGAATGAGAATTCGTATCAGACAACAAAGTACTATCCATCAGCATTCAGCTTGTCTGCTCCTTTTCTTTATTTTGAATTTTAATAATGGTCTCACCATGGCAAACACAGATAAGTGGAAGTTATTACACCCATCTCTAGAGGATCAGTGGCACTTAAGAAATAAACCACATAAGGAGACTTGACCTCAGGTCTCCAGTTGTGTGCTGTGCCACCTATCTGCTGTACAGGAATAGTTACTCCAGCCACAGTTGAACAGATTAATTCCACAACAAGAATCAATCCTGACACTTGTTGCTGGCTGATATAATATTTTGAAGGTTTCTAGTTTCGTGCTACTGAGATGCAGACTTCTTTACCTTGAATACGTTAAGCTAATGCACTACTACATGAATGTAATCGACTGGTTATAGCACTTCCCACTGTCTGTAATTTGCTTTAACAATAATCATTGCAGAGACCATTGTTTTCCAGTTATTTTGTCCAGCATAATCACAAGCTTCTTGCCATGTAACTTCACATGCATTCACTATTGCATTGCAATCACACCTTCCACAGCAAAAGACAGTGGCTCTGAGAAAATTCTAACCTGCTGAGTCCAAAATAAATGTCAGTTTTGACAGAAAACGTTGTAAATGCCTCACATTCGTGTAGCACTTTACACCCCAAAAGATCCTATAGTGATTTAACCCTTTATGTACAGGGGTTGTTTCACCCACCATTGAACCTTAATGTATTCTAGGGTGGAAACGTGGATGTTTTCAATGCCAGATCCACTACACCAATGTTTGTATAAGGGGAAGTGAAGAATAATTTAACTTGTTAAAACTAGAGGAGGAGATTTAGGTTACTTACCCAGATCAGAATTTGACCAGGATATTAGGGTTAACATCCCTATACGTATTCTTCCAAAACTAGCCAAGGGATCACTTATGAACTTGGAGGTCAAGACCCCCATTTTGATATCTCACCTAGAAGACAGAATAACTACAACCGAGCTATTATCATGGGTCATTGGTTCAATACTGCCACATGGGCAAGATTGCCACCAACAGTATTTGGCCACCATCAACACTTCTTCAAGCATTTGGACTTTGTTGGGACATCGCCTGTCCAGTAGATGCTACTACAATACAAATGGTAAATAAATAAATAGTCTGATTAAATTCTGAAATCTGATGATCTTACCTTACAAGATGGTACTCTTGAGATCCCTCCCGGTCTTATGATTCTATGATACATTGGTATTTAAAAAATGATATGTATAAACTCATATCAGCCTCTGTCCTGTATTTTATGAAATTATACTATAGGGAAGGGAGAAGCTAATGAAACATTTCAATAGCTGATTTGCGTAGCCGAGAAACAACTACAAAACAACTGGTGAATAATTAATATCATGGAAGAAAGGCACCTCCCAGCACTGAGGATACCACAGAACAAACTACTGCCTCCATCATCAATGGTTTTTTTCTTAAATAAAATAGTGTGACTGAAAAAGCTATTTGCAAATATCATGCTGTAAACAAATTTGAATATAAAAGCCACATAGAGTTTGTTATCCTTCAAATTTGTATAAAGAATTTGTCATTGTCTGAAATGACAATCCATTCAAAGTACAAAGGAAAATGTGCTTAATACACCAGTGCAATGTAGCTAATACTGGGAAATGGGGCCATACAGCTGAGTTTCATTTTTATAGACTCTTTCATACTCAAGGTATCCCAAAGTGCTTTATCACTAAAGAGTAAAATGGCAGTGCTACCACTGCATAGACATATGGAACAACCATTGTGCACACATTACACTGGACAGCAGACTTTTTTATGGAGAGAGGATTATTACCTTTCTTTTATATAAAAAGTGCAACTAGATATCTAACTTCTACTTGAATAGGCAGAGTGAGGAAGAAGGAATCTGGATTTATCATCTCCTGTACCTCTAACAATGCAGCACTAACAGTGAACATGAGCTTAAATTCAGGTCACGGTCTTGAATCCAGGCTCTGGTGTCCATTGGTTATAACACCATACCTGTATATACATAGTGCTTTTCAGTACATAAATGCCAAACAAAATATACCATCTTTGTCTTAAAGAATTTAGGCTCCACAGTATAACCATAAAAGGGAACCAGCTACAACTTGGTAAAAAGCAAACAAGTCTTATACCTGTCCTAGTGTCTGGCCTAACGCCTTGGACAATCCAGAATCAAGCCCACTTACAGGACTAAATCTCATTTACACGATAACTTTTAACTGAGTTGTAACTTAGTCTTTTGTCTCAGTTATAGTGTGGACTGCTCCAAAGGCACACCAATGGATCCAGGGAATTACAATGCCATATACAACAGATACAACACAAACACAGAGTGGCATGTAGTCCTAATAACAAGAAGTCTTCATGGAACAGGTAGGCTGACTTGAGCTTATGAGAATAGGAGAGTGAGGGAACTGGGTGTATGTTCATCTGGAGGCTGTTCCAGGCATAAGAAATGGAACAAAACTGGGAGTGAGCAAAGGGGACAATGGGAGAAATCAGTAGAGAGGTTCAAAGTAGCTGGACGATGAGTAGGATGCAGAGTGCTACTGAGTGAACTATATTGACACTAATTTGAATGTAGAAATGCTGCCTACATTTCTAAGAGGAGTACAAAATGTTTTAAGAGAGCTCAGGATTAATCAGAGGCATATTTATGCAATGCAGGGTTGTACATAGGATCTGGTATTTGTATGTCGTGTGTCTGTTTTTCACTGGCTTTTTTAATGCCTCAGAAAACCAATTAAAGAGCCAAAATAATGAGCAATCTGGACATGACCACCAGACTGTATGATTTTGGCCCACAAATGGCTCCCGGAGACATTCAAAAAGCTAGTGAAAACAAAAACACCAACTCCGAGAGCTTCAGTTTTATTTGAAATTACCTAAAGAAGAAAAGGATGGTTCAGAGATAATAAAACCTTTTCCTGTTAGGAGGTGGGGGAGGGACTAGAAATCCTTGAAGAATTATTTTTAACTAGATGTAGTGAACAGTGGAAACATTTTTTCTGAGCCTGCCATTGAATTGGGTTCAGCTGTGTTCCTGCATGACTATTAGTTTTCTGCAAGCATGTGCAAGTGAGGTTTCATTCACACAGATGTTCAGGGAGGGAGCACTCCTGTTGGTAAGGATACATGTAAGTGCATCCATGCACTTGTGTCAGAAGGGCTCTCATATCTATCTGAGCTACTCTCTGTGGGTTTGGGAGTGAGGGAGTAGGAGGCCGTGCGAGGCTGAGGAGAGAAAGTGCGTGGTTATCTAAAAATTTTTAAATACAATGGTGCGATGCCATGCAGCAAAGAGGGGGAGAGGATCTAGACCGGGTGCTCCAAATATTTTTATTTTATTTATTTTTATTTTATTTTCTAACATCTAGGCATGCATGGGCAGAATATAATGATCTTGTGGGAGCAAGGAAAGAAAGAGGTTTTACATTTCCTAACGTTCTTTAGGCCTGCACATCTCCTGCTACCACTCCCATAAGATGCCCTCACTCTCTCCTTGAGACAATCAAAGCCTTAGCAACTTAGTCAGGCACTTCTCCTGTTTATAAATATTATGGACATCCAGTCTATTAACAGAAACAATACCATGAGCCTTAGGCATCCACCCACTCACACAGCTCGAGTATGAAAGAGTCACAGCAAACAGTTCATGAGCAAACCACAGTCAAATTTGTTACGTTAGTGATATATTTCTAGCTGATGTGTGAACCACCACCACCACCTCCAAAAGGGTTAAATTCAACAAATCATTGTTCCCTATAAAGTATTTTCCCAGTTTCATGTCCCACCCAAATGACTTGATAAAATGATCAGTTCAAAACCCCGGCCCAGCAGAAGGTCAGCACAGACTTTGATGTGAACTATTAGCCGCTCAAAGCTGAGTTTACTGAAACCAAGAGAGAAAAACACACTGCCTGAAAATCCTGCCACTAACAGAGTCTCACAAATTAAAGCCCACAAGAAAACTATCCAAACATAATAATCATAATAAAAGGATTCTAATCTTTTGTTCTTTCTCCCTCAGTTGCCACCTAGCCTCCAGGCAGCTAACTAGAGCCAATTGACAGAGACATATTACTTATATACCACTCTTCTCCTGAAGTCCCCATCACCATACATGAACAAAAACGCTCCCCTTCCTTTAGCAGTTTAATGATTTATGAAGGTGCCTTTTAAAATGGTTTGGAGTTTTCTGTCTAATATCATAGAGGCAGTGTCTATAGCCTCATAGACCCTTAGTCAAAGACAAAAGTTACAAAATGCTGGGAGTTCATGGAGAGCATAAGTAGCAGCTTCTATAATGAGATAACTTATTAAAGGTTCAATCCCGTTCCTACTGAAGGCGGTGGTCAGTAAGCGTAGAAGGACCTGATTCTGATTTAAACTAAGGTCACATTTGAACCACTTTGTGTAAAAGGGCCTTAGTTAAATGAGACTCAGGCCCCAGTGCCTACTAGGGTGACCAGATAGCAAGTATGAATAATTGGGACACTTTTTTTCCAGCAGTGGTGGGGGAGTGGGAGAGGGGCATATAGTTGCATATATAAGACAAAGTCCCTAATATTGGGACAGTCCCGATAACCTCAGGACATCTGGTCACCCTAGTGCCTAAGGTGAAAGATCTCCTTATGACAAATCCACACCAAGCACTTTTGAAGCAGTTGGCCTCCCTAAAATGTACACTGGGATTCCCACTTCAGTTGGGAACATTTTAAAAATGTTTCTGGGGAGGGTTACGTAAGCCGAGTCTAGTAGGGCATTGCTGTTGGAGAGTAAATATAAGACTGACTCCTAGTACTAATGTCAATGACCAGAGCCTCATAAATGTTTATTTGAACCTAAGAAGGTGCCATGTCACAAGGCTCCATGATGCTCTGTCTCTAAACAACCCTTCTTCCTTGATAGGCTCCCTAGACCTGCAATTGTCTTGAAGATAGTCCCAGTGCCCACTGACCCTCTCCAGTATCTTCAGGAGAAGATGGCAGGTCTGTTTTGCCTGCCAGGGTCTTCAGGGAGATCAGGGGTAGGGGAAGTGGGGCTGCTTCTCTTTGCAACAGTGAGGTCTCGGAGCTTCTCCTATGGGCTTGTTCTGCAAGAAGAGATACCATAGTTCTAACTATAATCTTTTTGTTTCTCTCTCCCCACTACCGCCACCCAAAAAACCCTCTCATTCTGCAGTCCCTTCCAAAAAATACCTTTGTCTATCTAAATCATGAAGCAAAATAGCATGGTATGCTCTTTCCCTGGGTATTTTCAGTATATTCATAACTATATGGGCTCATACTGTAGTTCTGTTGAATCCTATCTAGATATTACTTGTATTCAGACCCCAACATGACAATAGCCTATAATTATTTTCCCTGAATATTTGTTGAAAAAAGGAGCCAGATTTGAGGTGATAATATTTAGACTCTAATGAGGGACAGAGGCCTAATAAGCAACCAACCAGCCTGTAGGCAGCAAGAAGGTTTAAGTCTGGGTAAGAAATTAGCCAGCCTCCCTGCAGGACTTTGAACATTTTTGGCTAGATCCTCAGCTTCTACTTGACTGCAATGGAGCAATGGTGATTTACACCCACACAGCATCTGTCCTTCTGCTGTGCTGTGGAGCTACACCCAAATCTTTCGTTAATAGGTCTGTCTCCTCTCTAATTTAAAGTTCCTTTATATTTAAGCAAAGTTTTTCACTTGACGAATGTGTGTTTAAAAGCCATATAATTCAACACAATGGGCTCTGCCTCAGCCTCCAGGCTTAACAGTTTTTGTTTTAGTCTCCACAGACCATTGGAGTGTTCAAATTCGAGAACCTTCCCTACCCACTGCTTTTCCAGCGTGTCTCCCACACACAAATATTCCCTGGGTTCCCCTGTAGAGATGAAGATGCTGAAATTTCACAGGGTAAGGGAGCAATATCATACTCTATATTACTGAGTTTCAGTTTCATTGCAGAGCTTTTCCCCTAGAGATATAACTAGCACCCAAAAATGCAATTTCCTAACTTTTTTCTTCAAGTGTCAAGTATTTAACTGCTAGATAAATGCTCTGTCATTTGGATCTCTGTGGAGCACTGGTGATATTTTGTAGATGATTAGACAAATCTCAGAACTATATCCCTCTTGGATTTTCCTTGGGCATTATCCCAAGCTAGCCCTCTCCTCCCTAATGGCAGTAGTTCAAAATAAGAACAAGTATTTATATGCTACTTTCTCTTTTCACAACATCGCCATGTTCCCTCTGGTTTATTGTCTGATGTTTTGAAGTCATAGATACGAGTGGCAATAGAAAAATAGAAAAAATAGAATTCAGTACCGTATTTTAGTGTGTGTGTCTATAGGGAGCCTTCATTTACTTTAAAGATGAATCTCTATGGGGACTTCTAGACGTGTTATGGCACTCCTTCTACCCCATTACTTATGGTATTTTATTAGCATCTACACTGAGCTGTTACATACATAATGCATAATAAGATTTTGACAGCAAAAGTATGTGTGAGAGGATTGCCTTTCATTAGAATCCACTTTCAGATCATATATTCTTCATTAACTTTTAAACATTTTAGTAATTACATTTAACTTTGTAAAATGGACACTAACTAGAATGACTTTTATCCTGGCTCCAACTCAATAACAAATTATTGGATTGTGGGGCAGCAAATTTTAATTGAATATTCTGCAGCAGCAGAATCCTGGTGGTCCCTTTTCTTCTGTAGCCTTTTCCAAGAGCAGAGAATACCATTATTGCCTCACTCCTCATGCCTACTGCCAGCAGGATGGGCAGCAAGGGAAGATTAGGCCACAGTCTTCTCACCTTCTCCAGGCCTTTGGCCTGTGTTATGCAGGAGGTCAGACAAGCTGATCACAGTGTTCTCTTTGGCCTTGGAATCTATGATGGTCCAGCCTCGGCAGTCCAGTTCCAGCCCCTCCAATTTTCTCTGGTTGGCGTTTGTAACCGGGGTTCACTCACCACTCTGGTGCCTCCTGCTGGCTGTCTTGGGAATTAGCTCTGTGTATTAGTGCGCCCTCTTTGGGTGGTACCTTGCTGCCATCACTCCTGCTCTAGGACCCACATTTCTCCAATGACCGCGGCATCCTCTTCAGTGACACAGCCCTCCGGCCATACCACACACTGTGCCTGCCCCAACATTCCAGGCGACCTGCAGTCTGCTGTTCAGCCACTTCCCTTAGTGGCTACTGCAGCAAATTGTCTGGCTACTTCCTCCTGGCACCTGCATCCTCTTTGTCCTTGCCTCAGGGCCTCAGCCTGCAAAACCCAGCAGCCAGCCAGGAGCTCTCTCTCACTCCCCCGGTCCCTGCTAGCAGCACTACTCTGTCAAGAGTGCTGGCAGTTCTCTCAGCCCTCCAGAAACACAGTCCTTCCTACCTGGGCTTCTAGCAGAGAACTACCTTCCTCTGCCTTGCAGCTCCATTTTTATATGGGCCTGCTTGGCCTTGATTGGCTGCTCCCTTCAGCCCTTCTCTGATTGGCTGCCTCCTGTGCAGCCTCCCTAGGGCTCTGTTAACCCTTTAGAGCCCACTATGGGGCATGTGCCCCATCCCAGCATTCCATCATTGATCTTCTCTTTGCTCCCATTCACACCTATTATTTATTTATGTTTCTGCTACTCTGCAGTAAAAGAGCTCCAGCCCAGACTGTGGGCACCCTAGTTAATCTGTTAAAGAAGACACTATTAAAATAAGATGACTCTGCCTGCTACTCCCAGATCAGATACCAAGACACCAACACCACAGAACAAAATTTAATGTAAGCCCCCAACAGACTCTCCCACAACTCTCCCTCACACTGCTTTTCAGCCCATCTTCTTACGGGCTCGGGAAAAAGAAAAGGTTAACAAACATGCGATATTATGGAACGAGGGTAAGGTTGCCAGCATTCTACTTCAAAAATAAGGAACTATTTTCTTAGAACCCCCAACCCACTTCCCCTCCCAATACTATTATCATTATCATTAATAATAAAAGAATAAAAATAAAATAATAACACTAAGCAGTACTCACCTACATTCACCAGGGGTATTTCTTGCTCCTTTTTGCAACACTCCTGATCTTATGATACAGAGATGAAAAAATAAGGAATGTTCCTTGTAATAAGAGACTGTTGGTAACGTTAGGCCAGGGGGAAGTGAATTCCAAAGGCACTGGGCCTAATGGTGAACACTCTGATAATAACCTTGCCCTTCCCACCATTTTTTCTTCAATACCAATGGAGCTCTAGCTCAGTTGCCTTCACAGCACAAGCCTGTGGCAGACTTATAGGGGGAAAAGAGAAAAGGGCTCTCTTAGGTAGGTAGGTCCCTGTGAGGCTTTGGGGTTCAACCCAGACCAGTAGGGGGTTGTGTCATCATCTGACCTGCAACTCTGGGTACCTTAAATGCTATGCTGCTGTGGCTCATAGACTTGACACCAACAGCCATCAGACAATCATGCAGGTCACACCCTGGCTTCCACCACACAGTTACTTTTTGCAGAGTGACTGCAACACCTCCCAGTGCCAATGTTTCCCCAAACTGTCTGCCTCTGCAGGGTTCAGCCCTCTTCTGGAACACTCACAGAAGTTATTAAGTTCATTGCTTCTTTAAAGAGTCAATACACTTCAGCTCATTTGTTTAACCGGTGTTTAGCAACCACCCATTTCAATCACAGCACTGTACTGATTTATAGTGAAAGCAAACCAAGTTTATTAAACAAAAAGTCATACATTTAAGTGACAACACTTAAATTATTTTCTATATAAAACACCACTTCATCCTAGGGTTCAGATGTGAACAGATCCATCTGTAACATAAGCTATAACAGTGTGGGTGCATTGCCATTATGTAATTTACTGTATGTATGCCAGGACTTTGGGAAAATAAACTAAATGTCAAACTTATTCCGTGCTTGTTTGAATGAGGTTTGTACACTTCAATTTCATGGAGACAGGAAGGAGTGTGATAAATGCAGGGAAAGATTTGGGATGCTCACATGTTAATCTACCTGTTGGAATGCATCTTTCTCCACGTTTTCAAAGAACAAGGATCAAAGGTGTGCAGGTACACTTTGGAGCATCAAAGTGACTAGTCAGTAAGACAAGCTTAATCTTTCTTGAAACTTCCCTTTGTGTCCCCACAAGATTAAGCCTTTAATGTCTTAAAAGAATGTATATTCAGCAAAATGCACAAGGGGGCTGCATGCCATGTATTCAGTTGTCTTTTGAGCCTGTGCTGGTAATACTTTTATAAAACATGACTCTAGCCGGACATAGAGGTGTAGCACTGGATGGATTAAATGGTTTCTTTCATGTCTTCATAGCTTTAGATAAAAGATATTAGCTATGGTACCCAGAATGAGAAAGTTTTATTATTGGGTGAGTTGTCACTCTGGAGCCTTCAACTGTTTGGAATAGGAATAGGCTATTTTTAGAGAGTTGCTGCTGTTTAATTATGGATTTTTGTTTTGTGATGCATATAATCAGTCACCATATTCACAAATTCAAGATTTCCCCATGGCAAAAGTCTTAAGATTGGACTTTTATTGCTTTCATCCCTTATCAAAATGGAAGCAAGCAGCACATGGAGTCAGCAACAAATATCCTGGGAAACATACTTAGGGCCTGATCCTACTGGTTTCTTAAATCGTTGGATTTACTGTTGCATGTAGGAAATATTTCAAGCACTCTGTTTAGCCCAAGACTATTGTGCATCTTAGACAGGATGGAGGAGAGCTGTGGGGCTGCTCTAAATGTGCAGTCCTCCCAGGGGTGAAAGTAAGGTAAAATACTTACCAGTACAGGGTCCTGGCTCCGGGTCCCTGGAAGGGGTGAGGCCTCAGGCAGAAGGGGCAGGACTAGGGGTCAGCCTCCCCCAGCCAGCCTTTCCATGCTGCCTGACCTGTGCCACCCAGGGCTCCGGTGGCGATTTAAAGGGCCTGGAGCTCTGGCCGCTGCTGCAGTAGCAGCAGCTGGGAGCCCCAGACCCTTTTAAATTGACGGCCCCCAGGGAAGCTGCCCCTTCCCCACCCCATGTAGGTGACCCTGGGGTGGGGGCAAAAGGAGCAGCGATGTTAAACGCTTTAATGTGGGCTGTGTACGGGCCGGTACCACCAGCCACTTCTTACCGGTACACACCGGCCTACTTTCATCTCTGAGTCCTACATATGGGATACTACAATCCCAAGGCTGAGCTAGTACCAAGGGTGTAGCACACGTGCAAAAGGTTTTACCCCAAAATGTGAGAGTTTTAGTTTATTTGGTTTAACTGATACAGTCAGGACATTTTCCTTAATATTTGATAAATAATTTTTACCAAGTGCAGGAAAAGTGATCAGTAACCAGTGTGACAAAAACAGACCTCACAGCTATAAGAGAATAGTGGAACACAGGTATATCAGCCCTGGAATTGTGAAGGCCCTTTTCCCTCTAAACTGAAAAGAGGTTACCTCAAGTTAATTAGAGACACCTGAGCCCAATTAAGGACTGCTGATGACCTTTAAAAACCCCCCTTTGCCGGTGAGAGTGAGTGAGGCGGGATGAGAAACAAGTTGCAGCAGGGTTAGGGACAATAGGGAGAAAAGACTTCTCCTATATGGAAGGTTGCTCTCCTTGCTATAGGGGAAACATTCGAGTTCACTTCTGTTTGGGGAAGGGCTGGCAACCATATGCCAACATAAGTCAGTGGCCCAGTAAGGGGGCACTAAAATTTATTTCTTTTGTGTTGTGAGTTTGTTTTTGCTTAAGAGAACCACCAGGCCTACCTTGTAAATATTGAAAAAAATAAACCAAAGCAAAGAATTAAAAACCTCGGGAGTGGGACTGATTTTCTCCAGGCCTCCCACTGTCAGAGGGAGAAAGGCTGAGGCTGCTGAGGAGAAGGAGGTACCTTGCCACACCACTAGAACCAAAGAAAACTTTTTTCCAGTTGGCAGGTGCCTTCAGTTTTGCAGCTTGGCTTGTATCTGCATATACAAGTACATTGCACCTCCCATCAGAACTAAATGCAGGCGTACAACATGACTGCATGTTTAACATGAGAGCCAACCGACTGGGGAGTTATCACACCTCTGTCTCCACCATACCTTTTCTGTTCTGCAGGAAATAGCAAATAGATGGTGTGCATCCCAGTGCCACATGCAGCCACTGCTATAACAGGTGGCCTGCTTTCTCACCACAAATGGTGCATGAGTAGGCTGCTACAGGAGATGTATTTGGAGTCCTTCTGTGGAGCCCTGTGCTGGATTCAGCCTTCCGATTTATTACAGACAAATGCATGACATTCAGAAATAGGCTGTCCATGGGGAATAGGGAGCAACCCACTGTTGGGGCACCCCGTAGTATTCAGGTATGCCTAAACCCAGTTTCTGCCACTCAAGCTTGCCTGCTGTCATTTGACCCATTAGCCCTCTGGCCAGGCCACATACTGTCATTCCCTTTTCGGGATATCAGAGTCCCACATCCAAAATAGATAAATCAACATCTGCAGTCACACTATCTTGGGATCTCCTTCCTGGGCTCCTTGGAGCTTCTCCTGGGTCCCCACACCATAAGCTACCCAATCAAAACTAACTCATATTTGCCTCCCTAGCTAACTCTCCACCAAAATCCTGTTCTAGTCTCTTTATCCCTTAAGGCAGTGGTTCCCAAACTTGTTCCACCGCTTGTGCAGGGAAAGCCCCTGGCGGGCCGGGCCGGTTTGTTTACCTGCCGCGTCCACAGGTTTGGCTGATTGCAGCTCCCAGTAGCTGCCGTTCATTGCTCCAGGCCAATGGGAGCTGCTGGAAGCAGCGACCAGTACATCCCTTTGGCCCGCGCCGCTTCCACAATGTCTATGTGTTTGTATTTGAAATCTGGATCCAAATCCTGTCTGGCCCCTGTGTAACAATGGCCAAAACCAAACCTGAAATCCTTAAACTCACAAATTTGAGGGTGTATAGTTTCAAAATACAGATCCAAATTTGCAGCTTGTGTACATCTCCAATTAAAAATATATGAGGTATACAAGATTAATCAGTTTTGTTTACGCACCAAATCAAAACTCAGGGTGTGGGTATGTGTGTGAAGTGACCATGTTAGATTTTGTTTAGTATTGACATTGTTATTTACCTGTATTCTAGTACTTCCCAGTCAAGATTAAACCTCATCATTCCAGGTGCTGAATGAACCCATAGCGAGGCCTGCTCCTGGCCTGAGGATTTGACAATGCTATCCAAGTTTGACAGAACTAACTTAGATTTCATGCAATTCTTTTGAATCAGAACTGTATTCAGAAACCAGTCTATTAAAACTGAATGAAAGGTCAAGTCTCCATTTCGGCAATTATGTTGTTTTCAATCATGACCAGAGTAGCACTATGGTAACAGCTATTGTGGATTTCTATCTGCCACCATATGGTACTTCATATTAACAAATACAAATTATATGTTAAAGAAGCAATTTGTAGATAAGCAATTCTAAACACTCTTTTATGAGAAGTGTTTTCCTCAGTAGTTAGCATGGGAATCCTATGAGATGTTTTTGTTTATTTGCCTGCTATGTCTTTAAAATTGATATTTGTGAATGTAAAGAGTGCAAGGTCACCAGCTCCTGGAGACTGAACTCTTCCTTTTGCCTCTTATTATTGAAGCTCTTTATATCCATATTTGTCTGCAAAGTGCCTAGTACATTGTTGGCACTAAGGCCAAAATTGTCAAAATTGAATTGGCATAATTTAGACTTCCAAACCTATATTTATGCACCTAAATATAAGGGGTGAAATCCTAGCCTCATTGAAATCAAAAGCTAAACTCTCATTGACTTCAATCAGGATTTCACACCAGCAGTATTATCTCCCCTAAACATTTGGGGAGATAATCCAAAAATCCATGAGATTGTCTTAAAAACATTTTGGAGCCTTTTTTTCTTTGCCTTCTGGCTTTTGAGTCTCTAGAGTACACTGAGATTACTTTATATAGTTTCTCTCTATAACCATAAGAGCTAGAAATGAACTTTTTAAAAAAAATGCAAGTTGTGATTGGCATATAATAATAGGAATCTAGGAACTGGGGCTTTGAGAAGGACACCAAGTATTACAAGACTTGCTCTGATATAATGAGAATTGGGAATGCTACACAAGTAGCCTGTTTTCAAAGGTGCTGAGCACCCACAAGACCCATTGAAGCTTTGGAGATGTCATTCTTCAGCACCTTTGAAAATATGGATTTAAAATCTTAATTTAGGCCAGGGGTGGCCAACCTGAGCCTGCGAAGGAGCCAGAATTTACCAATGTACATTGCCAAAGAGCCATAGTAATACGTCAGCAGTCCCCCATCACATCCCGCACTACCAGCGCCTCCCACCCACCGGCCGCCCCGCTGCCTCCTTCCCTCCCCGCACCTCCTGATCAGCTGTTTCATGGTGTGCAGGAGGCTCAGGGGGAGGGAGGGGGAGGAGTGAGGATACTGCAGACTCAGGGGAGGGGACGGGAAGGGGTGGAGTGGGGGCAGCGTCTGTGGAAGAGCCAAGGGTTGATTAGTAAGCACCCCCTGGCCCATTGGAAAGTTGGCGCCTGTAGCTCCAGCCCCGGAGTCGGTGCCTACCCAAGGAGCCGCGTATTAACTTCTGAAGAGCTGCATGTGGCTCTGGAGCCACAGGTTGGCCACCCCTGATTAAGGCACTCAGGTTTGAAAATTGTGGCCTACAAACAGCAACATTTACAGAAGAGGTGCAGTGCCGGTTTCCCCACACAGTTCTTTTCAGGTCTGCCCAAAACTCTAATTTGAAGAAAAACTGTCTCCAAGAGTAAAAATATTTTTTTGTTATGCCTGTTCAGACCGTGGCACGTCTCTTGAAACAGTCAACTAGGATGCCAGTGAGTGGCAATTGTGAGCGGGCATTCTCTTTGTTGTTGTTCAGAGGGGAACTCGGTGTCCTAAAACATAACACTTGATTCTTTAAATTGCATTAGATATTCTTGCCTCTGAGATACTTGTTTTAAAATAAGAACCAAGGTGAAACGGGTGAGAGAGACGGAAACGTCATAAAAATAAAACAAATACAGATGTTTAAAAGACAAAACTCTAAGAATAATTACAGTAAATAATGCTATATCTATCTCACCTTATCATTCCAATTACATTCTACTGAGCTACAAAATTGAAAGGTAATGAGCAGTATTTCCTTAAAACACATTAAACTGTCAAAATGCAAATGTATTCATTAAGTATAAATGAATATGTTAAATATTCATGAATTGTTGCTCACATGTATAATTAATCCCATGGTCTGTGTGTCCAAAAGCATTTAGAAAATAAAGAGTAGAGAAAATGCTGCTGTAGAGTGATAACATTCTAAAACATGTTTTTAAAAGCAAAGGTCTTGAGCCCGTTGGATCCTAAACTATTACAAATGTTTATAATTTCATTATAACACTTCTTCGGTATAGAGACACATTTTCAAGATCCAAGGTTGGTATCCTCAGTCCTTGCTGTCTAATAATCTGTTCAGGGAAAGAAACACTTCAGAGTGGAAAGAGCTATTAAAGCATCCTATTTGCTAGCTGTAGACTCAAATTAAAGCTTTAGTATCCACATTTTTAAACTCCCAAGGATGTCTCTGATGCAATTTGACATTCTTGCCCTCCTTCTTTTCTTAGAAGTGAAGGCTTACACTCACGTGGCCTGCTGGTGGGATAGTTTACCATTTCAAGCACCCTGAGAGGTAAAAAAAAATTCCCCTACATAGTCAATTGGGGGTCAGCACCATAGACAGTGGTTCGATTTTGTTTCTTGCTTCTTTTTGTGCTCCACTGCCATTAGCTCATATGAAGTTGCAAAACCCATGTTCTATATTAAGCCACAAGTAGACACCCCCACTGATTTCAGTGAGAAGTTCAACTTATAATAGATGGCATGATATGGCCCAAAGTCCTTAACTTAAATATTTACTCTCTTTGCATTTCTCCAATTCCCATATCTCCCTCAGAATAAGTCAGACTTTGCTTTCAGTATTTCTTATCTCAGTAGTGCTCACTGGTTTATGGTTGTTGGAATTAATCTTTGGGACAATTTATTCCTAGTAGTGAAAAAATACTGATTAAGATAAAAATAGGAATTACACATTAACCCCAAAAAACTCCCTGTAGTGCTCACTGTAATTCCCTCCAATGTATTTTGATTGTCTAGTTTACTTACTGTATCTATTTCAACCTGTCATTAACTATGCACGTGTTAACTATACAATCTTATCCTCACCTCATAGTCCTCTATCAGAATGAAATGACAGCCAAGTGCTCTGATTATGGGACACACACTTACTAACAGAGAGTGGAATGTAGGGTTTGCCATATGGCCCTCATGAGCGTGCTGGTTTTGTGTGTATATTAATCTTCCAGACAACAGAACACACAAAATCATGATTTGCAATCCCAGATTTCTCCAGACCTATTGTCCTCAGTAGCTGCAGACCCTTAGAAATTAGAAACTTAAAAGATCTATCACTACTATATCATCTATTCTCTCCACCTGCCATTAAAGGGCTGTTCCATACCAATTATTTTCTAGAGTTTTGTCTAGTTTCAGTTTGAATACCACCAGGGATGCACTTTCCTCTTTTCCCTTGGAGACTACTAAAAAACACTGACTTAATCACAGCCCTATTTGCATCCAAAAATGCAATGTGTATGCACAAATCTGTTTTTTAATGCACAAAAGGGAGGCAAGCAAAATTGCATCTGCAGTTTTAGAAATGGGACTAGGCTTATTTATAACTTCTAAGATTCTCTGCTAAAGAGAAAGTGCTCAGTATCACCAGGCCTGGGTAGGCAGCTGAGTGAAACTTATACGACTAGTCCATTCATTCAAGAAAACTTTTCATTGATTCATAGATTCCAAGGCCAGAAAGTATCACTGTGATCATTTAGCCTGACCTCCTGAATAGCACGGGCCCATACAACTTTCCCAAAATAATACTAACTAAAGTGTAGCTGTTAGAAAAACATCCAATCTTCATTTTAAAATGGTTATTGATAGAGACTCCACCACAACCCCAGGTAAATTGCTTCAATGGTTAATTACCCTCACTGTTAAAAAACTACACCTTATTTCCAGTCTGAATTTATCTACTTTCAACTTTCGGCCAGTCGACGGGGTTATACCTTTGTCTGCCAGATTGAAGAGCCCATCATTAAATAGTTGTTCCCCATGTAGATACTGTCAGGAGTTCAGATGCCTCTGGGCTGGGTTGCCTAGCAACTCAGTGAGCTTGTGGACCCAATAAACGCTCACTAAGTGACTGTGCTCCCTGGTCAGAAGAGCCAACAGATCACAATTTAAGCCCTGTAGCAATAGCAGCATAGTGTCTGCTCAGTGCGTTCCAGGCCTGTAACTGTATCAGACTTGCTTCCTGTCCAGTCCTTGCTTCATCCCTTGCCTGCTCTGCTCCAGCCCTAGTACCTGCCTACCTCTGAACTCCTGATTCCTAATTCTTGGCTCCAACCATTGACTTGTCTCCTGACCACAACTCTGGTTTTTCCCTCTGATTCTACTCCGACCAGCAGGCCCCAGTCACCTACACCTCGGTGCATGACAGATACTCGTAGACTATAATCAAGTCCCTCCTTAACCTTTCCTTTGTTAAGCTAAATAGACTGAGCTCCTGGAGGCTACCATAAGGCGTGTTTTCTAATCCTTTCATCATTCTCATGGCTCTTCTCTGAAACCTCTTCAATTTATCAACATCCTTCTTGAGCTGTGGACACCTGAACTAGACACAGTATTTCAGCAGGGATCGCACCAGTGCCAAATATAGAGGTCAATATATATATATCCGCTCTACTCCTATTCAAAATTCCAGTTTATGCATCCAAGGATTGCATTAGCTCTGTTGACCACAGCATCACACTGGGAGTTCATGTGCAGCTGGTTATCTACCATGACCACAAATCTTTTTCAAAGTCACTGCTTCCCAGAATTGTTTGATCCTAGGTGCACACATTTACATTTTGCTCTTTTAAAATGCATATTATTTGCTTGCGCCCAACTTGCTAAGAAATTCAGATCTTTCTGTTATTAGTTACTTTGGCCTCTTCATCATTTACTACTCCCTCAATTTTTGTGTAATCTGCAAACTTTATCAGCGTTGATTTTGTGTTTTCTTCCAGGTCATTGATAAAAATGTTAAATAGTGTAAGCCCAAAAATCTGTCCCTGTGAGACCCACTAGAAACACACCTGCTCAATGCTGATTCCCTGTTTACAATTACATTTTGATATCTGCCAATTAGCCAGTTTTTAAATCTATTTAATGTTAATTTTATATTGTTCTAGTTTTTAATCAAAATATTGTCTGGTGCCAAGTCAAAAGCTTTACAGCAGTCTAAATATCAGTGCTTAATTTCTGTCAGGTCTTGCCAGGCCGAAGCCTCTTCTCCGCTGGCTTGGCAATTCATAAACCCAGCACCTCTGGTCTTGCTGCATCAGTTATGAAAGAAAAAAAATTGTCTGAGTCCCGGCACCTCTTTCACTACAAATTAAACACTGCTAAGTATGTTACATCAACACTATTACCTTTATCAACCAAATTTGTAATCTCATTAAAAAATCAAGTTAGTTTGGCAGAATCTATTTTTCATAATCCCATGTTGATATTACCTTCCTTTAATTCTTTATTCATTTTTTTTTTACATCATAAGGTACGGCCCTAGCTATGGCTGGACACCATCAGGGTAGAGATGCCTTTTTAAGGCTTTTGTAGTTTTTCATGCTAGGAAAGGAAAATATCTCTCTCTAGGTACTTACAAGGCTCTCATCAGCAGACAATCTGAGCACCTCACTACCATTAGTGGATTTTAGCTTCAACACCCCTGTGAGGTAGGGCAGTACTATCATCCCCATTTTACAGATGGGGATATAAGGCACAGGGTAGATTTAGTGACTTTCCCAATAACACAGTGGAAGTTTATTGCTGAGCTCAAATTTTTCAGGTCTCTAGAGTCCCAGGCAACTAGACTGTACTTTCTACACTAGGAAGAAATGGAATCAGAGAGATTTTTTTTTTTCAGTCTGGAAACCTAGGTTTTGCCATTGTTAATAACACAAATGCTACCACTGGCAAACCACCTATTTTCATTTTCTACAGGAGATGGGGATACATATTAACATAGTTCTGTTCCCAACTAAGCAGAGCTATGGTCAGGCAAGGAAACCACCAGGTTTCAGGACAGATGACACCACCATACATTACGTGCCTTTCACCAGTCAAAAATCACTGAGAAGATGGAGAAGTGCAACTTGTAGAGCATTGGAATAAGGCAGTGTCAACAATCGGGCATCTGTCTCTCAGGTGTGATGATATATATAGAAAACAGTTGGGGGCCAAATGGATGCCTTAGCTGAAAGAAATAAACCTGAAGGGCCTGGGCTGATGAAATACAGACATTCAAGAGCAGACTGGCTAAATTTCAGTCACGGTCACTATGTCTACACAGCAGCTGGGAGGTGTGTTTCCCAGCTTGTGTAGACATACACATGCTATCTCTGCTCCAGGTAGCACACTGAAAGTATGAGGCTTCTGCCATATAGTGTAGTACACTACAGACCAAGCAGTAGTGATGGGGCTAATGGGTTCACAATGATGGCTTAAGACCTTTTCATTGTAACTAAAAAACTGGGGAAACCTACTATGATGTGTCATAAACAGATCCTTACTTCCTGTGCACTGAGGTGGGGACAGAACTCTCCTGGCAAGAGCCCTGGAGGTTAATAAAACTGGAGTGATTTTTTTCCAGAGGTGTGTGAGGGAGAATGTTGTTTCTCACAAGCCATACTATTAATGGGTTGGTAGGACTTTACAGCGGTCCTTTGTCTTTGACGTTCACTAGGGTTACTTTAAGGCATCCTCTTCCTCACCTTTATCCTTAGAGGTCACCTTGGCTTATGGAGGATTTGTGACAACTGATGTAGGAGATCAATGACTAGAGCCAAAGGGGTAGAAGTCTTGTACTGAAGACGATCAATCACTTTGTAGGCATTTCAACAACAGCTTGTTGGAGGATGTGGGCTTTGTGACGTCCTTCTGGGAGTTCTGGCTGGCCTGGTGAGGGCAGCGGCATGCCTTTCCCTCTGCGCGGCGGTGGTGGGACCTGGGAAAGGTGCGCGCCTGGCTCTTCTGCCGTGACTACACCCGGGGCGCCAACAGAGAGATGCGGCGATAGAGCAGTTGGAACAGGAGGTCTTAGAGCTGGAGAGGCGTCTGGCCACCAACCCTGAGGATCCGCCCCTCTGTGGAGCGTGCCGGGAGAAGTGGGAGGAGCTCCGGGCCCTCGAGGACCATCAGGCCCGGGGTGCCTTTGTTCGATCCCACATCCGCCTCCTTTGGGAGATGGATCGCGGCTCTCGCTTCTTCTACGCCCTGGAAAAAAGGAGGGGGGCCAAGAAACACATCACCTGCCTTCTGGCAGAAGATGGCACCCCTCTTACGGATCAGGTGGAGATGTACGGGAGGGTGAGAGCCTTCTACGCAAGTCTTTTCTCCCCGGATCCGACCTATCCTAACGCAGAGTGCTCTGGGAGGAGCGCCCTACTGTCAGCGTGGGCGACCGAGACCGGCTAGAGCTGCCTCTCACTCTGGACGAGTTCTCGGAAGCCCTCCGTTGCATGCCCACCAATAGATCTCCGGGCATGGACGGGCTGACCGTGGAGTTCTACCGCGTGTTCTGGGACGTCCTCAGCCCAGACCTAGTCACCGTCTGGGCCGAGTCTTTGCGGAGGGGGGTCCTCCCTCTTTCGTGCAGGCGAGCTGTGCTCGCCTTATTGCCGAAGAAGGGGGACCTCTGCGATTTACGAAATTGGCGTCCCGTCTCGCTCCTCAGCACGGACTATAAAGTCGTGGCAAAACCAATCTCGCTGCGGCTAGGGTCTGTGCTGGCGGACGTGGTCCACCCAGACCAGACCTACACCGTCCCGGGCCGCAGCATCTTTGACAACCTATATCTGGTCCGGGACCTTTTGGAACTCGGATGTAGGGATGGTCTGTCATTCACCCTCCTGTCCTTGGATCAGGAGAAGGCTTTTGACAGGGTGGACCACGGGTATCTCCTAAGCACTCTGCGAGCATTTGGCTTCGGACCCCAGTTTGTGGGTTTTCTCTGGGCGCTGTACGCCTCTGCAGAGTGTCTGGTCAGGCTCAACTGGACCCTGACCGAACCGGTCAGCTTCGGGGGAGGAGTACGGCAGGGGTGCCCCCTCTCTGGCCAGCTGTACGCTCTGGCGATTGAGCCCTTCCTCTGTCTCCTCCGCAGGAGGTTGACGGGGTTGGTGCTGCAGGAGCCGGAGCTGCGGCTGGTCCTGTTGGCATACGCCAACGACGTGCTCCTAGTGGTCCAGGACCCGGGTGACTTGGCGAGGGTGGAGGCTTGCCAGGCCATCTATTTGGCAGCCTCCTCCGCCCGGGTCAACTGGGTCAAGAGCTCTGGCCTCGTGGTCGGGGACAGCTGGCAGGTGAGCTCCCTCCCACCCGCGCTTCAGGCCATCCAGTGGAGAGCAGGTCCACTGCTCTATCTCGGCGTTTACTTTTCTGCCACGTATCCCTCTCCGCCGAAGAACTGGCATAGTTTAGAGGGCAGGGTGACAGAGCGGCTCCGGAAATGGACAGGACTACTCCGGTGCCTCTCCCTTCGAGGGAGAGCGCTGGTGCTTAATCAACTAGTCCTGTCCATGCTCTGGTACTGGCTCAACATCCTGGTCCCAGCCCTGGGTTTCCTGGCCAACCTCCGGACATCAATTCTGGAGTTCTTTTGGTCAGGACTGCACTGGGTCCCTTCAGGGATTCTCCATCTACCCCTGGAGGAGGAAGGGCAGGGCCTGAAGTGTCTGCACACTCAGGTCCATGTCTTCCGCCTCCAGGCCCTGCAGAGGCTCCTTTACAGTGCAGGTAGTCTGGCGTGGAACATACTGGTGCACGCCTTCCTGCACCGCTTCCGAGGGCTCCGATACGACCGGCAGCTCCTTTATCTCCATCCGAGAGGTCTTCCGCGAGACCTCTCCGGGCTGCCGGTCTTCTACCAGGACCTCCTCCGGACCTGGAAACTGCTTTCAATGACCAGGTCCGTGGCGGCCACCGAGGGGGCAGATCTTCTCACGGAGCCCCTGCTACACAACCCCCAGCTTCGCGTGCAGGTGGCGGAGTCCCCCTCGGTGCGCCAGAGGTTGGTCCTGACAGAAGTCACAAAAGTCGGAGACCTCCTGGACTATGACTGGGGAGACTGCCTGGATCCCCTGATGCTCACTCAGCGCATGGGGCTTTCCAGACCTCGTACTCCCCGGCGCGTACTTCAGGAGGTGAAGGCCACTTTGCCACCCGCTGATCGGGTTTACCTTGACCGGGTCCTGCACGAGGGTGCGCCCCGCCCACCCTCTACCCCAGGCCCACTGGACCTTTTAATTGGGCCTGCCCTGTGGACTCAACCGACCCCCTCACCACTTCACCGTGAGATGGCTGCACGAGATGCAGCCGGTCTGCTGCCAAATCGCGCCAAGGAAACATCTATACACGCTTGTGCTCCACACCCTTCACGCCCTCACCCTCGTGTCCCGCCCTGATACCAAATGGAGGGACCTCCTGCCACCTTTGGAGCGTGAGGAGCCCCGGTGGGCCAGCCTATATTCCACCTTGGTCCCGAGGCCCACCGGTGATATCAGTTGGCGGCTCCTTCACGGAGCTGTGAGCACGGGCTTGTTCTTGGCACGGTTCACCTCTATTCCAGACATCTGCCCCTTTTGCGGCGTGAGGGAAACCTTGGCACAGATATATCTGGAGTGTGCCAGGCTGCAGCCCCTATTCCGGCTCCTCACAAATATTTTATTATGTTTTTGGTTGCACTTTTCCCCTCACCTTCTTATTTATGCACTCCCTATCCATGGCCCCACAAAGTCATGGGATCTCCTGGTCAACCTCCTCGTGGCCCTAACTAAAATGGCCATCTATAAAACCAGGGTGAGGAGGTTGGCCGATGGAGTCTCCCGTGACTGTGGGGCCTATTTCCGATCCTCAGTCTGTTCACGTATCTGGGCAGAGTTCCTCTGGGCGGCATCCACTGACTCCCTTGACGCCTTTGAGGAGCAGTGGGCACTGTCCGGGGTTCTCTGCTCGGTGTCCCCGTCCGGCTCCTTTCATTTGACCCCTTGACCACACTCCTGTCCCTGTTATTTCATTAGTTGTCCCCCGGATTTATTTGGTGTCCAGGTCCTGTGGATCCCCCTCTTAGGCTGGGGGGGGGGATCCTTTAGCAGTGGACAGGCTTCGCCCGCCCACTTCCCGGATCCCAATAGGATCACTCTCCTGTAGCCCTCTGGCCTGGAGGGAGAAGGAAGAAAGCGGGTTGCTGCTCCCACTGCTGCTGTTAGGCCCTGGGCTCTCCCTGCTGCTCCAGCTGCTCCCCTGGCTGGGCCAGGGACCACCCACCTTCTCTGTTACCTGGTTGCTGGCTGGCTGCTGGACCCCCCCACCCTTAGGTGCCGCTACTGCTCCAACTGCAGCCCCTTGTGGGGGGGCCTGCTGGCCCGCTCCCCAGAAGGGGGGAGTGAGGGACCCCAGCCCCAGCCGTTGCTACCACCACCACCACCACCACCTGAGAGGGGTCCTTTCAGCCTGCCTGAACCACCACCTGGAGTTCCTGGAGCTGCTGCTGCGGAGTTTGCTGCCTGGAGCTGCTGAAGCCCTAAGGAGAAGGAGAAGGAGAGGACCATCTACCAGTGGGGGAGCACCTAGAGACTTTGCAGACCACCGGGGAGGAGTGGTCAACCTGCTTCCCTTTTCCCCTCCTCCTTTTGGTGTCTCCCCTTCCCTCCCTGTTCACGATGGTGGGAGACGAGATGGGTGGGGCTCCTCCAGAAAACCCCACTGCCCCTCCCCCACCTGCCGCCCCGTTGCTCCCCCACCCCGCCCGAGCCTCTACCTCCGCTGCCGCAGCTGAACCACCTGCTACTGCCCCCGCTGGGGCACCGGCAGCGGTGGATACTTGAATGACCTCTGCTGCTGCCACATCCCTCGCCCCCTCCGACCCTGGGGAAGCCCCCCAGCCGGCAGGAAGGGCCAGGGTAAAAAGAAGGGTAAGGGCCCTGCAAAAAAGACCAAGCCCTCCATGGCAGGGGCTGCCCCCACTGCTGCGGCCCCACCACCGGCCACGGTGTCCCTCCCCGCTGTTCCCTGCACCAGCTCCACAGGTGTCCCTCCCCCGGCCCCCAGGGCATATACTCAGGTGGCGGCAGCCCCCCCACCTCAGCTACATCATCTCTCCCGCACACCGCCTCTGCTACCATATATAGTGGCCGAGGCCCCTTCCTGACCTTGACCAGGAAGCACAGCATCTGTGGAGATCTACGTGCGGGCATTGGTGAGACTGGTGGGGCCCATGGCCATTGTGGCTGCCTCCAAAATGTACGGGAAGGCTGTCATCATCTTAGCATCGGAGGCCACCACCCAGGAGGTGGTGGAGAAGGGCCTGGTAGTGGGGGGCGTGTTCGTCCCCGTGGAGCTGCTAGAGGACCTGGGCGTCTGTCTGGTCCTGATCTCTGTCCCTCACTTTCTTCCCAATGATACCCTATTACCTGCCCTCTCTACCCTGGGGAAACCCATCTCCATGATCAGCCCTCTCCCACTGGGCTGCAAAGACCCCGCCCTCCGTCATGTCCTCTCGTTCCGCCGGCAGGTGCAGCTTCAACTGCCGCTGGCGGCGCGTGGTGGAGAGGCGCTTGAGGGGTCCTTCCTGGTCCCCTACCAGGGGGCCCATTACCGGGTGCACTACTCCACGGGGGAGGCCCGGTGCTACCTCTGCTGGGCAATGGGGCATGTCCGGAGGGACTGCCCCTTGGCCCGGCAAGGAGAGGCATCTGGGACCCCCGAGCTCCGGCAAGGCGCCAGCCCCATCATCACCAGCGCCCCTAGCTGCCCAGCCCCCGAAGCCACCCCTCCTCCTTCCCAGCCCACCACTGCTCCCACTCCGGCCCAAGGGGCACCTCCCTCACTATGCCCAGATGAGCGGGAGAGCCCCACCTCCGCTGCATGCAATCTGGCGGGACCTGTGGAGGAGGGTGTGGCAGGGACACCGCTGGACATGGGAGAGGGCCCGCCTCAGGGGGAATCTTCCCTCCCTCGTGCTGCCCCACCATTACCCCCCCCCCAATCCCTGAGCCATCGCCTCCGCCCCCTGACCCGACCCCTGCTAGCCAGCCTCCAGATGATGCCATGGAGGGCTGGGCCCTAGTATAGGGAAGCGGGGCAAGCGGAAGGCTTGAGCTCCACTCCTCCCATCCGATGTGGAGGCCCCCCGGAAAACCAGAAAGGGGGGCACCAGTGCCGAGCCTTCTGCCTTGCCCATGGGTGCGTTCCATCCACCAGTGCCGGCTGGGGAAGACGTGGCAGCACCGGAAGGTAGTATCTCCCCTCCACAGGAGTCCCTCCCCTCTGAGGCCCCCAAGGAAGCCCCTCCTACCCTATTACCATCTGAAGCCCCTATGAGCCCCGAGGCGACCGTCGCTTCAGGTGCCGGCGGGGAGAACCCCGGGATGGCGGAAAGCGATCGCCCCTCCATTTACGAGGAAATTGAGGCCCTGGGTCTGACCCCGGTCACCCAGGTGGAGGACGACCCTTTGCCAGCGGGCCTCGATCTGGGCGACCTCACGCCGTCCCTCCTTTCCCCATGCTCCCTCCCCCTAACCGTTGCTTCCGCTCCCACTTCTGAGGAGCCCCTGGACTCCTCAATGAACCTGGCCGCAGAAGGCACCCCGCTGACGGCCGCTGGGACCCGAGCTAGGTGCACCCCTCATTGGTGTGGAGCAATCAACCTCCTTCCTGGGCGGGGGCCCTACAGAAGACAGTCCACCTCCTGATGCCGTGGCTGCCAAACCCACCATAGAGCTTGTGCCCAGCATCGCTGAGAGCCCCCTTCCCACTCCCCCAACCCTTGAGCCTGACCTGGAGCTGCCACCACTCAACTGCTTGGCTTCTGAAGCCCAGAATCTTGCCTCTGCCCCTACCCCTGTCCCTGACCCCGGTCCTACCCCTGATGCCGACCCTGTCCCTATTCAGTCCACCTCCCGCGATGTTATTGCCACCCCTGGGGCTGTCTCCTTCCCATTTCTGGCAAATGACCCCCAGGGAGTGGCCTTTGTGTTTCCCTGTTCCGACCCACTAGGGGCTGCTATCTTCCTTCCGCCGCACCCTATTGCCCCAGGGTTCGAGGTGGGCCACATGGAGCCAGCCCATCAAGCACCACGTCGGAGGTCCGCACCTTGCCTGCCCGTCTTGGTGGGCCACGGGGCTGTACCAAGGGCCCCATCAGGGGATGACCAGGAGACAGTAATCCCACCCCCCCATGCGCTGCGAGAGCAGCTGCGGGAGTTTTTAGAAGACATCCGTGGCTCCCGCAACAAGGTACAGCTTACTCTCCAACAATGGGGGGACTTTCATCAGATCCTCCGGGCCGCAAGGGCCCTTATGGGGGAGGGTAAAAGGACCGGGAAGCAGGCTGACCCTGTCACAGTATATAAACTAAGCTTTTCAAAGGAGCTGTAGGGAGTTGGGTGCCCAAATCTGACTGAGTGGAAATTGAGTATGTCACTTGACTCAGCTCCTCTGAAAATCTCAGAACGCAGTTTGAAGTTGGGGACTTTTATTCTCTTTTTAAAATGGAAGGTTAGATTGTGGAGCACTGAGAGAAGTATAGAGTCATATTCTGGATTGGCGTTTGCAAGGTTTAGATGTTTTCAGATACCAGACACTTGTTGGTACTTCTGTAACTTAACACAAGATTAAAAAATCATACAGAAATCACAGAAATGTGGGATGGGGGGAACCTCAAGAAGTGACCTCACTAAACTGAAGCAGGATTAAATATACCTAGACTGGCTCTGACAAGTGTTTTCCAACCTATTCTTAAAAACCTCCAACGATGGGGATTCTACAACCAGCCTGGGTCACCTGGGCTGTTTAACTATCCTTTACAGTTAGAAATATTTTCATAACATCTACCATAAATCTCCCTTGCTGCAAACTAAGCCAAAACGACTAACTTGAACTAAATTAATCAGCATAAAAATAAAACATATAGATTTTTTTTCTTCATCAAAGTACCTTCAAATATTAACAAGGTGGTCTAATGAGAGATTTGATTTTTTTTAAAAAATAGACCTTATTTCAGATAAATCAATATTTAAATCTCTTTGGCTTCAATGCTTCAAAGCTGCAGGCACACTCCTGTCAATGGGGCTGTGTCAGAGTACAAGGGTCTGCTCGCATAAAGCTGCTTGTGGGATCAGGGCCTTAGGTCATAATATGATTGTGGGCTCAGATGTGCTCAAAAATGTAGAGCTCAGATGTGCTCAAAAATGGCTCAAAGTGTCTGTTTTAATATGTGAACCACTGTGCATGTATCAAGGCTCTTGTCTTTATCATTACATTAAAATATTTCAGTAATTAGATTTTATTACATAACCACACGCGAATCCACAATGTATAATTGAATGAATTTGCATTCATACGCTATGCCACAGCAGTTGAGTGTGAACGCAGATCAAAAATAATCTACAAAACTAACAGAGCTGTATGGACAAAGGGGATTAAATGAATCCATATTTCATCATGTTATTAGTATGCATGTGTATCTCACGCTCTAATGGCTCTGAAGGGAACATTAATGTGTATCCAGTAAGTATGTTTGAAAAATAACACACAAATTCTTAACAAGTCCCTTGGCAGGATACACTAGTATCCAATATGAAAGACCTTCAGAGCTCAGCCTGGGAATGCCATTTCTTTCCTTTATTTAATAGTCATTTTACCACAGAAATCCCACTCTTCCTTCTTCTTCTTGACACCACAGTCAGCATGCCACAGCAAGGGACAGGAAGCAAGTCCTTTTATCCAGCACTCCTGTTTTCCACAGGTCAGATCAGGTACCAGAATCTGGCCCTAAATTAGCTGATACAGAGGCTGTATTATTTATCACAGCCTTGACCTACACACCTGAAATCTGGAATCTTTTCACAAGCCCAGTTGGTCTATATGTGCTTAGCTAATAGACATGTCATGTCAAGTTAAATTGTGTATCCGGAAGCATGTTGGACATCGATGACTCTACTAGCTGGGCAATAAAAGAAGCAAATACTCACCCGTTATCATAAGACATGAGCTTTCAAACAACCCTCTGTGTTTGGAGTGCGCTCTCTCTTTCTAAATGCTGAACACACTCTCTTACCTCCTTCATATCCATTCACTTCCTAAGTGACTTCACTCTCTGGGAGAGTGGATGGGAGCTATGAACTCGTTACTGGAGGGAACTAATGCACTTATTTAGGCCGCAATACTGCAAACACTTACACAGCTGCTTAACTTTACTCCCAAAAGTAGACCCATTGAAGTGAACAGTACTGCCCACATACTTAAAGTTAAGCTCATGTGAGTGTTTGCAGGATCAGGGCCATATTTATGTAATGTCATCAGATACCAATGTCTTCTAATATCAATAAGAGTAACAATTCAAGCACAATTCATGTATCATTTCTCCGAAGCAGGTAGTAAACTTTCTGTGGGGCAGGGACTCTGGGTTTTTTGTGTGTGTTTTGTGAGCTATCATGTACATTTGAAGCTGTGTATAAATAAATAATATTTGTCAGGCACAAAGATGTACACAAATGATGTAACATAAAAATATTCTCTAACAGAGACTGGAAATGGTACACATTTATTGTTCAGACTTTAAAATAGGCCAGGCACAATTTTGCAAATACAGAGAAAGCACATAAAAATAATCAGAATGGGAGTGAAACGTAAGCAGCGCACAGTAGGAAACCTGACAAAACGCAAAATATCTCAAATACATTTTAACAGTACAAAAGACTCCTAAATCTAGCACATCTAGAAAAAAGCAAATAAAGAAATGTAATAATATTTGAAACTTCTAATTAACTTCATTTTAGTAATATGTAATAGCAACTTCATAAAAACAGGAGGACGCTTGTATATCATGTATACACACACACACACAGAGATATATATAGGAACCTACTGGTATGCAAGGAGAAGAACAAAAATTGTTCCTGTAAAAAGATGAATGGGAAGATGTGTATTATATACTATATAAAAACAATGGATGCATTAGCAGAGCAATATTAGTAACAAGTATGTACACAATAAAAATGCCTATTTTGAGTAAATGGAATGAAAATTAATCTGATCAAAACAGACACTTTCCATATTGTGCACATGTTGGATTATACTCTACTGCATCACATTTCTGACCTGTGGAGCAAATTTAGGGCACGGTCCGGTTAGGTGCTGAGACCCCCCCCAGCCCATATGAGCTGAGATGAAAGGGTTCAGATCTGAAAAGGGCAGAGCTATGAAAGGAATGAGCCGAGGCCAAGAAGTAGGGAGGAAAGACCCAACACTGGAGCTTCTGTTTAGCCAAAAGATTGTGTTGCTAAATGGGGTGAACAGAAGTTACTCTTCCTGGTATTGTAGAACATTCTAATAGGTCACTTTGAGAATGTACCAGGACTTTAGTGAACATAAAGCAACAAATAGTTCTGCATTTACTAGTTCCCTCTATAAGAAATATTGGTTTTCCTCATTCTTATTTGGTAATATCTGGAAAAATGCTTCTTGTGCTATCAACTGCATGTGCACATGCTGAGGAAGAGCGAGATGGGAGGCCCTGACAGCAGTCAGCATAGGACATTTTTCCCCCAGCCTCAGAAATGTTAGTGTCAGGAATTTCAACATGAACAAACTGTGCAGCTACCACATTCATCCTGTCACATACAGAAATCATGCAAAAAATAAGGTACTTGCACAGGAGTCAAACATTTGTAAAATGCTGCCCTAACAACATAATGTATTTGACACCGCCTGTGTCAAGAAAGTCATTCCTGAGGTTATACCCAAATGTGGGCTTTCCTTATAGCAGGGCACAGAAATGATAGCTGAGCCCCAGGGTAGGTTCACAAAAACATGTTTATCTATGTCTGATATTCAAGTGAAAAATGTCAAGTTTAGTAAACGTTTCCTGACTGGCTTCACTAGTTTATATGCCACAGTCTGCTAATGGCACTCTATAGATTTGAAGCAAACCACTACAACTCAACGTCATACAATATTAAAGAGAAAGAGCTACTATTGTTTACAACATGCACATAACTTCCATTATCTATTACAGTATGAGAATAAAATAATACATAACATGCTATCATGCATACTACATGGTAAGAACATGCATTAGTTCAAGTTACAATTTTTTTAAGGGCCGGTAAATCAGAATGGTACTAGATCATATTAACATACTAACACCCTCATTTCTACAGGACTTATTATAGTAGCAGCCAGTGATACATTCAAAATCAAATGTTGGAAGGGTCCATGAACTCATTGCCCTTTGCAAGTGAGTTAAGCTTAAAACATACTGACAGTACCATAACTCAATGGCATATCAGCTGAACTGCCCCGTCCTCTAAGACCTGGACACTCACACCACTCATACCCGGGGCTAGATTATGACACTATATCTCCAAGTGCTAAAGGGGATGAGGATTCCTCTTCCCAAGAGTCCTCAAATGATGCTCTGTGGGAACAGGTTGTGTGGGGGAGGGGAAGGGGAGAGAATTGGGCAGGCTACAAGCAGGTCATGAACAGCCCTGTGTGGGGTGGAGGATGCATATAATCTAATGGAGCTGTGGGACTAGGGCAGGTTTGGGGGCCAAAGTTGGAAGTGAAGCACTGGGACGCCAAACAGATGGCTCTGGCCTCCTGGGAATCCCTATTTTGGACAGATCTTATGGAGGAGGATTTCATTCCTCCCCCATTAGTCTCCTCTTGCAGATTTCACCATGGGAGCACCAATCCAGTCCATGGACATGAATATTCTGTGGGTTATGTAACACGGCGTAAACAAACAACATGTTGTTTCCTGAAGCTTTGAACAGAAACACATCAGTACTCAAGAAGGTACATTTGGATTTTGGCTATTTATTCACCAAGGCATCCTTCACCTCTGCATGTTTAAGTCACATTTCTCTGTATCCTCCAAAGAATAAAGGAACAGAAAGAGGCACATCTGCTGAAAATGAAACTCTTTCTGCTCAAAAGAGCTAACCAGGCCAAGCCAGGAAACAACAACAACAAAAAACACAACTATTTGTTGTACTCGGTATGTACCATTGCCCAAGGACAGCTCTAAGTTGATGCTTTGGAAACTGATTTGGAATTTTACTCTTGTGGTTACTCTAAGGTTCATCAAGAACAAGTACTAGACTAGTTCCAGCACCACTAGAGGCATATGCTATTTCTGAAATACAGTCAGAGATGATTTGCAACCAAACACAAGATGAATGTGCAAAGTGCCTCTGTTTTTCCATTGTCTCAGGGCAATAAACATTTATAATTCAAGGATCAATGTTCTTTGCTTTAATTGACATGTTTTCAGGGTGAGCATCTGTGCTCTGACCTCAGCTGTCCTGAGAAGGGTTCCAGCATTGTACATCTGGTGACAGAGCATTGGTTGGGACAGCCCCAACAGTGCTGAACTTGCTCTCCCTTGACATTACTATTACTATTTATACAATGCAATAGTGCACCTGGTGCTTGCTACACAAGACTGCTTACCTCAGTTAATCTGACTGCCAAGATTTTATAGTGTTGGGTATTCTGTGCCTGATTCAAAGCCCACTGAAGTCATTGGAGATACCTCCACTGACTTCAATGGGCTTTGGATTGGGCCCTCAGTGACTACCCAGGGCCTATACCATAGCAATGAGCACTCTATGAATATTGAAGTGATAGCTAGATTGACCTCTCCTGAACACAGTCTGCTCCTGCTCAAACTCCTTCAGTCTGTTATGACCTTTCAGAGTTTCATAAGTTTCAAAGAGTTGAAGGCCAGAAGGGACTATTAGATCATCTAGTCTGACCTCCTGTATAACACAGACCATTACATTTCATGCAAATACCCTATGCTGAGCCCAACGGCTTCAGTTAAATTAAAGCATTTTAGTCCTCAGGAGAGTAAACTGTTTTGTGTCTCAGACAGAGAACATGAGAGACTGAGGTGTCACCAGTGCCCAAGGCCCCTGCAATGGCCATGAACTCATTAGGTAAGACATGCCCAGATAATCCTAGTAGGTGATCTACATCACACCTTGGGGAAAATTCCTTCCCAACCCCAAATCTAGAAATCAGTTAGATCCTGAACATGTGAACAAGACACACAAGCCAGGCATCTAAGACAAAGAACCTGGACCACCCCCTTTGGATCTGTCTGCATATGGAGCCCTCTGTGTGCATATCTCCTCATCCTGCATGGGAGAGGGGCTCAGCTGCCTTTACGGAACCATCTCCTTTCTCCTCTGTACCTTGCGCACTCCTCTGCAAGCAGCGGAGTTGGAGCCTTGGCAGGTGGGAGGGGAGGAGTGGGCAGGGCAGGGCCAATTTCCAGAGATTGACTGGAAAACATAATTCAGCTTGACATACAACTTCACATGCAATTGCAACATCATCTAAATGTATCAAAGTTACATACCTGTAGCTATGTAACATGCAAAATGGAAAACATTTTGTGAAAATTTTTGCCCCAGTTCTTTCCAAGACAACGTCAACATTTTTGAAAATGGTTAACCAGCTCTACAGGCCACATACAAAGTATGCAAAATAAATGTGTCCTGTATTTTAACCTTTTATCTAGGTCAGGACTATACCTGGTCAGACAATGAATGCAAATTTACCTATTTGACATGAATAAAAAATATTCACAAATAATACATTTGACAAATATTTAACTATCTAAGAGCTGACTGAATTAAGATACAAATATTTGTGTTTCACTTATTTGATGACAGATGGCAAAAACATTGCCAAATTATTTGTGAATATCAGTCTACCAAATATAACGAGGAGAACTATTTGAAGTCTACAGGTCAACTGCTTGCTTTCTTTACTCACACGAGCAGTTGATTAAAATAGGGGTCCTCAAATAAAGTAAGCAAATAGCATCTAATTAAGGTCAGTTAATTTGTTGTAGCCCTTATTTAAAAGAATAAATGTTTCTGAACTGCCCTCCTAACTGCTCTCAGAAGGTAACTGATCAAGGTCTCTTAACACAGTCAGACAACAAAATTCTTTCTTCCATACTGCAGTGCTGATTTCTAACATAGTCATCTTTAACGCAGTGGTCACAGTTCCTTACCCATATAATAAAAATAATGGAAAATTGCATTTAGTTTATGCTAAAGACAGGCTAATTTAAATAAAGGAAGTGATGTTCATTTACTCTGGTGTGCATGAAGCTTGATGCAATGTTTCTAATGTGGTTTCAATGTGGTTTTTCTCAACCTGCAAATTCAAGGATCCTACTACAAGCAGGTAGCAACACTTCCAAGTTTGCTGTCTAAAACTGCAGTCTAATGAGGTTTGCAATTCTGCTACACATTTAGCTGCTGCTAGAGATGTATTTATCTAACTGGGCATTGCACATGATGAAGTCTGATAAGCCATTCCATACAGCATGTAAGTATTCCATAAAGAGCTACAATAGATTGCATTAACTTTAGAATAATTTCCTATTTAGAAAAGTTTTTTTAAAAATACAGATTAAAAACATTTGTGGTGTATTTTCCAGTGATAGCAGAGAAAGTAGTAATAATTTTTAGGGAGAAACTGATTGGTAGCCTTAGGCTCTCCAAACTCCCCCATTTAGGCCCCAATTCAGCAGTTGATTCCTAATGAGCAAAGCACATGCATGACTTCAGTGGGACATAAGCCTGTTCTTAACTCCATCCCTATTCAGCAAGAACACACTGAAATGCTTTGCCTTAGTTCCCATTCGTACCGGGATAGGGGAATATCAGTGAACATTTACGCAGAAACTCTATAGTCCTTAAAGAAATAATAATACCACCTAGTTCTTACGTAGCACTTGTCATCAGTAGATCTCAAAGTGCTGTATAAAGGTCAGTATCTTGATCCTTCTTTTCCAGATGGGGAAACTGAGGCATAGAGTGGTGACTAGCCTAAGGTCACACATCCAGCCAATAGCACCGCAGTGATTAGACTCTCCTCTCCTGTGTCCCAATCCAGTGCCATATCCACTAAGCCATGCTGCACTTTCCCCCCATATAATATACTCTAAATGCGGAACAGAATGCAAAGTCAGAACTGAATACATACAAAAGATTGGCCTTCTTTAGCAGAATGTGTTTTAACCACTATCTGTAAACACACATTGCAAATTTTAAACCAGTTTAGGTCTCCTGTTTTTTATATTAATGTAAAACACCATTTGTGGATTTGTGAGTGGGATGTCCTGATTACTCTTGGAGGATGTTGTATAATTGTATTAAATATTTGCATTGGCTCTGTTTATTTTTCAGAATAAGGCTTCACACACTTTACATCAGATCTATGTTGATCTGAACAAGTTCCAATTATCTTGAAACTATCTTGCCTTTATGCTGGAATGATATTGAAATATTGTCCTTTCAACATGTGGATAAAGGATCACCCAAGGTCTTTATTCTGTCCTTATTGTGGGAAAAAAATTGCTATTTTTGAGAGAGGGGATGGAGAGCATTTTGCCACAGTGTATATTGTAGAATTGTAGGCTATAGATTTGAGGAATCATGCAAGATTTTCTCTCACATGAAGGCTCCTCTCACCCACATACACAATTTCTGCCCATATCTCATCACTAGTCACCCCTTCTTTCCCATTAACCCCTTTAATTCTGCCACCTTGTCTCTCCTGATGTTCACCCTTTGGGTTCCTTTCCCCACAATGACTTCATACAGTTCCCCATGTTGCCCTTCACAGTATGCAGAGAACATCCCCCGTAGCGCAGTGTGCCCTACATCCTTTGTTCTTCCTTTAAATCCCTCATTGCAGCTCCTTTTATTAACTTTCTATCTATCCAATCAAATTGACAAGATATGTATGCACATAGCAAATTAGCTCATGGGCTCACAGCTGCAACCTTCATCCTTCCATTACCCTTTCCCCATCCTTGCTTTATTTCAGTCCTTGCTGATTTTAAACTCTTGGGGGAGGAGGCATTTTAAGAGTTATTTTTATTATTTATATATTATGTAAGTGCCTACAGGCCCGAATTGAGATTGGGGCCCCATTGTGCAAGGCACTGTACAGACACATTGTGCATGACAGTATCTGGCTTGACAAGCTTGCAGTCAAAGAAAAAGACAAAGGATGGGGTAAGGAAATGTGATAATTCTCATTCTGCAAATGGGGAACTAAGGCAGAGAGAGATCAAGTGACCTGCAACAGAACCAGGCATTGAACCTAAATCACCCAAGGCTTAGTCCAGTGCCTTAACCCAAGCCCATCAGGGTTGTGCCTACTACGAACCAGGCACATCTATGGCACACAATAGGTAATAAGAGGAGAAAGCTCATGTATTTTAAAAGCCATCAGGAAGATGCTTCAATGGAAAAAGCCAGTGGCATAGTCCAAGGGAAATGGAGAAGAAACACGGACATCACTCTCAACAACAAAGGGGAATGGTGTTTCCTCTTCATTATAGAAGAGTGGCACTTAATGATGATGAAAAAGAATATATATGCTCTGGACATATCAAATATAGATTTACATATACAAATATACATTAGGCAATTCAGTCAGTATACAAATATTTACATGTAAAAATAGAGAGACAAGAAAGGTGAGGTAATTGTCTCTCTCATATCCTGGGACCAGCACGGCTATAACAACACTGCAAACATGTAAAAATAGGTTTTTCCTTTCCCCTTTTCATGATTTACAAAAGCATACAAAGTTTCCTGTTTAATAGTGTGAGTGCACCTGTGTGCAACGTTCCACACACACTTCTTTCAAGTTTCACAGTATTGGCTTTTACAGTGTTGAAGCTGACATTCCAGGTGCTAAAACGTTCTTAGGAAATGTTTCGAACTGAAAGAGACTTAAACGTTAATTTAAATACAGTAAAAAAGGTCACATGTTTAGCTGAATTATTTTCAAATCAAAAATGGTTCTGCTGCAGTTGAAATAAATGATGGTTTACTTTGAACAGTGTATTTGAATTAGAGATGGGCAAGTATTAAAACTCAAGAGCTGCCCCATTAATGCGATAATCCTGTGAGGCACTGAGAACCCTCAACTCCAACTGAAAGTGGAGGGAGCTCAGCATTAGGAAGAACACACAGTATAAAAGGAGGGGCACAGCATCATGCAGGATCAGACCCTGACATGGCTGCCACTCTCCTCAAACAGCCAACATACAAGAATGTATGCCAAGTGCCATAGGTGTTGCCATAATAATAAATGCTTATATACCATTTTTCACCTTCAAAACACTTGATGGACATTAATTAATCCTCACAAGACCTTTGTGAGGTAGATAAATATTATCCCCATTTTTAAAGGTGGAAAAACTGAGGCGGAAAGGTGAAACAAATTGTCCAAGGTTGCAAGGGATTCAGTGTTAAAACTGGGATCAGAACTCAGGAGTTTTGTGCTCCAAGTCCTGTCTTTGTATCCCTAAGCCTCCCCCACCAACATGTTTTTACACCATTTGTAGAGCTATTGTTTCAAAAAGCAGGTACAATTTAGGGTGATGTCATAAAAAAGTGAACTAATGTTGGTGGATGCTGGAATGTCATCCTCCAAAAATACTGCAATTTGAGACAGTGTCCAGATGAATTACATCATTCAAGATGATGGAGGCCAACCGATATGGAAGTAAGTAGGTAACCTGAGCGTCTGTGTTACCTATCGGCCTTTGAGCTCTGAATATCTTTGCACAGGGGAGTTACCTTCAGTTCAGGAATCATTATTTACCCCATCTCTAATTTTAGCACACCCAGTGTGGATGCATGGGAAAGTATATACATACTGCCACATTGGTGGTCCTTAACATTTATCAAGTTGTATGTAAGATAAATAGATATAGTAACCTCAGAATCTACTATCTTTGTATTTGCCTGTAGGAAGTTACCTTTAGTACGGCAAATCTTGAGGTTAACTAACTGCAAATAGAAAAGGAGTACTTGTGGCACCTTAGAGACTAACAAATTTATTTGAGCATAAGCTTTCGTTTGCTACACGGATGCAAGTAGCTCACGAAAGCTTATGCTCAAATAAAGTAGTTAGTCTCTAAGGTGCCACAAGTACTCCTTTTCTTTTTGCGAATACCGACTAACACGGCTGCTACTCTGAAACCTGTCATAACTGCAAATAGTCATTTTAATTACCTAAGGCAACTGGAAAGTTTCTAAGGGCCACCACTCTGTGGGCATGCTTGTATATAACATGAAATCACTACTATCTGGAAACGACTGTTGTCTTGAATTAAAATGCAGTCAAAATGTAAAGTGCATTATGTGGTATATAACCCTTAGTGATAAAATAAGCAACTCATCTGCCTTCCACAAACTAGTAAGTTTTGCTTAACAGCTGAACCATCAACTTCTCTATCATCGAGTTTTAGTTTAGTTTATCTAGTGTGTGAGAACGTCCATCAGATGTAAGCAAGATCATTGTAAACTGAGGCATTTTTGTAATAGTATGCTACTAAAGAACCAACATCAAGACAGTGTCCAGTTGGGGTGTGTAAATATTATTGTGTGCTTCTTGGCCCATTTAGCAAATACTTTCTTTTCTGTGATAAATCTATGACCTCCATAGGGAGCATTTTCATGCAGAAAGTACTCATCACATTCATCTCTTCCTGGCTCATAATAATGGTAAGGGACCTTTCGAAAGGCTTCTGACCTGGGAAAGAAAACAAAACACAGATACACATTAATACATTTTCCAGGAAATCCATTATATACACTGACAGGTTTCAGAGTAGCAGGCGTGTTAGTCTGTATCCGCAAAAAGAAAAGGAGTACTTGTGGCACCTTAGAGACTAACAAATTTATTTGAGCATAAGCTTTCGTATGCATCTGATAAAGTGAGCTGTAGCTCACGAAAGCTTATGCTCAAATAAATTTGTTAGTCTCTAAGGTGCCACAAGTACTCCTTTTCTTTTTATTATATACACTGTAATTGTATTCACTGGAATCCCATCCATGTGTCTATCATGTAAGAAATCTTTCCATTATAGTATATGCACAGTATGGTTTGTGTGCATTTTAATAGATCAAATAAATAAATACAGGTCCTTAAGCTTCACTGGCCTTACTAATTAGCATAGGATTATGGTCAGGGCCTAGAGGGCACTCCCCCTGGCTTGTCCTACTGCAAAAGTTAGCCAATGTGTCAGTATCTCTAAATGGAAGGCTCTCATTGGGTAGTCCTAGTCCCCGCAACAGGCCCTTGGTTGGCTGACTAGGGCACAGGGCAGTTATATTAGCAAGCAAAAGAGGAGGGGGATCTTTCTTGCTCTGTTGTTCCTAGCAAGTGATTAAGCTAAAACAAACAAAATATCTTCTAATCAGGCAATGCAACCAGAACTGCACCTATCAGGGACACGGTGAAATGTTATTGTGTTGTTTACTGATTCTGTGTCAGGGCTGTGTAGCGAGGAACACTGCCTGAGCTCTATGGGGACAACTTTATTTAGACGGGAAGTGAAGGCAGCTGTAAGAAATAATAAAAACATAATATACAACAAATAGAAGAAAGGGGAAGTTGATAGTAATGAATATAAATCAGAAGTTAGGATGTCTAGAAAATTGATAAGGGAAGTAAAGGGATACAAGGAGAACTCTATGGCCAGCAGAGTTAAAGACAAGAAGAAGATTTTAAAATACATTAGGAACAAAAAGAATCCTGACAATAGTATTGGTCCATTACTAGATGGAAATGGTAGAATTACCAATAATAATGTAGAAAAGGCAGATGTGTTCAGTAAATATTTCTGTTCTCTATTTGGGGAAAAACAGATGATACAGTCTCACCATATGGTGATAATAACACTTTTTACATTCCACTAGTACCTTTGGAGGATATTAAACAGAAGCTACTAAAGTCAGATATTTTTAAATCAGCAGGTTCAGATAACTTGCATCCAAGAGTTTTAAAAGGGCTTGCTGAGGAGTTCATTGGACCATTAATGCTGATTTTCAATAAGTCTTGGAGCACTAGGGAAATTCCACAAGACTGGAAGAAAACTAATGTTGGGCCAATTTTTATAAAGGGCAAACAGGATGACCCTGGCAATTATAGCCTGACATTGATCCAGTCACCCTGACATTGATCCCAGACAAGATAATAGAGTGGCTGATATGGGAATCGATTAATAAAGAATTAAAGGATTGTAATGTAATTAATGCCAATCAACAGGGTTTAAGGAAAACTAATCCTGTCGAACTAACTTGATATCTTTCTTTAATGAGATTACAAGTTTGGTTGATAAAGAAAGAACATAAGAACGGCCATACTGGGTTAGACCAAAGGTCCATCTAGCTCACTATCCTGTCCTCCAACACTGGCCAATGCCAGGTGCCTCAGAGGGAATGAACAGAACAGGCAATCATCAAGTGATCCATCCTATCGCCCATTCCCAGCTTCTGGCTAACAGAGGCTAGGGACACCATCCCTGCCCACCCTGGCTAATAGCCATTGATGGACCTATCCTCCGTGGATTTACCTAGCTCTTTTTTGAACACTGTTATTGTCTTGGCCTACACAACATCCTCTGGCAAAGAGTTCCACAGGTTGACTGACGTTGTATGAAGAAATACTTCCTTTTGTTTGTTTTAAACCTGCTGCCTATTAAAGGTAATAGTATTGATATAATATACGTCAGTATGTTGGCATTTGACATGGTACCGCACAACATTCTGATTAAAAACTAGAACGATATAAAATTAACGTGGCACACATTAAATGGACTAAAAACTGGCTAACATATGGGTCTCAAAATGTAACAGTAAATGGGGAATTGTTACTGAGTGGGTCTTTGTTCAATGGGGTGCTGCAGTGATCAATTCTTGGCCCAATGCTCAAACATTTTTATCAATGAATCAATGACCTAGAAGAAAACAAAATCATCACTGATAAAGTTTTCAGATGATACAAAAATTGGTGGAGTGGTAAATAATGAGGAGGACAGGTCACAGATACAGGGCGATCTGGATCTCTTGGTAAACTGGGTGCAAACAAATAATATGCATTTTGTATGGCTAAATGTAAATGTATACAACTAGGAACAAAGAATGTAGGCCATACTTACAGAATGGGGGACTCTATCCTAGGAATCAATACTCTGAAAAAGATTTGGGGGTCCTGGTGAATATTTAGCTGAACATGAGCTCCCAAAGTGACGCTGTGGCCAAAAGACCTAATGTGATCCTCAGATGCGTAAACAGGGGAGTCTTCAATAGGAGTACAGAGGTTATTTGACCTCTGTATTTGACACAGCTGTGACCACACTGGAATACTTTGTCCAGTTCTGGTGTCCACAATTGAAGAAGGATGTTGATAAATTGAAGAGGGTTCAGAGAAGAGCCACAAGAATGATTAAAGAATTAGAAAACATGGCTTACATTGCTAGACTCAAAGAGCTCAATCTATTTAGCTTAACAAAGAGAAGGTTAATAGGGTGACTTGATTACAGTCTATAAGTATCTACATGGGGAACAAATATTTAATAATGGGCTTTCTAATCTAGCAAAGAAAGGTATAACATGATCCAATGGCTGGAAGTTGAAGCTAGACAAATTCAGACTGGAACTAAGGTGGAAATGTGAGAGTAACGAACCATTGGAACAATTTACGAAGAGTTATGGTGGATTCCCCATCACTGACCATTTTAAAATTAAGACTGTAAGTTTTTCTAAACGATCTGCTCTCGGAATTATTTTGAGGAAGTCTATGGCCTGTGCTATACAGTAAGTCCAACTAGATGATCACAACGGTGCCTTCTGGCCTTGGAATCTATGAAAAACTTGAGATATGTCTCTCCTTTTCTCATGGCCTTTGTAATGTTTTCCAAATAACAACACATCTCCTTTCAGTCTGGACGACCCTGTGATGGGGTGTCTACTACACAGCTGAATCAAAGGTTAACAGGAATCTGACAGCCAATTAGCCCACTTTGCTGCATCTGCATGGTGTGTCAGACTTGATTTGTTATTAGCTCCAGCTGGGAAGGAGCTGGGTCTTCTTCATAAAAGGAGGAAGTGAGGTCTTGTTGAGCGGACTCAGGACAGAGAAACCCAGGAGAGAGGAGATAAGGAGTTTCCTATCTCTGGGAAGGGCCTGAGGCAGGCAGACAGAAGAAGGGCTTGGAGACAGCATCAATTGCTGTGGTGAGCCCTGGAAAGGGGGAAAGGTACAGAGAGGGAGTCCTGAGGGGTCAGTGTTCCAGTAGAAGAAAAAAGAAGCTGGAAGGACTTAGGGAGAAGCCAGAGGCCTGAGAGACTGCTTTAAGCACAGGCTACATGGAAGCAGCACAAGGGGCTCAGAGGTAGGAAGTGGCCCAGGAAAACGGCAGTATGTCTAAAGGAGCAGACCTAGTTGCTTAATACAGGGTCCTAGGGCTAGAACCCAGAGCAGAGGGTGAGCCTGCATTCCCCTGCCAGCCCTGAGTAAAGGGTGTACAAGCCCAATGTAAGGACGACTAAGTTCAAGGTTGCTCTGAGGGCAAGACAGCTTCAAGGATGGACTGAGTAATAGCCCAAGAGGAGGCAGAAGTATTTGTGTGGGGATGTTTCTGGACTTTTAGTTGTACCTTCTGTTACTCTGGAAGGGGACAGACTTTAGAGTGATCTGGCCAGAGGGCTGAGTTGCAAGAAGCGGTGAACCACTGCAGGACCAGATCAACCTTTGGCAGGGGATGCTAGACAGGAAAGAGCTGCTAAGCTATGCCCAGTTCAGAGGGGGCTTGCTGGCTAAGAGTCCAACCTTCCACAAGGTTGTTTAGGTCATTTACCAGGAGCTGAGTTCTGAAAATCATCCTCTTATGTAGGTGCCTAACTTTAAAGAGCCAAGTTTGGAGCATTAACGCCTTTCTCCATGTCCTGGTGGCAATGAGCATTGAGCTGTCCAGTATGGAGGAGAGAGAATGGCAAGGGTGTGGGCAGAGGTAGAAGTTCTACACTTTACCCTGGGAGCTGAGGCGCCCAATCAAATGGTTACAGAGGCTCCAGATTTGCTTGAACTAGCCCTGCTAACATAAAATGTGGCTTGCTTTATTATTTTACGTCACTTGACTAAATTTCCTGCTTTTGTGAATAAGCAACGTGTCTACTATATATTCCATTATCTTTATGCTATAGAGTAAAAATATCTGATTTGGATTTTTAAGATGGTGGTTGCACTTATGATAATAGGATATGATGTATGATAATAGGATATGATGTATGACAATGCTAGATCACCAACAGTTGTTGGTAGGAATTTATGTCACACTATGCTGATAAAGCTCAGAGGACTTGTTTTGTTTTCCAGTGAGAAACCCCCCAGCTACTCAAAGCCGACCAAATATATATCTAGAAATAAAGTTCAGACAGGTTGCTCATTTAGTGATGAAATATAGTTTCGGGTAACCATCCTGAGATAATCAGTTCCGCATTTCCAAGAGCATTTGGCATTCTGTGAGCTAATAGATTAATATTTCTTGTATAGACATTTTTGAGCGGTGAAAACAAGTACACTTTGTCAAAAGAGCAAAAATGTTCTCCGTTTCCCAGCGAACTCCAAGACTGCTGAAAGTCTTTGATTAAAAAAGTTCCTTATGACATTTGACATTCAAGTTTTATAAATGTTTTTTATTTTATCAACAAATACCATATCAGAACTAAATACACTGACAATATAGCATCACATCAATGCAAAACACTTGGAAAAGGATTCCTCAGATTTATTATATTAAAATGAACTGTGAATTTTTGGACAAGGTATCAGAATTGTAGATGCATGAAAATAATTTCCTGTGATCTTACTTGCAGTAGGTGTCATTTATCATCCCATAGACATGAATTCCATAGCAGGCGTCCATAGCCAGAATTAAGGTAAACCACCCAGTGCTGAGATATGAACCTGACTGGACTCTGTAAAAATACAGCATCAAACACAACAAATTGCAATGAGAAATTACTAACACTTTATCAAAGAAATATCACTGTTACCTGGGCCAAAGGCATTAAGCAACTTGACAATCTGTCAAAAATATACAATTATTTTGAATTGTTATAGGTGTTCTCTCATTCTTTCCAGGTTGGGGCCTCAGGCTACAGCCCACAGAAGAAAAACCATATGCTAAATAAATATCTGAAGTCAAATAACTCATGTCCCGTAAGGTGGGGAATCATTTATTTGTACATTTGAAAGCCAAATTAATGTAGCATAATAGATGAAAGATAACAATCACTGCCAGAAGTCAAATTAAAAGGGATGTGTGTACCGACCTATATATACACACATCTTCATGTACACAAGAATTATTACTACAATGTCATGTATGTTACATGAATATTGTAAGTTTACACACAAAATGCAACTTTTAAGGTTGTGTTGACAATCACCTGGTAGAATTGAAGGCTGCTTTGAAAAATAAAACTCTGTGTCATTCACTGAGATGACATAGTTGTATCAGGGAGGGAGGTGTAAGGGAATATGGTCTGGTTTGGGAACCTTTACTCATGCAACTAGTTCCATTGAAAGCAATAGGACCACTTGCATGAATGAGAACTAATCAGATAAATAAGCATCTGGCCCACAGTTTCCAAATGGCTCCTATTTGAGAAAACATATATTCTTTAATAAAGGTCAAATCCTGTTCACATTATTCACACAAGCAGCACTACTGGGAGTCAACAGAACTTCCCACGTGAACAGAGCAAGCAAGAGATGTTGCTTTAATATCTCTAATAAAAAGGAATATGCTAGGCACTAAAGGTGGGATTCACAAACATACTTAGGTGCCTAACTCCCATTTAAATACCTTTGTGAATCCTACCCTGCCTACAAACTGGTTAATGTCCAGCTTTTCTTAGAGAAAGTATGTGCCTTTCCATTCTAGTGAGATTAACTAAATATTAATAATAAAAATCCATGTGGTAAATGTTTACATCAAGTCACAAAGCTAGCTAAATGTAGCCCTAAGACTGAGCTCAGTTCAGGAAGATGTGGGGTGAGGGGAAGGAGAGGGGGCAAGATGGCTGTATGCCACCTTTGTAGCCCCCAGATTCTGGGCACAGCCAGTGACCTGTCTGTTCTCCATCACAAGCTAAAGCAGCCTAAGGGTTGCTCTAAATTAAGTTTGGGTGCAAAGGCCCTCCCAAAGGGACTTGCTGTGGCAAGAGGTGCTTTGGCTACACCGCCTCTTCTCCTGGAACTCCCCAAAATATCTGTGTGTTGGGGGCAGTGTAGAGCCATTCAGCTTTACCGCACATAGAAAATTCTCTTTTACCAGGAGAAATGCCAGATATCTGATTCAGCTGCCTTTGTGCACCAAAGAGACCACCAGGGAAACCAGAATCAGTATCATAATATTATAAGTTAGTGCTGAAGAAAGTATCCATGTGCAAATAAGGGAGGGTGATAAGTGAAAGCTATCAATCTTTCACCAGACTGGCTCTGAATAGTGTTGTACTTTGGTAACTGATGTACTTATAATCAGAAACTGCTTAATTTTACTTGCTCTTCTCTCAGAGGAACGGTGCTATCAGTGCTGTGATGTTAAATAGGCATACAGACATATAATTTAAAATATGACCTTTCAGCTAGTTTATTAACAATGAAATGTAAGCTATGAGCCACTTATATGCCTTTTCAAAGCATATTATTCCTTTTGGTTTTCTACACTCCTATTTCTTTTTACACTTTGAAATGCTGCTACATGCTGCAACTGCCACAGGTAAATTGCTTCTAGTAGTTTGTGCATTTTCTTAGTGCTCTTTATTACCTGCTTTGGATGTTGGCTCACTTTTTCCACTCTCTCTAAATCTCTTTATCTGTCTTCTCCTCCCCCTCTCCCCCCCCAAGTTTCTCCAGTTATTCTAGGCAGAAGTTTTTCCTATTGCCTACTATAGAGAAATATGCAAGCTTTCCACAATTCCCAATCTAATCATGGGGAACTGAAGTGGGTATTCAAAAGCAGTTAATTCAGAGTACTGCACCGCTTCTAACAAGCTTCCTGCTCTAGCAGAAGAAGCACACTAACCTTGGGCTAACCATTTAAGATCATAAGAACCATTTATCAGAGCACTATGAAGATCAGGACCTTTCCGATAACAGAGGCTTATTGGACAGTCCTATATTGACAGTAGCATCTGAAATCTGCTATGCTCAGGAGTAAAAAGGAATCTTAAAAAGAATTAATCAATATTTCATGTCTTGTTTTAACACCACTGGACTTTAGTCCTCTCATCAATATACTACACTGACAGGATAAATAAAAATAGCAGAGTAAGTTTCCAGATACCTTCCCTGGGAGATGGAGTACGTGACAGAATACAGAGTATGTTCTTTAAAACAAACATTTCTTTTCTTTCTTCTTCCTGAAGATATGTGGCTAATGAAGGAAAACAATTAAAAATAAAGGGAGTTCTGGATGAAATGTAACACCTATTGATACTATAAACATATTTTTGACATATTAATGAAAGCAATACAGAAAATGTGAAAACAAGGCAATGGTCAGCAAAAGTTATTTGGTCTATTTATCTTGTAAATTAAAAGCTTATTTTGCCTAATCTCCTAGGATTAGGGCTTCAGAGAAATGTTAGTTATTGGGATTTAATTCACGCTCCTAACTAAGGCCCTGATTCAGCAAGGTATTTAAGTATGTGCTTAACTTTAAGCACAAGTAGTTCAAATGGAGCCAATAGGACTAACATGCTTAAAGCTGGGCACGTACTTAAGTATCTTGCTGAACTGGGGCCTTGGATGTGACTGTGTCTGTTTAAAATATCACTCACTTCAATTTTTTAAAGAATGAATGAGTTTAAAAGTTATTTGCAAATCTCAAGTTTCAAAACACTGCAGTTTTATATTTATGGGATTTTTCTATAACTGAGCTAGAAAAGATTGATGATAGTTCCGTACAAAATGTAGAGAACTAATAATTTGTTAAGAATTTGCACATCAAATGGCAAATTAGGTATCTGGGAAAAAGCTTAGATAACATATAAACAGAAATCTGGGTTGGCATTCAAATAACACTAGAGAAAATACACATGTTCTTAACCTCTGATTTCCATCTGGTTCCTTTTGCTCAAAGGGCTTTTTTCATTTATTAAAAAATACTCTTTGCCTCAAAACCTTAACAAGAAACACTGATCTGAATGTTTGGCTCAAACTGAGCACAGATTCAAGTGGTATGCAATAATGGCTCAGCTTCCATAGACGTCGATAGAGTAGCATCAGGTCTAGAGAGTGCTTGTCATCTGTAGATCTTAACACGCTTTTCACACAGGTGGGTAAATATTAGATGTGGTCAACACACAGAAAAACAATTTTGGAAAAAAATTAAAAATGTCTAAGTTTGTGTTTCTCAGGGTTCAAAATAGAACAATTTTTCATTTAAAAAGTTTTTGCAAATTACTTTTTTGGAAAACATCACATTTTCATTTTTCTCCCCTGGCCCTCTTTTTGCCACTGAGTCCGATAAAATGAAAAACAACCAGGGTTTCCCAAGCCCCCCTCACTCCCACTTTTTCCCTTTTCCCCAATGTATCTTCTCCTACTTTGGGAAGCTTTGAAAAGTTACAGAATCCCAAAAGAAAAACCAGAAACTCTGCCCGTATGTAACTTTTCTAAAGTGAAGAAACTTTAAAGAGTTAATGGGAAAGGGAAAAGAAAAAAACCCTTTACATCATCTGTTTCATTGTATTCTGTGTCACAAAGCAAAAAGGAGATGGGGAAGAACTTTAAATTTAAAATTAAATTAAAACAAAATTAAAATTTCAATTTGAAATTAAACTTTTTTTACTTTCTCGATCAGTCTTTGAAAAGTTGAAAATGATATTTCCCATGGAAAATGTCACTTTTGATGAAACTCCATTTTTCAGTGGAAAAACTGTTCTGTCAAATATTTTGACCAGTTTTTGTAAATACCACTATATCCATTTTATGGAAAAACTGAGGCACAAAAAGATGAAATGACTTGGCCCAGGTCACACAAGTGTTAAAGGTATGAAAACAACCCAGCTATCTTGCTGACCAGCCCAGTGTTCTACCCACTGGATCATGCCAAATCCCATCTTTGCAGATTTTTTTCTTTTAACATGTTCATATTTTAGCACGCACACAGACACAAAAACACCTTACACTGTGCATGCTTTTACATACCCGTGAGCAAAATGAACCAGCACTTTAAGGCCTAATCCTGATGTGCTTAATAGTCTCCACTTCCACTGAAAATAGAATGAGTGGAAGGTGCCCAGAACCTCTCAGCATACAGACTTTAAATATTTTAGATTTGAAAATTAAAACCCTTGAAGTGATTTCATTCAGAAAACCAACTGTCTGCTCAGTGTCTACTCCAAACAATACTCATATTTAGTTTGTGATCCACTATCCCAGATCCTTTTCTTCAGTTCTCCTTTCTAGTCAGTCATTTCCCATTTTGTATTTGTACAATTGATTATTCCTTCCTTTGTATTTGTTCTTATTTAATTTCATCCTTTTTAATTCAAACCATTTCTCAGTTTGTCAAGATCATTTCGAGTTTTAATGCTGTCTGCCAAAGTTCTTGCTGCCCCTCCCAGCTTTGTATTGTCTACAACCTTTATAAGTGTACTCTCATGCCATTATCTAAATCATTTATGATAATATTTAATAGAACTGGACACAGGAGAGAACCCTGAGGGACTCCACTTGATATGCCCTTCCAGCTCGATTGTGAACCATTGAGAACTGTTCAGTGAGTACGGTTTCCCAGCCAGTTGTGCACCCACTTTATAGTCGGTTCATCTAGGCCAGAGGTGGGCCAACTCCGGCAAACACATTGGGACCGTCCTGCCCAGTTCTTGAGCTCCCGGCCGGGGAGGTTAGCCCCTGGCCCCTTCCCCATTGTCCCCCCTCACCCGCAGCCTCAGCTCGTTGCGCGGGCAACACTCCGGCGCTTCCAGTCCTGCCGCTCTGAGCAGCATGGTAAGGGGGCAGGGAGCAGGGGGAGGTTGGATAAGGGGCAGGGAGTCCCGGGGGGCAGTCAGGGGACAGGGAGCGGTTGGATGGGGTGGAGGTTTTTGGGGAGGCGGTCAGGGGACTGGGAACAGTGGGGGTTGGATTGGCGTGGGAGTCCCAGGGAGGCTGTCAGGGGGCGGGGGTGTGGACAGGGGTCGGAGTAGTCAGGGGACAGGGAGCAGGGGGCGTTGGATAGGGGGTGGAGTCCCAGGGGGGCGGTTAGGAGTGGGGGAGTCCTGGGAGGGGGCAGTCAGGGGACAAGAAGCAGGGGGGGTTGGATGGGTCAGGAGTTCTGCGGGGTGGGGTGAGGGCAGGCTGTTTGGGGAGGCATAGCCTTCCCTACCTGGCCCTCTATACAGTTTGGCAACCAGATGTGGCCCTCAGGCCAAAAAGTTTGCCCACGCTGATGTAGGCTATATTTCTCCAGTTTGATTATAAGAAGGTCACATGAGACAGTATGAAAAGCCTTAGTAAAGTTGAGATATATCATATCTACTGCTTTCCCCCTATCCATGAGGCTTGTTACCTGTGATAGCATGCTACTGCAGCTTTGGGGAGGTGCTCTTTCTTTACAAAGCTGCCTTTTTAAAAAATCACTCTCCAGTTCTTAAGGGTATGAAGTCATGGACTCCACTGCTGGGGCAGGTGTGGGATTTGGTTGCTTTGCAAGCAGTACATTTCCCCCACTGAGGGGACAGTGGCTTGTTCAGAATCTGCTTAAGCCTGCGCAGACAGGGACAAGAGTTAGCCCTTAGACTTTCACTTTCCGGCAGTTTTATGAGCTGTTAAATATACCTTACCATATTTGGCTTTGTCCAATAATGGCATGTCTCTGCTGCTACTGCAATATGTGATACGTGAAACCTTATATTTGATTATCTTAAAATATAAGACAATCAGACAGATGTCTTTTCCTCGAGCTTCATAGTATGCTACAAAGCTGTTTAAAAGGTGGGAAAACTTATGAAACTTGGTAAAGAAAAGAGTAGTATGTTTCATGCTGGGCTAGAAAACAAAAACCAATCTTTGACACCTATTAATATGTTCTGGTATAGGCTAAACAAAGAAAAAATTGGATTTCTCTCTAAACAGGGGAAAACAGACGGCATCAAATCTTTTTTTAAAGATTAAGGCTGAGTGCGTTCAAATTAGGTAAAAGTTCGAGCGTCATCAAATTTCTGCTTCTAATAGAAAAATCCCAGGAAGCTCTTTTCTTTGTTCAAGCACAAATTCAATTGTTTCATAATTTTACAGGTATTTTTAAACTTAGCTCTTCAATTTTTAAATAAATGGATAATCCCATGATTGGGTGGACGATCCTTTCCAATGGGCAGTTCTGCAGTGAATATTTAAAATTTTTTTTAAACAGCCTTTGATGTGCCAGTTTCTGATTCCTGGATGAGATAACGAGCATGACAAATTAGGCTATCAATCTCAGTCAGGACGGCAATTTTTTCTCCTCTTGTTTTAATTCCTGATTTGGAGAAATCAATGGGTGGGGCACAGGTGCTGGAAGTAGGGGTGCTGCTGCACCCCCTGGCTTGAAGTGGATTCCATTATATGCAGGGTTTACAGTTTCGTTCAATAGCTCTCAGCACCCCCACTATACAAATTGTTCCAGCATTTAGGCTTGCACTGCATACTAGTACAAAGAGCATTTGGCCAGTATAACTAACCAGATATCCATTTTTTGCTTCATTTAAAAATATATATTTTTTAAACAATTGAACAAACTCAACATTGACAGTTTAAAATACTAGAACTTCCTGGGGCCCAAGCAGGAGGGGCAGATGAAAAACGTAATACACTTGTTTTTGAAGGTGCTCTCTCTCATTTCATCCTGACACTGCAGCACTGAAATCAGCAGGCATTTTCCCATTGACTCCTGCTGGATCAGGATTGATCCCTTGATAAATTAAGTAGATGTACTTAAGTCTATTGGCTTAAATGAATTCCCAGCTACGATCCGTGAAGCAGGAGGTTTCATATCATCTAGGGTCCTTCCAACATGATCAGAGTTTTCTGTGAGCTGTTCAATATCTGAGACCAAACTGTGCTTTTAAAGCTTGGGTCTGTGTTACAGCTAGCATGGAGCACACACGCCCTCAGTGAGCTCTGAGAGGTATTTTGTCTTAAAGAGGCACAGTGCCCCTGGAACACCTCAGAACTCAGTGTCTGTGTCCATACTGCATCTTCTCCCAGGGAGGCTGCCGCATGTTTTCATCAGGTGTTGGGCCAACCCTCCTGGACAGTGGGGAGGCCCTGCTTCTTCTCTTCCTCTCCCTCTTTGGGGTGACTTTTGCCCCAGCAGAAGAACTCTCAAGCTCCACTATCTTGCCCCCAAGCGGGACATGGAACCAGGGAAGAATCCTTGCGTCTTCCCCAAATACGTTTGCATAAGGACCAGGAAAATCTGGCCTGTAGAGCCCTGTTGAGCCTGCTGCTCAGCCCAGGCACGGAGAAGTCTTGGCTGCTGCAAAAAGACTTTCAAAGGCCAGATTTGCCCACATATGAAAAGCATATTTCATAAATTACATCCAGTTGTTCTCATAGGGTATGTGAACGTTCCCTAGTTTGAGATAATGGATTTTTTTTTGTCCCAGACAAACCAGGCTTTGGTTTATTGTTAAATATCCATACGTTTCATTTCTGTATCCTACCAAAAATACTTGCCACTTTCTCAAAACTCAGTTGCTCAGACAGATGTCCCAGTGGTTGTTTCTGCGCTCACCAGATTGTCCAGACAACCTGAGAATTGTTGCATTAAAGAGCTCTCCCTTGCTGAGGTAGCATCTTCCAGTGATAGGTACATCAACTACACATCACCTTTGTCTTCCAGAGTAAACAACAAGGTTTGCCGCCAGGCAGCTATGGGCCAAATCCTTCTCTTCTTGTGGTAGGTAGAACCCCACCCTTTTGGACAGTGGAAAAATCCACTTTGTGTGCCTGTCTCGTGGGAGGGGAGCATTTGGGTCTGAACTCAGCAAGTTGTTGGCTTGGCCGGAATTAGAGAAGGCTGTCTGGCTCAGGAGAAAGACTCCAAAGAGCTAAAGAGCATTAAGACTAGTTCAGGTTTGATTTTGTTCTCTGTAAATCAAAGGCACCTGTTGTTATTCATTATACTTCTAAGGTTTGTTACTAATAGTTTTTATATTACTGCATGCTTTCTGCAGAGAAAGAAGTGGCATAAGAAGGGCCGTGAACAAGGCACAAACACAGAGAATTGATTTTGCTTGGTAAAAAAGGTTTATATTTTTCTTTTGTACCGGGATACCTGTTAGGTAGTTGTTTACTATAATTATTCACTCATTTGTGTGTGCATGCATGTGCAGGCCCACTGAATGCTCTGTAACAATATAGGACATCTAATAATAACCAGCCCTTGCCCCTCAAGCAGCAAGCAGACTGTTTCCCACATTCAAAACCCCACATGGTGCTGCAGGTCATTCTGTAAAGTGGAACATTTATGTATTGACAGATGTTTTATTATCCATTGTGTATGGTTTCATGAAAAGATTAAGCAAGTGGAATGTGTTACGAGCAATGTGGACCAAATTCTGGATTCAGGCTGTGAGTATGCCTGAATAGAAGTATCCAAGAAGGGAATAGTAAAGCATATTTTGTGCTCAAATGATGGATCCCCCCAAAACCACTGAGTTTTCATTAAACAGATTTGCCAAACACTGAACCATAAAGCCACATTCAAAACAACAGTGACATTGCACAAATCTACACATTTTTCCATATACCACCCAGTCTACCTGCAGAGCACCTGGGCATCCATTCTTATTATGACTCACTGTCCTGTTATAATATTTTTATTATTTACCATTTGTATGACAGTAGCACCTATAGGCCAGAATCAGGATTGGGCCTCATTTGTGTTGGGTGCTGTCCTAAAGACCATCTCATTGAAGACAAGAAGCAACAACTCTAAGGGGCTCTGAATAATGTGTGTGTGAGCAGCCTAGAGGAGACAGCGAGGATGCTTCTTGGCTGACCAAAAGAAAGGAGCAAAGAATGTTGATGTTGCATTAATTTGTGACTTTCTGCAGTTTCTTTACAATAAACACAAAGATCTGACCTAATATCTGTAATTTTTGGCAACAAATTTAAAAATAAAATTTAAAATAACTATGAGCAATTTACTGCATTTACTGGAATCGATAGCATGTCTTTGCATATATAATTCCAGGGCTTACATTTGTACAATCTTTTCTTTATGTGCTGTTACACATGGGAACCTGGAGGAGAGCGAGAGAGGGAAAAAAGGCATCTTAAAAGAACCAACTTCTGCTATCCATGGTTTTGTGGTTTCCTCATTTCTGGTTCCTTGATCTGACTTTGATGCATTCCTGCTCAGCTGTGAACTCAAGTGACAAGAGAAGGAAGTTATTTCATCCAAGCACAGTGGGCTGCTTTGAAGGACTGTGCTGCTGGGCTCAGAGAAGAAAAAGAGCAATCTTGCTTACCAAGAGTGATCATGCAGGCCTGGTTCACTGCAAAGCACAAGCAGGAGAACCAAACTAAAGGGATAATTACAATCGTAAACAGTGCCACAGACAATATTGTTTTAAGGTTGACTTTTGTACAGGAAAATTCATGGTACTTAATCTTTTCATGTCAGAGGGTAACCCCTATAGAGATAGGGAGTTTCCAACTTGACTTCTATAGCTTCTTACAGCTGCACGGCCTTTGCAGTTTACACTGCCTGTTCAGATATTAACAGTATCTCAGATATGCTCAGTATGGAAGATTATATTCCAAGATACAAAAGAATATTAGATTTTGGGCGAGAAAAAGAAAAGTTCCACATAGTTTATCTTGACTCCAATCCCATTTTTCCATTATTCATTGTAATTTTACCCTCCCCAGAAATACACATGTTCTTTTGAATCCCTTGCTATCAGTTCTGTGTCCCAGGTGCAAATCCTGGTCCCAGAGGACCCTGAGAACAATGTTTACGCAGTTCATACATACAACGATATTTTTTCCAAGCTCCCATCTTGCAAATTTCACCTGGGATCTAAAAGTCATGCTGCTTATGATTACCAATAACCCTGACCCAATGGAGGTGTATTATACAGTAGATGAAATTGACATCTGCAGTTCTTTAGTGTATATACATTAGTAAAGATTTGGCATTTGGAACTTGCTTAACATTTCTGTGGATGCACTAATCAATAAAAAATCTCCCACAGCTGTCTTGACTCTGCAGTACTAAGAGCAGTAAAAAAATTGTAGATTGGGAACATTTTTTTCCTATTCTTTCTAGGTTGTTATACTACACCCGTGACAATCGCTACTGTCTCAGAACAGTTGAGGCAGAAGGGCCCCTAAATGCACACAGGGAATAGATTTGAGGGATAAGGCGGCACCATTTTTCGTGTAATTTTTTTCTGATCATAAAGCACCTGTGTGAGAGTCACTTCACGCACATAAAGGACCCTATTTTCAGCTGGTGGAACTCTGCTGATTTACACCAGTTTAGGATCCGGCCCAAAACGTGAATAATTGGACTCTAAGTAGTTGAAGTGAACAAAAGGTGGTGTCTGGATTCAGAGTGTTAGCCGTGTTAGCCTGTACCAGCAAAAAGAACAAGGAGTACTTGTGGCACCTTAGAGACTAACAAATTTATTTGGGCATACGTTTTGTGGGCTAAAACCCACTTCATCGGATGCATGCAGTGGAAAATACAGTAGGAAGATATATATATACACACACAGAGAACATGAAAAAATGGGTGTTGCAATACCAACTCTAACGAGACTAATCAGTTAGGATGGGCTGTTATCAGCAGGAGAAAAAAAACTTTTGTAGTGATAATCAGGATGGCCCATTTCAAACAGTTGACAAGAAGGTGCGAGTAACAGCAGGGGAAAAATTAGCATGGGGAAATAGTTTTTAGTTTGTGTAATGACTCATCCACTCCCAGTCTTTATTCAAGCCTAATTTAACGGTGTCCAGTTTGCAAATTAATTCCAATTCAGCAGTTTCTCACTGGAGTCTGTTTTTGAAGTTTTTTTTGTTGTAATATTGCGACTTTTAGATCTGTAATGGAGTGTCCAGGGAGGTTGTGTTCTCTGCCTGGTTTTTTAATGTTATAATTCTTGATGTCTGATTTGTGTCCATTTATTCTTTTGCGTAGAGACTGCCCGGTTTGGCCAATGAGGGGCATTGCTGGCACATGACAGCATATATCACATTGGTAGATGTACAGGTGAATGAGCTCTTGATGGTGTGGCTGATGTGATTAGGTCCTATGGTGGTCTCCCTTGAATAGATATGTGGACAGAGTTGGCAACTGGCTTTGTCGCAAGGATAGGTTCCTCGGTTAGTGGTTTTCTTGTGTGGTGTGTGGTTGCTGGTGAGTATTTGCTTCAGGTTGGGGGGCTGTCTGTAAGTGAGGACTGGCCTGTTTCCCAAGATCTGTGAGAGTGAGGGATCGTCCTTCAGGATAGGTTGTAGATCCTTGATGATGAGCTGGAGAGGTTTTAGTTGGGGGCTGAAAGTGACAGTTAGTGGCGTTCTGTTACTTTCTTTGTTGGGCCTGTCCTGTAGTAGGTGACTTCTGGGTACTCTTCTGGCTCTGTCAGTCTGTTTCTTCACTTCAGTAGGTGGGTACTGTAGTTTTAAGAACACTTGATAGAGATCTTGTAGGTGTTTGTCTCTGTCTGAGGGATTGGAGCAATTCGGTTGTATCTTAGAGCTTGGCTGTAGACAATGGATCAGGTGATGTAGTTTGGATGAAAACTGGAGGCATGTAGGTAAGTATAGTGGTCAGCAGGTTTCCGGTATAGGGTGGTGTTTATGTGACCATCACTTATTAGCACTGTAGTGTCCAGGAAGTGGATCTCTTCTGTGGACTGGTCCAGGCTGAGATTGATGGTGGAAATGGAAATTGTTGAAATCATGGTGGAATTCCTCAAGGTCTTCTTTTCCATGGGTCTAGATGATGAAGATGTCATCAATGTAGTGCAAGTAAAGTAGGGGCATTAGGGGATGAGAACTGAGGAAGCGTTGTGAAATTAGTGAAAGGTGGTGTGAAATTTGCTCCATCCCTCCCAGGATACTGCTCAAGCCTGAGAGTTGGCTGCAGCCCCATGTGATAGGCCCACTCTGTGTTGGCTGGGTCAATGACCCACTCCAGGAGAACAAAGGACACACAACCCTGTTTCCCTGGTAGCACCTGCAGCTGTGTAGCAAGGCCTTCCACACTAGGGGCAAATCGCACCATTTAATAGATGCCACGTATTAATGTGATCTAAGAAAGAATATATCATTTATATCTTGAACAAATCCTATCAGTTTAGGGACACCACTAACTATAAACGCTAATTTACGCTGTTGCATGTATAGCAACTTTCATTCAAGGATCTCACATCTGTCTATGTGCTTGTACCACACATTATCGTACACTCTGAGTGCAGACCACTTATAAATTCTGCATGTGAGGCTCACTCATTATTTCAAAGTGCTTCACAAAGCTTCCCCGTTAAGTTGGTAAGTATTGTTTCCCCCATTTTACAGGGCGTAATTTGAAGCATCAGGAAGCTGTGACCCAGTTTACTCTAAAATAAGTGATTTAAGTGACTCAAATATATAGCAGCTGCAAATGGCCCCCAGGGTTGGAAGCCACCAATTTGGGGGTGTGAGGCGGTCACAGAAGGCCATGCCCTCTGTTTTGGCTATGTCCACTTTTCCCTGCTTTGCCAGCAGTGGGGAGGGAGAGTAATGTAAGAGGCTCTGCGCCAGCAAAGGATCCCCTTGCACATGGATTAACCTGGATTTGCAGCTGCAGCACTGACTGTCTGGCTCAAAGCAGCTGCACTGAACGTGGCCTAAAGTTCACAACATAATGCTGGAGGGAATTGCATGTTCTAGGGAATCACCTTCACATCTTCTAGGATTGTTTCAAACTGAAAAGCTTCTGATCTGATGCAGGGAAAAACTAATAGAAGTTATTTCAGGGACAGATTTTGCCCTCCCTCTCACCTCCCCCCATGCCCGAAAAGAGAAAAAATTCTGGTAACAGCGGTAAAGGAAGGATCCTGATTTAGTGAAATTAACAAAGAACTTGTTTAGAAATCTTGTGACTGGCTAAAGTGGTGTAAAATGATTGGAAAACCCCCACGAATTAATATTGGTATAATAAGAATAACCTCTACTGTCTCAACTCTGTACCATTCCCTTTTCTCGAACGTCTGACACCCCCTCCTTTTACACTGTTGTAAAAAAATTACTGTGGTTGTACCCTCAACAACTGTTGTCGTCACTGAAGATTTAGTTTGAAATTCTGTGTTGCATCTCTAAGACGTGCAGCCCTCGGGAGTGGTGGTGATAAGGTGACTTTAACTCACATTTGCACCCTCCCAATCCTGGGCTACTCAGGATGTTGAAGAGGTCCCTGGCATAACTTAGACAGTGTTTGTCATGTTCTTCTGTGCCAGATGTGGACTGGCTGCAGAGCTTGCTTATGCATACCAGATGTGTTCATCATGAGACCCTTTAATGCTCTGCCAGGTATGGCTGAGGTTTGTGTAAATATGGTGTTTTGTCCACAGTGCCAGATAGCGACTGAACAGTATAATACAATTTAGCTTTCCATTCCATCTCCCCCTTTAAGTTCTACATTCTTAACCTTTACAATACTTACACAATCATGCTGTCTTGAGGTTCAATACATATCAGTCTGTTAAGCATCTCTGAATCATACTGGTTTTCTAATTATACAACCTGAATGCATAACAACTTGGTCATCAGGCTGTCCTTTAGTTGTAACAACTGGCTATGGCCAGTTTGGAATCCTTGAGTCTTCTTCTTGTTCTGCATCTGCCGAGTTTGCTCTGTTGATTGTTCTTTCTGAGGAACAAGTTGTAGATATCGATGGTTTCTGTTGAAATGTTTACTGTTGGTCGTGATCACATTCATATTCAGATCATTCTGGTTGCTGATTTATTTTTCTTTACCACAATTTCTTTACCTGGCAGTTCTCTGAGTGACATCTGTTCACAAGCTCTTTTAGCCCTTTTACCTGATTTGACTAATCGCTTCAAGTCTGGCCTCTTTGGAAATAGGTTATTTTCCAAAGCTGGAACAGTAGTTCTGAGTTGTCTTCCCATAAGGAGTTGTGCTGAACTATACCCAGATGCTGCTATTGGTGTTGATCTGTAACTCAGAAGAGCAAGGAATGAATCTTTCTGCTGTAGGATTTTCTTGGCTATCTGAACAGCCCTCTCAGCCTCTCCATTTGCTTGTGGATAATGTGGACTGTTAGTAATATGATCAAAGTCACATTTCATTCAGAATGATTTAAATTCTGCGGCAGTGTTGTTCTGGAATACTGAAGTGAGCAAAAGTACATTTCAGTTTCTGAATAACACTGCAATACGTTATGTATTTTCAAGTACAATTTCTATATACATGGAAAAATAGTCCAGGACGATCAGGTAATGATGTCCTGTGAATCTGCATAAATCTGCAGCTAGTCTCTTCCAAGGTCCCTCTGGTTGGGATATTTGTACACTATATGGTTAGTGTTGTCTCTTAAGTTGATTTGTATTAAATCTCCTTTCTAAAGTCCAGTATCATCAAATCCTCCATTGAGTTCTTCCTCCCTTCTCACTACCCCCATCGTGGCTGCCAAACTGCAGCTGAGAGGGTTGTTGGTCTTTAATCCTTTGGTCACATACCTCCAGGGCTAGTCAGAGATGTGGCAGGTGACTTTAGCTCTGGAAGTGGTTGAATGTGATTGTAAATTCCTTTTGAGATGACTGTGACATCAGCTTCTGAGTCAATTTTAAAGTCAATAATAGTCTTGTCATGAATATTCAGTTTCACTCTCCAGGCAGGGTCTATTTCACCACAAGTGATAGATCCCAGAAACAATGGCTCTTGATTTTCTGTAATATGAGTCAACTCCTTGACTTTTTTTGGTTTGGCATACAGCCGCAAAATGTCCATATTCCATGCATGTATTACACTATCTGCCTCTGACTGGACATGCATCATCTCTTAGGATATGACTTTTTCCACACCTTGTGGATGATGTAGGCTGGAATTTGTCCCTCTTAGCCCCCTGGAAGTTCTCTCTCCTTGCATCAGGGGTTTTATGATAATGACTTTTAACACTCAAGTGTCTGTTCATCATTTCTCCACTTGTTTCAGGTTTTTCAAGCTTGTCAAGTTGTTATAGGTTTTGCTATCTCATCAGCTCAGATTGCTTTGCTCTCTGTGTAGCTGTGGCTAGGGTCAAATCCCTCTTCAATTTTAGCTGCTGTGAAAGGTTTTTATCTGTTAACCCAATAACCAGCTTGTCTCTAATATCTTCATATTTTGCATTCCCCAAATCAATTTCAGCCAATGTATGCAGAGCTCTTATAAGACATTCAGCATTTTCTCGTGGCTCTAGAATTCGCTGGTGAAAACATGCTTTTTAATAAATCACACTTCTCTGAGGTACAAAGTATGCAACAAGCATAACCAGAACCCTTTCATGATCATCTCTGTGATGGTCTTCAGTAAAATCAAAGGAGCTCTGCCTGCTTCCCCATAGCATAAATTAAAGAAGATACCTGTATATCAACAGTTTCCTTGTGGAGCTTGGCAACAATCTTGAAAAATACTGCTTGCAAAATATTGTTTCCTCTCTGTCCATTCCAAAGGTTTCGGCAAAGCTGAAGTTCTCTGAGGCATTGAAGAGTGGCGTGTTGAGATCCTGCAATCCTTGGTGCTTTGTTTCTTCTGTTTCTTTTTGTAGTTTACTCCTGACACCACATCATGGTCCTGTACCAGATATGGACTAGCTACAGAGGTTTATACGCATGAGATGTGTTCATCATAAGGTCCTTTAAAACTCTGGCAGGTATGGCTGAGGTTCGTTTCAATACCATATTTTATGCATAATATTCACCTAGTGGTTGAACAGACATTCGTGGCCTGTCTAAGGGTACGTCTACATGACAATCAGGTGTCACTGCAGCACATATAGACATACTAGACTCGCTTTGATCTAGCTAGCTAGAATACAGATAGGTGTTAAGTTGCAGTAGCACAGACTAGCCACTTGAGTACATCCCCAGGGTCCCATGCGAGGTTGTACCACCACTGCTGTGATGGCATTCACTGCTATTATTTGAGTTAGCTAGATCCAAGCTGGCTGAATGTATAGTTGCCAGGGTGGCTCGTTTTTAGCTACCCTGACCAGTTTTTGTACTGCCCTGCCCGTTGCTGGCAAATATGTGCTGAACGCTGTTTTTTCCCCACTGGATAGTAAAGCGTAGTTAAGCTCCCTGCTCTGGAAGGAGTGATGGAGGCTCAGTAACCAGAAGTGGAAGAGGTAGAGGTCTCGGGGAGGGGTCTTCTTGAGTTCAGGTTGGCTGACAGGCACTGGGCAACCTTGCTTGGGGAGGCACCAGTGCTTGATGCACCAGACAGGGGCACCATATTTGGAGGCATGGGATTTTTGGGAAGCAGCAGCGCAGAGAAGTCTCCTGGCTGCAAACAGTCTTCCATTGGGCTCAGCAGGTAAGAGGCAGAGGTGGCTGGCTGGTACCCTCTCCTGGTGTGCTTGGGGAAGGGGTGAGAGTTGCAGATGCCCCTGCCTCCCCACCTCCTGCAGGCACCCAACACTTATTCCCTGCATTTCCCAGACACCCAGCACCCCCTGCCTTCTGCACAATCCACCTGCCTCTCATAGGCACACACTATCCTCGAACCCCACACACCCAGCACCCATCAGCTCTCCTCAGGCATTGATCACCCACAGCCCTTTACAGAGCTCCTGGCACCGCCCCCTTAGCACCCATAATTCCCTGGCTGGGCCTCTTGCATTAGATGCCTCAGCCTTTGCATTAGATGCAACCTCAAGTACTCATTGCTGGAATTCTGTGACATCGCCACTAAAAATAAGAATTTGCTGGCACCAGCAGAATCAAATACAAATTCAAAAAGACTTAAGAGGTGGTATGATGTGCAAAGTTTGCAAACATTTACCTTAGGACAAGGTAAGAAAAGTGACAAAATAATATAAAAATACACAGTTTCTTTCTTATTTTTGTGTAAAACGGATCTCTAAAACATATTAGTAATAATTAGCTATAGTTGATGCTGGGATTCTTTCAGTTGGTGGGGAGTGGTGGGAGTGGCCAGTGGCTAGTTTTTCTGACTCTTGAAGGTGGTAATCCTAAACTGCTCAGGTATGTCTATTTGTGCTGCAGACACATCTCTGATTGCAGTGTAGACATACCCTAAGTTATGGCAGCCTCCTTAATCTGACCTATGGGCTGCAGCCCTGCCTGCAATCTCTTGCACTGCTCTGTCCTGTACCCTGTACTTACAATCACCCCCTACCATGCTTCTCTTGCCCCCAGCCCTGCCCCTGACATGCCCCCTTCACCAGGGCTTGTGCAAGCGTCCTTGGAAAGCGCCTTATGGCTGTCATTTGCAGTTTCTGCCCCAGGGGATTTGTGGGTTTCTTTACTTTGCTGGGGTCCTTTTACATGGCAGAAAGGGGCTGGAACAGGGTTGAGGCTCTCCCTTTTCATAACTAAAAAAGAACCTAAGCTCAAAAATGTGCAAAGTTGAAAAAGAATAGTGTATTGACACAAATAAAATACTTCTCTTAAAATACACTGAAACCTGACGTTTTTATGCTGCACATTCTTTCTCCAAGGAGGATGTAAAACAAACAGAGCTCCAGTTAATCCAGCATCCCCAGAGTGAATTCATTTGATAGGTTTTCCCACCCTTTTCTTTCAGTATTACAATACTTAGTACTCCTAGCTGCGTGCTTTAGAGAAATCTACTGTTGGTGAACACAAGAGAAATTCCCCGATTAGCTCTTACCTTGTCAAGACAAGATACTGAACAGCATTTATCTACCCTTGGCTGAAAGTAACGTGCATTTTTAATAAATAATTCCCCACAAACCATTTTAATTAAAAACAAAAGAAAAACAGAAAAAGTGAATAGGAGACAAATTCCAAAAGGGACGCAGCATGTGTCTGTGGCTTGGCAATGGAGACTACTAAAAATGTATTTTGTAATTTTCTACATTGAATATGGGAGAAAGGCCAGAGTGAAACTGTACTCCGATCTTGGTCGATCAAGTTAGGGGAAGGGAGAATGAAGCCTTTGGGTCAGATCCTCAGCTGATGGAGCTACACTGATTTACACCAGCTGAGGACATAGCTCTCTGTTTACTTTTTAGCTTTGTGGGTTCTGTATCAATTTAATTACTCCGCTCTGTATTGTTGGATGGGGATGGAAGGGCATTGTGTTTTTCTCTCCTTGTATAGTATTTAATTAACCATGCTGCCTTTTCCAATGAGTGAAGTTTAGGCTCTCAAATCCAGAGCGGTGGGATGGGCTCGAAAGTCTGTCCACCTGGGTTGGGAGGCTCATTCCTAGCTGCAGCATAGATATAGCCTGAGAGGCCCCCAAGTTTGGGGCCCCTTTGGACTGTGCACTGTACATTCACAAAGAGCTTACAATCTAAATCGATGAGACAGACAAAGGGTTAGGAGAAAAGAAATAATGGCAGGATATTATTTCCTATACTTAGACTAGGAAGTAATGGAGTTGTGTGAGGGGCTATACAAATCCCACACTGGCCACGAAAGGGTTAACAAGCTGCTATGGGCTCTATTACCGCCAACCCTCTACCTCTGTAGTAGGTGTCAGGCTTGGAGGAAAGGGTTAAAAGGGGGAGAGCTCAGCTTGGTTGGGGCTGACTCAACACTTCATGAGAGAAGGCTGGCTAGCTAGGCCCTGACCAGAGACTCCTGCCTGCCAGAGCTTCCCTGAGGGAAGAGAGGCTTAACCCAGGCCTGTGGTTTGACTTGCCTATTGTTGCCTATTGTTACTTAGTCAGATTACAGCAGGTGCTGCCCTGCCTGAAGGGGGAGACAGCCAAGAAAACCCCTTTTGTCCATTTAGCACCTGACTGGGAACATAGGAGTGGGTTGTTGCGAGCCCAGGAGTGCCTGTCACATGATCTCAGATACATGGTATGGTAAGTATTAGTAAATAGGATTATTCTATACATAACATATATATATATATATATGCTCATGCAGAGATCCTATCAGAGAAGACATAATGGGGTGATATGCAGGAGAGAAAGTGGGCCGGTACGGGCTGGTATGGCGAACCAGTAAGAAGCCGGTACCAGCCCGTACGCAGCTGATGTTAAAGTGCTGCCGCGGCAACGCTTTAATTTCACTACCCCTTTTTCCCCCCCATCGGCGGGGACCCTACCGGCAGGGCCTACCAACAGGGGGGAGGAAAAGGGGCAGCTTCCCCAGGGCTGGCGACTTAAAAGGGCCCAGGGCTCCCAGCCACCGGAGCCCCGGGCCCTTTGAAATTGCTGCCGGCGCCTGGGTGATGCGGGCAAGGCCAAGTGCGGATGGTTTGGCTGGGGGAGGCTGACCGCCAGCCCCACCCCTTTCGCCCAAGGCCCTGCCCCTTTCACCTAAGGCCCCGCCCCTTCCGGCAAGAATTTAATATTATTTTCACCCCTGATGATATGGTATGAAGATTTTATTAGCATGCGTTGGGATGATGACACTACTCACAAATAGCAAGGCCATGAACAATGCAGGTCAACCTAAATGCGGGCCAATAAATCCTTCCTACCTCCACATACCATGATCTATTGCATCTACACTTACGTATTCTCTATAGAGAGTTAAATATACATTGTAATGTGTCTGTATCGAAAAGGAGTATTTATATACTGACTAATGTCTGTGTTGAGTGTTTTTAATTTTCTGTACGAGGTAGTGCCTGTTTCTTCTTAACACTGTAACTTCTTATCACACACCTGCAGTCGTGCCACCTTGAATTATTATCTCATCAGCTCTTGCAAGCTAAGAAGTGTCAGTTCTGGTCAATACTTGGATAAGAGACCTTTAAGGAAAATCCAGGATGCTTTAGGAAATGGTTCAGAAGGAGAATTCTCCTCTGTATGTTGGCACTGAATCAATGTCCCCAAATGATGTTGGAGGTGCTCAACTAAGTACAGTATTCTTCACTTCCCCTATGCTGCCGCACCTTGTTATTGTGCTGCCAAACAGCTTCCACATTCCACCCCTGAAGTGGCCACATCTCCATAGCATGTGAAAGGATTCATGCACCCGTGTAGTTTGTAAAGCAATTTGATGAAAGGTGCTACATAAACCAAGACATCTGGCCATGCTGATGCTGGGATTTACTGGATCTGCAACCTGCAACTCAGTGGGGTGTGGGCAAACGTGGTCTAAATTAGTGGCTCTCAACCTTTCCAGACTACTGTGCCCCTTTCAGGAGTCTGATTGTCTTGTGTAGCCCAAGTTTCATCTCACTTAACAACTACTTGCTTACAAAATCAGACATAAAAATACAAAAGTATCACAGCACACTGAAAAATTGCTTACTTTCTCATTTTTAACATGTAATTATAAAATAAATCAATTGGAATATAAATACTGTACTTACATTTCAGCGTAAAGTATATACAGCAGTATAAACAAGTCATTGTCTGTATGAAATTTTAGTTTGTACTGACTTCGCTAGTGTTTATGTAGCCTGTTGTAAAATTCAGCAAATATCTAGATGAACTGATGAAGCCCTTGGAAGACCTCTCTGTACCCCGATTGAAAAACACTGGTCTAAATCACCTTTATGCATTCTTGATCCTGGCCTTTCTCAGCACTAGGTCAGTCACCAAGCACAATTTAGGGTAGCTTTTCTGGCAGCTGGGGACAGGGAGAATCCAGTCTAGCCACATACTCTTTTCTTTGGCTACAGCCCTTCTTCCAGGGGCAGGAGAAGGGCCATCATAGAGCCACCAGGCTTGCTGTATACCACCCAAAGATCCTCTTACTCCAGGGGAATATTGATGGGGCCAGTTAAGCCAGTTTTCCAGCTGCTGAGTGCTGTGAGAACATAGGAAAGACCATGGTCATTTTGATTTTGTCTTAGGGTCTTAGCCAATCACAGTATTGCTATGACTTTAGTGAGGCATTTTATGGCTTCAGTTTATTAATTTGTCTGTTCAGAGTCAACTGGTGTAACATCTACTATTCTGAACAAATAAGGCAAAATGGCAAAATCCTATCACACTATGTGGACAGCTGCGTCTATTGTATTCCCTATGGCAACTGTGATACATTTCTATTGGGAAAACCAGAAACCCACCACCTATCAGGACACACAGCATTAGATAGGAATCAAAGGAGGGGCAGCAAGCTCCCAGCTAAGCATAAATGTTACCACATAACATTAGTACGAAATGAACTCAGAGGCTGTCAAATCCACAGCCAAAGAAAAATAGGAAATTCAAAAGTCAAATGAAAGAGATGCTTTATACTTGCATGAAAATAGAAGGCTCACCAAATGAATAACTTTCACTCCTGTATAATGTCTCACTGCAATGAAAAAAACTGAGCTGGTCTACGAGGGAAAAATTACACTGAATAAATGAAAAAGAAGTGAAACACTTTCCCCAGCTGAATTGACAGAAATGAGTCTTAAGGCGACAGACAAAACCATATCTATTAGTGGGAACACAATATCTAATCACAATTAATTTTCCTCCCCTTGCTCAGTGAGAATCCTTTGCTATACTGAAAAGACAACCACACAATAGCCCCACACTTTGGATCAAAACACAATGTGGGAGAATTCTAGAGTAATATATACATATACTAGAAATGGGCCTGAGCCACAAAATTTGGATGCAGATTTGAATGTGCCACAAATTTGGGGTTGCTTGTGTGTGGGGTTTTGGATTAGGCCCATGTCTAATACATACATGAATGTATATATTCACCCATGTTTTTTTTGTTTTTTCTTTCTGTTCAAACCAATTGCGAAGTAGGTCCATTCACTATCAGTTTTGAGATTTGCTACATATGCTATGTCAAAATATGGATGTAAGTGTTTAGAAGTACTTCACATTAATACATTTCTTTGCAGCAAACAGTAACTTTACAGTTTCAGGTATCATGTTCATTCATAAATCTTTTGTCTTTATATATAAAGCTGGGTAGGCAGTCTGATTACTGATCAAACATCTACACTTCTGTAATAAGGGAATGAAATTTCCCTTTATTACTGTTTTATCTTTCTGTTTAGAAAGGAAATTGTTTTCCTAAACATTCTGAACATTTTGCAATATGCAGTATCTCACTATGCTTATATAATTCCTCACCCTGGCAATAAATGAGGATGTTCGTTGCCAGAACCTCTAAAGCCTTGACAAGTTAGCAGTGTTTAATTTGTAATGAAAGAGGTGCCGGGGCTCAAGCAATATTTTTACATTCATAACAGATGCGACAAGCTCAGACATGCCCAGGCTATGAACTGCCAAGTCTGGAGTTGCCAGGGCTTAGCCTTGCAAGCCCTGGCAGAGATTAAGCACTGCAAGTTAGCCTATGACTTTAAATTCAGGTTTACGTAAGGAATTCAGAATTATACAAGCTTGGAGTGGTTTTTATTAATACTAAACATATCTGAATTTCTCTGTCTTTGCACCCGAGCAGGATTTCACTTTTTCTTATATAACATTAGTCACAGTTTTAATTTTTCCTCAAAATGGATCTCTTTAATGTCTGCTATTTACTATCCTTGTCAGAGACATTGAGCACAAGATACACCGTATCTACAAGATGCAGAAACTACTTTCTTTTTGGACTCATGCAATAGGTAACCAGATGGTTTTAAGAAAGGATCTATATTCTGTGCTTTACCTATTCATGTGTAGGATTTTGATTTCATTTGAAAGGAAAGGCATAAACCCCAGGTCTGAAAACTAATGGAATTTCTGCATTTACCTGCTGATCCATAGCCTTTAGGTTAGATTGTATGTCAGCCAGCAGCCAGCTTGTTGAATGAAGCAATACTTTAAAACTAAAATGAAAAGATTTCTGTTATATGCAGACCAACACTAGATATGGAGGCAGATTTCTGGTGGATTATTATTAGAAATATTTTCCACTATGTCTGATAAGTGAGACTGAACAAGCCACAGGAAGTAGACCTAATTAGATAATGCTGACTTGCAGACCAAAAAGGAATACGGAAATGTGGTTTGCCTAAGTGCTATGCCCCCTCTTGGAAAGACTGAAGACTATTTAAAAGCCAAGTGGTTAGCATAGTGGTAAATGGTATTATATAGATACACCAACTCAGTCTCGTAGATTCAGAAAGTTTATGCTGTGTCTAAACTGGCAGCTGCCATTGTTTGTCTGCATTACACGGATTTTCAGAAGGGTTGATATTCTGCACTGATGTTATGCTCAAAGGCAGTGGAGCTCCAGAGACTGGGGATATAACAAGGCCTGAGAGGGCACCACACAGTCGCTGCACCAGATAAGCTGTTTGTACCTAAGTACATCTAAATATTTCTTGGTGTCTTCCATGGGAACTTGAGCTGTGTAAGGACTTCAGGACTAGCCCATGTTGCTAGGAGCTTGGGACCCAATCTTGTACGCTACTGTGGGTTTCTGTAAAGTACTGGGTGCTGAATTCTGTTCCCTCAAGTTCTTAAGCCATACCCATCACTGCTGACATCTATCTGAGCACCTATGGCACTCACAGGAGTTGAGGATGTTCAGTACCCTACAGGAGGCACTCGTCGCTGTCCACAATTGGGTGGTCCTCGGGGGAGGAGGGTATAAGAGAGGTGATTAGAATTAATTCAAAAGTAGCCAAACCAGGAAGATCCCTGAGTCATTTCTATCAGAGCTTAGATAAAATGAATCACTACACTGAATTGCTGTGTGTGTCAAATGTTTAACTTATTGCTTTTCATTATTTCATCTCTTCAGAATGGATGTAGACTGTAGATTAGATAAAATGAGGACATGGTAAAGAGAACCTTAATACTGCAAGAAAAATAGCTATATGCAGACTTCTATTATAGTCTAGGTATATTTTATGAATTACTACTGGAAAAACCTCTTGGCTGCAAGACCTTATTGGGGAGAAGATCAGATCTTAGCTTTGGACCTCAGAAATGTCTGCTTGGGGGCAAATGAACTGAGTTGTACAAAAATATCTGTAATGGAACACACTTGCTCTGTATTTATTTTCCCAGAAAACCACTGTAATGTCTGTAGTTTAATTTGGATTTCTTGTGAATATATACACACAAATCTGGACTAAGCCTATAGTCTAGGTCTTCCACTTCTTTAGCTATATATTTGGGGCACAAAATGAAGGATTTTTTTTTAAGGGGAAATCAATAGAACATTACAGTTGTCCAATGCTTTGTTTAACTCATTGTAATTCATATAATGTCTTTGTTGGCAAGTGGTTATCAGACAAATAGCATTAAGAGGCAAAGAAAAAGCTTCATAAAGGATGGTGCCGTTTTATAAAGCTAATTGTGATGCTATCTCCAATATTCCATGCAATTGAATTGTTAATTTTTAATCTGGTATCCCGTATAGCAGTGTAGCTATTCATGCTTACCTGGGGTTCTCTGCAGCAAGAGGATAAATTTTTGGCACAGTTAGCACTTTTGAATTCTACAGTTTGCCTGAAAAGATATTTAAAAGATATTTCGTAGTCTTGAGTGGTCTGCCTTATAACAAAGTGCCCACAAACCATTTTTTTAAATGCCTAAGTTTGTTAATATGCATAAAGGAATTTAAAACAAATCAAATAGAAATGAGTTATTGTAACTTTAATGTCCAGAAACAGCTCCGCATCCTTTGACAAGTGTACAATTGTGTATCAGGTATATGGGTCATGCCTTCTAAAGAGCTACTTACGTAAGGACTTTCATGACAACAAATCCAAACCGTGTCTAGCTTACTTTGAGAATTACTGAAGAGATAATGTCAGTGAAAGGAATATAACATGTAGAGGGGAAATTGGGGCATTTATTTTTGAAGTGAAAGACCATTCTCCTGTTAGAACAGAGTAATGTATTCACTTTGTTTCATTTGAAATGTCAAACCATTTAAACTAAATGAATCCATCACTATATTGGCTTACACTGACAGTGTACAGTCTAGATGATTAGACTGATAATTCTTGAATTTACTATTATCAAAAACAGGGATTCTAACTGCCTCAGAAAATGCACTGATTCTGTACGTCAATCAATGGCAGTCACGCCATAAAAACTTACATTTATAGAAAACTTTACTACTGTTCTAATCAGCTGTTAAGAACTGTATCAAGATTTTCTCCAAGGTCCCAGTTGTAACAGATTCTCCCCTGGGTTCCATACACCTCATACGAACAGGAAATAGCTCGATGTTGGCTATAATGGGAGGTATAGTTCTGTGCTCCTGTAGAGAAGCCATCAGTTCCTCCCTGGGATCACTATGTGCCTCTTGGTTGTTCGCTGCAGCACACCTTCCCTCAGTGTCTGCTCAATGAATTTTTGAAAGAAAAAGCTATGTTTCCTTGCCATGTCCTTCTTAGTACCTCTTTCTGTCAAATAAGCAATAGGGTATGTCTACACTACGGAATTAGGTCGAATTTATAGAAGTCGGTTTTGTAGAAATCGGTTTTATATATTTGAGTGTGTGTGTCCCCACACAAAATGCTCTAAGTGCATTAAGTGCATTAACTCGGCGGAGTGCTTCCACAGTACCGAGGCTAGAGTCGACTTCCGGAGCGTTGCACTGGGGGTGGCTATCCCACAGTTCCCGCAGTCTCCGCTGCCCATTGGAATTCTGGGTTGAGATCCCAATGCCTGATGGGGCTAAAACATTGTCGCGGGTGGTTCTGGGTACATATCGTCAGGCCCCCGTTCCCTCCCCTCCGTGAAAGCAAGGGCAGACAATCGTTTCGCGCCTTTTTTCCTGAGTTACCTGTGCAGACACCATACCATGGCAAGCATGGAGCCCGCTCAGGTAACCGTCACCCTATGTCTCCTGGGTGCTGGCAGACGTGGTACTGCATTGCTACACAGCAGCATCAACCCCTTGCCTTGTGGCAGCAGACGGTACAGTACGACTGGTAGCCATCATCGTCATGTCCGAGGTGCTTCTGGCCACGTTGGCCAGGAGCGCCTGGGCAGACATGGGCGCAGGGACTAAATTTGGAGTGACTTGACCAGGTCATTCTCTTTAGTCCTGCAGTCAGTCCTATTGAACCGTCTTATGGTGAGCAGGCAGGCGATACGGATTGCTGGCAGTCCTATTGCATCATCTTCTGCCGGGCAGCCATGAGATGTGGATGGCATGCAGTCCTTCTGCACCGTCTGCTGCCAGCCAAAGATGTAAAAGATAGATGGAGTGGATCAAAATAAGAAATAGACCAGATTTGTTTTGTACTCATTTGCTTCCCCTTCCTCCCCCGTCTAGGGGACTCATTCCTCTAGGTCACACTGCAGTCACTCACAGAGAAGGTGCAGTGACGTAAATCTAGCCATGTATCAATCAGAGGCCAGACTAACCTCCTTGTTCCAATAAGAACAATAACTTAGGTGAACCATTTCTTATTGGAACCCTCCGTGAAGTCCTGCCTGAAATACTCCTTGATGTAAAGCCACCCCCTTTGTTGATTTTAGCTCCCTGAAGCCAACCTGTAAGCCGTGTCGTCAGTTGCCCCTCCCTCCGTCAGAGCAATGGCAGACAATCGTTCCGGACCTTTTTTCTCTGCGGACGCCATACCAAGGCAAGCATGGAGGCCGCTCAGCTCACTTTGGCAATTAGGAGCACATTAAACACCACACGCATTATCCAGCAGTATATGCAGCACCAGAACGTGGCAGAGCGATACCGGGCGAGGAGACGACGTCAGTGCGGTCAGGTGAGTGATCAGGACATGGACACAGATTTCTCTGAAAGCATGGGCCCTGCCAATGCATGCATCATGGTGCTAATGGGGCAGGTTCATGCTGTGGAACGCTGATTCTGGGCTCGGGAAACAAGCACAGACTGGTGGGACCGCATAGTGTTGCAGGTCTGGGACGATTCCCAGTGGCTGCGAAACTTTCGCATGCATAAGGGCACTTTCATGGAACTTTGTGACTTGCTTTCCCCTGCCCTGAAGCGCATGAATACCAAGATGAGAGCAGCCCTCACAGTTGAGAAGCGAGTGGCGATAGCCCTGTGGAAGCTTGCAACGCCAGACAGCTACCGGTCAGTTGGGAATCAATTTGGAGTGGGCAAATCTACTGTGGGGGCTGCTGTGATGCAAGTAGCCCACGCAATCAAAGATCTGCTGATATCAAGGGTAGTGACCCTGGGAAATGTGCAGGTCATAGTGGATGGCTTTGCTGCAATGGGATTCCCTAACTGTGGTGGGGCCATAGACGGAACCCATATCCCTATCTTGGCACCGGAGCACCAAGCCGGCGAGTACATAAACCGCAAGGGGTACTTTTCAATAGTGCTGCAAGCTCTGGTGGATCACAAGGGACGTTTCACCAACATCAACGTGGGACGGCCGGGAAAGGTACATGACGCTCGCATTTTCAGGAGCTCTGGTCTGTTTCAAAAGCTGCAGGAAGGGACTTTATTCCCAGACCAGAAAATAACTGTTGGGGACGTTGAAATGCCTATATGTATCCTTGGGGACCCAGCCTACCCCTTAATGCCATGGCTCATGAAGCCGTACACACGCAGCCTGGACAGTAGTCAGGAGCTGTTCAACTACAGGCTGAGCAAGTGCAGAATGGTGGTAGAATGTGCATTTGGACATTTAAAGCGCGCTGGCGTAGTTTACTGATTCGCTTAGACCTCAGCGAAACCAATATTCCCACTGTTATTACTGCTTGCTGTGCGCTCCACAATATCTGTGAGAGTAAGGGTGAGACGTTTATGGCAGGGTGGGAGGTTGAGGCAAATCGCCTGGCTGCTGGTTACGTGCAGCCAGACACCAGGGCGGTTAGAAGAGCACAGGAGGGTGCGGCACGCATCAGAGAAGCTTTGAAAACCAGTTTCATGACTGGCCAGGCTACGGTGTGAAAGTTCTGTTTGTTTCTCCTTGATGAAACCCCCCGCCCCTTGGTTCACTCTACTTCCCTGTAAGCTAACCACCCTCCCCTCCTCCCTTCGATCATTGCTTGCAGAGGCAATAAAGTCATTGTTTCTTCACATTCATGCATTCTTTATTCATTCATCACACAAATAGGGGGATGACTACCAAGGTAGCCCAGGAGGGGTGGTGGAGGAGGGAAGGAAAATGCCACACAGCACTTTAGAAGTTTACAACTTTAAAATTTATTGAATGCCAGCCTTCTTTTTTTTGGGCAATCCTCTGTGGCGGAGTGGCTGGTTGGCCGGTGGCCCCCCCACCGTGTTCTTGGGCGTCTGGGTGTGGAGGCTATGGAACTTGGGCAGGCGGGCGGTTGGTTACACAGGGGCTGTAGTGGCAGTCTGTGCTCCAGCTGCCTTTGCTGCAGCTCAACCATACACTGGAGCATACTGGTTTGGTCCTCCAGCAGCCTCAGCATTGAATCCTGCCTCCTCTCATCACGCTGCTGCCACATTTGAGCTTCAGCCCTGTCTTCAGCCCGCCACTTACTCTCTTCAGCCCACCACTTCTCCTCCCGGTCATTTTGTGCTTTCCTGCACTCTGACATTATTTGCCTCCATGCATTCGTCTGTGCTCTGTCAGTGTGGGAGGACAGCATGAGCTCAGAGAACATTTCATCACGAGTGCGTTTTTTTTTCTTTCTAATCTTCACTAGCCTCTGGGAAGGAGAAGATCCTGTGATCATTGAAACACATGCAGCTGGTGGAGAAAAAAAAAGGGACAGCAGTATTTAAAAAGACACCTTTTATAAAACAGTGGCTACACTCTTTCAGGGTAAACCTTGCTGTTAACATTACATACATAGCACATGTGCTTTCGTTACAAGGTCGCATTTTGCCTCCCCCCACCGCATGGCTACCCCCTCAACCCTCCCCCCTCCCCGTGGCTAACAGCGGGGAACATTTCTGTTCAGCCACAGGCACACAGCCCAGCAGGAACGGGCTCCTCTGAGTGTCCCCTGAAGAAAAGCACCCTATTTCAACCAGGTGACCATGAATGATATCTCACTTTCCTGAGGATAACACAGAGAGATAAAGAACGGATGTTGTTTGAACGCCAGCAAACATACACTGCAATGCTTTGTTGTACAATGATTCCCGAGTACGTATTACTGGCCTGGAGTGGTAAAGTGTCCTACCATGGTGGATGGAATAAGGCTGCCCTCCCCAGAAACCTTTTGCAAAGACTTTGGGTGTACATCCAGGAGAGCCGCGAATGCCAGGGCAAAGTAATCCTTTCACATGCTTGCTTTTAAACCATGTATAGTATTTTAAAAGGTACACTCACCAGAGGTCCCTTCTCCGCCTGCCGGGTCCAGGAGGCAGCCTTGGGTGGGTTCGGGGGGTACTGGCTCCAGGTCCAGGGTGAGAAACAGTTCCTGGCTGTCGGGAAAACCGGTTTCTCCGCTTGCTTGCTGTGAGCTATCTACAACCTCATCATCATCATCATCATCTTCTTCGTCCCCCAAACCTGCTTCCGTGTTGCCTCCATCTCCGTTGAAGGAGTCAAACAACACGGCTGGGGTAGTGGTGGCTGAACCCCCTAAAATGGCATGCAGCTCATCATAGAAGCGGCATGTTTGAGGCTCTGACCCGGAGAGGCCATTCGCCTCTCTGGTTTTCTGGTAGGCTTGCCTCAGCTCCTTAAGTTTCACGCGGCACTGCTTTGGGTCCCTGTTATGGCCTCTGCCCTTCATGCCCTGGGAGATTTTGACAAAGGTTTTGGCATTTCGAAAACTGGAACGGAGTTCTGATAGCACGGATTCTTCTCCCCATACAGCGATCAGATCCTGTACCTCCCGTTCGGTCCATGCTGGAGCTCTTTTGCGATTCTGGGACTCCATCATGGTCACCTCTGCTGATGAGCTCTGCATGGTCACCTGCAGAGCTCATCAGCAGAGCCCGAATCTTCAAAAGACAGGTGAGTTAAACTACCTTTTAAATTAATCTCCCCCATCTGTTGCTTCCTGTTGGTGAGAGTAGGCAGTCAATGAAAGGGGAGCAGGAGCTAAGTCAATGACTGGTAGGGCTATCCTCCCAAAAAGATGGAGTTGGGGGAGGCAAGGAGAAGTGGAACTAGTTCAGATGCTAAGGGTGTTTGCCTCCTATGTACAGAAAATCTGAAGGGAGCTGATTTAGGGAGTAGTGGTGGTGTGGAGCTATTTGAGTGGAATGTGTCCCACTCAGTATTGCATAAGAGACCCACTGATGGTAACACTGAGAGCTAGCTTTGTGATCCCAGCAACGATCGTAAGTGTGGCTGGCTCATTAAAAATTATAAAGGTAGGCAGCAGAAATATTTTGTTTTTTATTTGATGGAGAAAGTTAATTTAGGGAAGTTACAATAGCAGGAAAGAAGGCGACTTCTAAGTTAATTGCATCAGACGTTCCTCCTGGAAGAGTGAATGATGGATTACTTCACAGCCCTTTGTTTTCAAATAAAAATTCAGACTCACACAAACTGTAATTTAATCTCCTTTTTCATATCAGAATACTTTGTCCTGATTTAAGACTTCACTTTCCCTAAAAATATTGATGTTCCATGTGGTGGGGCGGTGCCCCACCCACTGTTCCCTCTAAGCTGTGTGCGTGTGCGCACGCACACAGATCTTAAACCCCGCGCACATGGCGAAACACTGGATGCACTCCGGCTTTGGCGGTGCCTTTTATTTATTTATTTTTTTGCTTTGGCGGCGGCACAGAAGAAATTTTTGCGCACATGGCCTGTTAAAAATTAGAGGGAACATTGGCCCAACCCCCAGGCTAGATTGGGCTACAGCAGGCCAGAGCGGCTGCGCAAACAGGCAGCCAATCAGAGAGGGCCTGTGGGGAGCCAATCAGGGCTGAGCAAGAGGCAGCCAATCAGGGCCAGGCTAGGCCCTATATAAAGGCTACCCAGGTGAGAGGCAGGCAGTTGCTCCCAGACTTTCAAAGGGGGAAGGTCTGTCTCCTGAGTGAGGAGACCAGCACCTGTGACAGCGCAGCGCAGCGGAGAAGAAGGGAACTCCAGTCTGGTACCTGCCAGGCTGCAGGCCCTGATAGAAGGGCCCACAAGGTGCAAAGGGGCTGAAGGGGAAGCAGCCCAGAGAGGAGAGGCCGACAAGGGGAGTGAAGGAGGGTAGGGAGGCTGCCACCAGAGGGTCCCTCTGCTGGGACCCAGAGTAGAGGGCCGGCCTGAGTCTCCCCTTTCCCCCTTGTATTATACCCGGCTGTTAGAAGTGGCCATAGCGGACTGCACCTGACCCCTGACAGAAGAGGTTAGACTTTGGGGGTGTGGTTGGCCATGGTGGCTGGGGTGAAGCAGAAGGACTGCTGTTAATCCCTGCCCCCCTGCAAGGGGGTGAGTGGACTAGGGGGGCACTGCCGGAGGGCAGTGTCCTGAAGAGGATGCTGCGAGAAGGGAGCAACTTGGGTTCAAATGGCAACAGAGGCCGAGAGATGGATGGGACACCAGCGGAGGGCGCTCCACATGGACTGAGCTAATTCCCGGGAGGTACCAACAGGGGGTGCTGCGGTGGTGAGCCTCAACCCTGCCACATTCCATAATACCAAATGCACTTTGCAGCTTGTGTGTATAGGCAGTGTTGGGGAGGACACTAGTCAATCTCCTTAGGCCAGTGTTCGATTTCACTGAACATGTTTAAACCTGTGGGTTTATAACACAATAGGGTAGTTAGTGTGTATGTGTGTGGTGGGTGCACATGCGCACGTGGGCAAGGGTGGGAAAAGGTTAGGAAATAGTATTAAAAGGGTTTCATATTGTTTTTCACTGTAAATACTGCCAATGCACTGCTTTGAAGAGCTATTAAATTAAAGCTTAAATACCAGGTTTTTTAAAAAAGGGAAAAATCTGTGCCTCAATTCCCCACCTATTAAGTGGGGCTAACAACTGATACTGGGGTGTCACTTTGGGAAATGCTGAATTTTTAAATGGCAACATTGTAGTATTGTCTTGCTTCAGTTTGGTAGCTAAACAGATTTAAGAAATTTACCAAGGAGAAGATGAGATGCAAATGGAGCAATTTTAAGAGAATCATTGTTTAAAACGATCACTCAACAAATTCCAGCAATTGTTGGGAGCCTCAAAAGTAACTGATACCAGCTAAATTTAGAGGTGGCTTTTTCAATCAAGATAGTAAGACTGATGGTAAGATTCATCATCGACTTTTAATGTGAACAGCCAGATAGCTGCACTCTCCTCTAGGCCTTGCAATGAGGTTGTGAAAAAATAGCATACACAAAGGATTAATTTGAAATGTCATTTATTTTCACTCACTTGGGAATGACTTGCAGTTGTTGCAATGCACAAACTACTTATTCAAAGCCAATGGAGTTTTAAGTGGCTGCTGGAAGCTGGAGTAAAAGCATTTGGTACAGACCACTGGCTGAGATGATGCCAGAGGTCAACTCACTAGGTCCCCAACCACTGTGGAGAAGGATCAGGTAAGAGTCAGAAGATGTGTGTGAAGCTCTCCCCTTCTTCCCAGGAAACATTTTTACTTACCTTCCTAGGAAAAGAGATCATAAATACAAAATGTTTCCACTTTCCTGTTAAACAGCTTATTTCACTAGTAAAAGCATCAGTTTGTGTTTGTGAAAATTCACAAAGTTAAAATGGGATCTTGCTCAGCATTCTATGGGCCAAAGTTGGGACATCTTTGCTGAAATACCTCCTTCTCAGCAGCTTACAAACACTGACTTGAACAACCCTCCTAAGGCCCCATAAAGATCTAAGGATGATTATTGCCAGTTAACGTATGGGTTACTATGTTAACCTTCTCTGTCTCCGTTTTCCTAAGGCTGCACACGGAAATCAGTTGCAAAGCCGGGCTTACAGCTAATAAGCACTGGTTTCGGTTCCATTCTATCCCTGGCTCAGTGGGATAGGTTAATATATTGCAGCTCAGATAGGATGCCTTAAAAGGCATCATTTCTTCAAATGGCGGAAAACTCTTTTCAGGTGGCTGCTTCCTGCAATTTTCTTTCTATGAGTGAGTCTGGGAAAGGAAAGCAGAAAGTTGGCTATTTTAATTATTCTTGGGCAAATGGTTTCAAAAACAATCTGAGCCCATCCTAATTGGTCCTCTCTGGTCCTTTTTGCAAATTTGGGTTCAGCACACTTGCTACCATGGTGCAATATGTCACTGTAATCCACTTTACAATACCAGCCTACTTGAAGTCAATCCCAGAAGCACGAGTAGCAGGTAGGGCATGATCAGCTGCATAAGGATGTTATACCGTTCACCCATCCATAGTTTATATGGGTAACTGTATTCATCTTAAAAAGAACTGTCTCTATGATAACCCACGAGGCAAATACTGTACAACACAATAGAACATAATAGCCAACACGAGAGAGCTGCTAATAAGGAATCATTCCTCCCTAAGAAAATAATGGTGATAACTTTTCAGTACTTTCCCTGAGACTTTTAACCTGGCTCAAAGTCAATAGTGGGATGAGGGAGGAAAGATATCCGGCACAGCAGTTAATAGCTGGAGGTTAATATTACCATGGATGTCTACTCTGCTGCAAGAGGCTGATAATAGATGCACTCCTGGAGATGGTCTTTTAGAAAGTGAACCATTGTTTTCATTAAGTTCTACATTTTCCAAAATGCCAGACAAAATTAATGTCTGAGAAGATTTATTTTATATATCCTCCCAAGCAACCCAATTTGGGCTGGTATTAAATTAGTACCATTATATATACACGACTGTATGACCGCATGAATAGATGCCCACAGCCTCCGAAGTTTCAAGTGCTGTCTACTGTGAGTCAGGCTGAATTGTTTTAAGTTACTTTCATATTGTTTTGCAATACTCTAAAATGAATAGTAATCTTTACACTTCTATCACACTTTCCATCCAAACTTCTCAAAGTGCTTTCCGAACTCAAATGAATACACAACACAGGAGTGGTGGAAGGTCCCTAAAAGTTTGTGGGAGGGGGGCCTGCTGGTACCCAAACTGTGGTCCACCCTCCGTGCCGCACCTTCCCTCAGGCCCAACCCTGCATCACCGCTTCCCCTGAGGCCCCACCCTTGTGCCGCCCCTTCTTCCTGAAGCCCTGCCCCCACACACCTCTTCTCCCCCCCCCCAAAACACCCCCCATTGCTGGCCCTTATGGCTGGTAAAAAGTGGAAGGGCATAGCCCCTTGGTCCCCCCCCCCGTTCCAGAGCCCCTGACACAACACATCTGTCACTAATTAGGTATTGTTACCCAATTCACAGATGAGAAAACTTTAGCAAAGAGAAGCTTGTCCATAAGTCCTGTCCTGCTGCTGTTGAAATCAACAGCAATACTCTTATTGACTTTTGTGGCATAGAATCAGACCTAAAGTGGTTGGCAAAGCAGAAGTTATATCTCCTGACTCAGGAGATCCATTGTATTAACTACAAGACAATCCATTTGCCAATGTACATCATATTAAAGTAGTTTGTCTGAAGTGTAAAATATAATAGCTACAGTATGAGAGTGAAATGCAGTTTGCAAATGCACTTTATCAAGTTCCACAGTACAATAGGCAACACAGAGACCCCTGAAACATCAAAGTTGATATATGTGATGGTTCTCTAACGGGAAAAATATAGTTCATGGTTTGTCACAGATTTGCAGACTAACAGTTAAAATGGATATTAATCTTGCAAATTATTTACAGAATTTAAACAATGGTTAACACATTGTCTGAAGAGGAACAACTATGTTCAAACATATGAGATATGGATTGTTAATTCTTTGGGTGCAGTGAAAAACCTTCACCTTCTCCTGAATGTACTGTGAAGCTTTCAAAGTCAAGAATTTCAAACAAGATTAAATAAAAGTACATCCTCTTTCATTGTGCTTCACTGTGATCTCTCCAGCTGGTTTCCCAAAGAGACCCAGCTCTCAGCTTCAACTGAATGAGGGTTTGAAACATGGGGGAAATGATCACTCAGAATAGTAAGCTTCATTGACACAATTCTATAGAGGTCTATTTTCTCAGCCAGGCACGTGTCTAGCTCTCACTGATGTTATGTGTGTGTCTATTAAAAAAACACATTTCAAAAGCCAGGGTTTTCAGATATCACAGAATCCTAGAACTAAGACATGGAAAAGACCTATTAGATCTTCCACTCCCTCCTCCAAGCCAATGAAACATTTACTACAATAAATCTATAGCGCATTCCCCAGTGTGTTGTCCAGTCACAACTTCACGTCCTCTAACTTTTCTGAAATTTCACTTTCAATGAAGAATGAAATTCAGAGCTAGTCAAAGCAACTGCTGTAAGAAGGTAAAGTGATCACATTTCAAGGTCCAAAGGAAAATGAACATTTTTCATTATATGATTTATACATGGGATTATATCTATGAAATGTTAACCTTATAATTTTGGCCAACATGACTTGAATTAATGAGCCACGATTACCTCAAGCTTAGCTGTCATACATGAAGTTCCATTGAAAGAACTAGGTTCATATTCCAGCTCCACTAAAACATAAGACTGAGTGAAGAACTGGTTAATCTAACATTGCTAATATTACTTTGGCATCAAGCAGAAATTCTTTTACAGCTTCACTGTTAATACTTCTGAAAAATTTTTTTTTAAACCAGAGCTATTTGTATAGGGCAGCACCACCCGGAGTGCCAGAACAGGCATGTCTGCTTCAGTTTTCCTCCTTCAGAGCCCCCAGTAACACCATATCAGGTTCTCCTGCCTTGGGGCCAGTTTATTACAAAACATAGTGCAAAGCAGTCCATAACAAAAATTCCCCAGATATAGTCCATTTATCATGCTTGGTACATGTAACCCTCTAAAACTCACAATGTCTAGTCCCCTCAATGCCCCTGTGTTTGAATGTGGGAATATTGTTCATATTTTTAGGATTCATATGTGTGCCTCAATTTCCCTCTGGGCTTTGTGTTGCTAGGCACTGAGTGTAAAGGGAAGGGATGAGGTGTTTGACTCACGTAGCAGCCTGGGTGGAGACTGGAGTCATTAACAAACTGAATAAAGTCTACTTATGAGAATGGAGGAGCCAGAAGAGACTATGGAAATCCCAATGGCTGGGATATTCATACCTAGCAACCAACAGGAAGGAGATTTCCCCCACTGCTCTGCAGGATGCACAGCATAGGCCCCAAGCTGGAGAACCAATGGGAGAGGTGTCTGGTGGCTGTCTTTAGAACTGAGCTCTCAGAGACATAAGGCTCTGAACTGGGACTAAGATAAAGGAAGAGAGACAGAGAAAGAGAGCCAAGATGGAATCTACAGCAGGTTGGCTGGGTGAAGCCCTGGCATTGGCTAGTCTGAATTCTGTCTTAAGCCTTGATTCTTTCTCTGCGCTAACTTAAGGATTTTTAGATTCTGTATCCCAGGTGGCTAATAAAAGGTTACCTTGTTTTGGAAAGGCTGCTTGGTGTTGCTGCAATTACTTGGAGCACTGCACCCAGAAGGAGGAACAAGTTTCCTGAAGGAATCTGGCTTGGCTGGGCTGTCTGCAGAGAGACCTGGAGAGAGACAGGAATCTCTGGTGCCTGAAGGCCCAGTTTTTGGAGTCAAGGAGGCCACAGGCCTGCCCCTGTGGAACCCTGAGGATCCTTGTGGACCGGCCTACTAATGGGGTCACTCCCAAGGGACTGGTTCCAGGCTGGGGCATAGCCCAGACCCTGTGAATCTATGACATCCCCACATACCACACTCTAGCATCTTCCATCAACCTGGGCTCTTCTTGAGTCCTCTCCTATCCTTTTACCAGGACAGCCCCAGCCATTCCAGCTGGAGTTGCAGGCTTACTCTTCCCAGCAGAAATCCCCACAGCCACTCTTCGGGGAGATTATTCTCACCAGTGGAGCATCGTTCAGTCCCCTGGCTGTCTCATTGTTTCTCTGTCTCCAGCTCTCCAGTGTGGAGATGCCCCTCTGCTATTCTCTGGCCGACAGCCCTGGCTCTCTAGCTTGGGGAAGTGACTCGGCAAACCCCTCTACTGATTTCCTGCCTTCAACCTTCCCCCAGGAACCACCCACAGCTTCTCTCTGGGACTTTCTGGTTTCTGGCAGCCATCACCTGCTGATCACTCATTTGCAGGCAGTGCTCACCTACCCTTCCGTGACTGACTCTCCCTTTTGTCGGGATCTTCCATGTCTGTAGCTCAGATGCTCTCTCTTAAAACCCAACTGGGAAGTCAGAGTCACAGCTGCACTGGCCTCCTTATCTCTTAACAGGCCAGTGGTACCCTGTGATACCATTACCCTATAGATGGGACAGAGGCAAACTGTACTAGGGCAAGCATTAAAAAAGAAAGCTAGGAAAAGTTTTTAAACATTGATACACTACAATATTACTCAATTGTTTATTGTTGGAATAGATTATACCAGAGTTACTGAGAGAAGAGAATGAAAAAAGGAATTAGTAGAGAAGAAGGAATGTAACAGCTAGATCTATCTCTGTGGAATTTGCTGAGTCATTTTACATCTTTTGTGACATCTGCCAAAAAAAGGTCAGTTGAACTAATCCTTGCATACACCTTGGCATCTCCCTTGTAACATATGATCTGCACACTGGAGTTATTACCAGCTGCCTATGACTAAGTCTAAGAAATCAGCTGGAGGTGGTTCTGAGTGGAGGCATGACTGATGTCTCTTTTATAAGCCAAAGAAATCTGTACATTGGGAGTCTCGGGAGACTAATATTTCAGTTTCTATTGGTGAATTCTCCATTTGTGTCTGGCTCTCAGAGCCTTATGCTGTCAGATACTGTAACTGCAGAAAGGAAAGTAAACCATCAATTAGAGACTTGCATAAAAAAATAACTTTGCAGCACATAATTCAAAAGAAACTTAAACTTCCCTACCTCTAGTCAGGTGCCTGAGAACACAGGGTTCATGAGATGACAGCTATGACTTTATCCCCTTCTCTATGGTGTCTCACCAGGGTTTCAGTGATTGGTATGATGGACACCTCCCACAACTAATGCCAGGCTACCACTATGTGAATTGGGGATGCTAAAGTCTTACACTGAATGTCTGAAAGCAAAACCAAACCAAATGGACACAACAAAATAAACCAACTGGCACGGATGTTTTTTTTCCAAAGCACATATGGAGACCGGTTGCCAAAAGCTGATAACTCCATTCTCTCTGTCCATGCTCGAAATACCTCAGAAAAGAATGTTCCATTTATCATTATTTACTGGTCCCGCTACCTCAGGTCTCCATGCTTGGCCTAACTAGCCACCCACTCCATATTTACTGAATCTATCCTTTTCTCACACCTTCTGTTCCTTGTCACAGGCTAATGATGATGTATAGGCTGATAAGATTGTTTTGAATGCTGCTTCTAATATTTTACTCTCAATTTCATCAGAATTGAAGCTGTAAGGTTATGTATATTGCTTCTTGACAAATGCAGCAAGGAGCCAGCGGGAAGTTTTAGGCAGAAGCTCCACAGTGAAGCGGAGAGAGATAAACTTTAGGGACAATATTGCTTCCTGTTCTACTAAAATACCTTGTATAATGTTAGCAAAGAGTCACCTGACAAGCAACGCTCTTGTTGGGGTGGGTGAAGTTCTGTGGCCTGCAATGTTCAAGAGGTCAGACTAGGTCAAATCATGATGGTCCCTTCAGGATTTGAAGTCTGAGTCTATTTGTTGAGAGCTTTTCCTGGTATTTCAGTCAGATATTAAAGGACAATTTTTCTTCTGTATCTCACCCTCTTTTTATATGGGGGTAGGAGTAGGCTGATAACGTATACACTACAAGCTAGGAAAGATGAAAGTGAAAACTTATTTTTAAAAAACATTTTCCTGTTTTACTTCAGCTGAAACATGCAGATAATATGTTAAAGGCTGCTAACGGGAAAGTTTAGCAGTAGCATATTCTATATCATATGTAAGATGGCATCAGAAGAGAGCTGGTTACATACAGTATTAAAATCTGGGACAAACTTCAGACTTTGTAAAAAAAAGTTAACTATGAATCCCCCAAAAAGTGACCACAGTTTTTCAGCAATTGATGATATACCTGAGGGAACTCTGACTTATTGTCTGCCCAGCATGTAGAAAGGTAAGTAACTTTGGCAAATTATATGTAGCAAACTACATGAGACTTTCTACTTGCAAACAAAGTTTGACAGCATTTTTGCTCTCAGGAAAAAGCTGCTTGGTTTGCATTTATATGGTAAATAAATGTTTCCAGCCCTCCGCTGGTTTGGAATACAGGTTAATAGAGGTGAAGCATTCAACCCAGATGTCTAACAAAACACATTTTTGTGTCAGAGTTCTCTGGTTATTATCCTTAGTTCATGATTTTATCAGCATAGATGTAAGATCTGTACATTGCAAAAAAGAGCTGCCATATTTAAAACTGACTTTCGGAGCAAAACAGAATTGCACATTTATGATTTTGGTCAGAGAAAAAAGTGAATACAAATGTTTAATTGAATAGACAAAAACAAGTGTCATAACCTCTCTTTATTAGGGTCAAATTAGGCTTTGTAGGCCTCATCCACTGTGAGTTGGTATTTCAGACCTATCCAGGTTGGTAAGATTGAATCCAACCAATGGTAACATTTAAGTGGCTTCTATTTCTGTTCTGTTTGAATTTGTGTAAAAGACTCATGACTTATATTGTTCAAAGCTCTGAACAAATCTGTATTAACTTTGGTGGCTCATTTTTATAGAGCGGATGAAGTTTGTCTACAGTTTTTAACCAGAACGTTCAGTGATTTAAGCTGTTTTGATATGCATGGGACATTGATACTTGAAGAGAAAAGTAAATGTTTTGAACCTGATTTCTCCAATTTTCCATACATCAAATCCAAGCATATATTCTTGTGGCTTAAAAATCGCTAATGCTAATAGTAGGAGTGATAAAATGTGGGTCTAATCAAACAACTCAGTATTGAACATTAAATTCTGCAGTACTCAATTACTCAATGCTGTTTCTGGTGAGAAATGTGATATTCAAAGGTATAACCTAAACTGCAATAATTTTTATATAATAAAAAGAACAGATTGATGGCAAGGCTCCTAAATGCTGTCCTTTTATTGTGATCTCAGGTCCAGATCCATCTAAAGAGTAGTTACTCGGTATAGTTTTATTTAAAAGTAATCAGGTCTGCAGATTCAGACAGCAGTATTCATAAAGTGGTTGTGCTTGTCAGAAGCAACATTAACGAAACTGGATTTGGTAAAGGGAAGGCATTTTTTTTTAAACTTTATTTTATTTTATTTTTTTACAAAAAAAGAAAGTTAACATGTTTTTGTTCTGAACTTGTCATTTTGATTTGCCTGGGAGCCTTCTCAATTTATCTTGAATAGTTTACGAGAGACCAACAGACTTTTTGGTATGTTTTGTCACATAAGAAGGTTTTATCTTACTGTCCACCCCGTTTGCTAAATAAGCGACCTGTCATATTTCTGTTAATTCACTCATACCAAGGTTGAAATTCTTTTTGAAATGCATATTTCAGCATTTTTCTCCTTGAGTTTATTGAGCTTGTTGTGTACAAACACAACACAGTCCCTCATGGAAGAGGGAAACAACTTGAAAAATAAAGAGAATAAAAACCGTCTCACACTTTGGGTTGTCATGTGCCCCCCCTCAGTTCAAACCAGTGTCTATTTTGTGCAGCAGAGATTAGTACGGCGCCTTATCCATTTCAAAAGACAGACTGCTTTATAAACTCATGGAAAACTTATTTTATACAGCAACTTGTAGATATGATCCTCTGACAAGCAGTACTCATTAAAAGAGCATCAGTGGGCTCAAGCAGTAGTCTTGGTTGCTATTGAAGTCAGCCAGCCCCTTGGGGGGTTTTAACACCATTTGTTCTACAAACACTGTCTTGCTCTGTCCAGCTGTAAAACAAAATCCAATTTAAAAATAAATCTTTTGTAATGGGCTTAAGGAAATATTTGGTACAGGAGGATTGAGCAGTTATCTATTATACAGGCATTCTATTCACATCCAAGATGATTCTGCCTTGATAAACGAACAGTGACACAATTGGCAAACCTGGGATTTGAAGTAATGGTTCATTAATGCAACTGCACACTAAGTAATGTACTTCTGTGTCAGTGTTCTGCTGGGTTTCCTAACCTCATTGTAATGCTTTTTTCCCTCCTGTATATGTTTAAAAAATCCCAGCGCTCTTATTAATATATTACGTTGAAAAATCTCAGTGTGGGCCAGGAACAGCTGCATGCATGTGTAGCTGTGCATTGATACATGCGTAGACATGATGCATTCTGGTGACGTGAGTTCGGTCTCCTGCAGAGATTCCAAATTATGATGCGATTGCAGTGAGTTTATGGACAACTCTCATGCTGGGATGGAGATAGTCTGAGGAACTAAATACACAAAATAGAGCAACAAACTTATACTACATGGTCTGAATAACTCTTCCAACTGCACACCATGCTCATCTTACTTTCCTTTAGAGGAAGGTGGAGAATTGCTTTGGTTGGGGTGAAGGAGTGGGTTATTCAGCCATCCCTCCTCCCCTCATTCTATCACGGGTCCTTGAGCTCCCATAAAAGCTCCCACCACTCTCACCACTTCCATCATCCTCTTATTTTTTGGGAGGGGGAAAAAAGGATTCTATTGTCACCATTCCCAGCACCTTAGCTGCCAAGGACAAGAGGGTGTCACATTTAACTGTGTGCGTCATACAACCCTAGGACCAGTCTTGACAGTACATGCTTATAGGGATATGAACATATTTTAATGTCATTTAAATGGGTTTTAAAATCTTTTTTAAAAGTCCATTAAAAGAGTATACTGTAGTGGCTGTTAATCTGCGTGCACTTTACAACTTTGTCTTAAGAGGATATATATATACTATCTAAAGAAATTGGCTCCTAAAGAGAGCCTCAGTAATTCCTTTCCATCCACCCGTAGACAGCAAAAGGCACCAGGAGGACTTAATTTTGTTTGCTCAACATGGCTGATTAAGCAGTCTTTGTGGTATCAAAGGGGGGAAAATAGGTTTTCATGTAATTATGTAGCATCATATTTAAATTTTATCACGTGTCAGCAAGAATTGCTGCTAGGTGGACAGATTATATAAACTTATTGTGTAAAGACCTCAAAAATGTGTGTAATTGTTCCCAATGTGTGTTGTTAGATTTTAATTTGTAGGATAATGTGGCTGGTACAGTATAAGGTGATCTCTCACTTCCCGGCTCAGGACGTCTTTGGAAGTGAGATGATTCATCTTGCTGGGACTCACACTAAAATATTTTTATTTTCTAAGGACTGGTTCTTCCCTCTGCTTTTGTCCATCTATCTTGGACCTCTCCTTAAATACATGTCAACAAACAGCATGCATGGATCCTTTATCTATGTAGTTTATTGTATCTTACCTGGAAAAATCACAACGGCAATATGTTTGGGTTAAAAGCTGTAAAGAGTTGTCAGATGCATTCTGTATAGAGCTGCATGAAATGTTTGCAGTAGAACTTGAAGTTATGTGAAAACTCACCACATTTGGGGTTTAGCTACAAACACAAACTTCAGTCAGATTCATTTAATACTTTGCAGAGGTTCCCACTCCTCCTCTCCCACCTATAGACATTCCCAGCATTCAGCAGAGCTACTGTGTGTGCTTCAGATTGGATTTCTCCCTGACACCTAGATAGCATGGTCAAGAAATATCTACTGCAGTCAATGGGCCAATTTCTCCCCTCAGTTATACCCAGACAGCTCCAAGCAATTCCCAATGGATGTAATGATTGTAACTAAGGCCAAAATTTGGTCCCATCCCTAATCTATCTCAATTGCTTAAGTATTTATAGGGCACGAATTACCATAGCATCTATGCATGAAAAGGAAAAGGAATGCTTTGAACCAGTGAATGCAGCATTCATGTAGCCATGATGTTTCCTAGATATTACAGAGACAAGGGAGGTGAGGTAATATATTTAATTGGATCAACTTTTGTTGAGAGACACGTTTTTCAAGTGCTTCTCTCTCACCAACAGAAGTTGGGACAATAAAACACAACACCTCACCCATCTTGTCTCTTGAACCAGTGAAGAATGGCTACTACCATAAAGCTTGTAAAAATCATTGGGTTAAAGTCTATATTTGACAATAAGCATAGCCTTCCCAGCCTACCCTGAAGAGCCTCTGCTACAGCAGGTTGGCTTTTTGATGTGCAATACTTACAGATTCAAAGTATTTACTGATTTGCAAACATGATGGGGAAGCTTGAGAACCTCTTGTTCCAAGCCCAGAGTTCTGTTATTGAACTTGCCTGTTGGCACATTCCAAGCAAGAGCAATTTAGAAACAAAACTGAACATACTATTATTGATCTGATTTTTATCTATTGTTCAAGGTGCAGTTTGTTCCCCCCTTATATACACAGCTCACATGCCTGGCTTTAGACTGAAGGCTGCTGAACTAGAGAACAAATTGATTGATTTCCTCTTCATAGCCAACAGCACTGTTGGTCACAGTATATTATTTAGTGGCATTTGTTAAATATTTAATGAAATTCTCAAAAAAGCCTGTCTATAATGTAAACACACTGTGTGGTTGCATGGGAGGGTCACATCTTGATTAAGCAGAATGTCAGGAGTATTGACAGCATCTCCCCAGAATACTGAGAAGAAATTATCAATAAACCCCTAACACACACACACACACACAGAGGCAACCACTCTTTTTATTAATCTTGAAAATGTATTTGTTAGAACTGATGTGCATCACACAGAAGCATCAGCCCTTTCTTCTCACATCCGAGATACAGTCTCCTTTCATTTTGTAGGATTTGAAGTCTAAAATGGCAGTCAGTTCACATGAATCTTCCTGTTCGAAACAGTTATTGCTACCAGAAATCTTCAAGGAAAATCAAAACCAAGCTCCCAGGCAAATCAAACTGACAAGTTCAAAACAAAAGCACATTAATGCTTAAGGAAGGGGGGGGGAGCTTTATTTCCTCTGCCAAATCCAACTTTATTAAGTTGCTTCTGACAAGCACAACCATGTTATGAATACTGCTGTCTGAATCCACATTCCTGATGGTTTTTTATTAAATTGTGCCACGTAGCTACCCATCAGATGGATCTAAATGGGAAACCTCTCCAATTTATTTCTGTTTTTAAAATCAAATGCAGAAAGGCAACACATTGGCTTATCCTCACTGAAGGCAAAATTCTCCTCTGATCTGCATTAGAGGTCATTGGTACATATTGTACTTGCAGACACTGCAGAATATGGAAGAGAGATGCTCTGTGGACAAAGTCTAGTTCTGCAGGTCAGGTCAGAGGGAACAAGTTTTCCCCTTGCAGCTCAGTATTCTGCCGTGCAGGTCAGATAGGAGGGTTTTGCCTGTAAAATTCTTCATCAAGACCTTTGAGATGCATAGACACAACACGAAGAAGAATACTTTCCCCCTCTATTAGGAGGAATGTTTTGACACTTCATCCCAGTCACAGGACTTGTTGACTATTCTATGAGTTGTTTTTCTGATCCCATAAGGTGCTGAGCCCGTGACATGTTGAGGGGCAGCCTCAACGCCCACTGACAGCACTCAGCTCCTCTTGGAAGACGTTCAGCACGTCTCAGGATCAGGACCTTACTGTCTGGAGGCAAAAGATGACCCAGAATATGAGACGGTCCTGTGCATAAAAGCAGGAAGAGTGCTCTGCAAAGAGTGAGCAACTAGTGAAAAACAAAGTCCCTCTCTAATGATGAAAAGAGTCACACAAACTCCCCTCTTTCCAACTCTGTTACCTGTGTAAATCCCAGGGCAAATATTTTTGCTTGCTTAATCCTCACACTTAATTAGCTTTTGTTTTTTTGCAAGCAGAAGTCATAGGAAAATGCACATCTTTAAATCTGGTTTCATACCTTGGTGCTAACCAAAAAAGCTTAACGTTCAAAGAGGCGCTTTATCTGGCAAATATGGAGACAGTTGGTAAATGTAGGCCACAAAGGTGGAGATTAATTACCAGCTATATGAACTGTTGCTGTTTTTCTGTGTTGGTTAGGTCCTGCTTAATCAAGAAGAGAACCCTGGAGAGGTTTCTTGTACCTTTTATCTCCGTGTTTTGCATGAAGAAAGAAACTAAAAGTGACTCTAAGCATTCTTTATCCACTTGCAGAATTAGGTTCTCAATTCATTACATGCCATTGAAAGAACAGAAGTTTTAACGTTTTAATTATTTTTTTTATTATATGATTTCAATCCAACAGACCAAGACATATTGTTAATTATTAATGCCAATATTTATGCACAGGTACTTTTTGAAGTAATTTCTTGGTGCTTTATGTTTATATCCTTGCAAATCTTGCCTCAGATTTACTAAGACAGGGCTGCACAGTACCTGTCAAAAATGGGCTGTTTCAATAATATCAAGAATAAGTAATTTTTTTTATATTGTAGACTTCTCTTCCTGGCTACTATTACTGTGCAGAGTATTTTCCACTGTGTGTCTGTTTTGTACTTCATCTCCATCAAAAAGTATATAGGGGTGTGGGTGTATACATAAAGGCAGAATATCACAGAAAAGACAGAAAAATGGCTGCTATAAAACAGCACTATATCAGCCAGTGCTCTACAACCAGCAGCGTCTCACTATTACCTTTAGCACTGTAGGAATGACAAGATTTCCAGTTTGCTCCACCACATTTTGAAAACATTTGTCATTACAACTGAGCTCATTAAATAAACCCAGGTATTGTTGTTAGTCAACATCTGCATAGAATTTTCCACAGGAGACCAGATGAAGAAAAAATATGATGAATTCATGACTAAAAATTGCCATCAAGGTGCACAGATATATGAGAGAATGAAACATGGGTGTGGCGGAAATATTGACATAGTAAAGGGACAGATGGCAAGGTTACAGCTGTTTGTTTTGCACTCTAAGGAAGGCCTGATCCAAATCCCACTTACAGTCAAGGGGAGTTTTTCTACTGATATCAATGGGCACTGGATCAAGCCCTTAATAAGGACACAGACAAGGCAACTATCACCTGATACACATTAGAACTACACACTGAGCCAAGCAGCCGTCAGCTCTTTCTCCCTCTACAGACGTTCATGTTCACATTTCCTTTATGCTAAAAAATAAATACAAATAATTACTACAGATTTCATCAACAGCCCTGAAAGCACCTTGCAAAGGTGAGCCAGCTTTTTCATCCCCATTTTACAGATGTGGAAACTGAGTGCAGAGAGTTTAAGTGACTTGCCCAAGATTGTATAGTGAGGCAGCTAGCAGAGCCAGGAAGAGAACCAGTTTGATGTAGTATCCTAACTACTGCACCATACGTTTAAATATTTATTGATCATGTATGTTTATTATGGTAAGGCCTAAAGTACAAACAAAAGTGAATCCACACTGTGCTAGGTGCTGTGCGAACACAGTAGTTGATGGTCCCTGCCTGAAGAATTACAATATCACTAGACAAGACTAAGTGAGGGTAAGGAAAGGGATCTAACAGACAGCATGAACCATGTGATGATGGAAGATGGCATGCTACTTCTGTGATTTTTTTTTTGTTTGGGTGGGTTTAGTTAAGAAGGGACAGGGGCCTACAGAAGGGGGGGGGCAAGCAGGGGCACAGGTTCCCCCCCCCCGCCAATAATCAGCAGGGGCACTGAACTCCTCTGGCCTGGGGCTGCGGCAGGGAGCACAAGTTGGGACATTCATAATTGTGATGTTACAATAAACTTAATGGAAGTGAAGCATAAAGCCACAAACACTGCACCTTGGTATCAGTCAAGGCCAGGTTTTCACTTAGGCATATGCAATTATTTTCATGCAAATACCAAATGTATGTGTGTAAGTCAGGTATTTCAGCACATACGTGGACAATAACATACCTGCCTGGCACGTGTATGTGCACATGCTGTTAAGGTATTTACACATTGGGTATTTTGGTATCTAGGCCAGCACAGTTATTTGAAAACCTGTGTCAGAAATGAGAAGGCAGATTCTTATGGCAAGAAGCTTCTATTTCTTGAACATATTTTGATCAGCAAAAAAAAAAGTGACAATTTTATTGGGACTGCAATTTGAAAAGTTTGCTGAATTGTAACAGTGGGTTCCTGAAAGCTGTTAAGTGGGTCACTTTCTAGCTTTCCTTAGTACTACATTAATTAGTCAGCTGTGACTCCTGAGTATCTATTTTGAAATAATGACTTGCATAAACCTCCAAAGACAAGAATTTGCCACTGGTGTACCACACATTACTGCAGCTGCAAAGTTACTATTCCCAATGGAAATTAAAGTTGGCAGGAAAATCATGCAAGATCTTATGAAAAACAGGACGCTAACCCTTGCCACAACACTGTATTTCTTGTAGTGCTCAGCCCCACGTCTGATATAGAGCTTCAAGAAATTACATCTCTGTGGTCTTGATACTATAGCAGAATTAGTAACATTTAAAGTTCCAGTGAGCTGGCTATGCTGTAGCTAGAGCTACTACTCATGTATAGGCAAAAGCTTTGGAAATACTGCTGTGAGCAATGGTTTGTAAATTTGTCCCAAGGCCCATAAAAATACATTACACACATCCATACATGGATACTTATAACTCAGTGAAGGTAAGCAGGACTGTTTTGTCATTTTTAGATTGTTTTTGTATTCTCATGCTTATATTACCATTGAGCTTGCAGCTCTCTCTCATTTTAAGCAAATGCACTGAAGTAGGTTTTACTACCTGCAGGTTTCAGATAAGAGTTTTTTCCTTTTTCCAGCTCAGGTTTGGATTCCCTGAATTCATGTAAAATTTCCATCTGCAGTCATGGTAAAGACAAAATGCAGGATGAAAGCAATAACTGCCCGCAATATAGTGCTAGATAACTGCATTCCAAAAGATATTCTGACTGGCTGGGACAGCATTTGGTATTCAGCTGTCATTCGTAAATGTGTATTTTAACAAAGTGGCAATGGATACAACTGCTATACCTCTAAGGGCGAGACATGCTGCAGTCCAGGGCTGACTTGTACTGCAATGGTAGCTGAATTACCGACGCTGTGCAGTGGGTTTGTTGCTAGGAATACAATTATTTATGAGCTTTAAAACATGCCAATAGTTATTTGATAGGCTCAAAGATCTACAGATAATTATGGTGGGCAATTATTTTGCAAAGGCAGTTAATGTATTTGTGGTTATTATTTATGATATTTTTAATTATTGCAGAGATCCTAGCATAAAAATAACTGGATTTATTACAATAGATAATTTATGCATTCAAGTAGCATGCACTTTAGGGATATTTGTAAGTTATTGTATATCTAGAGTAGAATAACTCCGTTCTATTTATTATATAAAATGCTATTGGACGGCCCCTGATCATTGTGCCATTGCAGCTGGCAAATGAACATTTATATTCCACGTTGTGCATATAATACCTGTACCAGAATCTGAAGAAACAGTCTAGTACTTTAGTTTAAATAGGTGACATCAAATGCTATCGTTTTAGCATTATTCTAGCCTCCTGTTAATGGATTCTCACATTATTGTAAGTGGGTCCATCTTCTCAATTATGCAGACTTCATTCTTTGATATAGAGGTCATTATGTGACACAAGAAAATGTGAATAACTTCATTATAATCCAATTTTTGTATGGTGCATAAGAATTGAAAACCAGAAGTTAAATTACCTTTTCAGTGGCCTTATTTGTTTTCATAGATTAGGCTAAAAAACACAGTTGTTTGGTTCGAATTAGAAATAGGATTGCTTTTGCCATACAGCATCCCTATTGATAGCATGTGAGCAAACATAGTAAGGAGGATTGCATTAGCACCTTGCCACTGAGCTCTGTGGATGAATTTCAGTGTGGTGTTCACCAATTCATTACAATGCCCTGGGTAGCTTACTGGCTCAGAAAACAGCAACAACTAAAATGTCACACATATTCGCATTCAGGAGGTCACAGTGTATCATTTCACACTTGTCATGCTGTACTGTATAAACAAAAGACTGTTTTCTGCTGTCAGTCTAATGGCTCAGCTACTCATGCTAACCCAGTCAGGCTGTACAAGCTGTGTTTGGGAGGTATAATAGGACAATAGATAGTGGGAGTTTGGAGCATGAAGAAGCAGCATTTAGTCCCCAGCACAGGGATAAAAGGTGCTCAGTGGGCTCAGTCTGTATCTCACAAGATCCCCTCCTAGAAGTTGTAGGATATGCATAACTGTGTAACTCTCTAAGCAAGGGGAGAAGACAAAGAGAAACAGGACTACAAGGCTGGAATTTGTGTGGATAAAGAGTGGGTTTGAACTGATGAAAGCAGAAATGATGATAAATCAGGGATCTGCTAGAGCTCAAACTCATCCAATATGTCTACAAAGATGGAAGATCATCTCTGGCTTGGACTGGAGAATAAAAACATTCCCATTAGGAACTCACCCTGAAAAGAATGTTTCGTCCTGCTGCTTTGTTAATTACATTCAGTGTGGAAAGATTCGTACTCCAACAGCTGCTACGTAGTGGAAAACCTGAGAGATCTATGAATTAAAATGAAAGCTGATTTTTGCTATTTTAAATAACATGTAGATGTATTCAAAATTTGTGGAAACCTTCATAGCAAAACAAAGACCCTAACTCCATCCTAGAGTTACAGCCATAATTTGAACAGAACACACAAGACAGAAGTCTGATTTTCTAGGATATGGTCTATGCTATGTATCAAAAAAATAAAACCTTGGCCACTAGAATGCTATAGCCAAGATTTTCAAAAGTAGGGGTCTCAAGTTCAGGCTCCTAAATACTTATCTAGGTGCCTATATAAGGGTATGTCTACGCTGCATTAAAAACCCACAGCTGGCCTATGCCAGCTGTGTCGGGCTCATGGGACTCGGGCTAAGGAGAAGTTTAAGTGCAGTGTAGACTTACGAGTGTAAGCTGGGGCTCAAGCTCTAGGACCATGGAAGGTGGGAAAGTCCCAGAGCTCTGACTGCAGCCCAAGCCCAAATGTCTACCCAATTAAACAGCCCCGCAGCCCCAGCTCCGCCAGCCAGAGCCAGCTGGCAAGGGCCAGCTGTGGGTTTTTAATGGCAGTGTAGACATACCCTAAATGGCCTAATTTTCCATAAGTGATGAATACCCATTATCGTCCAATAGAAGCTCTTGGATCTCAGCACTTTTGAAAATCAGGCCATTTATTAAGGGGGAGCTTTTCAAAGGCACAATTAGCAGTTTGTCACCTAATTTGCCAAAATCCCATTGGAAGTGGCTGCATCTGTTAGTTGAACCTTTAAAAGTCTTCGTTTAAATGCCTAAATATGGATTTAGGCGCTTAATTTTAGATACCCATGTTTGTAAATCTTGGCCTACATTTCTAGTGAATAAGCTACACTGTTTGTTTAGTAATATTTAATTTATGATGACATTTGGCAAAACTGTTGGGTAATATTTGAATCCAGAGCTTCTAATCCAAGATTTAGTATGTCTTCAATGTAGATGAGATCTCTGTGCCTTCCTATACGCGTTTGGTAGCCCTTCCTGAGTGTGTCACAGCCCATGACAAAATCTTTTAATAAAATGGACCTTTTTAAAAATAAAAATCCAATAAATTCTTCTAAAATAATCTCTTTTGTGACTTCTCTGTAGAGCCATGTGTGGAAGAATACCATCATGTCTTAATGCACCCCGCTGAATTCCTCAGCTATTGGGAGATAATAGATGTTCTTAGAATTCTTTGTGTGAAATGCCAACATATTTATGTTGAAATGCAGGGTCTGAGGTTGAAGCATTACAATAGCAACAAAGTAACAAGTTTTAAATGCAATTGTCTGTGAAACAGAAATACATTCTGTTCCATGTTTATATCCAATGATCTTTATATGCTGAATGCAACGCCATTATCACATCTATTTGAATTCTTTCTCTGCCAAGGCACAAAAGAAACAGTTCTTAATCACAAGGCCAACTTAGACTTGCCAGCCACCAGGAGACCAACGTTTCCTTCCAAGCTGAAAGGGCTGCATTGTGAGAGATGAGGAGGTGAGAGCCATTGGCGGAGGTATTGTTTAGGACAGATACTGTAGTCTGCACATTGCAGGTTGGCACATTGCCCAGTACTGGGCTGGTTTGCTTACACTATCAGTTCAATACAGCTTTAACCTGGGAGAATAATTCTCAGTTTCCAAAGAAACTCCTCATTAAGACTGCAGTCACTATTTAGCACATTGCCAACTGCATTATATATGTTAGTACAGTGTGGGTTCGGTTTGTGGCTATATCGAATGAATGACTGCATGACATTAAATGGCTCACTTTATCAAATCCTTCAGACAAGTGAGGAGAAAGATTCCATCTGGTTTCAGTGGGGGCAGAACAAACCTTGTACAGGCATGTACTGCCAGCCAGAAACGGAGGCTCACATCACCACCTCTGTTTTATGCGAGTGGAGGTGCACGTGTGAAAAACCACTCGGGAGTGCAGAAGAGGGAGAATGCAACCTGTTCATTGCTGTTCCCTTAACTTTGGGATCTGTAGAGGCTTCTCCCTGGGGCTTAGAGGTGGGAAGGAGCACATAAGACAACCCTCTGCTCTCAGTGCTCTCCTCCTTGAAGATGTGTCTGGAAATCCAAGAGGGAGTTAGACTTTGTGTAGGTTTTGTCAGCACATAGTGGAGCTGCACCAGGGCAAACTCCTGGGGTAGATGGGGTGCACTGCTGTAAAAAGTGACTTGTGCCGGTGCAGCTTACTCCAGTGTGAAACAAACACACAGCTGCAGCTAAGTTGTTTCAAAAAGCCCCAGGGTAGGCAAGGTCTCAATGCCACTTGAAGCAGTATTAACCCTGGAGGACTCTTCTTTGAGGCTGTTGCTGGACTTGGGAGTAGGAGGGAGGGACAGCTGTCCATGTAGGATGGTTCTAGCCTCTGTAGATCTAGGAGCTCCTTTCTTCAAGATCCATGGGATTGGAAGGTGTCAATTTCGATTCAGGCTATCATTCACCTTCAGCTCCTTAGAATCTGTGCTAAATGCTGCTCATTCTTTGGTCCTCTGCGGTGCTTTCTGTCCTCACCCCAGGAGTTACTCCATGGGAGGAGGTACTGTAGCCCAGTGTTTGCCTGCATCTTTTTTACTCTGTGGAATAGGCAATAAGTTTGGTAGTCTCTCAGTCTCTGGTGCAATGGTTCGCATCTGTGATTAAAACCTCTTTGATCAATCAATTCTTTGTTTTTGCTTTACACAAAGTTGTCTTCTGCAAACGACTAGGATGGTGTTTCTAAAGCTAGCCTTACTGTTCATTACAAGTCAGGAAAGTTTTACTTCAGTTCAGCACTCCAGAGCACAAGGTTCTTTTGACTAATGGTGTTTCTTTCCAAACCTGCACCTGTTTTTCCAGATTATGAGTGAGGGGCAAATTCACTGCAGGAATCTAGGAGAGCAACCCCACAGTCTGTGGAAATGTACCCTCTTATATTAATGGTGAGTTCTGCCCCAAGGCTGGAATTAACATGCAGAGTTTCTGCTAGAACATACATTTTTTATCACTGCTATTAATGAAATGCATCATCATAAACAATACACTTTAATTAGTAACTAAAGTGTCTATAGCAATTAAATATGAAGGAAGTGTTCTGGAACACAGCAGGAGGGATTATACTTATGAGAAATTTAAATCGCAAATGAATTTTTAAGATGTTATTGATGGAACTTTGGGGGAAAGCAGCTTATTTTGAAAAGTAGGGATGCTTTTAAAAATGAAGTGGTGACTCTATGATACTTCCAGCCAAATGAATGGCTTGTAGAAACCTGAAACCGGTAACTGCTGCTGCTTGTAGAATCACAGATGGAACTAATGGGAGCTGCTACTAATTTCTACTGTGCTGAGCCAATGTAAGAAAATTCAACTTAAAAGAATCTAGAGTAATGACATGACTCATTAGCATTAGGCCAATATACCACTTCAAATTAGAGACTTCATCTTCAATTATATGTCAAGGAAAAAGTTATTAATGTATTTCATGCCTGAGTATTTGGAACTGAACACAGCTGCTCACTATCATGTTGCAACACTACCTGACATTGTAAGCACCTAAGATTCAGAGCCCAAGTCTTATTTCAAGACAATTCGTGCATAACTTAAGTGGACAAGTCCTGGAACATTGTCCACATGTTTCAGTTCATTGTTCATTCACCTGAATTATTCATCATAGAACAGGAAATGTGGATGGTCTACAAGAAGAGACTAGGCAAGACTGAAACAAAAAGAGAAAGAAAAATGCTTGGAGGATATGGCCTGAGGCCAAATGCTTCCCTTGGTAGGGAAAGGTGAAGAAAGCACTCAGATCCCCAATTTTTTTTACAGAATTGAGCTTTGTAAGTGAATGCATATCCTGCCAGTGAGTCACAAGAAATTGTTTTTGCAGTTGCCAACAGAAGGTGTGGCTAGAGACAGAGTGTGAGGGCTGATGGGGAAAATGCATATTATTACAATACATATGTATTAGGGGTCCTGGTGTACAGAAATGTACAATGATCTTTTCAAAGGCCCACTCCATCCCTTCGTATGGTAAAGCCTATGGGAGACAGTTCTGAGGAGGGAATCTCAGCAAGGAGTCCCTTGTGGAGTTTGTTTCCCAACTTATTCAACAGGGAAGCAGGCTTTGTCTCTCTGTGAACAGGCTGTAGGGTCTGCCTCCAAAGCTGGTGACTCCAATAATTTGAAGGCGGCTAGGGTCAGCTTCACAGAGACCTGTATCTATGCATCAACTTTAGACCCAGGTGCCTCAAGGACCTGCATGGTGGGGCTAATGAGGCTGCAGAAAGGTTTCTGAATAAGTTCCCCATGACTTGGGGGGGGAGGGGAGGGAGGAGGGTGATATGCATCTCCTCCCCTAGATTGTCCACTCTTCCCCACCCCACCCCCACTTGCCCAATCTCCTCCTCCTTCCATTAGCCCCCCGGCCCCCCAGGCTACAAACCCATAGAGTCTCCGAAACAGGATCTGGAGGAAGAATTGGAAAAGTGCTGTAGAGAAGAAGAATCTGCTTGTGACAGGTTTCCCCTCATGCAAAGATCTAGAAGGGACGATACGCGTTCATGCTGATTGCCTAAATACTAGGAGATGAAACCTGTATATGCCCTTCATTTGTCCTGGTCAAAGTACCACAGTCTCCAAAAGCAATGTAAAACCTTTTCCTTCTGCCAGACCTTCCTTCCCCAAATGTCAGAAATAGTGTATTGTTTGCTTATATAAAGGACAAGTTACTGCTCCATTTTTAATGTGTCTTTGAGATATTTCTCACATTTCCAGACCATCCATCTGTGCTATGGTGCATATACCAACAAACCAGAATAGCAGCATTGTACGTCCTCTTTGCACAGAGGTTTGTGACAACACAAGGTGCAAGGCAGCGGAGAAACAAACCCATTAGATTTCTTTTCATTCAGAGTCCTGCTTTCCATTGACTGGAAGACAGTGAAATTGCTATGGTATGCACTTTTTAACTTGGCAAGAAAAAGCTTTCTTATTTTCCACCCCATTTGGTCTTTCAGCATCTTCAGTTGATTTGTGTATTCTGTCTCATTTTAGGTCTGTTAGCCTCCAATAGAAATTACAATCCTCCCAAGACCCATATCACTTAACAGTGGAAAACTTAGCATGACAGTGGACAGTTTCTGCCTACAGAATTTTTGTCTATAGACCTGTTTATATATCACTGAACTTACTATTTTATTCAATCTTTAAGAATTTTGCAGTTTCTCTGTTTCTCTTTCTTCTCATGAAAGATGTCTTCATAACCCTAAGAAAGGGAGCTGAGTATTGTAAATTTCTCTATCTTCTAGACCATTTGCTTAATCTTTGTGGTTCTTCTTAATTGACTATTGACCTTTTGCTCCAGAGTCATTCATTAAATCTGTATGTTACTGTGACAGGATGACTTACTCGAAGACCCTATATAGCAGGGGTAGGCAACCTATGGCACGCGTGCTGATTTTCTGTGGCACTCACACTGCCCGGGTCCTGGTCACCGGTCCGGGGAGCTCTGCATTTTAATTTAATTTTAAATGAAGCTTCTTAAACATTTTAAAAACCTTATTTACTTTACTTACAACAATAGTTTAGTTATATATTAAAGACTTATAGAAAGAGACCTTCTAAAAACGTTAAAATGTATTACCGACATGCAAAACCATAAATTAGAGTGAATAAATGAAGACTCGGCACACCACTTCTGAAAGGTTGCCAACATTCCTGCTATGTAGGAATACATGGCTCTTTTGTTCAGTCAACCAACCCCCGCAGAAAATTCAAGATAATTACTGCTGGGTCAGGCGCACAGGTAGGTCCAATTAGCTTTGACTAAAGGGGGTGAGGAAGAGTCTCTTTGGGCCCAAAGACAGCATTGGTTCTAGAACCCTAGGAACAGCCAGGCTCAATTATTGTTTTTGAGTTACCAATAAGGGCAAACCTAGGAAGGATGAGGTAGGAAATTAAATTTTTTGTAATGCTCTCCTTTAGATAATACTAAACTTTTAAAATCCCTTGTAAAATATTGGTTTTTCAGTCTTTGGATTCTCATCTGAAAGACTTTCCACGAACTTAAGGTGTTTTACTTTTCATACATATCTAATCTTCCAGCACAACTGTTCTCAGTTAAAATTGTGCTCCATACTCAAGTTTTTTCCCCTGCTCATTCTGTCAACCTAAGTGAAATTTAACAGGCCAAATTCTGTTGGACACTACGTTAGAATTTTGCCTGGTTTGTTAGAAAAATACATTGCTGATTCCCTTCACTGCTATTCCCCTCTCTTTCTGTTTGCATAGTCAAACACATTCTGCTGACAAAGGATGAGATTTCCAGAAGCGTTCTGTGTTGGCGTACTCTGCTCCCATCATAGTTAATGGTAAAACTCCCTCTGACATCAGTAGGAGCAGATCTAGGCCTTTTGAAAATCCCAGCTTGAGTTTTCTTCATAAAAATGTTTTCAGAAAGTTAAAGCATCACAAGAAGTCCTTATTTTAGCCATGGGATGATGTCTGCTGTGCAGGAATGGCATCTCCCTAAAGAAACTGCTACTGCCTGTGGAACCAGAGAACAGAGATTTCATCTCTACTGCACAACCTTCATTTCCGAGTTATTCAGAAAGGTACCGAATCATGGCCTTCCTTGCCCCTTGATCTTTGAAGAAAATGTTACCACTACTTAACTTCTGTTCTCAGGTACAGTAGGTAGAGTGAATACCCACATAGACTTCAGATAATGCATCTGGCTCTCTACGGCCTTGCACACTACTCATCTGCACCTGTTGCAATGTGAACAAGAGCAAACAAAAATCAAAAGCCATTACTCAAAGACTTGAGCTCTTTGTTTTATACTCTCCTATTGTCTCTGAAAAGACATGACAGTAGATCTTTTTAACTGTGTATGTACAGTCTGAGCTTGCAACGTGCTGAGTTCCTCCTGCTCGGCGCTGAGAACCCCCGACTCCTATTGTTTTTGGATATGAGTGCATTTGGCAGCTCAGAGGAGGCACTCAGCTTGTTGCAGGATTGAACTCAATTTATACATATATTTATATATTTATTTTACTATCATTCCCTGAAGGAAAAGATAGTGGCTCACGATGAGATGAGAACAGACATTGAGACTGTATTGCTAACCTCTACAGTGGCCACAGAGTTGAGTTATGCAGCACTGCTAACCAAATTAGATTGCATATGCAAATGTCTGCATGCTAAATGGCTGAGAGTTCAGTTTTATCTGAACTCAAGCGGCAGCCAAATCACATGCCATATGGAAATTGCCGCTTCTGGATTGGCTCATGGGAGGTCAATAATAGTTTCTCCTGGAGCTCTGACTTCATCTACCATTTTAAATGTGAGGGTTTTAAAAAGTTTTTAAGATGTTATATGATAAAAATTCATGGCCATAATAGACAGATTGTTCATTGTTACAGATATTCAGAATGCTTTCATTAGAAATAACTGACAATGTCATTATTTTTCTGTGAACATGAAAAAGATACGGTGGTGGATTTTGATGATCACCATACCAGAAGTCAGTATGTGCTTATTTATTTTAGAGGTATAAATAATTTGAACCAGGAAACAGACGGAAACTTTTCAAAGAGCCCTTATCTTTAAAATGGACCAAATGTAAATCCGGGCTCTGAAAATCCTCAAATTTTGAGGTGTTTTGTTAAAACCTGGAATCAACTCAGAGTTTTGCTTCTTGAGCCATACAGCTGGTTTTAATACTCCTGTTCTACTGTCCCTGTGGCACCAATATGACCAGTCCACACAAGCGGTCCACTTCCTGGACACTACTGTGCTAATAAGCGATGGTCACATAAACACCAACCTATACCGGAAACCTGTTGACTGCTATACTTACCTCCATGGCTCCAGCTTTCATCCAGGACACACCACGCAATCCATTGTCTACAGCCAAGCTCTACGATATAACCGCATTTGCTCCAATCCCTCAGACATAGACAAACCCCTACAAGATCTCTATCAAGCATTCTTACAACTACAATACCCACCTGCTGAAGAGGAAAAAACAGACTGACAGAGCCCGAAGAGTACCCAGAAATCACCTACTACAGGACAGGCCCAACAAAGAAAGTAACAGAACGCCACTAGCTGTTACCTTCAGCCCCCAACTAAAACCTCTCCAGCGCATCATCAAAGATTTACAACCTATTCTGTAAATCTGGGGAGACCGACCAGTTCTCGCTTAGACAACCTGAAGCAAATACTCTCCAGCAACCACGCACCACACAACAAAAACACTAACCCAGGAACCTATCCTTGCAACAAAGCCCAATGCCAACTTTATCCACATTTATTCAAGTGACACCATCATAGGACCTAATCACATTAACCACATCAGGGGCTCATTCACCTGCACATCTACCAATGTGATATATACCATCATGTGCCAGCAATTCCCTTCTGCCATGTACATTGGCCAAACCGGACAGTCTCTATGCAAAAGAATAAATGGACACAAATCGGACATCAGGAATAATAACATTCAAAAACCGGTCAGAGAACACTACAACCTCTCTGACCACTCAGTAAAAGATTTAAGGGTGGCAATTTTGCAACAGAAAAGCTTCAAAAACAGACTCCAACAAGAAACTGCTGAGCTTGAATTAATATGCAAACTAGATACCATTAACTTGGGTTTGAATAGAGACTGGGAGTGGCTGGGTCATTACATGTATTGAATCTATTTCCCTAAATTAAGTATCCTCACACCCTCTTGTCAACTGTCTAAGTGGGCCATCTTGATTATCACTACAAAAGTTTTTTTTCTCCTGCTGATAATAGCTCATCTTAACTAATTAGCCTACAATCACATTTTATATGGCAACTTCCAACTTATCTGTATGTATATATCTCTCTTCTTACTATATGTTCCATTCTATGCACCCGACGAAGTAGGCTGTAGCCCACGAAAGCTTATGCTCTAATAAAATTGTTAGTCTCTAAGATGCCACAAAAACTCCTGTTCTTTTAGCATTATGACAGTACAGCTAATAGGGAGGAAAGGTTGCCTTATAGTTAAACCACCAGATGCAGTGAGGAGACGGGTTCTGTTTCTCACTGTCATCAACTTTGTGTGAACTTGGACAAGTCAATGTCAGTGTCTCCATTCCTTCATCTACAAAGTGGGATAATACACCTCACAGGGGAATTGCAAGGCTAAAGGCATGAGTGTTTATAAAGCACTGCAGCTGTCATTGAAGACACTACACAGTGCAATGTAAGAGGGGTGGGGATGGTTTATCATCACAAATGGTACCACTTTGCAAAAGACCCTATCCTGCTTCCAGTGAAGTCAATGGCAACATTCTCACAGTTAAGTTAAATAAAGGGAATGGTAAACTGCCATTCCTCAGCTGCTGTTTGTTGCATCACAGAATACGAAGAGAGGTGCTGACATCTGTGCTATGCATGATACTAAAAGGCACCTTTCCACACAGTAATACTATCCTGTATGTAGCATACATAGTTTAAAATGTGTTTTATGATTTTTAAAGCATCATAAAGGTGAAAGTTTAATAACTGTAGCACATAATTCCCTCTACCTTCCAGCGTTATTAACTTTTCCACAGTCTAGACATAATATGTACTGCAGCAGTTTGAGCAGTGCTCTGCCAAGCTGACAGGATCAGCTTCTCAAGGGATGTAAGGGTAATTCTGCCTCCAAGTTGTATTGAATCCTCTCTAGAGCAAAACCTGCTAGTTGAGCCTAAGCTGCCACAATATATTGTGCTCTACAGTATATACAAGATTTGATGTCAAGGTTAACACTTATAATTTCATCTGCCTCGTTAGGGGCAAAAGGAGGCTATATTTCTGAAAATGAATGGGATAATTCCACACCATGTAAATAAATAACAGACTTAACTAATGTTACAATATTTGTAAAATTAAAGGGCCTAGTTCCTTCCTTGTGTTCACTGAAGACACTGGGAGTTTTGCCAGCATATTCAATGGGAGCAGGAGCAGACCCTTAATTGCTTGGTTGGGTATAGCCCCTGACTGCTCAAGGAAGTAGAGCCTGCTCTCAAATCCCTTGTGCCCAGGAATGCACATCCTCAAAATAAACCATGCCATAGGGCGTGCCTGCCCTGCAGTACCCTCTGCTGGCCAAGTGTGACACTGCAGGCACTCCCTGTCTCAATTTCCCCTTCTCTCTTGCCCAGGGGTTCATGTGGCTCAGCTCTCTAGCTGGGTCACTCTCAGAGTTCAATCCCCTTCTGGGGTAACAAAAGCCCCAAACGAACAAAAATGTTCTTCTGCCCTGCTTGGGCTCCTCTGCAGCCCAGGCTTGGTTCCCAGTCCCTTTTGGGACAGAGCCCCGATTCCTGGGCTCCTTCCCTGCAGTCCCTCACAGTCTCAGCCTTTCTGGCTTACCTTTCAGTCTTCCCTGCTCTGGGATAGAGCACTGACACTCCTGGAACATCTACACAGCAGCTGGGAGTGTGCTTCCCAGTGCCGGTAGACAGACATCTGCTAACTCCGCTCAAGCTAGCATGCTTAAAATAGCAGCGTGGCCACAGCACCATGGAGGTGGCTCGGGCTAGCCACCTAACTGCGTATCCAAGGGGTTGGGCAAGTGAGGCGGAGCAGCTGCCCATGCTGCTGCAGCCACTCTGCTATTTTTAGCTTGCTAGTTCAAGCACAGTCTGTCTACCCAGGCTGGGAAGCACGCTTCGATCTGCAGGTAGACATATCGGCCTGACGACGAGGAACTCAACACCTTGCAAGCTCAGACTGTATACAAGCAGTTAAAAAGATCTACTGCTGAGTCTTTTCAGAGACAACAGGAGAGCATAAAACAAAGAGCTCAAGTCTTTGAATATCTTCAGGCTACTTTCCCTGGAGTCCTTCCATTCTCTTCTTCAGGGTGCACCACAGGAGCCCAGCTCGCTTCCTGTAGTTCCTCCCCCAAACTGGGCTTTCTCAGTCCTTTTATGAAGTCTAGGTGTTTCAGGCTGTCGCCTGACCCCACCTACCCCAATTAGTCCAGCCCCCTTAGGTGGTGAAGCAGGTTTTTATGGCTTAGGCAGGGCTGACTGAACAGGGATGGCTAACCCAGGTCTCCTGACTCTTAAATAGGCGGGCCACCACGTCACACACATTACAATTCATCTAGAAATTCACAATAAATAATTTATTCAAAAAATTTAGCCTTTTGTCTGCTTGTGGATTACCTCAAATATCTTTATTAGAGGCCTAATCCAAACCCCACTACAGTTAATGGAAAGAACTCTGACTTCTATGGTCTTTAGATAAGGTCATATTGGAGTTTATTTGATGAATACCTTTCTTAGTTTTTCTGTTCTGTGGTCTGATCAGGGGTACTTGATCACCAAAATTTCAACTGTGCTGCTAGCTGTGATTAATCACATGGAATTGTGCATGTTCCACAACTGGATGAGCATTTCCACCATGACTACTTGCAGATTCAAATTTAAAACTCCGTTCCTGAGAATACTCATGCATCCAACTTTGACATTCACTTTTTGCAGATATTTGTACCCGATTTGATTGCCCAAATCTTTGCAGAGAATGGACACGGGATTCTGAAGCTAATTCATTTTAAATTGAAAAGTTATTATTAACGGGAGTATTTATTTTGCAAAGAATGAATGTGCATGGAGATGCCCCTCTAAAGATGGTCCCCTTAAATTAGTGTTGAGGTCCATTGTCCGGTTACCATGAGGAGCCTGCCCCACTGCTGCATATGATGTACCTGGTTCGTAGAAGAGTTACCTTTCGTGTGCTGACAGTTTTGCAACTTTCAATGATAGGAACATTTTAAAAAGAAACAAACAATATCGATTTCATTTTGCTCCTCCTAGGGTCACAGTGTGGAAAGCAACATGGCACAGGCCCGATAGGAAAAAAAAATGTAGGGTGGATAATCTCTCTTCTTTTGCTAGAGTCTGTCATCAGTATTAGCATTAATGCAGTGACACCATGAAACAGACATATGGAAGTGTTATTTGTTTCTCGTTTACCAACCAGATAAGAATATGGAAATAGTTTTCAGTCCATTTGTTTGATGAGCTTCCTAAGCCAGTAATAAACAAATCAATACAATTAGTTTTGGCTCATCATCATTTAGAAACCTTCACTACTGGGACACAATTTAATTATACCTCTTGTTCCACAGCAACAGAAAATCTTTGGAAATGGGCTACTTTGCCAACTATTGAACCAGAGGGGAGGAACAGAAGGAGGGATCAGAAATGGAGGGGTTATCGTCTAACCAAGATGTGCAAGATATAAAGCATATTGTGAGACACAATTTCTCTGACTGCAATTCTAAAATATTTCTGCCATTAAGTCCTTATGAGCAACCCAACGTGAGACTCAGCTGTACAATGACTGTGTATATGACATGCTTCATGTGACTGTTGCAATTAATATGGCATGCATCAATCACTCTTGGAATTGATTACAAAGTGCACTAATCTTAACTGATTAATTAAGCTGGGAAGTGATGTATTTTACTATAGGTAAAAAACCTCCTCACCATTTGTGTGCTAATGCCCTCTCCAAACACATTTTAATTGTAGAGATTAGTGATGTTACACTCTTCATTCTCCGTTGTGCTAGCTTCTAACAAGTGGGGCTGCACAGAAGGTGGGTACCTCCTAAATTATAGGCTCTTTATCATGCACACAACAGAACAGCTAATTGCAACAATTAAAGATAAGGCAGAACTCCAGATCCAAGCACTCCAGACATATTTTTGGGGAAGAGAAGAGTGAAATCTGACCTTGAATGTAGCACAATTCACTTTCAGTTGTAACTGTGTAAATTCCAGAGCAATCCCATCATCAGATTCACACCAGAGTAGCACAAAATAGAATTTTGAACCTAAACTGGAGATGTAAACACACTCAAGTTTGGAAGTGTTCAAAATGCAGGTCTGATTTTAGGAGATGGGACATTGTGCTCATGCATGTCCAAAGAGAAACATGACTCTTGAAAGCTTGCAAACCTATTAAACTTTAAGGAAGTTAAGGGGCCAGATCTTTGAGGGCAGCCACTTTGTGCCACAAGCCCCAGTCCAGTTTAGTTATAAACCCTAACTGAGGGGGGATCACCCCAAGGCAAGAGTGAACTTGCCAAGGAGCAGAGTAAGTATATAGAAGGTACACCTAGCTAGCACTGGCAGGAAGAAGTCCCAGCACTGGTAGGGGAGAGGGAGTGCAGCTGTGCTTGACCCCTGCACAGAAGGTGGGAGAAGGCTATTAGTGCCTTCCACCCTTTCCACCTCACCCACCCATGTGAGAGCCAGGCACCTCAGATTTTTAGGTTTAAAATCGCAGACTTGCCATGGATTTACTCCTTGAGGCTAGTGCCTTTGAGATACTTGAAGTCATTTGATTTAGAAATAACAAACCTGTGAGTATCTGAAAAATCACATACTCTGCATATCCAGTGCAGGACATTATTACATTTAAAACAATGTACCTAGTCCTGGCATTCAAATCAGTTTGCAGGAAGGTTCTGCACAAACAAAATGAGTTCTCAAAATTAATTGCCTTGATATTTAAAGCGCATTTCTTTTAATTGTCTAGTGGGGAACTGGTGATCAGTATTTTCTATTGTATCATTAGCTTCATCATAGTTTAATTTTTGAATGGCATAAAAAGAAAAAAAATAGTGGCCAAGTTTAACAAGAACAAGGAGCTTCTGGTTTGGAAAAATCAGGCCACGTATTTAAGACCCTATATATGGATTTAGGAACCTAACTTCAGGCATCCATTTTTATACCTTGGCCTTGATGTATAATGATACAAACACAAAGGTATTAATAGCATTACAGGTAGATGGCATGATTCGGGGGTTGGATTGCAGACATGGCAGGACCAGGTATGTTTGCTCCCTCTAAGAAGTTTGCTTTCAAATTATCTAAAGGTGGAGGCAGGCTGAGGATTAGACACCAATGTCACCGGTAAGGATTTTGAAATGCCAGTTTACATTGGCATCAGTGAGCAAGAGTTCCCTCAAGCTACGTTACTAATGCCAAAGTGACACTGCCAACTGAGTATCTCAGCAAGACTATCACAAAGGGACCATCGGAAGATTGTCAGGAAATAACAGGATTTTTTAAAAGCCTCTTATACAGGCCTTTACATTTCACTCAGCAGAGTCTGTGAAAAATAATGAGGTGTGTTTCATGTTTGTTTATGGTTATTTTCCCTGGCAGGGTGTCAGTGCCATGTAGTGCAGTTTTGAATGTGTGTACACCTGCATATATATGGTGCTCTAAGGTTTTAACACTCTTGTTTCTCTGTCAGTTGTCGGGATGATAATCCAACAGAGACAGTCTAACAGCACTTAAATCATCATCTGAGGACAAAGCCATTAAATATGGCAGAATTGATAAAAGCAATAGGCTACTAGTGGTACTGTTGGCTGAACTCTGTTAATAAATTCATCAATTGCTATTGTCCCTGGTAACTGGTATGGGCAGGGGAGAGAGAATGGTTCTGCTAGGGTTATTAAAAGAACATTTATGGAGGACATTCACACTGTTCAGACTGAAGTGCTTTGCTTTTCTATATTGCCTTTGAAACCCCTTCCTCAGACACACAGGAAGTGATGCTGGCTGCGTGCCACAAGAAAATAGTCCAAGAGGCTACCGTTGAAATGTGAGGAATGCCAGCTTTGGAGCGTGAGGAGTTTTGTAGGAATCACAAGTTTATTAGCAAAATCACATCTAGAGGCTGTGGGGAGCTGAACATTTAACTGATCCCTGAATGACCAAACCCCTGACCTATTTCAGCTTCTCTGTTGGATATTCCTAGGACGGGCAAAAAGAAAACCTAACTCATCTGCCTCCTTTGACTTCCAACCCAAAATAGCATGAAAGCCAGATCAATACTGGGAGTTTGATGTGAAAAAACTGAGGTACATTTTCCAGGCTTTTCAATGCTGTATGGTATAGGAAAGCCCTCTATAATTCTACCGCAAAATGGTATGTGACAAAGTTCCTCCTCTACCTTGGTGGGTCTTGCACTTATTGGCGGATTTGCTCGCCTCGGAGAGTCACGGCAGCCCTCAGTTTGGCCACTTTCATGAACCCACAGTCCAGGTCAACTTCTCCTGTGTCTGACCAGAAGTTGGGAGGTTTGGGGGGAACCCGGGCCTGCCCTCTACTCCGAGTTCCAGCCCAGGGTCCTGTGGAATGCAGCGGTCTAGAGTGCTTCCTGGAACAGCTGTGCGACAGCTACAACTCCCTGGGCTACTTCCCCATGGTCTCCTCCCAACACTTTCTTTATCCTCATCATAGGACCTTCCTCCTGGTGTCTGATAATGCTTGTACTCCTCAGTCCTCCAACAGTATGCATTCTCACTCTCAGCTCCTAGCGCCTTTTGCTCCCAGCTCTTTACACGCGGACCACAAACTGAAGTGAGCTTTTTAAACCCAGGTGTCCTGATTAGCCTGCCTTAATTGATTCTAGCAACTTCTTGATTGGCTGCAGGTGTTCTAATCAGCCTGCCTGTCTTGTTTCCAGAAGGTTCCTGATTGTTCTGGAACCTTCCCTGTTACCTTACCCAGGGAAAAGGGACCTACTTAACCTGGGGCTAATATATCTGCCTTCTATCACTCTCCTGTAGCCATCTGGCCCGACCCTGTCACAGGTATGATAGCTCTCCCTCCACAAAAACTCTATCTTTACTGCAGCATGACTTCACTTACTGCTTGATGGCCTCATCCAAAGTCCTTTGACGGCAACGGCAAGACTCCAGTGTTGTCAATGCTCATAATTTTATTGTGAGTCTTGCAATGTTTGGTGTTATTCTTAAAGCCCCAGCTCCTGGCGTCATCTGATTACCTTAGGATCTCAGCTTTCATTAAAACAAAAGGAATTTTCTGGCCCTCATGCTTTCACAGAAAAAGTGGAAAATATCAACCCTAAAGGCTCAAAAACCAGAAGGCAAATTAAAAGACCCCCAAATGTATTTTTTTAAATCTCATATTTAGTCCTATCTTATGAATTTGGGGTGGTGGTGCTGACTCGGTTTTTGAATGCTTGGGGTTGGCAATACCAACACCTTCCATTGACAGTTCAAAGGATTTTTGCATCAGGCCCGGAATGCATGTTTGGATTTTGAGTAACCACTCCCTGGTACGTATCAATGGAGACTTGATGATGAGGGCATGTGCCAGTTCTGAGTAGAGACTCTCCTGTAACATCTGATTTTGCTGACTGTACTATATCAAAAAGCCCACATCCAATCACCACCACCACACTTTGGGACTAGGTGAATTCATCTGGAGAATGGTGGGAGGAAGTAGAAGGCCTGTGGTTTTGGAACAAATTCTCCCACTTTAATGTAACATGGGGTGAGCGTGCTATGTTCAGAGCACACTGCAAAGCCCATCTATTTATATAGGATTTTTTCCCAAGGGAATGGGTTGAGTGGGAGTGGGAGAGAGTGAGTGAGATTGTGAGTGTGTGTGTGGAGGATGTGGCAGACGTGAGTTCAGAAGTTGCAAGTTTCTGGATTCAGAGGGTTTTTTTGGTGACGTGGGGTAAGATTGTATTTTTGTAAGTAAGTAACCGTGTATATGCCTAGTGCACTGGATTAGTGTACTTTTATAAACTGAAATAAATAATACTTGGAAATGAGCCATCTTTGGCATATGTACCCTTGCTGTATGAGCTACAACTTTATAAGCAATTGAAGCCTCAACCATAATATTGCATCAACAGTTTCTTGCATTTAACAAAGGATTAATTCAGTTTGTCATCTGAAAATAATTTTAGATGATAAATTTAGATAAATTAAGCAATATGTAAGAATCCCACCTAATCTAAAAACCCAGTAAGAAGGGATAACACTGGCATTATAGTCTTGCTTCACAGAAGAAAGTCTTTCATATAATCACTCCAAAATCTAATTTCTCTGTATAGAATAAAATTCCAAATGGTTAGCGAGAGAACTAACTCTTATGCAAACCTCTTTCAGTTCAGTTGCTGAGCATTAATTCATACAATAATGAAAAGCAAATCTTCAAAGTCTCTCGCTCCCTTGGGATTTAATACAAATTGATGACACAAGATGACCGTATCACATCATCTTTCTTCACAGATTATTTTCTTAGTTAGTTTCACACATTTAATCAACGATATGAAGATACTGCTGCCTTTTTCAATTTCCGAAAACCGACAGTCTCCCCCTTATCTTTCAGTCAGTATATATGTTAGTACTGATTGAATGTGTATCGATTTTGTAACAATAGTTTATGTGAATTGGCATATAATATTTAAGTTTAGTACCCTAACTCAAGCAAAGGGGGTTTTATGTGCGCATATCTCAGTGGGCACTATAATGAATGTGTCTACTGCTATCACTGATAAACCACTTGCTGAGCTTGATAGAACATTTCCTATTTTGTATACACTGTCTCCTAATTGTGTGGTTGACATTTGTAATAGAGCAGCTATCCCTTGGATATTTCTATTTTTTATTTTGGCAAAGTGATCTTTGCAATATTCCTCTCTCTCTCTCGATATATAAAAGGTTTAACTGGAGCTTTCAAATAATATCCACACAGACAGAGCATTCATCAACGGCCAGCCAGCCTCTTTCTTACTTTTCCATTCCCAGAACTTACAAGAAATGGTGCTGATAATAATTCAGTAGGTGGCACTCTACCATCTGGGTCAGAATCCCAGCACTGGCACACTGTGCTATTAGACAGGTTTCAGAGTGGTAGCTGTGTTAGTCTGTATCAGCAGAAAGAACAAGGAGTACTTGTGGCACCTTAGAGATGAACAAATTTGAGCATAAGCTTTTTTGGGCTAAAACCCACTTCACTGGATGCATGCAGTAGAAAATACAGTAGGAACATATACACACACACACACACACACACACACAGAACATGAAAATATGCGTGTTGCCATACCCACTATAACGAGAATGATCAGTTAAGGTGGGCGATTATCAGCAGGAGGGAAAAAAAACTTTTGTAGTGATAATCAGGATGGCCCATTTCCAACAGTTGACAAGAAGGTGTGAGTAACAGTAGGGGGAAAAATAAGCATGGGAAATAGTTTTACTTTGTGTAATGACTCATCCACTCCCAGTCTTTATTCAAGCCTAATTTAATGGTGTCCAGTTTGCAGATTAATTCCAATTCAGCAGTTTCTCGTTGGAGTCTGTTTTTGAAGTTTTTTTGTTGTAGTATTGCCACTTTTAGGTCTGTAATTGAGTGACCAGGGCGATTGAAGTGTTCTCCAACTGTTTTTTTAATGTTATAATTCTTGACATCTGATTTGTGTCCATTTATTCTTTTATGTAGAGACTGTGCAGTTTGGCCAATGTACATGGCAGAAGGGCACTGCTGGCACAGGATGGCATACATCACACAAAGATGGACTACAAGCCGTCAGGAACAGTATCCCCGATAATGTCACGGCAAACCTGGTGGCTTAACTTTGTGACTTTGTCCTCACCCATAACTATTTCACATTTGGGGACAAGTCAGCGGCACTGCTGTGGGTACCCGCATGGCTCCACAGTATGTCAACATTTTTATGGCTGACTTAGAACAACGCTTCCTCAGCTCTTGTCCCCTAATCCCCCTACTCTACTTGCGCTACATTGATGACATCTTCATCATCTGGACCCATGGAAAAGAAGCCCTTGAGGAATTCCACCATGATTTCAACAATTTCCATCCCACCATCAACCTCAGCCTGGACCAGTCCACACAAGAGATCCACTTCCTGGATACTACAGTGCTAATAAGCAATGGTCACATAAACACCAACCTATACTGGAAACCTACTGACTGCTACACTTACTTACATACCTCCAGCTTTCATCCAGGACACACCACACCATCCATTGTCTACAGCCAAGCTCTAAGATACAACTGCATTTGCTCCAACCCCTCAGACAAACACAAACACCTACAAGATCTCTATCAAGCATTCTTACAACTACAATACCCACATGCTGAAGTGAAGAAACAGATTGACAGAGCCAGAAGAGTACCCAGAAGTCACCTACTACAAAACAGACCCAACAAAGAAAGTAACAGAACGCCACTAGCCATCACCTTCAGCCCCCAACTAAAACCTCTCCAGTGCATCATCAAGGATCTACAACCTATCTTGAAGGATGATCCCTCACTCTCACAGAACTTGGGAGACAGGCCAGTCCTCACTTACAGACATTCCCCCAACCTGAAGCAAATACTCACCAGCAACCACACACCACGCAACAAAAACACTAATCCAGGAACCAATCCTTGCAACAAACCCGGTTGCCAACTCTGTCCACATATCTATTCAAGGGACACGATCATAGGACCTAATCACATCAGCCACACTACCAGAGGCTCGTTCACCTGCACATCTACCAATGTGATCTATGCCATCATGTGCCAGCAATGACCCTCTGCCATGTACGTTGGCCAAACCGGACAGTCTCTACGTAAAAGAATAAATGGACACAAATCAGACGTCAAGAATTATAACATTCAAAAACCAGACGGAGAACACTTCAATCTCCCTAGTCACTGAATTACAGATCTAAAAGTGGCAGTACTACAACAAAAAAACTTCAAAAACAGACTCCAACAAGAGACTGCTGAATTGGAATTAATCTGCAAACTGGACACCATTAAATTAGGCCTGAATAAAGACTGGGAGTGGATGGGTCATTACACAAAGTAAAACTATTTCCACATGCTTATTTTTCCCCCTCGTTACTTGCACGTTTTTGTCAACGGTTGGAAACGGGCCATCCTGAGTATCGCTACAAAAGGTTTTTTTTCTCCTGTTGATAATAGCTCACCTTAACTGATCACTCTCGTTACAGTGGGTATGGCAACACCCATTTTTTCATATTCTCTGTGTGTGTATATATATCTTCCTACTGTATTTTCCACTGCATCCATCCGATGAAGTGGGTTTTAGCCCACGAAAGCTTATGCTCAAATAAATTTGTTCATCTCTAAGGTGCCACAAGTACTCCTCATTCTTTGTGCTATTAGAGGTTCTGTGGCTGAGTCTACTCTCTCTTCATTAACCTGGTATAAGTCAGCAGTAACTCCAATGAAGTCAATCAGGTTACATCAGCATAATACTGGTGTAAGTTAAAGAAGAATTAGGCCTGCTGTCTTTTGGAGATATCGCCCATAAAATCAAGATTTTGCCATCTTGGGGCCATTAAAGAAGTTAGGGGCTTCTTGCAAGAGTAGAGATGTTAGTCCCAGTTTGCTGACCCAGTTCACATTTGCGTAACTACTAGAGATGTCCCCCCCAAAAAAAAATTGGAAAATTTTTAGTAAAAAACAGGGACTAACTTTCCATCAAAAAAGTTCATGAAAAAAATCCCCATTTTTCAACCAGCTGTAGTAACTACATCCTTCAGATCTACGCTTTCCCTGCAGTTTCAATAATATGGTTTTTCTTCACTTTCATTCTTAAATGCTTGTGTGCTGTTAAACAGCTTCTGTGTTTCATTGCAGAGGTGGCTGCATTTGATTGTGGGTTCATAGTAACATTAATCTTACATCTAAATTTCATTTAAAAGAAAAAAAAAGCCCATCAAGATTAAGTCAACTCATTAAGATTTTTTATAAACAAATGCAGTGAATGATATCAAGTAATGCCATCTAATTTCCCAACAGATTTCCCAACCCTTCTCTTCCATAAAATCAAACTCATCTTTCTTATAGAAAGAGGGCAAATATGTATTAGTTCCACTAGGATTATGTCATTGGGTCAAGAGTTACTAGTCATGATGGCACATTCTGGGGTGCAGTCCAGACCAGATAGTGGTTGTGTCACTGCCTGCCCCGCAACCTTGTGTGCCTCAAAATGCTTTGCTGTTTTAGTTCCCAACCAGAGCCACGTGCAAACAGCCTAACAGCATGCAGGTTAAACCCTGAGTGTCTTTGTATAGCTATAGCTCTGGTCCAGCAACTCTACCCCAGCAGCCTGTCAACAATACTCCAGTCACACTCTGCCTTCCAGCAGCCTTGGTTACTACCTGAAGGGTGACCCCAACACACTCCCAGTCCCGAATTTTCCCCAAATGTCTGTTCTGCACTGTCCAGCCCTCTCCTGTTCAGTTCACATATTAAAAGGTCTGTTGCCCCTGTAAAGGGTCAATATTCAACAGTCTTCTATTTTAACAGACGTTACCAAACAGTTCAGTTTAAATTCAACACTGGATTCATTTAGATTAAAAATAAAACAAATTTATTTAACTACAAGAGAGAGGTTTTAAGTGAGTACAAGTTTAAGGTACTAAAGTCAGAAATAGCTACAAGAAAAATAAAGAAGGATAAAATGCTTCCTAGTAGATAAAACTTTAAAAGCTAGTCTTGGTTCAAGGTTAAATCCTTACCACATGTTCCAAGCAACAGGGATGACCAAATTATCAGCTCAGAAACCCTCCCAAAGTCAAAAGGCTGGTTCCTTTGTCACCTTAAGTGAACGAGAGAGACAGACAACCTGGGGTGTTTCTGTCCTTCAGTTTCATAGCAGTCATCCTTTGAAATGCATTTTCCTGAAGATTACCCCTATATAAAGTTCATTCCAGTGGTGAGGTTGGAGACATGAAATCTCATGGTGAAAGAAGTTCCATGTTGTTATTTGCTAAAATGCAGATCCACCTGCTTCTGCCTCCACTTTGTTGCCAAAGCATGGCCACTTTACAGATGATTGCTAAGGCTGCGAGTCTGTCATGGACGTCATGGATTCCGTGACTTGTGCAGCTGACCTGAAGACCATTCGAGCAGCTTGGGCAGCCCCATGGCCAGCTGTATCGGCTGCTGCTGGGGCAGTCTCAGGCCACTATGTCCCCCACAGCAGCAGCGGGGGTCCCAGGCCATGCATGCTGCCCGGCCTCCCTCCACCGCAGAGCACCCCTTGGCGACCCTGGGCCACCCTCTGTCCCAGAGCACCAAAGATTTAGTCAGGGGTATATAGTACAAGTCATGGACAGGTGAATTTTTGTTTACTGCCCGTGACCTGTCCATGACTTTTATTAAAAATACCCATGACATAAACGTAGCCTTAGTGATTGTGCATCATCTTTGATGACACCTGGCTAGAGGTGTCAGCTTGTCCTTTGTCTTTGGGAAACCTGTGTACCCCCTCCCCAGACTTGTCTGGTAAACACATATTGGTCATAATTTCAGCTTATGTTCATAATGCTTAATACTCATTTTGTACATACATTACACAAGAATATTAATGATCAGTGTGTTAGATATCTCGCAAGGTATATTTTGCACAGGGATTATAGCAATAGTGCATAGGGTGTGAATACAGGGGTGCTTTCCATCACACACCTACAATAAATACAGACATAAAAGTGACTTGGAGATGACAACATGTTATTCTGGGCCTGTTCAAAAGACATCTGGTGTCCCAGATCAATGAGAGCAATGCGGAAACATATTCCCTTCTCTCTGCTGTGTAAAAATGCATTCCCATAGAATCAGGTTTACTGATAAAAGAAAAAAAGGACAGATGGACACAACTTTCTGGGTATCCTATATCAGCAGTTCTGGCCATGCATATAGTGTGCGTCTTTAAACAAAATAAAGTTGGACTTAATTTCTTTAGACAGCAGCCAGATCTATGAGACCATGACAGTCTCTGTGGAAAAGACCAATGAACACACAATTCCAAATCTCTGCATTTAGAATCTGCCTCTGACTGCAGCTATTCTACCATAAAGCAGCTTGGCAAGAAGGATATAATGTTTCAGAGAAGTAAGAGAGAGACCCCACGCCTCATCCTCAAAGCCAGCTGGAACTAATTAATTATTATAAAGGTTAATTTAAAGCAATGTTTCCTCCACTCAGAGAAGAACTAGCAAAATGTTCTGACCCAGATCCTGAGCTGCCACTGAGGAATGCTCAGTGCTGTGCAGGCGGGAAGGTGCACCTTTGTGCTCCTCAAGGCCGGGGTGGATCTGAGCTCAAAGTCGCTCTGTGGACTCGAGGCCATTCTGGCAGCCTGAGAATGCCAAGGTGACCTAGCCACGTCCCCATTCTCTTGCACTCGTACCCTACACAGTCTTCACGCACCACGCCATAGTGGCTGTGGCACCCATGAATATCCATATGTTGGGATGATCCTCCAGGTGCCAGGTAAATCATCTTTCGAGCAGCTCTACAGAGCTGTAGCAGCACAAAGCTGCCTTATTGGATCGGAGTGTGTGATCCTATGGGTTCAGTGGTGGCACAATGCCACTGTGAGCTTCCACAAGTACAGGGGAAGTGCCCGTGAAGCTACGCTGTTGGCTGGTATGGAGGGGAGAGCAGGACCGTGATTCAAGCACCCACTACACCTCTGAGGTACCTAGTACTCCCAAGGGTGCTAACAGAATGCCTCTACTTGGGGGACTGCAGGGTCTGTGCTCAGCTGCTGCATAAGGAGCCATTTAGTGAGCAGTTATTTCACCTTTTCCAGTGTTAGCTGCATTTAAACTACAGTCTGAATGTAAGACTAACACATCTCCAGCCAGACTCTTAACCTCAGGGGCATAATTTGCTATGGCATAAGGGGGCAGCTGACCTCCTAGACTTCAGTTTATGCCCCAACTTTCATAGGTCTATATGCTCCACTCCCCCCACACCGCCAACTTTGAAGGATATAATATTATCACATCGAATGCTCTATATAATGACACAACTTTGCTCACCCACCCACATTTTTCTGTATACTGATACTCTTACTTAACCTGCTGGGGTTCTGTAGGTTCAGTAGACAACATTTCCAAGAACAGAACCAACAGCACCGAGGGAAAGGTTCAGCCCAGTCTAGCTCCCCTCAGTTGCTGAACAGCTGATCTAACAGCATAACAAGAGTGAACCTTAGTTTGATTTTTCAAGTGAGCAACACACATACCTGAGGGCACAGGAACATTAGTCAACACCACTAGCTGAAAAGAAAAAGACATTCCCGGAAGCAAACACACAGCACCACCACACCTCCAAGTAGCCCCACCACTGCCACAAGTGAGAGCTTAGTGAAAGAGCTGGGCCTTGCATCTGGTCCTAAGAAGCTGACCAAGTCAGGTGCTCTCAGACCAGTGTGGGGAAGTCAATTCTAGAGTTGAGAGTTGAATGCTCAGCCAGCAGTGGTTACATGTTTAAAAATCAGGGGTGTTAGCTAGAATGCCAGATGACCTCAGCTGCCACATAATTAGTGAAATGCAGTTTCATCCATTTCTCAACAAATTTCTTATACCATATCTGTCCCAACGTGCCCTCATATACAACAATAATCTCACTATTCCATGTCAAAAGCTTTTTCTAGATCCTGGTAACCAATTACTGAACTTTAGTAAACTTAGATACCACATTTGTGGGAATTATGTAAAAACATTAAAAAAAAACCCTCTTGATATTACTCACTGTGATTAATTCCAGGGAGATTCACATGTAATCATCACCATAATGGGAACAAATTATCTAGCCGTTTGGGCAAACTTCTACGGGATGATATTCCTATTTTGTACAGCACTTTCTTTGCAAAACTGATACGTTATTTTCTCCCCTGGTGTAGTGTGCCATTCAGTTGAAAATCCAGTTTTATATCATTGCAATTCACCAAAAATTATTAATCCGCAAAAATCCATGGTTGACCAGACAAGGGCTAACATGGCATAATAGAAGAACGTACTCATGTTCTAATAGTGTGAAAAATAATGTCTCTCCGATACACCATTGGCAAAGAAACTTGGGTTATATACAAAAATATGCTAAACAATGACACACACACTTGTTAGAAACTATGTTTTGCAGTGACTAGCCAGTAGGTACTAAGTGGCCAATTTAAGTTGCTATGGCAGCCTAAATTGAGAATGGATTTGCACTGGTGGTTTTGTGTCTCAACCTTGATGTTATTTTAATGTAGTTTTCTCTTAGTGTATCTATATTTTATATTTAAAATAAGTACGCTACCCTAGTCTCTTAACCACATTTAATACAAGCCCTGGGTACTCAGTGGGTTTGGAGCTCTTGCTTTCAAGAGCTAATGCATTTTGCATTAGTGCTCTATGTCAAGAAACGTATGACATCAAGGGGCTAATATTTTTATGCCTGTAGCACTAATATCAAGGCAACTACACCAATGCTACAGATAGGGTGACCAGAGGGCAAGTATGAAAAATTGGGACAGGGAGTGGGGGGTAATAGGTGCCTATATAACAAAAAGCCCCCAAAATTGGGACTGTCCCTATAAAATTGGGACATCTGGTCACCCTAGCTACAGATCATACAATGTATCATTCAGAGTGCTCACCATTAAAAACTCCATGTCTTATGGTCTATGTTGCATTTATACACTTTGTCACTGGTTTAAACATTGATGGCTATGAGTATGTAGTCATGGTAATAGCAATGGCCATTCATTGAGACATTCCTGCCCAACTGTCTCTCCTGAGTAAAAGACGGTTTATAACAGTGAATCTAACAAAGCAGTTGTTATAGAACCAGCCAGTTCTTTAGTTTTAGCAGAAGTCTTACGTAGAGCTGAAACTTAATGTTCTGGACACTAAAAATGGGAAAAAGTTATTTCTCTGAGGCCAGTATTTTTATAATTCACAACCAGAAAAATATTTGATTGGTTACAATTTTTATATATCATCCTTTATACAAAGGATCATAAAAATGCTTGCACTGATATATAAGCTAATGGTCCCTGTAGAATTCAGATTTTTTCAATGTTTACTTAAATGGCAATGAAAAAATAGGTTGTTCTATTTCCCATCAGATAACCGCTGATTTTCCATCAATCACATTAGAGAGCACAAACTTAGACTGCTCCAACAAATTTGTACCATTATGATTTGCCCTCTTCTGCTGTTTCAGAAACAAGCCAGGGAAATGGGAACATTTTATTCATTGCATGGAATACCTTAAGAAAGTCTACTGGCCAGGCAATTTTGTATGTATTCAGTGAGAAAGATGTTACTGAAAAAAGCCTAAACATTCGCTCTAAACCTGCAACCTCTCAGACCTGTTCAGTGCTAGACTGATATGACATTTTAAATTGTGAAGCTGTACGACAATTTGAAGTTAAATTGTATTGAAAACAGCAAATGCTGCCCCAGGAATTAGAAGAATCAATGACTGCATATTAAACACTTCAGATATTACTTTCATGTAAACCTTAAATTTGAAACCAATAGTACTGGCTCATTGGCTTCCCTCCCTGCTCTCTTCACTTCACTGCTTTTGCATATCACATTTTGTGGGTTATGTTTTGCAGTCTTTGCTTTTTAAAATATTTAGTGACTTGTACACATTGCTACTGTATGTTTTATCTGAAATGTTTAAATGTAGAAGCACTTAAACTAGCCCTTTACCTGGGGAGACTTTCAGTCAAATCTAGACTAAATGAAATGCTGTAATTTGACAGTTTCAGCAATCCCTAGTGATGGTTCAGTCACATAATAAAAGTACTCTTTAATTTATTCTGCTCAGCAGTCTTTGCTCAGGAGAGAAGCCAAAGACCAGAACAGCAGGGTTATAGTAGATCAGGTCTAAAGGGTAGCTCACCCAACTCCTTTCCCAGAATATACCTGGGAAAGGTATATACCTTAGTCAGTGCTATTAGGCCATCACTTTCATGACCACTAAAATGAATCAAGCTACTTTAAAATAAGATGTTTAAAGAGAGAGAAAGACATAGCTCTTCAAAGTTGATCAGGAATCTAACACAAAAGTCTACACTGACAGAAAGTTACCACCACTGGATGTCAGTTCTATAGTCCATGTGAGATAAATGGGTGGTTTATAGCAGACGGTGTGTCCTTATCACAAAACTATCATCCCACAGATAATACCCTTTTTGGTAGCCTAATCAGAGAAACCAAGGAAAGAATGGGCATGGAGATTGAGGACAGGATTCACAAAGGGACTTAGGAGCCTAACTGCCACTTTAGGCACCCAAGTCCAACGATTAGGTGCCACTGATATTCACAAAACCCCTGCACAGCTGCCACCGCAAATCCCGCAGTTAAAATCCCCGAGGTGCTTAGACATGTGCACAGCTGCCTAAGCCCTGAGACTGGCTTGAAGCCTAACTCCTGCATAAGCCTCCCCCATTCTGAACGAGCGCTCTAATTACGGGGCTAGTGATGGGCAGAGGAGAGGAGAAGGATGCATCACCTCCACTGTTTTTCTTGCAAAAGGAATGACCTGCTTTAGGTGCCTAACTCCAGGAGAGTGTTCACAGCTGCGAATTCCGAGTGGGGAAAGGCGGATCCCTTGGTCCCAGACTTAGGTTATGTCTTCACTATGGGCTCTACAACAGCATAGCTGCAGCTATGCCTCCACCGTGCTGCCACGTAGATGGTTCCCACACTGATAGAAGTGTTTTTTCCACTGCCGTAGATAATCTACCTCTCCGAGTGATGGCAGCTAAGTTGACAGAAGAAAATTCCACACTGTGGATTAGGTCAGCTTAACTGTGGTACTCGGGGGTATGAATTTTTCACACCTCTGAGAGATGTAGTCAGATTGATATAAATTTTAAGTGTAGACCAGGGCTGAAGCGCCTAATTCCCCTTGAGGGGTGGGGCTTACGCCACACCTTTCTGCTCAGCATTTCTTATTGGTTAGGTTAGGCAGCTCCTTGCTCAGCACTCTGGCTTTGGAGTCCCATTCTTAGGCACCTAACTTTCTCCATGCATTGTATATGGAGCTGAGGTGCCTAACTCAGGCTGTGAGTTCCTCTAGGCAGCAAGGTTAGTCACAGCAAAAGTCCCCCTTGTGAATCCCACCATGAGCTTCTTGAGGCAATGCCTTCTATGTTATGTATAGGATCTAGGTAATTTAGTATATCCATTACCATGATATGAGAATGCAACACTTCCAGCTGTGGTCAAGGGAAGGCACATTAGCAGGGCTTGCATTATCACTGTGTCCATGCTATATCCGTTTTATGTTTTACCCATTGGAGTTTTACAAAACTGTCTTACCAGCAATATAGAGTGATACCATAATCACATTTATTAAAAACATTAGCAACAGTGTCGGGCAGACCCAATTGCTTTTAATGGAAGTTCTCTGTACTTCCAAGCAAAGAAGCCATCGGAGATCAGCCTTATAATTACTACTAGCTAAATACACCATGGGGAAAAATTTCAGAAGTGCCTAAGCTTAAAGTCACTTAAGTCTCATTTTCAGAAATGACTTAAGCACTTCTGAAAATGTTACCCCTTATGTTTGTGCCTTTTCTACTGTCTATACTGTACTGCTGATAAATACAATGAAAAATAAAGAATTGGTAAAACCGAGAGACTACATTCAGTACCACACACAAACAATTGAATACCAACAATATATGGTGGTGCGGGGGGGAAGGAACCTGGTCTAAATCCAAAAGTCCATCTAGCAACTCTATATAAATCAATGAATTTGGTGTGGTTGAGAACCAGTTCTAATAAGCCCATTTTGCTACGGTTAGAATGCTGATTTAACAGAATAGATAGATGTTTGTTTTCATTGAGATCATTGTACATTGTGCCACAACAGAATAGCAACACAATTGTGAACCATCTTCATCAGGCTTTTTTTCAGCTACTTTCACTCATCTCATGCTATAGGATCACTTACAACAGCTTGTATTTTCTTGCCTCATCCATCAAAAATGCCTAATGAAAAGAGAAATATGGTATCTGATTCCAGTCATGTTATTCTAAAGGAATTAATCTGAATCATCATCACCTTAAATGCTTCCATTCAGAATGATTTTTATGATGAGCTCAAGAAAAGTAAGTGCAGTTTCACGTAGGTACTGCTGTATATTAAATCACATACCTGCATGATAAAATGCTTCCACTTTTTGGAGATAATTTTGTTATTGCTTAGAGCAATTTCTAATGCAAATGAGGAATGATGTAGCAGAGCTATTTAGCAAGTTTCTTGGATAGGCAACACTGATGACTGGAAACTTGCAGAAATGCAACACCTGGGATACAGCCATGCTACTTTGACTTTTCTTTGTGAGTTTTCTCTGCAAATCCTAAGGTATATTTCTTCCCTGAAAAGCATGAGCCTGAAACAAGTAAATAGGCAAAAAGGTGGAAATGATTATAAAAAGTCTATTTTGGCATTGAAATAGAGAAGCAAGAGCTGTTTAGAGTCACCAATTATTTAGAATATGTGCGATCTCCAACGAACTGGAAGAGAATTCCGCTGTTCACTGTTTATAAAAATGTACTTTTAATTGGCCTGATCCTCCATCCTTTGCCCTCCCAAAACTCCCGCTAAGTTCAATGTGAATTTGGGTGGGCAAGGAATGCAGTATTGGGCTTACTACATATTATGGAGTCTATAGAATATATTTCAGATTTTACAAATGTCGTCAGTTTGGTATATTTAACAGGGGTTGTTGAATGTTCAGTACTTTTAAAATCTGTATATAAATGTCTAACTTTAAGCTCCTATATTTGCAAATCTTAGTTCTGGGATGCATTGCTGGCTCTGCCATTTGACTTGCTGTGTGACCTTGGATAACTTGGTTAATATCTCTGTGCTTAAGTTTTAATACCGGTAGGATGCGGAGGATAACTATGATCCACCTTTGCACGTGCTTTGAAGTCCATGGACGAAAAGCCTGGCTAAAGTCCTAAACAGTGTTAGAATCTAATTCGAGGAAGAATACTATGAAAGGAAAGACAGGACCTGGAAAGCGATCAACCTATTTTCCTGACTTCTTGCCCAAGTTAAACAAATGAACACACAGTAAGGCAATCTATTTCTGAAGATCTGGTGTAGAGGAAAGCATTGCATAACAGCCAGCAGAGATTTGTCACCTTTTTGACATAACAATTGAGCCTGAAGACAAGGGGAATATAGTAGATGATAAATTTACTCTGTATTACAGGATAGCAAACTCCAGGAGAGACTGACGACATTGTTGGATAATACAAGAGATAAACATCTGAATTACAAATGGGAATTGATAATAAAAATAATATTGGGCCTCTTCAGGGGAGAAACCCCCCTGGAAATTCCAACATTCAATTTGCCAGGCCCATTGCTTTTTCAAGACAGGATGGAGAGGCTTTTAACCTTATACTGGGGAGGAAGGGTGTGGTCTGGAAAGTCCAGGGCAAGCTAGTCTCTTCAGGGCAATTAGGGTGCTTGCAACCCTACTGATTGCAAAGCTGAGCACAGCCTTCAATAGCAGATCACCGGAGCTGTTAGACGTTCTGTGGTGCAAATTATACCCAAGTGGGGCAGGGAGGAAGAGGGTCCATGACCGCACACCCAGCACTGCCCAGAATGGAGGACATGCTGCACTGTAGGAGTATGGTGAAGCAGGTATGCGCCCCTGTGCACCATGTGGCTCCAGGAGACATTGTACTTCAGGGAGATTCAACACCAGCTTGTGCTCTCATTGGGGTAGTATAGTGCTCAGCGACACCGCCCAAATGCAAAACTTGACTACCTCTATGTGGCCCTTATGGTGCATTATTAAATGCTTACAGGGTAAAACAGCTATTTGCACTAGATGGCAATAGTAAAAAGTGAGGCACAGTGGGTTTAAGTTAATAAGCGCATCAGTAAGGTCATTATGAGTACCTGAGGAGATGCAGCTAAATTAAGGCTAGAGAATTTTAAGCAACTTACACAGTAGAGTCTTTTCTGGAGCTGGGTGAGATCATTGTCATAAAAAGAGTCCCTCAATCAAACTGGCTTGCTTTTGAGTTTCCTGAACTCCAACATTTTGGCAAAAATATTTCAGCACATTTTTGCACAAACTATTTTCCACTATAGGGATGACTTTAAATGGAGACACTGGAGTGCTGAGATTCGTGGGGTGAGTGGGACAAGGGGGATGGAACGCCTAGCTTTTTCCACAAGGATGTGCAGAGCAATCTGTCTTCCAAGGAAGAATTCAGAGGAAATTACATGATTTTAAATTTGCAGGTTCCACTTTCCTGTATGGGGTGGATGAAGCTGTATGACTGTTATCTTGAGGTTTCCTGCTGTTTTCAATACATTGCACTTTAAACTGCCTTATAACTTAAGTTGGGTCTCTTTAATATAGTCTTACTTATTTAACTTGCAGCACTTTGAAGATGTAAAGCATGACAGATTTACTAATTTCTTAATGATCATTTGGATAAATGGATCCAGAAAATTGCACATTGATGGAAAGAGTTTATGGTCTTTGCAGTCAAATATTTTCCCATTGGCTTCATACAAAATTGCTTGGCCAAACAGATTTTCCCGAGGCTCTTTCAGTAATGAATGCAGCTTTCTTTTGTTTCTGGCTCCTCTCCGAATGCATCAGGAAAGGGTAAAGCATAAGGATAAAGGTCCGTTCTGGGACTATGTTCTCTAATATGATTGTTAGAAAATCAGCAGTTTTCTGCCAGGAAGTAAAACAAACCATTTTCCCCCAAGTACCAGTGAAATATATGAATACTAGAGAGCCCACTCACTCATGCTACATTAATTTTTAAAAGTATCAATTTTGTAATCTTTCAGTTATGGTGTATTATAATGATAATAATCACAAGGAAATCCTTTTCCCCCCATTGCTAGAGACTGTGCCATCAGATCACTTTCAGCTATGCCGAAGACACCTGATTAATAAAGCAGTCATCAATTATTTATATTTTACTTAAACATTAATTCTCTTAGCAGTCGTGCGGTGTTGCAAAAATTAAAACCAAATAAATTATATCTATAGTTACATGAAGGGTAGCCTAAAAGCCACTGCCACAAACTGTTTGTCCTCAGAATGTCATAATTTAGAAGCATTAAAAAAAAGCCAAACAAACCCAATTTGACTTGCATCATGCCCTGAAGTGAAGACTCACTGCCAACATCAGGCTCTAAGGAACACAAGAGAGTGCCCTCTACTGGAACTAGAAACTGACAGCAAAAGTGTTCCAGCTGAATGCCAACAACAGGTTCCCAGACCGTTCAGGTTTTAAGACTGGAACCAAAACTTGATCCGGCATCCAGTGTATCTGACCAAAGGTGTGATGTACCCATGATAGCTCACCTCACTCAGATAGGGGTGATGTGCTTTGGATTGGCTGACGCATCTAGAATGCTTTGCAGTAAAGTACCCTGGAGGAGGCAAAAATCATTGGATCAAACAGATGTTCATAGTCACACACACTAAACCATTTCAGTGACAGGAGATTATTTAATCTTAATTTTGGAGCTTTTCCTATTAGCCTTTAGAATCTTTGACAGTCTAGAGTACTGCTCTTCCCAATCTGAAATTTAGGAATCATACAATCATAGGACTGGAAGGGACCTCAAGAAGTCATCTAGTCCAGTCCCCTGCATGCTTGGCAGGACTAAGTATTATCTAGACCATCCCTGACAGGTGTTTGGAGATTTTTAAGAGCAAGTGAGTCAATGATGAGATTCCAAAATCTCCCTAGGCAATTTATTCCAGTTCTTAACCACCCTGACAGGAAGTTTTTCCTTATGTCCAACCTAAACCTCCCTTGCTGCAATTTAAGCCCATTGCTTCTTGTCCTATCCTGTGGTTAAGAAGAACAATTTTTCTCCCTCCTCCTTGTAACAATCTTTTATGTACTTGAAAACTGTTATCATGTCCCCTTTCAGTCTTCTCTTTTCCAGACTAAACAAACCCATTTTTTTCAATCTTCCCTCATAGGTCATGTTTTTTCTAGACCTTTAATCATTTTTTGTTGCTCTTCTCTGGACTTTCTCCAATTTGTCCACATCTTTCCTGAAACTTGCCCAGAACTGGACATAATACTCCAGTTGAGGCCTAATCAGCGCGGAGTAGAGCAGAAGAATTATTTCTTGTGTCTTGCTTACAACGCTCCTGCTAATACATCCCAGAAGGATGGTTGCTTTTTTTGCAACAGTGTTACACTGTTGACTCATATTTAGCTTGTGGTCCACTATGACCTCCAGATCCTTTTCCGCACTACTCCTTCCTAGGCAGTCATTTCCCATTTTGTATGTGTGCAACTGACTGTTCCTTCCTAAGTGGAGTATTTTGCCTTTGTCCTTATTGAATTTCTTCCTATTTACTTCAGACCATTTCTCCAGTTTGTCCAGATCATTTTGAATTTTAATCCTATCCTCCAAAAGCACATGCAACCCCTCTCGGCTTGGTATTGTCCGCAAACTTGATAAGTGTACTCTCTGTGCCATTATCTAAATCATTGATGAAGATATTGAACAGAACCAGACCCAGAACTGATCCCTTCGGGACCCCACTTATTATGCCCTTCCAGCATGACTGTGAACCACTGATACCTACTCTCTGGGAACAGTTTTCCAACCAGTTATGCATCCATCTTATAGTGGCTCCCTCTAGGTTGTATTTCCCTTCCTGCCTTCTACATCTACCTTAGAACCTGCATGTTTGAGTTTAGGCTGTAAACGGTACACACAGCTTGCTGGGCAACGGGAATGAATAATGGGTCTCAGAGCCTTTGGTCCAGCCCAAGTGGGAATGTCTACACTGCTATTTTTAGCCCCATAGCGTAAGCCCTGTGAGCCTGAGTCATTTGACCCAGGCTCAGAGACCTGCTGCTGTGGGTTTTTGCTTTTGTATATGCTTTGCAGTTTAGACATACCCAAGTCTCAAATTGTATTTCAGTGACTGCATTTACAGTGCTACACACCAAAGACACAGAGTGTGAGAGGGCAATATTAGGTATACACATTTAGTACTTGAAATGCCTTGAAATGGCAGAGCTTAGGGCTTTGTAGCATGACCAAAATGAACTTAAATTTTGCTCAACTTTCTTTTTTTTTTATTATAAAAATGAGCATGGACATACAGTTGCCTTCTGATCAACATTCAAGCTCCCTGCTCCTTTAATTCATCCTATCAACAACCACGATTAAATAATTTTAAATAATGTAAGTTGATCCACAGTGTCACAGCTTCCACATCCCACTACAAAATTCTCTCTCTTCCTCGCCTGTTCTCCACCCCGGCTCAAGTAACTATAGATGTCCAGTTCTAGATCAGGGCTCTCATGCCTGCTCTCTCTGACCAACCTGTGTAAGCCACTGAGAGGAATCCAGTTCCCTATGATTTAAGTGAAAAAGCTTGGATTACACAGAGCAAGGCAGCTCCATCCCAATCACTCAGTCACTGTTATGTTCCTCATCATCTGCCATGCAGCTCCATTCAGTGAGCCACTTTAGAGAGTGTGTGCTGAGAACTGTCAGTGAACCAGAGGCAACATGTATCAAAGAGAAAGGGGAGTGAGCAGACGTCAAGAAAGACATAAAGCAGGGCTAAAAACAAACAACGGCGAAGGAAATCAAAGGAAAAAATGTAGAAAATATCAATAAAGCAAAGGACTCCAAAAGGAAATAAAGATTAAAGAAAATCCCAAGAAACATGGCAAACCAAACAAGCACAATGGGCCCATGAAAATAGAAATATAAACAAGGAAGAGGCCATTACCAGGCAAAGAACACGGACAACATTACACACTGTGACTAGAGTCAACCAGCCCAAAAGGAACAGACAAGGTACAAAGAGGGAGAGGCACAAGAGTGGAAAAGCTGTAGGGATTGCTGGAAGCCAGACCTCAGGGTTCCTGGCAAACATGTCTTAGCTAGCTATTGAGCTCTCCAGACTCCCAAACAGCAACAAAAGACTCAGAGACAAAATAACTATGTTTTGATCAGGGATGTGCAACCCTGCATGGTTTGACTCACAAACCCTACACTGTCGTTTGGTTCACAGTGCCACAACCATGCTTGGGTGGCCAGGCCTAGTGTTCAGAGCAGTCATGGTCAGAGGCCAGGAACAGTGTTGAAGGTCAGAGCCGGGCAAAGAACCAGGAGCCAGAGCTTGGGTCAGGAGGCCAAGAGCAAACCGTGCAGCACATCCATCACTATAACTGGCAGGGCAGTCCCACCTTGTTGCATCCAACGCTTCCTGGAACTCCTCCTGGGTTTAAATAGCCTGTGATTGGTCCAGGCAGACTCTGAGGGAAGCTGTAAGCCTACCTTCCACGGTGGAACTTCCTGTGGTGTTTGTCTCCACTGGGCTTATGTCTTCTTACCGGATGCGGAGCTTGTCAAGCCAATTTATGGCTGCCTCATCAGCCAAGTGCAGAGCCCTCAGACCATTATCAAACCTGGCCAGAGGGCAGTTGTCAGTGATGTGAGAAATTGTCTGTCTTTAGCCACAGCCACATGTGGGGTCATCTCATTGGCCTCAGGTGTGAAGATTGGCTGTACATTGACTCCGGCCCATTCAAAATCTGTTCAGGTCAGCTGGGTCAGCTATGTTCCCTGTAAGCTGCGAGCTTGGGTGGCTGCACAGGAGAGATTTAAGTGCCGCCCAGCTCATTAGCAGAGCACCCACAGCCGGCAGCATGTGTTCAGGTGCCCCTCCCACCATGTTGGTCCATCCTGCAGCTGCTCTTGAAAGCTGGAACCCTCCTGCTGGCTGTGCAGGGGTGTGTACTAATGTCAGGGTGTCCCCCTCTCCCCACTCCTGTACCCCATCTCTGCAGGGCAGAGGGGACAGCCTGGCTGAGGAGGACTTGGAGCTGCTGTGGTCTGGTGTCTGAATGGTGAGTGGCTGAGTGCCTTTCTTAAAGAGACAGTGAATGCACTGTTTCTGAGATTTCCCCAACAGCCAGCTCACACAGTCTCTCTTTCTATTTCCCCCTCCCCCTGTACCCCATCTCCACAGAGCAGGGGAGGGGAGACAACAGGGCTCAGGACAGAGCAGGAGAGCTTTCAGTGAGTGTCTTAAAGAGACAGTGCACAGCTTTCCCCAGCAGCCAGCACACACACAGTCTCTCTCTCTCTCACACACACACCCACACAGAGTGTCTGTCCCTTTCACACACTTCCCAACACATACCTGTATTATTATTGTCATTACTTCTTGGTACTTCCTGCAATGCACATATAGTCTCTATAATTTTGTTCTTTCAAAGTGTCTTATTTTAGTGTTTTGACTGGTCTATGCATTTCATAATTTTTATTTCTCTTACACTTAAATTTAATTCTTGGAGTAGTGAGTTCTAAAATGCCTAACCTGTCCTGGCTGAAGTAATTATCTCTGTGGTAACTTTTAAAAAATATATATTATATCTAGGTGTTTTGTTTCTACTGGTCACGCACATAGGCACATACCTCGGTACACATAACAAAATTTATTCCACACACGGATGGAAAAAATTAGAGGGAACATCGCGGGTCAGTTATAAGAAACTGGTTACTGAGATCAGCTGCAGACCACTCTTCATGCCACAAACATCACAGAGAAATCTGGGCAAGGCAAATGTGCCCACAATGGGTGTTTAACCACAAGTGCGCTCCTGGATGGTCGAAGAGGTCTGTGTATAGTGGTAGGCTCGGGCTTGCTCTGTTCTTCTCAACCATTTTGGCTGTAGCATCCTCATGACAGATATGTGGAGGAGTGATGTTGTTTAACGTGGGGAGCCACAGTACTGGTGTGGGTCAAATCATCCCAGTTACAGTAGGCATGGTTGAATACAGTTGTGTCTCAACCAACTTGATGTGAGACGAACGGAGCCAGACTGGAGCACAATATTCTGCTGAAGAGTAACAGACAGCTAAACCAGATGACTGGAGAGTTTGCATGTTTGCTCGCCATGAAGTGCTGGCCAATTTGATTAGAAGGTTGTTATGCGATTGAGCCTTAGCTGCAGTTTTCCTTGGATGATAAAGATATCAGAGATCTATCCTGGGTTGCTCCGAAGTAGACTGGGTAGGATTTGTGTTTCAAGACAGGTCCATTGAGAAAGACATTCAGTTCTTGGTCTGCTCTGGCATTGTAAAGATGGAACACATTCAAATCTGATTTGGTCATATTTGGTTGCAAATGCCACTGACTACAGGATTTGGCCATCTTAATCAAGTTGGCATTTAGGGCATCTTCAAGTTCTTGGAGTGACTATGTTTGCATGCCTAAGTAAATATCATTTGTGTGTGTGAACTTGCAGGACTGGATAAGCAGAAGGTCATTTGTGTGTAGGTTGAAAAGTGTCGGTGCCAGCACAGAACCTTGGGGTAGATTGATTTGTTGCCTTTTCCATGCGCTAACTTTGTCTCCCATGCGTACTTGGAAACATCTGTTGTGGAGGAGAAAGTCAGTGACGTTGACTACCCACGATGGGAGTGCTCTTGAACGAGAGCCAGACCATGTGCCAGACTTAGTCATGCGCAGCTGTCAGGTCCAGAAATACTGCTCTTGTCTTCGGGTTTTTCAGAAAGCCATTTTTGATTAATGTTGTCAAAGCTAGCACTTCATCACAGATGCTCCATCCTCTCCGAAAGCCCGCTTGCTTGACTCTGTCTATTGACTCCATTTCTGGGGAGATGCATAGAAGAATGAGATGCGTCAGCACTTTGAATGACACAGACAACAGAGATATCAGTCGATAGCTTGCATCACTATGTGGGTCTTTCTGTGGTTTCAGGAGAGCAATGACTTTTGACATTTACCAGGTCTTCAGAAGTTGCTCTTCATTGACCAATCATGTGCAGAGCTGTGCCAGCTGCTTCAGAGCACAAGTCCTGAGATGTGTTAAGAACACAAACAATATATTGTCATAGCCAGCAGCAGTGCTGCTCCTAATATCACTCAGAATTTTGTCTAAGTCTTTGGCTGGGTACAGCTCCGTGAGTTGCCGAGTGTCATTTCTCCGATGGAGCTGACACCATTCATCATGGACTTGTCATCTGACATGTTCTCATTTGGGGCCTTTGACACATTCAGCAGATGGCTGGCAGGTTGGTTTGGTGTAACAGGTGGTTGGCTTAGGCCGATGGTTGCTGAGCTGTGCTGAGACAATGAATTAAATTCCAGCATTTCTGACTTGAGTGAGAGACATCTAGATTCCAAGTCGTCTCTTCCAATTGTGCCTTCTAGCAGCATCCAGTGACTCAGTCAGAGGATCAGCAAATCTGCATCATCAGAGAATTCAGACTGACTGAGAAGTTTAGCACATTCAGCATCAAGGCATGGTGTGTAGACTGGACAGCGGTTGTGTGGTACAGATATGCAAACGGCTTTGAAGATGGCTCTTTGGAACTGAATGAAAGCTTGACTGGGATGATGTGCGGTAGTATGCAGATGACACTTTTTTCTAGAGCATCTGTGAACTTCTTCCTGAATTCCATCTTGGTTTGTTAAAGGTTCTAATGACGGGGAGTTATCAGCAGATGTGGGTAATAGAAGATTTGTGTTGGCTGTGTGGAAAGTCTTCCAAGACTTGATGTGATACAGGAGAGACACCAAGCACAAACCAGGAGAGTATTCATGAGACCACCTTATGGAGTGGAAGGAGCACTCCTGCTTTGCATCATGGATGAGGGCAAGATCATTGTTAGATGATCCCAGTCAGGATAGTGGCTGTTGAAGTCACCTATGTATATAGCTGGATGACCTAGTCTCAGCAGAACTTGGTGGACCAGAACTTGCTTCAGGGTTTACATGATAATGCACATAGACCTATCATGGCTGCTGGGTAGGAGCATGAAGGTGTCAGCCATCCCGCACCTCACTGACTCAGATTCTATTTCTCACAGAACCTCACCTACAGGAACTTAAAGTGGAAAACAACCCCTGCAAGTAAGCACGGCAATTTGAAACAAAGAACCCAATCCTCCATGGGGAACATCCCAGGAGCAGCCCCAAGCAGAAGCTGCTCTCCTCTGTCTCTATTTCCTTCCCAATCACCCTCAAGACCTCCTGCCAGTCTTATCTTTTGGAATGTCGTGAGATGTGATATGGAGTGAAGCTGGTGGTTCTTGGTCCCCTTCCTCATTTTTCTTCTGGGTTGGAGAGGCTCCTCTATCTCTTTCTTTGGCCTTTGGAGGGGATGCCAGGTTGCTCTATAACTGCAGCAGAGAAGGGGCTACTTGGTTGGTAGTTTCCCCCAATTCTAAAGACTCTCCTGGGTGTGTATGTGCATTGGGGAGAGAAGGAGGCAGAAAGAATGACAAAAGATCATCAGTAAGAGGCTAAAAAGAAAGAAAGAAAGAAAGAAAGAAAGAAAGAAAGAAAGAAAGAAAGAAAGAAAGAAAGAAAGAAAGAAAGAAAGAAAGAAAGAAAGAAAGAAAGAAAGAAAGAAAGAAAGAAAGAAAGAAAGAAAGAAAGAAAGAACATCTGCCTCTCAAAGATGACAATAAGACCGAATGGAATTTCCAGTGTTACACTGAAGACATTTTCCATTAGTATCAGTGGGGGAAAAAACTACAAAAATCAGTAAAATAAAATGTTTAAACTCCTAGCTCAAATAGCTTCAATAATATGGACAAATTCTTCTTTTTTGAGAGGGAATAGATTAGGTGACCTAATATGCCATTTCCATCTCTAATTTATTCTGGAGGTGCCAGTCGCTGGTCCATAGTTAAGGCTGAGTTGAGCTTTGCACTTATAACAAGGTTTCAACCTCTTTGTTATGTATGAAACACAATATGTCACCTGTAGTGACACACTGGGAACGGGAAGAGAAAAGGGAAGGGGAAATCTAATGCATCTAATAATCATTTTCTTCTAATTGGGATCACAAATCCAAAAATGTCTTATTCATAACCAGTGATTATTGCATGGGCACTATGGGGCAGAGTTAAGGTTGTTTGGGTGCCCAAACTGTGCATTTCCGTATTTTAACATGTTCAAATTTCTTTTAAATTTAACCTTAACTCTGAATTTCCTGAGTTATAATATTGGGGATAATTTAATATCCTTTTAATGATCTGACCCTAAATTACTTTTATGTACTCTCTATCCTAACACAGCAGTTTTGTCTAGGAATATGATTCTGTGAATATAGAAGAAAAAATAAATTTCAAGTGCAGAACTTGTTTACAGATTTAGGGGTTTACAACAGAAAAACTGAATAATAACTAGTTGTACCAGTACTAAAACAAAGTCACTATAGTTCTGCAAATACGTGCATGTAACCCTTAAAATTTAATTCAATTAATTTTTCTCTCACCAACAGAAAGAGACCACAAATCCCACGAACTCACACATTGCTAGGCTATTTTCTCTATTCCTCTTGCACATCAGTGGTAATCTTCTAGACTAAGAAAAATTACTTGAATTTGTTTTGTTCACTGATTGATTCAGTACAATTGATTCTACAGGATTCTTGTTCTCCTTTATTCAGAACTTCACATCAATGTAATTTCAAGGACCCTTAATAAATTAAGGTTCATGAAGGTTACACATTTCCAGTTCATTTAACAGAAATAAAATCAGTTACAGTTTTGATTATAAAGTGGTCACATTTCTGAATATCTGAAAATGGACTTGAGATTCACTAGTATATATGAATCCACTGTTTCTGTGAAAGATCATCTCTTTGCAACTACTGCAGTAGATACTGCTAAATTTAATTAGATATAATCTTCACAGTTTTCATTAGCTATTAACATTATGTAAAGATAAACTAAAGCATAATGAGTCCTTTCATTATCACATAATTGTTATTTTAATGATTACATTATGAGTAATATAATACTGAATGTATTTCCACTTTTCACATTAGTGGGCAATTATTTATAATGCCTTTTATTATAATCCACCCATAGAGATCAAATTATTAATGCCTCCATTTTACTATGACGGCCACAGTTTCAAAATCAATATTATAGCCACAGGGAGAATTGTAAAATAACAATGAAGAAAACATATAAGCAATTGGCCAAACTCAGTCCTAATATGTGCAAGCAAGGAGCAACTCAGCTGAGATCTTTCGATCTACTGCTGCTCATACCACTCTGAATTTAGTCTAACATGGGTCAAGCCTATTGATGAAATTTCAAAAATGGAGAATAAAGACACACTCAAGTCTTAACTTTTGGAATTGGATCCAAACTTCCTCTTTGAGGATGTCTGGATCAAAGGGAAATGAACATTCCAATAGTTTGATGTATAATCCCAGTCCTGTCCACTCATTACACTCAATACATTAACAGTTAGTAAAAATAATAAGCAGCCTTACACTCTGCATTCTGTCCATCAGAAGTATAAGGGGGTGTGGGAAGTTCCTAACTCTTAAAATTATTCTTTTAACAGAAATGTTACCTAGTGATCAGAGTAAAGGGGCATTAGGAGCGAGACCTCCTGGGGATGTATTTCTTAATCTGCCATTAAGTAACTGAGTGATTTTGAACAAATCATTTGAACTCTTTGTGCGCCTAACACACCGACTATAATGTCTCACCTCTCAAATAACAGCACATAAATAATGCTTTCTTTCATCTCTGGTTGACTAGGACACTCTGTCCCACCCTGTGAACAATTATGTGTCCTCAGTTATACATGCCTTTGTCATCTCTTGTCTGGACTACAGCAATGCAATATATCTGGGCATGAAGCCATCAGCCCTTAGAACAGAAAGCTGTAGTGCCCCTCCTCACCAGCCCAGGACACTGCACACACATCAAACCTGTCCTCCGGTCTCTCCACTGTCTTTCCATAGAATATTAAATCAAGTTGAGAGTCTCAGTCCTTAACTTCAAGGTGCTGAATGGTCTGGACCCAGCAGGCCTACAATATCGCCTAAAGTACTGAGATGAAGACAGTGATCAACAACTCTGTTCCTCCGGCACAGTGGAACGATCCACCAAAAGGGTGGAGCTCATGTGGGCAGGAGACAAAGTTCTGTCAGTACCTCGTCTGAGACTATGGAATGAACTCCCCCAGGAACTAAGAACCCTCACATATGTCATCACCTTCTGCTCCAAATTCAAGGCGCACTTTCTCATCCCTGCCTTCTCTAATATATTCATAGAGTGTGTGGACAAAAACCAAAAAACCCAACCCCCAAAAACCCAAACAACCTCCCCAAAAACCCAGAACACACAATTGTCCCCCGCGGAGAGGATGAGGGAATAAATCACACATGACAGATGTTAGTTATATTGCTTAATGCACTCCTGTTAGGTGCACAAAAGCTACAGTGATCAACACAGTACAGAAATCTACATAGAACACAATAACAGAAGTGAACAAATTTGGTGACTATCTTTTATTGAACAAGAAAACCATTTTGCCAGTACTTTTCAGGTGATTTTGTTCCCCTGAAATTTTGATTGTTCATGAAATAGCAGAAGACTGAGAAGTTGTCATGGTGACACACGCAAAATTCAAAAAGGCTTTTTTGAATGAATTTCTAAGCAGTAGTAGCCACGGCTTTCCTGGAGTCCCTTTTCTCAGGGAAAATTGATTAATCTTTCTAAGCCTCAGTTTCTTTCTCTGTAAAAAGGGGATAAATACTTCCCTGACACACAGGGATGTTTTGAGGTTTAAATAACTAATGTCTGTAAAGTGCTTGGAAATACTCAAATGGAAGATTTGTGGAATACCTTTAGGAGACAGGAGCTTCAGAATATGTTGTGAATGTAAACTGCAGCCAATACCTCATGGAAACTCGTTGCCTGTGGAACCTGTTGCCGGGGATGTTGTGAAGGCCAAAAGTAGAACTGGGTTCAAAAAAAAAATTAGATAAATTTATGGAGGATACGTCCATCAATGGCTATTACCCCAGACGGTCAAGGACACAGTCCCATGCTCTGGGTGTCCCTAAGCCTCTGACTGCCAGAAGCTGGGACTGGATAACTCAATAATTGCCCTGTTCTGTTCATTCCCTCTGATGTGTCTGGTACCGGTCACTGTTGGAAGACAGGATATTAGGCTATATGGACCATTAGGCTGACTCAGAGTGGCCATTTTTATGTTCTTATGAAAACTGTGAAACAATTTATGAAGAAACACTTCAGTACTTAGCATCTATTTTTGAAATTTATTTTTCCTTATTTTTTAAAGCTAAGAAGATTTCTGTAATTAGAGATAGACTCGTTGTTTCTAATGCATTCATCTACTCTTGCCGCTTATTTTCATCCTGATCTGATAATCCTCTAGTTGTGGCATCATAGTAATTTCTACAGCTATCTACGACTGTTTTGCATCAAGCATCACTTGATTATTTTTTATTTAAATGAATCATTTAAAGAAGGTTATTGGACAGGTAAATCATGTCTCTCTCTCTCTTTAACCTATGTATCAGTAGCATAAAGGAGATGTTTATAGGATGACTCTTCCATAACATAAAAATAAAGAAAAAGGAGTCTCCAAGGATCAGGCAGGATAACCAGAGTAACCTTACAAAAATAAAAAAATATGGGCATTTAGGAACATTTTCCTTGATTGCAGTTGTATTTTTACTTGATATTAATGCACTGTGTGGGGTTGTGTGTACTCTCTACAGTGCGGGGTGTGAATCATACTGAATGGTATTATAAACAAGAACTGCTTGGGATGAGTCCATGATATTTCACGTTCACATGCACTGTTACCCAGATCACCTGATATACTGATCAATATCTGAGACAGCACGCCAACAGTTTGTGGACATTTCCGAAGACTCATACTAGTGGCTTGTCTACATTTAAAAGGCTCCAGCAGTGCAGTTCACACTGATGCAACTGCACTGATACAGCTGTGCCACTGCAGCACTTCAGTGAAGACACTACCTGTGCTGATGGGAAAGAGTTAGGTCAGTATAACTGCGTGGCTCAGGGGTGTAGATTTTCCACACCCCTGAGCAACATAGTTGTACTAACAGAAATTGCTAGTGCAGACCCAGTCCCTGCAGAAGAAGTCATATTTCTCAAACTGTTGCAACTTCCAAAATCTCCTGAAGACATTAATACCTGAGTAACTCTACACCTGGTACCTCTTGTGCACACTATCCATAACTATGCCCACCTTTACAAGCTTAGATAATTTGATTATCTAACCAGAAGAAACATTACTGTAATTCAGTTAAATTTGTCTCACTTCAAGTTGTATTATATCCCAAAAGAACATCAAGGGGAGAAGTGTAGTTGTATATCCCGGAAAGTTACTTTCTACCGTCTACAGCATAAACATATGCACACATTAGTGTCACTGTTCTGAAACTGTATCATATATTCTTTGTATGGAATAGATATTTAACCCATGAAAGACTCATCTTTTTGCCTAGATTAAGACAGAAATACATCACAGAGGTACACTGATAGCAGCTTCACAGTTTGGGCTGCATTCTAAAATGGAGCATAAATTCTTGTTTTTCTCCAGAAATAGGTGGACAATAAGTGTGAAGTTTCACACAGGATTAGTTTTTATGCCCATTGATTTTTCAGTGTAGTTTTGTTTAGTTTCTCTTCAGACATTTTTAAATTGAAAGTCTGAATTTAAAAGAAAGTCTGAATTGGGCTCTGGCTAACCTATTTCCTTGGCAGTTCTAGCTTTCGTTGTTGAACAATCTTTCTTCTCAACCATTGCCTGTCTACACAAAGATTGGCAGAGAGGTGGATCCTCTGTAGATTTGGTACAACAGGTACATCCCCCCAAAATGTTGGAGTTAGGTCACTTTTAGCCCTTATTCACATCATCACTGAAAGTTTCTGTGGTGTACACACAAGCCTGACTGGTTGTTGGGGGAATGAACCTGATTGATTAATGAGTGGTCAGATCAAACACAACCTTTTCCATCTAGAGCTACACTTTTGTGTCAGTTTTTCCTGCTCCCAGGATGGGCTGCCTTCAAGGCCTGAATGGCATTTCTGTAACAAATATTCCCTATGTGAGTCTCAGCAGTTTGTTTGATTGCAGTGAGTTTTCTTTTAACAAATCCTGTAGATGAATGAAGTTGTTGCTATAGAAGCATAAATGCTACATGTGACTCAGTGCACTTCAGGTGACTGCCATTAAGAAGCCCACAATAACCAACAGTTATCACACCAAGGTAATTGTGATACTGCATTTAACTTCTAGTCTAAGTAGTGTATCTCAGCTATTGTATTATGGTGTATTATGTATTATGATAAGCGAAGACTTTCAACGACGACTACGGTTTTAGGACACTTGCATTTCACCTGGCAACAAAGTTATGTTCTTGAGAAAGATCTGAATTTATCCCTTTTTTTTAAACAACCCCTATGGCTCTAATTTAGGCATCTTAAAAAGGAAAATCATTTTAGGCATGGTGAGCTGCAAAGTCATGAAATATTATGGGAGTCGGTCCAGCGAAGTTTCAACAAATTATATCAAAAATTCCATATAAGCTGTGCCTATACTAACCTTTTTCCTCCCAAATTTCCTACAATTACTGCTATCACTTAGCTCCACCAGTAGTAGCAATGGTGGGAGAGCTAGAGTACACACGGCTACTAGGGCTGCTGGCATATTTATCACTATATTGTCTAACCTTTCTCAGAGTCGGCAAAACTGCAGGCAGGACCTTCTCCATGCTAGCACTCCCAATGTTGCTATGACCAGCAGAGCTGAATTTATGGTATCAGTGATAGAAAATTTGGGTGCTGTGGGAGGAAGGCACATGTAGATAAGAGAATGAACCATACTGCAATAAGGATTTAATATTTGGCTTAATATTAATCTTAAAGTAGATTAAGTGGTATTTTGTTCTTCAGAAATCAACAGATACATTCAAAGGAAAGGGGAAAATGCACAGAGGAAGATCAAGTATCCACTTATGATATAATGCTTGGCTTACATCATCAGGTAACAACAAATAATTTTATGGCTTGAGTCAACAATAATTACAAAATCAGTACGTTCCCTCACACACACACAAATCCGTTCCCTACCACAGTTTTATCACAAAAATATTAGCTAATTCTGATCAACTTTTTGTTAGAAAATTTAGCTTTACTACATAATTGGTATATGCAGTGATTGCTGTGTTTCTTAATGCAATTGCTATTGCTTTATGTAGTATTTACAGATTTACTGGCATGTTCATAAAAAATGAGCTCCTTCAATTGTGTTCCATCTGCCTAACAGAGAAAAATGTTCATCTTAATTAGGAAAATCTTCATAAAGAAACATAAATGCAGCTATTAATGGGCTACAGGGAATAAATCTAGCATATTCAGAAGCAAATGGCATCTTATCAGTTCATGGTGGAGTAAATACAGAGAGCATAAAACTCCTGAACAGTTGTTACCAGGCCTGTGATTGACCACAACCAGTGATATGGGTTGAGATTTAAGTGTTTTATAATGAACAATCCATTTATTTCATTAAGCTTTCATGCTTTATAACCTTGCTTTTTTCAGGTAATAAAGGAGTCTTAACTGACAATGAAACTGTTAGTCACTATATGAATTAAGATGGACAAAGCCATTAATCTTTTTTGAAGAAATTCCTTTATAAAACAAAAGGATGGAGGGGCCAAGGAATGGTTCAGGACAGGCCCAGAGACATGTACCTGGAACACTGACACTGTAGTAAGGAACATGGTTAGAGGCTTAATTCTATGTTCACTGAAGTCAATGGCAAAGTTCCCATTGGCTTTAATGATACAGGCTCAGGGCCTAGGTCTGGAGGATATGAATATACTTCAACAAAAGCCACAAAAACTCCTCCCCCCCCCAAAAAAAATGTTTACTCAAACATTTATATATTTTCTATTTAGTTATGAACTGTAGGCATCTTCCACAATCTAATAAAATGTCTACCTGGTTCTGTAAAAAAATAACATTCTCTTAAAACAATCCCCTCACATTCAAAACAGAAGAAGGAGGTCACTTAATTTTTCACCTTCCTTACAGTTTTTGTTATGAGGAGATGCACACAGAACACAAAAAAACCTTCTTTTAAAATCCATCTAGAATATTACTTCATACACATAGGTCACGAGTTATTGTTTGTACTCCCTGAGTCACAGACTCCAGCTCTTAGAACCAGGTTTCCAGTAGCAATATTCACAACTTTACATACAGAATATTCAGAAAGCGATTCTTGTAACTCTGGCCTAACATATTCTATTTCCACAGGTATTCCTGATGGTAAACTAGTGTATCTGTGGAAAGCAAATACAAAAGGGGCACAAACACGCTCCAAGCAATCCAGTATTTGATTCAAGCCAACATACAGGGAAATTGTTTAAAGCACTGATATTTGCCCACTACTAGCTTAATTACTTTGGCGAGACTGTCATATGAAGTAAACAATATAAGTGGCAGCAACATGATGTACTTTTGTTGCTTAATTTCAGTGATATCCTCACTAGCTCAGGCTTTGTATAGATTAATCAGACACATGGAGAACCACATATTAGTTGAGGTGAGCTGTGATGACTGCAGTTATCTAACAGTGTCAATCTGAACAGTAAATGAATATAATTTGAGAGAGCTAAATGACAGCGTTATAATAAAAGGCTCATATATTGCCAAGGTAATAAATAATTAATGGGTAACTGCACAAAATAGCAGGTTGAACACCCCACCCAAATTCTGAATCTTGATTCAGAAGTAAGTGAGCAGAATGATCCGTCTCTCTGCCTCAAATGATAAAACAGCTTTCTCACAACCTAATATGCAGCACCATCTGGCACAAGCACAGAGGAGGCTGAGAACTTCTGAAAGTGAAGCACAAAAGCCATTTAGTTGCTTTAGGGGTTATCGAAGATATTTTAAAAAAACAAACGAACAACCAAACAAAAAACAACCCTTCAAACTAAGGAGCAGAGGGTTTGTTGGTTTTTTTTGGCGGGGGTGGGGGAGAGTGGGGGGGTGGAGTTGTTTTATTTGCATTCCCTGGCTGAAAACATGGACCATTGGATCTTTTTTAGGGACACTTGCATAGCTAATCATGCCAATAGAGTGTCACTGAACTGAATTGTGTGGGTATGAGTGTAATAGAGAGTTCAGGTGGTGTGTATGGGAAGTCAATCGCATACAAAACAGGCCAGGTTTTAGAGTCCTCTTATTTTGTGACTTTTAATGAGAATTTCAGGACACTGGAATACATTTTCTATCTGAGATCATGGAGCTTTTTATGTTGTTACATGTATAAACCATGAATAAAACCACCAGGTTAAGCTGTGATTAGTTTAGGTTTCTCTCTTAAAAAATTTCATACCAGTAGTAACCAATATCACCACTGGTGTGCATCATTGACTGCAGCAGCTCCATTTGATGGTCCCATGGTTGTGTGTGTAATTGAACAGGAACACTATTGCAGCATTGCTGGCCCCAGATTGCGGAACTCATCTTGCTGAAGGCACTATACAATATGCACCACACTGAGTTGTTAATCTGAGCTGTTTGCAGTATAGATAGAAATGGAGTTCACGTTAGACTGATCTAGGTGATATTAGCAAACTCAGGATTCATTATATTATTGCTTTCTGAAAGTGACTTTCAGTGCAGACTGTTTTCTAAATGATCCTTAAAAGACACTCCCTTCCTCCTCATCACCTTCACCTAAGGCAATAACATCTGGTAACATTGATCTATTTGCTGCTAGTTTTCATTAATTGTACCCATCCCTGAGGGTGGTGCAGCTTTGGCAGCAGCTAATTAAAACCTATTTAGAGCTGCTCAGTGCACTTTATCAGACCAGAATTGGCTCTGTTGCTTTAATGGAGACTACAGTTTTCTCTATTATTACCAATTAAGTGAAGTTTATAAGGTTTTCCCTTACATTTCTAAAGTACAGGGAAAGTTATAACTGTCCTTATAACTACTCACCTGGATTCAAATGAATATAATGATGTAAAATTTAGTTATTGGCTGGCATTTCTTCAAACGTGCTTCAAATTCTCCTTTCATCTGACTCTATGTACATAATATAGGAAAGTGCAGTAAAGTATTGCAAGAAACTCAGATTTACAGCACTACAGAGGGCAGTGCCACTAAAATGTATTAATACAAAACTGTGAATGTCTGCCAATGTATATTATTTATATACAACAATTACTCAGAGTGGATGAACTCTCACACCACCCTGAATGACCAAGCCTCTGCCCAAATTCACAATACTGTGTGTCAAGACCAATCCCCAGATCCAGGAAGCCAGTTTCAAGAAGATATTATGCTGTCCCTGTAGAACAAAAATTACTTCATTTTGAAAATAGGAAGGTTGTTTGCTATTAATCCATAATGGGTCTGGCCCCGTTTCTTCCATTGACCAATAATTGAATTGTAAACAGACAGATTATGGGCTTGATCCCATGCCTATTGAAATCAATGGCAAAGCTCCCACTGACTTCTGTGGTGCAGGAGCAGAGTCTATTTGCCTATAAGGGGCTACACCATGCCTGTTTGATACTTTTCATAACTCTGAGAATAGAATGCGAGCACTATTTTGGTGAGAACATTTAAAGTCCCATTAATTTCCTAAAGAGACGTTACATCAACAGAATATAGAAACAGAAAGCTCATTAAAAGATTAACAAACTAGAAATCTGTTGTAATCTTACTATGCACTGGGAATGTACACCATACGTAAAGGCAGTACTTTAGGATTAAACCCAAAATAAATCCAGTTACAACTCACACTGTATATTTTTAAAGTTGAGCAGAACTTGGTTTCCCTCCAAATTTCTTGTTTGGAACATGGTAAAAACTGAGCACTGTTTAAACTAATATTGGAAGCAAGCGCTGATGTTTCTCCTAGGAACTGAAGGAATATTTGGCTGAGGTACCTGAAAGATTCTGTATCAACATCATAATAGTTTGACATGATACATGAAGCCATTTTTTTCTCATCCAGGGAGCTCTGTTGCTCTTTGCTGCTTCAGTAAGCAGAACAGATCCCAAATAGCCTTCATTACCATACCCAGACCCCTGAATGAAGCAGCACAACAAAACACGTATTGAGGATTTAACTGATGATGCATGTCAGTAGTTCCCAAACTGTGGGCCGCAGACCACCAGTGGTTTGTAGAGTGTTGTCTTGGGGTACAAGGAGTCCCAGCTGGTGACATGATGCTTGCTTTCCTTGTTTTCCCCCCGGCAAATCACATTAAATGAAGCTAACGATACATTTAATTAATAGTTTTACGTGGAAAAGTAATAATAGGAAACAATTTTTGTGGTGACATAGGATGTTACTTGATTGCTAATGTGTGTGTGGTTGGGGGATGCAGGAAGTGCAGGGTGAAGGACTAAAGAAGCCTTTCTCCCAGCACACAGTTCCATGGATGGGATGGGGATAGATCCTGGCAGATCCTCCAGCCCCAATCTTACCTCAGCCCTCTCTAGCCCCAGCCCCACATGCTGCTGTGCAGATGGCCTCTGTAGAGCTCACTCTCTACTGTACACGGGGAATTCACTGACCTTCCATCATGCATACAGCACCCTCTTGGAGCAGCATAATCACACACATGGTTCTCCACAAGCCAGTGGTATATAACTTTGGTATAATTTTACTAGAAACACTAGCCATTTGGTGATATGCCTGATCATCTATTTTAACTGAAACAGAATTATTTGGATTTGAGGTAAAGCTTGACAGGGTATCTTGACAAGAGAGGTAAATATACGACCTCTTCTTCCCTTTGTCCTGAGGTTGTATGTGTAGGAATGATGTGTAGGCCTCCCCTCTTTGAATAACATGTCAATTTAATCAATATTAAATTGAGCTGAAAACAACACACACACAGCTCTGAAAAGGCTTTAGGAAGGTATCCAATATTTTTTGGGATCCAGGCCAACAAAAATGGAAATAACAGAAGGTAGCAAAGGTGGGATAAATGGGGCCTGTCTGCTGCCTCATCAAGTGCCCGGAACAGTCAAAAACATATATGAATCCATTAAAAACATATCTGGGGGCTCACTGAAGAGCTGGCATGCAAGATGGCCTTCTCTTGTCTATCTTTTGTCATTAACATCAGAGTACCTCTTCACAGGCAGGACTTACCGATCTTTTCCGGTCTCCTCCTTAAATACCCCATCACAGTAACTCATGCGCTTTTCTGTTGTCACATAGATTTTGGCATTGGGGTAGCTGTCAACAGCTTTCTTCAGCATGTTGTACACAATGCCATTGCCATCTTTCCTCATGTTTCGAAAAGGCCCCCAGATGACATAGACCGTGCTATTGGCTTCCTTGAAAAAGTACTCGGGATTCTTGAGCAGTAGGGGAACACTGGTGTGTGAGACCACTCGTATGGTCGTCTTCTTCCCAACATCCTCCTCATAACCCTTGGTGGGAGCATTGTTCATTCTCCATATACAGGAAGACTGGTCAATCTCAATTCCCACTTTCTGACCAGCCATCTGACCTGAGTTCGAAACAATGGCACAGACATCACAGTCTAGCTGGAGAGGCTGAAAGAGAGAGAGAACAAAACAGATGACAGGTCTTACACATTGAGATTGAAAATTTAGTTAAAAGAAGTAAATAGTCCAACAAACTGGGAGCAAGATTTCTCTCAAAGCACATCAATTCCTGTGTAGAGGAGCGGGCAGTAAAGTCTATAGCTACTTAGCCCTGAATGAGATCCTTTTCTACCAAACGAATTAGCACACACTAATCTTCTGCTTCTATTCTCCTCATTTCAAAATCAACTGGAAAGTAACCACGTGTCTTCCACTATATATTTTTTCCTTTCAATTAAAAAGAATTTGAAATAAGAAACATGTAAATAATAGTTAGATGGATGTTTTGTTCCCTTGTAAGAGATTGTTGTCAATAGTAGATTTAAAAACAGAAAAAAGAATGAAGGAAATGTAGTTGTGCACGGATTGCATATTTCATCGATAGGTTTGGATGAATGGATATTTAATCTGTGATAAAAGTCAGCTCTGAAGTGGCTCTCAGCACGCATTCTACTGTAGCTTGAGCCTATGAATATATGGGAAAATGTGCCTGTGCCTTATAAAACAGCTCCTTATGTCTGGAGCACATTATTATATGTATACAGGTTCTCTTCCGAGGACACTTATGTCCCATGAAAGAGCCAATGAGATACAAATGGACCACGGACCTGTGAGCTAGAGGGTTGATCTATGCCTACTGAAGTCAATGGCAAAATTTCCATTGAATTCAATAGTGCAGGTTCAGATCCCAAACCAAGAACACCCGAGTCCTTCTAATGCTGGCTCTCACAGACTCTCTTTGTGGACCTGAGCACATTCTCTGACTATGCTTCTCTGCATGAAATGGGAATAGCAATAGGTTCCTACCTCACAGGAGTATTGGGGGAATTAGCCTGTTTCACATACTGTTTGCCTGACTCATGTGAGACAACCCCCCGATGCCCAAGAAGAGTAGAATTGAGCCCTAAATATTTATAAACAGCTAGAAGACGAAAAGCACTATATGGAATTCAAGCATGTGACATGTGAATCTAGAATCCTAAATCCACCTGAATGCAGACCAGTTCTACAAGAATTGGCCAGGTCTACAGATGCTTAGTGAACCTGGGCTGATGTTGGTCCTTCATCCATCCCATAGCCCAGGTTATGGATCCTCTCCAACTTTATCTTTGATCAGTGACCTGATCTCTTCTTTTCCTCTCTGCTGGCAGTCAATGTCTCCATTGCCTTCTTACACCAGTGAGTGTTGAGCCATCAGCCGTATGGCATGCTACCTGCCCTCTAAAGGATGGCTAGCAGCAGAGTGGGAGCCTTTCACTTCAGTGATGTGAATCCGTGTCCCAGCCACATTTGACAATTGCAGACTTGGAAAGAAACCAACTAAGACATCACAGTCTGTTCTGTGACAACAAACTGTAATGCCATAGATGTGAAAATGGTGAGGTCAGAAGTTGACAAACAGGTTAGGAGAGGGCCAAATGATAACAATAACAGTGCCTCCTATTTGTAACAAATATGTAACTTAACAAAGGTTCTACCCTCCCAGGCCCCTGAAGTAATCTTAAACACAGATGTAAAGGCTTGTGCTGGAGTGATTGGTGTGCTCTGGCTGTTTTTTAAAATGTCTTTTCTTCATTTCACTAGGAGTGAAGGATGCTTGACTGCACAGAAAAGTATCAACAATATTTTCTTTAGAGAATGCTGTACATTTTGTAGTCTTTGGGAGCTGTCCTGAATAGCTCTCTGGCAGCGTGAATGAAATCCCAGGAGATGCAGCTGAACACAACCACCTTTCTGTTTACCACTTAGTTACAGAAATCGTCCCTAAAATGCTTTGAGAGTACATGGATGGATGAACTAAAGAAATCTATAAGCATAACCCATATACGAGCATGAAATGACTGTTGCAGTCTCGGTAGATTAATTTATATTTTTTAGAATGAAAGTTCAAACTAACAACTAATGAACAAGGAATTGCTGGAGGGGAAAAGATCACTTGGCTCAAGAATCTAGTCCCGTTTAAAACTGTCTCAGCCTCATGCTATTGCTTTCTCGCTGTGTCCTTCCTTCTTCATTAAAATGTATAGCTCTCTCAAACTCATTTAAATTGTTTGATTTGATGGTCTCACTTGGAAATTTATTCCATGTTTTCTATTCACTGTTCTGCCTCAATAAAAGTCATACACTTACACTTGCAATGGTGTCCCTCAGTTTTCTAACCTTTTTGTTGTGATCCATTTATCGTGTTCCATTTTATCAAATCCTTTCATAATTCGGAGTGCTTATCTGGTAGGTTACCTTGCAATCTGCTTTCTTTCAACAGGAAGAGGCTTAATCTCTTTAGCCTTTCTCAGAACAAATATTTTTAAAAGATGGAATTGCCTGAGCTGTTCTAATTTGCATCTTTTCTAAAAGCAATCAGCTCCACGGAAAGCCAATGAAAACTTAACTCAGCACTCCATGTGGACCTGATCCAAATCAATGGACATCTTTCAATCAACTTCAATAGCTTGGAATCAGACCCTCTGTGGTCTAACTACAGAATATGCATCAGTTTTCACTCATTGTATATTGTAGCCCTCTGTGGAAGTATCCCAGTAGCCTGTTGTCCTGATTTATAATTGTCACCTTTTAGAATGATGGTTTCAACAATTCTTGTACAGCTGCTCTATAACTCTTTTTCTGGTTCAATATGCTATATTACCATTCCTGTGTTTTACTAACCCTCCAAGTGCTATATGAAACCAATCCTCTTTCCATTAAAACCAGTGGCAAAACTCCAGGGTGTCATATGCACAAAGAGAAGAAAGAAGCAGGGACAGCATTTCTAGTTACAGGTGCATGAAAATGGGGAAGGAGAGTAGGGGGAGATGGAGATGAGAGAATTACAAAAACCTACCCCATTGATGACCTTTCTGCACTTAGCAGTGACTATGTATAGGTATCTACATCCCAAAAAATAGTATCATGACTAAACACTAGCTTGTCGGCAACCTTAGCAGAGAAGATAAGAACTGAACTGAATGGAGAACAAAATGCCCTCTTCACCTTTAGAGCTGGTCATCCCATGTCAGGGCTGAGGTACATTGGCAGGACAGTGTGTAGAAGCCTGCACCGATACTGTATATATTCTTTAGTTAAAAGACTTAAATCAAAGGTATAATCTGGCAACTTCCACAAACCCTAAATACATTTACATAATATCTAGATACTATATTACTTAAAGAAAACAAATGACCATAGACAACCACTCACCTTTTCTTCTCTCCCTCTCTATTTAGATACTTCTGTAGCCCCTAAACACTGTTGTCTCTGTGTCTCTCTGAGCTATTATCTTCAATAATTTGCTTTGCCTCTGTAAAAATGATTCATTGTGCTGTTTCCCAGAACTATATAAAACGCCTCAGCAATGTTAGCTGGGCATGATTCTGACAAATTGTCCCATCTTTTTTGAATGATACATTGTAACAGTTGAGGAGCACTTGCATTTTAATCAGTAAGGAAAATGAAATGTTTGACCTTTCAATTTTCTGTGCAAGCTTACAGACAATAGAAAAGATAATTAAAACTGAATTAAAACTTGCAAAACAGTGTTGTTTCTCTAGCAAAGAGAAATGTCTGTGTAATAAAGGTCACTTATCAGCCAGTTCTAGTTATTAAATCTTTGTACTTAGCACTGAAGTGGCTCCACAGAATCAAAGGTCAAGTCATTAAATAATGAAACAAGGAGAATTAGAAAAAAGGTCATGAGCAATCTTAACTACAGCTGACCAGATGCAGCCAAATTTACTCACGGATGGGACCAAATGTAGCCCTGGAGCTAAGCAGATGTAGTTCCCACTGGCATGAAGCTGAATTTGGCCCAAGATATGCAAAAAACATTCCTGACTCTGAGTGTATCACAGTGCACTACTCTACCTCTCCTCTGTGCTTTACTCTGTCAGCCTCCTGACTCAATTACTAATGATGTTAAGAAAATGCAGATTTATTTTTTCCATTGTTATTTTAATAATGAGAAAGTAATTTTGTAATTTGGAGACAATACACATGTAAAATATAAAGGGGCAATTATTAGCAGTTCACCACATATTAATTTACTCCCCCAATGCTGAAACAAATGAGATCTTTTCTTGTAATCGTCCAATTTGAATGAATTCTAACAAAGCCGGTTGAACAAAGCTCCAGAGATACATTTCTCATTTCAGAGCCATTTATTCCTCTACTCTTCATGGATGTCTTTAGAGTTTTAGTTTTAAAGGATACAACATGTATAATGATGCCAACAGGGAATAGATTTTGCCTTTATTCATCTTGATGTTCTTTTGAGGTCTTTCAAATGAAAGGTACAAAAGAGGCATTAACCGTCTGGCATTGTTTTTATTGCTTTTCTGTGCTTTACAAGCAAAAAATGTATTTTAATTTTTCCCATATTTCAATAATGATTAAACAAGCTGTTTTTAATCTACGCTGAGTCACTTTCTGCAGACTTCTGGGAGTCTGGGAGCAAAGAATTTCCAGGGTTCTCCTAGAGAACACTCAGCACATTTAAAGGAAAGAAAGAGAGGCAATGCTCAATTTGCTTGCGTGTTCACAAACCAGAATTTTCAATTTGATAGCTCTCAGGAGCACCATATAAAAATAATAATCTATAACTAACATCAAAAAATAATAAGCAGCCCCAGATCTGATTATACTGTGGTTGCGTGGTTGTTCCCCTTTTCCTCCTGCTTTTTTTTTTTTAAACTCCAGCAGTTGGTTTGGCTCCTAGCTCAGGGCATTGCTGTGTCTGTGTCTTCATAAAATGTAATATTAAAATTCATAAACATTTTAACATTTGGACAGTATTTTGAAATAAGCCATGTGTCAACATGTGTCTCAGTTTCTAAATGATATAGAACATAATGTTCCCTTCGTTATAATGCTGTTCCTGAGACACAAGTGACTAGGGTGTTTTATTTAGGTGTGTGTCTCTGTCAATTGTACTTGCATAGTTACTACATGTGCGAGAGGAAGTTTTTATTTGAACTGTATGAGTTGGAGGCCAGAGTAAAACAGTTTCCTAATAGGAATAGTCTTTCAACAAAGGGCTGAATAAAGAAGGATCACAAGGTTCTTGTTCCAGACATGGATCTAGCTGCCACAGGACTATTATTCATGGATAACAGTTCTTTAAGGGTATGTCTACACTGCAATTAGACACCTGCAGCTGGCCCATGTCAGCTGCCTCGGGCTTGTGGGGCTCAGGCTAAGGGGCTGTTTAATTGCAGTGCAGATATTCGGGCTCGGGCAACCCTCCAACCTCGCAGGGTCCTAGAGCCCAGGCTCCAGCCCGAGCCTGAATGTCCACACAACGATTAAAAAGCCCCTGAGCCTGAGCCAGCTGGCAAGGGCCAACTGCAGGTTTTTAATTGCCATGTGGACATACCCTAAAAGGGCCACATCATCCCCTTTACTTTGGCTAGAAGAGGGCACTGTTATTTTATGGATTGTTGCTGTGTTTTGTGGGCAAACCTGGCAGCATGACTTTATTACAGATAGGCTGCCATTGTACAGGGCAGGCAGCCTGAGCGCTCGGAACACACTTGATGCTTTCCCCATGAATGCCATTATCTTCTGTAGAATATAAGACTTTTGTTTGAAAAAATTACCATTTTTACCCTTGTGATTATGAAGAAAACCTTCCAAATGAAAACCACAGTGTAAACAGTAGCATCTTTCTGAGTCTGCAGACAGACGGCTCCAGTTCCTCTGCGGCTGCTTACAGCTTTCCTAACAGCAGCTGACAGGAATGTCATCAGTGTCTGCCACTGCTGTTGGGAACAGCATGAATGGCTTTGAAACTGATAAGAATCAGGTAAATTTCACTCTGTTAGAGCTTGAGAAAGCTCTGAGCAGCAGCTGGGGTAGGCACTGGAACTATTAACTGGTTTTTTTCCCCGGTCAGTAGGATCATCTTCTTAGCTTGGTCCCCTGGTTGTTAGGTAGCTGATAACCCTTTCTAGCCCTATATCTGAGGGCAAGGCGGTGTTGGTATGACTATAGGTAAGTGTGTTGGTGGATGACTGATGGAAACAGGGTACATGTGAGAGACAGAGAGAGTGACTTTTAGGCAAGAACTGGGAGAAAATATATAAAGGAGAATGTAGAATATACAGTACAATGTAGGGCTAGAAAGACAAAGAGATATAAAGGGATGGAATATAAGGGAAGGGGAAAAATAGAGGGAGCAGACACTTAAAATGAAACAGGCAAAGAAATAAATGTTCTATAGGAAAGTCAGAAAAAGTGGAGTGGAGCCAGGAAAAGGTAAAAGGGCCAACAAAAACCAGAGACACTTAGTAAGTTACAGCATTAAAATGACTATTGCATAGAAAGCTGAACTTTTCATCCAGCAAAACCCAACAAATTACTTTTCTAGAACATGCCTAATTTCATTCAAATGTTCTAGCTTATGGCTGTAAATAACCAAAATGCTTGTCCAACTCCATCTATCACTCATTTGCAAATATACAGCCTTTGGAATATCATAGGGCTGTGATATCAAAAGCCAGGAATTGTTCCAGACGAATGCTTGCTTGGTGCATGCTGAAGCCAATAACTCATTCATGTTAACACCCACTATGTTGCTTATTTGCCCTCTTTAGCATTGCAGGACTGGTTGGGTCTTGTGCTGAATAAAGGTAACAATACTACACAATTTAAGTAAGAAGTTGTTACAACAAATTGTATTAACAACTCTAAACATAAAATAATCAATTTTCAACATGCAATGGCATCTGTCAAAAAAGTGCTTAAAGCTCTTTTGCAACATTCTACAGTGTTTGCAACAATACTGTCCAAAGAATACATGGTACTGGTGAAACAGGTTGGAGCTAGAGCCTCCTTTCAATTAATGCCACAATTTTAGTTGTCTTATAAAGTTATCCTTTGCACTGTAACTCTTTGATTTTTTCATGAGACACTAGTGATAAAATTAAATATGTTTTACTTATCAGGCAGATATGAACATTTCTTTCTTCTTTATACAGGGATATTTGCTAGAAAAACAGTACAAAGCACCAGGAGGTAAAATGTCAGTTACAGCTCAAGGATACAGAGTGTGAAGGAACATACTGTTAGTGCATGGACTGAATTGTGAATGAATCACAATATCAGAGGACCAAAAATAATTTCTCACATCTCATATCTCACACTGTAGCCCAGTACAATTTAAAGTAACACATAGCACATAATCCTCCCTTACAGAGTGTACTATAGAATGAGGTTTCTGAAGACAACCAAGACCAAGATGACTCTCCATAACAGCTCTTTGATTCCTCTGAAGACCAACCTCCTAGCAATAAATATCTGCACAAAGAATTCACTGTCACTCTGTGGAACGAAGTCAATTATCAGGGGGGAAAAACCCGGAAATTTTATTTGACTATGTCTCAGAAAGACATTGACCCATATTTAAAATACTGGTGGAGAGTAGGGGAGATTATTTTGCAACTACTGGTTTTAATTTGTATTTATAGTAAATGCCCACAGATAGCACTAAAATATATAATATATGCAGAAGATCTGTTCTGATTTTGCTTTCCTCTAATAACTTCCTATTAGCAGTACTTGTCATTAATAATGGGCCATTATCTAGGAATTTAGTTTGCCAAATTACAGATGCAGGAGGGTGACTGGCTGTTATGTCTCCCATCTGAATAGGTCTGAAAATTTTCCACCAGCAAATTATACGACTTCTAAAATGAAGTTTTCACTTTATTTCAGGTCAATTTATTTGTGCCTTGAGCTGAGAAAGTGATATTAGACTGAGCAACAAAAACTCACGAAAGAACTGGATTGTATTCCCATTATTTTCAAAAAGTAGAAATCCAGCTAACAGGCTAGAAGCCTCATCTCTAATTTATTTCAGTACCATGCTGTCTAGATCCATTATTTAATTTAGTCACTCTTGGTGGTCCATCTATCAAATTATTTGTATGCATGGAGAGAAAGTGATAAGCTAAAATGCTAATTATCCATTTTTCTGAAATTAAAAAAATCTATGCTAAGAATAACAATAAGGTTTATTACAACAGTTGTTAAACCAATACCATTTTTCATTTGTAAAATAAACCTTAACAAGCTTTCTGAGTCCAGAGTTTTAATTGCTGGACACCTTATCTAACAAGGAAATACATGTTTGCTGCTGGCCATAAACTTTTCTCTTACCCTCAATATTATACCGGGAATATTTGCTGTCCTATGTTGTGGCTGAGTCAGTTGTAAGAATCCTCCTTTTACATATCTGTTCTAAAATGTAGGCTACATTGTGGTTTACAAGGTCCAAGCCACAAAATCATTATTTTTTTTAAAGTTTTGACCGTGAAGCATTAAAAACTATGTTTAGTTACAGAAAGCAAGAAACTCAGCTTTAAGTTTCAATATGAGACACAAGCATTTAAACGCTATGGTTTGGATGCTATAGGAAAAATTTAAGACAGATTTGGGTTTTTTGCTCAGATCATTAGAAAGATGCCTTTTAAAGCCTTTTAAGTTATTAATGGGAACTACCAGAGGTTAGCTGCATTTTTAAAAACCTTGAAACTAAAGGGATGTTTTAATTGAATGATTTACTGTGCACAGGCATTGCTGTAGTTTATTTGATTATGGTTCCTTTTACAAGACTGATTCAGTGCATATGTTAATTAGCAACATTTTAATCAGCGCTATATACTTCATTGTGTGCTCTCCCTCCCCCTCTGAATTGAATATGGCACCCCAGAGAGCCTTATTCACCACTCCTTGACCCAGCCAAAATTTTCCCAAAGGAAGGCCTTGATCCTGCAATGAGTGCCGCAGATGGACCCCTTAATCTGTGTGGAGCCCAGCTGATGTCAATGGGGCTCTATGCAGGTCTAAGGGTTCGCTCATGAGGACATCATGGGAGAATAAATAACTAAAGGAGTGTTGAATAGGACACAGGTATGAGACACTTACCTGGGAGGTTAAAAATGTTATAGAGCAACGGGGAAATACAATTTTATTTTTAAAAAGGGGTTTTATTAAAAAAAACAAACAAACCACTTTTCTCCAGGTTCCACTATAAAGTCCCAATTGACTTGTCTGATATCAATAAGATTTCCATAGTATAAACAACCCCCATTCAAAATCAGAAAGCTAGAACTTTATAGCCAGTTAAGCTATAGTTTATAATATTTTTGAGAGAGAAAATAATTTCCAGCGTGGTGTGTATTATGAGGGCAAGACACCCACTGGCTACCAGTGCATGTCCCCACACTCAAAGTTTCAAGAAGAAATCTTTCCTAACAAGATCTGCTGGCCAGTCTGTGGGAGGGCAAGGGGATATCAGGTGAAATCCTGGACCCATTGAAGTCAGTAGCAAAACTCCCACTGACTTCACTGGAGGCAGGATTTCCCCCATACTCTCAATTCCATCCTCACCCCTTTGGGGTTGCTAGGACAGCTTTGAGCAGTCCTTGCTTTCAGACATTGGATTCTAAAGCACTGTAATTATGCCCAGCCCTTGAGATGGAGGAGGGCACCCATCAGCCTCCCACCATGGAGCGAGAACCCGCACAGAGCTCGTCTCAAACAATCTAGACCTCAACAAGTAACGTACTCATACAGGGGTCCATATTGAAATGTGTTACAGAACAGCTGTTCAGTGCCTGGACATTACAAATATTAATACTGTTGCCCCTTTGGCTTGACACTAGCTAAAATCAGAAGTCTTGCTGAGTGGTTTCCACATGGATGAAAAAATCAGTGACAGGATATTTTCTTAGTGTAACCTGTTTGTCAGTCCTCTTACCCTGCACACTAGCATCCCTCTTCTTCCAGAAGCCTTGGGTTGGAACCTCTGCCTGAACCAAGAAATAATCCTATTCCTTTGTTTCTTTCCAATGCCCCACACAGACTCACTGCACACAACAGCCTCTCTCCACTGACTGTACATAGAAAATTTTGTCCCAGCACCCACCCCTGTATTTGAAACCTAGGAGACTGTTCGCTCCTTACTTCTCTGAGTGTGGCCACCAGCATGATTTGGCTAGACGGTTCCATGTGTCAGCCTCCTCCTTTGTGTGTATTTGTTTTTAAACATCCATTTGCTTGAATAAGGTCTGGGCTCTTCTTTGCTTCCAGGGGAAGGTTATCAAGCTCTCTCTCATAACAATAGCATGACAAGAGAGAGAGAGAAAGCTTTTTTTACTGGACAGAATCTGGACATAGTACACATTTGTGTTATAGGTTCTGTAATTCTGTAATTGAATGGTGGAGACCTGTCCTTTTGGAGCAGGAAAAAGTTAGTTCTGTCCCTCTGCCTTGGTGAAGTTCTGAGTGACATAATGTGTAGCTGAGTGCCAACCACAAAGTCCTGCATGGCCACAGATTAGTTATCAAATAATGAACCAAAAGAATACCCATACAGGTTTCAGTCTGTATCCAGACAAAATTCCAGCTGAAATCAATGGGAGCTTGAATGGCATGGAAATTGGAAGAACAGACCCATAATTTCCACAATGGGTGATTGTTTCATGTTCTCTGTGTATATAAATCTCCCCACTGTATTTTCCACTGAATGCATCCCGATGAAGTGAGCTGTAGCTCACGAAAGCTTATGCTCAAATAAATTTGTTAGTCTCTAAGGCGCCACAAGTCCTCCTTTTCTTTTTGTGGATACAGACTTACACGGCTGCTACTCTGAAACATGTTCCTTACTGTTTCCCCTCATGCTTCTTCAGACCCAATAAGGCTGCATTGTGTGAGAGGTCTGGGTTTTTTGTAGGTTTGTTTTTTTTTTTTGATGGCTGTCATCGTCTCCTTCATCTGAGGCATGGCCCTGGCTGGAGACAGGACAGTGGATGGAGAGTTAGGGATCTGAGGTGGCTCCAAGAATACTCTCTCAGGAACTTGGCTGGCTGGTTCTTGCCTGCATGCTCAGGGTTTAACTGATCACCATATGTGGGGTTGGGAAGAAATTTTCCCCTAGTCAGGCTGGCAGTGACCTTGGGAGGCTATCGCCTTCTGTCAAGGTTCCTTCCCCACTCTGAACTCTAGGGTACAGATGTGGGGACCTGCATGAAAGGCCCCCTAAGCTTATTCTTACCAGCTTAGGTTAAAAACTTCCCCAAGGTACAAACTTTTACCTTTTGTCCTTGGACCTTATGCTGCCACCACCAAAGTGTTAAACAAAGAACAGGGAAAGAGCCCACTTGGAGACATCTTCCCCCCAAAATATCCCCCCAAGCCCTACATCCCCTTTCCTGGGGAAGGCTTGATAAAAATCCTCACCAATTTGCATAGGTGAACAGAGACCCAAACCCTTGGATCTTAAGAACAATGAAAAAGCAATAAGGTTCTTAAAAGAAGAATTTTAACTAAAGAAAAAGTAAAAGCATCCCCTCTGTAAAATCAGGATGGAAAATACCTTACAGGGTAATCAGATTCAAAACATAGAGTATCCCTCTAGGCAAAACCTTAAGTTACAAAAAGACAGAAAAACAAGGAATATACATTCCATTCAGCACAGCTATTTTACCAGCCATTTAAACAAAACAGAAATCTAACGCATATCTAGCTAGATTACTTACTAAGTTCTAAGACTCCCTTCCTTTTCCTTTCCTGGCAAAAGCATCACACAGACAGACAGACCCTTTGTTCCCCTCCCTCCAGCTTTGAAAGTAACTTGTCTTCTCATTGGTCATTGTGGTCAGGTGCCAACGAGGTTATCCTAGCTTCTTAACCCTTTACAGGTGAAAGGATTTTGCCTCTGGCCAGGAGGGATTTTATAGTTCTGCACATAGAAAAGTGGTTACCCTTTCCCTTTATATTTATGACACCTTCCTCTGCAGTGCATGGTGCAGGTTACTTGGCAGGATTGCCTGGGTATATCTCACATAATCATTTCCCTGCCATGGCAGGGGCCTCAGGCACTGGTGCACCTCAGTACTGCCTATTCTCTTTGGGTGGCACATAATAGTCTAGTCTCCTGTGGGCTGTAATACTTTTCTCTAATTTTGATGGTTAGGTTTAATGTGCAGGTGCCGTGTGGTGTTAGTGGCCAGATATACACAGTAGGTCAGATGAGATGATCAAGTGGTTCCTTCTGGCCTTTAACTCTGACTAAGCATGTGCTAGGGGTGAGGGAGGGGGCTGAGACAGGCAGCGGGTTCTGACACGGGCAAAAGGAAGTTCCTGATCCTGGTAGTCGTGGAGGGAGTTGATGATGGGTGGTAGGTAGAAGAAGGAAGTGTTCTGCAGCTGGGTGTTGTGAGGGGGAGCATGGAGAAGGTGTTCTGGGTTGGTGGGGGGGTGTCTCAGGTGGAAGAGGCTTAGAGCTGAAGACTGTGGTTCTGAGAAATGGAGAGGTGAGGTAGAAAGAGCAGGGGTGCACAGCTGGGGAGAAAATACTGACTACCAAATGGCTCTTTACTCTAGAGGGAAAGGCATAACAAGAGCCAATGGTAGGAAGCCGAAGCCAGACACAATTAAATTAGAAATATGGTACAATTTTTTTTAAACAGTGAGGGCGATTAACCACTGGAACAAACTACCAAGAGAATTTGTGGATTCTCCATCTCTTGATGTCTTCATATCAAGACTGGATGTCATTCTGGAAGATGTGCTTTACTCAAATAAAGGGGTAACTGGATCACATGAAATGGGCTGTGACATCCAGGAGGTCAGACTAGATGCTCTAATCATCCCTTCTGGCCTTAAAATTGATGAATCTAGGCCTTAAAATTGATGAATCTAGGAACTGGGACTGGAATGTGTGCACGCATGTGTGATCAGGAGCAGATGGAAGGTGGAGCTGGAGGAGCAGAAGCTGTTAGGAATATTCTGAGCCAGGAAATGGATGGGTTAGGCAGAGTTCAGTGTACAGGGATTGAGTCAATTAATGGTGTGTGGGTATGTGTGTAGCTATGTGTAGAAAGCCCCCACACAGGAGAGAACAGAAGATTGGAGATGGAGATGTTGCAACTAGGAAAGTACAGTGAAGAGGTTACAGAGAGAAAACTGTTTTCTTCCACCCTGCCCTTTACTGCAAAGTGTCACTGTTTATTTGAAAGGGGAGGGCGGGAGGGAGAGGGTATCCCTTTTTATTTCCACTTCCCCATAAGTATCCCTTATCCCCCAGTAAAATGCTTCCCTGTAATACCCATGAACACAGTGCCCTAGTTTTTTCACTTTGAAAATATGAAGTGTGTGTGTGTGTGTGGAGAAAGGGATCTTTCTACCTTTAGCCTCACCAGCAACATTTCTGGAATCCAGCTGCCACTGTGAGCATGAGTGTGTACATAAACACACACACACTGCTTGAGTCTGGGAGAGGCATATTTTCATAAAGATATAAATCAAAATAAATATATAAACATATTACCCCAGATCGACATAAAAAAATATTACACCAAAGTAAGTCACAAAGACAACAATTTCTTAAAGGGGTTAACAAAACAAAAAACAAAACCACAAAAAAATAAAGGAACGCTGAATTTTTTTAAAACAAACAAACACACACTGAAAGTTTGGAAATGTTAAGTGATGACAAAAATTTAAAAACAACAAAATATTGGAAAATATGAAGTCATGATAACTTAAATAACCTTAACTCTGCCCAGCAATCACTAATCTGACTAATATAATGTTTAATTTTATACATTACTGATTAGAAGTGCTAAAATATAAACCCCTTTATCATCTTCAATATATTTCCAAGTCATTTAGCTGGCTTTAATACTTTTAAAATGTTCCCTTTCTTACTCAGAGTCCATTTTGAAATTGTGAATGAGAGTTGAATAGTTAATGAAACCTAAAGTGTGTCTTTCTCCTTGTGTGCTCCTTTTTACTTTTTCTGCCTGCCACAATCACACACACACAGGAGAGCATTACAGAGGAAAGTCAGTTAAACAAAAAGCACACCAGTGGATGATAAAATTTGGTAGCAAAGAAAAATATTGAGGGCCCCCGGTGGACATGAAAAATATGCCAGGGAACTCCATGAAGCAAATGAATCTCTACTTCAAATATCTGAAACCTTGCCAGACAGGCAAATAGTTTGTGCCTGTCCTAAACATTCTGAAAGTTGCTTGTTTAGACTGAACATCAGACTTCCAATCTTCCAAAGGGCCTACATTAAATAAATCATACTGTTAACTGAAACTCAGTTCTGTCCAGTCACAATGCTGGGTTCTACAGCTGGGGTTCAGTACCTGCCACAAAGTGTGCTCCATGCAGTAGTGTAGCATAGGGCCATATGGGAACTCTGGATGGGACTCATTCTTGTGATCCTTATTTCTGAGGCTGGTTCATACTGACTGCAGTGTGAAAATGAAGCGTTTACGTGATGGCCACCATCTCAGCCAACTCATCGGGGATTGATCCAGGGGCCTCCAGCACTGAAAGCAACCCCTGTAGTGCCTGGGGAAAGAGGGCATGACTGTGCTGCTATTACATGCCATTTGGTAACCGCTGTGCTTGCACCAGTGTTGGCTGATGCATTTGTGGTTGCACACGTCAAGTCAATGGACATTGAATTTACGGTAGATGAGATAAAAAGCAGTTTGAAAAGAACTAGTCTAGCGTGATGAATTCTTTTCTAACTTATAACCCAAAGGCACTGCAACAAGCCAGGGGTCATTTAGCATAAACTGTAGCTCATTAGCTGGGGAGAACATAAAGTCATATCTATAGGGATGCATAATAAGAAATCAGAATATAACATGCATTAAATTCTGGAAAAATAGGGGGACATCCTATGCAATCAGATCAGCAAATCTGGACCTATAACACAGTAGAAAGTTATGGAAGCTGCTAAATGTGGGATAAGAAAAATTGATTCTGAAAAGATATCTAGCAACTAAGTACTGTACTTATCCCCTGCCCTAGTAACAACTGCACTTTAGCAGCAGACACATGGCTAATTCTGTCACAAGATCCTTACACAAATGCTGCAGACCCCATTTTTTCATTATTGCTGTTTTGAAAAACAAAGTCCTGTGGTGCTCTTTCCTCGATCAACCCGCTTATGAATTCTTAGCACAGCAGGAAGGTTATTAAAATCCCATATGTGAGAACCACACATAGCACACGGAGATATGAATTGGCATTCTATGGAGATAATGCTATCTAATGGGCACAAGAAGAAGCATGGTTTCATTCTCATTTGGAGTACATTTGAAAAGGGCAAAGCATCTGGCTGCTGTTCATGGATAGCTGACCGTTTCTCCTTCTTACATATGGATTAATAAGTAAAAAGGAAATAGCATGGTAGTTATCTTGCCAAGACTGGATATTCCCATGACACCTTTTACTGGCAACTATTTGACATGAAGTGGATTAAATGCAGCTTGGGCTTCCTAGATATAGTGACAAACTATTAAACACATCATGGTTTATTCCCACTCGTGTATTTTAAATCAAAATGTAATTAACTGCCGAGATAGCCAATATACCTCACAAATTAATTCCAGACGCCCGCATGTCTGATAATTTCTTTATTTTTACACTTATTCATTTAGCACCAGTTTCACTGCTGAAACACAACAGTTTAATGCTTTGTTTTATTTCATTGCCAAAACAAATTCAGCTTCAAGCAGCAGCCAGTGCCATGGCGAATGCTCTCAGCAGCTGGGAGAGCTTCAAAAAAACCTGTCTGGGAGAGAAAGTTTGCTTGAGAACAAACAAACCATAAAAGGTTTTCCAACCTCTCAGGATCCTAGGAAAGCTTCATTAAAGCTGACGATACTTCACAGCAAGGGAGAACCTCTCCACCCCAAGAGAATTAAGAAATAGTAACAGCACAGTTAAATTTGATGTCTGAAACATCCTCTATTTAAGGACTATGCCCTTCATGGGGACAAGCTCAAGGAATTATTAGGCCATTTCTCTAACTTGGCTGATTAAGCAGCAGTCTAGGTGAAACCACATGTGTCTGAGGCTAGTCATCACTAATGGTAGGCATAGAATATCAAAGGCAAGGTCTGAAAACTGCAGTGAAGCAGCATGGGACCCAACCACCTTCTAGCAAAAGAATCTCTTTGGTCAATTGTTTGATATTACTGCTACACTGTTCAAAATGCTTTCCTTTGCTTGCTGAGTCTTTCTCATGGTGCCCAGCTGTGTAGCATCCCACTCTTATGCAACCATTGCTGAAATTTTGAGATGGGCATAGGCTGTGAGGTTTGTATCTGAAAGTGAACTTTCTCCAGGTTCAGGAGTGTTCAGATTCAAAGTTCTCATTTTCTGCCAAATTGTTCTGTCGTTCAGTTGCACTCGACAACCTTGACCAAGTGTGAAAATTCTCATCCCATGATTGTAACTCATTTTTTATTTGCTGGATACTACTTGAATGCCACAGCTGACATCAGTATCCGAATCTAGATGACTATCTCGAGGAGGAGAGAAGACATGGAAAAGAAAATAGTTTCATAATTGCCTTGAAAACTTTTGATTCTGACTCCCTGCCCTAAGTAAAGCCATTGGCACACAGCGTTTTCTGTTGATGGAGAGAGAGAGAGAGAATAACATGTAGCTATATGACTGATGAGAGTTCAATTTCAGACTAATACTGCTCCTCCAGAGCATGAGTCACTACTCAGACTAGAGATACCACCATCCCAGTGCCCCTCCACTAAAAGCTAATATCAGATTTTCTAATATTCTGCCTTTGGCTAGTATTCAACATGTACAAAGCTTTTGTTGGCTCTATAACAGCACATAGTCTTTTCAAAGTTTTTCTGCAGCAGAGAGGAATAGTTCATAGGGACAGGAGATCATTGTTTTTTCTGAATGCCAGAAATGTCTATATAGATACCTCTATGACACCATCATCAAAGTGCCTGAGCACCTACAAGTATTAACGAATTTAGCCTAATACACTTCTGTGTGGCAGGTAAGGGTCATTATCCCCATTTTACAGATGGGGGATTAAGGCACAAAGAGAAAGTGACACAGGAAGTCTGTGATAGAGATTTCTAGTCCAGCACTTTCACCACAAGAGCAATGTTACCCTCTTCCTTCACCAGTCACCTTTGTGTTTAGGTCAATATCCCAATCAGTACTGCTGATATTCAGGGCCAGGAAGCATAAACATAAGAACAGCGTGATAAGAGCTCTTGGTTTATGAGTGCCTCTGGGTCTTGCAAGAGCATTCTAGCTCTGCAGGGGATTTCTTGCCATACCTTGTACCTGACCTGAGCAATCTATTTTGTAGTTGTTGTCAAAGAGAGAAACATACCCCTTGACATTAATGTGCCAGCTTGGATTTCAAGCTTAGCACTGTCCTTTTTAAACTTTTTAAATGCAAAGTCACCACATCAGCCTTTCACCCCTACTAGGTATAAATGGTCTTTCCCTGGGAGACCAACACCAGTAAGATGCTTCTCCTTATTTCCTTCCCCACTCTCCCTCTTCTGTAGAAGCACATTTGTTTTCCTTTCCCAGTAACTGTCCTGTGATTACTCTAGCTCAGACTGATTGACTGCAATACAAAGGGATTCAGAGTCCCTGTGTTGAGACTTTGCAGCTTGGCAAACATATACTGCAGGGCAGTGGTTTTCAGTCTGTGGTCTGCAGACTAATGTCTAAGAGGTCCACAAAAAGTTGTCATTACCATAGAACAGTGGCTTTCAACCTGGGGGTCCACAGACTAGGCCTAAGATTTCCAAAGGGGTTAGCACCTCCATTCAAAAATGTTTAGGGGTCCGCAAATGAAAAAAGGTTGAAAACCACTGCTGTAGGAACAGAAGGCTTAATCTTCAACTCAGCTGGAGTGGAGGAGGCAAAGGTGATTCTAGGCTAGCTTTACACCTCCCCTAATTCTGGGCACAGCCAGAGGCAGGACTAGTGCCTGGCATGTATTAGAGCAGTCCAAGAGCACCTTTCATTTACATTGCTTTGTAATAGGGCAATTACCTCAGTGAGGATTGACTGGGGTGCCCCTCTCCTCCTGCCCCTGGAGTGTAAATTCAATGCATTTTTAATGTACTGGGATTCAAAGACTGGGATGGGGGTGGGGGAAAGATTAGGTCTTCTTCTAGTATCACGTCCAAGTAGCATTACTGAGGAGGCAGATGAGGAAATGAGTTTGAGTGGTGGGTTATTGTCTGAGCATGACTGTTGTCAAGCTGGAATTCAGCACTGACTGAGGATGCTCTGTCACTGAACAGTTTCTTGTGGTAATGGCCTTAGCAGCAGCAGTGACTGTATGATGCTCTTCAGCTCACATTCATGTCCAGGTCCTGCAGAGAGACTATAGTCCTCCCTTCTTTCGGAATTTTATTGGATTCCTTTTATTTCATTCACAGTTCACAGAGATTTGGTCTACATTGAAAATGAAAGTCTTTTCTCCCCTTTTTCTCTTCCCGATATAAATATATTATAAAACATGAGGAAATACCACTTAAAAGTTCTATTTTACTTTCCCAAAAGTAAGTTTGCTGTAGCTCTGTCAAATCAGATGAAAACCAAAGGAGGGGAAAGAAACATGACTTTTGTTCTCTTGACCTTGGGAAATCAGGACATTCTCCAGAGCATCCCTTCATGTCCCTATTTATTTTCTGTCAAATCACATAAGAAAATGAATACTCAAGGGAGGGGTGGGGAAGTTCTCTCTTGGTCTTTTGAATACTTTTGGGACAAAAAACACTTAGAAGTGATCTATTGGGGCACCTTGCTTGTCTCCTGCTCTTCCTTTCTAAGTCTCTGACATGTTATTTGTAAAAGCAAAAGCACTTGCAAGTGCTGGTTGGGGCATAAAATCCCCTGCCAGCCATCTCTTACTACAACAGTATTATTTGGAGGGCGAGGGGAGGAGGGAAATGCATTTAGAAATCTTGTCCTGTCTCTATCTGCATTTCCACTTTTCTCTTCCCTTTCTGTCTCAGAGACGTTTTGAAATAAAAATAATTGCCATTTTCACTTTCCTGGTATTCTAGCCAAGTGTTCCTTCCCTACTTTCTTCCTCTAGCATTCTCTCCATAGCAAACATCACTTTGGCTTTCAGTTCATTCCACTACTCTCTACACTCAGCCCCCAAAGGCAGGGGATGGGAAATCACATTCCCAAAATGAGATCATTATGCTGGAATCTAGTTCTCAGCATGACCTTTGGCTTCTACAAATGATTGCTATAGCTGCAAAAGTTTATATATCCTGATGGCCATGTGACATATATGAACATATAGTGAAATGAATAGATGCAGTCAACTTCCTAAAGAGAATACCTGCCTGCACAATAGCAGTCTTCACCTGTGCTAGACTTTGAGAGTACCCAATAGCACCTATGCTCACTACCCAGGCTAATATTTCATTTCAGATTTAATTTTGAGCCGTGCAGTGTGTCACTCAACAGCCAAGATACATGTTCAGCATGACTAGGGATGGAAAAGCAGAATCCAGTGAAATAACAACCAACCCAACCTTCCATCCAGACAAAACCAAATCAAACTTAAACAAGCTTCAAACTTTTTAGGAAGTCAAGGATGTTCTGGTAATTTTTGGTTTATTTTTAAATGTTTTCATATGCCTCTCACTTTCAGGTTTTACCCAGAATCAGAAGTGGACTGATGCACAAGAAGAGTGTTCATTTGTTAGCCTGTCACCTCTGAAGACCTCTGCTCAAATCTTGTTTAGGTGAAGATGACAGAAGACCCCGGGCCAAAATATCAGATCTAAAAGCCCCTCAAACTTTGATCTGAAGTGTATCTAGCAAAATAAATAAATAAATAAATGGGGGGGGGCCCTTCCTCCTGGGTATGTCATACCACACAGTTACCACATAGGTTGACGCAGCAGTACCTAAGAAGCCTCATAACTTAGAACAAAAGATGTATAGCAGTCTTTCAATGACTGAGGTGCACTTATATTGCCTGTCAGTTTACAATGGGTGAGATTCTGTCACCCTTACACTGAACAGTATCAACTCCATCAGTAATCCCACTGAAGTTAGCAAGACTACTTGTGGAATAAGGTGCCATTCATGAATAAGGATCTCAGATTCTGGTCCTCTGTTAGGCTCTGGCCAATTAAAAGCAATTAGACCCAGGCTTTCCGGTGTGCTTAACTCAGCCTCAAGTTATTTATTTTTAAAAGAAGAGTACCCAGTATATCTGACTGTGCTGCAGCCTTAGAGTGGTGATTAGCTAGTGCTGAATGCAGATTTCAAGATGTAAGGGTTCCTGTCTGTGCACACAAGTGGGTTTTGAACCCAAAAATATGGGTACATGTGTTTGCACATTTCCGTTAGACTCTTCTCCGCTTTGCTTCCAAAATCTGGGCCATATTCTCAGGGTCCTCTTCATATAAAACTATTTTTAATCCCTCTGCAGCAACAAAAAAACTCATGGAAATGGAACCACTGTGGTTCTGCTACATAAGGGGAGTAAGGATTTGGGAGAGCCACAAAGGGGACCTGTAGCACTAATGGGCTGAAGCAACCTCTTTGGAGCAACTCCTCAGCCTGGTGGAGAGGAATCTTCCACTTCCCTGTAATAATATTGGCAACCACCACATGGCACTATTACACACAGATTTTACAAGTTGTGTGTAAATTAATGCATAGGCAATTAGACCTTGCAGAAATGCTGTTTGCTAGTGGAGGTATAATGTTTTGCAGATGCTGAAATACCACTGGTGAAATCAGTTCTTTTTGCCTGTATCTCTCTCTGACAAAATCATATAATTCAAAATATTAAGTACCACGGCAGCCTACAGGTTATGCCCACACAGCAAGAGGGAAAAAATTATGTACGCCAATATTTCAAACTTGGGAGTCTAAACGTAGGCACCTTATTCAATTTTTAGGCATTTTAGGTAGGTGATGTGGTTTTCAGAGGGGCTGAACACTACAATCTCTTTTATTTCAATTGATGTTTTAAAAAAAATGTAAATATGACTATTCTAAGTTTGCCAACCCTCCAGGATTGGTCTGGAGTCTCCAGGAATTAAAGATCAATCTTTAATTAAAAATCATGTCATGCGAAGAAACCTCCAGGAATATGTCCAACCCAAATTGGCAACCCGAGTCTATTTCAGCAGCAAATACCTAGCAAACGTGAAGTAGAGCTTGTTGTCTGTTGGGTCTCGGAGGGCCAGAGTCTCATATCCTTATGCATGTTAATAGTACCTTACTCTGGGAACAGACCCACTGGAATCTATGGGACTATTCCTGGAGTAAGCTACAACTCGACTGGAGTAAGGATATTAGAATCCTACAGTTCCAGACTGCACTAGTTCACCCCCCCACGCACACACACACAGTATACGTTCATCCTCCTTTATGGGGAGTTTCCAGGAGTAGCTCCAGGAAGGGAGAACCTGGCAGCACTGCTTGATTGTAGCCATGCTGCCTGGGAGCCAGAGAAAGGGCAAAGACTCCAGAGTTCCTGTAGGAGCAGAAGGTCTCCATAGGGAAGACCATGTGGCTTCTGTGGGTCTTGAGGGATCCATGGGTTCTAGGGGAAGCTCCATAAGTGCAACCTCACAGAGTTTTCCTCTCACAAGGTTTTCTAAAGCAAATGGCAATTGCTCCTGCCAACTGCCAGAATGACAAAACATTATAAAATCTGTGTACAGTAGGGAGGGGGTCATGGGTCAGTCAGGAGAGGTTCTTCCAAGGAAGATCACATGCAACAAATTTCAGCGGCTTGAAATCACTGCACTAGTAGAAAAAACTGAAAGAGTAGACAATGAATCTGGATTTCAGAAGGTGATCTGATTCTCTTCCATCCAACGGATTGATTTCTAAAGAAAGCAAGCATGGCACTCAGGAAGAAAGCAATCGGAATGGATTATAAATAATTTTGCAAGCATTTCTGTAAAAGGAACAGTTCAAAGTCTAAATGTGGAAAACCTGTAGTACCAAATATTCTCTATTAGAATCACAGTAGCTTAATTTACATAATATGTAACCATTACCAAAACCAAAAACCACTGCACCTCACAAAAGTATGAAAATAATAAGGGGTACAACATGTCTGTGACATTTTCATAAGTGAAACAAATGATCTTCAACCTGTTATGACAACTGGGCATTGCCTCGAGCCCTAGAATGTGACATAGCTTCCTGCGATCTCTAACAGGCAGTTAAATGAATGATCTTCCGTATATTTCATATCTGAAAGCTTTTTGCATGTCTAAGAAATGTCTTTTTATAAAATATTATAGTTTCTGCTAAATGTATTATAATGGCTGTTTATTTTTTGCCTAGAATGCTAGGCACTTTACAGAGAGTTACAGAAAAGGTCCCGGCCAAGAAAGGCTTACGATCACAACACAACATGTAAATAAATGATTGTGGATGGAATGAAACAAAACTAGTGTGATTGAATAATACCACCACTTAGGACTTCTCCAGTGATTGTGTAATAGTGGTAGTTTACACCTACTCTGAACTCACTTAGGACAGGTATAACTGTATACCCAGAAAATGGAGAATCAAGGCATGAGTGTATATAGTAGGGGTGGCCAACCTGAGCCTGAGAAGGAGCCAGAATTTACCAATGTACATTGCCAAAGAGCCACAGTAATATGTCAGCAGCCCCCCATCAGCTCCCCACGCCTCCCACCCACCGGCAGCCCCGCTGATCAGCGCCTCCCCTCCCTCCCCACACCTCCCGATCAGCTGTTTCATGGCGTGCAGGAGGCTTGGGGGGGGGGAGGAGTGAGAGCATGGCAGGCTCAGAGGAGGGGGTGGGAAGGGGTGGAGTGGGGGCAGGGCCTGTGGCAGAGCCGGGGTTGAGCAGTGAGCAGTCCCTGGCACACTGGAAAGTGGGCACCTGTAGCTCCAGCCTCGGAGTTGGTGCCTATCCAAGGAGCCGCATATTAACTTCCGAAGAGTTGCATGTGGCTCCGGAGCCACAGGTCAGCCACCGCTGGTATATAGGTTGACCTCTATTGCTTTCTGTCTTTGAATGTAGACATATGGGTACTTATCTCATGCTCTGGGCACCTCTCCCATACATATAAATATAAAAGCCCAGAACATTCACAATTGCTTTGGTAGATTAAACTCATGGCTTTAATAGCTCACGTAGAACAGTAGGGAGAAGAGTAAGCTACCAAGATGCAGGGCAATAATAATGTTATAGACTAAACCATGAAAGGAAAGTCTGACCTTTGGACAATACAGTGTCCTGAGCAAGGGAAGGACTCCAGGATGATCATGTATTATATATTTAAATCACCTGTGCATCATCTGTTCTGGATATTTTCAATAGATCTTATTTTCTGACACTGTAAGGCAATATCAGCACCACATTAAGGAAACTGTAGTGTGTAGCTTTGTCTCCCTGATTATAGGAGATTAAGGAGAATGAAAAAATACTGCAGGAAATCAACCACACTAAGAGGGCTTTAGGGCGGAACTAAGTTGTGAAAGAAGATGTAACAAAACGGGGGTGGGAGGGCAGGAAAATCCTCAGCTGGTGTAAATGAAGCTATCTGCTCCTAAACTTTTTCCTCTAGGAATGGAGGTGTCAGTTTAGTGAGACGCTTAAGCACAACCTTAATTTTATGTACATGCTTAAAATTCCAAAGGACTTCAGCATATGTATAGTAAGCCAAAGGCCATTGAGGTCAATGGTAATTTTTCCATGGATTACCAGATCAGGCCCTTGCGGAATACACTTAAGCAGCTGCTTAAGTGCTTTGCTCAGTGGGTGTCTGAGACATCAAGTAAGATCCCACAGAGCTAAATTATTGTAGATAAGATCCTTAGAAAAATAAAAAGGATTGATGCCACTTAGAAATTTGAGATATTAACATTCTAAACAGAAACAACACGGGCAAACAGAAGTTTTAAAAGCAGGGCTGGTTAGACTACAAAGCCCTCAGTGTCCTTTAGTTTGACTTGCTATCCAGCATGTTACCATCTCAACCTCTGCGTGAAGTTCAAACACGTTTCTAATTCCAATTCATGTGAATGGGGTGTTACAGGAGTATGTGATTCCACAAATCCTTAATAACTATAAAAGTGAAAAATGTATCAGCAAATTGAGATATAAGCTCAAAATAGTACTTCTGTGTATCAAAATAATAATGCTTCTGTAGCGTACATATTACTCCAAGACTGTCAGATCCTTTAACAATGCAAGTCTTTTAAAAAAAGACTGTACGGCACAAATATTTCTCACTTCATGTGAGATAAAACAGTAATTGTAGGCTATGCCATAATGTAATTCATTGTCAAATGATTTTATTCCATTGTCATAGCTTTTCTAAAGTAGAAAGCTTATCTTTTTAAAAAGTCTGATAGAAGAGATATAAACAGTGATAAAAGAGTCAATATATAACTTCAGAATTAGTCATTTATTTTCATTACCTCTCTGGATATTTTGTAAAGAGTTGTTAATGCAACTTGGAGATTTTTAAATGCATGATTTCAGTATGTTAAAGCAATTAACACTGAGCACAATTAGAGCAGATCCAAACCGAAATTAAAATGATTTGTAAATTAATTACATTAAAAGGACATTTGCAGATTATTGCTTGTAATTTTAAAGTTATTTAACCCTTCACTGGGTCCAATACTCTATTGAAATGGAATTCACTTTTCTTTTAGAATAAAAATAATGTTTTCCTTCATTCTGCGCAACAGCGCTTTGCTAGGTCTTATCTACACGACCACTTAGTTTGCAGCAAGTGTGGGTGTAAATCTACTCTGCACCAAGCTGCCACACACTAAAAGTTCCACAGTGCACTTTGATCTAACTTCTTTTGAGTGGGAGTAAATTAAAGCACACTTTTAGTGCACCGCAGCAGGAGCACACAGACACTTATGCATGGCAGGGCTAGCGTACGGTAGATTTACACTCCAGTTTGCCATGTACTAAGTGTTTAAGTAGACAGAGGTTGATTGTAACAGCAGGAAATATTGATATATTGCATAATGTTTGAAGCAAGATATAGGGATCCCTTACCCCACTATTCCTTGTGCTCATTCTTGCAGTCTTTGACTTCAGTTGGAAGTTGAGTTGTGCAAGAAAACAGGATTGGCTTACGGGGGGTGGGGAAAGATACAGAAGGTTAAATTAAGGACACTGACCATGTCATTTAGGCCCAGACGCTGATTCTCTCGCTAATGCTGAGTATCACCTTACTTCATGAGTAGCCCCATGAATTTCCAGGTACAACTTAATGAGGGTAAGAGTGTCAAAATCAAGCTTTTGAACACTATGGCCTTGATCTTATAAACATTTAGGGGTAGATTGTGACATTAGGTATTGTGACGGAGTCAGACCAGAAGGGTATAAGAGAGTGGTGGAAGGCAGGTATATCAGCTGCAGGATGAGCAGGTTCCTGTTCCCTGGATAGCCAAACAAAGGTCACGCCAGGTCAATCAAGACACCTGATGCCAATTAACCAATTGAGGTCATTAGGCTAATGGAGACAGGTGGAACCAATCAAGGTCTCACTCAGGCTGCTTAAAAGCTCTCCTTTCCAGCTCTCCTCAGGAGAGCCCAGGTGAAAGGAGCTGGAGGAGGAAGCAGCATTGCTGTATCTTGAGGTAAGGGTGAAGCTAGGAAGAGGGGACCACGGGGGAAGTGGCCCAGGGAATCAAAGCAGCATTTAGCGGTGGAGGGAAAGCCACCAACAGCTGCTATCCTTAGGGTCCCTGGGCTGGAACCTGGAGTAGAAGGTGGGCCTGGGTTCCCCTCCCCCCATACTCTACAGAGATCCCCTTGAGAGGGGAAGCAAGACTCAGTCCATTCAGGAGGGCGAACTGTGCCTACTGAGCTCTATGGAGCAACAGACTGTGGGGTATTTCCCCTTTCCATCTCCCATACTGGCCTGTGATGAAAGTAACTCAATAGGCTGTGACTCTGGCCACTACACTGTGAAAGGAAGGGCCTTAGTGAGTTTCTGAGGCCCCTGGATCTGCCAGGAAGCATGGGACCCACAATTACAGGCTTGGAACTTTGTCACAGTATATTCCTGAGCAAGGGGTGGTGTTTAAGCTGCAGAACAGAGAGGTCATCCAAGGAATTACCTGACTCAGAGAGAGACCTCTGAGTTACAATACCTGCTTCCTCTGTGCTCTTGGAAGCTGGGGAATGGAACCTAGCCTATACCAGTAACAGTGAAGACACCCACCCATTTTGGTTCAACTATACTGAGCAGCGAGTGGTGGGGAGCCAAATCTCTGCATATTGCCACCTACACCCATTGAGGATGGTGAGGCATACCCACTTATTTCTACATGCTCAGCTCCAAGGTCTACATACTCCTCACAGGGGCAAAAGGGAGGCTCGTACTCCTTCACATGGGCATGTAGTCCAAGTCACAAACTAGTTCTACCGTCAGTGTGTAGCTTTGTTCATGTGAGTAGTTCCACTGAAGTCAGATTGGGGCCTACGTCTGAAAGCTCTGGAGTGATTTTGTTCATGGGTTCAGTACAGCCAGCCTAAATTAATCTTGTGCTTCACTCCCCCGGCTTTCCTCTTCCCCAATTTCCCCTTATTCTTATTTCACCTTTATTGTTCTTTGCTAACACTCTGAATCATTTTTAAAGATCACACAAGAAGGCAATGCCTTTCTTCCAAGGCTGCTTCCTGGAAACAAACATCATGATTCCAAACAGTGTTTTGCTGTAAACTAAATTAAATAATCATCTAAAACAAGGGTCAGTGCCAGATCCTACTTGGGCTGAAGTCATACAAGTCTCATGAATGTAGCTCTCAACTGTAGAGAGAGAGATTTTATTCACCCCCATTAACAATAAGTTATGAAGAATGAATGAATGCAGAAACAAAATTAGGAATGCTAGAATAGGATGATCAAGAACGATGACCGAAAAGATTACACTATAAAAATTACTAACCTCTTAGAAATAATAAGCAAACAAAATGTATTACTCCCCAAAGATGCACGGCCTTCAATACTGTCAGAGCCTCAGGTTCGCTAATCTCCATTTAGCTATCTGAGGGCCATTGTGATACCTCTGTTTGTCCAGCTAACTACACTGCTCATCTAATTGGCAGCATGGCATGGAAGGCAGGTGGAGAATTGTTTTACAATATATATTACACACAGAAAAGAACTATGTTAAAAACATTGTAAAGTCAAGCACTGAAAAATTAGGAAACGTCAGAATTAAGGTTGCTTGTGCAGTCTGTTTGGCCTCTTGAGCAAATGCATTATGATACTGTCTTTAATTACATGACCACATGCTAGTGTTCACTCAGTGCACAGGATAGATAGTGCACAATTAATGAGCAGCTATTCAATATTTTCTTTTATCCTCATTGTTCCATGCATGGTCCCAAGCCTCATTTACTGCACACTAGTCAAACCCAGCTCTGAAGACAGAATTATTTATTTCCTCCTGGGCTTTTCTATGATGCTCATCACTGTCATTTCAGAGTGCTTCACAAACATGAATTCATTTATATTCACAATGCCCCATGAGGTGTGCACGTGTGTGGGGGGAGTAATTATCGCCAGTTTACAGAGGAGGAGCCGAGGAACAGTGAGCTACAAGGCAGCAGGTTTAAAACAAACAAAAGCATAGGTTCTGGAACTAAAGGTGTGAGGGGTGCGGACTTGAAGTGGTTTCCATTATATACAGCATTTACAGTTTTGGAAATTTTAGCTGCTAAACTCTAAAAATGACTTTACTGAGCAGGTGCAAACAGATCTTTTTTTCCCAAACTTGGCAAAATTTAGACGAGATTTTCACAGCAAAAGGAACGTCCCAGACAAAGGTCACTCTGCTGTCAAATTTCAAGTCCCTGCTCCAAAAAACGGGGGCGCTAGAGCCTCTCCAAGGTAGGGTTACCAGAATTATTTAAATATTGTGAAATAAATTTTTACCTAACTCCATTCTCAGAAGTGGCTGGACCATTTTGGCTGAAACTTTCCCAAAACATTCAGCCTGAAACAGGGTCTTTTAATGGGAAGTGTCAGGCATCCTTAATAAAAGGTGGGTCTTCCAAGCTCACCTATGATTTGGGTGACTATAAGTCTCATGAAATTAAGGTGATGCAGTGGACAAATTTAGACATGCTCTAGGCAAAGACAATATAAGTTTTCCAAATGTTTTGCAAAGACATCTCAGTCCTAATTTGCTATGCCAGTTGTGATCATTTCCTGTTTTACTGAACCCTTGAGACTAACATTAGACCAAACTAATTTTCACTGATGAAATGATCAGATTTGAAGGCAGGTCTCTGGAGATGAAAGGCTAATGGGTTGGGCTTATTGGACATTGTCCATTGAAACCATTTTCTGACAGAAAATTGGGTTTTCTATATAATACATTTTTCATGGAAAAATGTCTGCTTTTTTATTTTTTTTTTGTATGGAAAAACTGAATGTCTGAAAATGGAAACATTTCTATTAAAAAGTGCCACCATGGTGTCTCATAGGAATTGTAATGCGGGTGCCTTGTGCTCCCATTCTCCCTTTGTGGGCCAGGCTCCCCAGCCAGACATCATCTCCTAGAATACACCACAGCCATGTGACCAACACGATGCACCACCTTCCCTCTCCAAGAGGAGAAAATGTGCTCTGACCAGCAAGCCAGGCCTTTAAAGGAGAATGGAAACATGAGGCACCCAAACGACAACTCCCATAGAGTGGCAATATTTCAGAAGCACAATATTTGGGTTTTGACTTTTCACTAAAATAGCTCACTAGCTCACTCAAACATGGAGCCTACTCACCAGCAGCCGATCCCCCTTGTAGAAGCGTGGAATGCTGCTGAGGGAGTAGGCTCCATGTCTGAGCACAGGGCAGGTAGCGCCTGTCCATTACAGTGAAAAATCAAAACCCAAAATATTTCAGAACCCCATAAATGAGCAGCCCGCACCCCAGATCCTGGCACACACACAGAGGGGTAGGGAGCAAGGCTCAGACACCCCCAGAAAAGCAAGCCCTCCTATAACCCAGCTCATGTGACTGGGGTTGGGGTGCACACACACCCCGCCCCTGGAAGGGGAGAGTCCCTATATCCCAGCACAAACAGAAGGGGAGAAAGTGGAGCTGACAGGCACCCAGCCACTCACCCCCATGTCCCCTTCCCAGTGTCATTCCCCATCACCTGAGCCCCCAAACCTCCCCCCTCCCCTACCATCCATCCCCCCATTTATCTCACTCCCCATAATCCCTCTTCCCTATGATGATGCAACCCCAAATCCCTCTATTCCCCCACTTCACCACCTCCTAAAATGCTCCTCCCTTGCAAGGAAGCATTTGCATGTCTATTTTTTTTAAAACAAAAATATTTCAAATACATTCCCCCAAAATAATTCCCTTCCCCAAATCTGATTTTAGCAATATATTTCTGACCTTTTCCAGATTTCTGCCTGAGGTGGAACTTAAACTTTTACTGGCTGGTTGGGTTGAGGATCAATGGCTTACTGCTTACCCCTTGAGCCCTCCCGATGCAGTGAAAGCTTTACACCTACAAATCTCAACCTCTCTCTGAGCACATGCTCAGTGTAATCTAGTGCTTGAGCCGTATTTAAGAATCTAACTGGCGAGCCAAACTCTTTTGCTGCTAATGTTCTGAATGTTGATCCCCCAAAGGGCTAGCAGGAGCCATGCATTCTCAGGGGGTGGGGGGTGCAGGGAGGTAACCCTCTAGAGAGTGAAACCCTTGTGCCAGAATCAGAGCCCTGGTTTGATCTCTAGGTCTGGGCAAAAAAACCCTTCCAGAATATGCCAACCATTAGAAAAGCTGTTTATTGGGGGAGAGGGGAGGCTGTATCTCAGGAACCCCAGGGTCAAGTGACCCCACATATGGATCATCAACCATACCCCATGAAGCACACCACATTTCAATGCAACCTGAATAACCGCAAGGATTTTGGAGCATTTAGAAGAGTCAACCTTTAAACAGAAAGGGTTTATCAACTTTAAGGAAGATTTCAGAGTAGCAGCCGTGTTAGTCTGTATCCGCAAAAAGAACAGGAGTACTTGTGGCACCTTAGAGACTAACAAATTTATTTGAGCATAAGCTTTCGTGGGCTACAGCCCACCTCATCGGATGCATCTCTAAGGTCTTTAAGGTGCCACAAGTACTCCTGTTCCTTTTAAAGAAGATGGAGCTCCCCTCTAATACAAGGGACCCTACTTAAGCGTAACGAGGTAGCAGGTCTGCTCTTCAGGGCACAGGACTAGGAGTCAGGAAGTTTTGCACTCTAATCCAGACTGCTACTGATTTGTTGTATGGTTCTGGATAAGTCACAACCTCTGTCTCATTTTCCTCCATCTGGAAAATGGAGAGGATGCTACTTATCCTCCAGGGAGCACTGGGAGAACTCAGTTATTGTTTGTAAAGAATTTGAAGATGTAAAGCTACATATAATGGCCAAGTAGTACTATTATGGAGTCCCCTTTTGATGTCACTGTAAAAACCCCAGTTGCTCCCTATAAATGGAAATAAGTGGAGTTATGACTCTGACCATTTATGAGCAAAGTAAAAGAAAAGAACCTAGACAGACTGAAAGATAAATCTCTAATGCACGGTAAGCACCAAGATTAGGAGCCCCCTGAAAATGTGTTAAAGTAAAACACAAAATATTTCTATCACTCTCTCTATATATAGATGTTCTAGACTAATAGATTAATTTGGTTATGAAAAAGTATAAAGTGGTCACCTGTACTGCTAGCAAAATATAATTAGCAAAACGACAATAGTTTCCTATACTAATTTTATTTGTTATAGATCAACATTATAGGAACAGCAGCAAAAAAACCCAACAAACCTATAATGAGCAAAAAAACCTCCTCTGTTGAAAGGTTATTTTTCCCATTAGCTCTGCAAAACATATTAATCCTAGAAGAGTGATATTTCCTTTCAGCTTTGCATAGCAGTGTGTACAAATAAAAATGTTAACTGCCAGAACATAATTTTCTGTATGCTTGTCTTACTTCGGATGTGTGTTCTCTGTTTGCAGCCCAGCTGTTCATATTTCCGAACATGAGCTTCAGAGCAGTAAATATCTTCACTATGTTCCCGAAGTACTGCATGGAGAGTTACACGTACCTATCGTTTTAGTGCTAATCTGACTTGTGCACATGCAAATCTACATATGCTGCCTTGAAAATGCAGCTCACAAGCACTGACCCCCGCAACATTGCAGAATTCCTTACCAGCATCGCTATAGTTAATGTTGTGGCAGCGTTTCTAGGATGTAAACTGTATTTTAAAGGTTTTATTAACCAGCCAAAAGAACTGGCTCTGGGATAAAATTTGGTTTAGAGCATACTGTAAAATTGCATTAATGAAGTAAATTATTCCTACCAAACTGTAAAACAAGATTTGATTACTAAAGACTAGGATTTGGTTTTATGTTTTTAAGAGCAGAAGCTGCTGTGTTTAGATCCATTTCTGTGCTCCTATATTCCAAACCCAACTCCCACAATTATCAAAATAGCAGAGCTGGCAGCACCGTTGCCTCTGTGCTGGAAGCCCAGAGGTGCACATCTCATGCCAAGATATGGGCTCATATCCAATGCTGACCTTGCAATGGAGTGCCTGAGGGATGCTGTTGCACTGTTAGAGTTGCCTGCCTTCACAGAAGACATTAAATCAAGGTCATTTGTGTCCATCAGTGGGGACCACCCACACAAAAGGTAATGATCTTATAGCAATTTTCAAAAGAGTAGGGCATAACTGTGATGTCCTTACCACATTTGATCCTAACGAATAACTCTGGCTCAGTGGGAGCTATTGCTGAGCACATAATAGATACCCCTGGGAACGAAAGGCTGACAAAGGATGTACTGTCATCATTAATAGGTCGGAATATGAACAAGAGGCTGCTAGGCAGCTCTCCAACACCACTTTCTACAAGCCATTACCCTCTGATCCCACTGAGGGTTACCAAAAGAAACTACACCATCTGCTCAAGAAACTCCCTGAAAAAGCACAAGAACAAATCTTCACAGACACACCCCTAGAAACCCAACCAGGGGTATTCTATCTGCTACCCAAGATCCATAAACATAGAAATCCTGGATGCCCCATCATCTCAGGCATTGGCACCCTGACAGCAGGATTGTCTGGCTATGTAGACTCCCTCCTCAGGCCCTATGCTACCAGCACTCCTAGCTATCTTCGAGACACCACTGACTTCCTGAGGAAACTACAATCCATCAGTGATCTTCCTGAAAACACCATCCTGGCCACTATGGACGTAGAAGCCCTCTACACCAACTTTCCACATAAAGATGGACTACAAGCTATCAGGAACAGTATCCCCGATAATGTCATGGCTAACCTGGTGGCTGAACTTTGTGACTTTGTCCTCACCCATAACTATTTCACATTTGGGGACAATGTATACCTTCAAGGCAGCAGCACTGCTATGGGCACCCGCATGGCCCCACAGTATGCCAACATTTTTATGGCTGACTTAGAACAACGCTTCCTCAGCTCTCGTCCCCTAACGCCCCTACTCTACTTGCGCTATATTGATGACATCTTCATCATCTGGACCCATGGAAAAGAATTCCACCATGATTTCAACAATTTCCATCCCACCAACAACCTCAGCCTGGACCAGTCCACACAAGAGATCCACTTCCTGGACACTACAGTGCTAATAAGCGATGGTCACAAACACCACTCTATACCGGAAACCTACTGACCGCTATTCCTACCTACATGCCTCCAGCTTTCATCCAGACCACACCACACGATCCATTGTGTACAGCCAAGCTCTACGATACAACTGCATTTGCTCCAACCTCTCAGACAAAGACAAACACCTACAAGATCTCTATCAAGCGTTCTTACAACTACAATACCCGCCAGCTGAAGTGAAGAAACAGATTGACAGAGCCAGAAGAGTACCCAGAAGTCACCTACAAGACAGACCCAACAAAGAAAGTAACAGAACGCCACTAGCTGTCACCTTCAGCCCCCCAACTAAAACCTCTCCAGCGCATCATCAAGGATCTACAACCTATCCTGAAGGACAATCCCTCACGCTCACAGATCTTGGGAGACAGGCCAGTCCTTGCTTACAGACAGCCCCCCAACCTGAAGCAAATACTCATCAGCAACCACACAACAAAAACCCTAACCCAGGAACCTACCCTTGCACAAAGCCTGTTGCCAACTGTGTCCACATATCTATTCAAGGGACACCATCATAGGACCTAATCACATCAGTCAGACTATCAGAGGCTCGTTCACTTGCACATCTACCAATGTGATATATGCCATCATGTGCCAGCAACGCCCCTCTGCCATGTACAATGGACAAACCGCACAGTCTTTATGTAAAAGTACAAATAGACACACATCAGACGTCAAGAATTATAACATTCCTCAACCAGTCAGAGAACACTTCAATCTCCATGGTCACTCAATTACAGACCTAAAAGTCGCAATATTACAACAAAAAAAACTTCAAAAACACACTCCAATGAGAGACTGCTCAATTGGAATTAATTTGCAAGCTGGACACCATTAAATGAGTCTTGAATAAAGACTGGGAGTGGATGGGTCATTGCACAAAGTAAAACTATTTCCCCATGCTGCTTTTCCCCCCACACTTTACTCTCACCTTCTTGTCAACTGTTGGAAATGGACCATCCTGATTATCACTACAAAAGTTTTTTTGCTGCTGCTGCTAATAGCTCACCTTAATTGATCACTCTCATTCTAGTGTGTACGGCAATACCCATTTTTACATGGGGGGTGTGCGTGTGTGTGTGTATATATCTTCCTACTGTATTTTCCACTGCATGCATCCGATGAAGTGGGTTGTAGCCCACGAAAGCTTATGCTCAAATAAATTTGTTAGTCTCTAAGATGCCACAAGTCCTCCTCATTCTTTTTGTTGATGCAGACTAACATGGCTGCAACTCTGAAACCTTTCCAAATTATGTCACTGATATTGATCTCCTTACTTTGCAAACCACTCTCACTTAGCAAAAAGTATACAGTAATTCTAGGCATAATTAGAGTTACAGGCATAAGCACAAGAGGAAACCATTAATATGTAATGCCTGTGTAGAGAATATTGAGCATGTTCAGAAACACATTGCCTTTGCAAAGTACTATTACTCTGAAGTGGAATTTACCAAAAAAAAAACCCCCAAAACTATCCAAGAAAATTAACTTCGCCTCTTTCTCTTCTGCAAATACACTTCACCTTGTTGCCTGGGGGAGAGGCACAGTGCAAAAACTAAAAAGTTGGGGCGGAGAGAAGAAAAATATTACAATCTTATCATTATTTACTTGTATTACTGTATCACCTAGGAGTAGGTCTTGGACCCCATTGTTATTGGGACTGCACAAACAGACTAAAAAAAGAGTCCCTGCACCCAAAGAGCTCATAATTTAAGTATATGACAGGAGACAACAGATGGATACAGACAGGAGAGTACAAGGAAACAACAAGACACTACTGGTCAACATAATAGGCAGTGATCTCAGCTCACCAGAAGCCTAACCATTATCAATTTTTTTTTATTGGCATTACGGTGAAAGAGCCTGACCGCAGTGGTGGAGTTTACAGCTTTGTAATAATACAAAGAATAAGAGGAGGACCGTCTACTCTGTTTATATCTTAGCATTCTAATTAGAAAAAGGAGATCCAGTTAACAGCCATGTTCAGTCTCTACAGCATGAACCTATAAATGGCAAGATTTCAAATGGAGAGAGAGAAGGGAGCAATTATACACAGTTGCCATGCCGGGTTTTTTTAAATGTCTCAAAATGTAATGATTTTTTAAAGAACAATGGAGGGATTATATCATGGGTTGACATAAAAGAATGATACAGTGCATGGAACAGGTAAGTGCAGTTTGGGGGGTTTCCAGGAAGTGCTCCATTTTGAGCAGGGACGACACTGACTTTCTCCCACCCTCACCTCAATTAAACCAGTATTTTTTTTTCCCATTTTTGAACCAAAGAAGGGGTGGGAGGGGGCAGAAATCACCAGCCTCTAAAGAAACCTTCATGCAGGAAATCTGATTTAAAAGAAAATCAGAAGAGCTTTCCAGGTAAGGAAAGAATTCCAGCTTTGTGTTTTTTTTCATTGGATTCCTCAAGAGAAACTCCCTTATGACTTCCATAGAATATGCATTATTTCAGGTATTGATAAAATAGGGTTTCCACTGTAGCCTTGGGCAGGTCTCAAAGGAGGAGCTACTTTATTTATTTACAGCTGTGATAGATAAAACAGGAATGAAAGAATCCAAAATAAAATATGAAGTATATGGTTATCTTTGACTAATCTATACATAGGACTGAAAATGGGACAGTGCATATGCATAGGAGACAGTGGTATATAATGAGGTATACAAATAAAGGGTCACATTCCATAAAGATTTATGGATATGTTTAACTTTAAGCATTTTTTATAGTGATTTCTATGGTACCCTATTTCATTTCTGTAGAATCATATTGGTTTTATCACTGTTAACCTCTACAGAATATTTCCATAAAGGAAGATTTAAGAGTGAAACTTTTAAATAGCATCCAGATTTGTTTGGATCACCTGCATCTTAGCAAAATAGGATGCATTTGTGGATAGCTGTAAATGCACTGATTTCCTAGGTAAACATTTTGCTGAAAGTAACATTAAGACGTCAGGAAGATATTACATAGGGACCAAAGCTCATGTCAGATTCATTTTCTGATACAAAGTGAAACTAGCCATCATATCACTGGAAGAGCTTAACTATAGACATGAACATTACTGATAATCTTGAACAGTTTAGCTATTGGCAAACAAATATGAGATTTAAAATACCACCAAGCACAGGACTGAGTGTAACAGCAGTTTAAATGAATTTTCCTTCACCTTGTTTGAGTCATCTTTGTTCCTAGGCTAGAAAGACAGTAACCAGAAATTCAAAGGACTGTGACCAAGCATTCTATCAATATCAATGGGATTTCAGGTTTACAATTGATAAAGCATCACATCTATTTAAAAGAAACAGAGCCTTTCCAAGACACATCCAGGATACTTTTCCCCATAGACTAGGAAGAAGCTGCATGTCATTTGCAGAAATTATTGGATGCAGATGAAACTAAGGAGTCTAGAAACTCATGTATGCTAGTGCTGCTGACTATATATCATCTATGTACATAGATGACAACTATTATTTCAGACAAAGATATCCAAGGATTATCAGACCCTGCATAAGCACACAATTCCGGAAGCTAAGGAGCTCACCCAGGGATGAGTGAGTACACTTCATAGTATTTAGAGGTAAATAATGGCAATGGAATGAGATATTCATACTAGAAGGAAACACAAATGCTGCGTTCTTAAATCCTTTAGCAATTTCCTAATTTGAATGAATACCAGAATGCATCACAGAAAATTAGCTAATTACTAGCACCCACACGTACAAACACTTGTCAGTGATATGCATTGTTGACATTACAAATATATATATGATTATAAAGACCTTGCGAGACAAATTTGATTTTTAGGAGAATGACAAAATTAGTGGATGAAGGGAAAACAATAGATGAAATACTTGGAATTTAGTAATTTGGAATTTTCATACAAGGGATTGGTTTTCAAGAAGTCAGGATACAACTGCATGCATACAAGTCTATAAACATTGGTGTAGACAATGGGGAAGGAGTAGGAATATTTAATATATTTAAAAGGGTGTAGCTAGAAGCAATAGGACAAAACTGAGAGGGAAATTTTACAATATCAGGAAAAGCTGAAAAAGTGATTTACTAGCATGTGGAATAATCTTCCAAGAGATGCGGCAGAATCTCCATTGCTTGTTACACTTAAAATTAGACTGCATAAAATACTCAAAATGTGCAAAATGGCTCAATCATGCATTAGCAGGGAGATGACCTAGAAGATCTATTCAGTCTTTATCTCTAGATTCTTTACATATGTATGTATTAAAACTATTTAGCACAAACTGTCAAAGGTATATACATTCCTCATGTTATTTATATTGGGGACACAGTGTAATTTCAGAGAAGGGGTTGGGACTAAAATCAGGAAAAACAGAGGCCTTAAGATATATACTAATCCAGGAAATGTGCAAATCATTTTTTAGGATTCTGTTATCATGGCTATTTTTTTAGAAAATGGTATTTGTACCATTCAGATAATGACCTCATACAAGGCCTTTCCTTCCTCAGGAAATGAAAAGCAGACTGGCTAACACCTGCTGGAATGAGTGTAAGCTATTTAATGATAAGTGGAAGGAGAACCGTGATGTTAGTTCCTAGGTGATAATCAACAAACAAAACACTGCAAATGTTTTAGCTGGCACAAAATTTACCTTGCATTCTGTCAAAGTGGAGACTCCTCATTCTGAGCACAGTACAATATCACTTTTACCCATAGCTGGAAATGACTTCTAATATACTTTTGTTTTGTCAGTTTTGCCTACTCATTTTCAGTTATCACCAATCTCCATAGCTATGGAAGTCTGTTTTCTCCTCTTATGTGGTTTTGTTCTTATCTCTGATGGAGAGCCCATGGGATTATGCAAGGCTTCTACCTCAAAGGTGCTCTCATCTGGGATTATGCGAGGCTCCATCTTGTCTCCACTCTAAGGCAATGTATATATGATGCCATTAGGACTATTAGTAAGGAAGCATGGTCTGTGAAGTCTTCTAGAAGCTTTTTGTTTCTCTCTTTGGATCCAGATTGTTGAGTGCCTTTCCCAGTGTCTGAGGGTACACTGGCTGAGTCTCAAAGCAGTTAAAATAGAGGTGATGTTTATAGAAAACAACCAAAAGACACTGCAAAGAAACGTGTCCTACCAACTGAGGGTATGTTTCTGCCATTGGTCACTGAGATTGGCAATCTCAGAGTCAAGTTAAATTCCTAATTACTGCTGGACAATCATCTTTCAGCAAAAGCCAAGATAGCTTATCATCACTTACATCTGGTTGCAAACTTTTCTTTCCTATTCCACTCTTACTGCAATTGTTCATGCCTTTGTCACTGGCAGACCAGATTACTGTAATTAATTCTACTTGGGACTATACTTGGAATCACTCAGAAACTAAAGTTGGTGCAGAAGCTCATTTGTTAAGCGCAACTTCTTACCACCAGAATATCAGTGCAGTGTTTCAGAATCTGTCCTAATGATTGTGTAATTCTACATGGTATTTTTAGGGGAAGTCATAATAAGCCTTGGTGAGAACAGTTTCAGTGAAGTTAGATGGGGGAAGCCAGACAGCAGGGGAGCCAAGATGGAAACTGATGAAAGAAACAAGGCAATCATTGTAAACAGTGCATGAAATTGGTTTGGAAGTGAAGGGAAATGGGACAGAAATTGGAGACCTTACACAAAGCTTTATCAGAAGCCAGGTGAAATTTGTTACGTGAAGATGATGCTATGTCCCAAACTGAAAAATAGAACCAAATTTATAAATTAAGTGTGTGCTTTTGATCAACTACATAATTTCTTGTTTGTCACCAAATTCTGGGTTGTTATACTATGGGTCAAGTTCTCTCTTCCAATCCATGTGTATAGTTTCCACTAAAGTTGACTTGCATGTGCAGTTCTAAAATTTAAGTGCATTTCATTGGAAGAGTTTATAAAACTGTGGAGTCGAAGGGAGTATTCAGAGGAATCTGAGGGTATTCTGGGCTCAGAACGTTTAAAATAATCATTGGTTCAACATGGTGAGCTCCAAAGACCAAAAAAACCTCCTGGCTCTCTAGCAATATTTCTCTGAATCTTAGGAATAAGTCACATCTGAAAGGAATGGCTTAACATTACCAGAGAAGGGGGTCAGCTCCAGAACCAGGAAAATCAAACCAAGCCACTTTAAGTGGTGGAATTTTAATAAAGGACCTGTGACAGTCCATTCCAGCACATCACAGCAGCAGGCTAATGTTCAACTTCTTTCCCCTGGAGAAGTACTGATCCAAGACCTGCCCCCTGAGGCATTTAATCACTTTGAAATCCAAAACCCAAGGTCCTTACAGGCAGGTCTGCAAAGCTACACATTCAAAAACAACATTCTTGATTGGCGTACAGAAGGCTGGTGTGAACAAAGTTAAGCCTGGGGCACCGCTGTGGTGAGAGAATGAAGGATGAATTGTTGATATTAAGTGACTAGCCAATGCCAAAATGATTGGAGTAATTTCAATATTCTGGATTTGAGAATTTTATTTAATAGTGTTACCTCTCCCCGACACTGATCTCAGGAGGTAATCCAGGAACTGGCTATTTTTTGGGGCCTAGGCACACTTTCTAGAGTTCACCCTCTACCCTGCTGTTTGTCTCTTACTCAGTAGGGTGTAAGTGGCTCGAGCCAGGACTCATGCTATATATATATATAAAATGCATCTCTGTCATATATACTGTGATCTGTTATACAAGCCTTAGCCTACAACAGAAACTTTTTGCTGGTATAGTAATGTCAGTTAGGGGTGGAGGTTTTGTGACATTTTTATACCCTCAAAAGCCCTAGTGTAGTCACAGTTATACTGACATGTAAGTGCTTTTGCTGGAATAGCTTATTTTGCTAGAGGAACTGGTATAAACCCTCCTGGGAAAAGCACTTTTTTGCTAGTATGACCTGTGTCTGCACGAGGAGGCTTTGCTGGGACAGCTAGACCAGCACACTCTTCCTCGTGCAGACCTGGCCTAAGAGTATCGAGGTGCAGTTCAGCAGTTATAAGCACACAGAACTCTAAAGGGCCATCTTTCAAACAATCAAAATGCCAAATAAAACCATAAAAACCTTGCCTGGGTAAAAACATCCAATCACTAAAAATGGAGAGAACAGTAAGTAAACCAAAGCAAAATGTTAAACCAAAGCATGAGTAAAGAAGAGAGCCTGGCAGCAGAATCTCAAGCTACCAAGCTTCGGCTGTGACAGATGGCCACCGACAGCAAATTCCAAAGGGAAGGGCCTTCAAGTAAGAAAACAACAGCTTTGAAACTGGACAATAATTGGCAAGATTTTCAGTATCAAGAGATTGCCTCTTGAGCAGTTTTCTAACCACGGCATGTGTGAGAAAGTGGCTGGCACTCTGCCTACCTGAAAGGAAGCATTAATAGCTTTGGTCAATAAAAAATCCAATATCACACCCTACTGTTTTTTTGGTTTTTTTTTTTTTTAAACTAGCCAAGATGGGCAGGAGTTCAGCTCGCAAATGATGGGACATTGTTGTTTCAGCTGACCTGTGAGTCCCACTGAGCAACACTGGATGAAACTCCAAGAAGGCTGTTTATTTGCCACCAGTGCCAGCCAGATCATCCTTAAATTACCAAGTTGTGTCTATGAACAGGTGTATGATCTTCATAATAAGAAAAAGAGGACTTGTGGCACCTTAGAGACTAACACATTTATTTGAGCATAAGCTTTCGTGAGCTACAGCTCACTTCATTGGATGCAATAAGAAAAATTCTGTTCTGATGCAGAGTGAAAGCATTTTGAGTTTAGAGGCAGCTTCTCCTGCCTCCCACTGACCTGACCAGTTTACCTAGGCCTCATCTTCTTCTGCTAATTTGTCTAGAAGACCCATCTTTATTTTCCACTGTTTTGTACTCATTCGTGAAGTTATTATACCAAATCCATTTGCTCCTCTTTTGACTATAGTTAACTCACCTTGCTTCCTCTGGACCTTACATAACCTTATAACTTCCCCTAAAAAAGGGAAGATCCTGGGAACTACAGGACAGTCAGCCTCACCTCAGTCCCTGGAAAAATCATGGAGCAGGTCCTCAAGGAATCAATTCTGAAGCACTTAGAGGAGAGGAAAGTGATCAGGAACAGTCAGCATGGATTCACCAAGGGCAAGTCATGCCTGACTAATCTAATTGCCTTCTATGACGAGATAACTGGCTCTGTGGATGAGGGGAAAGCGGTTGACGTGGTGTTCCTTGACTTTAGCAAAGCTTTTTACATGGTCTCCCACAGTATTCTTGCCAGCAAGTTAAAGAAGTATGGGCTGGATGAATGGACTATAAGGTGGATAGAAAGTTGGTTAGATTGTCGGGCTCAATGGGTAGTGATCAATGGCTCCATGTCTAGTTGGCAGCCGGTATCAAGTGGAGTGCTCCAAGGGTCGGTCCTCGGGCCGGTTTTGTTCAATATCTTCATAAAGGATCTGGAGGATGGTGTGGATTGCACCCTCAACAAGTTTGCAGATGACACTAAATTGAGAGGAGAGGTAGATACGCTGGAGGGGAGGGATAGGATACAGAGGGGCCTAGAAAAATTAGAGGATTGGGCCAAAAGAAATCTGATGAGGTTCAACAAGGACAAGTGCAGAGTCCTGCACTTAGAATGGAAGAATCCCATGCACCGCTACAGATTAGGGACCAAATGGCTCACTAGCAGTTCTGCAGAAAAGGACCTAGGGGTTACAGTGGACAAGAAGCTGGATATGAGTCAAGAGTGTGTCCTTGTTGCCAAGAAGGCCAATGGCATTTTGGGATGTATATGTAGGGGCATTGCCAGCAGATCGAGGGACGTGATCATTCCCCTCTATTCGACATTGGTGAGGCCTCATCTGGAGTACTGTATCCAGTTTTGGGCCCCACACTACAAGAAGGATGTGGATAAATTGGAGAGAGTCCAGCGAAGGGCAACAAAAATGATTAGGGGTCTGGAACACATGACTTATGAGGAGAGGCTGAGGGAACTGGGATTGTTTAGTCTGCGGAAGAGAAGAATGAGGGAGGATTTGATAGCTGCTTTCAACTATCTGAAAGGGGGTTCCAAAGAGGATGGATCTAGACTGGCTCAAGTTGCAGTGGGGGAGGTTTAGGTTGGATATTAGGAAAAACTTTTTCACTAGGAGGGTGGTGAAACACTGGAATGCGTTACCTAGGGAGGTGGTGGAATCTCCTTCCTTAGATATTTTTAAGGTCAGGCTTGACAAAGCCCTGGCTGGGATGATTTAGTTGGGGATTGGTCCTGCTTTGAGCAGGGGGTTGGATTAGATGACCTCCTGAGGTCCCTTCCAACCCTGATATCCTATGATAACATCTGCTATTTTGCTAGAAACATACTCTCTGCTGATGGTTGTAACATAAGCCTTTTGTCTCCCTGCTTCAGTTCTCTCTTCTGAGCTGACCAGTTGCCCCAGGCCTTCTTTGTTTTTCCAGACATTTCCAAATGCTCTCAAGCCAATTCTCACATTCTCTCTCATTTGGCGATCTGTCCAACATACTTCTCACGTGGAGAACACAACTGGCCACACTACTTTTAGGAGTCAAGCTCTGACATACATGAATCTTCTATTGGCTAACTGTATAACATCTCAAAAAGGTGACCAAACCCTGTGGAAACTCTCAATATATGCAACCTAGTCAGAACAGCAAAAACATATTCCCATGTAATTGGGCATCAACTGCAAAGGCTCAATCAAAACACTTATCTAGTCCATCAGTCTGTGGTTATTAAGGAGGCAAGTCTTATTTCCTTCCCCCCAGATTCTTTATGGGAAAGATGAATTAACACCTGACAATACAGATCTGACTGGGAGTAGTGTCTACTCTTTAAAAAAACCAAAAAACCTGTCCGCCACCTGACACACACAATTCAGACTTGATGTAAAGTGAATTTAACTCTCTTGAATTTGTTGATTTGACATTTGGCCTGTACCCTATCTTTCTCCTCATGAAACTCTGTCATAGTTGTGGTCAGCACAGATTCTGTCACTATAAATGAAAAAGGGTCTGCCCGCAAGATGCCTTCTGTTGAGGACACGTCTTTGGAACTCACTTCCTTCCATTGGTTCATAACAACCTGTGTTTTTGGTGGTCCTTGCAGCATGCTCTCAAGATTATCCTTTTGCCCTTACAAGGAGGGAATGTTGGGGAAAAAATTATACTGATTCCTCCTTCAGGTAGGCAGAGTGCCAGCCATTTTCTCACAAATACCATGGTTAGAAAACTGCTCAGGAGACAATCTTCAGTGACTCTGAAAAAGATTTGGGGCTTGAGTGGATAATCAGCTGAACATGAGCTCTCAGTGTGATGCTGTTGCCCAAAAAGCTGAAGTGACCCTGGGATGCATGAACAGGGGAATCTTGAGTAGGAGTAGAGAGGTTATTCTACCTCTGTTTTGGCACTGGTGCGACTGCTGCTGGAATACCATGTCCAGTTCCGGTGCCCATAAGTCAAGAAGAATGTTGATAAACTGGAGAGCGATCAGAATGATTGAAGGATTAGAAAATATGTGATAGGCTCAAAGAGCTCAATCTATTTAGCTTAAAAGAGACATGGTTAAGGGGGTGACTTTATTACAGTCTATAAGTATCTACATAGGGAACAAATATTTTATACTGGTCTCTTTAATGTAACAGACAAAGGTATAACATTATCAAATGGCTGGAAGCGGATGTTAGACAAATTCAAACGGGAAATGTGTACATTTTTGGTGATGAAAGTAATTAGTGGTCGATTCACTGTCCATCACTGACAATTTTTAAATCAAGATTAGAAGCTTTTCTAAAAGTGATGCTGTAGGGATTATTTTGGGGACATTCTATGACCTGTGTTATACAGGAAGTCAGACGAGATGATCACATTGGGCCCTTCTGGCCTTGGAATCTATGATTCTCTGAATGTGTGTTATATGAATACAAATACTGCAACTGCGCTCTCAGAGGTGACTGTTTGAGTCCTACATATAAATTTTATTTTTAAGAGTGTACCAAGGACTCCCAGGGCTTGGGTTGGTATGCTCGTGTAGTTAGTAGTATGAACTTTATCCACCCCTGAAAGGAAATGTCTCTGGGCATGATCTTCATTAAAACAGTCTATACAGTGGATTGTACATTGAATCCATCTATAGATCCTTAAATTATTTTTGAAACTTTGTAAGACATTCAGAAGAACATTGTACAGTATATAGTTTTGTCTCCATTATTGCAATAAGGAAATTACTGAGTCTGAAGAGATGTGAGATGAGAATAAACAAAACAGAAGAGCATTTGCGGGGAAGGAAGAGACAATAAATTAAAATGTTTTTAAAAATCACTTCAATTCTTAAGGCATTACAAAAGACAAGATCCTGAAAGAAATGACTGAATGGGTACCATTCATGTGTGAAATATTAACGGTCAAGCAATTTTCTATGATAGTCAGTTGTGTTTATGTGGGGTTTTATGATGCAAGGTCACAAAGACCTGATTCTTCTCACTTACGCCAGCACACATGAGAAACAACTCCACTGAAGTCATGTGAGCTACACTGCAGTAAAACTAGTGTTTTCATTTAACCCAAGTCTGATGCTAGTCTCCAGGGTTCTTTCCATAGCTACTGCCTTCTGCATCGTGTAGCAGCTGCCTGATATGTGCTTTATCTTCCTCAAAGGCTCCTCAGTGTTTCCACTGTTCCTTCGGTATTTCATGTCTTTCGCCCCTTTTGTAATTTGCGGTGATATTTGTATCTAGTGAGCTGTAGCTCATGAAAGCTTATGCTCAAATAAATTGGTTAGTCTCTAAGGTGCCACAAGTACTCCTTTTCTTTTTGCAAATACAGACTAACACAACTGCTACTCTGAAATCTGTCATTAAAAAGAAACAAACTTTTAAGCTTCCAGAGCTTGCTTACTTTGTGAAATTTCTTCATTTAGTTATGGAATTTTTATAGGAATGCAGCCTATTGTGACTGGACCAATTACCTCCTCATTATTTAGAAATATGGTTGATAACTATGTACTTTCTGGTACTGAAATGATAGAATCTCCACAGGTGGTAGGCAAATACACAATATAGCCTGTGTTCCAACCTCTTAAGTCAATTTTCCTATTGCCTTGGATAGTTTTGCATTTAAAATGCAATGCAACACATTCCACCCCCCCACTGCCCGCCACCCCCCACGCTGCCCCACTACAACTTTCTAGCACCCCGGCCCCCAGACTCACTGGGCACTCCCACTGCCCAGCACCCCCAACAACTCTTCCTCCGACAGACCCACTCTTCCAAGCCCTGCCCCCCAGCCACACTCACTGGCCCCACTGGTAGATGATTCTGTTGTGCTGGGCTGAGCGAAGAGTGCTCCAACAGGGCTGCATGGGGCCATCTCTGACTTCGGCCCTGCCCCCTGCCAGACGGACAGCAGCAAAATTTGAATTATTAGGCGCCCCTAGAATGCCGGTACTCTTAGGCATGTGCCTAGTGGGAAATCCGGACTGGCCTCCTAGTGTTATTTATTATTGGGATATCCATCTGGACAGTAAATATTGGGCCAAATGCACCCTTGTTGTGCCTCCACTGATGTCAATAAAATTACACCATGGATGAATGTGGTCAACAGACTTCTATCATTTTAAAAAAAAGTCTACATTTGGTTTGCGTTCACATAATTCTTTCCCCATTTACTTGGAAAATTTTGTATGAGAATGTTCTTCTTCTTAAGGCAGATCTGCAGCAATTTACACCAGCTGAGAATCAGCCCCTTTATTTTCAGAGTCAGATAAGTATATTATCAGATGTTTTGCAATTCTTTTGCAGCACGCCCAGTCTCTAGAGAATCCCACCACCTACTGACTGCTAATGTTCTTATTTTAATATAATCTCGTTCCCTTGAGTGACCTTTTTTATAAAAAGATAGGTTTCAGAGTAACAGCCGTCTTAGTCTGTATTCGCAAAAAGAAAAGGAGTACTTGTGGCACCTTAGAGACTAACCAATTTATTTGAGCATAAGCTTTCGTGAGCTACAGCTCACTTCATCGGATGCATACTGTGGAAAGTGTAGAAGATCTTTTTATACACACAAAGCATGAAAAAATGGGTGTTTACCACTACAAAAGGTTTTCTCTCCCCACAGCCCACTCTCCTGCTGGTAATAGCTTATCTAAAGTGATCACTCTCCTTACAATGTGTATGATAATCAAGGTGGGCCATTTCCAGCACAAATCCAGGATTTAACAAGAACGTCTGGGGAGGGGGGTAGGAAAAAAACAAGGGGAAATAGGTTACTTTGCATAATGACTTAGCCACTCCCAGTCTCTATTCAAGCCTAAGTTAATTGTATCCAATTTGCAAATGAATTCCAATTCAACAGTCTCTCGCTGGAGTCTGGTTTTGAAGTTTTTTTGTTGTAATATCGCAACTTTCATGTCTGTAATCGCGTTACCAGAGAGATTGAAGTGTTCTCCGACTGGTTATTACCAACAGGAGAGTGGAGTTGTGTTGGGGTTGGGGGAGAAAACCTGGATTTGTGCTGAAATGGCCCAACTTGATTATCATACACATTGTAAGGAGAGTGATCACTTTAGATAAGCTATTACCAGCAGGAGAGTGGGGTGGGGGGAGAGAAAACCTTTTGTAGTGGTAAACACCCATTTTTTCATGCTTTGTGTGTATAAAAAGATCTTCTATACTTTCCACAGTATGCATCCGATGAAGTGAGCTGTAGCTCACGAAAGCTTATGCTCAAATAAATTGGTTAGTCTCTAAGGTGCCACAAGTACTCCTTTTCTTGTTATAAAAAGATAATGTAACCTCTTTACAGAAAGGAAAAAAAGCTAATTGATATACAGAATAATATTGCCTCTTCTGAGCCACTGAGTGCTTCTTCAGCTGCTTTAGGGATGAACTCCCCTAAATACTTTCTCAAGAGAGCCAGAATGACATTGTAACATGAAAGTTGAATTTACTCTGCTGACTTCTACATAATACTTACAACAAATATAACATAAGCTCATCTAACCATTCCATGCACTGCCTCCTGCTTTCATCTTTATCCAGAAAGTGAAACTCCAGATTATTATTTATCAATCATTCCAGCATTACATTACTCATTCAGCTGGGACAGTTACATGTCAGAAAACAGTTCTGTATGGATCTAGCCCTAGAAAATGGAGACAAAGTGGTGGAATAAGATAAACAAGAAACACTGAAAGAAGTAAAAGTAAAACATTTGATCAGAACTGGTGCTCTAGGGTACACGCCTGCAAAGCAAGCATTTCTTTTGAAATCTAAGAATCTTTCTACTCACTGGGAGTCGGGATTCCTGAACTACATGCCTGGTTCCAACACTTCCCCATTGTGCAGCTTTGGGCAAACTCAGGGATTAATTTATTCCAGGGCTGAGCCCCAGCACCTCAAGGCTTGGCAGTTCAGAGCGCCAGCACCCCCTTGGGGTTTGCTGCACCAGTTAGGAATGTAAAATATAGGCTTGAGCACCTCTTTCATTACAAATTAAGCACTGGGCAAACTATGACATCACTGGGCTTCAGTTAGGGTGACCACACAGCAAGTGTGAAAAATCGGGAAACGGGGTGGGGGGTAATAGGTGCCGATATAAAAGACAAAGCCCCAAATATCGGGACTGTCCCTATAAAAAACAGGACATTTGGTCACCCTAGCTTCAGTTTGCCTGAGCGTAAAATGGCTTGCTTAATGTTCCAAAATTTCTCTGAGATCCTTGGACAAAAGGCACTAGGGAACTGCACATCATTCCAGATTTGTTCACTAGACATCACTGCATTATAAAAAAGGATTATTTTAGTTGTTTGAGGATTTTTTAAAGAAGAGCATGACTATTACAGTCTATCCTGTTCTACACAGGTTTTCTATACTTTCAATGTCCAGTTCATGAAAGCACTTTGAAAGCAAAGGAGTCACTCTCTTCCTTTCTGAGTTATGACTGTAGTTGTATGGACAACAACATTAATCTTTCACAGTCTTTGTTTACAGTAAGAGTTTGTAGACCATCTGAGAATGTACCTTTCCAACCCCACTGTGTAGCCTGTGTATAGTATTTGGATGTATTTATTATAATGAGTTTAAAGTGTTGTTGTGGCTATATTCTAGATTTGCTATCCATAAGAAAATGGTAAACTCCATGAATACTGATTGTGGAATAAAATAAACTATTCAAAATTCTCTTTTCAGGGTTTACAATCGTATGACTTTACATACTTTTAGACTTGCTTAGCATCAGGCTTCACACTGTTAATGTGTTTAAATCTGAGGTTATAAAGCTGCTATTTAAATACCTGGTGTTCACTAATTTGGCAGGATCTCTTTGTGGGGTTGCAATTTTTGAGAGCGGTTTCTCTTGTACCTGGTTATGATACACTGCAAGTAAGATCACATGAGCTTTTGGGGGTAGGGGAGGAAGCTATCAGAATGACAACAGCCCTCAATTAAGTAAGTGTTGCAGCACTATATCTTAAAGTTATACTTGCTGTATTTAAAATAAAAATGCAAAGAGAAAAGTTTATTTTCACAAACAGGCAGAAGATGGTTCTTAAAAAGTAGATTTCAACACAAGTGTCACAAAAAAGCTTGAGATATAGAATCAAAGAAATTAGAGATGGAAAGTCCTATAAGGTCATCCAACCCATCCATCTCCTTGTCACTGGAAGACCATTCCCGATAGAATACTCATATGCTTTGTCCAGTCTAGTTTTAAAATACCCAGTCAATTGTAATGGAACTAGATGGCTCAAGGGATTGGAATGAATACAGTTACCATCAGCACTGGTTGCCAACTGAGAGCTGCTTGTTGGCCGTTGTAAATAGTAGGTGGTCTTCACGCAGGTCACAGTCGACAGATGATCACAACACTGAAACCATTATTATAATGAATACCAATTCTCTTGGCACGAAGATGGGGCTCAAAATGAGCATGAGACTGAATTTATCCTTTGATCTGTATAAGTAAACGCTCCAGGTCAGGTTTTAGGCAGAGTGGCAGATCAGTTTGGAGGAACTGGCAGTGCTGTTGCCCGTGTAGCACTGGTTCTGTGGAGAGTGCATTTTCCTCTCTGGGCTAATCATAGAGCTTTTTTCCAGTAGTAGATTCAATTTTAAATTAAATGTGTGTTTTCTGTAAATGCTCTGTGGGGAAAGGATAAACACGAAGTGTTTGGGCCTCCAAAGGAAGCAGGCCTAGCGGCTCCAAAGCACAGTCTTCATCCACTCCTTGCATCCCCCAGAGGCCTCTCTTCAGGGACTCGGGTGTAGGTGGGGTGAACAGGAAGATACTGGCTGGAATGGATGGATGCAAATTGTTCCTTTGGCTTAGCAGAAGTTAGTCAAAAAAAAGATAACATGATCATATTAACATTTCTGCCGAGTCTCATGCAGGGAACCGGAGACAGCTGCATTTGGAGTCATTATCAGGAACTGGGGGCCGGGACCAGAGCCAGGGTGGAAGCAGCTAGCTCTAGCCTCCCACAGGTGGTCCTGCCAGTGTGGGGACATATCCCTGGGTGGACCTTCTCAGATTGTTTCTTAGGGCAGCATTCCATTCCATTCCATTCTGAATTAAAGTGGGCAAGGATTGGATGCTGCTGCAGCAAATTCTCTGAAATCCATGAGCCCCTGAATGCAAACTTGGGACCTTATATTTTAGAAATATTGCATTAGTCAGAAAAACTAAAGTGTGTCTTAGCGTAACAGGTCAGGACAATAACACTTAATATCCGATTTACATTAAATATAGTATGTTTACCGAACACAAAACCAAATTTTTATAGCTGTTGCTATAGCTACAATTCAAGGAAACCATAGCAACAATATTGTATTATGTACAGCCTTAATTAAGGATAGGTAAATCACATCTCTCACCACAATCGAAGTACTCCCATGTAATCTAGTTATATTTCATCTTAAAATGTTTGTTATTTTTTGCAAAAAAATATTTCATGTCATTATGTTACTAATTCCCACACACAATGAACTAGAAATATCCCTTTTGCTGCCACATTCTGCTAGATGTTCACATTTCAAAGTGATATACATGCATCACCCTTTAAAATGTACCTATTTTGTGATAGACATGTTTATGTCACCACTTACTGATTGCATAAACTTTCCTATTAGGCATTAGAGATAGCTTTAACTTTAATTACTGAGTACTACTTTCTCATAACATGCCCAATTTTCCAAGTCCTATCACATTCAGTTATCCCCCAAAAGAAACCAACTGCCTGAAATTTCACAGCTATAGCTCATCCTACGGTTGAGCTTTTTTGGGGGGGGTGAGGGAATATGGTAAACATCAGGAAAAATATCTTCAAGTGTATGTGTAGTTCATCTTTAAACATTTTTCTCGCCTTTTTGTCTTGACAGATGGCTGAAATGGCATGGCATAATGTGTTCTGTTTTGTTGCTTTACTTAGGAAGAGTGCCTTTCAGTAACTCTGGGGCGGCAGGGTACTAGAGGATGTATGCAAAGAAGTATGTAGCATGCTCCCTTGCCTCAGAATGGGAGGCTGTGGGGGAGAGAGGGGAAAGGGAAATGGAGTGGGGGGTATGAAAGAAGTGCAAGGAGCTATCAGAAAGGCGGCGCATAGAAGAGAATACAGAATGGCAGCAGACAAGACTGGGGATCTGAGGGGGTACAAGGAGACAGGGAAGTATACAGGGTGCATGCACTAGGGATGTGGGAGGGCAGAGACAGATAGAATGCTTGAAGTTGTACATTAGCAGCACAGAACACCACAAGAACATCTGAACTCTGAAGTTAGAGGGAATTGAACTCAGCATCTTGTTGGATGAGGCAACGTCTGTTTTAGGATTTCACCAATAAGGCAGAAGGGTATCTAATCATTGTAATACATAGGGTACAGCATATACATACATATTCATTTCTACTTCTAATGCATTCACTCTAAAATAAAAACTCTTAGTCTAAAAAGGCCGTGAGAGAATTACAAAGACGAGCGGCATGAAAGCTTTTCACACAGCCAATACAAAAATCTCCCTCACACAGGGAATAATTAATTCGAGAGCAGAGTATTCACAATTAGCAAGGCATGTTCAGTATCCTCCTCATCACTGTTAATTAGCAAATATTAATGTAATCTGCATGTTTGAGGGGGAAAACAATTAAAGTTACTAATTAAAAAAATCCTCCGTGGCCTCAGCTACACTGCGAATAATGTCTTGCTAATCGATTAATCAGTCACCGATTATCAGACCACTCAGTTCCATCTCCGACGTATGGGCTCATCTACACGGGATTCCCAGCACAGACATGCAGGCTAGCAAGCTAAAACTAGCAGCGTAGCCATAGTGGCAGCTCAGGCTAGCTGCCCAGGCACAATCCTGCCCGCCCCCCCAGGGTAAATACTTGGGTGTCTAGCCTGAGCAGCTGCCTGTGCCACGCGGTTATATTCAGCACACTAGCTCAAGCAGAGGTCGCACATGTCTCTCCACCCTCACTGGGAAGGACACCTCACAGCGGCAGTGTAAATGTACCTTTGAAATACATTAAGGAAACAATCAGTAAGCGTGGAGCTACCAGTGTTTCTACATCCAACACCTAACCTCTTGGAGAACGAGCTGGTTCAGGGCAACGGCAATAGGATATTAAGCCCTTCTCCTCCAAGGCTGCCGGTTTGAATCCAGCTCAGATTGGCAGCAACCAAATGATTTTGGTGGCTTAATTTACACAAGTTGGTGGCCTCCATCCAGTTCACATAGTGTCCTCATCTCAAACCCACCACCAAAGTTGGCAGTCGGCAACGTCAGGAGACAGGCCCGCCTTATTAGCTGGCATGGAGAATTAACTGCCCTTTCGCCCTCCATGAGTTCCTCAATCAGTTTTAGGTTTAAGGCACACTGGATGAAATCCTGGCCCCAGTTAAGTCAATGGCATAGCTCCCATTGACTTCAATTAGGCCAGGATTTCACTCACTGACTCAGGAAGACTTCTTTCCTGCTGCTTGTCATGTGCGTTTCTGTAGGCAAATGCACTCTAGGGCTCTCAATTCTGCATCTTTCATGAACGCTACATTCATTACAAACGTTAAAAGCTTTTAAAAAGTAACTCCCTACAAAACTACAATTTCTTGCTCTGATTTTCCCCTTTGACACTGTAATGGTGAAACAATTAACCTATCCCGTGCAGTTAGAAAACTAAATGAAAAACAGCTGCACTCACGAAGTGGGGGAAAAAATACCTTCATTCTCAAAGAAGACATATTCAATGTACTCCGTACATGAATCTAATAATTATTACTTCCTTAAGCAAAATAAACCAAACAAAGAAAATAAGACTGTAAAAGCATTTTATTGCTTGCCAGTGTAAAAAAGGAATAACTATCAGGAAGAGCTTTTAAAACAGATTCATGTTTTAATGTTATTGAATTTATTTCAATGATTTGCACTTATGCACAAATAGCAAACAAATTCTGAAGACAGAGTGGAGAAGATTTCAGTAAAATAAAAACAAATAATAAATATAACAACAACAACAATAATAATACAGGAATACCTCCAAGAGTGCCAATAGCATCAGAGTCCTTAAAGTACTGGAGTTGACATAAACTGGAATCTTTGCAAGATGGCTTATCAACAAGACCCAAACCAAACATTTTGCAAATGATGAAATAACACAAATTAAAACACTATATGATACACAAGTGGAAATGAAAATCCAACAATCTTCAAAATAAGCTGACATGCTGTATACTAAGTATTAATGCAATATTTAAATTAAACCGCACAAAACACTAATCTGATGCTGGCTTTCTTATTCATACACTTTTGCTGAAGGGAGCCCTTCTTTCCAGCCATCTCCCGAAAAGAACTACCCAGAATTTTGCGTTCAGGTCACTGTTCTTTTAAAGCTCTGGTTATGGAGATTACAGAGTTTAAACTATCTGAATTTTTAGAAGGTTCCTTTGGTTTTGAAAAACATTACCTACTCAGATTTTTCAGTGGGACATTTTCTGTCAGGACAGTTAAAACTCTTATCTACGGCCAGTGAGATGGGGGTTTGTTGAGGACATGGTTTGCTCTGTTGTTTTTTAAATGCTTCATTTAGTTACCAAATTTATTGATTGCATACTTTCTAGCCATTGCTCTAGTAGAAGTTCTTACCTCTTGTGTTTTTATATTTATATATCCATAGTGAGTTCTGAGAGGCCGCTTTTGTTTGTCGGAAAACGGCATCCATTTCACATCAGTTTGTCCAAAGCAGTTTAAAATCAAAGGGAAGTTTACTTCATTGGTAAGGCGAAAAATGATGACGAAGAGGAATGCTGCTACGGAACTTACTGCAATAATGGACTTTCTCTAAAATTGGAAAAAAAAGAGCATTTTACTAAAAATATAAGGATCAGTTTCAAACAACAACAAATCTATATATGCAATATCCATGGTAAGTGGTCTTTCCCTTTTTCAAAGCTTTATCTGCTTGCGCCTAGTGCAGGGAGCTGTAACTGCTAAGGCTGCTAGATCCCAGTAAGATAGGCAACCGAATAATTTTGCGTCTTAAAACTTGAATTTCCGTCACTTTAAGAGTTTTGCCTAGAGCTGGTTGAAAAAATAAAAACATTTCTTGTGAAAAAATTCATCCCATTTTTAATCAAAATGGCAAAAATATTAACCAGCTATATAGCTGGCTGAACAATGGAAAAATCCATCTTGGAATGTCACTTTAAAATCAAAATTTGAACAGTTTCAATCTGTAGTTCCCCTGCATGGCATACATGACTGGTCCTCCCACTTTTGCACAAAGCTGATGCACTGAAACAAAATACACATGATATCTGTATAGGCTAAAGTGATATATGATTGTCCCTTTCTCGTAACAGATTCTGATCTCATTTATTACATGTTAATTCTAAATCATTCCAATAAAGTCAGTGGAGTTACCTGGATTTACATACTCTAACTGAAATCAGAATCTGACCCGTCCATTCCTTAGAATAAGTGGACCAGACTTTCTGCTTCTTTCCAGGCTCACAAATTGACAAAGTGAGCCCTTATTACCAAGGACAAGTTGACCTCAATTGTTAATAATTTAAAAGGTCTCTTGAGTGGCCACTTAAACCCTGATTTTCACCTCTAATCCACCTAAACCTGAACCCACCTAGTCTTCTAACCAGGAAAAAGTATTAATTACAGCTGCAGGATGGTGACACATTTCAACATAATGACTTAACATATAATTTGATGAGTCCTGCACTTTTAACGAGAGCAGAGAAATTGCTTCCAAACTACTTAGGGAAAAAGCATGCCCAGCTAGTGCAAGTGGCTAAGGACTTTAGACACAACAGAACTATACAGTTTACAGAAAACATTGTTTAAAGGTTTTGTTGGAGGAATATGCCATTTATAGGCTTGAGGTATTTATATATTACTCCCACTGGATTATTACTTTACCTCGTTTGCTTCTATTTAATCACTCTATTGAAAGTGATTCCATCACTGTAAACAGCCATATAAATGGAGCTTCAGTAAGAAGAAATAAATCAAGCCCCTTGAGAAGGTACAGTCTTTAAAGTACATTTATCTCTTAATGATGGATATCAAAATCTGACTGCTAATGTCTGCATTTAATTGCAATCCAGAATAGTTGCAACTAGCCCAAGTCACAGATCTGCAGTGGCTATTATGTGTGGATGCTAGCTGTTGTACAGGGGTAGCTGGAGAGATGGAAGAATGAGAGGACACAAGATATAATCTTTTCCTCACCTGGAGTTTCATTTGACTACATACTGATTCAACAGACTGGAGAAATTAAAATTCAGTTCTGGGTTATGTTGGTGTTGTGTGTTTTTCTCCTTACACAGAAAACATCATATAAAAGAACAACATGAGCTTGGCGGGGTCCAAATAACCATGTTTACTGAATATATACAACATGCAAGGACTAGCTTAATATATACACTACTGCTCTGGTAGGGTTCTGGTGGCTTCTGAACACAGAATACAGTGAGCACCACTAGAGGGCTCACAGATTATATAAAGAGCTACTATCCTATTCCCATATACACCGCAGTTGGCAGTATAGTTATGGTGGGTTAGTTAGATGATTTGTCTGTTTTGACATCTTGGAACACAGTAGTTTGATGAATAATGGGAGGCAAGACAGGTCGAGATGGGAAATCAGAGAGAATGGGGTTATTGAGGGGAGAATGGAAACCAGGAGAGGTGCTCCCTCCAGTGATGAGTTTTAGTGAATAAAATAAGAGGCAAGTTATTCATAAACTGTTAAAAAAAAATTAAAGCAAGCAAGTCTGAAGTGCAGAATAGGCGTATGATAGAATAGCTGATCTAACTTCCAGAACCCTAAGAGCTTCTGAACTTCTCACCAAGTGCATTACAAAAGATTTACATTATATTGCAACAAGCTGGCTAGTGTGGGCACATGTGTCATTCCACTGTTCCAGATGGAATAGGATCTGTTAGGTTACATATGAAAGCTTTTAACAGTTCTGAGTGGCCAGGCTGTGCAGCACAGTGATAACCAGGAAGCAACGAGAGGGGTATAAATTTGTTGCATTATTTACTCCATTTAAGACTTTCCCCCCACTAAATAATGCAACAATTTAAAGGGGATTGCCAGAATTTATTTGAATACATGTTTTCACTACATCTGTAAGCCTTGTTCGAAAAAAAAACCACAGTTACAAGACATGGCATTGTATTCTATTCCACCACCAACAGATGTCACCAATAGATAGCTGTCTACCTTCCAGCTTTACTGAAGACCTTTAATCATAGACGTTGACTCTGTGGGTGCTCTGGGACTCAAGTACCAACCGAAAAAAACAGTGGTGCTCAGCACCCGCAGGGCTGGATTAAATCTTTTGTTGACCCTGGTGCCAGACTGTGGCCCCACCCCCCATTCCACCTGCACTCCACCCAAGGCCCTGCCCCCACTCAGCCTCTTCCACCAAAGCCCCACCCAATGCTCCATCCCGAGGACCCGCCTGCGCTCTGCCCTTTCCGCCCAAGGCCCCACTCATGCTCCACCTCAAGGCCCCACCCCGCTCCATCCAAGGTCCCACCCACACTCTGCTCCGAGGCCCTGCCCCTGCTTGGCCTCTTTACTCTGAGATCCTGCCCATGCTTCATCCCGAGGCCCTGCCCCAGCTTGGCCTCTTCCCCCTGAGGCCCTGCCCACCGCTCACACAGGGGTTGAGGGGGCAGAGAGGAGCACCCACCAGCAAAAACAAAAGTCAGAGACTACCTTTAATAACTCCTTGGAGGGGGTGTGGAAGGTTCAACCAAGTCATGAGAATCAGGTTATCACCATTTGCAATCACCCCCAGCTGGCTTTCCTACAAAGACTAAAAGGTTTCTTTAAAAAAAGTCAGAGGGAGGAATTTTTCTGCATTAGAAATGCAGAGCATGTCTTTACATAGAAGATTCTACAATGTCTGGAGAAAGAGTGCCATGACGACCTCACAAGAGAGCTGAAGGGATTTTTAATCAAACTATTAAATTTAGATATTTATTTTAGTTTTGATAATACACATTTATATTTATTTAGCTTTTTGAAGAAAGGAACTTTTTTGCTAAAGATTCAGCATATTCATTTGTTTCATTAGGGTGTGAGAACCACAAGCACCCATTCTCCAAGACACACCCTCCTACAACAAGTCTGCTAGCGAAACCAAGGAAGACCAGAACTGACGGCCCTCAGAATGGCTCTGGTTAAAACCCAAGCAGAAAAAGACCCTACTGACCTAACTTTCAAGCTTTCTTAAGAAGCAAAAAAAAAAAAAACGGGCACATGATCAATGCCTAAAAAATGCTCTGCCTGTCATTTTAAACAGAAGTATACCCCTCTAAAGAGGCTTTTTTCCAGCCACTCAGGAAAATTTTTCCATAGGTATTCCTCCTGTAGTGTTCCTTGTGAACTCCCCCTGCTAAAAAAGAGACATTGTCACTTCTCCTTTCCTGAAATTTATGATTTAAAATTGGATTAAAAGGCTTTTTAAGTCACATTGGGTCATTAAAAATATGGATGGAGCCATATTTATAGCTTACTGCACAATTGCTAATCTCAAAGCTTTTGCACATCAAAATTTTAAGCACCTGCAAAACCAATCATTTGAAATTTTGCTGCACCAATGCAGAATTAAATTAGCAAATTACGATAGGGAGAAATCTTGTTCCTGCTTTATTTTTCGTTTCAGGTAGTTGCAAACAGCCCTTTAACAATGGAAACTTTTAGAATCTATTTCCTCTGACAGGAACGTTACCTGTATGAAAATCCCAGTCAATCTATAAACTTTTCTCACTAATTTAATATAAGCATTTTGATGCACTTGGCATTTTAATTAAAAAATATCTAGTTTTAAATATGTTCCGTAGCAAGGTATAGCAGATAATAGATTTTTAACAGATTCATAGCTGAATGACTTTCAAGCTATATTAATTTTCAGATGCTTTTATTCCTTTTACAACAGTGCTAGACTTTAATCTAGCAGGGAGTTGCTAGAAGAAAATTACCATATTTGTTTACAGTGGCCAACAGGCTTCTGTTTGTTAACTTCACTCAGTAACCAAAGTGGATGCTCACTGAGGGAAAAATTTATGTGTATGGCTACTCTGACAAAATTGGATGAACTGAAGGGATTTGAATATATGCAATGCAATGCTTGTGGTTACTTCAGACAGGGAAGCTGCTGAGGCACTAGCCATTTTTCTTTCTCGTTTTCTTTTTTTTTCATTCAATATCCATAATATAATCCCAATTTTTGTTTGTTATTTCTTGGCAATCAGAATCATTCTGTCTAGGATGTATATCAAAATCAATAAGCATCATGCAGTAGACATGATGAATCATTCCTTCTAGGCTTGAATTTATATATGTTGCTATATAATCACAGGACTGTCATACTATTTTGCTGGTTAGGATTCTGAGGAAAGCTCTGTGGAAATAAAACATTAATGATGAAATGTGTGTGTTGCGTGTGTCTATATTTGACCGTATGGTTTCTAATGTGGTTTAACATATATAACCATTGCATTACCCACATTTTGGGGACTTACCAGTTACCGGTGTGACTCATTAGTTTTATTTTAGCAAGAATTTGACAGTTTTCTGAGTGAGGTGGAATTGTTTTTCTTTTATGATCAGATAAGGAATATTGATGTGACAACAACATTTTACAGTTTCATCATTTCTGATGGATTGGTAACACATTTAAATGGATCTGTAGTATTTTGTGCTGTATACAGTTGTCTAACAGGGCTAGTAGTGATTTACAGATTTAACAAAAAAGAAAGCATTTTCACTATGACAAAGCAGTGTCACAACTTGTAGTAAATTCTACAAAGGTCTGTAGTATCTGCTTTTCTGTGTTCCTCACACTAACTCCTAGATCCAGAACCAACACTAAACCAGCAAAATTTGTCACTTGCAGAACAATATATGGCAAAGTCTCTCAAAACAAGTAATAAGTCCTATAGTATTCCTGTGAGGTACAAAGCTAAATGCTATTCTATCCATTTTACAGATATATAAACCAAGGCTTAAGTGATTTGCCCAAGGCCACACAGCAAATCAGCAACAAAATTCACTCCCAGTCCCCTAATCTAAGCACTAGACCAGTACTTTCTGACAAGATGGCTATTGGTATTATTTTATCATCTGTAAAATGCCAGCAGTGAGCTTGGTGCAGTATAAGACACTAACAAAGACAATTCCAAGCCCCAAAAAGCAGTTTAAAATAATACATTTTGTAGAGAAATTGATTTTTATAGACCTTTTTCTATCCGCTATATTCATCAATACATGGTAAAAGTGAGCCTGGAAGGACAAGTGAGAGGTAAAGATTAACATGTATGTTTACAGCCTCTTAAATGACATGATACGGTGTAATATTGTACTGGTTTCACAATACTTATTTTTATGACTATAACGAAGAGCTTGATTTTTTTTTAAATACTCCTGCACATTTTACTACTTTTATTGTAGTGCTGCAGGTTTTCAAGCCTCATTTGATTTTTACTCAAGTATATCTCCAATTGAAAACAATAACGGCTACATTTACCGAATTTGTTTCATTTTGTGAACTACTGTATGTAAAACCAGATTTATTTTATTTTGTCTTTTATAGTCTTGAGCACCTTGTTCAAGTGTCACTTTCTGTCACAAAAGACCACCGAGTGAAATTCCTTCAGAAAAATATTTCATCACACCTTGCTGATTTCTGTTCTTGAAAACAGACCTGCTTTCCAGTCCTTTCTTCCAGCATCCATCTCTCCTTGGCATTGTGAGAACAGGGGCCTAGAGCTGCTAATGGTCATTCAGGGACTACTCTTCTTGAACTCTCCAAAGATATAATCTCAACTGTAACTACTAAAAAGTATAACAGGAGTAACACTGGAAAGTGGCAAATGCCATAACCACAAAAAATGCTTACCTAGTAAAGAGATTTTTTAAAAAATATACTTGCATGTCAAAAGCCACTTGCAACAAATCTATAGCTGGAGATTTACTTGCATTGCATCTAGATGTGAAAGTTCATCTGAAAACACTCAAAGAGCAACATGAGACGGCTAGTGGATTTTTGATTCCACTCCTTGGGAAGAAAAAAGAATGGGGTGAGATTGGCAGACAGCTCTGTTTTTAAGAATAGAAATTAGCAAGACAAGATGAAAGGGTATTTTTGGACCAGGATATATCTGCCATGCTTTATTCCTGGAACATGACCAGCAGGGAAGCACTGGAGCAAGGAGCAGAAATACCCTAATAATACCTATGCAGAAATAGAAACTGTGATAAAAACAAATATGGGCCAGACCTTCGTGATGGCCTGGAGAACCTTTCTACCAAAAATGCCATCATCAACTATAGACCCTGGGTAAGGCTTATAATACTTTGAGAAAGTGTCAGAGCCACCAGGTGGCCACCTGAGGCAGGAGAAAATGCAGGCTGGAGCAGGGGCTGGCTAGCATGAAAACAGGCCTGGAAAAGAGCAGGAGCAGGAACAAGGGCTGATATTATCCATCTTGCTAATATCGGACCTCGTATAACTGAAGACAAAAGCAGCATGAGGGTTTTTTTGCTTATAGTTTTGATCTATGACTCTCCTTACACCAGTTGTAACAAACAACACTTCCTTCAAATGAGGAGGATTTGGGCAACAAGATGGCAAAACAATCTCTTGGGAATAGTGGAATGATGAGTTGCTCCATTGACAAGTTCCCCATTTCCAAATGTTCTTTATACATAAGAAATCACTATAATGAATGCTATATGAATTGACAAAATGACAGAATACTGAACTCTCTGGCTGAAAAAAGATTGCCAGGGCACTAAGTACTTCTTTACTCTTTCATTTCCTTGGGGATGCGATCTTGCAACAAAGATGTCTTGGAGTCAGACCCTGCCTCGTGACTGTGGATGACTATCTGGAAAGGAAGGAGGAAGCTCTCTAGCCCTTACTGGTTTAGGATATTTGCTTGGGTTTTTAAGCTGTTACGTCAGGTCAGATGCTTGCCTGAAGACTGACTACTTGTACATTAGTGAGGGTGCACTGTGACCAGTTTTATACATTCCATGGCAGCAAGGACCCCTTTGGAGCTACTAGAGTCAGTAGCCTCTTGACATTCAAAGAAGAAAGCTTTGCCCAGCAGGCTCTGCCTTCTGTATTGCCAAATGTTTTATCTTTTGTCAGTTCAGCTGCGTTCATGAAACAGGGTTCTACCTCTCTCACTTTGAGAGTGACCAGCGACCTCAGAATACTCTTCTAACTCTGAACTAAATAAAGTCCCTTGAAGTATCAAGTAACTGGGACAGAAATGGTATCGGTCTCCTTTACAAAGTAAGACATTTTCTTGCTGAAGCTAGAGCACCTCACATCTTTGCATTATCTATGAGACCAACATGACCGAGCCATCTCGCAGCAGGTGACCTGGCCAGCAGAGGCTGAGGGAAAAAAAGATCAATGTGTTTAAATCCAAAAAATGGACCCACGCAAAGCAAAGAAGTAGGAATCATAGAAACATGACAGCTGGCACAGCTGAAAAACAAAATAAAGAGCATTGACCTCTGCAGAGGGCATTGAAAAATCAGTAAAACTGTCACTGCTGAGCTTCTACACAATTCTAAAGACATGATTTTTGATCTCATCTGCCTCAACTGTGCACAACTGAGGGACCCAGAAGTGAGAACTGGCATACTTGTCATTGTCCAAGGAACTGAAGATGTACAGTGATCAATCTTAAAAGCCTTGACTGTTGTGTGTAGGATAATTGCTGTTATTTAAATTTAGCCCCAAATAACTAAACAACATTTAGATAACTAGATAATTGTGTTACATGCAGTATTCCTATAGGAAATATCATACATGCTTAAGTAATATTATAAAGTTATTTAATGGAAAACTGGGAAATTTTAAAGCAGAACTGTAGATAGAAGAGAGATATCTGGAAAATACAACTTAAGTATAAAATGGAATGTAGTAAGTGGAGGCCCTGAAACATGAATTCTTGTATCAGAGGCCCAGTCTGAGGCCTGAAGCCTGAACTAAAGTAAAGCCTGAACCAAAGTACCTCCAGGCAGTGAGCCAGAGGCAGGTCCCAAGCACAGAAGATGGCAAGAAAAGTTGTTAGAGGCACGTGCACACACACGCATAAGGGCTAATGAGAGAAACTTGTGCCAAGACGGTGGCAAGACACTCTGTAGACATAACAAGGAACAGGCAGGTGCCTCTTAAAGACAGGGTCAAAAGTACAACATGATGGATAGATTCGTTTGAACTATGATGAGTAATCGGTCCTGCAACAGTATGAAAGTAAGTCCTGGAGCGCATATCTTTGACCAGCCTAGGGGGCAGTGGAGTGTCCATTGCCAGGGAGTGTCCATTGCCACCACTGACTGAGCTGTGTCCATTACCAGGGAGCACAAATTCGTAGTATGCCCTGTAGAGTGTATAAGGAACGATTACTGAGCTTTGTTTGACAATGAACCTGGCTCGGATTCCTTCGTACCTTACTAGAGTCTGTGGTTTTTGAGGGTTCTCTCAGGGTCTGCTGTGTTAGCTATCTGCGCAGAGCTGGGGCAGCACACAGAGGGAACATGCACGCAGCCGACTGTTAACATCATCGAACAAGAATGGAGCACCACACTGGTAGCTACCGACAACATGGAAGATCTACTGTATTTGAAAGGTCATATGAAGGTTCTGAGCAGACTCAATTCTGCAATGTCTTCTTAAGAATTAATCTGCATTACTATTTTTTCCTTATTAACCCACTATTTTAATATGATTCAAAACCTTTTTATCAACACACTCCTGTCTTATTATGAATAGCTCCTTCGAGGACTTAAAAACCATTCCAGCTCTCCAACAACCATCTTTGTTTTTGCTCACTGCCATATTCTAGGGTCATTGGTTATTTCCATACACAGAACCTTAGCTTCAGCTGGTAGGCATTTGCAGTCTTTCGAGTAGTCAATCAATACTGCTGACCCATGAAAATACAACACGAAGAGTCTCCTCCAAACATAATATGAATATGTAGTCTTCACAACTGAATCTGCATGACAAAAAAAAAAAAAACCTGCATTGCCAGAAGGGCAACCTGAACTTTTAAGCAAGACAGTCTTTCTATCGGTCTAGTATTTCATTTTAGATGATCTGTAACTGGAATCTGTCCAGTAACTTAAAAAATATTAGTTTACCACTTAGCATCTAACTTATTAAAATGGCAAAGAGAGACACATTTTCAAAGTTGGCCTCTGGAAATACATGCACAAGATCTGGTTTTCCATAAAATAAGGTTGATATCAGATCATTCCCTTCATTAAGGGTGATTTCTCTGAATTTGCTATTGTTGATTAATTGATGTGCTCCTGCAGAACTGTGCTGAAGCTTGATCAGTAGCTATAAATGCACTTTGCGCAGATATTAACATGAATTCTACGTGATGCTGCAGTAAGCAAGATGTTGTGGTACTATTTAAAAAAAAAATAGCTTCTGCAGCACAGCTGCCTTTTGCTCTGGATTAGTGTCCACTTATCAACAGTCTGACAAGCTTTCAGACACACATACAAGTTGAAGAACATTCCCTGTAAATAGAAGTGCTGGTACAAGAATTTGTGGCTCTTTCAACCTGGCAAATAGTTGCTACTACTTACTGAAGACCCACCTGATTGTAGCTATTTTTCACCTGCTGAGAAACAGTTTATAGGAAAAAAGCCTCCCTCTTAGCTTTAACACTTAGCTTTCCAGAAATCCCTTATTTTTGTGAGCCACATGATTCCTGGATAGAAACGTGTAAGCGTTTGTGGCAGTTTGTGTCAAGAGCAAACTAACTACAGTAATTGACATCCGTTCTATATGCTCTGTCAGACGCTTGATTCGCAATTTTGTTTCTGCTGAAACTTCCATTAAGGTTCCCTTTCAAAAAAGTTGAACTCTGCTACCAGAAATGGGCCTGACAGTATGTAAACCAGGGAAACAAAATGCTTTTCACTTCCACGCATAGCCACTAACATTAGCAGGTACATTGTCTAAGAAGATTTCCTTTGCATGACTGTATTGGTAGGGTCTGAATTTTAGGCGTCTGACAAGAAAAATACACAGACAAAATAGATCAGACAGAAAGGTAAGAGCTGGATGTAGCAAAAAAGAGAGCGATCATGCAGTTATTAAAAGCTTAATGTGCTTCTGCACAACTATGCTGTGCTGGATAGAATATCAGACATGCTCAGTTGGGTACTTATATGAACCCCAGTGCTGCTACAGCTAAAGGACCACCTTTTGCTCACCTGGTAGGAGGTCAGTGCTCTAGGAACAAGAGAATGAGAGGGCTATCTCCATTTGTGACTGAAGTCCTAGCTGGCTTCCGTGTGTACAGCAACAGCAATGAAGTCTTACAAGGTCATGGATGCTGACCACTTATCTGAAGCTCTGCCAAACACTACACCGAGACGCAACCCCCAGATATACTAGCTTCTGCATAGACACGCACCACCTCAGAAGAATAAAGTAAATATGGGACAAATAGACCTATAGACAGACAAAAAGGGCGGGGGGGAATGCTCCCATAGCCCCATGTTTATAGGCTGTAGATCCGTGAGAAAATGCCTTTTGCTGGGAAGCCTCATTTGATAGCGGCTTAATTCTACTTGCTGGGGAAAGTTTATAGCAAAAATAAAAGGAAACAGTAAAGCCAGAAATCTGGACAAGTGAAATCTACTGCGTACTGCCAGCTGGAAAACGTGCACTTTCTGCATTGAAATATTCTATGTTGGTTTATTCTCTGACCGCCATGTAGGACTTGAAGCTAACAATGAAAATTGGCCTCCGTTTTTTTTTAAAAGCCACTCAGCAGTGGAAGAAATGGGAGGATTTGCCCTGCCTGTTATTTGGCAAGAATCCTGTTCTGGCTCTTCAAACTAGTTATGCACACACTGCACTTTGGGAAGTCAGCACTTTTGAAAGCAATTCTGGACACACTCTCTGCAGCAATACAACATGGAGGGTGCACCTGCTATTTGAAAAAGGAAACAAGTGATCAGTTTTCATGTTTGACCTCAAGGAGGCCATGTCCAGTCAGTCAGTGTCCCCAGGAATTTCAAGTGCAGATCAGATTAGCAGCTTGTTCTCGAGCAGGGGTTCTCAGACTTCATTGCATCGCAATCCCCTTCTGACAACAAAAATTACTACATGACCCAAGGAGGGGGGCCCGAAGCCTGAGTCCACCCAAGTCCCACTGCTCCAGGTGGGGGAGCCAAAGCCTGAGCCTTACCGCCCCGGGTGGGGAAGGGATCAAAACCCAAGCCCAAGGACTTCAGACCCAGCCAGGGGGCCTGTAACGTGAACCCTGCCACCCAGAGCTGTGGGGCTTGGGCTTCAGCCCCAAGCCCCAGCAAGTCTAAGCCAGCCCTGGTGACCCCATTAAAATGGGGTCACGACCCACAGTTTGAGAACCGCTGTTCTAGAAGAAGAGACATACAATCCGATTTTAGTCACAGATCTCACTTGGGAAAAAAAAGAAAGATAAAAAAAATTATTCAAAAAGAATTGACAGCCATTTTTTCCTCATCAGACAATCAAATTTAATTATCCTTGAACAAGTCATCTTTGGATAAAAACTGTTCTAGCTTAACTCATGCTTAAACAGTCCCTGCTGGCATATTTCATTAGAAATGGGGAGGTACTATTTAAAAAACAAATCTACACCAACATTACACCAGGCAAAAAAATCTGGTGGATGTTCTGTTACTCATTGCCTAAAAGCACGTCTCACTTCTGGCATATCTGCCTGAAATATCAATGGACAAAAGTAATAATTTACAGCCTCTAAAAACGTGAGACCTAATTATAGTGAAATTGAAGCTGAGATTGGTACTTGTGTAGTTTGAAGTTGCAATTTTTGTGCCAATGATGTATATCCTGTCGTCTATATTATTGAAGAGAATACTGTCTCATATAGATCATTCTAAAATTTTAGTGTCTTTCATCTTGAAGGAGCCTAAAATTTCTTCTTGCTGTTTTAAACAAAACTTAAGCTAACAAAAAAAACGAGACATCAAGATCACTTCATCCATCACTTTTGAAAAGTGTGTGACAGCTCTAACTATCGCACAAAAGCAATGCACAGTAGTTTATACAAAAGAAGTGTAGAATTTCAAATTGCAGGGGAAATCAAGGTAGCAAGAACGTAATCACCAGAGCTTAAATTTGACAAAGGCAGCAGAGCTAAGAACCATAGTCGAGATTTCCAAAGCTAGGATTTAGATGCACAAATCACACTACTTCAGTGTCACGGGATTTTAAACTTGACATATGCATTGATTCGGAGATGAATACAACAATCAGTATCATTAGCGGTTGCCTTAGACACATTAACATCTAATTTATATGTGTTGGCTCATGTACTGCCCCCAAAAGTTTGATGAGCTGTCATCATCCTTAAAACTGCACGGAGGGCTATGACGGATGAAAATAACCTATGGCACACAAGACTGACAGTAGTTCCAGTAGGTGCTAATAAGCAATGCCTACTTCTGACAAGACGATCTGCTGCCTCCACAACAAAACCACATACACTGCAATTCTTGCTGACTTGCCACAGCTGACTTCACAACATCTTTTTGCACTGTCATTCATGCATTTATATCCAGTGCTGCCGGTTCCAGTGCCAATCTCAGATGAAAAATGGCATATGAGGGCCAGCAGCTATGTCCTTACAGGGTGGCAGCAACTCTGGGATAGAGAGACGAACTTCAGAAGCCTTAAGTTACACCAACCTCTTTGCAACCTGCGATGCAAATCCTGGACTAGGCTTAACAGACTGCCCGCCACAATGCAGAAATTTGGCTTAGCCCTGTGTTCACAGTGGGACTGCGGGGCAGTGATGCAGATGGTCAAGCATGTGGTGGAGGAGCCCACAATGACAAGATTGGAAGGTTGTCTGCAACCCTCAATGATGCAGCAGTTAGAGGGCTGAACAATTTAGATATCGACATGTGACGCACACAAAAGACGAAGATAGGATTTTTAACTATGCCAAGCTTGTGGGAAAATGGAACAAAAGAAGGGCTGATGTTTGTAGGGATGGAGATATTGTTTGGGCTTGATTTTATTTTGGTAGGTTATTTTCCCATTCAGAGGTTATGTAGTAGCTGTTAGCCTGACATTTGATTTGATTATATTTTCACTTTTGGACACAGGCATCTAGAACTGAGGATTGACACTTTGTTTCTCTTGTACACATCAACAATCAACAAATAAATATTATTTATGCTTCCGTAGAGCCTGGAGGCCCCAATCAAGGACTGGAGATCCATTGTGCTAAGTACTATATACACGTGCACATGCAGCATCTCTGCCCCTATAGAGCTTACAATCTAAGTAAATAATAAATAAAATGAAGTAGTCAGGACCTAAGTTTAAATGTCACCTGAAAGAGAGCCCATCCACAAGCACACTGTACCCCCAGCACTTTGTTCAGTACTGACAAATAAGGGAGATCTACCTCCTGAATCACTTGCACCATTTCCTATAGCACCTCCATGTTCTTTAGAGGTTTCACTTTTTGCATACAGACATGGCCTCACCCTGCTTAACTTGTCCTTGCTGATATGATTGCAAAAGAAGTTGGCATAGAGGCAGGAATGTAAAATGCAAAATGTCTGGTCTGTTGAGCACAATTTTGTTCCTTTTACTTGTTCATTTTTCTCCGACGGTATGAGCTAAAGGTTATCACAAGTCACCACAAGGGAGACTCTAGATAGCTAAGAATATACAGTATTGTAGTTACAGAACATAGTAACTGCTCAGATATTATTTGGGAAGTTGATGGCTTATATTCCAGTTTACTAGGGAGCTCCTTAAATCAAGGTTCTGAGACTCAATGAAAGCATTAATTCAGGCAATGAGGCTCAATTAAATTATGAGTAAGGCCGTACTTAATTCGTGATATTGCAGAGATTGTGGATCCCACAATATTAGGCTTCCACAGCAATTTTGACAGCTGGTTTCCCCGCTCTCAGCCCAGTGGGGCCAACAGTGGAAAATCACAGAAAAGTAATAATGGGACTTATTACCGCCAATAATAAGGTCCATTATTACTTTTCTGAAATTTTCCATGACTTGTCTGAAACTCAGTTGTAATTTTTGGACAACCATCCCATGATTCAAGTAGGGCCTTAATTATGAGCTTTATTGATCAAATCTGCTCTTTGTAAGCATTCACATAGCACTGACAATGCTCCCAAGTCCTACCCTAGCATGCATTAGGCTCAGGGTGAACCTAATATGGATGTTCTGAAGCAGTCGGTTCCAAATCCTTGTCCCCAATCTAGAGGTGGATGTTCCTAGGCCATTACCCTGATCCACATATACTCAAAGCTGATTCATAGGGAAACTATATCCTTCCACTCCACAGAATGCGTATGGATTACCTTATTTATCTATTCAAAAGGTCAATTTAAAGTTAGAATGATTGAGACAAAAAGGAAAATGAAAAATATCTCCACAAGAGAACATGGAGGCAGGATACAGTTACGTAAAACACTGCAAAACGCTGAGCCACCAATCCCATGACACTCAAGCTTTGGGCCTCTTTCATAGAAAATGCTTCAGTGAAACCTTCCCGAAATAGTCTAAATTACTGGTTTGTTTATAAGTGGTCTTATTTATGCACTGCCAGTTACTGCCCAGAATGACAGGCTGGAGCATTTCCCAGTAAGTAATATAAAAATTCAGCAGTGGTGAACTGGTTATCATCATCCTGAAGCAAAACAAAGTTTCAATTGTACAGCAGAATGTACATTCAGATTTTTTTAAATATAGATAATTTGGGCATATTTTCCTTATTATTATTATTATTTGTAACATAGCAGCACAGAAAAGCCATGATCAGGGTCAGAGCTTCACTGTGCGAAGTACTGTACAAACATGATTTTGTTATTTCTGATACATCATTTCAGCAGATCATCTCAATCGGAGAAAAGGAAATCATAAATATTAACAGAATTTTCCAAGGAAAATTCCTCCATGTAGTAAAGTATACTCCATCACTGAGGTGTTATTTCAATAGAATGGTACAGGGATAGTAACATGTATATCCTGCCTACACACTCTATCATCATATCACACTATTCTGACTCTGGGTAAGCTAACGGAATTCAACTCGACCTTCAAAGCCCTTGGAATGCAACAAAATATCTCTGGGTTCTGACATTTATGGGTGGCTTCTCTGCGTGGCTGCTTTTATTGCCTTGAAAATAATGGTGAAAGCTGTGTGTACAAACCTGCTATAAACACTGACAAATCACATGAAAGGAAGACAGATTTATTCGGTGTAGGTTACTCCAGGGCTAATCTAATCAAACCTAAGATTTTCATTTTTTAAGCAGACCATAGCATGCAGGGAGGTTTTTTGGACGTGACAGACTTCTGCTGGAATTTTATTTTAATGTGAAAACAATTTAACTGATTTGGATTTTCGTTGTATGTATTTTCAGTTTAGAAAAGGTATGTATATTTCTTTTGTAAGTGCATCTTTGCATATATTAATGCAGAAGTGAAATCCTGTGGAAAATCTATATACTGGACAACTAATCTGTCTAATAAGGTTTTGATTCAAAATCAGTTTGGACTATTATCCATTCTAGAACCTAAGAAATGCTAGATATAAAGAAAATGCATCTCATTTATGGACTGCTCAAACTTTGAAGGAAATCACACTTGGCGAGTGTGTCACTCTGTACCTCAAAGTAGCACCCTAGAACCCCCATATTCACCACTGTCATATTATGATGATATGTTTTGTACAAAGTATATCTTGTGAGATATCATTTTAAAAGTGTTGATCTGTTGAACATTAATATCCTGTTGGATTGTATGTGCTATCATTATATGTGAAGTTATGAAGTATTGCTATATGTGTTACTGAAATATGTTGTGAGGGTGTGAACACCCGCAACCAGCCTTTCAGTTACAATAAAGGAGTAACCATCAACAGGCAGACAGTCATAAATGGGGACTGCCTGATCCCCATGTCACAGCAAAGGTCTTTCCAGCAAGCTCAAAGAAAATATAGAGGAGAGACAGCGACTTCATAACTTGGCCTCTTCTCTTCTTCCCTTCCGCCCCCCCCGCCCCCAATTTCAACACCTGGACGAACCTCTGGAGGACAAAGACTTTGAAGTGGGGAACTTAGGTCCCAGGCTGGACAGTTGTCCCAGCCTGTGTATTGAGGAACTGTAACCAGCTTGTAACATCTGTCAGGGTGAGAAAAAGCTGTTTGCTTCAACACTTGCTTAGACTAAAAGTTTAGGATTTAGAATGCTTGTTTCTATTTTTATTTCTTAAAACTATCTCTGTCCTTTATGCCAACCACTTATAATCACTTCAAATCTATCTTTCTGTAGTAAATAAACTTATTTTAATGTTTTATCTTTACCAGTGAGTTTGTCTAAAGTGCTCGGGAAATCTGCTCAGGTTACAAAGGCTGGTGCGTGCCCACTTTCCTATGAAGAAGTGGCAAACTGAGTAATGAACTTACACTGGCCAGGCTTCTGACCAGTGCAAGCTGTTACAGTTCTGGGGTGTAGGGCAGGACCTGGGTGAGAACTGGCTGGAGCTTCTCTATTGTTGATTCATGAGTGGCTGGGAGATCATTCATGTAACTCAGTTGGGTGTGTCCCTGCCTGGGGATGTCTTGGAAGTGCAATGCCTATCAGAAGCTTGCTCGTGGTTTTGGAAGGCTCAGTGATCCCACAGTCCAGGCTGCACCCCCAGAACCCCATCACAGCTAGATTTCTACAACAGGGCCCAAAGCTGTTCTCAGTCTAGAGGAGGTTTTACCATTTACTACAATAGAAGCAGGGTGGTGGGAGACTCATAACTGGTATTTCAACCAACAAGCAGCTCTAACAAATCTTTTTCACCAGTTTTTAGTCAATCAAAGACATAAGATACTCTTTGAATACAATACCACACCAGCAAGTCTAGCTACTGTAAAATTAGCTGAAACAGAGAGCCCAATTCTGCTCCCACTGAATTTAAAGGTATTTGTCCTATTGACTTTGATGAAAGTAGGATGGGGCTCAAAGTGCACTTAAATTCAGAAAAGGACACTGGGAAAATGTCCTGCTGGGGATTCCACATTTATTCACTCCCACAGACTTTTAACGTCAGTTTAAAAATCAAGCTTCCTTCCGTTCCCATTGAAGTTAATGGGCCTAATCCTACCAGGTTCTGACCATCCTCAATCCCTGCTGAGTTCAATAGGAGTTAAAGGAACTCAATATCTTATAGGATTGAGCTACAAGAGGCTTTTTCTAACTGCCAGCTGTGCAAATTCATTCTAGGATATGAGAAGCAAGCTGCATCTTTTCTGCCTCTTACTTTCTCACTAGTAATAAAGCTTCATCAGGTTTCAGAGTAGCAGCCGTGTTAGTCTGTATTCGCAAAAAGAAAAGGAGTACTTGTGGCACCTTAGAGACTAACCAATTTATTTGAGCATAAGCTTTCGTGAGCTACAGCTCACTTCATTGGATGCATTCATTGGATGAATGCACTATAAGGTGGGTAGAAAGTTGGCTAGATTGTCAGGCTCAACGGGTAGTGATCAATGGCTCCATGTCTAGTTGGCAGCCGGTGTCAAGTGGAGTGCCCCAGGGGTCGGTCCTGGGGCTGGTTTTGTTCAATATCTTCATAAATGATCTGGAGGATGGTGTGGATTGCACTCTCAGCAAATTTGCGGATGATACTAAACTGGGAGGAGTGGTAGATACGCTGGAGGGCAAGGATAGGATACAGAGGGACCTAGACAAACTGGAGGATTGGGCCAAAAGAAATCTGATGAGATTCAATAAGGATAAGTGCAGGGTCCTGCACTTAGGACGGAAGAACCCAATGCACCGCTACAGACTAGGGACAGAATGGCTAGGCAGCAGTTCTGCGGAAAAGGACCTAGGGGTGACAGTGGACGAGAAGCTGGATATGAGTCAGCAGTGTGCCTTTGTTGCCAAGAAGGCCAATGGCATTTTGGGATGTATAAGTAGGGGCATAGCGAGCAGATCGAGGGACGTGATCGTTCCCCTCTATTCGACATTGGTGAGGCCTCATCTGGAGTACTGTGTCCAGTTTTGGGCCCCACACTACAAGAAGGATGTGAATAAATTGGAGAGAGTCCAGCGAAGGGCAACAAAAATGATTAGGGGTCTGGAACACATGACTTATGAGGAGAGGCTGAGGGAACTGGGATTGTTTAGTCTGCAGAAGAGAAGAATGAGGGGGGATTTGATAGCTGCTTTCAACTACCTGAGAGGTGGTTCCAGAGAGGATGGTTCTAGACTATTCTCAGTGGTAGAAGAGGACAGGACAAGGAGTAATGGTCTCAAGTTGCAGTGGGGGAGGTTTAGGTTGGATATTAGGAAAAACTTTTTCACTAGGAGGGTGGTCAAACACTGGAATGCGTTACCTAGGGAGGTGGTGGAATCTCCTTCCTTAGAAGTTTTTAAGGTCAGGCTTGACAAAGCCCTGGCTGGGATGATTTAGTAGGGGATTGGTCCTGCTTTGAGCAGGGGGTTGGACTAGATGACCTCCTGAGGTCCCTTCCAACCCTGATATTCTATGATTCTATGATTCTATGATTCATTCAGTGGAAAATACAGTGGGGAGATTTATATACATAGAGAACATGAAACAAATGGGTGTTACCATACACACTGTAACGAGAGTGATCACTTAAGGTGAGCTACTACCAGCAGGAGAGCACGGGGGGGGGGGGGAACCTTTTGGAGTGAAATCAAGGTGAGCCATTTCCAGCAGTTGACAAGAACGTCTGAGGAACAGTGCGGGGTGGGAATAAACATGGGGAAATAGTTTAACTTTGTGTAATGACCCATCCACTCCCAGTCTTTATTCAAGCCTAAGTTAATTGTATCCAGTTTGCAAATTAATTCCAATTCAGCAGTCTCTCGTTGGAGTCTGTTTTTGAAGTTTTTTTGTTGAAGAATTGCAACTTTTAGGTCTGTAATCGAGTGACCAAAGAGATTGAAGTGTTCTCCAACTGGTTTTTGAATGTTATAATTCTTGACATCTGATTTGTGTCCATTTATTCTTTTACGTAGAGACTGTCCAGTCTGACCAATGTACATGGCAGAGGGGCATTGCTGGCACATGATGGCATAGATCACGTTGGTAGATGTGCAGGTGAACGAGCCTCTGATAGCGTGGCTGATGTGATTAGGCCCTATGATGGTGTCCCTTGAATAGATATGTGGACACAGTTGGCAACAGGCTTTGTTGAAAGGATAGGTTCCTGGGTTAGTGGTTCTGTTGTGTGGTGTGTGGTTGCTGGTGAGTATTTGCTTCAGGTTGGGGGGCTGTCTGTAAGCAAGGACTGGCCTGTCTCCCAAGATCTGTGAGGGTGATGGGTCGTCCTTCAGGATAGGTTGTAGATCCTTGATGATGTGTTGGAGAGGTTTTAGTTGGAGGCTGAAGATGATGGCTAGTGGCGTTCTGTTATTTTCTTTTTTGGGCCTGTCCTGTAGTAGGTGACTTCTGGGTACTCTTCTGGCTCTGTCAATGTGTTTTTTCACTTCAGCAGGTGGGTATTGTAGTTGTAAGAACACTTGATAGAGATCTTGTAGGTGTTTGTGTTTGTCTGAGGGGTTGGAGCAAATGCGGTTGTATCGTAGAGCTTGGCTGTACACAATGGATCGTGTGGTGTGGTCTGGATGAAAGCTGGAGGCATGTAGGTAAGAATAGTGGTCAGTAGGTTTCCGGTATAGGGTTGTGTTTATGTGACCATTGCTTATTACCACCATAGTGTCCAGGAAGTGGATCTCTTGTGTGGACTGGTCCAGGCTGAGGCTGATGGTGGGATGGAAATTGTTGAAATCATGGTGGAATTCCTCAAGGTCTTCCTTTCCATGGGTCCAGATGATGAAGATGTCATCAATGTAGCGCAAGTAGAGTAGGAGTATTAGGGGACGAGAGCTGAGGAAGCGTTGTTCTAAGTCAGCCATAAAAATGTTGGCATACTGTGGAGCCATGCAGGTACCATAGCAGTGCCGCTAATTTGAAGGTATACATTGTCCCCAAATGTAAAATAGTTATGGGTGAGGACAAAATCACAAAGTTCAGGCACCAGGTTTGCCGTGACATTATCGGGGATACTGTTCCTGATGGTTTGTAGTCCATCTTTGTGTGGAAAGTTGGTGTAGAGGGCTTCTACATTCGTAGTGGCCAGGATGGTGTTGTCAGGAAGATCACCGATGGATTGTAGTTTCCTCAGGAAGTCAGTGGTGTCTCAAAGATAGCTGGGAGTGCTGGTAGCGTAGGGCCTGAGGAGGGAGTCTACGTAGCCAGACAATCCTGCTGTCAGGGTGCCAATGCCTGAGATGATGAGGCGTACAGGATTTCCAGGTTTATGGATTTTGGGTAGCTTCATCATTAATTCTATACTTTTGTTAAAGATTCAGGAGGCAGATTCTATCTACTTACATGGTCTCTGTAGTATTAGAATGCCTCACAAATAGTAATGGACCCCAGGTCTCATTTACATTCAGGCCCCTTTTCACCACTCTTGACTAAAGTAGTAGTATAAGTGACAATGAATTTACCCTCAGAATGCCTCCTTCTGGTAAGGGAGTTTTATTCTTGTTTCACAGATGGGGGAGTGAGGCACAGGCAGATGAAATATTTGGCCAAGGTTCCACAGAAAGTCTGAAACAGAGCCAGAATTTGAACCCACATCCCGAGGCCCAATCCAGTGCTCTAACCACAAGAACATCTTCCCTTCAAAGCCAGCTCACACTTTGCAGTTGTAGAAGCACTACAGTACTATGAACAGAACACGTTTTGTCAGTAACATTAGTACATCTGAATGGATGGTACTCATGGAGCAAGTACATCAGATGGGGAAATGCCATTTCTGGCCACTTTAAGAAGCAGAACTTTTTTTTAATTATTTTTTCCAAGCATCTTCATTTGTATTTGTGTATCTGTGGCTTAGTCACAGTGCTGCTGCAACAGCAACTCTTGATAATGAATCTAAAAATGGCAGAGTGCTCTTTAAGATACTATGAGGGGGTGGCCATCAACCATTTACCATTTTCAATTTTGCTGTCAGAATATTAAATTTTTTCAACTAGTTTGTACACTCATTACAAGTTACAAGAGTATTTTATGGTCAGCTGCTAGTACCACAAATCATAAAAATTATCCCCCAGCACTCTGAAAATAGTAGTGCAAGATTTCCTTCATGTGCCTGCAAGTCTTTTAGCCATAAATCTCAACAAATAATGCTGTTTGTTTAATCTAAGTCTGCTATACTGAGAGAGATTAATGAGACAAGGTGTCTGCTAGTCAAAGGAGGAACACAAGATCTATCCTATCTCATTTCATCTCCAGGTTTAATCATTGTAAACATTATGTAATGTGACATTCACACATTATTGGAGGAGTTAAAGGAACAAATTGCATATCACTGATCAGCTGATCATTTTTCATTTGCTTTCAAACTCCAAAATTAATGATGCCCTTCCTTTTTCATTAGATCTCTTTTTTTTTTACCTTGTTTCACTAAATAAGAAATGGAATATGCTGGCAATCAGAATATCTGTTTGCAATTTCTTTGGTTTTACATGTGTAACAACCCCTTCTCCCCCCCGAGTCACAAAATAGGCCTAAGCAGCTTCAGCTCTAGCTTTGTTAGGCTGCTACCAAGCTTTTTTGGCTAAAAGTTGCAATTTCAGACTTGTATGTTGAAAGAGACAACTCCATTACTTTCTATTTTGCATTATCTTGTTTCTTCAAGTAGCTCTTTTTTTTGACACCAATGTTACCACTTGTGATTCAGTTGATTTTGCTCCCTCTCTGTTGGCTCAAAGCATAAAGACAGATTTTTTTTCTCCCCCGCCATTCCACGCTCCCCCAATCATTCCAAAACCATGTGGCACTTCTCAATTTTGCTTCGCCACGGTATTCACATGTCTTCCCAATGGCTACTTACTCATCTGTACTATTGCTTTAAAACATTCACTATTTCATTTAACCCACACTGCTTCTGTCCCTCTTTCTTTTCCAGTTACTCCCCACCTTTCTGTTTGGTCCCTTCATCTACTCACTACAATTCATTCTTCCATTATTACTATTTCTAAACTTCATTTCCTCTTCGCGCTCTCTCTCTGTTTATCTTACCCACTCTGTTTTAAGTCCTCTTTCGAAAGGATTCCCTTTCCTTCAATTTAACCCAATTTCTTTGAATTATTTAACCTCTTCTTGTAAACCCAATCATTCTTTCCCACTCGAGACAACCAGTTCACTTATTTGTTCTAGTTGTTGACTTTTGACTATGTGTTATTTCTGTGTTCTGTTATTATCTGTACGCTTGATGCCTGTACAGTGCAGCCCTATTAATACATTTAACCTTGTGTTACCCAAACCCAGTTGTTTGGATTAAAGATGCTATATAAAGAAAATGTAATACATTGTTGTAATCAGGTCTGATGGAGTGTCCTCTACAGACAGCAGGAAGTATGTTGATCATTAATTTATTTTGCATCTCTGAAGCACCTCACTCTAATTAAGAACAGTAATTTGCTTCAGAAGGTTATTTTGTTGTTGTTTTTAATGTCCCAAAACACCTGAGAAGCCTTCAGCAACTGAGTAGATTTGATACTAATAATAAGGGTAAGATAGTGACTGTGAAGCCTACACAAAACTTTCTGGGGAAGATTTTCAGAAGAGCTCAGCACCCAACAGTTCCCACGTAGGAACTTGTCACAAGGTTTACTTAATTCTGGGGTTCCCCCTTATGGTTGGGTCTGGAGATCTGCTCTCCTCCAGTCCAGTGCCCCCTTCCACTACCCACTCACCCCGTGGCCCCTCTTGCTCTCCAGGACTCAGAATGCTCTCTGTGACTCAACCCTCTGCTATATCACTATATGGTCTCCCCTTCTGGGATATCAAAGTCTCGTTGGATAAGCTGTCTGGTGGCACCTCCAACACTCCTGTGCCATTTCCAAGTGACTGGTAGAGGAACCCAGACCCTCCGTCTACACTGGGTTCCAACCCATGGACATAAAAAACAACAAACAACAACAAAAGAACTCTATAACCACCAGCCAAAGTAGACTTAAGACCATTTCTGACAGGCATTTGTCCAACCTGTTCTTAAAAACCTCCATTGACAGGAATTCCACTACCTCTCTTGGAAGCCCACGCTAGTGCTTAACTACCCTTATAATTCAAGTTTTTCTTGATGTCTAACCTAAATCTCCCTTGCTGCAGATTAAGCCTGTTACTTCTTGTCTTACCTTCAAGGACATGAAGAACAATTGATCACAGTCCTCCTTATAACAGCCCTTAACATATTTTCTAAAGATTTAAAATATTGTAAGACACTATTTTTCAAGATGCTTTTTTGTAACTAACTTAAGGGAAGAATATTTTGGAAAACCTGCCCTCACACCCAGCAGCTCCCATTGTTCTAGCTGGTGGGCCTAAGCACTTTTGAAAATCTGCCATTTTATTTAGGTGCAGTGGTATGTTCACCCCCTACCAGCCCTGAAAGGATTAAGGTGGCTCAGATAAGGCCAACTAACCATATAGGCCACACATGGAGGAGAGTCAGGCTAGATTTATAAATTACTAACTGCTGATGTCCAAGTGACAGAGAAGCTAGATAAGGTACCAAGCCTAGAAGTTTGCAGCAGAAAAAATCTGTTACCTACCTTTTCGTAACTGTTGTTCTTTGAGATATGTTTCTCATGTCCTTTCCATTCTAGGTGTGTGCATTCCCACATACGCAGCTGTCAGTGATTTTCTGCCTTCGCGGTATCCACAGGGTCGGTTGTGGCAGCCCTTAAGTGCCACACTCATGCGCTAGTATATTAGGCGCCGCCAGCCCTATGCCCTCTCAGTTCCTTCTTGCCGGCAACTGTAGCCGGAAGAGATTATGTTGAGCACCCAACAATCTGAGGTCAGCTGCAACCAGGCTGACTGGAAGGGGCACAGGAGGTTGAGGAAAGAGCAGGAGGATGGATCCTGGGAAGTGACTCAGGCACACCCTTAAAATATCTTCTGATGGCTTCCTAGGTTTCTGGAAGGGCCAGGCTGGGCAGAAGAATGGGAAGATGAAGGGTGTCACTGCTTAAACCCCTTGTCTCTGTCCTTCTTCCTGTAGGTTCTTGGCCGGGAAGTCCCCCAGGACCTAGACGGAACGGCTTCCTCGCCTCCTGAGGAGTATGAAGGCCCAAGCAGCAGCAGGTGGCACAAGAGTCTTTAAGGCTGTGGAGACTTGAAACAGTGAGCTCGGAGAAGAGCTCTGCCCCCTCAAATGGGAGGTCCTGAATAGCGGTCTGCATCTCCTGGGACAACCCAGAGCACTGTAACCAGAAGCTGCGCATCATCACCACTGCAGAAGCGACCACCCTGGCCGCTGAGTGCATAACATCCCAGGCCATTTGGAGGGCACCTTTCGCTATTGCTCTGCCTTCTTCCACTAAAGTGGCGAACTCCTGGGCTCAGTCCTGTGGGAGGGCCTCATTGAACTTGGAGTCCCACAGGTTAATGGTTAATGGAGTCCCACAGGTTAAAATTGTACCTGCCTAACAGGGCCTGGTGGTTAGACACCCAAAATTGCAGGCTGGCCGCTGAATAAATTTTTCTGCCAAACAAGTCCTGTCTCTTGGCGTCTTTGTTTTTCCATGTGCCACTCATCTGACCCTGCCTGTCCCTCTCATTGACAGCAGACATGACCAAAGACCCCGCTGGTGGGTGCATGTACAGATATTCAAATCCCTTTGCAGGGATGTAGTACTTCTTTTCCACCTTCTTAGAAGTAGGTGGAATGGAAGAAGGGGTCTACCATAGCAATTTTAAGGATCCCTCGGTGATGGGCAGCGTGACCCTGGCCAGGGGGATAGAGGAAATAACATTAAAGAGGTCACTGGACTCCTCGCTAACTCCTCAATCTCCAAGTTCCAGTTGGTAGCCACCCTTCTAAGGAGGGCCTGGTGCTCCTTGATGTCATTGGGGGGACTGCCTGTTTGGGAGAGGCCCATCACCACTTTGTCCGGAGATGACAACTGCACCGCAGGGCGAGGGACAGCTTCCCCTTCCTTCTCTGGGGATGGCTACTTAGGTGTCGGAGTCAGAGCCTGCTGTGCAGCCCCCACACCAGATTCGGCACCGTGCTCTGATTCTGGTGCCAGTGGTGCCGGGGGCGGCTTGTCTGAGGCGGGCAGGGAGAAATGGTGGGAATACGGAACCAGCATGATGGGTATGCCCCACAGATTCCAGTATGGCCACTGAGAGGGGCACTGTCCCTGATGCCACTCTGCCGCCGTGGATGCTGTGCCGGTTTCGTGGGTCAGCGGTGATTCACCCTTCCTTGGCGAGGGGCTGAACTCCTGCTCCGACTTGTAACATTGCCCCTCCGGTGATCAGGACGAAGCCGTGGAGGCCTGAGTCTGCTGACTGACCCTTGTCGGCAACTGGCAGGAACAGGCCGAGGATTGGTGCCTGCCCGATGAGTGGTACTGAGGAGGTGGAGACCGGTGCCACGACCAGGAGCAATCCCGCACAAGTGGGATCGACCCCAGGGAGACCATCGAGGCAACGTGACCTACGCTGTGGCGATCTCTGGCTGGAGGCTCACCGGTACTGAGGGCACAAGGACTGATGCCTTGACTCCGGTGTCCCATGCCTCATAGGGGGAGAGCACGGTATCAGGGATCAGGATCTTCTGACCAGAGATGGAGGTTGCAGTGCCAGGGTCCTAGGCCATGGTGATGGGGATCGATGCCTGTGATCTGGGGACCGAGGATGTTCCACCGCCTTGTGGAGCAATCCCATGACCGGCTTGCCCTTGGATGTTGGCGCCATAGCTGAGTCCGGCACCTGGCGTGGTGTCTGTAGTGCCGGCCAGCCTACTTGTCCTTTAATTGGTGGGGCCTCTTTGGGCAGCAAAGGCCCTAGAAGAAGCAGGGGTCCCCTACTGCTCCTAAAAGTCAGAGGTAGATCCCTGTCTGGGATAAGGGGTCCGACCACAGTGGTACTCCCTTGAAGCTCCGGGGCGGGAACGTGTCCTGACATAGGTCCTTTGCCCGAAGCCCCCTTCCCCTCTGGTGCCAAGAAGCCCTTCTTCCTTGCCTCTTATTAGGCACCAGTGAGGGGGGAACAGTGCCAGGCAGGGTCCAGTGCCAGCGGCGCACTATGCACCGATGCCATGATGCTAGGGATGGAGTCCAATTGGCAAAAAGAAAAGGAGTACTTGTGGCACCTTAGAGACTAACCAATTTATTTGTTGTTATTATTATAAGCTTTCGTGAGCTACAGCTCACTTCATCGGATGCATACTGTGGAAAATACAGAAGATGTTCTTATACATACAAACCATGAAAAAATGGGTGTTTACCACTACAAAAGGTTTTCTCTCCCCCCACCCCACTCTCCTGCTGCTAATAGCTTATCTGAAGTGATCACTCTCCTTACAACGTGTATGATAATCAAGTTGGGCCATCTCCAGCACAAATCCAGGTTTTCTCCCCACCCCCCCCCCCCACAAACCCACTCTCCTGTTGGTAATAGCTTATCTAAAGTGATCACTCTCCTTACAATGTGTATGATAATCAAGGTGGGCCATTTCCAGCACAAATCCAGGTTTTGCCCCCCCCCCCCCCCCCAGTCCAATTGGGAGGGCTCTGACGCAGGACGAAATGCAGCCTCCATGAGGAGGGCCCTCAAGCAGATATCCTGCTCCTTCTGGGTTCTAGGGTGAAAGTTTTTGCAGATCCTGCACATGTCCTTTATATGGGACTCCCCCAAGCACTTCAAACAGCTGTCATGGGGGTCACTGGTAGGCATCCGTCTGCTGCATGATGAGCATGGTTTGAAGCTGGGAGAGCAAAGTCCCAGCCAGGACTCTAACTACTAAACTAACTTAACACTTAAGTTAATGGTCTAACTAAGTACCTATGAACTATATACAAAGGAGACAGAACAATGGGTTGTAAAGAATTGCTAATGCTCTTGCAAAGCAAGACGAGGTGCTCTGTCCAACTGTCATGGGCAGTAAGAAGAAACTGAGAGGACACAGGGCTGGCAGTGCCGAATATACCAGTGCATGAGTGCAGCACTCAAGGGGGCGCCACAGCCGACCCTATGGATACCACTAAGGCAAAAAAATCTCCGATGACTGTGCATGTGGATGCGCACACATCTAAAATGGAATCGACATGAGCAAGCACTCGAAGAAGAAGAGGGCTGCAGGGACAGAGTCTGCAGTCACTCTCTGGGAGCAGAGAGGTAGGGAGGAGGAAACCTAGGGGAGAGAATAAGCCCTGGGATCCTTGCCCTGGAACAAGAGTCAACCCCAGAGGAGCTGTGGAGAAAGAAAGCCTCTGAAGGCAGGGTAGGAAGAAGCCCAGGTCTATATTTATGTCACATTACATAACCCACTTCAAAAATATACTGTTAAAAGAGGAATATTCATGCTAAATAATTTATCCTGTACACTGTCAGACTGTGCCAGGGATTATCCCAGGTGAAATTGTACAAAGCATTACTGGGGAAGATACACTATTGGTATTATACACCTTTTTTCCCCATTTCTCACCAAACTTTTAGTGAACACAACCGCAGTCATCTCCCAAAAGCAAGACAAAGACAAAAAAAAGATAGTGTCTGATGCATTGCTTTAAAGTTAAAAGAAAGAAAGAATTTGTGACATAAAAAGAAACAAAAATCAATTTAAATATTGATAATCACTAATGGGAAAATGTGCCGCCTTTCTTCCCCTTGTGTCTCTGTTTCTGGTTCTCAGACGCCAGCAGAAACACAAGGGAACTAACTTTTCTCATGAACCAAAATTTCCATACTGTGAGCCAGATCCAATGCCATAGAAATCAATGGAGAAGTCCCCCACTGACTAGTGGAATTTGGATCGGGACCAATACCAGCAACAGTACCACAATCCCCCTGCATCCGTTGTAGTGGAGAGAGAGAAACAGCACTCCATGGATTCACTAATATTTTGCATCTGAGTGAAAGACAAAATGGAAGCTCACTTTACATAGGCAAGAAATCATCTCCTGGGTATTCAAAATGTACACTCGCACACAAAGAATGTAGCCAGCATCTTTCAGTACATAGCTACCTACCCTACAAAGAGCAAATCATTCTGGTCAAAATACAAATTAATCCAGCCTTTCCACAGTTCTTCACATTGAACCAAACTCAAGCAATGAGAGGGTCGCATATCACTTCCTCCTGCTAGAGCTACAGCATGCCATTCACCAAAGAATGAAACTCTACACAAATGTTGCACTTTGATTTATGGGCCACACTTAGACTCATAGACTTTAAGGTCAGAAGGGACCATTATGACAATCTAGTCTGACCTCCTGCACGTTGCAGGCCACAGAACCTCACCCACCCACTCCAGTAATTCAATCAGAGGTTAGGGGTCTATTACAGAAGTCCTCAAATCATAATTTAAAGACTAAGTTTCAGAGAATCCACCATTTACCCTAGTTTAAACCTGCAAGTGACCCGATCCCCATGTTTCAGAGGAAGGTGAAAAACCCCCCACGGTCTCTGGCAATCTGATGCAGGGAAAATTCTTTCCTGGCCCCAAATATGGTGATCAGTTAGACCCTGAGCATGTGGGAAAGAGTACCAGCCAGACACCTGGGAAATAATTCTCTATAGCAACTTAGAGCCAACCCCCCACCCCCGCCCTGCATCTAATGTCCCATCACCACTCCCAGCCATTTCTTGAAAATAAGGATGCATTGGTCAAACTTATGCTATTGCCTTGTAATGAATAGCAGGGGAGAAATTAATTTCAAAACTTTTTTTCCTAAATATGAGCCTTCCAACTTTACTGGAATGAGATTAAAAATAAATTACTGTTCCACCAAAGAAGTTTTTAATATTCATCCAAGATTTAATTTGATCACACCGTTCTATGCAGAATGATACTATGGACAGACACGGTCACTGAGCTTTCCATCATCTTTTTTTAAACGTACAACAGTAAAATTGCCTCGTGATTAGATTATTTTTAGGCAGCGTAAATCATCTCCCCATATAGATGCCAACAGATCTTGTGTGGAAGGATCATTAACAGATAATCTTTTAAACATGACAAGGAACACTATTTTGACCATATGCGAACCTTGATCTTCCAACTGCTAGGTGTGACCGAATTAGGAATCCATCAGTTTTCTAGTACACCTATGAGCATTTCAAAGGAGCAGCAGCAAACTAAATAAGTGTGATGTGGTGGGTAGATCTAAATCAAATGGTTGTTTTAATTAAACAAATAAAAAATGGATGTACAAACAAACTACATGCATTCACTGAACTCTGGAAGAAAAAGGTGAAGATAATTAAAATATGGAGGAATGTATTGTGTAACTCAAAGAATGCACCGGTTTTCAAAGGAAGTGTTCCTAATCGTTAGAGCAGGGAATTAAATGTCAGCTCTCCTGGATGCTATTGCCATTTCTAAGAAATTACTAGCAAATCACGTGGCCTTGGGCAAGTCATTTAACTTCTAACAATCTCTGGATTTAAGTATATGCAATAGAGAAAGATTAATAAGAACACTGTGGTGTAACTTTGCTATTTCTTCATTACTTCACGTGCCCTTGTTTTTATATCCTTTTCCCAAGCAGTAGTTTGGGTTGGTTTTCTGAAAAGTTTGCAGTTTTTTCTTGGAAAAGCTGTAATTACCAAGTCTAGCAAATAATACTTTTGCTATCTCTGTGGGAAATCTACCCAAGTGAAATTGGTTTTCTTCTTTATTAGCAAAGCTATTAAGTGTGAGGCACTGTAGTGACAAATAGGAAGCGGGCCACACAGAGGGACAAAACCATTTTAAAATACCCTTTCTTTGTTGCTCAAGTGCTTTTTGAGCATTAACATCTGTGTGTGGGAGATGAAATGTGTATATGCTACCTGTGCAAGTTCTAGTGTCCAAGTAGCACGTGCACAGTGTTGCGGGTGCATTGACAGAGGCACCTTTGGAAGTCAGCTCCTAATATTGGTCAATGAACAAAAATGCACTTCCTGTAAAGCGTGAAAAATAGCATAAACCTGCCTGTCTCAAGCAAATCATGTCTTTCTGTTGGTCCCATTGTAATAGGAAACACACTATGCTCAAGCTCAGTGGTACTTGATCAATATAAACAATTCTCAAAAGTTAGGGGTTTGCAATCCAGGGAAAGACTTTCCACCCCCCACTCCATTCCCCATTTCTTTGGACTTGTGCCCAGACTACTCCTTTTCAATGCACTTTGGTGCTTTGACCAGCCGGGGCCGCCCAGACACATGTATAAATATAAATGATTGCCACAAAAGGCACGACCCCCCCCCCCCCATTTCTGAAGTTGCAGGACGAACAGCCACCCCCCAAAACTAAAAGGTCTCTACTGCGAGAGCTGCACATTACTTCTACAAAGCAATCAACCCTTATTCTGATCTGCTGGCTTTTTGGAAAAATTGTGCTGCTTTTCTGGTTGGTCTTTTAGGCGGTTTGGTAGATACATACGGAGTCCAATGGGCTAGTACACACTGGCAAAAAGAATAAAACGGGGGGAGGAATCAGGAATTTCATATACAGTAATGGTCCCACGAAATGAGACGTGAATTCCTAGAAGCATAAGTAACAAGGTACTTTATTTTTTAACCCCTGAAGAAGATATGACTTAGAGTGAACAGAAATTCATACCCAGACCAAAGTGTCTTCCCTTCAGACAGTTACAAAGCACAGTATTTCAATAGGGAAGTCTCAGAGGGAAAATAACCATGCTCGGTATCACCTACACATAGCATTGAAATAACGGAAGTTAAATGCCATCTTGATTTCCAGGTGGATCACAAATTAGAGAAATAAGTGCCAGAGCTAAAATGCATGCATGCACATGGGCTCAGACTCTCCACCTACCCCTTTGCAATTATTTATATAAGATCAGAAGCATCCCTAAGGAGTCAAGGTCAGAGTTTACATGGGTGATAACCGTTCATTCTGACCTGGCCCCACACTTCATGGATTTGGATCACTGGACCTAGACCATGGCATGAAGCAGTGTTGTAGCCATCATCCTGGAGTTTTTCCAGTTCTGTGGTCAGAGATGAGTTTTCTTTTGCCCATTGCTTGTATCTCATTTCCTATTAAAACTGGACATTGATCAGGTCACCACAAGTAATTCCATCTTGGGCCCTTGAACACTATGATTTGTATCTGAATCGTTATGAGGACAGACTGAAGAGTTTGTTAAGGAACAGATTTTCCTCATTTATTCTTCAGTAAACTTTGGGTCAGGAAAGTAAAATTAAGCTGCAATGTTCTTAGCAACTGTTTAGAAGTATTCCAAGGCTGCCTTCATTTCTCTATAAAGCCATAGGAACAATAAGATAATACGAACCAACTTGTTAACCACTGAACCAAATGTATTTTCTTGGGGTAGTTAGTTAGTGCCATGTAACATATACATGGTATTTGAGACACATGTGATACAATGTATTTGACAAATATTGAGTAAAATATGCTGTAATGCTCTAATTCTGGCCTTGTGTTGGCTTTGCTAAATACTGTAAGAAATCCAGGGCCACAGAGGAATGGAGAGTTTTAACTGTACCGCACAGCACAGGCACAAATCACTTCACAACAAGGATAGAACTTCTGAGCCAAAGGAGATTTTCCTTGGATTACTGCCCACAGAGAGTCCATGATATACAGTTCTAATTCCATCTACTAACAGGCAATGGTACGCAATCATTACTAGTTCATTACAATACTGTGCGTGGAGACAATAACTACAGGAAACAATGTTTTAAACAGAAAAGCTTAATGCTGAAATCATATTTTGATTTTCATGTGACAAATAATTATCATATACATACAGATTATCTTAAAGTATGTATCTTTAGCTAAAGCAACCCAAAATGTGCGATTCATTTGATAAGTGTACTGCAAATTTAGAGTAAAAAGTTGTAATGTAACGTACATGAACAGTGCACATGTTTATTAAACTGTGTGGCAAGCCAACCCCTAAGAACTCCCACACTCTATGTGACTAGATCCCCCCAGCATGTAGTCTGGGACTGTGGTGGGCTCGCTGTGCACCCCTGACTCTCTCCCTCTTGGGACTGTCACCTGATGTGCTGACACTACCTCTGAGCCTGTTTTCCCTATCAACTTGGGACTCCAGAACCCTGTCTTGTTGAGCCAGACATGCAAGCCTGCTGCAACACAGACCCAGGGTCTGAACCACGTCCCCAGAGCTGCAGGCTTTAACTGAAAACCACTTAGCAGGAACTCCTGTCTCCAGTACCCAGATACCCAGCTTCCAATAGGATTCAAACCCTAAATAAATTTGTTTTACTCTGTATAAAGCTTATAAAGGGTAAACTCATAAATTGTTCGCCCTCTATAACACTTAGAGAGAGATATGCACAGGGGAGTGATTTGCTCCCCCAGGTATTAATCACTTAGTCTGGGTTTAATAATAAACAAAAGTGATTTTATTAAGAATAAAAAGTAGGATTTAAATGGTTTCAAGTAATAACAGAACAAAGTAAGTTACTAAGTAAAATAAATCAAAATAAGCAAGGCTAGCCAGTTGGAGAACACTTCAATCCCTTTGGTCACTCGATTACAGATCTAAAAGAGCCAATTCTTCAACAAAAAAGATTCAAAAACAGATTCCAACGAGAGACTGCTGAATTGGAATTAATCTGCAGACTGGATACAATTAACTTAGGCTTGAATAAAGACTGGGAGTGGATGTGTCATTACACAAAGTAAAACTATTTCCCCATGTTTACTTCCCCCCCTACTGTTCCTCACACGTTCTTGTCAACTGCTGGAAATGGCCCAACTTGATTATCACTATAAAAGGTTACCCTCCCCCCACCCCACCGCTCTCCTGCTGGTAATAGCTCACCTTACCTGATCACTCGTTACAGTGTGTATGGTAATACCAATTGTTTCATGTTCTCTGTGTATATAAAATCTCCCCACTGTATTTTCCACTACATGCATCTGATGAAGTGAGCTGTAGCTCACAAAAGCTTATGCTCAAATAAATTTGTTAGTCTCTAAGGTGCCACAAGTACTCCTTTTCTTTTTGTTAATACACTAAGTATCTAGTTACAAATACTAACTTCTCACCCTAGATATTCTCAGGTACAATCCTTTTTAGACCAACGTTGTAGTTTATGGCCTGGGTCCAGCAATCACTCACATGCCCGTAGTTACAGTCCTTTGTTCCAATTTCTTTCAGGCCTCTCTTTGGGGTGGAGAGGCCATCTCTTGAGCCAGCTGAAGGCAAAATGGAGAGGCTTCCAGGGCCTTTTATAGTCTCTCTCTTGTGGGCGGAAACCCCTTTGTTCTTCTGTGCAAAATCACAGCAACAAGATGGAGTTTGTAGCCACCTGGGCAAGTCACATGTCCATGAATGATTCAGCTTTTTGCAGGCCGACGCCATTGTTTACATGGTAGTTTGAACATTCCCAGGAAATGTTCCCAGGAATTCTCATATCTGGATTGGAGTCTCCCAAAATCCATTGTTAGTTAAGTACTACGATTACTTGAATAGTTCCTTCACAATATGTTGGCCAAATCTTCCTTATGTGTTTCCTACAGCAAACACTTCAGATACAAGCATAGAGCCAACGCTCATAACTTCAGATATAAAAATGATATATGCATACAGATAGGATGAATATATTCAGTAGGTCATAACCTTTGCAAAGATATGTTACAAGGTATATCTAGCATAAAGCATATTTCAGTTATGTTATATTTACACTTAAGAATATTTTAATAAACATATACAGTGCAACATCACAAAGCTATAAGCCAAAAACTAGCCAACAAGCAGCTCACAAGCCAATTAAGCCAAAAACAAGCCCAATTTCTGCATTTTTTCGTGGGTTTGGCATGTCTGTTACAGAGGGTTATTTTTAAAAAAGCTCTTTGAAGAAAAAAATCCTAAATTTGAGGACATACAGCACATGTTGAAAGGGCTACATATGTTCCTATTACCATGAATGTGCTTAATATATCCTCAAGGAAGCTATGTGATTAAAACTGGTGAATTGAAATGTTTTTTGAACGGAAGCTAATCCAGTTCAAATACGTGAGAAATGAGGATGCTACAATGTTCAACATTTAATCAATCAAGAAAACAGCAAATTCACTGGAGACAACCATTCCCACACTTTGACAGTTAACTTAAAAATGATCCTATTGTTAAACCTAATCTAAAGAGGAAAAAAATATATACATGCAAGAGCCTGACATTGTTCAAGTCATATTTTAGTAGAAGAATGTAACAATAGCATCTTGAACAAGCAGGCTTTAATGTGCAGGGATATGCAAGCTCCCGATTGGTTTGGCGAATTCTGGAAATGCTTTCTGATTATACCTTAGCCCACAAGATTGAGAAGGCTGTCTTAAAGGATTACAACCTACAGACTTACATTTCTGATTTCTACAGCTGCTGGAGGGCATTGTCGAGTGAACGTGTTTTGTGAGGGTGCAATATATGCATTTCAAGTGCTCTGCACACATGAATACAGCATGCCTGCCTACCTGTATGGCAAAGCAAGAACCCAAGCATTTCAGAATTTTTTTTTCTTTTCTGTACCTCCCATGAAAGCATTCCTCTGATACCATGGAGGCCTGTTTGATAAAGCAATTTGATTGATAACAACTGTGCTGTGCTTCTGAAGAGTCCACACATGAGTATCACAGATACCAAGATAACCTGCTGTAATTTTCTCACCCAAGAACACTGGATCAGGCATTTGGCCCATACATGAGCCAACAATTTTCAATCAAATTCACTAATGGGGATTTTTGAGAAAATTTCATTCTCTCTCTCTCTCTCTCTCTTTCACACACACACACATTCTTCTCTGCTGCATGCTGGGGTGGATTTCTACAGTGAGCACGCTGGACTTTTCTGCCCTGGTGATTCTAAGTACATATGTAGGCCTGTGTCAGATTTGGATAGTGATGATAAAATCACAACACAGGGGGAAAAAATAGTCACAAGTGATACTGAATTACAAGTGACTTAGTTGTAATGCCTGGAAGACCATGGAATTGAGCATCCATTCTAGTGATCATACTGTAATATCTTTACAATATACTGTACTAGCCTGGTAATGTAGTATCATTATGTTCTGCCATTCACTGTCTAACTAGAATAGCTGGATTTGATTACATTTTATAGTGGATTTGTGGAGTGAGGCACCCAACTCTACAAATAAAGTAACATGTATTCGACTGTACTGAATGATTAGATAAATTGGAAAAATAAAGTACAGCATCATTTCTATCATTCAAGCTACTCAGTGCAGCTGTCCCTTAAAGTTGTAAAGGGACTGCCAAATATACTGATCACAGAGCAGACGTGTACCGAAGAGATGGCCAGTTCACTGGCTACAGTGAAACCAAAGGACTAAGCTGGGAATGTTTCTGAATGTCTGACATGTTTATAAGTCACCAGGGGTTTTAGCAGTAGCATTCTGTAAACTAGCAAAAAAAATTCTATAACCTGTTTGTATATTTAAAAGAGCTATTTATGCGCTCTTCTTTGGCCATATAGCTGAAACTCTCATCCATGCTCTTATCTTCCTCTTCTCTGGCCTCCCTAACACCCACCTATCCTTTCCAGTCCAAAACCACATCTTCTACAATCACCTTTCTTGCCTACCAACCTGATCACATCAACCCTGTCTTTGAATGCCTCCATTTCCTCCTACTTGTCTAGCTCATTTACATTCTTGCCCTTGCACAGCTCTGTCCCTGCCTAAATGCAAGACGTAGGGTAACATTTCAAGAGTGTCTACATCCCACAGAAAGTCGAATGCATCCGATGAAGTGAGCTGTAGCTCACGAAAGCTTATGCTCAAATAAATTTGTTAGTCTCTAAGGTGCCACAAGTCCTCCTTTTCTTTTTGTGTATACAGACTAACACGGCTGCTACTCTGAAAGAAAGTCAGTAGTACTTCTTGAAAATTTTACTCTTATATTACCACAACGCCCTTTGCTCCACCAATAATACCGGAGACAACGCTCAGTTTGTCTGCCTCCCCCACAGTTGCTTCAGTGACTTATTTAAAAATGTGATCTATACGTATTGAAGGCCCCCTCTAAACTGGCTAGTCAAGCCATTAACCTGCTCTCATTTCAAACCTCTTTCAGACCCACTTCTCCACAATGCCCACAAGATGTGGGCCAACAATTCTCTCTCAACGAAAAGCATTGCTCCATCATGAGGTGCAGGTGCCCTACTTAGTAACCATGTGATTTTATTGCTGTCACCCCTCTTCTTCCTCCCCTTCATCTACTCATCATGTTTAAACTGGAGCAAAGGCTGTGGGCCTGATTCTCATTCATTCTAAATCCACTTCACACCATTCTGGCAGTGTAAAGGGGCTTAAAGTGGGGAGTAAACATAAATGTGAATTACACCCACTGTAAGGCTGATTTACACTGCCAGAGCAGTCAGTGTAAAGCAGCACTAATGTAAATGAGAATCAGACCCTCTGTATTTTCATCTGTGTTGTGAGATGCCACACACAGATTTGAATATTGTAAAAACTCCTCCTCCATACAGGTAGCAGTTCAAGTATACAACTTTAACTCTCTCATCCCCAAATGTGTGTACGCATTAGGATGTAGTCGTCTATTGCACAATTACATTTTTTATTCTTCGGACCCCTGCCTCAGTCAGGTTTGTACACTGGATAAAGAATGAGGCAGGCTGATGTAGCCAGTTGATCTGGGATCCTGAACAACCTGCAGAAATTGAATGGTGTAAAGCAAATGAGGCAGGGGCCTACTGGGAAAGCAAGCCTGCTCTCATGATTAAGGCACTGGACTTGGAGAGATCTGTGTTCCAGTCCTACCTCGGAAACATACTTAAGAACCTAACAGCCATAGTGGGTCAGACGAAAGGTCCATCTAACCAGTATCTTGTATTCCAACAGTGGCCACTGCCATATGCTTCAGACAGAATGAACAGAACAGGGCAAGTATCAAGGGATCTATCCTCTGTTGTCCAGTCCCAGCTTCTGGCAGTTAGAGGCTTAGGGACACCCAGAGCATGGGATTATGTCCCTGACCATCTTGGCTAACAGCCATTGATGAATCTATTCTCCATGAACTTATTTAATTCTTTTTTGAACCCAGTTACACTTTTGAGCTTTACAACATCCCCTGGCAACGAGTTCCATGGGCTGACAGTGTTGTATGAAGTACTTCCATTTGATTGTTTTAAACCTGTTGCCTATTAATTTCATCGAGTGACCCTGTGGTTCCTGTGTTCTGTGAAAGGGTAAATAACACTTCCTTATTCACTGTCTCCACCACACTCATGATCTTATAGACCTCTATCATATCCCCTCTTAGTCGCCTCATTTCCAAGCTGAACAGTCCCAGTCTTTTAAATCTTCTTGCATGACCAGGGTAAATCACTTCATCTCTTCATGCCTCGGTTTTGCCTCTGTAAAACGGGGCTGATAATAATAATGTCTGACCTCACAGGGGTATTTCAAGGATGAACTTGTTCTTTGTGAAGTGGTCAGATACTATGGTGATGAGAGTTCTATAAGGGAAGAAAAATGTAATTCTTAAGTGCAGGGGTTGGCTAGAGTACTGTAATAAGGCATGGGGCCACACACTGAACAATCAGGATGAAAGTAGACATTGAACAGTCGCCTTCTTTAATAAGCATCATCCATCCTGTGCGCTGAACGAGACAACTGTTCAGCAGAAAAATCAGTTTGTCATTACAGAATAATAGGCTGCATTTGAAAGCCAACACACAAGGAGGCGGAGTTAAAGTTGCACAGGCCACCTTAATTTTGTCACTCTTTGACTTCTGAGTGCTTCTCTTTGAAGTATTGTCTTAATACAGTATTTTTGTATAGACTATATTTCTAAACAGTGGAATTATTTGTAGAATAAGATGCAGCATAACAGTTACCTTCTACGAAAAAAAACAAACCCAACAATCACAAACATGTGGTACCACTCTTGCCTTATTGATTTCAACTCCACGGGGATTTTAGATACGGTATTGTCATTTACATAACAACTCAGGGTGAAAATTCTTCAGTGAAATGCTCTAGTGCTCACCTTGGGACTTGACCCTGCCAGTTCCGTATCTCTTGCGTTTTTCACTTAGCCATGAAGTGGAGTGTTTGCTTTTAAACTGCACCAAAGTGTACGTATGGCTCCTCGATAAAATTCTCTAGAGGAGGCTCCACTAGTTTTATGAATAACAGCGGAAAGAATGTGAATGGAAAGAACAATGTGAAAAGGAGTCTCAGCAAGGCTCTGCTGACTGAAGTCTCTTTTGCACTCAGCATTTGAATTATGTACATTATTTATTGCCACCATCAAAAGTTTAATCCTTAAGGCATCTTTCTGCCGGCAGTTTCCTTCAACTCTTTGTAAGCACACAGCACCCTGGGTGGCTTAATTCCAATACAGTCACATACATTTTTAACTTTGTCATCTCCAGATACGATGTGCATTTCATCAGGGTGCTGCCTTGCGTCCAGATCTTTGAGCTCCTCAATAATTTTATTTCAGCTTCTTTTTATGTATGTTGCTAAGGGATCTTTCATTTGAAGAGCACACAATAGGTAGAGAGAGACTTTGTAAATTGGAAGTAAAACTACAAAAAGCAGATATTTATCTGAAGGAAACATATTTCTGACCTTGCTGTAAGGTTACATTTCAGAATTCTCTTCTCTCCTGCTGATCACTCATTCATTCAAAGACTCAAAGGTTTTTATAGATTACCTTACAAGTATCTAATTGTAAGGTGCCTTAGAAAATTTACATACTTTAATGACAGATTTCAGAGTAACAGCCGTGTTAGTCTGTATTCGCAAAAAGAAAAGGAGTACTTGTGACACCTTAGAGACTAACAAATGTATTTGAGCATAAGCTTTCGTGAGCTACAGCTCACTTCATCAGATGCATCCGATGAAGTGAGCTGTAGCTCATGAAAGCTTGTGCTCAAATACATTTGTTAGTCTCTAAGGTGCCACAAGTACTCCTTTTCTTTTTACATACTTTAAGTGCATCATACCTGATGACTAGGGTTATGATAAATCCCTCAGAGGAAAGTCTCACTTCTATTATTCATTCTTCACTGTGACTCTGAGTGTCCTCTGAAGAGCTCTCCAAATGTCACATTACCAGTAATTTTCACATAGCCAGGGACATGTGGTTACTGGTCATATTCCCATTTAAGTTTCAAGAAAGAGAAAAGGCATTAGTTTCTCTTGTAAAAATAGATGATTGATCCTTCCATAGATACAGTTCACCCTTCTCCATTATCCTCACAGAGCTGGGTGTAGTGAGGGAAAGGTTATTTGCCAACACATTTACCAAATCCAAAATGTGATTCGATCCAAAACACATGGACACTTATGCAGTGGGTCTTTTCACAAGAGTCAGTCATGTGACTATAAATAAGCCTGCATGAAAGGGAGCATTTGCATCAGACACGCTTACCTGGCCATCCTCTGGCTGTGTGTGTATGGGAGTGAGGGTGTTAGGAGAAAGGGAGAGGTTGCTGGGGCTAGGGGGGAGGGAGCATGGATGCAAGGGATTAAAACAAAACAAATTCAACTGAGCAATCAATATGAGCAGCACTGAGAACGAGATAGGACACAAGGGATGCTCAAGAAGAAGAAAGACATTGACCATGTTTCAGACCTGGAGCAAGAAGTCTGTGGTGTGGCCACATATTGGAGGTAGAGGGCACCAGCATCCGAACAACTATCCTTTGGAACCACCTCTGCCCTTGGCACAAGGCTCCACATATGGTCTGGCAGCCACATCTGGCACAACTTCAAAAGGTTGCCGACAGCCACACTGCTGTTGCCAAAGAGCAATGGGGGCGCAGCAAATGGGAGCATCAATGAGGAAGAAGGGGAGCCACAGGAACAGTTGCGAGATCATAGCAACAGCTTCAAGGTGGTGTTGCAGAGAGATTGTTGCTTTTGCAGTCAGCTGACATGTGGCTTCAATCAGGGATGGCTTGCAGCTGGGAAGGTGTTTTGGCTGAGCAGAAGTACGCTCAGAATAAAAGGGGAAGAGTTTGCAGAAGTCAAGAGTTCCTGCAGAAGGACTTGGTGCTGCTGGCAGGGGGCTTTAGGCAACTTCTTGTGTAGCAGAAGACTAAACACAGTCTGCATCCTTTGGCATCAGACTCATTTCCAGCCTATCCAAAAAATACCAGGGAAGCTGGGAAGAGGTAGATATTACTGCTCCTGTTCAGCTAGGTGCCTCTGGTGCTAATGGCACTGGGAAGTGTATACTGGTGCTCATCAGGATCCACACATACAGGTGCTCATCAGCAGTGGACACCACTGCTTCTCCTGATGGCTGTCAGCAGGAGGACATGCCTCCTTCCGCATGGGTTGGGGGAGCTGACAAGACGCAGAAGCAGAAGAAATCAGCAGCGATTCTTCCTCTACTGCCGGGGCTACTAGGGAGTACAGTTATAGCCCATCACAGGGCTGGACTATACAATTAAAATTAAACAACATTGTATCAGGTATAAAACCAGTCTTTTTTAAAAAACAAATTTGGGGTGGGGGAATTTTAGAACTGTATTTTAATTTACATACACCTGGAACATATGGGTTAGAAATAGAGATATATGGAGCCTGATTCAAAGCCCACTGAAGACAACAGAAGGACTCACATAGAATTCAGACCCCAGAAAAAATGCTCATGAACATGGATTCAGAGTCTGAATGGCTGCTTAGTTAGCCTGAGTCTGAGCCTCTTGTAGTTTGTGGGAATGTTCAGAAATAAACAGAATTTCGTTCACATGCATGTCCTTTGTACAAAGACCACAGAAGCCACGATTTTCGAATGCAAACAGGTGTATTCAACTCATTGTCGGTGTTTGTTCTCCCTGATTGGATAGCTGAAACTAGGGAGGAAAACATTCTATCAACCATGCACCACAACTAATCAAATATGCCAGACAACTATTTTGTACCTCACCAAAGCCTGACATCTTTGTCCAAACTATTTGGAAAATAGCTACAAACACATTATCAAAAATCAGAATAACTTAATGAATGAGTCGCCAAACAAAACAAAAAGGCAAAATTTAACTGGGTAATTTTGCAACACATAAAACATTGATTGACAATACATGACTTGAAGCCATTAAAATTATTAAACCAGATTAAAGAAAATATAGGGTTTTAAAATATTGCTAATTCCTGAGTTTGATCAAGGGAACTGCTGTTTTATGTCTGATCCAAAGCTCAGTGAAGTAACAGAAAGACACCAGTAGACATAAATGGGTGTTAATCAGGCCTTAAGTTAGAATAGTTTTTGTTTTGATGTATAAACAGCACCAATAATAGTCTCTTCAGTTTAGAAGGGATCATCATGATGATTGCTTTTTACATTAAACTAGAGCATGTTTGGTAGTGAAGCGAGCAGTATCTATCCAGTAGTATTGGAAGTATCTGCATGTAATTTTTTGTTGCATGGGCCTTTAAAGAACACAGATTTTTTAGAATCCCAACATTACGAAGAATTATTGGGTTTTCTGGTTTTGTTTCATTTTAAGTTGTAGAAATCTGAGCAGTAGGGCCTTTTCTGGATTTCTTCAGCTAATCCACTGAAATACCTTGTGGTCTCTTTCTTTCAAATCCCAAATAATTTGGAGCTAAGGGAACTCCTTGTGAGCAAAGTGAGCAGCACATGGCCCAGTTTCACACCGATATTCTTTTTATCTTGATCTTTGAAGAGAAGCTCAGAGATTTCCTCTATAATTTTCAGTGCCAGTTACACTATTCAGTACATTTAATACTTAGGATATACTTTCCACAGTCAAAGGCTTTACTACAGTTTTCTAATTCTTCCTCAAACCAGCTCAGTGGGGTAGGTATTATAATCCCTTTTTTGCAAATGGAGCATCTAAGGCAGAGAAAGGTTAAGTAATCTGCCCAAGACTTTGGAGGACTCAGTGTCAGAGCTTTGATATTTCCAGTCTGGTGCTCAAACCTTTGACCATGTTCCTCCTGTGTTCATCAGACTCAGTTTCATTGCTTGCATTCACCCTATTGTTTTTAGCTGCCTTTTCCTGCAGGTAACATGAGTTCCATCAATTTCTTCTGCACGCTTTTTAAATTTTTCAAAAATACCTTCTTGTTTTACAAAGGTCTTTCTTAGAATGTGATAGGTCATTAGAAATCAGGGGAAGTATCAACTTTTCTTCAAACTGCCTTTGGAGGCAGCATCTCGTTAGTTTAATCCTTCAAAGATCCCCTTGCTCTTACTCTTCCTGGCTCTCTCTGTCATACGTTGGCTCATTTGATGTCTGACAGTTTTTTTATTACCAGATTTCATTTGGAGCCTTATTTCCCCCATCTCATTACTTTCTCTCTTGCACTCTCATGTTTGTTCTCTTTTTCTTTTTTTGTCTGACAATTCTCATAAGTTATTAGTAGCTGTGGTTCTGCTTTTGTTTCATGTTTTCTGGTCTTATTCTCTCATGTCTTATTTTTGTTCTTTTGCTTATTTCTTCTACCAGTCAGTATCTCTTTTTCATCCTGCCTCTCCTCTGAAAATACGTGGTTTTGCGTTTTGTTGCAGATTACCAGATTTTAGTATGTCACTCAGTGAGTTTGTGGTTAGATAACGTCCATGCAGGAGACCCTGGGTTTGATTCCCACTCACTACAGCTTACTGGTCTCAGAGTCCAGCAAACGCTGGTGCAACAGTCTTCTTGTCAGCACTGCAGCATCTTTAGATCAATGGTAGTGAGCAATTGCTGACTTGATTTATATAGCTATTAATTTCACCCCAGCTGTCTCATGCAGGACACCAGGGTTCAATTCCCAGTCCCAGTCTATGTTCACTGGGCTGAGAGTGATGCCGTTGTGTGGATTTTTGTTATTTATTCTGGTGGTAGTGTCCATAATCTCCTAGGTGCTTTCAACATTAAAAAAAAAAAAAGAGAGAGAGAGAGAGAGAGAGAGAAGGCCCAGGCCCTGCCTTGGCTTAGTTCTATTCTATACAGGTTCTTATACCAGCCTCATCACTGCATTTTTTAACAGTAACAGTAAAATAACCATTAAATAATTTACCCAGGGTCATGGTGGATTCTCCATCACTGACCATTTTTAAAACTCTAAAAGATATACTGTAGGGCAGGACTTATTTAGGGGAAGTTCTATGGCCTGTGCTATACAAGAGGTCAGAGCAAATAATCACAATGGTCCCTTCTGGCCTTAGAAACTATTTATGAACCTTAGTATCCTACCACCTTCCAGGAGTACATTCACGGACATGGCAAAAGCTCATTATGTGTGGGTTGTTTTCTCTCTCACTTGTCTTCTCCCCAGGGATATAACTGTGTGTCCAGTGCAGTGTAAGCCCTATGGCAAGAAGATCTAGTGGGAAAGAACTCTCTACTACCCCCATTGGTGTAAAGGAAAAAATGCTGCCACGGAGAACTTTATTTGCATATTCTACCTACCCACAATTCCTCTACCGGGGAAAGAGTTCTTACTCTGGGGGCAAAGAGCTCATTTTCAAGCGGCCAGGGCTCTGTTCAGAGGTCCTACATGCCTTTGGCTCCTCCCCCATAGGGACTGCTGCAAAAGACAAGACGGGCTTGCTGCAAAGGATGGTGCAGAGGACAGCAGCGCACCTGAGAGAATTCTGGTGAGGTCTCACCTACCAACACTTTTATAAAGGTGAGTTGCTAAACTGAGTTAGGTGGTGGCATCTCCAGGGAAGCAGCTCCCTTGAGACTGACCCAATAACAGAGCTTTGGATACGGCACGTGCTGATCCCAAACGTGAGTAGGATTTGGTGGGGAGATGAGATTGTGCTGCCAAAGGACTATATTATTATCATCCATGGGCCATTATTACCAGCGAGCATGAAGGGAGCTAGAGGACTGCTGCCGAAATTACTGTGGGGCAAGAGAGGTATTTTAATCTTTATGTGCATATATAGTCTGTTGCTGGGTTTTCTAATTTATGATAATGTACCTTTCCCTTAATAAATATGTCCTCGTTTGTACACTGTCTCAGCATGCTTGTGAGTGGGGAAGTTCAGCTTGTCCAGGCATTTCGTTTCCCCCGGTTTCTAGGTGGCAGCTTGAGACAGTATAATTATTCGTCAAGAGGGACCCTAGATGTATTGAACCAGGCCTTTTTACTTCCATTAAGCTCCTGGCAGAAGAGTCACATTAGTGTTAAGTTCTGGTAGGGTTTTTTGTTTTACTCTGCCTGCTCTGTGTTTGAAATACAGAAGGCACAGTGAAAGTGCTCTTTGCACATGGAGTGGAGGGTGGGAAGATTGTGATGGATCTTAGTTCCTGTGGGAGTTCATCCCACAGTCTGGAACCAATTCCAGAGAAAGGTCTGTCTCCTGCATAAACAGCTTTACCTTGTGGCAGACAACATAGTGTAGATTACAAGAAACAGGAGAGTATCTGAGCTAAAATAAAAATGTGGAAATTCAAATAAAGATGAAGTGCAATGTCATTTCCACAGCCTGAAGAGAGTTATTTCAGCAGAATGACCCAGCACTGCACAGAAGGCCATTACTGTCCAGGACTGAGGAATATATTTCCATTCAATGACTTAGCCTCCATTCAGTTTTTCTCATTGCTAAAATACTGGAAATCTTCTCTGAACTTCTGATCCCATTGGATTAAAAAAAACAGTAGTAGTACTCAGTGCAGAGTGTGTGTCTGTGTGTGTGTGTGTGTGCGCGTGCATAAAATAAGCAAATCTGTGCATATAAACACTTTTACATTGCACCAGAGGTGAATACCAGTACAATTTTTGCATTGATTACATCTAGCCCTCAAAAGCTTCCTTTCATAGAGTTTAGATTTTGATTAAAAATATTATGCATTATGGATTCTGCATGTGAACACTGCCAGTACATATGAAATAGTATGTCAGGGCTCTGTATGCCTGTTATACACTGGCACACCATTCCATCCTCTTAGTTTACAAACTCTGGCAATCAAAGAGGTATGCGGCATGTAATGATATATATGGCATAATACAACATCAAATGGTGCATGGCTGCATGCCTTGTGACACTATCTGCCAGATTTAAATCAAGGACATATGTTGAGATTGTGAACTGCAGCCCAGTGTGCCAGATGCCAGATTTTCCTTCCTATTTGCAAATTTCTTACACTGTACAGTACAGGTCCAATGCTAAACACTGCCACAGGGAAGATGGAGGGAGAGAGAGAAAGTCACAAGGAAACATACCTTTGAATTGCTTTTATGGTGTGGCAAAGGAGTTTATATAAAATGAAGTGATTGACTGAACCAAATCCTCAAAGTGCTCCTCGGCGGTAACCCTGTGACCATTTCATGTTCTACCAGAGTGACTGATGCATCGGATGAAGTGAGCTGTAGCTCACGAAAGCTTATGCTCAAATAAATTTGTTAGTCTCTAAGGTGCCACAAGTACTCCCTTTCTTTTTTCTGTAGATACAAGGGCTCTCTTGCTCTGTGACTTTAAGGTGCCCTCTTTCCACACCACTCAGTTTTGTTTTGTTATCTAATTTAAGTACTTTTAGGGCCAGACTGTGAACCCTATACTTATAAAATAGCCCCACTCACCATTGTGAGTAAGTGCTCATCAGTATCAATGAAGGGTTCCACAATCTGGCCCTGAAAATGAGACATAGCTCTAAGCAGTCAGGCAAAGTGTCTTCAATGGGAGTTAGCCCCTAACCTGCTCAGGTGCTTTTCAAAAATCTCACTAAGTGCCAGACAGCATCTTTAGGCACCTATATGTTTTTGGCCCCAAGTCCTTAACCACAATGATGAGGTGTACATTAGAAAACCATAGACAGAGGGAAAGATTCTGGGCAAACTATCAGACCCAACCTCTGCAAATGGACCTCACTTCCAACCTGTAACTAGAGCCATGCAAATCTCTCACACCAGGTAAAATCTGCCTCGTTACAAACCGAAACCTCAGCGTTTCACATCAGGCCAGAAACCAGAAGAGATTCAGGTTTTGTTTTTGTGAGATGCCCAGCGCACACAGACTGACTTCCTGGAATCTTCTCCAGGGCCGGCTCTAGGTTTTCTGCCACCCCAAGCTCCAAGAGTGCAACTGCCAAAGCAAAAAAAAAAAAAAAGAAGAATGTCCAGAATGCCACCCCTGGAATTGTGCCACCCCAAGCACGTGCTTGCCTTGCTCGTGCCTAGAGCCGGTCCTGCTCTTCTCTAAACTCTTCCCTCCTGAAACCTGGGCTCTTCCCGCTAAGATCCATGCAGGTTGCTACAGATTCTGGGTCTGTTCTACAATAATGGGTAGACTCAAACCCTCGCTATCAGGGCTGAATTTGGCCCTGAGTCTGTAGTTACTTTATTCAGATAATTGCATCTTGCTAGGAACTATCCCCCAGGTGTTTTTTGGCAGGAAAACAAATTTGTAAGAGTTTACATTTTTCCAGGCCAAGAACTGCTGGCTTTATAGTAATACCATTGACTTGTGAATAAACAGTATAAAAAGGAATGGTAATATTCCTCTCAAACATTGAGGTTATACCCATCTAGTGAATAGTGAGCAACCAAGGGTTTTGAAGCACTTAGGACATGAGCAATTCAGAAAAAACATTGGATAGTATTGCCAGATAAGAGACTACAAGTTGTGAAATGCATGTCTCTTCAGTGGATGTATCCCACCTCAAATACATAGACACAGCGCCATTGAGAGACCAGCAGGGAAATGCTCCAAACCCTAAACTTTGTACTGTCCTACCGATGTACTTCAGACTCTTGCATTTTCACTTTAAGTTCACCCCTACCCGCCAAATTTTCTCATGTAGTTGCACATCTGCTCAAGTGCCAATATTCAGTTTAATGCAACCCACTTTCAAAGAAAGCTATAATATGGCATAGAAGGTAAGTGCTAACGTGGAAAAGAGATAGCGCCAAACTCCAAAATCTGGCTCTAGATTTTTATTTTTTTTTAAAACTAGCTCTGAACTTTTCCAAAGTTTGGAAGTGTTTAGATGTAGGTTTCAGCTTCAGGCTCATCTACAGAAAAACCCAGACAAGAAGGAGAACATCTTGGGCTGAAACTGCATCTTGTGTAGCAACCCATATATCCCACGTATTTCAGTACTGCAAATACAAGACTAAGATATAAAAACATCAGGGTTGCATACAGTAGTAAATTATCCACTTTCCCAAGGTATTTCACATCAGAGAATGTTATAGATCGTATAACTCATAAGAGCCTGATCAAATCAGCAGAAAGGATATGTTGCTGCAGAAGTCAGTAACGGAATAAACACTATTCACTCAGAAGCCAAAGACTGCACAGTAAGACATGTCAACTTAGTGCCAATAAGAGAGAGTTGTCCTAATGTTGTAGTGCCCAACACAAAAGTCTCATGACTAAATTCCTCTCCTGACTTCCAACGAAGACTTACCTCTGTACGAAGCAGGAGTAACTCACCTGTATAACTAGGAGTCAGGAAATTGAGGCAATGTGCAAATTGTCTGTGATTCCCTAGATAGAAATTACCTAGTTGGGGTGCTAAGGGGGATGTCCCACAATAATGACCAGTTTTGTTTTGCCGGTCTTAGTTTCTTTGTTTTAAGTCTCTCTGGACCCTTCATGGACACTACAGCTCTTCCATGGCAAACAAACTCTCCCTCCAAGGTCAGTCACAGCAATTTTCCTCTTCCTCCTTGTAAGCCCCAGGGCAGTCCAAACAACAGTCATACCTTCGAGTCACATTCCCCATCCCTTTGCTGAGGGTGAGTTTTCTGAGCACCAGAACATACAAAAGGCTCAAGATAACTGACTTGGAGACCAGGAGCTTTCCAGCTGGGAAGGGGAAGCACACATCTTCCTGGCTACTGTTTAGTACAGTAGTTCTCAACCAGCGGTCCACGGCCCCCTGGGCAGGCCATGAGCAGGTGTCAGGGGGCCTGCCAAGCAGGGCCAGCGTTAGACTTGCTGAGGCCCAGGGCAGAAAGCTGGAGTCCTGCCGCGGCAGCGCTGAAGCCTGAGCCCAAGCCCCATCAGGCAGGACTGAAACCTGAACCTGAGCAACTTAGCTTTGTGGGGTCCACTGTGGCATAGGACCCCGGATAGTTGCCCTGCTTACCCTTCCCCTAATACCAGCCCCGGCTTTTATATGAAGAAAACCAGTTGCTGTGGCACAGGTGGGCTGTGGAATTTTTATAGCATGTTGAGGGGAGGGGAGGACTCAGCAAGAAAAAGTCTGAGAACCCATGGTTTGGAGCCTTCCCCATCCTTCCTTGACCCTGGTCTCCCCCTACCAAGGGTAGGCAGTCTCTATTCATAGCGGGTGCCGTTTGCAGTGTGCAGTCAGATGGCCCTTGTCACGTGCTCCCTGAACTCCATTACCTTGGTCTTGGAACAGTATGCAGGGACCTGTGCATGCACAACCTACTACAATACAAGTACTCGGAGAAGACTGACAACTGCGGATAGCACCCAGTTTCAGGTCTGTTTGGGTTTGGGGTAAAGGTTCAGAAGGATTTTTATTTTTGTCTGAAATAGTTTGTTCATCCTAAATAAACTCCCAGGCAAACATATTAGTGCTGTTCCACCACTACAATTTCCTTGGCTTTAAATGTCTATTATATACAGAAACTCTAAAGAAAGCAGAAGAGCCTCTATTCATTGTTGTAAAGTAAAACAGATAGAATGGGGAAAAATTCTATTTAATCTAATTTTTATATACTTACTCTCTTCATCTGGAAACTCATGGTCTGTTATGGAAAATAATGTCTGATCATCATTTCAAAACAATGATTGAATTTTTCACGAACTACCATAAGGTAGACTTTATTGGCAATCTTCCCCCCCAAGATTGCTTCATGAGCCACTGCATTCTGAAAATCTCATCTGAAACTGAACTCTGCCTCTGAACTATTTACCAAAATTAGATCAAGAGTTTTTAGTGTAGTATCACTATAATTCAAGTGAGAAAAGACATTTCTAACCGGAATAAGACTTCAGAACTCTGCTGTATTTACACACCAAATATATCTTGTTTAAAATACCCTTAAGACTAGTTCCAGCAAAACTTTCAATTGCTGCAAAAACTTAATGGGCCTCAACATTTCAAGCTGCCACAAAGCCTAATCATGATACAGGAACTATGTCTCTTCTACTTCACTCCTTAGAATATCATCGGACACAAACAGCCCCTAAGGGCGAAAAGCCCTATACTTCTGATGATCTTTGCCGGAGCTGACAGTAATGACACCTATCCACAGGGAGGATTCCCAGGGGCTAAGTGAGTATACAAATGAAATAGACTGTCTTCTGCAGGGGAGACACAAGTCTGCTGATAACATTTCTTCAGGCATTTTAAACATGCATGCAAACAAAAAGAGCAAAGCAGGCTGAAAAATATTGTGAAGAATAAAGAAGCTAAGGTAGTAATCCTGGCCTCCCCAGTAAACAAACACAAAGACTGGCACACATGGGCAGCGGGTATCCTAGGCAGGGATAGGCTGTGCCTCACCAAACAACCTAGCGCGGCTCCGCCCCCAGGCCAGGCCCCCTCCTGCAGTTCCCAACACTCTGCCCTAGCTGGCCAGCCTGCCTCCCGCAGGGAGCCAGGGCAGCTGGTACTGGTGCTGCGGCTGTGCTGCCCGGCGCACCAGGGCTGGAGGCCGCAGTGGGGGTGCTCTGGGCTCCTGGGGAGCGGGGCAGAAGGGAAGCGTTGGGGCCTTGGGCACAAGGGGAGGGCTGGGGGATAGCCTCCCCCAATGGCTGGGTCACCAGCCGCCCATGCTGGCACACCAAGAGGAGAGTTAGGAACAGCACTGTGAAGACACTACAGACAGCAACAGTCATTACATGTGTGTGTGGGGGGGGGGGGAAGGGTGAGAAAACCTGGATTTGTGCTGGAAATGGCTCTACTTGATGATCACTTTAGATAAGCTGTTGCCAGCGGGGGAGTGGGGTGGGAGGAAGTTTTGTTTCATGGTCTCTGTGTGTATATAATGTCTTCTGCAGTTTCCACGATATGCTATGCATCCGATGAAGTGAGCTGTAGCTCACGAAAGCTCATGCTCAAATAAACTGGTTAGTCTCTAAGGTGCCACAAGTACTCCTTTTCTTTTTACGAATACAGACTAACACGGCTGTTACTCTGAAACCAGTCATTACATGGTCATTTAGCTAATGGGTCATTATCTTCACCCATCCAGATCACCTGTTTGTCTGACTTTAAAGGAATTCCACTAAGTCCTATCCATCCCTGCTGTGCCAACAAAGAGCTAAGCCATAGGGTCTGCCATTAGTTTGATTTAGTATAGAAGTTGTTTCTTACCTGCCACAAAGCAAAGAAGAGCAGATGTCAGAACCAAGAGTTCATTCCACACCATTACATGAGGTCTGTGGGCTCAGTAGATGGCAGCCTCTCAAGAGATGCCTTGTTTCCCACCATTTCCCTTGTCTCTTTCCTCTTGAGTGTGTTATAGTTTTATTCATTTTAAATGCCGTGTGTGGGTCTCCTGTTTGTTTGTTTCCAGGAGACAGATTTCTTTACAGAGTTAGTAATTTAACAAGCAGAATGACAAGTCTATGTGTGTTAGTAATGTTTGATTAAGGTCAACAAGGTTGACATCACAAACATCTGTCAGCCATACAATCACTAATCCACACACACCTCCAAAAGAGATTTCGTTATTTGATTGTGTGTGCAATACTATATCTCTGTTCTTCAGGTCACACTACAAACCATAAGAGAGTATAAGGCATCGACTATTTTTCAGCTTCTCCATACTATGAGGAAATAGTACAAACACATTACACAACATACCAGGAAATCAAATGTTTCCATGGAGAATGTCCAGATACTGCTAGAGGTGGTCATGAGAAATGAAAGCAAACCACCTTTCAAGCTAAGTGGTTCGCCAAAATTCAGATTTCTATGGTTAGAAGGAAAATTTACGTTAGGTAGGGAGGTTTGTGTTAGGTTAGGTTAGGTTGTTTTGATTAGAAGGAGAAATTTATGATGGAACCAGGTATTTCTCTGATGCAATCCTGTTTATTCACAAAGAATGTCCAGAGTCCTGTTTCCCTGAACGTAGCAGGAGACAGTTTCTTTACTCTCAGCTCCAAGCACTTTTCTAGCCAGCACTTGGCCCAAAAGTTCTCTTTCTTAGCTTTCCCTCAGGGCTACACTACGAGGGCTTCTGTGGCTGTGTCTGGTGCTCTCTCAGTTTCTTGGGGCTTTCTGCCTCTCCCTCACAGGTTATATTTATACAGCAAAGAAAAATCTATGGCTGGCCCATGCCAGCCAAGTTGGGCTCAGGGGCTCAGGCTGTGAGGCGGTTTCATTGCTCTGTGGGCTTATAGGCTCTGGCTGGAGCCCAGGCTCTGGGACACACTGCAGGATGGGAGGGTTCCACTCTAGCTCACAAGTCTGTGCAACATTGAAACAGCCCCACAGCTGAGCCCTGTGAGCCTGAATCTGCTGGCATGGGCCAGCTATGGGCTTTTCTTTGCTGTGTAGATATACCCACAGAAGCACAAACCTCCACAAAACATTTGCCTTTGTTTTGAGTGGAGGCTGTTATTGTTTCAGTTATCTGCTTCTGTAAAGGCGCTGTTTCCAACATTTATCCTAAATGAAGGGCAGCTCTTACACCCATGAGCTTCAACAAGGTTTAATCCAACCCATAACAATGTTTAATAGAATGGTTTCAAAAAGCAAAAGTACTGTAATTTTCATAAAACAGTGGTTTAAATAAAATAGCCCGGAAAACAACTAAACAGACCCTGAAGAAATTAAGAAGATACAGTGGGAGTTATATAGGAATGGGGGCTAGACCCAAGTTCTTCCTACAAAGAAAAGGAAAGTCTTTTTGGTCTAAGAAGAGGAGTTTGACTATTTGTAGAAAGCCAACTCAAAGGAAAGTCCTTTCATAAAGGCCATCCAGGTTCTTGGACTGGTTATTTATTCCAGCAAGACTCACAACACAGAGATAAGCAAACAAAGTACCTACAAGGAGTGGAAATTAGAATTATTCTAGCAGCAGCATCCTTCCTAGGAAACATCTTGAAATGTGCTTTTGAAAATTAGGGACAGTTGTCTCGCATCTTTCTCTTGAGCTACTAAAGGAATGTTCCTGTGTCCCAGCTTCCAACCATCCAAATAGATATCAACTATCTTCACTATCAAAGTTGTTACATAGAATCATAGAAGTGTAGGGCTGGAAGGGATCTATAGAGGTCATCTAGTCCAGCTCCCAGCACTGAGGAAGAACTAAGTATGCCTAGACCAGCCCTGAAAGATGTTTGTCTAACCTGTTCTTTAAAACCTTCAATGACAGGGACTCTACAACCTCCTTTGGAAGCCTATTCCAGTGCTTAACTTTCCTCATCGTTCGAAAGTTTTCCCTAATATCTAAGCTAAATCTCCCTTGCTGCAGATTAAGACCATTACTTACTTTCCCGGCATTCAGTGGGCATGGAGAACAATTGTTCATTGTCCTCTTTATAACAGCCCTTAACATATTTGTGGACTATTATCCGGTCCATCTTTTTTCAAGACTAAACATGCCCAGTTTAAAAAAAGGGAACATTTTCTTATAGGTCTTAAAGGTTTACTAACCCTTTATCATTTTTGTTGCTCTCCTCTGGACTCTCTCCAGTTTGTCCACATCTTTCCTAAAGTGTGGCACCCAGAAATGGACACTGTACTCCAACTGAGGCCTGACCAGTGCCACACGATTACAGCCCATGTCTTACATTTGACATTCCTGTTAACACACCCCAGAATATTAGCCTTTTTTGCAGCTGCATCACATTGTTGACTCACATTCAATTTGTGACTAATCATAACCCACAGATCCTTTTCAGCAGTACTACCACTTAGCCAGTTACTCCCTATTTTGTAGTTGAGCATTTGATTCCCCCCCCCGCCCCGCAAGTATAATACTTTGCACTTGTCTTTCTTGAATTTCATCTTGTTGATTTCACACCAATTCTCCAATTTATCAAGGTCATTTTGAATTCTAATCCTGTCCTCCAAAGTGCTTGCAACCTCTCCCATCTTGGGGTCATCTGCAAATTTTACGAGTATTTTTTCCTCCCCATTATCCAAGTCATTAATGAAAATATTTAATAGTACTGGACCCAGGGCAGACCCCAGTAGGAGCCCACTAATATCAAACAGCAAACCATTGATAACTACTCTGAGTATGGTCTTTCAGCCAATTTTGTACCCACCTGTGATGAGGGGGGGACGGACGCTCACCTCTTGTGAGTGCCTCCTTTGGCTGGGTGTAATGCTGCAATCTCTTTTTCCCCACTCCTGACACCCCTTGTAGGTTGCTGACCTCACTAGGTGGGTCTTCAGTGATTCAGACTTCCGGCTAAGTCATACAGTTAATAGATGAATGGATGAACCCTTTCTGGAGTAATAAAGTTCAACAAATGGCTGGCCCTCACCAGGGTCTTCAGGCCCATCTCTGGGCCTGTTTAAATTCCAGGCCCTTTCTCGGGCTTTTAGTAAAGAGTCTTGTCCCCTTTTTGGGACTTCAGTCACATCCCCACTGGCCAGTGCGGGGCCCTAGGCCCACGCCACCACTCTGAGTCCCAGGGACCCCCGTATACAGCAGCCATGCACCGCTTCCCTTAATAGTTGCTGCTGCATTCCCTGGGTTGCTTCCCAGTTGGTCCCATAACCTTCACCCATTGCCTTAGAGTTACAGTCCTTGGGCTCCCTCTGTCTTATCCCTGCTTATCTTCCAGGCCTCTTTACCAGGAGAGTTTTAGTCTTCAAGACTCTCCTCACCCTTCAGGTCCCAACCAGCAACTGACCTGCTCAGGCATTGCAGCTCCTTTTAACTGAGACTGCTGGACTCTTATTGGCGGTTTCCCTGCAGCCTTTCCTGGAGGGCCCACCTTCACTGCTCCTGTCCTGGGGCAGGGTGTTGTGGAACCCCAAGGCCTCTGGCAGGAGGCCTCAAAGGGCCTGGTACACTCCATCACACCACCTTATAGTAATTTCCCCTTGGTCAAATTTCCCTAGTTTGCTTATAAGAATGTCACGTGGGACTTGGTCAAAAGCCTTACTAAAATAAAGATAAATCACATCTACTGCTTCCCGCCATCCACTAGGCCATAACCCTCTCAAAGAAGGAAATGGTTTGGCATGATTTGTTCTTGACAAATCCATGTTAGCTATTCCTTAAAACCCTATTATGCTGTAGGTGCTTACATTGATTAATAATATGCATCTTTCCAGGTACTGAAGTTCAGCTGACTGGTCTGTAACAGCATAGTGCCATGACCATGATGGCCCCATATTCGCTCCCAAACCACCACCATCTCCAAAGAGTCCTTGTCCTAAGCATCTTCTGTTTTCTATTCCTCTTTGCCTTAGTTACTTATACTTTAAAAACAAATATATGCAGCATGGCTGAGTTAATCAGAGAGCAAGTTTAACTTTGGAAAGTTCTTCAATTCTGAGCCTCTGATCCCACAATCTCAGCATTACATCTAACAATATGTTAAATTATCTTTGTTTGCTTCCACTATTGACAGTTAATGACAGTATTCTGGCACTCCACCATCAGGCTGTGGTACATCCTGCTTTTATGACCATTTTGTGCTACCTTGTTCAGGGTGAAGTCACCCATTTAGCCTCAGAGTATCTTCTCTGTCTCTCTCTTCAAAGCTATGAAGGTATATCATAAACTGCACGGATTGTGCATTTGTACTTCTTGCTTCTTAGCTACAGAATGCAATTTCTGTATTTTTAACTTTGTGATTCGCTGACCATTTTTAAGGTTAAGCCGGAAAAAAAATTTGTTTGATTTAGCTTGTTAAATATTCCATTGTATTCGTGTTTTTATAGCTGGATACAGCCCTCTGGGGTGCTCTTATGAAAGATGCTTTAGACCTGTAAATGTGATTGATTACATATTATGGATTATATTATCCTACTTGCATGGGGCCTTTGAGACCAAGAGAATGGAAACCTTTGTTGATAAATAGGTCCTGTGGTAGGTAACTCTCTCTCACTTACACACACACACATACACGCACGCATACTTTAATCTTTCAAAAGAAATAAGAAATGATTCTTTTGCACGATTGTGTGTTTCCTTGAAAGAGAGACCTGAAGCGGAAATTTGCTCAAATTTTAGTACACAGCCCTCATGAAACCACAGATGTTTCGGCTGACTCAGTAAACAATGCAACAATTTTGATACTCCAGTTAACTGGACAAGTGGATATTCATGCATCATGGAGATAGATCCATTTGGGTTCTTCAGTAGAAAGAGAAGTGCAAGCCATGCCATGCTTAGAATATTCTCTACTGGAGTTTACGGAGCAGCACAACAGCAGCCTCATAGTAGTCTAGGGATGTGATACTGTACTTGCTACTACAAAAGGAATGGGCAAAAGGGTATAAAAACAGACACAACTATACAATTGCTTATTCATGTTGCATACATCTTTCAATTGCCTTCAACGTATTTGTTTCCAAATGTATAAATGACCATGGAAATACCATTATTTAACAATGCATCTTTTAAGAAGAATATACTCCTGAACTGAGGAGAAGGATCCAGAACTGAAGATACAGGACACTCCCAACTGAAACAAGCTTGTTAATAAAATACAGAGAATTTATATTGTGGCTGTGCCTTGAAGTCTCCAGTTGATTTCAGATTAGACAGATTTCTGAGGTAGGTACAGTAATATGAATCCTGACAATTCCATGAGAATATTTTTGATGATAAAGAATAGGGGAAACTATTTCAAAAGTGAGTTGTGTATTATACATGGAGATATTAAAAGTAAAGCAAGTAATTGAGAAGCTATCTGTATTTCACATGCACAGAATTAAAACTCAACAATGCATCCACAAGAACAATAGAAATGTGTGTAAAACGTAAGCAATAGTAAGAATGCAATTCTCCCAGTGAACTGGTACAGCCCAGAAGTTGTAACTAATTAGAACAGAAGGCTTCAAAAGATAACTATTCTCTCCAAAATAGTCGAAGGTACATTGCCATATGGCTCTGAAAGCTCATTTAATACATTCCAAATAGTTAGAAGAATATGTGCATGCTCTCTTGTGAGTTGCCCAAACACTAATACTGCCTCTTAACTCAGCCATTTATCACAAGCAGTATTGCTGCTGTATTGCATGAGTTAAGATAGCGATGGTAGAAGGGAAATGGACTAGGGACAAATTGACAAAAAGCACTGTTCAAACTCCACATTTAATTCTCACTGTGCGATCTACGTAATTAAAATATATGGTATTCTCCACACAACTGTAATAGCTACAGATGTAAAGCCAAATGTTTTAGTGCTTTAGGCCAGGGACTGCATCTTTTTTTTTTTCATTTGGACAGTCCCTAGCACAATGTGGCCCCATTCTGGGTTAGGGCTTCTGGGTGCATATGAAAAAAATACCTGTGTTAAAAAAACATTAAGTTGCAAAGTCAAGCACTCAAAAATTAGGAAATGTTAACCTTAAGGCTGCCTCTGAAACCTTAATTCAGACCCCTTATGAGTATGTTTCATGATATATTCTGTAATTACATTATCACATGTACAATAAACAATAAAGAACTTATCCTCACAATATTTAAACTTGGCAGCCTATAATTAGGGCTGCAAATCAGGGGGTCGATTTTCAAAAGATACTGAGCACCCATTGCTCCTTTTGAGGTAGCACTTTGAAAATCAGGCAACTTACTTAAGACCCTAAACAGGGGTTATGTACCTAACAGTTAACACATTTAAAAAATATGGCCCTAACTTTTGTTTTTGGCAAGATGTTTATTTAAACTATCTCCTGCTAATGACAGTATCAGTAGTTAGCCTTATCTTGAACAAAGATCAAAACCAAAAACTGTTAAAAGATAAGTAGAACCACCACGTACATTAAGACTGCATATTGAAGGACTGATCACCACTAGAGAACATCCCAAAACCAGAATTTTGGATCTCTACTCCGTCAAAGCTTTGGGAAAGTTTGGATCTAGATTTAAACTTTCAATTTCAGCTCCGCTAACCCAAAATAAACTTACTGGCCTATATGACATCCAGAGATAGGTATCAGAGGGATAGCCGCGTTAGTCTGTATCCACAAAAACAACAAGGAGTCCAGTGGCACATTAAAGACTAACAGATTTATTTGGGCATAAGCTTTCGTGGGTAAAAAACCCACTTCTTCAGATGCATGGAGTGAAAATTACAGATGTAGGCATAGATATACTGGCACATGAAGAGAAGGGAGTTACCTTACAAGTGGAGAACCAGTGTTGACAAGGCCAATTCAGTCAGGGTGGATGTGGTCCACTCCCAATAACTGATGAGGAGGTGTCAATACCAAGAGAGGGAAATTTGCTTTTGTAGTGAGCGAGTTCCTATTCAAGCCCAAATTAATGGTGTTAAATATGCAAATGAATTGTAACTCTACCGTTTCTCTTTGAAGTCTGTTTTTGAAGGTTTTTTGTTGAAGAATGGCTACTTTTAAACTGTGAGATAGAAGGCTATTTTCTGTCATTACTCCATACACAGAACTACCTTTGGTGTCAGTGGATGCTCTCCTCGGTGACTAGGAAATAGTGTATAACCCAGTTGAAGGCTTCAGTAAGAATGGACTAAAGACCTAATTCTGCAACGGACAGCTATAGGCAAAGGGCTGCACCCACACATACTGCCACTGAAGACAACAGGGCTCTGCTTGGGCATAACTGTCTGCCCACACATTACCAATTGCAGGATAGGGTTCTATATTTTCACTTGCACTCATTCCTGTATCTTTATGACAGGAAAGGAGGGGAACCAAAACCCATCAGTTGTGTGTGTTTTTTCAAACACTCAGTGCAAAACTAATTATTAACTCTCCCTCTCCTCCAACAGAAGATTTAAAAGGTTTTTAGACTCACACATTTAAAAAAAAGTTTTCCCCATTGATCTTTGTCTCAGCAACAGATTCATGTGCCGCGTTCTGTTCTTTTCCAATCTTTGTCATGAAAACGAGAGACATTTTCTGAATGCTAATGCTGAAATGTAGTCATTGACATTTAGTAATGTGCTTTACTACTATGGCCTTTGCGCATTGTGTATTGCAATTGCCTGGTCATCTCTCTCCCCACCATTCCCGCCCCTTCCCCACAGGTCAACGAGGGTACTGTTGAGAGGAGCAAAACATTACCCAAACCGATGGCATAACTTTTTTATTTTCTTACTGCAAAGCCTTTGAAATAAAGGTTATGAATGGTGGCAACAACAAAAGGCAGCTCATGGCTTTTGAGCCAGTTTTCCTTCAGAAGCTACTTCAGTGTTACTAAACAGTCCAGACTCATGGCAACAGCACGCAGAAGAAATCTACACTGCCAACCCTTTTGAATACAGAGGCTGATTTGGTAGAAAGTGAGGTCCAAGTCTTTTTCAGGACCTAACATAAGATTCTATTTTAAAGCCAGCTCCAGGTATTTTGATCAAGTCAATCTGAGAGAGACACTTGAAATTTGCAAAGAGCATTAACTGAATAGTAGGTCTTTCATGTCACTTCTCTGATGACATTTAGCTACTGTGAAAAATAGCTATTGAAAAACCTGTACTTAAATGTGAAAGAGATATTCAGATGTGTTCATAATCCTAAACACGGCTACTGTGGAATAGTCTTCCAAGAGAGAAATAAAATAAATATTATCCATGCACCTATTATTTTTCAAGCTAAAGTGCTTCACATGCATGTATTATTTTTCAATGCAAAGTGCTCACAGATCATATCTGTGGAGCAAAACTGAACTACAGACATCTCTATAATGGAGGCTGCAGCCATACCGAGCAAGGACACAGAACAATGTATTTGGAGAAGGTGGATGGAATTATGATCCAGGATACCAGAACAAAGTTTTATGCTTATGGAAATGTGACACAGGAGCCTTAGGTCTATGCAGAAAAAACAGACAATATTTTAATGGCCTCATCTGAAAGCCTCTTCTCTTGAAGAAATCTTTAAAAGTAAATTGGAATATGTGGTAGAAAATATACTATTAGTAGCACCCATGTGATAACATAGAGTTGGAATAGATGACCTAATACCAATAAGCCTTTTTCTTAGCTAGGGTAAAATACTGACTCCATTGACATAAATGGGAGTTTTGCCATTGACTTCAATGGAGCCAAGATTTCACCCCACATATTTACATCTCGGCAGAGGAAACCCTTAGGGAAGTGAGTTTCAAACCTTTCTAGACTTCTCATGGGAAGGTAATTTCTTAGAAATAACCAAGAAGATTTTTTTCCCTCCTGGAAAAACAGGCTATTTTTCCCCCTCTCTGATGTCACTAGCCTGTCCACCTATTGTTAGGTAGCATTGTTGGCTACTTTGGCATCCACATCTCATAGAGAGACCATTCCTGTCATTTTAGTCAGGCAAATCTCCCAGTCACTTCACCGGAGTTTTCCCTTAAGTAGAGAATGCAGCATGAGGTCCATACTAGTACCAATTATAAATTAACCAAATTGTTCTGGGGTAGAGGACAAAGAGTCCAACATGTGAAATTTAGTGTATGTAATTTAATTCCAGGGTAGTTCTCCAGAATTACCCAGAGACCCTATAGGTTACAAATTTATTTTGAAGTGCTGTGTATCTTATACATTTACTGCAACTTAGATTTACAGATTTGCTGCTACTATTTTATAATAGTAGGTGACTAGACTAGTATTTTTATGTTGTTTCACAGTTGGGAAAGATAAGAGAATCATCTGGGAATCTACAGGGGGTTAGTGAAACCAAATAAATGTTTTGCTATTCAAATCTAGATAGTGTGTAACCAAAATTCATCATCAGGTGTGCTTGTATAGATTTTGCAGAAAAAAAAATTTTTAAATGCCTTTCCTATTAACATTGTCATATACATGCCAATATGTTTTTCATACCTTCTAAAACATGGCATTAATAATCAAGTAAGGATTTCTGAGAAATCATTTTGTAACACTTAGCACATAACATTTATATGCCTGATTTGTCTTTCTATTTTATACTCTAGGGAAGATTAAAAATAACATATTGCTTAGAAAAATTATTATATATTAATGATTGATGAATACTTTTCTTCCAGTCAGAGTACATTATACCTATCTGTAGTCATTTGCATTAAATCTGAAATATAATAAAGTTTGTACTGGTAGTACGGTGCTCAATATCCTGAGTTAGATACAGTAAATTGGTTGAAGAAAACTGGGGCAGTTAGAAAAAAAGGGAAAGAAAATGACTGGGAGAGAACGTGCTAGCAGGGTGTCTGAATTCCCCTACTAAGGGATAGGCATTACAGTTCTTGAAAGTTTGTTCTTACATTTACACTAAATACCAAGCTTGCCATTTGCCATGACCATACTTCTTTTTCTGTCCTAAACTATATTTTTTTAGAAGAAAAAAATCTGTTAATCAAATTTCAAACTCTGTTTTGCTAGACTGGGTGGAAAACCCTACAATGGTGCTTTAAACCAATAGTCTCGGTGCATTTGATTTACTTTCAAGGAAACCATTCTTCTATCTTCTATATTGAGTCCTGCCATGAGTGCAGGGGACTGGACTAGACTAGACGACCTCTCACAGTCCCTTTCAGTCCTATGAGTCTCTCTGGGCAGAAAACATACATATCAATGCAACTGTAACATATTGGCACCAATAAAGTCATCTGCTATGTTTTTATACCAACAAATAGAAAAGGAATGTTATTAACCTTCACAAGGATTAAACATGGATTTTCAAAACTGAAGATTAATTGGGTGGCTTCTATTCTAGAGTTATCACGGAGAGAAGAATGATCTAAGCACTACAGTAGGTGTCAAACTAACGTTTGAGTTCCTATCCTGACGTTTTTCACTTTCTCCCTTTCTGGCCTTGGCAAATATCAGTTAACCTTTTCTGCCTTTTTCCTGATCAGTAGTAGCAATAGTAATAATAATTCGCAACGAGTAATGTCATGAAGATGCATATTTGTACAGCTCTTTGGTGACAAAGCATTTTCAATCTATTTATAACAATTTTCACACTTATAGTTATGGAAGGAGGGATATTTTGGAGGAGTATTACCACAAACAAACCCCAAGAAGCTTGAAAATAAACACTTCTTTTCAATTTGCCTGTTTTTCCCAACCTCTTTTGATTCTCTTCAGTTTGTATGCTGCCTTTGGGTTTTGATTCATTTTTGTACTTTTGCTATTTATTTGATTACGTTTTTGAATATTACTAAAAGAAAAAAAGTCTCCCATCAAGTTTTTTTAAATAATACAATTAAAAGAAAACTTCCCCAAAAGCAAGTGAAACAGGATAACAAAAGAGTGGTATCCATCAAAGGGTTCTCTTTTTTAGACATAACAGGCAAAAATATGCAATTTTATCCTTTTTCAGTATAAAAATGTTAGAGATAATATTGTATTAGGAGCACTGGAACATGACAAAGTTTGTACACATTTACTTACAGTCGAAGGACCCAACGCTGTTCTGATGTATCCACAGCTCCTGGCTGACATCAGTGGGAACTACACACTGGCAGCCAAGGGCTCCATTTGAATATGACCTATACTGTGCAAGTCTAGTTCTGATAATAATATGGTACTTCCAAGCTCTTTGCTAAATGTGATGCCTTATGTTCAGTTTATAAACCTCTCTTGGGGAGAATCACATCACTAATATGTGACTAGTGTTTGTACGTATGAGAAGCCAATTACATCAAGTTACAATGCAGCAGAGAATAGCAGCTTATCAGTTACACCAGAAGAGCATGACTTTAGCAAGGGACTTTCAAGTACATTCTGTATCACTAAAAGTTTTAGCAGAAGCCACATGTACTAGACTAGGAAATTTGGAAGGGATGAAAATTATGGGATTTGGCCATTTCTGAAAACAAAATGACAACATACCCTGATGACAAGGGAACTGGTACCTATGAGGGCCCCAATCCTGCTTGTGAGTAAATTTGTGCTTGTGAGTAAATTTGCATACTTGAAATAATCCCACAGAAGCCTGACCTGAAAATTTAGAGTGCTACACAGGCCTTTCCTAGTGCTTGATATAGTCACATTGAGTTCAGTGGAGCTATTCACATGAGTATATTTTTCAGGATCAAGACCTAGTAGTTCTGTCCACACAACCATCTGCCACAGCCCAAACGAGGGTGAAACACAGGGCAGCAATTAAAACACAGGAAAAAGCAATAAAATATTGTGAAAGATGCAATACAAAATTTGTATCTTTTGCACATATTGCCTATAATTTGTGTTTTTGGAGTCTTTTTTGTACATTTGTTATGTCAGTTTAAAATAAAAAAAACTTAAGATATCAGGACTGTGCAGGGCAAAGCAAAAGATGTCTAACATGAGGACACATGGGAGGTTTTATTCTAAAGCTACTGCAGCTGGTAGAATACACTTCTGAAACTGTTTTACCAAATACCTCAAAGTTTATACAGGGCCAATCCTGTTCCCTTTAAAGTCAACGAAGTTTTGCTATCAACTTCAGCAGGAGCAGGTTGAGGCCCAGTGTCTGTTTTCGGAATGCTATCCATCATTCTTGACATGCAGCATCAGGAAAGTTCTCTTGTTTCACGGAAGACCACACAAAGTTGATTTAGACGTTATAATTGATGTGTTCAGAAGAGAGGTAGATGGGGGGACAGGGACAGAGAGAGAGAATATTTCCAATATAGAAATTATTTCCAAAAAATTCTGATCCAAAAATAAAAGGAGTACTTGTGGCACCTTAGAGACTAACAAATTTATTTGAGCGTAAGCTTTTGTGAGCTGATCCAAAAATAGTGGCTAGGGTACAGCCATTTAAACAAAATGGAATGACCTTCATGGATTTAAATGTTGGCAAGAGGTTTCTTTCTTAGCTGGCTCAAGCTAAATCCAGAACAAACAGCGGGGATGTTAGTAGGAATAACCATGGCTGTGAACTTCTTTACCACCAAAGAGAAGAATGAGCCCATGTCTTATTATATCTAGGGCTCACTGCAAGATTAATCTCTATAAACAGGTTTCTCTTCTCCCCACCTCTCTAATGCAGCAAACTAAGGAACCAGCAAAGTCCTCCTGGATAACAAAACAAATGGAGGAGGAAGGGTGAAAAAATATAGATTCCATTTCAGACAGAAATCAAAGTGAATCTGAGATTTGTATCTGGCGCCTAGACATCATGGTTTTCAGATGCATTAAAAATGCATAGATACATTTTAAAAGAGCTTTAAGAACCACAGTACAAACATCTGCTAACCAAATGGAAAGTATCTAAAAAATTAAAGAGGTTGCTGAAAAGTATTTGTTTTATTCAGTTGCATTGTGCTCAGTCATTATGTTCTTTTGTTCTAACTCAGTCCTTTAAACTATAAGTTTAAATAAACAGATGTGTCCAGCCATAATGTCTGTTTATATCAGTCTTTGATCAAGCCTAAATGCAGCAAATTAGGAAGAGCCTTCAAGTAGTAACTACCTATATTATTACAAAACAACAAAATGTTTGCATAGCCCACATCCTTATCTCAGACCAAACCTACTAGAGACATTAGCTGAGCCATTATGAAATCACATAAATCTAAAAAACCCTCAGTAAATCAATGAGGAGAAAAGAAGAACTGGGCACGAGCCAATCAGGGAAGGGAAAGGAATGGAGTGGGAAGGCAGGCTGCAGGGTATAGTACATTCTACTCTAAGGAAGATGAAAAGGGGAGATCCTAAGGGTTTAACCCAGTCTCATCTTATGATACTGAAGTTATGCCGATAACTTCCATTAAACACTGGTGGAAGTTGCACACAACTCCCTAAAAAACCAGGAACAGAATATATTACCATTCTCATTTCAGTATATGTGTAGACTCCATTTAAAGATTACCATGCACATCGACCTCAGGATTTATTAAAAGAAGAAAGAAATTGATTAATATGTTATTATAAACTAACTGGGGAGGTCCACTTTCCCTTTAAATCTCTTTCATATTTAACAAAGATTGATTAACCATAACCCGGGTAGGGTTACAGCCGCCGATGAAGTGAGCTGTAGCTCACAAAAGCTTATGCTCAAATAAATTGGTTAGTCTCTAAGGTGCCACAAGTACTCCTTTTCTTTTTGCGGATACAGACTAACACGGCTGCTACTCTGAAGCCTCTGAGAGTGCACCCAGGATAGTCTCCATTTGTCCATAATCCCAAAATGCTCATCTTTGGTAAGCAGAAAACATCCTCCTGCCACCAAGAGAAACGGAGGAACCAAAGTCATGCAATTTTATTACAAATAATAAGAAAACCAACTGGTTACGCCCCACCCTTTCATATCAGGAAGCCTGAGACTGGCTGCTATGTAAAAGGGCAGGGGGAAAAAAGCATGGAACTAAATGTGAGGGAGTCATATCGAAAACCCTCTGATCACTTCTTTTCCTTTTTACCAGCCTATGGTGGGTCAGGTCCCTTCCCCAGTCAGGAAGGAGTTAAAGAGCTCCTTTGGGCACAGTCAGCTTCAACCCAATACACCTCTCAGGCCTTTCAAACCTGGATCGGGGTAACTCCTTAGAAGGGCAGATCCCAGCTCAGTACAGGGCAGCTTACTGAGAGAACCGCTGAAGAGCCTCTCCTATCTGGACACACTGGAGTAGAGCAGTGGTTCTCAACCAGGTGTCCACCCTCACCCCATGGGAGTGCCCTACAGGTACAACCTATGATACAGCCACAGTCAAAAGGTGACATTCGTTTTGATTACAGAGGAGCTTTTCCAGTCAAATATATATCAGCAAAAGCTGATCCACGAATCAATGAAAAATTAACAAGCACTTCTATGGCATATGAGCCTTTGTTTCCTCAGTTCTCGCTATCAATCACACCACCACTTCATGCTGCTGCATATAATTAATTCTGCTGGTTCCAGAAATGCTTCGTTTCCTTAAAAGAAAATGACTGTTACTTCAGCAAGACTATTAACATATGTCTATAGCCAATCCTTATCCAGAGCTGAAGGCAGTTTTTTTTTAAATTACCAGTGATGGTGTTATTTTTTTCTCTAACAAGATTTGTGGTTTATGTAGCAGGAACAGTTTACTATATTTATGATTTGTCCTCCTGCTGCTAATTGATGTTAAAGCATTGATTTTTGGTACTTTAAAGAAAAAATAAACATTGTTTTCCAGTGCATTAATGACGTTTACCATACACAAAATGGCTCAGAAGAAATAAATCTTATGTTAATCTGCAATACATTTTGCAATACCTTTAACTTTCACACCCTGGATTTTTCTGTTACATGTCTGTGATCATTCAATAAACTCTCTTTTTTGTATGTACATATTTATATGAGCAAATAGTAAAATAATGTTTTATGTGGCTGGAATAACGTGTTTCTAAACAAATATTCAAACTGAGTATTTAATGCTTTGCTGAAAGGTGTTTTTCTAATATAGATAATTTAAGAAAACACTTCTGCAGAAATATGAAACCACAAATACAAAACAATCAACTTAAAAAAATTATGAATGTCTTCCCTTACATTGAAACTTAAATATTGCTGGTCTTATCCCCCCCCCCAAGAATGTGTACCAGCATTATAGCTACAAATGGTAAGAACTGGTATGAAGGTAACCAGTATTTGTCTCCTGACATTTCAGCTGAATTGGAGAAGAAAAACAAGGATTTGCCTGTCTCTCTGTGAATCTTCTGTACATGTGAGAGATAATTGATAAAGCTTGGCTAATACTGTGAAATATTTCTGAGAACAGTCTCTTGAATTTTTATACTGAGACGTAACCTGCGTGTCATCTTTGACTTCTCTATAGACCCACACATTTAGGCCATGTTTAAATGCATCCGTTCCTCTTTGTCCACACACACGAAACTCATTCAAGTCCGCATCATTTTGATCTTGACTATTGCAACCTCCTCCTATCTGGCCTGGGCTATCACAATCTTACTCAACTCAAGTCCATTCAAAATACTGCTGCTAAGTTAATCGTCCTTGCTTATCGCTCTAACTACATCAGCCCCTCTGTGATTCCCTCCAATGGATTCCCTTTCATGTCCAAATCAAATCACAAGTTTACCTTTAAGGCCCTTCATGACTCAGCTTCACCCTTCCTAGCTGATCTAGTAGTTTATCACAATGTTGATTCCTGCTTTCCTTCCAGAAACCTTTCCAGCCTTTACTACCCACATGTCAGCTTTTCCCATTACCACTTCCATGTTTCTCTTGCACAGATCCTCATGTGTGAGGGAAAAGTCACTGATATAATCCACACAGCCATTACCTTGTCCTCCTTCAGATCCTCCTCAAGACTCACCTCTTTGATGCCTGAAAGCCCTGCCTGCAGACAATGAAATAGGTTGGTGATGAACTGTGACTGTTCTTCCCTTCTTTCCCCTAGTAATACCGCCCTCTTCGCCATTCCTCTCCCTACCTCTACCCCCCCACTTAAAAAAAACCCCAAAATGCATCACCATTACCAGCACTACCTGGAACTAAGTTGGCCATATCTTCACCATTTGAGTTGTTTGTATTTTAGATCCCCAAACCATTCCCTTTCTCTGTCTGTTTTATGTCTTGAATTGTAAGACTCCAGGACAGCAATTGTCACTTATCTATGTTTGTACAACTCCCTGTACAATGAAAAGGAGTACTTGTGGCACCTTAGAGACTAACAAATTTATCTGAATATAAGCTTTCGTGAGCTGCAGCTCACTTCATCGGATGCACACAGTTATGCACAGCCTGGCCTCTTCTTCCTTAGACCGGCCTGGCTAGAGCAGCTGTTCTGCTCTCTCGGGGAATGCTACAAGTCACTGTAGAGCCCCGCACTCTTCATAACCCCCCTGCCTCTCCCAGGAGTGACCCACTGCTTAGCCTCATCCGAATGCAAGGGGACAGTCTGCCCAGCACAGACTGAGTTGCAGTGAACGATGATGGGGGGCAGGGTGCGAGACAGGCAGGACAATGCTACAGTAATCAGGACTGCACTCTGCTCTGCACTCCCTGTACAATGGAGCCCCCGTCCCAATTGGAGCCTTTGGGCACTACCATAATAAAAACATTTAGTAATAATCACTACCATAATGAATTCACTTTGGCCATGCACATGCTTCTTTTGTGCATTTGCTTTCTGCCTGTATTTGAGAGATGTAGTTTTACTATACCAATTTTTATGAAAAACAGGTTTCAAAGTTGTGCACAAGCCTATTTGTGGAAACGCAATTTTACCTTTGAATGCATGAACACCCATGCTGGAAGTGCTTCAATGCTCACCCAACCAGAGAACCGAAACTATGACTTATAACTTATCTGGCCAATGGCAACTAAGTCACACAGCTCGCATACTGAATATCAAATACTTGCAGAGAACAGATTGTGATCAATCTATAGAGAAAAAAAGTTCAGCTCAGCTGGAATAATGAATACATTTGAAGAAATCAAGATCTGTTTACACCATTCTGAAAGAAAAAAGAGTAGGCTACTTAGAGAAATTAGTCATGAATAATTTGCTCACTTCAGCTGATCATGAAAAATATTGTGTACAAATAAAAAAATCCATGGTATTTATATTAGTGTGTAAAACAAACTACGATTTCATAATTTACTTTGAGACATCACATTTTATTTCCTAGGGTTCCTAGGCTCTATCACAGAGAGCGGCATCACCATAATTTATAAAAATAAATATCAGGCAAAAATAAGGCCTAGAAAACATATAGAAAAAACAACACTATAACTATATTATATAATAGAAAAGCCAAATTTGCAAAGGAGCCTCAGATTATACTTGTGCAATGTGAATGGCAGCAAGGCCAGCAAATTGTTAACCAAAGTTGGTACGTGAGCGCAATCACCTGCTTTCTTGGTGCTAATTTTGTGGGCACAATTTAGGAACCTTCTCGAACAATATGCCTCCTAGAAATACTACCCGGAGTGTAATAAAATAAGTGAGCGATTACATCAAAATTTTTCACCCAGTAAAGAGGGTGTCACCTAATTTACCACCTAATACTGCAAGCACCATAAACAATTTAGAGGCTGCAAATTGAGGCGGGCAATACACTTTTACAACCAAGCACAAGATGACACTAAGACAAGTGCTTGTCTACACATGCAGCGCTGCAGCTGCACCAGTGCACTAGTAAAGATGTTACCCACACCGATAGGAGAACTTCTCCTGTTGCCGAAGTTAATCCACCTCCGCAAGAGGCGGTAGCTATGTTGACGGGAGAAGCCCTCCCGTCAATATAGTGCTGTCTACACCAGGAGTTCAGTTGGCATAACTGTGTTGTGGAAAATCCAAACCCCGAGTGACATATTATACCAACAAAGTCTGTAGCATAGACCAAGCCCAAGAGAAGCTACCGAAGAGATGTTTATATATTAACTCAGGTAAAGAGGGCCCCTAGAATTAGTGAAAAGCCTTACACAAACAAGGACTTAGACATATGCATCAGGAAATCAGAGAACTCAGACCAGCTTGCACTAATGGAAAATACTCTATCACAAGGTCAGAGATAGGAACAGTGAACCTGAACTTGCTCGATTAAAGCGAACATGATCTAGTTCCAAAAGGAAAGACCCTGGCTCTGAATGGATGAGATTCTTTGAGGATACTGCAAACATAATACTACCACATTCATTTTCAGAGAGAGATTGAGAGAGCAAGAGAGTCAGGAAGCACCTCACTAAGTTTTAAGTGGGAGGTTAATTAGAAAGATGAGGAATTATGTTTAGGGAAATGACTGACATAAGAACTTGAAAACAGACCAAAAGGCAAGAACCAAAGGTTAATTGTTAAGTAAAAAGGTGTCCTCTATGCTTTCAGCACATATCTATAGAAGAGAGCCTGTGCAAACAGCATCCTACTGGAAGGTCCCAAGGAGGGAGTGCTGCTGCTGTGACATACTCTTTCTGTCCCTTCAAAAACCCCTTCCTCCCATGGGGCTCTGGAAAAGAAAGCCAAGTAGGAGCAGGATGGGAAACTGGCAGTTTTTCACTGATTCATCTACCCCAAACCAGCAGGGCGCAACTGTAGAAGTACAGAGCATTGAGAGAATCTGCAATAACTTGTAATGCTTCTCTCTACCATGGCTTGGAGCCTTCCTTCCAAGGGCATTCCAGCTATGGTCGGAGAAGACATTGAACAGTGCAAGAGAAGACACATACTGTTCAGGAACCAATGACTGCAGAGAAAGAACCTCCATGCAGAAACCCCTCACCTGCAGGGATCCCTAGGGACCTGCAGATCCAGTGGGATGGAACCCTCGCTTTTCCATGCAACAAATCCATGGCCTCTTTCAGAAGAATTACAAGGAAACTCTGAACTGAAATTTGGAGTCCCTACTTACCTGCAGGAGATTAATCCAAGTACAACATGGCCCAACATTTCTGAAGACCTCAGATCAACCTTGTCAGAGAATGGATGTCAGTGTTAGGAATCAGGACAGAATGTAGTTAACAAATATAAGCATAGAAAGATTTGACTTTTAAAACACTGAATGGTCATAAATAAGTGAGGATAGCCAATGGGGTTGAATACAGAAGGAATCACACCATTTCAGAACAGGTGCCTGGACTAATAGTAAATGCAGTTCAGTACTGGTAAGGTTCAAGCAATATCCTATAGCAAAGAATTGGTGAAATGGATAGGTGTTGATGCTGTTGCACACTGACCAAAAGAAAGATCCCATATTTTTCTGGGGGGGCGGGAGGGAAAGAAATCAGCTCAAAGGTCAGCTGCAATAATACAATAAATTTTTAATAATAATACTAGTGATTTAAGGTTCTCCAAGCATTTTACAGACATTAGTTAGTGAAGCCCAAATACAATCCTTTTACAGATGGGCTAATTAAGAGGGAAAATATTTCAGCACTTTTTGGAAGGCCACTGTGTTATGATAGCTTCCCAATAGGGGGTTTATAGTATGGTAACATGCCTATGTGAAAGGCAATGTCTAAGAACTTAAGACAACTTTCTATGTTTAAAAAGTGCCTGTTGAAGAGAGGATAATATTATATGGAGGAAAGAATAAAGCCTGAATGTTACACTGTCTTGGCTTTCTCTCTTTTTAAGCCTGAACACTCTCAGAAGTGAGTTGGATCCTGTGAAATCAGAAACTATAAATATTGCAACACACACACACACACAAAACAATCACGGCAGCATAACAGATTCCTCTCCCCAAGCAGATGGACCTGAAAGGGGAAGTATTAAACAACCAGATATTCTTTAGATCACAGCGGGAAAGGTACAAATTGCAACGGGGCTAAATAAAATGGAAAATGAAAAAAGAGCAGCCACACTAATAGCTGCAATGGGCAAATGCCACATGTTCCAACAGCATCTGGCTATGTCAGCAGCAGACTGGGAGGACAATGTGGAGTCCTAGAAGCACTGCAAAAAAAAGCATTTTCAGCCCACAAAAACTGTCAAATAAGAAAGGCATCTGTCAAGGTTCCTTCCCCACTCTGAACTCTAGGGTACAGATGTGGGGACCTGCATGAAAGACCCCCTAAGCATATTCTTACCAGCTTAGGTTAAAAACTTCCCCAAGTACAAATTTTGCCTTGTCCTTGAACCGTATTCTGCCACCACCAAGCGTTTTAAACAAAGAACAGGGAAAAAGCCCACTTGGAGATGTCTTCCCCAAAATATCCCCCCAAGCCCTACACCCCCTTTCTTGGGGAAGGCTTGATAAGAATCCTCACCAATTTGTACAGGTGAACACAGACCCAAACCCTTGGATCTTAAGAACAAGGAAAAATCAATCAGGTTCTTAAAAGAAGAATTTTAATTTAAGAAAAGGTAAAAGAATCACCTCTGTAAAATCAGGATGGTAAATACCTTACAGGGTAATCAGATTGAAAACATAAGAGAATCCCCCTAGGCAAAACCTTAAGTTACAAAAAAGACACAAAAACAGGAAGATACATTCCATCCAGCACAGCATATTTTACCAGCCCTTAAACAAAAGGAAATCTAACGCATCTCTAGCTAGATTACTTACTAACTTTACAGGAGTTGTAAGGCTGCATTCCTGATCTGTTCCCGGCAAAAGCATCACACAGACAGACAGACCCTTTGCCCCCCCGCTCCAGATCTGAAAGTATCTTGTCCTCTCATTGGTCATTTGGGTCAGGTGCCAGCTAGGTTACCTTAGCTTCTTCACCCTTTACAGGTGAAAGGGTTTTGCCTCTGGCCAGGAGGGATTTTATAGCACTGTATATAGAAAGGTGATTACCCTTCCCTTTATATTTATGACAGCATCTTTTCAACAATTTGGGTCAAGTATTTGGAAAAGCAATAGATCAGTATATTGTCAAACTGTGCAAAATGGCTGGCGCGTGCAATTATCAAATCTTAAAAGATGAACTAATTCATAATAGAGTAGTGACAGGGACAAAAGATGCAGGAGCTTGAACGAGAATACTCAGAGAGCCCACATAAACTCCACCAAGAGCTACAGCCATGTGTAAAGCTCGTAAACAAGCTCACAACCAGAGCTTAAGCGGCGTAGACACCGAGATAATTCAAGTAACACAGGGGAAAGCATGAAAATACAAGGAAAAAATGCTAGGCACAAGCAAATGCTCAGATACAAAGCAGAGGAGATAAATGAAATGCAAAGGAAGAACTGTGAGTACTGTGGAGAAAAGTTTAATAGTGGTAATGCCTTGCACCTGGGAGTTGTATGCAATAATTGTAGCAAGAGAAATTATTATGCCAAAGCTGGCAGACCAGAAAACCAAAGGAAAAATATCCAGCATATCAAGGAAGCAAGCCGAGATGCGGAGGATGAGATTTTGCACTTAGGACATCCATGCAGTGCAAAACAGAAGGGGAAAAAATGGGTTGCAAAGCTCAGACTAGCCCCAGATGCAAAGACAAGGCGGAAGCTCACAAACACACACACAAAATGGCCAACCAGACAGAGGGAAATTCGTGCACGTGTGAGGCCACCAAGAGTTCCTCAGCATTATGCAAGAGAAGAAAGTGAAATTGCAACCAAGTCAAGTCTAATTAAAGTGATGATAGCACCATCACAGCAGTCACAGAGAAGGCCTTAAAGCAGCTTGGTACAATGTTTGATGTCAAGACTCACGTGTACCTGAGTGTCTATAGTCCCAGCCTTACAACAACAGACAAAAACAGCAAGAGAAATGCAAAAATCAAAACCTGCTATGCCCAAAAAGCCTGTGAGGACCAACAATTTCCTCAGGACAGATCATACACTTGGAAGCAAGCTATGTGTATTGAACAGATAAATCCTTGTTCATATAACATAGTAGTGGATGGAGATTTACTTCACTGAAACAACACATTCATGCACTACAAACATAAGACAAATAACACAGATGTTATTTGTGAGGACAGTGAGATACACACTTCACTGAGATTTGATCAGCAAGACCCGGAAGGTACACTGGCTGACAAGCAACCAGCAGATAACAGAACAGATTCTCAACACACTACACCACCAGAAGAACCAAGCGCCAGGCAGCCTCCTTTCATCACAAGAAAGACTTACACTCGCTCCCACATGAAACCATTTACAAGGTATACATAAGACTTTGTACAATATTAAGGCATGAAAAAAAATCAACCCTTCACAAATCCAGAGGAAAATACCTTAGTTCCCAAGCATGTTAAGAGTTAGTAAAAAAAAAACAAAAAAAAACACACACACACACACACAAAAAGTTGGGATTAAGTTATATATCCGAAGACAGGTTTTAAGGAAGTGTTAGAGCATGTTAAATATGTTTTGCTATTCATGTTTAATTTTGCTCTCTGAAATGTGACAAAAGGGATATTATGTTATGTTTACATACGCTGCGGAGTAGGTTTTCAATCCCTTATGCTAGCACACCTCTTTCTGGTGCATGTCTCTGTCATGTGATTCTGTCTCCTGCTGGTGGTTTGGACCCAGAGTTACCAGCTTGCTACTTATCCCTTTTAGTTAAGGGAGCTCTTCTTTAGTCAAATTACATTGTGCATTTGGTGCTGATGGTCTCAAGTTCATTCCCTGCTGACACACATGGTGCCTGTATTTCTGCAGCCATGGTTCATTATACTCTCACCTGTGGGGTTCTCCTGTCCCAGTCTCCTACATTAGAGCATATTAGGAAGGACAAGAAACTGGATAGCCTTGGACAAAAACAGTACTATCCAATGAGTATTTGCACATGGCGTGGGAAAACTGAGACGTTCGGCTAAGTGTGTGCTTATAACATTAACATTTATCCAGTTTAAACTCATTTTCTGAGCACTAAATTAATCCATACTTCATCTCACAAGAGTAATAATTTGTTGTATGTTTCCAATCTTATTTTAAAATACAAGTTTAAGGTCCAGTGCCAGGGATTTCAGTGGGCAAAGTCAATGAAAGGCTGTGCTTCCCAAATGCAGACCAGAAGAGGCGTATGTGTATCCTTGATGTACGTGTATCTGGTGTAAATTTGCATGTGTCTGCTACCCAGAATGCTTTGCCTCTGGCTTGTGTGGGCTGCACACCTGCAAAGGAGTACTGAAGCACTGAGTATCACATCCAAGTGTGGTGAAAACTAAGTGTCGTGGTTACCTCTCATTTAGAATTACTCAGGGTGTTACAGGGACTTCAGCCTTCTTTGGGAGATTTGGCTCTTTGCCAATCAAAGTTCCTACTGGAATGCCAGGAAAAGTTTGTCTTTTCAAGCAAAGCTGAAGCCTCGTTAGGAGAGGGACAAGGTCCCCTGCTCTGAAAAAGTTTATAAATGCCTCTCTGTGCTTGGGTTATTATTAACCAGTTTCTACCTTAATATTTTTGACTAAGACCTTGGAGGAATGAAGCAACTGCAAGAACACTTAGGCAACACTGATTTATATGGCACATTTCAATCTGGTTTCAGGGACAGACCAAGTACCAAGTCTGCATTTATCAGAGTTGTAATCTGGGTGCGACACACAGGAATACTGGGGAGAAACGGATATTTATTTCCTCGTCTCAAAATGCCAACGGCCAGGGTTACAAAAGGTCAGAGTTAAATCTTTGCTGCACAGCCCTGACTGCAGTGGATACTGTTACAAGTCACTAATGGTCTGCTTGGCACGAAGGATAGGCCTAGCCTTGATGGCACTAGATTTATTAGCAACATTTGATACTGTTCAACAGATCCTGCTGCATTGCTTAGTGATCAGTTATGTATGCATGGCTATATTTTGAATAGGCTGTGGCCATGCCTTAGAGTGATCTCAGCTGGTGTAAATTAGTTCATTCTGATCAGACCTTGCTGGGTATGTGCAGAGCTCCCCCAGGCATTGGTGATGGCTCAGACATTTGTCAGCTTTTGTGCTGCTTACCATCCTCTTCTAGGATAACTTTGAGCTACGCTATTTTAGCGTGAATGGTACCCTGGGGTGTCCCAGAATCTGAGGGGATTCTTGGCTGTCTTGACAGGTACATCCCTGAAATACAGAACTGAGGGCTTGAAACTGGCTGAGCTTGAACCCCACCAAAACTGAAGTGTGCTGTTTGGATCAGAAAGAAATGCAGAGTGCCAGCCTCTGTTGCTCAATCACAGAGAAGGATTGCGGGGCTAGGCACAGCTCTTGATCTGAGCTGATGTTAGGAGATCTCACAGTGCCCATTATCAGAGGGGTTTCTTTTAATACCATTGTAAGAATGTTGCAAGACTGTAGCTGGTTCCCTCCTATGTGGATCGGATGACTATGATGCATGCCTTTGTGATACCGAGGTTAGACTACTCCAATACCTCTACTGTGGGTTACCTAATCTATTGCTTCCAGCCAGTGCAGCAGCTGGAGTAGTGAGCAGAGGGGGTGCTGCCTACCAGCTGGAGCATTCCCCATTCAACTGAGTGCATGGGAATAAGCAAAGTTTGAAAATTTGGTTTTAACTTTTACAGTTCTTAATGGACTGAATCCCATATGCTTTATTCAGCTCCTGGTCCCCTATATCCCACCTTGTGAAACCCCAGGACACATGGAGTGAAATCTTGGCCCCACTGAAATTAATGCAAGTTTTGCTGGTGGAACTTACGGTTCATAAAAGCAGGAATAATACTGTGTGCAGGTGAGACAGTCACCCCCATTCCATTCCCTTTACACTGAATAAAAGGTCCAGCTGGCATAATGGAGCCCTAAAAGGCCCAGATCTAGCCACTGGAGGATTCCCCTGGTGCAAGCACTGTGGAAGATCTGAGGGCCCCCTCACAAGAACTGGCATAGAGGATACGCTGGTTACAAGAGGGGCATAGGATGGGCTGTGCTGCAGAAATTCTGGAAAGTGATATAACCTGCCCTGTAGCCTGGGACTGCTCTAACCAAGACTTGTCTCCAGGGATAAGTTATGCCAGAGCCTCTTCAGTCCCTAGAGCAGCCAAGGATCAGGAGTGCACAAAAGATAGCAGAAAGCCATGTTAGCAGCACGCTCCCCACATCGCTTTGGCTGCAAGTTCAGTGCTGCCCAGCACAGAATCTCTCCCCACATGGCCTGGGGCTGTGGTGGCAGATATCCTCTCAAACTAGGCCTTGTCTACACTGGCAAATTTCCGTGCAGTAAAGCAGCTTTCTATGTTGTAACTCCCAAGGTGTACACACTGCGAAGCCACTTAGTGCCAAGCCAAGCCACTTAGTGCGCTGTAAAAAAACCACCCCGAGGAGAAGCGTAGAGCTTTCTGCGCCAGGGGCTACAGCGCTGTGGTGCCAGTGTAGACACTCTGGTTGATTACAGCGCTGTGATTGGCCTCCGGAAGGTGTCCCACAATGCCTGTTCTCTCCTCTCTAGTCATCAGTTTGAACTCTACTGCCCTGCCCGCAGGTGACCAACCGTCATCCCCACCCTGTACATTCCTTGGGAATTTTGAAAGTCCCCCTGTTTGCTCGGTGACGCGTGCAGTGGTCTCAGCGCATCTTTCCAGGTGACCATGCCTGGTCCACGCACCAGGTGATCCCACGCTTGGAGCAATGCTGAGCTGCTGGGCCTCATCAGCATTTGGGGAGAGGAGGCTGTCCAGTCCCAGCTGCGCTCCAGCCAGGGCCGGCTCTAGGCACCAGCAAAACAAGCAGGTGCTTGGGGCGACACTTTTCTAGGGGCGGCATTCCGGCGCCGGTCATGCCGCCCCTAGAAATATGCCCCCGCCGCCCCAGCTCACCTCCGCTCCGCCTCCGCCTGCTCCCCTGAGCACACCGCCGCTCCGCGTCTCCCCCTCCCTCCCAGGCTTGCCACGTGCGGAACAGCTGTTTCGCATGGCAAGCCTGGGAGGGAGGGAGGGAGGGAGGGAGGAAGGAGAAGCCGAGCAGCGGCACGCTTGGGGGAGGCGGCGGTGGAGCAGAGGTGAGCTGGGGCGGGGAGCGGTTCCTCCCCCCCCATTACTTCCTGTGCTCCCCCTCACCCTCGCTCACCTCCACTCCGCCTGCTCCCCTGAACGCGCTGCCTCTCCCTCGCCTGAGAGGGAGGGGGGAGAAGCAGAGCAGCGGCGTGTTCAGGGGAGCACGCGGAGTAGAGGGGAGCTAGGGTGGGGAGCCGCCGGAAGCAATGGGGGGGAGAATGCGGCACACCTGGGGGAGGAGGCGGGTCCAGGGATTTGGGGAAGGGATTGGGAAGGGGTGGAGTTGTGGCAGAGCTGGGGGGGACACGGAAAAAAAAGCAGGGGCGGCCAAGAAGTTTTTTGCTTGGGGCGGCAAAAATCCTAGAGCAGGCCCTGGCTCCAGCGGTAGGAATTATGATACCTACAGACAGATTTCACGACGCATGACAGAAAGGGGCCATCACCGGGACACATTGCAGTGCAGGGTCAAAGTGAAAGAGCAGCAGAATGCCTACCACAAAGCAAGGGAAGCAAACCGCCACTCCGGTGCTGCGCCCATGAGCTGCCGGTTCTACAAAGAACTGGACGTGGTACTTGGCGGCAACCTCACCTCCATTATGAAGGCCACTGTGGATACTTTGGTGGCTCATGTGCCAGATGGGAGTGGACCGAGCCAGGAGGAGGAAATCTTGGATGAGGAGGGGAGGGGACCCAGAGGCAGAGGACAATTCAGAGTCAGAGATAAAACATATGGCAACTTCATTCAACACCAGGATATAAACTAATACTGTACTGACATCTGAAGTTTTAGAAAGTGGTCTAATCTCCTCTGGAATCCCTAGTGTTTAACCTGTCAGTTACCACACACAGATTTTGTATTTCCTGCCAAGTATTAATTCTCTACTCTTTCAAGCATAAAAATCATCAGGATCGGACAATATAGTTGTAGAAATATACTTTTTATGAGCTCTTGTTTTCACAAAGAATTCCTGCCCTGTTTTATTCTATAAAGAAGCAGCCCAGCCCCACTGACTGAAACCTTACACATAGCATATTATCTGTCTGTCACAGAAAAAGTACCTTGGACAGGAAAAATATATCTGCTCTGGATTTAAACTCTATAGTTTGGGGCTGTTTGGATCCAAACTTCTCACAGAAGCAGAGTAAGTGCTACCGTTCAGAACCAGCTGAAAGTTGCTATAAATGGCAGAGCGCTACTGACAGAGTATTTTCTGTGAATGCATTTTAACTCTGAAACTTGCTCCCCACCAGAGCTTAGATTTCTTAGTCTCCCAGGCACACTGCCTGTCTCTTCAGGCCCTGGGGGACGGGAGTGGAATTTATATTTATCATTGGGAGCACTGGGGGAAAAGTTACTTGGTTGCCTTTGCTGGAATTAATACTCTTACTGTTCATTATGGTGGATAAGGTTCATTTAATTATTGCCAGGGAACTCAGAGAACACAGGATGGGCACCTGTTAATTGAAATGACATCTATCAATGTATGAGAGAGATAAGGTCCTACTTCATTCGCAATATTGTGGAAATTGCAGATTCCACAATAATAGGCTTCCACCGCAATTTTGATTTTAATTAGCTTATTTTGCACAGTCCACAATTTTGCATACATTTTGAGTATGCAATTAGAACTGCACTAACATTCAATAACTGTAAAATGTAAAAGGCTAAAGTGATTGGACTCGATTTGTACAGCAGTTGTGTAAAGACTTTTAGTCTTCTGAATTTTATATTGTACCAGTCCCCCCCCTTTTTTTTTTAAATGAATGTAATATAATTGCAACAAAATCTCTGGTAATTGAAATTAGCAGGCAATACTTGAGTGTTTATATCATTCCAGCAAATTTTCCTTAAACAAATAGGTCTGCTCTGTTTTTTCCAAATTACCGCTATTAATAAAGGTCCATTATTACTTTTCCACAATTTTCCATGTCTTGTGTGCAACTCAGGTGCAATTATTTGACAATCATGCCACGATTCAAGTAAGGCCTTATTGATAGAATAATGAAAACAGATACCTCCCTGTCACATTCTGGAGTGCAATCCAAATCAGTGAGGGGTTGTCTCACCTCTTGCCCTGTAACCCTGAGTGCCCCAAAGTAACCTCTGCTGCTTATGCTTATGCTCAGATAAATTGGTTAGTCTCTAAGGTGCCACAAATACTCCTTTTCTCTCTGCTGCTGTGGTTCTCTGTCTGGACACTTCCAGCCCACATACAAGCATGCAGTATCCTGAGTCTGTTCTATGCAACCTTGGTTCGCCACTCTGACCCCAGCATTCAGCCTACAACTTAACAGCCCTCTCCAGTCTATCATCCAGTTACCTTATGCAGGGGTGACCCTAACACACTCCCTGTCCCAAATTTTCCCAAAACAGTGTGCTCTGCAATGTCCAGCGCTCTCCTGGACCATTCAGAGAGATAGTAAGGTTCCTTTGTTTCTTTAAAGGAACAATACGCAGCAGCTTGTCATGTTAACCAGAATTAACATTCACTTTAAATAAACACAGCATTGTGTTGGCTTCAGGGCGCCAGGACTGAGCCCCAGCACCATTGGTCTTGCCACATCACTTATGAATGTAAAAAAATTACTTGAGCCCTGGCACCGAATTGCTTGAGCCCTGGCACCTCTTTCATTACAAATTAAGCACTGGCTGGTTAACATTAAAAGTAAAACAAATTTATTAACAAAAGGAGATAGGATTTTAAGTAAATTCAGGGATAAAGGAGTTAGAAATGGTTACAAGCAAACCATTCCTCTGGTCAGAGAACTTCCAGAGTGCTTGGTTCCTTTGTCTCCTTGGTGAAAGATAGCTTGGGATTCTTTCCCCTCTCCTTATAGTTCAGTAAACCTTCTAAATGGATTCTTCTGATGCTTGTCTCCCCAAAGTAAAGTTCATTCAAGCTGTGAGGAAGGCCACACGGAGCCTCCTGGTGAAGGAAGTTTCATTCTGTCTTCTTCCCCTGCTGGTGTTTGCTAAAATGCAAGTTGATCTGTTTCCTGCAATCGCCTCCTTCTGCTGTCTTCATGGTTTTGAGTACCTTCTATGTATTTGCACTCCAATTGTCTCTTAATCTACCTTGGAAATACCTTCCAGGTGGCCACATTCCTTTGTCTAGGGAGGCCTAACTTTAGCCCTGCCTGGCAGACACACTTTGATGATAATTTCCAACATGTTTGGAATTTTGAAATTTGCCCTCCATACATACACCACACAATCATATTAAGGCTCACTATGTTACTAGCTTTCTACTGATATTTTACTTAACACCACTAGGGTCAGGTTACGACATTAGTGAGTTTGGGGTACATTCAACTGGTTGGGCCAGCTGAAACTCACTACCAGATACCAATGAGCCCCTTGCCCTCTTGCACTGGGATACTGTTGGGTCCCACTACCTGCTTCACTTTCTGTTATAGAGCTATTAAATCGATTACATCCTCCAGGAGGGGTGGCACAGTAACACAGCTGCTCTGACAGTCATCAGTAAATAAGCTCCCACAAGCTCCAATTCCAACAAACAATAGTTATAGAGTGATCAGGATTTTATTTTTGCATCTTTGCCATGTGCAGGGATGTGCCAGAGGTAATCAGCAGGAGCCCCTTGGTAGGATCCTGTCCCCAAACTGAAAGCAGGATCAGGGAAGTCACACTGATTCTAGTGGGTTAAATCCCTCTCTGGTACTGCTGAAGCATCTCTGCCAGAGAGGATTTTTAATCCTAGCTCTTCAGCAGAGAAAAACCATTTGAAATCCATCAAGTGCCAGCTATTTTGAAGACATTTTTGCAGGGAAGGATCCTCCCAGAACCCCATTCTCTCATATTATAGGAAACAAATTATATACATCAATGAACTCAAAATAGATTTCAGAAACAAAAGCAGAAACACTGCCAGCAAAGTGCATTTAAATACACTTGTTTGCCAAGTGCTGTTGCCTCCCTCCTGATTATGAAAAAGCATCCTGTTTAAATGGGAAAACAAATGAATAGATTCTCCAGTTTCTCACTCCTCCTCTCTGCGGCACATGGGGTTTAAATCACAGGGCAAAGCAGAACACTTTTGTAGGAGCCCCTTGTTGAACTATTGGCAGTACATCACTGACCACCTGACGAAGTAGCTACAAAACTGGAATAATCCCCATTTCCATCCATATACATCTTACAGCGCAATTTCCTCAGGTGTTCCACGGGGTTGTCCACCATTTAGTTCTAATATAGTTGGTGGATTTATGCATATTTTAGTTTTTATAGCTTTATCTTTTATAGTCCATATAAACTTGTATGATTTCATCATACCTTTATGCCCCATGTTCTGAGAAACCCCAAATTTTTCTCCAGCTTCTATTTTCAGGGAAAGGGCAAGTGTCAAACTTGGATTCCTCCTTCATCTAAACAGATTTGTCCAGACCGTTTTTGACCCAACTGCTCTCAAGTGATGGTTGATTGCTAGGCCTACCAAGACATTAAGCCCAGCTACCAAATATTTTCTTCTGAATAAGAATGTCTTAGCAGTGTAGTCAATTCTTAAATTTAATAGACAATTATAATTATTATTGTCAGCGGTTGTGTAGTGCTCTTCATCAGTAGATCTCTTTTACAAAGATAGGATCATTAATCCCATTTTACAGACAGGGAAACTGAGGCACAGAGTGGTGACGTGATTTGTCCAAGGTCACCCGGCAGCCTAGCAGCAGAGCCACAAACAGAACCCAGATCTTCTGAGTCCCATCTAATACTCTATCCATTATACCACACTGCCTATAAGGCCAACTGACTATCATCTCTGGCAGAGTGTTCGTGTTAATCAAACCAAGGGTGATACATTTATAAAACAGTTCCGTTCCAGTAAGAAGAGAGCCTCAAAGCTAGGTGTTTGTTTAAGGGGCCTGTCTGATGGAAGGCCAAAATAAACTCCTTGACATGAAGGTCACACAATCATATACTTAACTCAGTACTTGGGGTTTAACTCACTACATGAAGGTTACTTGCTAAAGGAAACCATTGGATACGGCTTTGCACAATGTTACTAACACTGGAAGATTCATGTCATGTTGCACCAGTGAATGATTTTTATACTGTAGCTGAAATATTTAGAATGTTAGTATGGCAATAATTTAACTGTTCAGTGTTCATCCAATTATAAATAGCAATCTTGAACAGGACAGCTTGCTAACTGGGGGTTAGTACAGAACTTCAGTATCATGTCCAGACATCCCTTTTAGTATAACAATTGTCATGTACGAAGTGCTGTATTAATATGAAAAAGCACTAAACCTGCTGGGCAGTGGGTGTTGAGACTTAAAAACGAATGCAATTTAAATGAAGTATGATTGTAAAATAATTTCATTAGGGCTGCAATCCTTATTAAAGTTATGAGCATGGCAAAAGCTTTATTGAAATGGTGTAAAACAGGCTAATTTGAATGCGCTGCATTTTTCTAATCAAGTTAAAGAAAGAAAAAAGCTATTCTTTAACTCTGCTCTGAAAATATTCTAAGATTATCTGTACATACGTCTACTAGACTTGCACAAACTCAAATAAGTGTTGTATATAACCAGTGCATCTTAGTCTGGACTAACAAAGATAAATAACAATGCAGCATTTTAAAGCTGTCCCAGGAGTTGTTACAAAACTTCAAGGAGAAGTCAAGTAGCTAGTATTCCTTGAAGTGCACAATCTAGCTACAGCCTGACTGAGGACAGACACGTGCAGTGTTATTGTTATTGACAAAACTTCCACAACACAGACACAAACTAATAAACCAAACGAATCAATTATCTTTCTCTGTGGCATATTTTACCTTCCTTGTCCTCTGCTTCCCCAAGCACAGGCCCTTTAAGTAAGTTCTTCAGAGGAAGTGCCAGGCACTGACAGACCATCCACAGAAGGGAGAATTCCTGTGTAATCAGACTCCTGAAGTCTTCTAGAGCCCAAGACTGACTCAGTCTTACAGCCTTACCTTATGATCTGTACATAAAGTTTACAGCGATTTCTGAATTGGACCTATCTGTGTACCCAAGTTTCTGCTGTCAACCATTCTTCTGCTATAATGCCTCTAACTTGGATAGGGTGTGTTTATTGCTGCATTCTACACTGTCTGTGTGTAATAATGTCTTTATGGCTCCAGCAAGAAAGACTTTTACTTACTCCTTTTCTTCAAGTGGTAGGGCTTGTGCTTTGGGAATACAGGTCCTATGTTCAGTTGCAGACCAATACCATCGTGCCTGCATCCATATGCGGCTACAGTGCGTTATACCAAGTTACTGGAGCACCTTAAAAATCGAAGCACTGAGACAACAGCCGTAATATAGTTATGATATTCAGTTGTCATAGCTGCTCTGCATACATAGTCACACAGCAATGACCATGTTCCCAAACTCTTGTCCCAGCATGCACTGGCCTCAGTGTGAAGCCTCAGGTTTCCTGGGATATTCTCTTCAGTTATTCCAAAGTCCTGGTAAAATTCCAAGAGAGATCCTCAGAAAATGCCACTTACAAAGCTCATCCTATCCCATCTCTCCATATCAGCAAGTTTTATCTCAGTGCTGGGCCACAAGGTTCTTCTCACTATTTCTATCAATATGCTTGAACTATATAAATGAACTGCTTGTTCCAGTAAAATATGGAGATATTTCAGATCTCATTCCCATCTCTCAGAGAATAAAACAAACTAGGTAAACAAACAAACTCACCTTCTTCATTGGCAATTGATTGGACAAATTAATGTGAAACTGGACAATATAAAACAGAAAGCAAAGTCCCTCAGATGGACTTCAGATTTGATCACAACCATTCAGCCAGCCATATGTAGTAAAATAGTGGTTAACTAACATTTAAAGCGGAAATCAAGTTGAGCAAAACACACCATAATTTCTAGCATAGACAGGCCTGGGTGAGGTGCCGAATATGACAGTATGTCCATTTTTTTTTTGCTTAGACTCAGTAATGCTGGACAACCAAGCAGCAGTGTTTGATCTGAGCCTTTATGGTGCACTACCAGGTTTACTCTTACTGGAAAATTACCTTTTGGGAAAATTACAAAGTGAGCTTTACAGGAAAAACCTGAAAAGAAAGGATCAGTAAACAGAGGTCCCAAGTTCTTGAGTCACCTGGCTAATGTAATGATTAAGAGGTAGGTTAGTGATGTAAGCACCCGGTTTGAAATACCTAGACTTCCTGGAATCTTGGGTTCAAATCTCATTAGGATTGGTTTCCTAGGTACATAAATTGAACTTCATGCAATTTACTAATAAGAACCTTAAAACCAAATGAAAGAAACCTTTAAAAAAATACAAAAATAAATAAAAACACAAACAAAAATAAAGGTGCCAAACCATAACTGCCAAGTTTCACACAGCTCTATGCCAGTCCTATTCAAAGGATTAACTGAACAATTGATCATCTGCCTGACGATAGCTAAGTATTGTTATTGTGCTTTTTAAAGAACAAGAGCAAAAAAGTCAGTGTTAGCTTTATTCCAAAGCCATATAGTGGAATACAGAGAGAACAATTACAGAACTACTGGACGGAAGGCAATCATGGTGCTTTAGTTAAAGAAGCTGACATGAAGTAGTATAAAGTACTAAACTGTTGTCAGTCATAATGAAGGTAGTAATTTGTTCCAATACCATTTAAATAACTCAAATCATTTAGCGTGCACAGTAAACTTCACAAGGACACACAAAACATTTAAAAAGCTATAATTTGTTAGAAATCAGAGGACAGGGATAAAATGGCAATAATAGGGTAAGGTTAAAGCGATACAATTTTACTTTTAGGATTTCTATGAGCAGTTTACGGGGGTAAGGAGAGAATGCCACTCTCTTGGAAATGAGTCTACTTGGATTACTGCAAAATGTAATAAGCATTAAGAATTATTCTAGATATGGAGCAAATACAGTTTTTCTATTTGAAAGTGGAGGAAGGTTATTTAGAACCTAAAAGCCAGTGATCTCTAGAAAATTCTTTTGAGAATGGTAAAGGCTGCTCTAGAGTGGAGATGGAGGCTGAGAGCCCATTAAAGCAGACTGAGCACCAAAGAGGTGTCATTATGGGATTACATGAGCTAAGGTTACAATAATAATGAGCTATGTACGCTATTTCTTCTGACAAACGCGAGTCAAGCACAGATCAACCTTTGGCAGGGTTTGGTTCTCCATATGGTCTTTATCATGAGAACAAGTTTCACTTACCACGTGTTCTGAAAGTAGGCCACATTTTCTTCAGCTTTCAAATATTTTATGCCTTTTTGGTACTGTAAAACACATTTAAATGAATTCCCCTTTAACAAATATTCCTTTCATAAAGAACATATGGTGCATTCACGAGAGGGAGAGGGAGAGATTCCCGTTTAATGAGAGACTTGGATTCTGAAGCAAATTTAGGGGCAGCACTTCCTGAGCCACTGCAGATCCAATGGACCAAAACCCTTGCAAAGGGGATGCAGGAGGGCAGCTGCTGATTTTCTGCCTGGAAGTTAGACTAAGTGGTTGGGATGGGCTGTATCATCGCTCCACAGCCATCACCAGACTAGGGTCCTGATACTACAAACACTTATGTACATGCTTAACTTTACGACTGTGAGGAGTCTAATTGAATTCAATGGGACTACCTGTGGTAGTAAAGTTTCCATCTTCTCAAACGCTGCAGGGTTCCCCACACATGACCCAAATGGAGATCAGTCTAATCTGTGACATAAAGACCCGTCCTGCTTTCACTGGAGTCAACGGTAAGATTCCCATATGATTTTCAGGATTATATTCCAATGCAGAATTGCATGATCCAACAGGAAGGGAAGATGAGATAAGGAGCAAGACATTATTTAAAACAGTAAATATTTTAATGTATATATTATATGCAGCTAAATTTTATATTACATGAAAAAACAAAGAGAAAGGTAAACCTTTTTTGGGTTTTAAGTCACAGATGTTTGAAAGTTTCCCAGTATGAAAAGTCCCTCTTTAAATCAACCCTAATAAAGAAACATATTTCCAGATACAATAGATACAAATCCAATAGAAAACTGATCTACCAAAATGGATCTGTTAAATAAATATCTTTTCTATTTAGTAAACACCTAAATCTCTCACAATGCTTCTAAACAAATATATATGTTCAAGGTGTACAACTTATTCGGAAAATGAAACACTGGTGACAAGTTTACCCATTTCATAAGTTACTGAGCGACCTACCATTCCACTGACTTTTCTTATGACACTCTCTTACTCAATAAAATGAGTAGAGTGGAGTAAATATTGCAAAAAAAATTGCTAGTGAATAATTATGCACATTCAAAAGTGAATTTCCATTTCACTGTATTCACAACCCTTTTGGTGTTTGCCTTCCATGAACATTAGCAAGCTAGAGCCATAGTAATGCTAGTAGCAGCAAAAAACTGAATTGTGTATTAAACTGCAAAATACACAACTCATAGTATTGTTATGTAAGTCTTCCAATCTGGGGAAAGAAATAATACCACATCACTTGAGAATATTCATAATGGTCAGTTAATGAACAAACTACAATGTTTTTTTACTGGAGAAATTTGTAAAATTTCAAATCAAATACATTTATGAATTTTGCAATCTGTTTGCAATACAAAACAGGTGAAGTTAGTCAAATAAAACGATTTGCTTCCAAATTATCTTGTCATCGCTAATAGTAAGATACTTCACTTAAAATTCATAATTTTAAATATTGCTAGAGTTCAAACGAATTAAAAACTAATAAAAGCTAGATGTGACCAATACCAATGAATCCCACAAAAGAAATTGCAAACTTAACTCATTCTTACGAAAATCTTTGTTATCACATACAATAGTTCTCTTCAAATACCAACAAATGGAGTATGGTAAATCAGTACAAGAGCTATATTTTATCAAAATGTGTTAAGGAGAACATGAGTCAATGTCTAGCTTATTTATTGTGTGAGATATATGGTGACCCAGCAATCACCTTAAGCCAGCGGTTCCCAAACTTGTTCTACCGCTTGTCCAGGGAAAGCCCCGGCGGGCCAAGCCGGTTTGTTTACCTGCCGCGTCCACATGTTCAGCCGATCGCAGCTCCCAGTGGCCACGGTTTGCTGCTCTAGGCCAATGGGAGCTGCTGGAGGCAGTGGCCAGTACATCCGTCGGCCCGCACCACTTCCCGCAGCCCCCATTGGCCTGGAGCAGCGAACTGCGGCCACTGGGAGCTGCGATCGGCTGAACCTGCGAACGTGGCAGGTAAACAAAGCGGCCCAGCCCACCAGGGGCTTTCCCTACACAAGCGGCGGAACAAGTTTGGGAACCACTGCCTTAAGCATACTGGAGTTGCATCACCACCATAGTAAGAGACTGCAATTTACAGCACCACATATTTCTCCTTGTTAAGAATGTTCTGGGACACGGTATCTAGCAGAATAAAATCCTTAAAACGTACAGTATTGTAGATTTTTTAAATGTCCAATATAAAGTCCTTAATAGACAGAGGTGAGTAAAGAGAATCCTAAAAATCAGTGGAACACTCAGATTGTCTATCCATTTCTGTGTCAAGATTTACCATCATCATATGGCATTTTTTTAAAATCAAATAGCCTAACTCTAATGTTCATGCTATGAAGATACCACTGAGTTGTAGAGGTCATGAACTAATCCAAAGTATCTTCCTATTTGTTGCCATTTAAGTGTTTTCCCTCCTCCATTTATGCTAATCCTCCCCATGCAGAGTCACAACTTCTAACACCTCCCGAGACTGGATAGGGTGGAGCAAAGCTTTTAAATGATGATGCACCTCTAAAAATCCTACTCGTTGCTATGTCAGTAACCAAGAGTGATTAAATTCCACCTCCAGTGTAACAATGACTTGCATTTGAACTGTGATAATAGCACTTACGTGGCAGTTTAGATGTTCAAAGTGCTGTATGAAATTCAATTAATCCTCAACTGCAACGTGAAATATATTACGCATTTTTAAATACACACACACAGAAATTAAGGATAAAGAAGTGACTTGCACAAGTCTATGCGGTAAATTAGTGCTGAGTCAGTATTGCTGTTCAGTAACCAGGATGATTTCTTTAAAGTGCTTTATAGTTTAACATGGTGACTGTAGCCTTATATCTGTCCCCACCCCTTCTAAAACATTTGCATTTTATGCAAAGTAAGCAGGAAGGGGGAACAGAAGTTATCTAGGAACCAAAACTTGTATACAAAGACTCCTACATGCTATTACAAACAGAAGTGCATTATCTTAGGAACTTAAGATAGCTAGCTGTAACTAGGGCATTTTAGCACCTGGGGCGAACAACCATATTTGTGCCATCTGCTGTTTTTTCCCCTTCATTTTTCCACACCATTTTTCCACCCCTGCGGTTTTGCACCATGGGCAGTGGCCCCACTTGCCCTGCCCTGGTTGCAGCCTGCTTATATGGCCCCCATCAGTGTAATATCAGTATTTATCCTCTACACTCTGGTGAGGTAGGGCTGTGCTATTGCCCCAATTTTACAGATGGGAAACCGAGGCAAGGAGAGGCTAAATGACACTGGGAGTCTGTGGCAGAGCAGGCAATTAAATCTGGGTCTCCTAAGTTCCAAGCTAATGTCACAAACACTAGGCCATCCTTCCTCTCTAGATATTCATCATATCTAAATTTCTAACATTCATAATAATTATATAGGTCTGAAAACAAAAAGTAAATCCTATCAAAAATCTTGTGTCTTCTCTTTCAAAACTTCATTACATACCATTCTGCTGTATTCAGTCCTTTTGCAAATTTCTAGTCATATTTGTAGTCCAACACAATTGCTACTTCTACACCCTTTATTAAGTTAAAATATTTTTTTCCAATAAAGCTCACAAAGCCAGTATTTGTAAGAGTCTATTGAATACAAAGTAATTTTTAATATCGGTAAAGAGAAATCAACTAAAAGCCAATAGTCATCAGTTTGCCCTGTGAACTTTGCTTTTGGTACTCCCAGAAGTGCTTATGAGTTCATGAAACCAAACCAAAACACCGACTTATACAACCCATACCTCAAAATAAAATCAAATACTGACCAGGAACTCTTCACCGTCAGAGTTCACAACACACTAATAATTAGTGAATTTGAGAAAATCATAAGCTGCTATGGTTATTCCATTAACAGGAGAGGAAAAAGGCTAAAATTCATCCAGTAAAGATATTTTCTTACAAAATTTTTTGCTCAGCTCCAGTCAAAAACTTCTCACTGGGAGTAAGGGGAGCAGGGTGTCTGTGACAGAACGGATCTTAAGGGAGCCGCAACAGCATGGGTTTGAGAGAGGGCAGACTAGAGTGTCCCCAACTCTCTTTCCATCCTCCCCCCACAGTCTCCACAAGTTTGCTTATGGTTCCAGGGCACACAAAAAGTCCCCCTATGATTCCTGAAATAGTTTTCTGAGGCTGTGCCTCTGTCCTTGTTCCCCACTGTTCTTCCGCCAGCAGACCTCCCATTGGAGTCAACTAGAATTTTGCATGAGTGAGCGCTGCAGGGTCTGGCCTATTGGCATTAAACAACTCATCATTTTTAATTGGCACTTTAAGTTCCATCAGACTACAGAACACATCTCACGCTGCCTTAGTAAATGTTTGCACAGGGTAACAATTTGGTTTATTCATGTTAATAGTCAGAAGTGATCCAAATATATACTGGTTAAATACAAGGGCTGGGCGAACTGTCTGAGGACAAAGACATCTAGATTTTTTTAAATCAGTACCTATTTTTAAAGTTAACCTTGTTGTTGTGATCCCATCCAGACCACTATATCTAATTATTCTGGCCCAGACTCACTTTCTCTAGATGGTTTGGTCCATCCCAGGTAAATACAGTGTGTTCTGGGAAGTTTATAAAACCATTTTCCATCACCAAATTCATCTTTAAGGAACCGTTTCTAATGTCATTATTTATCTCTTAAAGACTGTAATAGCAGGCTAATTTGTCAATACTCTATTCTAAATAGCCTATGCATGGCTATACTTATGCGTTATCTGAAAAAGGAAATCTGCTATTAGGATTAGGTTTTTTTTGTTTGTTTTTCGTAATACCCCGGCACCTAGCACATCTCCCCCAGAAAAGGAACATGAAGAACAAGCATTTGATTTCATGTTTCAGAGATTTCATGCACTCAGGAAGTTTATTCTTTGGACTCAGATATGCTGAAATATCAGAATTTACATAGACGTCAACGGACGGTGAGCTATGTAGGGTCAGATTTTCCTAAGACTCTAAACCAGTTAACACAAAAGACTTTGCTTTGTTGGCTTACCCCTGGGGTGGGGAATATGTTATTTTTATAAAAGTCATATGCACCTGATATTATCTGTTTGATATTAACTCAGCTGAATGCCGGGAGTTAACTCAAAGGAGGCTTTAAAAGGGGAAGCCACAGGAAACAAAGACAATGGCAAAGATAAGGCTCCTTGAGGAAACAATGGCTCGACCAACAATGGTAAAGAAACTACCTGTTTGTCTCCATCCAGGCTAGAATGGTTTACTCTTCCTAAGGCCTTGGCTACACTTGCACGTTATAGCACAATAAAGCCGCCAAGAGTGCTCTACCTTACTACCAGTCTACACTGGCAAGGCATGTAGAGCGCTCTGACTCCGTGGCTGGAGCGCTTCTGGTACTCCACCTCCCCGAGAGGAATAACGTTTGTTGCGCTCTCTCTGGAGCGCAACGGCACCAGTGTGGACACCTAATGCGCTCTGATTGGCCTCTGGAAGTGTCCCACAATGCCTGTTCTAGCCACTCTGGTCATCACTTTTGAACTCTGCTGCCCTGTCCTCAGGTGACCAACTGTCAGACTCAGCCTTTAAATTCCCTGGGAATTTTGAAAATCCCCCTCCTATTTGCTCAGTCAGACATGGAGTGCTCTCAGTGCATCTTTCCATGTGACCGTGCCTCCACGCGCCCGGCAATCCCCAGCACGGAGCAATGGTGAGGTGCTGGACCTCATCAGCATTTGGGGGGTGGAAGCTGTGCAGTCCCAGCTGCGCTCCAGCTGTAGGAATTATGATACCTTCAGGCACATATCAAGGGCCATGATGGAAAGGTGAACTGTCAAGTTGGAGGGAGGTTACCAGTGGAGTTCCTCAGGGATCGGTTTTGGGACCAATCTTATTTAATCTTTTTATTACTGACCTGGGCACAAAAAGTGGGAGTGTGCTAATAAAGTTTGCAGATGATACAAAGCTGGGAGGTATTGCTAATTTAGAGAAGGACAGGGATACCCTACAGGAGGATCTGGATGACCTTGTAAACTGGAGTAATAGGAATAGGATGAAATTTAATAGTGAGAAGTGTAAGGTCATGCATTTAGGGATTAATAACAAGAATTTTAGTTATAAGCTAGGGACGCATCAACTAGAAGTAACGGAGGAGGAAAAGGACCTTGGAGTATTGGTTGATCATAGGATGACTATGAGCTGCCAATGTGATATGGCTGTGAAAAAAGCTAATGTCATCTTGGGATGCATCAGGAGAGGTATTTCCAGTAGGGATAAGGAGGTTTTAGTACCGTTATATAAGGCACTGGTGAGACCTCACCTGGAGTACTGTGTGCAGTTCTGGTCTCCCATGTTTAAGAAGGATGAATTCAAACTGGAACAGGTACAGAGAAGGGCTACTAGGATGATCCGAGGAATGGAAAACTTGTCTTATGAAAGGAGACTCAGGGAGCTTGGCTTGTTTAGCCTAACTAAAAGAAGGCTGAGGGGAGATATGATTGCTCTCTATAAATATATCAGAGGGATAAATACCAGAGAGGGAGAGGAATTATTTAAACTCAGTACCAATGTGGACACAAGAACAAATGGATATAAACTGGCCACTAGGAAATTTAGATTAGAAATTAGACGAAGGTTTCTAACCATCAGAGGAGTGAAGTTTTGGAATAGCCTTCCGAGGGAAGTAGTGGGGGCAAAAGATCTATCTTGCTTTAAGATTAAACTCGATAAGTTTATGGAGGAGATGGTATGATGGGATAACATGGTTTTGGTAATTAAATATTCATGGTAAATAGGCCCAATGGCCTGTGATGGGTTTTAGATGGGGTAAGATCCAAGTTACCTGGGAAAGAATTTTCTGTAGTATCTGGCTGATGAATCTTGCCCATATGCTCAGGGTTTAGCTGATCGCCATATTTGGGGTCGGGAAGGAATTTTCCTCCAGGGCAGATTGGAAGAGGCCCTGGAGGTTTTTCGCCTTCCTCTGTAGCATGGGGCACGGGTCACTTGCTGGAGGATTCTCTGCTCCTTGAGGTCTTTAAACTACAATTTGAGGACTTCAATAGCACAGATATAGGTGTGAGGTTTTTTTGTAGGAGTGGTGGGTGAAATTCTGTGGCCTGCGTTGTGCAGGAGGTCAGACTAGATGATCATAATGGTCCCTTCTGACCTAAATATCTATGAATCTATGAATCTATGAAAGGGGCCATGACTGGGACACCGTGAGGTGCAGGATTAAAGTGAACAAGCTGCGGAATGCCTACCGCAAAGCCCGTGAGGCAAACGTCCGCTCCGGTGCTGCCCCCGCGACCTGCCGTTTCTACAAAGAGCTGGATGCGATACTTGGGGGCGACCCCACCTCCACTCCAATGATCACCATGGACACTTCCGAGCCCAGCAGAACAAGAGGGGAGGAGGAGGAAGAAAACACGAGCCAGGGTGCTGAGTCGGGGGGGAGACACCCCGGAATCCGTAGATGCATGCAGCCAGGAGGAAGGCAGCCAGTCATGGCGTCCAGTGCTTGGGGAAGGACAAACACCAGAGGAGGTTCCCGGTAAGCGGCTTTTTTTTTTTCGGGAAGGAAGTTCTTTGGTGTGGGTTCTTTGGGCAAGGAGGGTAATCGGCATCGAAGACTCAGACAGAACGTGGGCAATGCGCCTGCACAGGTTTATTGGGAGAGCCAGCGTGGTTCTTGTCCCAGTCAGGCTAACGTGTCCACGCCACTGTGCCGCAAGGGGCGGGGGGGGACCATTGCTGCACACAGGCAAGCTGCGTATGGGCCAGGGCGGAAGCCGCATTGTAGTAGAAGACCCTCCCTTGCTTCCCTGGTCACCCTCAGCAGCAAGATATCTTCCAGGATGATCTCCTGTGGAAAATGTTTTGACAGTGTTCAGTGTAGCTTTCCCCTACAGCTGTTGGCTCTCCCCAAGGCACAGAAACCCAGAGGACAGTACATCCATGAAACAATCAGTCCCCCTGGACCCTGTGCTTACTCACCATTTCTGGGGCTCCCCTGGGTTATGTGCGCTCGCTTTGAGACAGGCAAAGTATGGTTTTGGATGGACTGTGATTGCCCTCCTTAAGTGCGGGGGAATCATTGCTCTGTCTGGTGTGTACAATGCTTCCTCTGTTAAGTGTTGCATTTTGCCTGTATAGGTGCAGCCTTGAGATCTCAGCCACCGGTGTTATCACCGGCCGACAGACTGAGAGCACTCAGGAAGAGGCCCCATAAAAGCAAAGACGACATGCTGCAGGAAGCGATGCGGCAGTCTGTGGAAGAGAATCGAAAGGCACAGAAGTGGAGGGAGAGTGAAAGGAGGATCCGCCAGAAGAATGAGGATCGCCAGCAGCAAAATATGGTTCTCCGGCAGCAAAGCACGGATCGGCTGATCAGCATAATGGAGCGCCAAGTGGACTCTATCCAGGCACTCGTCGCCATGCACGCAGAGCGCTACCGTGCTCGCCCCCCCCCCCCGCCCCCGCAGCCCTTGTCCCAAAACTCTTTCCCTTGTGCCCCCATGTCCCTTCCAACCCACTTTCCCCAACATCCGGGTTCTTACCACCCCCAGCTGCCTCCTACACCATTAGCTTCACCATCCACCCACGAAAACTACAACCCTTACCCACTGCACTCAACCCCCATGGCCCTGCAGTGTGGCCATCCTGAAGTGCAGCACTCAGTGCACGGCACTCCAGACGGGATTCCAGAGTACGAAATCAGGACATACTCAAGTCTGAGTCAACCAGTCCCCTCCCCACCCCCTTGCCATTGTGGTATTGCTGTGTTACTTCGTTTTTATTTCAATAAATGAATTTTCTTTTCAATAAATGGAGTTTTTCACTTTGAAAACATACTTTATTAGTGCACAAAGCAAAATATACCTTAGCCCAGGAAAGCAACAAGCTCTACAATTCAGTGTACCAAACACAGCCACTGAATTTAACTCCCGTGCAGAGCAACAGACATTCCTGGTGGCTTTCAGCCTCACATTGCTCCCTCAAGGCATCCCTAATCCTTGCAGCCCCACGCTGGGCCCCGCTAATAGCCCTGCTCTCTGGCTATGTAAATTCAGCCTCCAGGCGTTGAACCTCTGAGGCCCATGCCTAAGTGAAGCTTTCACCCTTCCCTTCACAAATATTATGGAGGGTACAGCACGGGGATATAACCGCAGGGATGCTGGCTTCAGCCAAGTCCATCTTCCCACAAAGAGAGTGCCAACAGCCCTTCAAATGGCCAAAAGCACACTCCACAGTCATTCGGCACCGGCTCAGCCTGTAGTTGAACCAGACTTGCAGAACAATGTGATCCCACCACTCAGTGCTCGTTTCCCGAGCCCAAAAGTGGTGTTCCACGGTGAAGAGCATGTCCGTGAATGAGACATGCATTTTCGTGTCATATGCATTACGCGACTCAAAATCCTCATCAGACTCCTCACTGTCACTTTGGATCTTAAGGAGTAGCTCGAATGCTAAACGTGACGTGCTGGCGAGACTCATCAGCATCCTCCTCAGCAGTTCGGGCTCCATTCCCGCAGACCGAAAGGGAAGACAGTGTGCGCCGCACAGAAACCGTTGAAAGATGGCACCAAATGCGGACGGAAGCACAGGGATTGCTGGGATGCGAAGCGATGCATCATGGGGCGTTGGGACAGGATCCAGAATGCCCCACACCCCCGCCCCCTTCCCACAAGCCACAGCGCCAGAATGGGAGGAGGTGCTCTGTGGGATAGCTGTCCATAATGCACCGCTCCCAATGCTGCTGCAAGTGCTGCGAATGTGGCCACACCAGTGCGCTTGCAGCTGTCAGTGTGGACAGACTGCAGCGCTTTCCCTGGTGTGCTCTCCAAAGGCTGATTTAACCCAAAGTGCTTTTCAGCTGCAAGTGTAGCCAAGCCCTAAGACTAAAACCTGGGGTCAAAAGGGTTCTAAAATCCTCAAAGACCCTAGAAAATGCAGGGCCTTGGGGAGCTAGGAGAGGTCACCTAGGGTATGTCATGTGAGTTAGCCCATTAAGTCCCTTGAATTGCAAAGTCCTTGAGACAGGGACTAAGTCTCATTTTTATGTATTATTATTATTATTTGTGGTGCCTAATGTAACAGGCCTCTGGGCACTACCACAATACAAGTAATAAAACAAATTTATTGTACTAAAATTAAATCATGCTTAGAGTCAGGATGGGCAGTGACCCAAAGGAGTACAAAAGAACATGCAGCATTATACTAAATGTATTTGTGTAAAGACAGAACAACAAGTGAAAATGCTTCAGTAGCAAGTCAGATGAATATTTTCTTTGGTGTCCTAGAGTTAAAAGGAAAATTACAATCAGTCCCTCAGTAAAATTGAATTTGACACCTCTTTTCTATTGAGATTAGGAATTATCTTGCAAACCTGCACTTTGGAGCATCAGTGTCAACCTGTCTGGAATATAATTTAGATTTTTCAGCAATACACGATGCCTTCTCTTCTGTAGTCATTAGTGGCTGGCATAGATACACTGACAGAATTATAAATGAAGGCCCAGACAGTTTGCACCACTCATCCAATGTTTTGCCAGTCGCTCTAAACCTCTCTGTGAAAGGGAAAAATGCACCTCTCTAACCTGGGTCTATACATTTTGGAGGGTTCTTGAAATCAATGTCTACATTTCTTTTCACAGAACCAAATTATTTCAATGGAATGGCTGGAAAAGACATAGTATAGTTATAAAATTAGGAGCACTCCTACACACATTTAATTCTCTCATCATATAAAAGATGAGCTAATATATATTAGCAGGTATTTCTTGGAGAGGAATCTGAAACCAATGAGGAAAAAACGTTTCTTTTGAAATGGAAACAGACTGGGAACTCTCATTCCTTCTAGAACCACTGGAGCTTAGACAACAGACTCAAGTGTGCGAACTGCATCCTTTTGCTTGATTTATGGAACAACACTGGGTCATGCTGTGCTGTCACATTTTAAGCAGACCTTCTGTAAATGAATAAATGGGGAGTTCCGCTTCAAACTGGTGGCACAGTAAGGCCCATAGTTATCTAGGGAAGTTTCCTCCCAAGTGAGGACAGAAATGAAGGTCATCCTCTAGGAAGAGGGAGCATGGGGGTAGGACTAACTTTAACGTGACATAACATTTTGATTGTTTCTCATGTATTGTGCCAGTCAGGGCCACAGATCAGAAAATATAAAAGGGGCTTAGTCTGCAGAAACCTCAGGAATTGGAGCCATTGATGGTGAAAACTGGTCCAACATAGGGCATGGATGAAAAAGGCAAAATACTTTTAAAATAAGATCACATCGGAAGCAGCAGGTATTCAAGAAAGATGGGATATTCTATATGAGCTTCAAGAAAGGGATTCACTGCACTGGGTTAATTACAATTTTTGCTGAGGAACACATGTTTAACCAGTAATGAGGGAAGAAGGAACATCTGGGGACAACACAAAATTATTTAGGAGTACTTGTGGCACCTTAGAGACTAACAAATTTATGTGAGCATAAGCTTTCGTGAGCTACAGCTCACTTCATTGGATGCATTCAGTGGAAAATACAGTGGGGAGATTTATATACATAGAGAACATGAAACAATGGGTGTTACCATACACACTGTAATGAGAGTGATCACTTAAGGTGAGCTATTACCAGCAGGAGAGCGGGGCGGGGGGGGAGAGGGGAAGGAAAACTTTTGTAGTGATAATCAAGGTAGGCCATTTCCAGCAGTTGACAAGAACGTCTGAGGAACAGTGGGGAGTGTGCGGGGGGGGGGGGGGGGATAAACATGGGGAAATAGTTTTACTTTGTGTAATGACCCATCCACTCCCAGTCTCTATTCAAGCCTAAGTTAATTGTATCCAGTTTGCAAATTAATTCCAATTCAGCAGTCTCTGGTTGGAGTCTGTTTCTGAAGTTTTTTTGTTGAAGAATTGCAACTTTTAGGTCTGTAATCGAGTGACCAGAGAGATTGAAGTGTTCTCCAACTGCCCTTTTTTACTTCAATCCTGAGGGTGCTCAGATCCTGGGAGACAGGCCAGTCCTTGCTTACAGACAGCCCCCCAACCTGAAGCAAATACTCACCAGCAACCACACACCACACAACAGAACCACTAACTCCGGAACCTATCCTTGCAACAAAGCCCGTTGCCAACTGTGTCCACTTATCTATTTAGGGGACACCATCATAGGGCCTAATCACATCGGCCACACTATCAGAGGCTCGTTCACCTGCACATCTACCAATGTGATATATGCCATCATGTGCCAGCAATGCCCCTCTGCCATGTACATTGGTCAAACTGGACAGACTCTACGTAAAAGAATAAATGGACACAAATCAGATGTCAAGAATTATAACATTCAAAAACCAGTTGGAGAACACTTCAATCTCTCTGGTCACTCGATTACAGACCTAAAAGTTGCAATTCTTCAACAAAAAAACTTCAGAAACAGACTCCAACCAGAGACTGCTGAATTGGAATTAATTTGCAAACTGGATACAATTAACTTAGGCTTGAATAGAGACTGGGAGTGGATGGGTCATTACACAAAGTAAAACTATTTCCCCATGTTTATTCCCCTCCCCCCCGACACTCCCCACTGTTCCTCAGACGTTCTTGTCAACTGCTGGAAATGGCCCACCTTGATTATCACTACAAAAGGTTCCCTCTCCCTTCCCCCCCCCGCTCTCCTGCTAGTAATAGCTCACCTTAAGTGATCACTCTCATTACAGTGTGTATGGCAACACCCATTGTTTCATGTTCTCTGTGTATATAAATCTCCCCACTGTATTTTCCACTGAATGCATCCGATGAAGTGAGCTGTAGCTCACGAAAGCTTATGCTCAAATAAATTTGTTAGTCGCTAAGGTGCCACAAGTACTCCTTTTTTTTTTGAGAATACAGACTAACACGGCTGCTACTCTGAAACCTAAAATTATTTAGGTGAGTCAAGACCAGAGAAGATGGTGAGAAATTTCAAAGATACCTATCCAAACTAAGTGAATGCACGACATGATGGCAGAGGAAGCTGAGAGTATGTCTACATTTTGTAGCTGAGGGTGCAAGCTGTGCTGAGTATGTACCCATCCAAGATACTATGTATGTAGTCAGGGTGGCTAGCCCTTCTCACCACAACAACTACACCCTATTTTAGCACACTAGCTGGATCAGACCTAGCATGAACATGTCTCCTTGAGCTGGGAATTACATTCCCAACTCAAAGTGTTGACATACCCTGAATGTTGAGGTGTGGAAGGTGTCTAAGGAAGGAATAATTTGCACCCTCAGACACATTGCTGGGCTCCAAATTAACTGTTAACTAGCCAAAAGAACTGAGTATCAGAGTGGCCAGCTCAAAATGGAGCAGTGATTAAAACAAACAAACAAAATGTTAGGGAGTATAAAGAATGGGCTGAGAGAAATAATACTGAGAGTATTGTACAGCCATTATAGATATCAATGGCACACTCTTACTTTGAATATTGCATTCGGTTCTGGTCAGCCCCTTTCAAAATAGCTAGAGAAGTAATAGAAGGGGTCCAGAGATGGGTAACAAAAGTGACTGGAGTCATGAAAAGACTTCCATGTGAAGAGAGATTGAAAAGGTTAGACAAGTTGGTTTATAGAGGAGACACAAGAGGAGTCACAATAGAGGTATACAACACAATGAATGGTATCAAGAAGCTAAACTGGACACTTCTACTTACCTTCTCATTTTCTAAAGCAAGGGTAATTAAAAAAGAATAGAATTGAAAGGCAAGAAATTTAAAACTAATAAGCAAACACCCTTTTACACAGCACAGTCAGCCAGTGGAACTCATTGCCACAGGATATCAGAGACCAGAAGCTAAATTTAAAAAATTGATTATTCAGTTATATTAATACTGAAAACGTCCTATATTTTATGTGTTGCCAGATCTTGCAAATTATCACAAGTAAGGCAATTTTGGCCCCTGCTGCAGGCAGTTTCACAAAATGAAAAGCCCAGGCAGAGACAGGGTGGGGTGAAATGGGGGGAGGAGGTAGAGACAGAAAGATCAACAGGGATTCCCTCCACCATATTCTGTAGCCTAGGGAAAGGGGCAGTAAACTACACACCCACAGACTATGAGTTCTAGTCCTAGCTCTTCTTTAATACAAAGCCCACCCCCGAAGTGATTGTTAGATACTATATTGCAAAACATTGTCTTTAGAAATGACTTTGGATATTGTATTAATATTTGTTTTACTGTTGCATTTTTAGGGTTTGTATTTTGGCTAATAGGAGCTGTCCCTTTAAGCACAGAATATGGCAGACTAAGCACATTTGAGACGGATAGCAACCTGTGGGAGATTTTGCCTGTTTCCAGGGAGTAGAAGAAACTGCTTGTTTGAGCTCCAAAAGGTCAGAACTTGATTTAATAAGTGCACCTTTCCAGAAAGCAAGCTTCATTCTCAAAAGGGTACCATTAGCACTTATGGGGGACTAGATACCTCAGGGTGACATTAATGAGCTGTAGAGCCTATCCCCTGTAGGTTATCAATTTGAATCCCACCCAGATCAGCACAGATTAAAATCTGATCTAATGGAAATTTGGTAGCCTCTACAGGAGATGGGTTTGGAGAGTCCTAGTTCCACCGTGTCACAAACTCACCACTATGCAGACTAAGCTATTCAGGGCCCGGACTGTCTCTTACTTTGTGTTTGTACGGAGAGAACTCTACAGTGAAGCCAAAATGGCCTTGATATAAAATTTGAGAGCGTTAGCAACACTAAGTCACACACAGATCAGGGATTGGGCAGGGGAGGGTCTCAAAAAAAAAAATCACAACAGACCAAAGAACAGGAAATATTCTTACAATCTTATTATCTTTGAGGTCTGATTTAAGAATTTGAACTCTGGGCTTGTCAACGCTATACGTGACATGATTCTAAGGACATCAGGAACCACTAACTGACAGGGCTAGAAAGACATTTCCCTTATGGTGGGCAAGTTATTCCATTATTTATAAAAGAGATTCTTTGTTATACTCTCCTCCTAAGTATTTGGTACTGGCCACTATTTCAGACAAGATGTTGGCTGGACTAGATGTCCCACTTGTCAAATCCTACTATGTGTTTCTATTTACATCCTATAAAGATCAGGCTTCATATATGATGGAATTAAAAGAGAACACGTCTAAACAGTGTAGTTTGGGTAGCTCAGCCATATTCCACTAACATAAAATTAGGCCATACTTATGATCAATATTCAAAATTTACACTTGTATATGCAGATGATTAGTCATTTACACAGTTCTTATCCAAGTATGTTCAGCCTTCTAGATCAAAACTGTTGGCAATCAACCATTCTTATTAAAAAGGTAGAGTGGTTAAAAGTTGCAATTTTAAAATGTACTCATATTACACAATCTGAAACAAATACAGTATGAATGGAAGCACTAGATTCTCCATCACAGCTTTGAAGATGTGCTAGAGACTCTGCACACTTATTTTATTAAATAAAAAAGAGGCCCAGCTAATTTCTTCTTAATATTTCTTTTAAAATTCCAAGAGCGCCCTCTTGTGTGAAAAAACGCTCCATAGAATATTGTATGCAATAATGAAGCATGCAGAGGTGCTGTGTGTCAGTGTATAAAGTTTATAACAACATAGCTGCATTCTTCCATATGACTTCTGATGCCACAATTTTGTCTGCTTCTGACATTTTATTCTTTCCCTCCTGTTTCATTTCACTGGATTTTTATCAGGACAGAGATGTGTGAATGAACACTGGGAAAGTCCTACTTAAGTTAACATAGAGAATCTACTCTGGTGAAGAATTGTATTGTCATAAGAAAAATAAGAAACAATGTTCCCTATCCCTGTAGAGCTCTGTGGGTATCATCCTCCTTGCAGGCTGAAGTACTGACATATACCCAACTCTAATAAAAAAACCAACCAACACTTTTAAGCTACTAGAAAATATTCTGAAGTCCAGAACTAAACTGAAAAGTGTCCTGACTCTTTGCTGTCCACCTTCAAATCAGTTTGTAGTGGGAAATTTCCAGATGATAATGGCCTACTTACTCTGGAATGTCAGGAGAGCATCATTTGGCAGAGAGGAAAATGAAAAGTGAAAGACATCAGAGATGCTCACCCCAAGGTAACGAACTGAGTAGTGCCACAAATTTCAAATCTGCAGGTGCTCATTAAAAGCCACAAATGTTACCAGTCAGAGTGAAGCCAGATTTATGGGGGGAAATGCACATGTTACTTGTTAAAACGGCCATAATTATCAGAATAAGTAAAGCAGAGTCAGCTACCAGGGGAGGGGAAATAATAATAAAAAAAGACTAACAGAGCAAGAACTTATCTGAGGTTGGAAGATGAAAAAAAAAGGAGGGGGGGAATTTGCTGGTTGAATCCAGACAGGACATTAAACCCCCACCAATAAACAGAGTGTTATTTATTGTTTTAATTGTGTGCCTGCCTGGAGCTTTCCTTCCCCTAGCAATTAAACTGAATGCCCTTGACAGTTTGTCTTCTGCAGTGCCACACTCTGAAACTATCATTGGCTTCAGTCCTTTGTGGTCCCCATAGTATTTTAATTTTCTAAATCCAAGATTTATGGAAATGGTGACATTCATCGCTATCTGCTAAAATGATAGCACGTTGCTGGTTATGAATACAGTCTCACAATTTTTTACATTTTTAGCTAACAGGTTCACAGAGAGGGCTTAGCCTTCTTCTCATCATTATGCTGCACAGGATGGGTTGTGAATTTTATGAGTATTATCTCACTGTGTACATCTTTAAAAGCTGCCTGGCCACAGACATGCTTTCCCTCCCATTTCTTAAACAACAGGGGTAGTAATTAGCAACTGTGAATGGCCTGACTCTCAAATGTGAAGGGAGAAAGGGCTTTACATTGAAAAGACAATAGAACTAGAAACCCAGTTAAACTTTTAAATCCTCAAAATCACAGAGCCCTGAGTAAAAAATGCCACGTGAGAGGAGATTTTCCTATAATGGTTCAATTATTCTACAGCTTTCACTCCGCTTTCTTGAGCTTAAATATATATAAATTTTGTCAGAGCCCACCCAAAAATATATGTAAGTGAGTATTTAATTTCTGAAAGAATCTTATTAAATAAAGAGACGAAAAGTGGCCTGGTGGAAACACGTCAAGCTGAAATGTAGGATCCCTGAACAGAGTGGATCATAAGAAAAAGTCTCCAACACTATCCAGTCTTGTCACCCAAAGCAAAGGTCCTGTCATAATGATCTAGAACCTGAGGTTTTAAATATAGTTATTGCTCCAGAAAAGCGAGGAAGAGGAAAATATCCAACATATCTTGTCTTCTAGCTAAAGCAAGTTAACTTTCATCTTGTATACCAAGCAGTTTCAAAGCATGCCATTTGGCTGTATTTCTACCTAGTGTTCCAAGCACCCTCAGAATTGAAGTAAAAAAGGGCAGAATTATATATTAACCCAAACCAAACATCTTTACAGAGGAAGATGGCATGTCAGGCACTGGAAAGTTAACTAAGATTAGAATAAATTGTAAATCTGTGCTCATTCTAATATAACAATATTTGTAAAAAGAGAATTAAGTCAAACCAAGGAACAAAATTACTGAGCCAACACAGACACGGATCAGACAAGAGGGCAGCCACAAAAACGAGAGGGAAAACACGTGAAACTGAACATAAAAGGACCTTCCTCACAAGAACAAATGTGCAGAATAATTACAAGGTTGGATGCTGAAGCAAAAAACAAAAATATAAAACCTAGTGGGGGGAGTTTCTTGAAGTATATGTGATTTCCCAAGAACATGATGTGAGACTAACATGTAGGTTATATATCACCAAAGTGGTTTCCATGTACGGTATGTACACACAATACTTCTAATCTTCTGGTTACATTGCTATTTGTAATAGAAGATGTATGCTAACAGTAACAGTCTAATCTACTTTGTAAGTATTTTTGCATGACAGAGACATTGTGCTTTTCAAGCTATATGATGGGATTCTCTCTTACTGATGGAAATTTCCAAGCAGAACATAAGAACTAGTGTTCAATATTGTCTATAAAGTCTTTTCATAAATTCTGGCAAGAGCTAGGATATCAAGATTATACCATTTTTCTTTTAATGCTGAAAGGAACAAATCCTAATGGAGTTATCATAGACAGACCACCACCACCCTCATCTCTAAATCTTCCTTCATCCGCACTGCTCTTGGCCAACTAGAGACAACTTGAGGTCTAAGGCCATGTTTACATTACAGAATTAAGTTGACTTAAGTCAACGTACAGCCACCATAGTAATTTTAAATGGTGTTTCATATCCACGCTATGCTCCTTCTGTCGGCGGTGCATGTCCCCACCAGGAGCGCTTCCACCGGTTTAACTGTGTGGGGCATTGTGGCTCAGAGCCCAAGCTGTCAGTCCTGCCACTCTGGAGCTCACGTCTGGAGCCCCCTTCCCCTCTTCCTTCCCCCACACCTCACCTAGCTCGAGCTGTCAGCCCGAGGGCAGGAGAGTTCCAGCTGACAGCCCCACGTGGAGCTGACAGCCAACAGGCAACGTAAATAACACAGCGTCTACACAGACACAGCATCAGCCTACTTACATCCACCTAAGCACTACACCTCTCACGGAGGTGGTGTTAAGTTGCTGTAGTGGGCAACTTACATCGGTGGGAGCAACATTTTAATCTAGACATAGCATTAGGTCAACGTAAGCTGCCTTACATCAACCTAACTCTGTAATGTAGACCACCCCTTAGTATTTCTCTACGCCGTTCCCCCATCCATACTTCATACTGATTGTCATCACCCCATCATCATATCCCCTAAAATCCTTATTACTCTCTTTCTCTTGTAGATGGCCATGGTTATATAAATCGTAAAGATTCCATGGATGAATATTCTGATGTAAAGGGTAGTATATTTAAGATATTAAAGTATCTGATCCCAACTGAAATTTCATTTTTTTCACTCCACCCCTAGTCAGTAAGAAATTCCACTCTTCTGCAAATTGTTAATTTGCATCCAGCAGAAATTGCCCACATTATTTACAGAGAAATTTAGCCACTGAAGTTAGTGATGTTTTATTTTGCCTTTGACAATGGCTTCTTGTTTGTGTTTAAACTTTGAGGAAAGAAAAAAAGAAATGTAATTTTTTCTATAAATGGTAGCGAGTGACTTTGTCCTAGTTCTCTCAGTGGTGGAGACTTTTTCCCTACAGCTCCAAAAATGGAGGTACAGTGGGAATCATTCTCCAACCAAGCCCACCCATGGAGCATCTCCAAGAGTCATATGAGTACCGCTCCAGGGATCAGGGATTGACACAGTGTCCACCAAACCGCACCCATCACATTCTAAGCATCCAGTATCACCACTGCCGCACATTACCACCAGCAGCCTTAAAATCTTTTCCCAAAGCCTCAGGTCTCTTGGAGCACAATACACAATGTTGTCAGAGCTCATTGGCTGTCAAAGAAAATTCAATTTACACCCCTTTATTTATTTATTTTTTAGCTGAGATCAAAGTTGGGTCACCTCCCAGGGAAGTAAGATTAATAATGAAGTCACCGGAATCTGTCTTTTCTGACAACACTGTAAACAAGGAGTTAAGAAAGAAATAATTTTCCCTTCTTGAAAGGAGAGAATTTAAGGCTTTAATAGACTTAGATCATCCCAGCAATCAGTCCCAGCTGGCAAAATCTAGGTCAGTGAAACCAAATGGAATCCAGAGAATGAAACACTCAGTTGTTAAGGATTAAGGAAGAGCTTAAGATCAGGGTCAGAAACAAAGGTCACCAAGCTACCAAATGGAACCACGCAGCATAAACAGCTGAAAAAACCCACAAAACCCCCCAAACCCTACATTCTGTGTTTGCCTTTAAAACAACAAAAGCAAGACATTTCAGACAGAACACCTATGTTTATAGGTGTAGTTCCAAGCTGTATAATGTACTACAGAGATCCAAATGTTGCCAACTCTCATGATTTTGTCCTGAGTCTCATGATAATGATTTTTTCCTTAAAGCCCCTGCTCCAATAGTCAAGTGGCTATGTGATGATTTGAGGTTCATTCTTAAAGAAAAAGGTCAGTTTCTAGCCCTTGTGGGTATGGAAAAAGCATCCAAATGTGACTCCCGTGCACCCTAAAGGCTCAAAGAGCAGAAAGCAAATAAAAAGAACATCAAATCTATTATTTTTACATAAACTCATGATTTTAAAGCCAATCTCATGATTTTTGAAAATTTGGGGTTGGCCATACTGGATCACAGAGCCTTCATTAACCTTTAATGTTAATGGAGTTAGGTACAGTATATTTAAAAATACTATGAAATACTTATTACTAAGACAGGAAATCAGCTCTTATCATGGACAGTTCTTCCCATCTAGCTTTAATAATGGCCAAAATGTTATACATGACATGTATAGCCTAATCCACATTACACAGGTGGTTATGGTCTGCAACACTATTTTCCTTTTGGAGTTACAGGGATGCAAAATAGCATGGACCTCCTGTATGTAAAAGACAGATGCTGTATGACTCTATGAAGCATTCTCTTTCAGGCTTCAACCTAAGCCTACATTCCACCCCAGATACTGCATATTTTAACAACCAACTGGTAAAACTTTGGAAAATGGAGCTTCTGACAGGAATGCTGACAGAACCCCAACTATAGAAGATTTGGTGAATGTTACTGGAGTCTATGCAGGGATTTCCTGCCCAGGATGGAATGAGGTAATTAAACTAAATGTCAAAGTTAAGGCATTTCCAATAAAAACATCCTAATTGGAACCTATAATGTTTCATCAGTTTCATCGTGCTGCATTTAAACAGAATGATAGAAGAAAAGCCAACCTTAGTGTGAGTTGCCTATTAATGTACTTTTGAGACACCCAGTTATTTTACTAGCTTCCTTCCAGTTTCTCATTTTTTTCTACCAGAACTTCAAAAAAAAAATCAAAGAACAATCCTGCTGCTTTCAGATTTAATATACAGTAAGTTACAAACTGATCCAAACTTTCACTGGCAACCCTTTGGCCATAAAGAGGGTGCAACAATTTATTTAAAAAGGTCTAGACAAGAGTGAAGATATACAAAGACTCTTGGATTGTGAGCACGGTCTATATTATCAAGATCTTTATCCTTCATGACACCTATAAACAAACAGAGAAGACGTTGTACTCCCTGTGCTACTATAAGAGTATAAAGCAATACCCTGCTCACCACTTCTAATGCAGTGGACCACAGCACCTACAGAGATCTTTAAAAAGAGATGGGGGTGGGGGCTTTACTTCATAACCTCATTTTTAGCCACATTCAGAAAAGCTCTGGAGTAGGTGAGAAGGAGAACTGTAGGTCATTCCTTGCAAGAAAGATTAGAGATTCTTACATGATAGAAAACATTTGGGATCTATTTGTTGTTGTGTCCCCACCCCCTCTAATCTACAACCAGATGTACAGTAATTTTTGTTTCTCTGTGCATTCAAATGGAAAGAATCTGCACATTATACATCAGCATAAATGGAAGTATATATTACTTCACGCTTATCAAGCGCCTCCTAAAACAGACTCAAAATTTCTAAGACTAATGAATTAAGCTGACACAGATAAGGCAATTTCCTGCAATATTCTCGGAAGACCTCACTGTAATAAATGTATGTATTACTGTGGGCTGGGATTGTATATAACCTTTCTGGGGGGAGATGTGACAGATATCAGACCTGGGAGTTCAAAAGACTACATTTAAAACATGCCAGACTTTGGGGATAAGCAGCATTTAGTGGAATTCCTAGGGAGAGGTTAATGCGTATTCCCCAACTCCAATAATGCAAAAACCCAGCCTTTCAAAGCTGAGGCTCTCCCTGAGGAGAGGGTCATTGCTGATTACCTGTTGCAGAAGGGCAAAGTCAAAGACCCTGTATTCCCCCCAACACGCTGTTACAATAATCTTTGAACAAAATATGTCTTGTTAGATATCATTTGAAAAATAATAACTCATTGGTCAATAATGATGATGAAATGTGTGTAGCAACATTATATGTAAAGTTATAAATATAAGCTGAAATTAGGTCTCAAAGGCGTTACCAAACAAGTCTGGATAAACCAGTTTCTCAAAGCTAAGGAACAAACTGATGCCTGTAGCCAGGTGTCATCAAAGTTTATGGGCAATCACCTATCAAGTGGCCATTCTTTGGTAGGGTAGGGCAGCAGGAACAAAAGCAGATCTACATCTTCGCAAACAGTATGAAACCTCTTTCACCATGAGACTCCATGACTCCAGCCTCACAGCGAGAATGACCTTTATCTAGGGGTAATCCTTAGATAAATTGATTTCAAAAGGGGGACTGAACTATAAAGTGAGGGTCGAAAACACCACAAGGTGCATCTTTCTCTTTCACCTAAAAAGACAAAAGAAACAGCCTATGGACTTAGGGAGCAGATCCTGACCTGAAACTTGGTCAGCCCTGTTGCTGGGTAATACGGTAAAAACTTTATCTTGAACCAAGTCTAGTTTTTTAAGTTTTAGCACTACAAAGCATTTTATCTTTATTTTTCTTGTAACCATTTCTAACTTTAATGCCTTATACTTGTACTCACTTAAAACTTATCTCCTTGTCATTAAATAAACTTGTTTTTAGTCTTTAATCAAAACTAATCCATTGTTGTGAACTGTGTGGGTAGCAAACTGTTGTAACACTGATCCCCTTAGAGGCAACAGACCTAATATATCTGGAGATAAGAGAGGACTGGACAGTTCAGAACACACATTTTGTGGGAAAATCTGGGTCTGGGAGTGTGTTGGGATCACCCTGCAAGTGATAAGTAAGGCTGGTGGAAGCCAGAATGTGACTGATGTGTGGCTGGAAGGCTGCAGCTATACACGGACACCCAGGGTGCGACCAGCAGGCTAGAAGGTGTTTGTGAGCGGCCCAGGTAGGAGCAACATCAGCAAAGCATTGTGAGGCACCCCAAGGTGGCAGGGCAGGTGTGACACAGCCCCTCACTGGTCAGGGTTGCACCCCGGAATGTCAGAGGTTAACGCAAATTCCCCAACTCTAGTTATGCAAAAACCCAGCCTTTTGGAGGCACATCCTGAGGAGAGGGTCATTGTCTGCTGATTACCTGGTACAGAGCAGCAAGATCAAAGGCCCAAACTGTATAAAGAAATGACTGATCAGCCCAATCTCCAAATTCTGGATCTAAGATGAACTGGTAACCACAGATAAAACCCAATCATGGGTTTTAAAGGACTGAAACCTACAAGAGCCCTATGCCAGAGTTGGGGGTGACCTCTGATAAGCTTATTTGCATGTATGCAAGTTCTTTTACTGTTTTAATGTTTTCTCTCTAATGCTTTTACCTTAAGAATAAGTGTGCTTGTTTGGAAGAAGCTGTGTGATAACTTATACCTGTTGGCAATACGCTGGTCATCGCCCTTGGAGAGAAAGCAAAAATGGGCAGTCTGGCTTGCTGGGGATAACACAGTGTAAGGCAGGGAACTGAGCAGCCTTAAAATCCCCAGTCAGGGGGCAGTGAGAGGCAGGACTCTGTCCAAAAGATGTGACCGCTGGGAGCCAGAAGCCTAAAGTAGGTGCTCTGCGTGAACCACAGAGGGGGGAATATAGGTACGGCTGCCCTGAAACTGACATAAGCCTTACAACAGGTCTGTGAACAAGGGAAGGAAGATGGGAATATTGAGGCCCAGAGAGGACATATCACTCATCCAAGATCACAAAAGGTACTATCACCTGTGGTAGGAACATGAATAGAAGTCACATCTCCCACTTCTCATTGTATCGTCTAACAAGATGGCCATGGTCTTCCTGTGGTCTTGCAATTAAATATGTGCCCATATCCAACCAGGATGTTCGATAGGGGCACATATTTAATTATCTGGGCATAAACTGTGTACTTCAATGCACAATGCAAAAAATGAGCCAAGGAAAACATACTGGTTAACTGAAGTCCTCACTTGTTATTTCTATTACGCATTTCTAAGATCCATCCTCAGAGTGTCTGTTCCTCAACAACAAACCACCCCTGCCAAGCCATAATGGATAGAGTACAGCAAGTTGATTTCACAGCAGAACAGTTTCCTTTTCCTGATACACTCAGTACTGTCTCGCCTATTGTCTGGAAAACCTCAGTTACTGGAACACTTAGAAAAGGGGTCAAAAGGACACACTGAAAGTTGAATAAAATCCATTTCCCAAAGTACAGGTGGCTATGAGTTGCTACTCAGGAACACTAGATATTGATGCTTAGGTCTGCAGTTATTATGCCCAGTATGGAGATATGTAGCTAGATTAGATACTCTCATAACTTTCATCCTTCCAGACAAGGAGAACTTGGTGGGATTGTCTGAAGTTTGTGAACACTGCTTCAACTAAAGAGCGCACAGCTGTTGAGCAATGCAAAGTATTCTCTGATATTTAAGCTGAATACACTGCCGCTGCAGTGCTCATAGCATCTACTGAAGGTCTCCTAACACACACACACACACACACACACACGTGTTAAAAATTCAAAAGTAAACAAAAATAGTTCCAGTGAAAGCAAAATGATTAGCTCTTACATAATCTTTTTTATTTTATAAACATTGTCTAGTAAATCCCCTTTTGTGTAGTACAGAGATACTGTCCACACATTACAAATGAGGAAACTGAGGCAGTGCAGAGAAGACTTGCTGAATGTTAAAAAGCCACTGTCAGAGCCAGGATTAGAAAGCAGGAATTGCATATTCCCAGTCTGGTACCTGACCCATTAGCTCAGATACCACAGTGACAAGTCTCTCTAATGGCCAGATTTCTAGCTTGAGAGAGACGTGGCCCCTCATCAATATCAAACTGTTATGTTAGCCACATAGGATACTGAGTAATTGGGTATTGTTTTTTCATGATCAGGGAAAGTTTAGCTAATTGTATTTACACACTATTATACATTATATATAATAAAACTGTATCTAGCTCTGGCAAGAGCTGTTGGACTGATATCCATCAGGAATGACCCATTTATTTAGCCAGATAAGATGTACACCGTGGGCAAGCTTCTCCACACTTCCCAACCAGTGTGGCTCAGTCCAGACCTGAAGGGACCACCAGAATAATTGAGAGCAGCTTCAGAACTGTTTGTTTATTTGTATTACAGTAGCACCACAGACACACCCCACCGCATTACGATTGGGATCCCACTGTACTGGGTACTGTATACACATAAAACAGTCCCTGCCCTAAGAAGCTTAACAATATGATCAAGGACAAGCCATGGCAGACAGACACAGAACACACACGTGAAGATTTTGTGAGGGTGCATAAGGTTTGGGTGCATAACAGGATGATCTTCAGACCAGCTGCTGAAAATTGCCTCATAACATGTTCAAGAGTCCGTTTCAAATATAACCAATCTCTGCTGCAGGTAAAATTTTCAAAAGCACCTGAGTCATTTTCAAAAGTGACTTCGGTGCTTTTAAAAATCCCACTAGACGCCTAAGTGCCCGGCCCTAATTGAAATTAGTGGGAGTCAGGCATTCGGCACCTACGCATTTTGGAAAATCTCACCAGGCACCTTTTTGCATTCTTAGGCACCTAAATACATTTAAAAATCTGGACTTATGTGCCTAACTCACTTCTGCAAATGAGACGTAGGCATTGCAATGTTGAGTGGAGCAATGCCTGAAAACTTTTAAAAATCGGGGCCACAGATGCTTCTGAAAGTGGTACCTTTAGGCCATCAGGATGCCATCTCCTCTATATAGTCATTGACCCTGTAAATCCTGGCTGTGGCCCTGCTTCACAGCTTATAACTCTGTATGGAGAGAAACATCTGGTGGCAGGCAGGCTTGTGGCTCCTCTTCAGCTGCCTGAACAACAGCTCATGCTGGGATTGGAAAGCCACAGCAGGAGGACATCTGCCTCTAACACTCTGCCTGGAGGGATAGAAACAAACTGCAAAGCCTGTCTGTCCAGCGGTCTCTGGAATAGATTAGGCTTCTGAAGCAATGCTCTTCATTTACGAGATAAAGGCCCTGGATCCAGATTCTACTGACAGCAATGGAAGTGTTGCCATTGACTTCAATAGGAGCAGGAAGATGGAAAGAGAAAAAAAGAGAGAGTTCTTCCCTTCCCATTAAATAATCCAGTCTCTCACTGAAAAAAGGGTCGCTGAAAGACAGACAGCTGTTAGAGGTCAAGTCCTACACAGCCCAGTGAGAGCAGCACTAAGGCCAGCCCACTTCCAGCCCCATCAGTCCTATTAGGACGGTGGTTTTAATGATACTCATACTTGTCTAGAAGAGCCTGCCTGAAGCCATTGACTCATCTTCTACAGTTGTACATTCTGATTACAACAGTGAAAAGGCCTTTGGAGCTACCCAGGTTTTTCAACCACAACCATCACCGTGGTCTCTGAGTGCATTTTCTCAGCATAAGGGAAATTCTGAATTTATCAGGTTAAACGCCACACTCGATAAACTTCCAAGGGCAAACCTACACTACAAAATTAAGTCAACCTAAGTTACGTCGACATACAGCCACCGCAGTAATTGAATCGTTTTACATCCACACTATGCTTCTTGTGTTGGCCCTCAACAGGAGCACTTGCACCGTTTTAACTGCCAGCATGGGGCATTGTGGGACAGTTTCTGAAAGGCAGAAACAGCCCATGTAAGCAACGTACTGTCTATGCTGACACCACGTCGACCTAACTACATTGACTTAAGCACAATGCCTCTTGTGGAGGTGGAGTTATTACATCAGTATAATGGGCGAATTACATTGGTGGAAGCTACATTTTAGTATAGACACTTACAGAGCTAGGTCAGCGTAAGGTGCCTTATGTCGGCCTAACTCTGTCATGTAGACCAGGCCTCAGTTTCTCAAGGTTTTGTTTCTTGGCATGGGTCAAGATATACAAGGTCCAGAGCAGGGGAGGAGAGAAACCTCACGGAAAATCAAGTAAGAATAAGAGAGAGGTAGAACTGTTGTAAAGGGAGCTGAGTCCTTATGGCAGCCACACAAGGCCTCAAGGGAGGGAGAGGCTTGGTACTGAGCAGAACTCATGGTTCAGAGGCTTCTGAAATGGGATGCAATGGAACAAAACAAGGGACTAAGACAAATGCAAATAAGCAAGCATTCCAAATCGGGGTAATGCATGGAAAGAATGGGTGCACATGTGAGCAGTATTGACAGAGCTGATAACACAAGCTGACAAATCTGCTCATGTATTAGGCACAGACATACTTTCATTTAGCAGCAGATATGCCTGACTTCTTATGCTACTGATATTTTGATTTCTACAAGTTAGGGGTTTGATCCAAGACCTATTGCAGTCAATGGGGATCTTTCCACTGAATGTAGTGAGCTTTGGATCAGGCCATATTTATTATGGCTGATGTACAGTTGGCACCATATTATTTTTTCCACACAGAGGAAAATATTTTAGTGTTTTGGGGGTTCTTTTTGTTGTTTCAGGAGAAAAAAAGTCCATACAGGTTTTGCAAACAAATAGCTATAGAAGGGGAAAGGGAATTTTGAGCAATTGAATCTTAGGGCTTGTCTACTCAGTGCCTTAGTCTGCACTAGAAAGGTATACATTATAGTGCACAGACACTAGTGTGTCATGCACTAACTGACCCACATGGACCCTGCTCTCTCACACACACAACAAATTGCTGTTTGCACAACTACATTAACAGGCACTACAGAACTTTTAGTGCACGCCAGCACGGTCCACACAGGCCAGTTAGTGCATGATACTCTAGGGTGCACTAGAATTTACACCCTTCTAGTGTGGTCTAACACCGGGTAGACAAGCCCTTAGATTCAAATTCTGAAGCCAAAGTGACGGCCCTAGAAGGCTCTGTAATGCAAAAGAACAGGCTCTGGTCTGCTGTTTGGAGCAGGGCAGTAGGCAAAGAGTCCAAACAACTGCAGAGTGCAGCTTTGTGGCAGTCTCCACTGCAAACCCAAGGAGGGTTCTTTCTGAAGTGGGCCAGGAGAGGGGAGGAAATGTTGCAAGAGGATTACAATATTACATCTGACAACTGGCCCAACCCCTCCCCACATACCTGTAGAGGCATGAACAGAACACGCCATGGAGCAGCTAAACTACTGCTCAGTGGTCTATGGGAGACAGAATGTCTCTCCTCTGCCCCAGACACAACCCATTTACTCCAAGAGAGGATTCGGGTCAAAGTAATTGAGACTATTCTTGTAACAAATCATTTTTGTTGGTCCACTTCAGTATTTTATGGTCGGGGGAACGCTCTCCCACTAACACAGCTACCACCGCTCATTGGGGGTGGTTTAATTATGCCGACGGGAGCGCTCTCTCTCATCGGCATAGAGCGGCTACACGAAGACCGTACAGTGTCGCAGCTGCATCGGTACAGCTGTGCCGCTGTCAGGTCTCTAGAGTAACCATAGCTTAATATCACATTCTTATTCAGCTTAAATATTCACATTGTAAAACTGTTTTGATCACCAAATTGTGACTAGGAATTTGTTTTACTTCCCACTTGCATTTTGTATTCCACCCTAACGTCACTGTGCCTGTGTAGACATCTTATCTGTGCCTGTGTGGAACAGTGATTAACCTCCTGCTCTTTGATACCCTCTCTCTCAGTGATAAGTATTGTATAAGTGACACACGATGCTTTGGCAACTACCATCTCCTGCTGACTTATCTCTTGAGGAGACATTGTAAGAAGATGAAAGATTTTGAATATTTACTGCGTATTTCTTCTCCTACATACTCTGTGCAGTATCTTACATTTACAAACCTGAGAGAGGCTACCTGTTCTTTAAGATGCATGTGCCTTTCCTGTACACAATCTGAAAGAAAATAAATTTCAAAATATTTCCCTATGTCCATTTACCATAAATTAATCTTTTAGTTATGACTTTCATCGTATCTTTTTAGCTATAAAAATTGAGGGATAAGAAGTCACACCAAGCTGTACAATGTAAGGTTTCTAGTCCAATATCACATATCATTACCATCTGTATGAGCATCACACTCTGAGCTGAAAAAGCTTATATTTTATAAGACCTATTAAGATCACAGTACATGTACCTACAACCCTCTACTCTCCCCTCAATCAAAGCTCTTCTTGAGCTCACGTTCTTCAACAAAAATTCAACACCCACTAGAATTTTAAATAGCTCTCTCAGACCCCAATCCTATAAATGGATCCATACGCAGGTCCTTACTACCAAGGTGTAGAATTCCATTGGCTTCAGTAGGTGTTGGTGGTTAGGTACGGGCATACAAATGGGGATTTATCAGAGACCAGCCAGCTGTAGCCGCTTCTAAAGAAAAGGGGTTTACAGCCAGGGAAAGTGAAAACAGAATGTTAGTTCACCCCACTGGGAGGAAAGGCATGAAAAAAATAAAAACCCAACCACAAGGAAAGTTACTACAAATAAAGATATAAGGCTCTTGGCCCAGAACGATCACTGAACAAGAGCTTACCTAGCTAAGCAGTTCTTGAGGGTCCTGAACTTTTTTGGTTTTGTTTTCTTTAAAAATGCTGTTTCTGTGCCTCAGGTTCTCATTTGCTTTTCTGCTGCACTTGTGCCTCCAGCTGGGCTTGACTAATTTGGCTCTGAGTAGTCAATTATTTTTTGTCAACGTCCAAATTTCTTGGTCAAGGTATAGTCAAGGTCCAGATTCCAGAAAAAATAATAATGAAAAAGATGATGAAAGATGAAGAAAATAAAAAGATTCCAGGGTTCACTCGAAAGCATCTGGCGGTGCAGATTTGGCCCATGGTCCGCCGATTGACTATGTATCCAGTCATAGCCCTCTTTCTCTGCACCTCGACCCACCCCCAACGCCACTTCTAGCAATGTTTATAACATTTTAAATACAAGCCTTAGAACAGTTACTTTTTAAACCCACCTACAGTCAGTCAGTCAATTATCCACCTACAACACAATCCCTTGAGCCATTCTCACTAATGTGTGTGAATCACAAAAAACAGGTTTTATTACGCCATATGAGAAAGACTGTATTACTGTATTATTTTAAAGATCACCTACAATGAGTTCTAAAGGGCTGTGCATAAATAAGTACTTTTAGATGATGCACAGTAATTTACAAACTGTTCAAATAATTTACCAAGTGTTTATGATATCAATCACCACTTGAAATTAATCATTTCTAAGCTAGCACCTCTCACTGAAATGGTTTATATACATGTTCAATAAGTCATTTATAATAAAGTGTGCAACCGTTAGGATAAAATAAATGCAGTGAATTCATTTTTAAAGCAGTTATTGACCAGCTGTTTAATAAAGCATTCATAACAGACTGCATGAAGATGCTATCTACAGTACCATACTTACTAAACTATTTGCCATGGCAATATGCAATCTTTAAGGTAAAACACTGTGTTTATAGTTCTAAAGATTGTTGACCTGCCCTACTAATTAAATACAATCATAATACAATATCTAATGAAACATTTATTCTGAGTGTGCAGCCCTTAAAATAAATGCATTTTTAGGGTTGTCAAAGTGGCAAATGTCATTCTATGTTGTAAATATTTTGTAGGCTATTTGTAAATCTATTGGGTCTGTGTAACCCACGAATCACTAACACAAGAAACATTGCAGTGTGTGTGCTAGGAGATAAGGTAGAACTGAACATTTAAGACAGGGAACAAGAACAGGAGCAACCAGCAACTCCGGAGGCTCCCCTCTACAAGCTACAAGCTTTTGGCCCTGAAGGATACTTCTAGAATCGCTGTCTGGGTATTGGTTCTCCTTACAAGTCGATAGGCACACATCTGAAACTGCCTAAAACTTGTTGGCTTCATTTTGCAGGGGTTCAAATGTTGCTTTCTGTATTGATGTGGATTCAGGCCCTACATTTTTGTTCTGAGTTCTGGGTTCAAAGTGGGAGAGGGATGCAGTGTGGTTCAGTGGATAGGACACAGGATTGAGACCTACATTCTATCCCTGCTCTTCCACTGACTTGCTGCATGACCATGGGCAAGTCACTCCATCTCTTTGTTCATGCTTCCCCATCTGTATATGGAAGTAACAGCACTTACAATCCTGTTTTGTAAATAGTTTCGAGCTCTACAGATGAAAACTATCATAAATCAAAATTATGTAATGGTTAAAATCTACAAATCAAAAAACAGATAAAACCACCAGTGTCACCTTGTTTGGCACTGACCATGTGAAAGCAAAATTTGTACATAGTATCAGGGTAAAATCATAAGTCTTCCCATGTTCATGAAATTGACTGAATCCTTCAACACAGATGGTCTGGATTTGAGCTTGTAATTAAACCTGATGCCAGGACAGATTTTGCATTTCTTTGCAAATATTTTGTGCAGTCCTATACACATCAGTTTGCTACTTTAGTAGCCTACAGAAGCTCTGCGGAGCCCAATTCTGCTCTCGTTTACCCTGGTGGAACCACCCAGGTTAATAAAGTTGCACCAGTCCAGTCAGGAGTTTGACCCTCACACTCCAGATACAAAAGAAAGAATTTAAAGCAAAGAGTTAGTTATCTGTTGGATTCTAAAGGCTCTGTTTGTTGCATTATTTATACCGTTGAAATGTGTTCCAGTTTATATAAATCTCCCAGTCTATTTGTAAAGCCTCAGCAGAGTTGGGTTGACTGCGTTGAATACCAAAACACTCAACTACATTTTGTGCATATCCCCAGCACCACTCTCTTTTGTTCCTATTCCAACAAGCTTTTTCACGCTCTTCTCTTGAGAACAACTTTTACTTTTAAAAAGCAGCATCAGGACATTAAATAGCTTCAAACTCTTTTTACAGCTAATAAAATGCTCAAAGCAAAGTGACTCCTCTAACTGGGTCCTCAGTGATCTGGTTACTGAAGGGAAAGTAGCCCTTTGTATGCTTGCTCTGGAAAGCAATTGTGAACTCATGAGGTAAGACAATCCCCATGACTTGACAATTTTGTATTGGACTTCCCAGTCAGAGTGGAGACATTCTTCTCTATGCAGGATACCTCATATTTTTTGGTAAAAGAAAAAAAATCCCCTCCATTAGGTACTCTCACGAAAAGGAGTGCTTATTCTACAAGAAATGCAATTCTCCCTTTCGGGAAACACAGACGGAGCCTCACGGAAGGCAGGCTAATTAATTCCATCTGAGCAGAGCCATAGTTAACCTTGGAAGACACACACACACACACACACACACACACACACAAACACAAAGAAAGGAATAATAATTGAGAGATGAGGGGGGTTTTAAACCATTTAGGAGAAAAAAAATTATTTTATTCAGTCAGAAAAAAATGCAAGAAAATACTTAGAGAATTTCCCAGACAACAAAATAAGACATTACACTATTTGCACACACTACATTTATCTAGGTGGTTGGATCCAATGAACTCTTCAAATAGAGCCATCATCAAATTTGCCACTGATAACCTCACTGAGGAGGCTTACCCTTAGTATGTCTGCTCAGTAAATTATACCACTTTGGCTTCATCTAAAAACCAATGAACTAAGGACACTAACAAATAAACTGGGATTAAGATCAGTTCGGCTGGTGTCAATTTCTTTGCTTATGGTGTTGGCAGTTTCTATAGCAGTTAACATTTAGCAGAGCACAGGTTGATAAAAGAAGGGAAGAACGCTAGTCTGTTTGGGGCCAGTTCTCAGTTAGTGCAAACTGGCATAGCTTTATTAAAGTTAGTGTAAATCAGTGTAGCACCATTATCTGAAGATCTGGCCCTTTATGATAAAGGGATTAAAAAAATGTTCTTCAGAGAGAAAAAAGAAGACATCAAAATCTCTGAATATTGCGACACAGGATAGGGTGACAGACACTTGTGCCTTGAGTGCTGTGAACCAGAAGAGGGGAAAACAAATTCTGGTTCGCCCTGCATGTTACAGCAACTAAACGAATAAAGTAAAAGCAGTGCTGTTTATTTACAGCTTTTGCCAGATGGGCCACAGATCCTTTCGTTTGGAAAGCCAGAACATTTTGTTGCTTTTGAATATGGAGCTCCAAACTGCAGTAAATGAAATCGTATTCTAGTCACATGCAGTACTCTGTTTATTGCCTGCAGTCTGTCTCAGACCAACCCCAAAGATATTAAAAAGTATTGCATAAGTAGCAGATGATGTTTGAGAGAGAAAATTAGGAACGGACAAAGAGGCAGGAAAGAAAGTGTACATGAAGAAAGAGGATTCAAGGTAGAGTATAAAATCAATAGATAAATACACACATTAGATAGGCCATTTATAATACTGACAAAACCCTGGGTAAAACAGTGTATACGTGTAAATTATAATGCATCTGGAATAAATAATACCACAGCCACCAGGAGGCATCTAGACTGGAGCTGAAAGCTGTACAAATGAATACAACAAACCCCAGAAACCACACGAGACTTGCCTGGGTTCAATCTTTGTAACAAAGAAGTTATTCTGCCCATTCTCATTTGAGGATTCACAGAGCTGTGTGCGCTTATCAAGTGAACAGGGTCGATAATCTCACTTTGGATCAAAAGCACACGAAATCCATTGTTTCCACACAGTTTGACTGAGAATCTGGATTAACTGAGGTTTTGACTGATTTTTGCCTTAAATCTCCAGATACTGAAAGCAAAAGGACATGGGGTGGATAGGAGAAAGGAGGTCAGATGAACCTTCTTGGAGGACAACTGGAGAAAAGTACCTGTATTTCCACAAAGTAGAGCTGGGGGAGTACTGAAAATTCGATGACAAAATTCTGTGATTTCAATGTTAGAATGAATTCCTTTTGCCAGTGTCAGTGCGCCTCATCTTCATTTTCTGTGACTCTTTTAGACTGATTTATAAGCAGGCATTTTAGGAGAAACAGTTTATTGTAAACTACTGTTAATGAATATAAATTGGAAATACATTTTTAGAAATCAAAGACAAATGTTTACCTCACCATCCTGATGTAATTTTTTCAAAGGCATTCAATTTAATATTTGTTGCCACAGGTGTCTAATCAAAACATTCAAACATTTGCCTTTAGCCCTACCCAAGCTAGGCTTGTTGCATGTTGAACAAGGTATTACTTGTAGGTCTCTGGATTATGTTGTATGCAATCTCGTTCCAACGAAATTAGTGTTGTCAGACAGAAGCAGCATTATGTGCAGACCTCAAGGGGTTAAGGTGTATACCAGAAAGGACTATACTGGAGTGTAGCCCTTTAAGGAACAAGAATAGGTATGAATTCCAACAGAGGCAGACAGCTGGAACTAATCATCCCTGTTCATCACAATCCGCTCTAATAAAGGCCTTATGCATCAAGCATTCCCTCATCCATCTCTTAACATTTAACAAACACCATGGAATTTGTGCACAGTAATGAGCCACATACCCAACTCATGCAAAGTCCCTATTGTATAATTTCATAGAATCTTATTCTCTTGGTGAGAAAGTTAATCATCCTGAATATGGACTTTAAATAGGGCCCTTGGGAAAGTCAGGGCAGTGCTATGCCTCAGTGAGCTGACTCCAAGAGGTATTCTCTGTGCTCACTGGTTATGCTCCAAAAAGGAAAAACTAAGAAAAGATAGCTGGACCTTATATTTAGTTTGCAACAGAACATCACATTATTTCAGATACATAAACAAGCTATAAGAGTTTTCTGGCTGAAAATAAATACGCACACTTGGAAATGTACAGAAGGTGAAGAGCTGCGCTTCACAGTGAAAGACAACTGTTAAACTGCTTCATGCGCTGTAAAAATAAGATGGTGCTAGATGATAAAAACCAGCTGCTACTGACAGTTTTCAGCGGAACACATTTCTGAGACTTTTTCCAGCAATCACAAGCTGTAACTCTTTTCAACAGTTAGCCAATATTGCCTCACATTTTATTGTGGAAACCTTGGTAAAATATCAATTGTTCCAGAGTCAAGAACTGAACTACACAGAAGGCTATTTGTCTCCTTAACTTCAGGGGTCCCCATCAAGTTACTCTTCAGGAGTAGGGCAACCAGTTTCAGTGGTTAAAGGGTACCCCCCGCATCCATATTTAAACAGTACATAATCCTCCAATGCCATCATCTGTTGGGCATAACACTCAGTGTTCCATTTTAGCAAGTTTAGAAAAAGACACGAGAAGTTTGACCTGCTGTGACACTTCCCAGGGTATTCTGGGTTGTAAGGCACCATATCCCTGGAGTGCCCAGTCTCTGTTCCACTGGACACTCTCAGCATTTACAGATTCACCATTCCCAAAGAAACAGTACACCTCAGCTTACCTGTTTCACTTCAGGATCATTGTGCCACTTATCTCACAGCACTTACATTTGTTTATAGTGAAACCAAATATAGATTTATTTAACAAAGATCAAAGATTCAAGTAGACCAGACTTAACTAACAAGGCACTCTCCTAACATTAGATTACTCAAAGTCTTTCTCCCAGTGTTTAACAATCAGGCTGGCTATGACCCTCCATTCCTAAAACAAGCATGTGGGCAGCTTGTTCCCTAAGGTGAAGGATATTATGGTTTGTCTCCTTGCATTCTCCTGATAAACCAGACTAGTTAATTGATCTTAGTCAAACAGGACACTCTCCTGCTGTATGCCCCTTCCAGTAGATTTTGTCATCTCCTGTCACTTTTGCAATCTTGATTAGCTAGCAGCTCCATGTGCAAATAGACTTACTTTGTATGGTGTCTTACAACAGTCAGCCAGGGAAATAGGTATCTATTCCCCCCTTCCTAACCAGCACCTGTTCATCACCCTCTAGTGACCTGCCTTAACTTATGTATCTTAAGAACATAGCTTTCAGTACAGATACTTAACTTCTTAAATAATAGCCTTACACACATTTCACAGCAACTATGGTGACCAGCATGTTACTGGCTGTTGGTAGAGACCTCACACGCCACTCTTTGGTGCACTATTATGTTGACACCAGACTCAGGGGATCCCCGTAAATCCCTAGGCACCCCTTAAGCTCTCTGCCAGTTGGCATCAAGGGATCCTGGGGTGTCAGACAACAGGGAAGTTGGAGCAGGTGCTGGGAACAGAGGACAAGGTCAGAGCCAGAGTCAACAGTCAGAAGCTGAAGCCCAGGATCAAACCAGATGGCAGGAATCGGATGCCAGAACCAAGGATCAAGCCAGAGTCAGTAGTCAGAAGCAAAAGCCACGGGTCAAGCTGGAGGTCAGGAACCGGAGTGAGCAAGGCAGGAGGCAAGGAAGGGTTCAGGGCAGGACAGAGGCAAGGCTGGGTTCAAGGCAGGAGCAGCAGGAACAAGGTAACAAAGGAACAGTCACAGTCGTGGACATGAGCACTGAGCAGGCCAGCTGTACTGATGAGGCTGCCTGGCGATTAGCTCTGTTTGGGCTCTGATTCCTGACACTAATATGCAGGTCACACCTGCATATTAATAAGAGTGATTCTACCTTAACACAGATGTTTGCTACCTCAGGAAGTACACAGTGTGTGTCAGACTGCAGTGACCATTTTAGTTATCATCATCACACCACCACCACTTCACTAACCACCTTTTGTTTCTTGGAACTAGAACATGTGTTGTAGTGGGATTAGCACTCAATAATTCTGTACTGTACAAGAGAGGCATCACCAGGACTCCCCCCTTCCCCTCCCCAGCTCACTTGTGATTTGGTTTTAAACTTTAATTTCATTTTTTTTTAAAGCACATAAAACCCCACACGAGACACAAAGTCACACTCTACTCTTGGAAGAGTACGAGCCTTGGTTGTTTCCAATGGACCATCTGATCTTGCACAGTTCATGAGAGATTACAATTTTTTTTCAACCCCTCTGTAGTAGGAGGTAGTAGAATGGTCGATCCCAAACCCACTGGGGAGGTCAAGGCCACTTGGTGCCTACACAAATTTCCCTTTCCCAGAGCATTATTCAGGAAGAGAGCAAGCTTAAAAAAATATCATAACTAAAAAACTCCTGTTTTCAAGATGGTCCTTAATTAAGCCAAATGACAAGCTGTCATTGTGAGAAGCGCGACAGGGCCAGTCACTTGTATGCTCAACCCAGGTGCAATCCATTATTGGTATTTAGAGAGACAGTAATACCCACGCAGAGCTGGCTACCATAGCAAATCAGCTCCTGCTGTGCACAGTCTTGGGCTCGTCCTGTTATCGTTCAGGCAAAGTTTGGAGCAATCACATGTCACACAACTGAGCCTCCCGTGGCCTCATTGCATGGAACAATGTTTTCTTCAACTGAACAAAGAGTGAAATTGCATGAGTCAGTCTTGTCAACCAACATTTATAAACAGAAAAGCAAAGGTTACACTCTAGACAGCGTGGGGGATGATTTTGTTTTTCTACAATCACAACAAAACTATTTAAGATTCATTAACCAGTGTTGATTCAAACTGCATAAACAAGTCTGGGCTATACACATATTGTCTCAAAAAACGCTTGTCTGGAGGGTGAGATACAGAGAGTTTAATATTTAAGTGAGCCCCAAGCACATATTCAGAGAGGAGTCTCACTAACACAAATTTGCAGGGACCCACATCCAAAATAGCCACCCTAACTCTGGTGCTCTCCCCCGCCCCCCAGCAGAGGTAGGTGCTGTAAACGCCCTGAACAAAACAGAAGAGAACCCATGCCATCCTCTGGTGCCTCTGTCCATCCCTTGTAGTGGCAGACAAGACAGGCTGCTACTACCATATGTTGTTCCCATCCACACACCCTACTAGTAATAGCTTCTTACTCCCAGGGCTGCAGGAGTGGGGTGGAGGAGAAGCAGACAGGCATGATAGCGGCTTCAGAATCTGCCACCTGCTTTTCCCATTTCCACGCAGTGGAGTCAGGAAACTGGCAGCTTTCATACCAGACCACCCACCTCTTTCTCATCCACTGGTTCCTCACAGGCCAAATCAGAGAGGGGCAATCATTTGATCTGTGCTCTTTCCTCTGTGTAAAGATTCTTAAGCCCCCATCTTTCATTCAGCGAGGCTTTGCAAGAAAAGAATATGCCAAATGCTAGACTGCTAGCTCTTTCCGGGCAGTGTTCTTTGGTGGCATAGCCAGAAACAATTAGTTGAGACATTTGACAACTCTTATATTTAACACTGCTGTGCAGGCAGAAATGAATTAGTCATTGGCATTCTGCAGCACTGGGAGGCACTTAGAGCAGGTAAACAGCTTTCAGATTTATGCTGAAAATATTCCTGTTTGAATCAGTTTTGCAGAGAAATATGGTATGAGTGAGCTGTGAAAACTCATAAGATGATGCTAAAGCTAATGTGAATTTCATATTCAGTCTTTCACAAAAGAAATCCATACATTATCCTGTTTATTGCAGAAGCAGAACTAATTTAATAGTCCTTGATATAAAACTGATATGAACCTCTCAAATCTCTGATATTCTTGTACACACAAAAAAGCCTCTTTACACCTGTCAAGTAGCATTTGCTAAATATAAAGCAATTTGATTTCCTGACTTCATACTAATTAGTGCAGATTTTGCTACCATTTACATGTGAAGATTTATCAGTGCAGATAATGAACTTGCTACCATATGATACGTGATTCTTCTAGAAGAGCTGGAAGAATGTCTGCCTGAGCAGTCTGATCTAATTCCTGCCTCTGAAACAGATGTTTGGGATAAACTAAAGAAGGGAAGTGCACTTCTTTTTCATTTCTGGCTACAACGTGTAATAAATCAGGAAATGCAAGTGACATCCATTATAAACATAGAGACCCAGGGAACCAGAGATGCATTTGGGTAGGTTAAAAATGCATAAAACAAACAGATGTATTGAGGTATTTATTGTCACAGGAACTCAGGAATCAGAGGAAAGTTTCAACAAGCCATTTTTAAAAACATGGTGTTAATTATGTATTTGTAAACTAGCATCACAAAATCTGTTTTGCTGCAGCACTATGAATCTGCTATTATACTTCAAAGACAAACCTTCCATTAAGCTTAATTACTTCCTCCTGTGGCTTTGGACAAGGAGCAGCTCCTATTATATTTCACTGCCTTCCCTTGTGGGTTGCATGGCAAAGACACATAGTAAAGGTATAGAAGACAGAGCTACTACTACTAAACAAATAAGATATATATACATGCTAATACTGAATCTGTTTTCTAATGATATGGGGGGCATATCTTACTCCCTACAAACACATGAGCCATCCTTTGAATGTTAATGGGACTGTTTCCATGAGTAAGATGAGCAGAATTTGGCCCTTTGGGTCCTAGTTTATAAATAATGTTTTAAATTCCTGTGTGAAAACAAAACCACTGAACACCAGGATAATTTCTATTTTATATTCAAGAATAGTGTGCTAAGTGACAGCATCTGGACAATGAGCCTGTTGCCAGTTGTTCTATTACTCTATCCGTTACTTATAGAAACATACTGAGCTGCTTTATGTTTAGTTTGTTTCTAGTTAATGGTCAGATTGCCGCACCCGTGACTTAGTACAAAGAATCAATGAAGCCTGCAATCCTTGAGCTACTCCTCCTGCCTAGAATTTGGAAAAGGGAAGATGAGGAACGAGCAAGGACAGAGCTACCTAAGCAGAACAGTTCTCCCCATTCCTTTTGGATCAGGAGGACTGCAGTCTCCCCTTGAAGCATAAAGTGTAACTCCCACTCATGTTAAAATGCTAATAACCATTGTGGAGACAAGGTGGGTGAGGAAATCTCTTTTATTGGACCAACTTCTGTTGGTGAGCGAGACAAGTTTTCGAGCTACGCAGAGCTCTTCTTCAAGTCTGGGAAAGGTTCTTAGTGTCCCAGCTAAATAAAAGATCCACAGATAGTTTAGCATAAGTACTTAGCACACACTCTGAGGGATCACTCACTGTGTGAATATTGCTAACTACGTAATTTGGAACATGTGCTAAGTTAATTACGTTAGTTAGCAATATTCACAGATTGAATGGTCCCTTAGAACGTGTGCTAACTACTTATGCTAAACTATCTGGGAATCTTTTATTTAGCTGGGACACTAAGTCCCTTCCCCAGACCTGAGGCGTGGTCTACACTACAGAGTTAGGTCAACATAAGGTAGCTTACCTCGACCTAATTATGGCAGAGTCTACACTACAGTGCTGCTTCTGCCATAGTAAATGGCCCACGACACAGACATAACTCCACCTCCATGAGAGGCGTAGGGCTTATGTCAGTGTAGTTCAGACGACGCACTGTCCATGTAGACACTGCATTACTTACATTGGCTGGTGGCTGTCAGCCCTGAATGGGACTGAAAGTTATAGCCCCCACCAAGCCAAGCTGTCAGCTAGGTGCCAGGCTCACAGCTGGGTCCCCCCTTCCGCAGCTCTGACAGCCCCATGGTGGCAGGTCTCCGGCTGTCAGTGTCCCACAATGCCCCACATCCATCAGTGGAAGCACTCCTGGTGAGAACGCTCACCGCCACTGACAGAAGCAGCATAGCATTTACGTGAACCACCGCTTTAATTAATGAGGTGGCTGTACATTGCCTTTACTTACGCCAGCTTAATTTTGTTGAGTAGCCAAGCCCTGAAGAAGAGTCCTGTGTAGCTCAAAAATCTGGTGTCTCTCACCAACAAAAGTTGGTCCAATAAAAGATATTACCTCACCCACCTTGTCTTTCTAGTATCCTGGGACCCACACAGCTACAACACTGCATACATATTTATAAGGCTCTTGGAACCACAAAGACCCTTAGAAACTGCTGTTCAGTTTTACAGACTGGAAAATTCATTTTCTTCTGGCATCAGAAAACAAACGGTTTCCTCACAATATATAATTTTTTACAGCAATTGGATAACTCCATGTTCAGATTTATTTTATTTTTAAGACCTCCCCTGGTTACACCTAAATTGCTGATGAGTTTTCTATTTTCCTCACTGCAGAGATATTTATGGGAAAGTTTAAACTATTTATGAAAATAAACTGTTTTAGAGCATCTTTCATGCAATGCTTCACAAGGCAATTCATAGAGGAAGCTACAGTGGCCGTAAGTGTTAATAGTGCCATTAGCAGGAGATGGCTAGTCATGGTAACTTGTATTTGGATGCATCAGTACTTGTATCTATAGAATTTATTCATGCAGGGCATGACTTTGCTTTTGTGAGTAAACCTTGACAAAGAGAGACAGGGAAACCAGAAGGGAAGCCTCTCTGTCAAGCTCCTTTTCTTTTCACTTTTACTGAAAGCATTTTCCTGCAGATTTTGAAGACAGCATAGCAGCTACACTCCATTTCCTCACATCCATAACCTGCTGGGCATACAGGCTTGAGGGAAGAAAAGGAGTACTTGTGGCACCTTACAGACTAACAAATTTATCTGAGCATAAGCTTTCATGAGCTACAGTTCACTTCATCGGATGCAAATAAATTCGTTAGTCTCTAAAGGTGCCACAAGTACTCCTTTTCTTTTTGCGGATACAGACTAACATGGCTGCTACTCTGAGGCTTGAGGGAGTCACTCTTCACCACAGGATTTTTCCTCAGTGTCAATTAATATCTAGGTACTAAACATACTTTCAAAATTGAAGATCAGCGGTACAAAGTGAAACACTAAGAGTATGTGACTCTTCAAGCACTTGCAATTTGCATTCAAAATAGTTACTCTGAACCCAGTCACTCCCACTGGAAGTAGTGAATGGCTCATGGTAATAAGGCCCACCACCAGATTTCAAGGGGAAAAAACACATTAAATCTGTTGTTAATTCACAAGCATCACCGTATATAACACTGGTTCTAGAAGACACTCAAAGCTAAATTTTCAGAGGTCTCTTTTTCATGAGCATCACATACACGGCAGACACAAGATACACCAAGCAGCTGCATAAGCAAAGCCTTAAAAAGAAAAAAGCAGCTCACTTTCCTGTAGTGTCTCAGGTAAGAGCCTTCTGCAGGGAATGGCATATCAGTTCACCAGCTCCCACTTTCATGCTCATGGTCGAACTTTGAAATATTCTAGAGATTTACTTCAATATTTTTCAATAAAGTAGCCAGGCACTAAATATCTTCAGATGTCAGTAAAATATGACAGGTAAGAGCAGTTTTAAAATTCTTACTGCATTTGACAGACATCAATATCAGTCTCTCTGTATTATATAATCCCATTTTTCCTTTTTTGTTAGGAACCTAGCAGCAAAAATTCCTCCAAGCCTCATTTGGCCAGATCATCTAATAAATTAAAGTAGCGTGGATTTATGACGACCATTTCAAGATCGGAGTGAATTATAAACGCCAGTAATCAATATTTCTTATGTATTGAAAAAAGAGATCCAACCACAAAGCTTCAATTTCACAAGAGAGAGTATGGGATCTATTACCAAGGCAAGAAACAGTTAGCTGCCTGTTTCTTGAGGGCAAATATTCAGAAAAAGAGTTTAGATATACAGAAATATATTGATGTTCCCAGAACAAAGAAAGTTTGAACTACATGGACCAACATCCAAGACCAAAAATCCAGCAGACATCATCAGTAGCACTGTACACTAAATTTAAAATGTTCAATTAGAATCTGGTTCTTTATAGTTGTAACATAGTGTACGGGGACATTTTGACAAACCAGTAAAGTACCTGAAATCATTACTGCTTATTGCTAAAAGCAGCCATGTCAGCAGGCCGCAAAGTGACCATGCAGCAGCCTTAGCTTAACCAAGGCAGGAGGGGAGGGGGCTTTGGGTGCCACAGAAAGGGCAGCTTGACTCTGCATCCTTCCTGATAAGAATTGTGCTGAAATTGCTGATACATGCATTTTAGGAGCCTCAAGGTGTGCAAACTCTGAAAAAACCACACCTGGTTAATCAATGACCAGAAGGAAACCTCTTACTCGACCTTTGAAACTGCTTGCTTAACAAGTTTTCTTTAAGTGACATGTCATTGTATTACTAATGTATAAATAAGGGGGAAAAGTTTGAGGTGGGGGGACTCTCCATCTGGATGCATCTTGTGTTCCCCACCAGGAGACGGGCTGCCGCTGTGCCACTCGAAAGCCACACTCAGCTTCGGTAATTATCGAGGGTTGGGGGTGTTTTACTAACCTGTTGCGCACATGTGTAAGCTTAGCTTTAAGTGAAAGCACTCTTGTGTTGTCCTGTTTGTGCCAGCCATCTATCAGTCGGATGGCCGTGTCTCCCCTGATTTATTTCCTGACACCACCTCACACAGAATAAAAGTTACCAAGAGCTTTGGGTTGAAAGAACCCTGGGTAACAGTAGCATTGTTGCTTCATACATTCTTCAGATGTTCCCTTGCCTACAATAAAGCATGCAAATGAGCTGTACAAATAATTTATGTACATGTTGTCAGGGCAGGACTGGAGAGTAAGGAATGGACCTTTTTGGAGCACGAGCATGCGGAGATGTGCCCTGGACAGGCTAGCTGGATAGCATGCAACTAACTCAAGTGGAGGGTGGGATGGCTAGGAAGTGGGGGGTCTTCACAGGGCAAAGGTCCAACATGAAGCTTCAGAGGACCAGGGGAATACTCTCTCCAAAGGAATGCAAGAGAGGTAGAGGACTTCCTGAAACACAGCGAGAGACATGGGCAGCCCCATGCACTTAGCAAGCATGCCTAGATCCATCCAGTCTCACTTCTCATAGTCCAGGTGACAAAAGCCAGGACCAGATTCCGAAGCACAACACATTCAGTCATGAGGAGCCGTATTGACTGTCCACATGGATGATCAGCAAGGCTGGAAAAGAGGAGCTTTCGATCTACAGCCCTGACCTCTATCACTTCAGCTAAGGAGCAAATGGCAGCAGAATGAGCTATTATCCCTTATATGGACCAGCTCCTAGAGGGGGACATGACATACTTTGCCAGTGGGTAACTATTTGTGAGATGGATGCTATTTCTGGCTCTGGGCACAGAGTATGGTTAGAGCAGTACTTACAGGCAGGATAGCAGAGTCCACAGATTTAGCACAGTCGGAAAAATAGGGTGGCTAAGTGGGTGAGACCTTGGCTCGGTCGTGTTAAAAATCCGGGTTCTCCACTGCCTGACGTGACCCTGTACAACCTCCAAGGGCAGCATCCACACAGCTGCACCAATGCAGCTGCGCTGCTGTAACGCTTTAATGATGCTCTATGCTGATGGGAGAGACCTCTCCCTGTTGGCATGGTTAATCCAGCTCCCTTGTAGTGACATCACTCAGGGTTGTGGATGTTGAGAACCACTGCTCGAGACTAGAGAAGTTACACTAGTACAGCTATATTGGCTAGGCAGATGATTTTTAAATAATATAATTATAGTGGTAAGCTCCAGCTTGGATGCAGTTACACTGGCATAAAGGTGCCTTTTTCTAGTATAGCTTATTTCATTTCCTGAACCAGAATGAACTAGATCACTGAGCACTTTTATAATAGTATAACTATGACCACAGTAAAAGGGTTTTGAGACTAACTAAACCAGAGTAGTTGAAACAGCAAAACTTCCTCGCGTAGACAAGCCCTCAGAACAAGCCCTGCAGAGAGGCAAAGTTCTTAGGAGTTTAAAGGTGCAGTACATAGGAAGTAAAGGCACCCATTTGCACAGTAACACACATCACAAAAATGTAATAGTTATTATTAAAATACTCCCAGGTGTGAGTTTTAATGGTCCATTAATACATGCCTTGAGTGGCTTCACAGTGCTACTAACGTGTGTATTAATGAGCCAATAAAACACGCCCTCTCATTTCTTGATGCTATATTATCCCATCATTTTGGTAATGAAATGCTCTTAAATCTGAATACACTATAGAGATGGAAGGAGATAAAACCACGGGTAAGGAAAAGGTTGAGAAATGGCAAGAAACTAACATGAAGTTTGGTTTCTGATTTTTCATATTAAGACTTCAACACCAATCACTGGGGAATAAATTCTCATCTTAGACCGGCTCAGCAGGACATTCCTTTGCTATAAACCTGCCAGGCTTTCCATAGCATAGGTGTAAGGTATCAAAGAGAATTTTAAAGGGGAAGAGATCCAAGACCGCTGTTCCCATACTATATCAACATGCAAGGAATGTGTCATTAAAAGAAGAAAGCGGGAGTATAAATATTTCACTCTGCATCCCTTCTTCACTAATTGCTGTGCCCATGAAGTAAACAACTTTTTCTAGTTACTTCCAACTGCTTTTTGAGGAAAGTCTCCTAGTCTACACCTTGATTCTTGTTGACTGCGCTAGGGTTCAGCCACCCATTGTTAATGCAATGAAAATGTGTCTGTCATAAGGAGCTACCTGCTTTATTTTACTTAGTGAGGGCAGGGCTACATTTAAAAACATTGCATCAGCACAGCTGCAGTGCAGCTGTAGCACATAAGTGAAGAAGCTCCTATGCAGACAGGAGAGCTTCTGCCATCAAAGTAGTTAATCCACCTCTGTAGCAATGCCAACAGGAGAAGCTCTCAGGCTGAGATAGCACTGTCTAGACTGGGATTTAGGTTTATGTCGCTCAGGGATGTGGATTTTTCACCCCCCTGAGTGATGTAGTTATACTGATATAAATCTGTAGCGTAGACTTGGCCTAAGATTCTCTTCATGGTTGTCCCCATGGCACACTCAGCAGCACATCACATGCATTGAGTAAGTATGCAAAACTTACCCCCCTTTTAATGGGGATTGCTTTTAATAGTGGTCAAAAAAAAAAAAAAAAAAGCCCTGCAACTCAGCCAAAACTTTCTCCTGAGCTTTGCTTGTTCTTGGATTCTCTCTCTGTCTCTGCCCCTGCTTCCCTCTTTCTCCTCAAAGAGGGGCTCTGGGGATGGATGAAATGACTCAATAGATCATTTTCATTTTCAGGGTTATACAACTACCCGGAATAAGCATGTTTGCCAAATTATTTTGCTAAAGTGATCTCGAGCAGAATAGTTATCAATATTTTAAATATAATTATGCCTGGTCTCCATGTAAAGTTTGTGAGGGTGTAATTATTTTGGTTAGGGCTGTAATTATTTAATCAAAACAGTTCTATCATTACAACTCCTAGGGTGGATACAGGTTTATTGGTGTAAAAGTAGCTTATTCAAGAAAGGTTGCAGAGGTTCATCCATCCTTCTGACCGCTACCCCATGCTGCTCATCCACATGGGCACTAATGACCCTAAGCAGATCAGCAGTGACTACAGTGTTCTGGGAGAGAGGGTGAACGGATTGGGGGTGCAAGTTGTGTTCCAGTCCATCCTCTCGGTTGAGGGTGAGGGATCCTGGAGACGAATGCATGGCTGCACAGATGGTGTCAACAGGAGGGCTTTGGCTACCTTGACCATGGAAAAGGAGGTCTGCAGGGAAGAGATGGGATCCACCTGACAAAGAAGGGGGAAGAACATCTTCACACACCAACTTGCCATCCTAGTGAGAAGGGCTTTAAACTAGGTTCAAAGTGGACAGGTCAGAAAAGCCCACAGATAAACTCACCTTTTTTATGTTTAATAGAAGGGTAGATGTTTGTAGGAGGATGAGGGCATGGAAAACTACAACAGGATCATAGGAGCAACAAGAGTGAAATCAGTAGCAGAATCTGCTCAAAAACCTATATGTCCATAAACAAATGCAAGGAGTATGGGGAATAAACAGGAAGAACTGAAAGGGATTCATACATAGTTAAATTATTATTTAATTGGCAGAAGACTTGGTGGGATAAATCTCATGACTGAAATATTGGTATAGAGGGATGTAGTTTATTCAGGAAGACAAATGGGAGCGGGGACGAAGGGGGTGTTGTATTATACATCAAGAATACACTTCTAATGTCCAGAAGGAGGTAAGAGGCAGACCAGCTGAAAGCCTCTGGGAAAACTCTCTAGATCCCTTCCAGCACTACATTTCTTTGATAACTCTCCTGAAAGGTACAAATTCTTCCTATATTTTCCTCACATGATAATTTCTTCCACCCCTTATGCATTCCATTACAAAAAAGTATAAATTAAAAGGAGTCTTACTGATCCCATCAAGTGTGGAAAAATGGCAGCTATAACAACTCAAAACTCAGAAGACTGATCCTATACATTTGTGTAGCACATTTCATCCCTGAAGATGTAACCATATACTCAAGGGAATGGCTTCATCCACCACTCAAGTACAGCAGCCTGCCACACTACACATGATTTTAGGACAGACAGCTGGGAAGAATCACACACTAAATTAAACTGCAGGGACCATAGAGCTTGCTGAGAATCCTCTGTACAGAGGGATCCTCTCATATGGAAGGGAGCCACCAGCCCTGCTATGTTTCCTTCCCTCTGGACATTGCACAGTGCTCTCCATGGGTTGAAGCACCACATGGAGGAGGAAGCAGGCAGTGGGTGGGCCAGGATGGGCTGTAAGGCCTTTCCCACAGAACCCTCTCCATTATGGGAAGTCCCCATTCACTCCCTTTACAAACACAGATCCCAGCGGGATGCCAGGGACCCAGGATCAACATGGATTCACAGGTCCTCTACATAATGGCCCAACGTCCTGCAGATCCTCAGGAGCTGACAAGTGCATGGGCCAAACCTATGGCCTATTCTGCAAGGGGCGGGGGAGGGGGGGCAAACACCACACCTCAGACAATGCAGAAGTTTGGGAGGAAATATCTATGAGACTTCCCTTGCAGAGTTTCTCTCATGGAAGGGACAAGTTAGAGGGGCAATATGCTATCATCCAAATGGCAAAGACACCAGGACTTACTCCCTTTGACGACCTTCAGCTTTCTTGCCCCCTTTAAACAAGCTTCTACCAAGTTGGACAGTTCAGTAGATTGAGCTCGGCTTTGTTATTTTAGTCCCAGGTATAGATTTAGCATTTGCCTGCAGATATTAGCACTATTTATATTGCAACAGGGTCTAGAGGCCCTAAACAGGTCCAGGCCCCATTGTGCTGGGCACTGAACACACATGGTAAGAAGACAGTTCTCGCTCAAAGAGCTGACAGTCCAGGTTAAGAGGAGATTCAGCCTGGGGGGTTAACCAAATAGACTGATGGAGCCGTGGCAATAGAAGAACTTGGTTGCAGAGCCTAGCTATGGCCCCGACCAAGCAAAGCACTTGAACATGCTAGGCACATACTTAAGAGCTTGTCTACACTTACTGCACTGCAGCAGCACCTCTGGAGGGGACTTCGTGAAGACTCTACTTACACCAATGGGAGAGCTTCTCCCACCGGCATAGGTACTCCACTCATAGCTATGTCAGCCCTCCCATCAACAGCACTGTTTATACCAGAAATTCGGTCGGTTTAACTGTGTCGGCTCAGGGGTGCTGGTTTTCCACACCTCCAAGAAACATGGTTACACTGACATAAATCCGTAGTGTAGACCAGGGCTAAATGTGCAAAATTTGACTTTTTAAAGGAAGTTTTAAACAAAAGCTAAGGATATCAGTAATCCCAGCTGGCCACCTGCTTAGCCTGCCTGCATGCCTTGTGAGGGGAAATGTATTCTCACATTTTGCCTTTGCACCATGTAGAAGTGATGTCCTCAGAAAACACAAATAAATAGAGGATTTTACTCGGGACAGGTTTCATTCTCAATTTCACATACGATCACTGGGGCAGAACCATCTTCCAGCAATCAAAAGGCATGCATGAAATAATCTCTATTCACTGTATTGTAAATGTGCATCATATACCAATAGGGAGGAAACCTCTTTCTAGATTCTGTATTTGCTCTTTGCTGCATAGTTGTCCAGGACCAGAGCAGGTCCTAGGCCCACACCATGTCTGGGACAGAGCTTTGTGACAAATTCTACTATATCAGCCCTGCCCACTAAAAATAATAATTGTGCCATGAAGACAAAACACATACTCCCATGAAAAGAGAGAGTTTGGGGAGAGGAATGGAATAATCCAAAAAAATATATATATATATCCCCTGATTTCCCGCCTTCAACCAATCTGCCTACTGTTAGGCATGTAAAAGGCTAATGTTCATGTTAAGTTATTTCTTAACTTGCTTTAAAATATTACAACTCGACATCCACCACAGGTGATGTCAATACAGAATATAAATAGACGTCAGTAAACATTTGTATAGTCATTCTTGTAGCACTTTCCAGTGCAAGGCAAGCACATATGATGACCATTCTCAAAGTGAGCAAAAATTGGGGCTTGTCTGAAGTCATTTCCTTTATTTGTTTACAGGGCTGACCATTAAAAAGTCAACATTTACCAACAGTTGACACAGCAGAAGCTGTGGTCTCTCAGACCTCACAAGGATAAAGAGGACTTTTTAAATGGCAATCATTAAACTTATCCAGTGTTCATTGCCACGGCAAGTGGGAGCCACAGTAACAATTAACCACAAGATAAACTGGTTTTGTCCAAGACATACTAGGTGAGCGAACGGTTGGTCTGCCATGGATTTTATTTAGAGCCCTGCAAAAAAACCAAACATCCCTTGTGCTGTGCCCTACAACTCAGTAATTATGGACTCTGGCAGATCCCTAGGGGGAGCGAGCGTTGCTGTGTCCACTGAGATAGAATGCCCCACCGCTGATCTGAAGATAAAGTCTCAGAAACCCTCAGCAGAGACAACCCACCAGATCTTAACTGATGTTACAGGACAGACAAAGACGTAACAAAACGCCTCAGATTACTCACTCAGTAAGTATTTACACTTTAATTACCTCAATATTTGTAGCATTCAAGGTATTTCCTATAGTATGGATAGTAAAAAGGGAGGACTCGGTATCTTTTTAATGTATATGAAACTAGCCAGTTTCTAATAGTCACCATTGTCCTTTGTTCTTATACAGTAATTTGGATCAGAGGATCCCAGTGTGCTCTATAGACATTAACCAAACCTCTGCACCCCTCTGAGGCAGGTGTTACTCCAGCCTTCCTACAAACTGAGGCAGACAGTTACATGAGTTAGTTGCAGAAAGTCACAATCTGTAGCATAGCTAACATTAGAACACAGGCATCCTGACTCTCAGTCCACTGCTCTGCCTGTATACAGCTCTCTTTGAAAATCCACCTCCACAGGACAAGCAATCCTCCACCTACCCCACCCCCCAGACATCAGGGTACTGACTACAATGGACCAAAAAAGCTATAGAACATAAAAACCAAAAAGACAGGGTACAAATGGGGGCAGGACAGGGGTAGTTTCAGGAAAAGGGTGTAGCTAAGTGCAACTCACAAGTTTGGTACATATTCTGAGTTTCATCATCATGTTAAAACAATTTGTGAAGTCCCTTTATGGTGTCTACTACTTTCCTTTTGTGCTAGGTCTGAAAAATCCTACCCATGTGATAAAGCAAGTGTTTATGGTTTGGAGGTTGAATGAAAAACTTGTTATGTTGAAGTGAATAATGAATTATTTCTCTCTCTAGGCAATTAGATTATTCATTTGGCTTGTCTGGCTGGAAGAGTCACGTCTGCTTTACTGCAATCCTAATCGCCACATATCTCTTTCACTTTTTATCCTCACACCTGCCTCTTTTAACAAGATTAAGAATTAGACCAGTTGTCTTTAGAGAGCACTAGCCGTTCTGTGGTACCCATTGATTTAAATTTAAAGGATCAGACCCCGGTGGAACTCAAGGGGTTTGGAAAAGCAGGATTATATGATAAACAGTCTATAAAGAAAGGCTCTGCAGAGATCAGATGTGTGCAGATTTAGTCCTGCAGAAGGGGAAGAATGCTGCCACCCAGGGTAAATGACCTTTGATTCTTCCTGCAAAGGGGTCTGCTTATTCACGTTTCAGGCCAGAGGGCAGAAGAACTTTCCTAGTAGTAAGAAAAAGTAGTGAAGCTAGTGATCTAAAATATACACCTATATCATATTCTGGATGGGTGGCAGATATGACTACCGGTGACATTTAAGAGCAAAATACGTATTTTTATCTTAGTGAATCCAGGCCCAATTGCGAGAGCTTATATGTCAAGTCCCATGTCTTAATTTATCAAATCACTTCTTTCAACATTGCCTGTTCCTGGGAGTTAGTTACTGGGACACTTCAAGAAGAGATTTCTGCACCTGAGGCAGCTTTCAACATATTTATTAATAAAAACTGCAACAAGCTACACGTGCATGAAAGCAAACTAAGACATAGGCACACACTGTTTTACAGAGGCGCTGGGGCAGGGAAAAGAAGGACAATAAGGGGGTTGTTTGTTCTTTTAAGAAAAAAGTTCAGATGAAAAACAAAAATCATCATATGAATGTCGTTCTTGGAGAAACAAGGATTGTTAGTATTTGAAGAATATTGTAAGTTCAATATTTTCAGTTTAGCAACTTTGCAGATATTTTGGAGAAAGCTGCTATCTCAGGCTGTCCCAAAGCTTGATCAGTCCTTTGTTAGAGGACTAATCAAATTGAAAATAAGGGATCATTTGCAGATGGGTCAGCATGCCATGCTTTATTTACTTGGTTGAACGTGCCATGCATGTGTTTAAAATGTAGATGTGGAAAAAGGTGGCAGACTGCAGGTCAATGAGACCCATCAGCTTCTTTATCTTTAAACCATGGAATAAAAAACACAAGTGTTCTGATAGTGATTCCCCGCTGGTGAAAATAAGATAATGAAACAAAGATTCATGGTTTTTACCAGCTTGCACTTCCACCTCCTCCCATCTGATTCAGTTCTTCTGTAGTGCTATAGAGATGCTCCCATCTACAAAATATATTGTTTGTGAATACTTTTCTCTTGGGAAGAAAGTATCTGACAGGAAGATGTTAGTGCAAGAGAAGTTTCTGTTCATATTTGTTGGGAAAAATCCTTAAAATAGTGACCCTAATTCGTGCAATTTGGCTCTAAAATGTAGTAGCATATGGCTCCTACGTAAATTCAGAAGGGGAGTGTGCTTAAGGAGCAACTTGGTGCAGCTTTTGTAAGCCTGCAAGCTTTTCTTTAAAGCAGTTAAGTGCTGCACGTTGTGGAAAGAAAACAGCTTCCCCGATTTTGTCTTTTTGTATTGTAAGTCTGTTTCCCTCATGCTATAGCTCCTGAAGGATTTCAGCTCAAAGTCAACTAAGACAAGACAGAGCCCTGCACCCCCTTCCTATTATTCTGCACACAGTCCCTTTCCCACTAGCTGATAGCCTGCAGTTCTGACAATGCAGGGAACAAGGAAAAGAATGGCAGAACAGGGAAGCAGAACACAGCTGTGCGTTTCAGAATCTCTCCATATTCATTTGCCAAACAAAACCAATACTCAAAGAGACAGCTAAGCTTAAGATGCAATAGGACCACATTGAATCCGTGCCTCAGAGCAGCAAGGGGCTCCTTTTAACAATGCATTCAAGCAACAGATAGAGATTTACCTTCAAAATGCAGGCCATGTTCTTTTTCTATCCTTCCTACCACAAAGCAGCAGGATTCTACTGTGTCAGAAACAGTTCCAGTGTGAGGCAAAAGGCTGGTAGAGCTGCAAAACTGCTATAGCCTACATTCCTGAAGATCCAAATAAGGGTACCACAATTCTAAGATCCGTTAGTCCTATTAGTCTTTTCATGCCCTGTTTGTTCCACCCATCAGCTTCTGCCACTGGCTAGAAGCCAGCTCAGTACCTCCCCTTAGTCACATGACTGAATTTGACTCATGATTCTAGCATGTATTTTTTTTAAGCTCTTGGATGCTTTCTATCATATGATATATACCAAATGGCAATTTTATAGTGTGCAGATCTCTGTGGCATTTGAAAAGCAAGCTGCTCATTTACAGGGAATCCGGATTAGTCTCTCTAAAGGGATCAACAGCAAATATTTCTCTCAGTCATGTCAGAAGAGTCCAGAGTGTGTCTCTGTTATTAGGGCTGTAAAAATCTTTAGGTCGGTATGTAATGTTTGTTTGCATTCTCAACCCTCTTTATATTACTGGAGTTTGCCTTTTTCTGAAACACTGAAACTACATGTAAAAATGAGCCACTCACCGGGAGTAACCACCATAAATATCCCATGAGAAATCCTTCTATTGTGCTGTAAAAAGAAAAGGAGTACTTGTGGCACCTTAGAGACTAACAAATTTATTTGAGCATAAGCTTTCATGAGCTACAGCTCACTTCACCGGATATAAAGTGAGCTGTAGCTCACGAAAGCTTATGCTCAAATAAATTTGTTAGTCTCTAAGGTGCCACAAGTCCTCCTTTTCTTTTTGCGAATACAGACTAACATGGCTGCTACTCTGAAACCTATTGTGCTGTGTGTATCACTTTGTATTATAGACTCATGTATTACTGAAAAGAATAGGAAATGATTTTCATTTGGGTAAGTCTGATGACAGCTCTTTGAACTGTCTCTGGCATTTGTTTGAGCTTACCTGGACTGCAGAGAAAAAAAAAAAAGAAAGATGTTGTTGAAGTCATCTTCCTCCATCTGGACACAGGCTGTTTTGCTACCCCTACTCCATCAGGTTCAGGCTCCTCTCTCAAATGCAAGGCTCTACATAATATTGTCCCCACCTTCACCTTTGCTGTTTCTGCCCCCAATACTCCTCCCACTATTTATATTCTTCCCAGGACTTTTGCCTTACTTCTCCCTCTCTTCATTTTGCACCTTTCCATCTGGATTCCTCTACAGGTGGAACAGTCTCCACGTTCTCGTCACCCAAGCAGCCCCATTCCCATTCTAATCCCTTGTTAAACCCATCCCTTTGAGAAATCCCTCTGACTGGCTTCCTCATCAATCAGTAAATCCTAGATCTTCCATCACCTGAGCTTTTGTCCAATCTTATCTCGCGTTTGTCTAACACTGTAACAAGCTGCCATGTTTACCTGAAATAAGCCCTTCTAGGCGTTGATTCTACTGGGGAACAGTAAGTGCAGACACAGGCAGGTAGCTGTGTTGCTTTATTGCACCTGGATGAAAGGGAGATGGGAATGGCTATCTGGAGAGAAGATCTAGTGTGTGGACTGAGCAATCTGGAAGGATGAATCTTAGGAACAGCCAAGCCTGGGAGAAGATTCGAGCTCAACTTTGTTGACATGTTGGTTATAAAAACCCAAATCCCAACAAGGGAGAAAGTTTGGACTCTACACAGTGTGTGGACTGTGTCTGAGAACAGGTTGAAAAAGCACCTCCTCATATGTAACACCGACAGACCCCGGTTGTCGGCAGGCAGAATCAAACCTGGGACCTCTTGAGGTAAATACATGAGCCCAGGGCTGGATTACCCAATAGGCAGACTAAGCATGTGTTTAGGGCACTAGCAAAGCAGGGGGCACCAAAAAAAGGAGATTTTTTTTGGAAAAAATTTGATAGTTTATATTTCAAAAAAAAGCATCAAAGTAGTCATCATGGGAAAAAATCAGAACTTTGTTAGAGTTCCTTACACTCCACTACGCACTCTTCCCCTGTTTTTCTGTTCTCTTTTTATTACTTATCCCCACCTAAACGAGGGGGGCATCCTATTAATGAAGATGGAAATAATGCGAGGAAATCCGATCCTGTCATGTATTGCAATAAATTTATGTTTTATTATTGATATATTCTTCTGAGTTATACGCACTTGATTCGGTTTTTTTCTTTCTTATATTATATATTGTGATAGACCCAGGCCAGTTGGGTACAGCAGAGTAGCCCCTTATTGGGATCCAGGAAGCGGGTGAGCGAAGCCCACCAACTGCTAAAGGATCCCCCCCCAGCCTAAGAGGGGGGTCCACAGGACCTGGAAACCAAATAATTACAGGGGACAACTAATGAAATAACAGGAACAGGAGTGCGGTCAAAGGGTCAAACGAAGGGAACCAGATGGGGACACGGAGCAGAGAACCCCGGACAGCGCCCACTGCTCCTCGAAGGCATCAAGGGAGTCAGTGGACGCCGCCCAGAGGAACTCTGCCCAGATATGTGAACGGATGGAGGATCAGAAATAGGTCCCACAGTCACAAGAGACTCCAACCTCCTCACCCTGGTTTTATAGATGGCCACTTTAGCCAGGGCCAGGAGGAGGCTGACCAGGAGGTCCCGTGACTTAGTGGGGCCATGGATAGGGAGTACATAAATAAGGAGGTAAGGGAAAAAGTGCAGCCAAAATCTTAACAAAATATTCATGAGGAGCTGGAATAGGGGCTGCAGCCAGGCGCACTCCAAGTATGTGTGTGCCAGGGTTTCCCTCACACCGCAAAAGGGGCAGGTGACTGGGATAGGGGTGAACAGTGCCAAGTACACATCCGTACTCACGGCCCAGTGAAGGAGCCACCAACTGATATTCCCAGCGGGACTAGGGTGGAGTATAAGCTGGCCCACCGGGGCTTCTCACCCTCTAGAGGTGGCAGGAGGTCCCGCCACTTTGTGTTGGGGCAGGATGCGAGAGTGAGGACATGAAGGGTGTGGAGCACGAGCATGTATAGATGTTTCCTTGGTCTGGAAGCGGACCGACTGCAGATTGTACAGCCAGCTCACAGTGAAGGGAAGGGGGCGGGGGGATGTCGGTCGGGTTCACGGGGCAGGGCCCCGATGAAAAGGTCCAGAGGACCTGGGGTGGAGGGTGGGTGGGGCGCACCCTCTCTTAGGACCCGGTCGAGGTAAACCCGAGCAGCGGGTGGCAAAGCAGCCCTCACCTCCTAAAGTACATGCCGGGGAGTACGAGGCTTGGAGAGACCCATGCACTGAGCGAGCGTCAGGGGATCCAGCCAGTCTCCTCGGTCATAGTCCAGGGGTCTCCGACTCTGGTGACTTCTGCCAGGACCAACCTTTGGCGCACCGAGGGGGACTCCGCCAGCTGCACACAGAGCTGGGGGTTGTGTAGCAGGGGCTCCGCGAGGAGATCTGCCCCCACGGTGGCCGCCATGGACTTGGTCGCTGAGAACAGATTCCAGGTCCAGAGGAGGTCCTGGTAGAAGACCGGCAGCCTGGAGAGGTCTCGCAGAAGACCTCTCAGATGGAGATAAAGGAGCTGCCGGTCATATCGGAGCCCTTGGAAGTGGTGCACCAAGGCTTGCGCCAGACTACCTGCACCATAAAGGAGCCGCTGCAGGGCCTGGAGGCGGAAGACATGGACCTGAGTGTGTAGACACTTCAGGCCCTGCCCTCTCTCCTCCAGGGGTAGATGGAGAACCCCTGCAGAGACCCAGTGCAGTCCTAACCAGAAGAACTCCAGAATCGATGTCTGGAGGTTGGCCAGGAAACCCGGGGCCGGGACCAGGCATTGAGCCAGTACCAGAGCATGGACAGGACTAGTTGACTAAGCACCAGTGTTCTCCCTCAAAGGGAGAGGCACCGGAGTAGTTCTGTCCATTTCCGGAGCTGCTCTATCACCCTGCCCTCTAAACTGTGCCAGTTCTCTGGTGGAGACGGATACATGGCAGAAAGATAAACGCTGAGATAGAGCAGCTGACCTGTGCTCCACCGGATGGCCTGAAGCACGGGTGGGAGGGAGCTCGCCTGCCGCCTGTCCCCTACCACCAAGCCAGAGCTCTTGACCCAGTTGACTTGGGTGGAGGAGGCTGCCAAATAGATGGCTTGGCAAGCCTCCACCCGCGCCAAGTCATCCGGGTCTTGGACCACAAGGAGCACATGACGTGATGGAGGGGCAGGCAGGGGAGAGGCAGCTGGGTCTGTGGGAGGGGCCGCCATGTCTCCCGGTATAATGAGCAGGGAGGGAGGGGAAAACATCAGAGAGAGGAGGGAAAAGGAGGGGCAGGTCGACCACTCCTCCCCACTAGGCTGCAGGCAGGGGAGGAGGGCGCGAAAAGGGGTGGGCTTATGATGAAAAGGGCTCAGTAGACTGTATCCCTGGGCCTAGAGAGAGAAGGGCTACGTGGAGGGTTGCAGTGAGTCTCTGAAGCTAGCGTAAGCTACTTGGAAGCGCGGGACCCACGGGGACAAGGTCGGAGCTCTGCCACAATATATACATAAAAATAGCGTATGTTGTGTAATTTGTTTTTTTTTTAAGTTCAGATAACTGAGATAAGGGGCAGGATGAAACGTAACCAACTGAGTGGAGCACAGAAACGTAAACTGGCAGAGGAAAAGAAACACAAAACTAGTGACATTTTCCAAAATCTTCCAAAGCTGACATTTTTCAAAGCGAATCCATCAGAAGCAACATCTTCTCTCAGTAGCACAGACATCGTTCCAAAACCTGTAGGTGTTTCAGAGACTGACTCTTCTTCTGTTGGTGAAACAAACACCATTCCAGAACATGTGGATGTGCCAGAGACTGTAACTGATCATCCTACTCCTGGTGGTAAAACGGACATTGTTCTAGAAGGTGTAGATGTGTCAGACTGCACCTGCTCATGCTGTAAATAATAGAAGAAAAGATCCCGGTATGTGGGTTGATTTCAGTACCGATGATGTAGTTTACTGGATAGATCGTGGACCAAATAACCGTCAACACCACACTGGGCCATTTGAGAAGTCACGTCGGACTTTTATCAATGGCAAACAAACAAGATATTGTCCACAAAAAATATTTTTCGGCATGAAAGCGAATGGTGAGAAATACACTACTGTATTCACCATCAACAGGGTCTGTGTACTGTTTAGTTTGCAAACTTTTTGCATGTAAACCTTCAACATCCTGGTTTGCTGCAGATGGATTTAATGACTGGCGGAATACTGCTTAATTGAACAACATGAAAATAGCACTACTCATAGAGATTCAGCGTTGACATATTTAAATCAAAGATAGGGCTTTGGATTGACACAAAAATTGGAAGAACAAAATAAAGGGGAGCATGAATACTGGTGACATGTTTTGCAGTGTGTTATAGCTGTTATTCAAACATTAGCTGAATGTGGTCTGCCTTTCCGAGGATCAAATGACACATTTGGATCAGTGCGGAATGGAAATTTCTTGGGATTGATGGCCGCAGTGCTCAATCTTGTTGGCCACAGTGCTGTTGGTTGATGTCTGGTGGCAGTAAGTTTTTTCTCAATCATCCAGTTACTTTATACATTTTTCTCTGCCTCAACACACCGATGGGCAGTTCTTTAAAACATATTTGGGCAATGATCGTGTGTTGAAATCTCTTTCTAATACTCGCTGGGAGGCATATGCAGTGGCAACAAGTGCTATTCTGGGAGTCCTATTCAAAGACTGTGGATGTTTTAGAAACTATAGCTGAAGACCAATCACAAAAAGGGAAGAAACTATACAAGAGGCAGAAAACATTGCAAACAAGATGCAAGAATTAGAGTTTGTATTCATGTTGACCATGTGGAATGAAATTTTATAACACTTTTACCACACAAGTCAAGCTCTCCAAGAAGAAGAATTGGATTTGAAAACATATGCAGACCTCTGTCAATCATTAGCAGACCACTTACACACTTTGAGGAATGATTTCGAAAGATCTGAAGACATATCAAAAGATATCTTGCCTGATACTAACTACAAAAAGAAAAGGAGTACTTGTGGCACCTTAGAGACTAACAAATTTATTTGAGCATAAGCTTTCATGAGCTACAGCTCACTTCATCGGAGTCACAGCCGTGTTAGTCTGTATTCGCAAAAAGAAAAGGAGTACTTGTGGCACCTTAGAGACTGTCATAAATATAAAGGGAAGGGTAAACACCTTTAAAATCCCTCCGGGCCAGAGGAAAAATCCTTTCACCTGTAAAGGATTAAGAAGCTAGGATAACCTCACCTGACCAAAATGACCAATGAGGAGACAAGATACTTTCAAAAGCTGGGGGGAGGGAAAAACAAAAGCTCTCTCTCTGTCTGTGTGACGCTTTTGCCAGGGACAGAACAGGAATGGAGTCTTAGAACTTAGTAAGTAATCTAGCTAGATATGCGTTAGATTCTGTTTGTTTAAATGGCTGAGAAAATAAGCTGCGCTGAATAGAATGGATATTCCTGTCTTTGTATCTTTTTGTAACTTAAAGTTTTACCTAGAGGGATTCTCTATATTTTGAATCTAATTACCCTGTAAGGTATTTACCATCCTGATTTTACAAAGGTGATTCTTTTTACTTCTATTAAAATTCTTTTAAGAAACTGAATGTTTTTTCATTGTTCTTAAGATCCAAGGGTTTGGGTCTGTGGTCACCTATGCAAGTTGGTGAGGATTTTTATCAAACCTTCCCCAGGAAGTGGGGTGCAAGATTTTGGGGAGGATTTTGGGGGGAAAGACATTTCCAAATGGCTCTTTCCCAATAATAAACCCGGTTAGACATTTGGTGGTGGAAGTGAAAGTCCAAGGGCAACAGGTAAAATAGTTTGTACCTTGGGGAAGTTTTAACCTAAACCTGGTAAAAGTAAGCTTAGGAGGTTTTTATGCAGGTCCCCACATCTGTACCCTAGAGTTCAGAGTGGGGAAGGAACCTTGACAGAGACTAATCAATTTATTTTCGAAAGCTTATGCTCAAATAAATTGGTTAGTCTCTAAGGTGCCACAAGTACTCTTTTTCTTTTTGCGAATACAGACTAACACGGCTGCTACTCTGAAACTAACTACAAAGAAGCCCAGTCCCGCAAGCAAATCAGGAAAAAAAAAAACAAATGATGGCAGTGTAACAGAAACAGCATTGAATCCTAGAGACAAATTTTGCGTATCTACTTCTACCCTATAATTGATACATTTGAAGCTCATATGAAGAGGAGAGGTGAAGTGTACAAAAGTATCAAATAGATTTTCCTTTCTAATGATATGGACTTATCTGACTAACAATATTCACAAGGTTCCCAAAAGCTAGTTGATTCATACCCTGTTGACTTGAACATGAATCTCTGTGGAGAAGTACAGCAGTTCCACTGTTATATGCGCGCAAAGTTTAATGAAACAGGAAAAATGAAATTCAGTCACATTGATCTTCATGACACAATATTGAAAGATGGAATACAATGTGTATTTCCAAATGTAGAGATCGCACTATGTATTTTTCTAACATGGATGATTACTAACTGCTCCGCAGAACGCTCTTTTTCTCAGCTGAAAAGAATAAAAAACCCTCAGAGAACAACAATGTGTCAGGACAGACTTGATTCACTTTCCCTATTGTGTATGGAAGCGGACATGCTTCGGCGAGTCAGCTTTGATGAACTTATCCAGAATTTTGCAATCAGAAAATCTAGAAAGAAGCTATTTTAATTTCAGCATACATGTAAGTTTTTTTGTGTCATTTTGAAAAATAAAATTTTATTTTATGGTATAGTATTGTTTTTATTTTAAATTACACATGGGGGGGGCACCATAATCTTTTCAGTGCTTAGGGCCTCTAAAGGTCTTAATCTGGCCCTGCATGAGCCTCTACTGCATGAGCTAAAAGCCATATGGCCCTTAATTAAGGCTGTAGAGCAGACTCATTAATCTCTAAGTGGTCTTGGTGCCACTAGATAGAATAGAGCACCATACCCAGGAGGTCTGTGGGTTACATATGCACAGAGAATAAGCTGTCTGGAGCAGAGAATATATCAATCAAGTTTAGAAAGTGCCATGTAAATGTATTACTGGGAGGGTCTGACAATAACAGTTAATCATTGAAATTCATGGACTGAGTTTCCAAGGGAAGGGTGGTCAGGGCATTAATCCCACAACACTGCATTTCAGCCCACTAAAGCTACAGTAAAAAGTCAGTCAGTCAGAGGACAATGACAGTCTTCTGGCACATCCCGTTTGCTTTTAAAATCAACAAAGTGCTTGTTTGGTGTGGAAGGGAGAACTTCCAGCAGCTGCAAGTACAGGAAGTAGAAGAACGTTTAAGGGGATTCTGAGCCCAATAAAACAGGTTAGTTTTTCCAGTTCGCCCTTTTGCGAATCACTTTTTATATAAAAAAAGACAGTAAAAAAGCCAGTCAACCCTGAACTATTTACATATAACACAGAGTTAACAGGCTGCTGCGTTATTCAGCTTTCACCTAAGTTCATAGGGCTCTGGTTTATAGCTTAGAGTATTAGTATGGTGGGAGGGTCCTGGGCCAGTTCCTGGTCACATTCTGCTTCTTTGCTGTTATAACACCTTCTCTTCTCCAGCTCACAGTCCCTCACCATGGGGCTGCCTTTCTGTTTCTCCCCCAAGAGCACACCAATCTGCATTGACCTTCAAACCCCTTATCCAGACTGCTAAGGTTTGATATGGGCCCTGCAGCTTCTCCCTCTTGCAAACTCCCCAGCCCTTTTGTACCCTCACTAGCAACCCGACCCCCCCCCCCCCCCCGCACACTTTTTTTTCTGACCACAATATAAGCATCTTTTGGCTGTAACCCTGTAAAGAAGCTTTGATTCTTTGACACCACAAGCGTTTCATTCATTCTTTTAACATTTAATTGCCCATTTCCCTCTCCATCCTTCAAGCATCCACTGGCTTCTGGAATAGAATAATTCTTTTGTTAGGCTCGGCTGAGGAAAGTCATATCTCCCAGAACCCCCTTGTGTGGGTTGGACCCTCTTGTGTGTGTCTGGGCAAGAGGAGGAGTGGCGAGACCCATGTGGAGACCTCCTCCATCATTTCATTCATTATTCCTGACACTCTGGAGAGAACAAGACATTGCAGAACATGAGACCTTTACAATTTATCTTTGATATAAAAATGGCACTAAGGATCTATGCATTAGATATGGGGATCTCCTCGCCCACACCATGGCTGGAGCTGGTTTGGTTCAATGCTCCAAACAAGACAGCTCCACAAATAAAGACTATTGACTTGCCAAAAAAGCATGATCTTTCAGAGGACAGATACTATGTGGTACAAAGCATCAAAAACAATAATAATAATATGGGTTTTAGAGCAAATTCTGTCAGAGGATCTTCTAATGTACCTATGAAGTGGAGACAGTGCATGCCCTTAAAAAGTTGCATTTTTTTACAATTAAGGATGGCGATTACAGTACTGGAGGAGTCTTGTGTACTCCATGAGGACCATCACTAAGGCTAAGTTTTAGTCATGGATATTTTTAGTAAAAGTCATGGACAGGTCAGGGGCACTAAACAAAGATTCACGGCCCGTGACCTGTCCATGACTTTTACTATATACCCTGACTAAATCTTGGGTGCTCTGGAGGGGGGACTCCAGGGATGCCATGGGTGGTGTGAAGCAGGGGCTGGCCCAGGGGCACCGCTGATGCTGGGAGGAGGGCAGCGGTGCGTGGCCCGGGACTGCCGCTGGTGCTGGGAGAGGAGGCAGGTCGGGACTGCCACTGGTGCTCCTGGGTGGGGTGGGGTACAGCCCAAGATCACCGCTGGTGCTCAGGGTGGGGCTGAGACAACTCCAGTAGTGGCCAGTGTGGTTGCTGCAGAAGTCCTGGCGGTTCCAGAAAGTCACCGAATCAGTGACTTCCGGGACAAACTCACAGCCTTAGCCATGACACAATAGGACTAAATTCTACAGTAATATTAATTTATTCTATTGCCATGATACACCCTTAATCCTTCCCCTACCTCCCTCATCCCATCCACACGGCTATGGTTCATAGTTGAAGATACTTAATGATAAACTTCATTGATTAATTTTTAAGGCTGGGTTGTCTCGTTAAACTCTTGAGGAAGCCAGGCTCCATTCTCCAGGCCTCAGCTCCAATGGCATTCTTAAAGAACTTCATTCCTCCCCCTTCCCCCAGGTATGTCAGAGAAGTTGAGAGTTTATAGCCAGTTTCGGGAGTTTATAGCCAGTTTCAGCAATTCATCTCCCCAGACCTCCCAGCCTTGGCTCCAGGGCGGTTCTCCAGGCTGTACTTTTGATGACTCCTGCTCTCCACCTACAAGATGGTCTTCTGCTCTCTCTGAAGTATGTACTATAATCCAGTTATTTCCCCTACTGTGAAAATCTGGAGAGCAAGATGCAGCTGCAGATAGGTCTCACCTAAAACTGGCAGAAAAGGGGGAACCCCCTTTCTACAATTTTTTTTTCAAGTTTATGAACAATTTTTTGCCCTGAAGTTGGACAAAACTTCAAACACATCCAAAGGCAAGATTTTTTTTTTTCAACTAATGAAAATTCAGATTCTGGAGCACAATTTTGCACCAAGGTGCATGTTCTTTGGCCATAAAACTGGGCCCACTATTATTAGTGGAATGCTATATATCAAACCTGACCCAATAGCGAGCAGGAAAATGGTAACTCAAAGGGTGCCTGTGGTGGAGATGGAGCAGCTATTTATAATAATTTTATATATGTGACCTGATCACATGAGGTAGAGTGGCTATCAGACTTTCCTGTATGGATGTGTTGGTCTAGTTTAATAGGGGGGCTGTTAGAAGAACAAGGAAGTAGGCAACATACTGGTTATAGATAAGCAATTTCCCTGTACAAAAAGGTCGGGGCCGGGGGAGGCAATTGCAAGACAATGGCCAAGCTGTTAGCAATGAAGATGACTTCCAGGCTCTGGCCCAAAACAGCACAGCTGCTTTGCCAAGGCTGTGACAGAGATAGAAATCACAGGGATGCTCAGTGGTTAGGAAGACTCTCAGGAGAGAGAGGGAGGGGAGCTGTTCCTGGGGAGAACAGACTGACATGGATCACAGACACTGGTCCTGTGTGAGTCTCCAGATCGGTTGGGGCCTTTCCCACCTTCCAGGGAATGATGAACCTCAGGGAAAGACAGGAATGTACACAGTCTGTTTATTGTTTTAAGATTGATTTTCTCTGCAGTGCTTTGGTTCTATAAATAATACTTTGCTTTAACAGGCTGTCTGGTCACTGTATTAACTAGTCATTGGTTCCAGAGGGAACAGAACTGCAGGCAATGAACAGTCCTTGGCCTGCTGAGGTAATCATGATTAGGACCTGGGGACTGCAGCCCAGAGCCCTGTTTGAGAGTGGGAGAATCACATGACTCCTCCCTGAGAGATGTGAAAGCTTCAAGGCCTGAGAGCTGAGTGGGGCTGCACACAAAAAAGACCAGGAGGGGTCAGAGGCAGAGCTAGCCTGGTAACAGCAACAGCACCATTGTGGTTACTATTATCCCCATTCTAAGAGACATACAGTAGTTAAAGTGATTTGCCCAAAGGTCACACAGCAGATCTACAGCAGAACTGAGAATGGATCCTGGAGCTCCTGACTCTGCATCCATTAACCAGAGGAAACTTACCCACCAAGTCCCATTAAAAGAGGCAGAACATTTTAAACTCACTTTTTCCAGAAGACGTTGCCTAGAAAATCATGAAGCACTTAATATAAGCTTCAGATGCCCTTGAAATCTGCCTTGGTTTGAATTCAGCCTGCATTTGCAAGCCAACAGTGTTTACTCAAATTTCACTCAGGTCTTCAAGCTTTCCCTCAAAAGGGATACAGACATTTTTGCCCTGTCTGGATGTCAGGGATATTTTGGGGCTGACCTCAGAGTCTGAGCCACTGGGAAAGACTGCACAGCTAAAGTCACTATTTCCAGTTCTGATGACAGAGCTCCTGCACATGTATCGGTCTAGATCAAACCCTGCCTTTGGGTTCACAAGGAGATAAACGTAGGGAAACTGGGATTGTTTGAACTGAAACCATTTCCGAATTTAGGCCTTGCAAAATGGTTCTGTCCAAAACATACAGACCAATCAGCCATAAGCCTGGGAAGAACTGAATGTGGAAGATTTGCTCTGATGTTACCTCTTCAAGCTGCACAATGTCAATATTCAAATTAGAGTCCCTCTGTAGTTCTCATCTCTTGTACACTGATCTCTATATGCAGTGCTGAACCCTGCCAGCCCGGCTGATTCATTAGTGATTGTTGATGAGTGTCATGGCTGGGTTTGCTATTTTAACTATTCTATGAATTGTGTGACAGAATATACCCGTTTCCACTGTTGTAATAATCTTTGTACACCATCTGCCTTGCGCGTTATCATTTGAAAACTCAAGCTTCTGATCACTATTGTCCTGGTAAAATATGTGTGGCAACACTGAGTTATAAGATTCCACTATATGGTGTTACTAAAACATGTTCCAAGTCTGGGGAGTGGCCAAACTAGTTCCTCAGAGACAAAGTACAAGATGATGCCTCAGCCAGGTGTAAACAAGGAGAATGGGCCATTATCTGCTAAGTGGTTATTCTTTGGCAGGAAAGGGACAGGGGCAAAAAATCTACATCTTAGCAAAAAACCCAGCATAAGTTCCCATCCACACAGTCAGTCTGTTGCCCTGCTCCCAGCTGGAAATGCTTCTCAAAGGGAAGAAAGGACTATAAAAAGAAGAGATAGACACCCCAATATGCCCCCTCCTCTTCACTCTCTCTGTCCATAGAACAAAGGAAGCAGCCATTAAACAGAAGAAGGGATCCTGGCCTAAGAGATTTGGCTGGTAAGACTGTTCAGATCATGTGGTAAGAAAAACTTAGCTTCAAATTTAATGGTTTGTTAAGTTAGGCATTAATTGCATTTTATCTTTATTTTTCTTGTAACCATTTCTGACTTTTATGCCTCATCACTTGTGTTCACTCAAAAGTCTCTCTCTTTGTACTTAATAAATTTATTTTATTGTTTTATCTAATCCAGTGTGTTGAACTGAAGTGTTTGGGAAACTCCATTTGGGGTAATAAGGTTTGTGCATACCATTTCTATTCATGAAATGACAGACTTTCTATAAACTTGTATTGTCCAGGAGAAGGCTGGGCAGTACAAGATGTACATTTCTGGGCGGTAATGTCTGGGACTGGGAGTGTGTTGGGGTCACCCTGCAGTATAATTCAGGCTGGTAAGACCCTAGGTGTGACTAGCAGGCTGCAGGTGCACACAGACACAGCTGAGAATGACTTGCATGCTGGAGGCTCTGAGCAGTCCTGACTGGAAGCTACAGTAGCAAAACAGTGTAAAGGGTACCCCAGGTTAGAAGTCAGCGGTAACACAGCTACTCACTGGTCTGGATTGTACCCTGGGTATGTCACAAATTGTTAATTTTAAGAGAAAATGTTAAATCACAGAACTTCACCTCTAATATAAATCTAAATAAATACTTTTGATCTCTCACTTTAATTCATCTAATTTTTTAAATAAGAGCATAGCCTACAAAGTTGGTTTGATTAAATAATCTGCTTGCTGTTGAAAATGACAAAGGGAAATGGATCCCTAAAACAGCCCAACTCACCTAGTAAAACTATTTGTGCCAAGCCACCAAGTATGGGATAGTTTGTTTTTCAAGTTTAGTTTTTTTTTGTTTGTTGGTTTTTTTTAAAGCTCACCATACAGCAAAAGATACAGAAAGATGAAATTTCTCACAGTGCAGGTACAAGGTGAGTGGTTGGTGAAGCAGCAGAAATCCCTTTAATACATACCCAGATCTCAGTTTTTTCCCCAATTTACATAATTACTAGATGTCTTGAGAGGACTGCAACCTTCACACCTGGCAGGCGATTCACCATACAGTTCTCCCCATCATCACAAATCCAACTATCTATATTTCTAATAATAAAATCCCCCATAACTATTACCTGTCTTTTCCTAATAATTGGGGTTCCCTCACCCAGAGGGGTATCCAAAGTGCAAGAGGATACCATGACATCATGTTCCCTAATTGAGAGGGGTCCCAAATATAGGATTGTTTCCTTCCACTCCAGATTGATGATCTTCTTTCCTGACACTTTCATCCTCCTCAACAGTACAGAGGCTGTCAGAATGTGGGTGGGACTGCTCTGCTGTGTCCCTGAAAATCTTGTCTATGTTCCTCTTCATCTCCCTTAGCTACTTGTATTCAGCCACTCCGGTCTCAAGAGGACAGTCTCGGAAGACCATGAGTTGTTTGCACTGAATGCACACACACACACAACCTTCCCTCAAGGCAGGTAATCGTACATGCTGCATTCAGTGCAATAACCTGGATAGCCCCCACTCTGCCGCTGGACTTCTGCCTGCACTGTTTCATCGTTGCAGGGGTTTTGTTTGTTCATTCTTGGTTTGTTTTTTGCGGAGGGTGGGGGTGGCAGGATGATTATTAGCCTACAGTTGGTCCTTTACTTAGTGGGGAAGGAGAACTAAACTGATAACAGCAAGAAGGTGGAGGTGTTTAATGCCTGTTTTGCTTCAGTCTTCACTAAAAAGGTTAATCGTGATGAGATACTTAACACAATTAATATTAACAGCAAGGGGGAAAGAATGTAAGACAAAAGAGATAAAGAACAGGTTAAAGAATATTTAGATAAGTTAGATGTAAATTTACCAAAGGGTGTTTAAGGAACTAGCTGGTGCAATCTTGGAACCATTATATGTAAGACATGGAAGGTAATTGTCACCTCTACTTGGCACTGGTGAAGCCTCGGCTGGAATACTACATCCAGGTCTGGGCAACCTACTTTAAGAAACACCTGGATAAATAGGAGAAAAATCTGAAGGAGAGCAATAAAAATTATAAAAGATTTAGAAAACCTGACTTATGAGGTAAGGTTGAAAAAACTGGGCATGTTTAAAATCCTGAGAAAAGACGACTGAGGGAGGACCTAATAACAGTCTTCAAATATGTTAAGGGCTGTTATAGAGGATGGTGATCACTACATATTTCTCCTGCTACACTGGGGTATTGTGCGGTAATCACTTTACATTTTGCTACAGATTTGGCTGTTGTAGAGTAATAAGAAATCCTGTTTCACATCTCAGCTATTTGTAAATATACTGTATTAAGACCATTGTAATTTGAAAATGTAAGAAAGAAGCCATATTGCTCAAACAAAGAAAACATTGTCCATCTTCCCCAATGGCTTTTCTCCGATTAAAAACAGACCGTGCAGCTCTTCAGAGTGCTGTGCTGTGCATGCCACCAGCTGTTTTGCTCTGCAGAAACACTAAGGAAAACCAAATTTGTAGCTTACTGTGGCCTCTTTCCTAGAAGGAAATGTAATAAGATTCCTAAAGGGATTAAAAAGCCAAATTCTCTCATTACCATTTAAAAAATCACAGCTGTCTATATGATTTGGTTAGTAAATAGGTACCTCTTAGAAGCTCCTTGAGCTAGAAATATGCAAGTGTTACTTTGGTTTTTCCTTTAATAACTTTTCACTTATTTCATCCTTAGAAACGGCTATGCCTATTCATCCCCTGTTTAGATTTTATCTCAGAGAATATAACACTCCACACAAACTGGAGCTAAAAAAGGGAACTGGTGACTGTTGCAACCAAGCTATTTTCAGTCCTAACTAAGAGGACAAAATTTAATCTTGCATTTCACGCCAATTAATGAGAACTCCATCTATCTCCTGATTGGCCACAAGGCACATGGGCATGACCCTATAGCTCTGTAGTTAGGGCACTCACCTGAAATTGTGGGAGACCCCAAGTTCAAGGCCCTGTTCCAATGACGATTTAATTATGTAGACAGAGTAGACCTATCTTCAGAGTAGACCCAGGCTTCAATGGGAGAGACAGAGGGAGACCTATCACAGAACATTCCATATCCCTATGGTTAGGGCATTCATCCAGCAGGTGGAAGACCTAGGTCCAAATCAAGCAGAGTGGGGACTTGAACCTGAGTCTGCCACATGCTGTAACCCAGGGGTTCTCAAACTTCATTGCACCATGACCCGCTTCTAACAACAAAAATTACTACACAACCCCAGAACAGGAGACCAAAGCCTGAGCCTGCCCAAGCCCCACCACGCTGGAGTGGGGGGGACCAAACCCAAAGCCCTGCTGCTCTGGGTCAGGGGGGCCAAAGCTGAAGCCCCAGGCAGGGGGCCTGTAACCTGAGCCCCACCACCCAGGTGTGAAGCCTTCAGGCTTCGGCTTTACCCTGGGCCCCAGCAAGTCTAACACCAGCCATTAAAACGAGGTTGCGACCCCCTTTGGGATCCTGACCCATGGTTTGAGAACCGCTGTGTCTAACTACTGAGCTAAAGGTTACAAGTGCAGCACAGGCACCACCTCCTCCTCCCATTTTTGGGAGAAAGAACGTAGGTGCCTAACTCCAGGAGAGGGTTAATGGCTGTGAATCCTGAGGGGAGATAGGTGCCTCCCTCCCACCTCGACTTTGGCATCCAACTCCCTTTGAGGGGTGGGCCTTTGGACCCAGGCCTCTCCTCAGCATTTACTAAGGGCTAGCTTTGGCCACTCAGCTTGCTGGTTTCTATGAATCCCATTCTCGGGCACCCAGCTTCCCCTTGCATTGTGTAAGGGGCCTGGACACCTAACTAAGGGCTGCTGATTCCATTAGGCAGCAGGGTGCCTGAAATTAGACATTGCAATGTTGAGCCCAGTCCTCTTTGTGGATCAAGCCCTGTGTTTCTGTACCATGCTCTGTCAATATCCAATGGCTGGTGTTAATTATTTGATCCTACTGAACCAAAGCAATGCCTTTATTTTGCATTTGGGTGACTCGACTGCACAAGAGAAAACCCCTTGCAGACTTCATGCAATGTTCTCCTTCCAGGGAGACCTTAAAGCAAGCAGTAAAGATAGATTAATTTAATCAAAAACTGCAACTGGCAAAACAAAAGCAATTCTAGAATTCCTCCCTTCCTAGTCTGTAAATTTAACTCAGATTTTTCAGTTCTCTATAGTTGGAGTGAGCCTCTTTTAACCTAGACCAGTCATTCTCAAACTTTTGTACTGGTAACCCCTTTTATATAGCAAATCTCCGAGTGTGACCCCCCCCTTATAAATACTTTTTTATATATTTAACACCATTATAAATGCTGGATGCAAAGCGGGGTTTCGGGTGGAGGCTGACAGCTCGTTGACCTCCATGCAATAACATCGTGACCCCCTGAGAGGTCCTGACTCCAAGTTTGAGAACCCCTGACCTAGACAATAAGTAGGAAAATTTTGACAAGTGTGGGGGGGGGGGGGAGTGATAATTTAGACCTGCACAAATCCAGTAAAAGTTAATGGGATGTGCATGGGGTGCAAGTTACCACTGAATTTATACCATGCTCTTATTTCATTGAGCGTTATGATTTAACGTTATTTCAGCATGTTATAAAAGGATCTGTAACACGATTATCACGACCAGTGTGTTTCACAAATTTATTGATGTTTTTCTATTTTGGATATATTTTTAATTTGCTCACTTTCCGTATATGTACAATTTTGAGGGAGTAAAAACCCCTTAGCTATTTGAATAGAAAACCTAAAATTATTTCTTAAATAAAAGAGCCAGATGACGCTATGCTTAGACATACATCCAAGGTCAGAGTCTTCATAGAGTATACGTCTTCTGAATTTATAACCACGTACTGTGCTTGATTCCAGGGCTTCGGAGCGGAGCCCACGGAGCAGCTCCAGAGCAGTGGAGCTGCAGCTTTTTACCTGGACCTAAAGCGGAGCCGGAGCACAGCTCCAAAGTCCTGCTTGATTGCTGATCTGAACAATATAGACACAGATACTGACAACTATACACAAATTTGTTTACATTGAACTCAATTCTACCTCCATTAAAAGAAACAAAATACAACCCAGATAACAGCATGCAGATACTTCACTGATGGGCATATTTTAAAACTCTGAACAGGCATGCTTAAAGTTGCACCTCTCCACAGCTTAAAGAACACTTGCAATAAAAATAATAAATTCCAACCTATGCACTCAGTGTAAACATTGATACCTTTACTCCTTTCTGAGTCCTTCCACTTGGCCTGGGATAGATAATCCCCTTGAATGTGTCCTAAGGGTCAATAGACTTTGGCTTCATTGGACCAAGACAGGCGGAAAGAAGCAATACCTTGTTATTAACACCGCCTTGCAAGTGTGACAATTGCTAATTGCAAACAGTGCCAAACCTGAAAAGCCCATCTCATAAAAGAGAATATGAATTCTCAAGGCAGAGGATTGCTTTATATCTTCTGAAACATCTACCTTATACTGATCAATTTTGAACAAAACGTGCTTCACATAATCCTTTTAATTAACAGAAACAAAATGTTAAATTTATGACTGACAGCGTCTTCTGAATACTTTTTTACACCTTGGTATACTGCTAGAAGATAACTACTGCCCTACTCATGCCTGCTTAAAACACCTACAAGTTAAGGGTTTCCTATGGGATCATCATAAGACACCACTTTAAGGGAAGAACAAATCTGGACATTTAAAAATGATATTACACACACACACACACACAAAACCCCTGTGTTAGAACACCATCATGAAGATTCCAAAGTCAAGCACGCAAAAGATAAGGAATGCCAGAATTAAGGTTGCCCCAACAACCTTAACTGGGCTCTCTTGTGCATATCCACTATGATACAGTCTTTAATTACATGATCACATTTTTCCATCATGCTCCTGCCTTGTGCAGTGCATAGAATGCACAGAGATCAATTAATCTGTTATTCAGTCAACATGGATTCACCAAGGGCAAGTCATGCCTGACCAACCTGACTGGCTTCTATGATGAGATAACTGGCTCTGTGGATATGGTGGACATGATAGATCTTGACTTTAGCAAACCTTTTGATATGGTCTCCCACAGTATTCTTGCCAGCAAGTTAAAAAAGTATGGATTGGATGAATGGACTATAAGGTAGATAAAAACCTGGTTAGATCGTCGGGCTCAATGGGTAGTGATCAATGGCTCAATGGCTCGTTGGCAGCTGGTAACAAGCAGAGTGCCCCAGGGGTTGGTCCTGGGGCTGGTTTTGTTCAACATCTTCATTAATGATCTGGATCACTGTTCCCTCTAAGCTGTGCACATGTGCGCACGCACACAGATCCTAAACTCTGCGCACATGGCGAAACACCACGCTCACAAAAATTTGCTCGGAAGCAGTGTGATGAGAGGAGGCAGGATTCAATGCTGAGGCTGCTGGAGGATCAAACTAATATGCTCCAGCATATGGTTGAGCTGCAGGAAAGGCAGCAGGAGCACAGACCGCAGCGACAGCCCCTCTGTAACCAACTGCCCTCCTCCCCAAGTTCCATAGCCTCCTCACCCAGACTCCCAAGAACGCTGTGGAGGGGCCTCCAGCCACCCAGCCACTCCACCCCAGAGGATTGCCCAAGCAACAGAAGGCTGGCATTCAATAAGTTTTAAACTTTTAAAGTGCTGTGTGGTCTTGTCCTTCCCACCTCCACCACCCCTCCTGGGCTACCTTGGTAGTTATCCCCCTATTTGTGTGATGAATTAATAAAGAATGCATGAATGTGAAGCAACAATGACTTTATTGCCTCTGCAAGCAGTGATCGAAGGGAGGATGGGAGGGTGGTTAGATTACAAGGAAATAGAGTTAACCAAGGGGCAGGGGGTTTCATCAAGGAGAAACAAACAGAACTTTCACATCGTAGCCTGGCCAGTCATGAAACTTGTTTTTCAAAGCGCCCTCCTGTGCTCTTCTAACCGCCCTGGTGTCTGGCTGTGCGTAACCAGCAGCCAGGCGATTTGCCTCAACCTCCCACCCCGCCATAAACGTCTCCCCCTTACTCTCACAGATATTGTGGAGCACACAGCAAGCAGTAATAACAGTGGGAATATTGGTTTTGCTGAGGTCTAACCAAGTCAGTAAACTGCACCGGCACACTTTTAAACATCCAAATGCACATTCTACCACCATTCTGCACTTGCTCAGCCTGTAGTTGAACAGCTCCTGACTACTGTCCAGGCTGCCTGTGTATGGCTTCATGAGCCATGGCATTAAGGGGTAGGCTGGGTTCCCAAGGATAACTATAGGCATTTCAACATCCCCAACGGTTATTTTCTGGTCTGGGAATAAAGTCCCTTCCTGCAGTTTTTGAAACAGACCAGAGTTCCTGAAGATGCAAGCGTCAGGTACCTTTCCCGGCCATCCCACATTGATGATGGTGAAACGTCCCTTGTGATCCACCACTGCTTGCAACACTAGTGAAAAGTACCCCTTGCGGTTTATGTACTAGCCGGCTTGGTGCTCTGGTGCCAAGATAGGGATATGGGTTCCGTCTATGGCCCCACCACAGTTAGGGAATCCCATTGCAGCAAAGCCATCCACTATGACCTGCACATTTCCCAGGGTCACTACCCTTGATATCAGCAGATCTTTGATTGCGTTGGCTACTTGCATCACAGCAGCCCCACAGTAGATTTGCCCACTCCAAATTGATTCCCGACTGACCGGTAGCTGTCTGGCGTTGCAAGCTTCCACAGGGCTATTGCCACTCACTTCTCAACCTTGAGGGCTGCTCTCATCTTGGTATTCTTGCGCCTCAGGGCAGGGGAAAGCAAGTCACAAAGTTCCATGAAAGTGCCCTTACGCTTGCGAAAGTTTCGCAGCCACTGGGAATCGTCCCAGACCTGCAACACTATGCGGTCCCACCAGTCTGTGCTCGTTTTCTGAGCCCAGAATCGGCGTTCCACCACATGAACCTGCCCCATTAGCACCATGATGCCCACATTGCCAGAGCCCGTGCTTTGAGAGAAGTCTGTGTCCATGTCCTGATCACTCACGTGACCGCGCTGACATCGCCTCCTCGCCCAGTATCGCTTTGCCAGGTTCTGGTGCTGCATATACTGCTGGATAATGCACGTGGTGTTTAATGTGCTCCTAATTGCCAAAGTGATCTGAGCGGGCTCCATGATTGCCGTGGTATGGCATCTGCACAGAAAAAAGGTGCGGAACAATTGTCTGCATTTGCTCTGACGGAGGGAGGGGCAACTGATGACATGGCTTACAGGGGTGGCTTACAGGGAATTAAGATCAACAAAGGGGATGGCTTTGTGAGAAACAGAATGGCCCCCTCAAGGATAGAGCTCAAAACCTCAAGGATAGAACTCAAAACTGGGTTTAGCAGGCTGTTGATTTCACGGAGGAAGGGAGGAGAAAATGAATACAAAACAAATCCAGTCTATTTCTTGTTTTGAGCCACTTCATCTATCTTTATACATCTTGCTGGCAGCAGACTGTGCAGTATGACTGCTAGCCATCGTCATCCCCTGGGTGCTCGGCAGAAGACGGTGCAGTATGACGACTAGCCATCATCTTCTGCTGGCTGCTGATTAAAAGACAGTGCACTGCCGGTAGGACTCAATCGCCATGAGACGAAACTTAAAAGGGAAATGACCTGGCTGAGTCACTCTCATGTTTGCCCAGGTGCCCCTTACTTAATCAAGGTCGGTTAAAAGAGCAGCCAGGACTACGCTGACGATGGCTACCAGTCATACTGCACTGTCTGCTGCCAAAAGGCAATAAACTGCTGCTGTGTAGCAATGCAGTACTGCGTCTGCCAGCACCCAGGAGACATAGGATGACGGTGAGCTGAGCAGGCTCCATGCTTGCCGTAGTATGGCGTCTGCACAGGTAACTCAAGAAAAAAGGCACAAAACGATTGTCTGCCCTTGTTTTCATGGAAGGAAGGAGGGAAGGGGGGCCTGATGATATGTACGCAGAACCACCCACGACAATGTTTTAGCCCCATCAGGCACTGGGATTTCTAACCAGAATTCAAATGGGCGGCGGAGACTGTGGGAACTGTGGGATTACTACCCACAGTGCAACGCTCTGGAAGTTGACGGTTGCCTCGGTACTGTGAACACACTCTGCCGACTACATGCACTTAGAGTATTTGTGTGGGGACACACACAATCGATTGTATAAAAACGCTTTCTACAAAACCGACTTCTATAAATTCGACCTAATTTCGTAGTGTAGACATACCCTCAGTTTTCCCCCCATCTCCTGATCTGATCTCAAAGTCCCCTCCTACTGGCCCCTTCCCCCGGCTCCCAGCTCCCACCCTCCAGTTCCCTCACCGGCTAATGGCTCCCAGTCTCCTTGCCCAACCTGTCACAGTCTATCCCTGCCCCAGCTTCCTGTCACAGTTTCTCTCCACCCCACTCCAGTCCCCAACTACTCTTTCCCGCCTTCCCTCCACCCCATCTGACTTTTTCCCCTCTCCATTCAAGTCAGGCAGCTTTCTCCTCCATGCTGCCTAGGTGACATCAGGGAGGACACGGAGAGCACAGGAAAGACAGGCTCCCTCCTCTCAGTTCCAATGCATGGCCCCTCCCCAGGCAAGAGCTGCAATTACAAGTAAAGTCTAACTTTGCATCTATAGCCCTGGGAGGGAGCATGGTCAGCTGCTCTGTGGGGATGGCACATCCATAGTCCTGTCACATGTGGTCACTGTGAGAGCATGCTCAGCAAATATGGGCTTTTCAGAGATTTTAGCTGCTAAAAATCTATGAATCGCTACTGAGCATGTGCAAACTGAGGGTTATTTCCTCTTCGAAGACTGATAATTTGGCCAAATTTTCACAGGAGCAGCAAAAATTGCATTGCTGACACTATGGCCACTTCACAGCTAAAATGTCAAGACCCTGCACTAGAGCTTCTCAAAGAAAAAAAAAAGTCACCAGAGTTATTTTAACATTGCAAAACAATGTTTTTGCTCCAGCCTCATTTTCAGAAACGGCTCAGATAGTTTTGGCTGAAACTTTCAAAAATAATTCAGCCTATCGGAGACATCCAGCATGGAAAATTTCAGCCCAAAAGTTAAAACAATTGAAAATAGGGTGTTACAATACAAAGTATTGCACAACCGTCATAATAAACAGTGCTATCAGGTCTGTATATAATCAGACTGCAACTCATGTTGTTTGCATGAATTGATCCTTTTCCACCAAGAAATTATTGAAATAATTTATGACATTATATAAATGGCAGCATGGGCAGAACATTTTTGTTTCAGACATGGTTCTAACCATCTCTAAAAGTTTGTTTAAAAATAAGAGCACATAAGAATTTCAGAGTTTGTAATACATCTTCAGCATCACCATCATCAGAAACGGAGATTTTTCAAATTAAAGTAAAGCCTTTCTGAAGTGTGATGATTTGTGAAGGTCAGTAAGGAATTTTTCACTGGCTGTGAAATACTTGTTTGGTATTGAGAGTTGACATGAGGACAACTAGACAGAACATACATGCCTAGATAATTAGCTACAGGACAGGAGTACGGCTGATTGAGTTTTTGATTATTTTTAAAGGCCCAATTTTGTAAGCAATTTGGGCTTGTTCCAAATCCCTCTGACGTCTATAGGAGTCTCTCTGTTGACTTCAATGATTATGGATCAGACCCTTTTATGTGGGCTAGAGCAGTGGTTTTCAAACTTTTTTTCTGGGGACCCAGTTGAAGAAAATTGTTGATCCAATGGAGCTGGGGATGAGGGGTTTGGGATGTGGGCTGCGAGGTGGGCCAGGAATGAGAGGTTCAGGGTGTGGGAGGGGGCTCTGGGCTGGGGATGAGGGGTTTACGGTACATGAAGGGGTTCCAGGTTTCGGGGGGCTCAGGGCTAGGGCAAGGGATTGGGGTGTGGACTTACCTCTGACGGCTCCCGGTCAGTGGAGCAGCTGGGGTGCGTCGCAGACCACGCTGTGCCCCAGAAGCAGCCAGCAGCAGATCTGGCTCTAGGAGGAGGCGCGCAAGCGGCTTTGCGCAACTCTCGCCCGCAGGCACCGCCCCCCCCGCCAGTTCCCATTGGCTGGTTGCCGGCCAATGGGGGTGCGGAGCCAGTGCTTGGGGCGGGGGTAGTGCACGGAGCCCTGTGGCCCCCCTGCTTGGAAGCTGAACCCCCTGGTGGCCACTTCCAGGGCACAGCGCGGTTCGGAAAAGGTAGGCACTAGCCTGCCTTAGCTGGGCAGCACTGATGAAGGGACTTCTAACGTCCTGGTCGGTGGTGCTGACCAGAGCGATCCAGTGCCTTCCATACCACAACCCAGTAGTGGGTCGTGACCCATGGTTTGAAAAACACTGGGCTAGAGACTTTAGCATTTTGGAGACCAGGAAGAATTTAGATTGCAACGTTTTATTTGAAGACAACTGCATTTGCATAGGAGATTTCTTCTGTGTTCACATCACTTTACCACTTACATCACAAACTTCAATATACATCCAGGGAGATAGACACCAGGGAGATAGAACTCCCCAAAGTTCTGGTGCGTAATATCATACAAGAGAACAGCCTCAATACGACTTCAAGATCCCTGTGAAGGTGCTATTATAGAAGTGATTTCTTACATGCCTATTAAAATTCCTCTGTAAATTCCCAACCTAAACTACACTATTATTCAACAACAAATGAAATAAAACAGATTTTCAGTCTGATATAAAAATTCTCAATGTTGAGAGTTTAAATGACACATATTATGGCATCAAAAATGCCCAAATGTATGGGTCTGTTGGTTAGAAAAGAAATATATTAATTGTCATGTAGTGAGTTAAGTTCCCTGTTTAATTCTTCCCCCCTCCCACCCAGAGTTATTAGGATAATTAAATGTCATAATCACTGTTAAGCTACAGTAAATCTTTCAGCTCACCAGAAAGTATCAAAGTTAAAAACAGCCTGTAATTTGCTGTAGGTACTGAAGCACACTTTTGTAAACTATTTTTAATTATTTTCAAGCCTTCCAAATACTTTTCTTATCAAGACCCGAGAGCAGCGTATTGGTGCATATAACAAAATTCATGTGGCAGGGTGGGGCCAAGGGGTTTGGAGTGTGGGAGAGGCTCAGGGCTGGGGCAGAGGGTTGGGGTGGGGGGTGCGGGCTCTGAAGTGGGGCCAAGGATGAGAGGTTTGGGGTGTGGGAGGGGGCTCAGAGCTAGGGCAGAGGGTCGGAGAGTATAGGCTCTGGCTGCAGGCCCTGGGGTGGGGCTGGGGATGAGGGGTTTGGGGTGTGAGAGGGGGCTCAGGGCTAGGGCAGAGGATTGGGGAGTATAGGCTCTGGCTACAGGCTCTGGGGTGGGACCGGGGATGAGGGGTTTGGGATGCAGGCTGCCCTGGGGCTATGGCAGGGAGAGAGAGGACTCCACCCAGCAGCACCTCGGCCGGGGGGGAGGGGAACCCCCCCTGCTGCGGCAGCTCCGGCAGGGCTGGGCTGGGCTGCAGGAAGGGCTCCTCTCCCCAACCATGGCAGGGCAGCTCTGCTGGGCCTGCGCCGGCCCAGACTGCGGGAGGGGCTCCTCTCCCTGGCCGCTCCAGTGGGGCTAGCCTGGACCAGGGGAGGGACTCCTCTCTCCTGCCCCCGGAAGCCTCAGCGGGGCGCCTCTCCCTAGCTGCGGCAGTTCCGGAAGGCCTGGGCCTGGCCAGGGAGGGGCTTCTCTCCCCGGCAGCTCAGGAGGGGCTGGGCCGGGGGACCTGCACGGCCCTAAAGAGCCTGCTGCATGGCTGTGCAGCTTACAGGGAACCTAGCTAAGGTGACTAGGTGTCTGGTTTTGGACCAGAACACCCGGTCAAAAAGGGATCCCAGCAGCTCTGGTCAGCACCACTGACCAGGCCATTGACTATCCGGTTGGCCGCACTGCACAGCGGGGCTGGCAGATGCCCTGCTAGCCACCACGCTGCGCGACTCCCAAGTCAGGAAGCACCTGGCATGTCCAGCTCCTAGCTTTAGGGGCAGCCTGGGGGACCCGTGTGCTGCCCCGCCCGCAGGTGCGGCTCCCATTGACTGAGTTAAGGCAGGGGAGGAGCTAGCGTGACTCGTACTCCCATCCCCCCCATCACTGCATCTCTTCCCCATCCCATCCCCCCCACCTACCCATCCCAGCCTTGTACCCCTTACAGCACTCTCCCACCCATCCCCTCCACCTTCCAGAGCCACCATGTCCTTCACCCTCCACAGCTCTGCACCCCATTCACCTCCATACACTGCTGCACTCCCATTATGTCCCTGTATACCCGTGCCCCCCACATCCTCATGCACATGTAGCCTTCTGCCTCCCCCTGCATCCTCATATACCCCCCAAACTCCCTCCTCTCTCTATCACTGCCCCCTCTCATCCCCCACCCTGCTCTTGTCCTCTTTCCCTCCCCATCCTCTCTCCTCCACCCTCCCCATCTTTTCCCCTCCAACCCACCCTCCTCCCTTCCCAGCTGGGTGAATTAGGCAGCCCCTGGAAAAGTGTATCAAAAAGTGTTTGTGTAGGCAAGTGTGCACCTTCATGCACTGCATGTGTGTAGAGACTGTGTCTTTGTGTAGGGAGGTGTGTGTATTGCCCCATGTGTGTATACCTGTGTGAATAAAATTTACAGCCTAACTCTGACTTTTATTCCTTTTGCTGGCTTGCACAAACAAAAATTGATAACATAAAATGTGTGTTTATTCATTTCATAACAAGTTTTTAAAAAAAGAGAAGGAACTCAAAGAAATGTCTTTATTTCTTAAAAAGTGAACGTTGACCAGTAATTGCAGAAGAGCCAATGTATCATACATTTCTCCCCACCTTTGTCTAGCTACATTATAAATTTTGTTGCAGACTCTTTCTTTTTGTGTGTATGTCCAGCATCTACCACCTGGAGCCCTGACTGTAGTTGGGGGCTCTCGGCACTAAACAACAAATTGTAATAATAAACAATGTGGAAGTATATGTGTTAGTGCATGCTAGATGTGTACATATGAATACATATATGAACATATCCTGTTAACCCAAAAATAAAAGCTGATGGACTTGTATGTCTATACCCAGGCTGTATTTGAGTCATAATCCCCTGCAGATGCTCTCTTTTGTAGCTATGTTCTACCTCTGAACAAAGTTATAAAAAAAAATAAAGATGGAAGACAGGTGAGATTCCTAATGAATTACAGGCATGTTTTGGTTACAAAAGGGAAGAGAAAGCAAGCATCATGTGTGTGCGTTAAGACAAACTTTATATTGGGAACTCTGCTTTTATGGTTCTAAACCCAAGAAACCCCTTTCACACGAAACACATTAAGAATGAGTGTAGGAACTTACAGAAGAGCAGTAGCAGCAACCAAAAGAGAACAAGCTAAATCTACCATTTGAAATCCCCATCTTAATAAAAACAAACAACGCTTAAAGAATTCACTTTAAAAAGGAAACTAGAGGCTTGACTTTTAAAGATGGGCATAAACAATTGTGAGGCCATAGTTTAAAAAGACTAAGCACAGAATAAGGGGTCAGGACTTTCAAGTTTTAACTACAGTTCTGCTACAGACTCTGTCTGGGTGGCCTTCGACAATTCACTTCATCTTTGGGAACAGTAACACTTTCCTATCTACTGCTAAGGGGAGTAATGAGGATTAGGGAACATTTGTACAGTTCTTTGAACATGTGACTTACCAAGCCTTATTGTTGTGTAAGCATAAGCGATTAATTCTCAAATGGGCATTGAAGGTGCAAACGACCAGTTAGTCATGTACTGTCATGGTATTTGCACAAATGAATTAAATGCACACAATTACAAGGGCCCACCATCGAAAAAGCAAGCCTTGAAACGTCTAAAATTTAGTTTGAATAAGAGCAGGCATTTAGTCATACTTCCTCCTTTTTGTCCTAGAAAAAGTCACAGTACTCCAAACCTAAGAAGGCTGCAATACAGGTAAGGTTCCAGCTACTTAGATCTAGAACAAGAAGCCTAAGGCATCATATCTCTGTGGCTGTAGACCCATCCACACCTCATTCCATCATGCCGATCTGCTGTGTTCTTACAAATTTTAGTAGTCTGGTCACCAATGACAAAGCAAAGCAAAGCAAAGATATAGTGAGATCACTGACCAAACCTGCAAAGGAAGAGAGGAAGGAGGAACCCATGGTTACAGCGTTCACCTGGAACACTGAAGATCAGGGTTCAATTCCCTGCTCCACCACAGACTTCTGGTGTGACCTTTGGCAAGTCGCTTAGCCTCTTTGCCTCAGTTCCTCATCTATAAGATGAAGATAATGGCACTTCCCTAATTCACAGAAGTGTTGTGAGGATAAATACATTAAAGATTAAAAAGCACTGAGACATAATAATAATACCCAGCCCTCATCAGTAATGAGCCAGAATGCAGCTATGTTGGTTTTAGCTCTACCAGACTTGTCAGAGTCACTTTTACTATCTCAAAGAAAATGCAGAATGATTAGTGCATCACTGAATGAGAGGAAGTGACGACAGTCCAGGAAAGTTTGTTTTAAACTACAACTTTTAACACATTGTGGTTGTTTATTGTATTACTACTTCTGCTTATTTTTAAATCTCACAGTACATTGTGTGAGCAATATCAACAGTTTCTCCAAGGAGATGCTGACTTCCTGGTGGAAATGTAAACAGCACAAGATTGACATATCACTTAAACAGAATGGCATCGGGATTGGGTCTGTGGCTGAGAAGCTGACAGATGTGTGTCCAATCCCATTGGCAAACAGAGTTGGAAATGGCAAGCATTTTCTTAAGGTGAAATTTTGTATTTTTAACGGGGCCCCCTGAGAATATGCCCTCAGTAGGCAAGTACAACTGCAAATCTTCAAAGCGGACTCTCAAACCCAGTAGAGATTTCAGTGACATTTACATTTCTATAGCATGCATGCTTTGTTTCTGTTTGATTTTCAGAGCCAGCCCTTCATTTGCATTGCTTGAAGCATTTTATCTGCACAGTACAAACACTGTTTAAAAAGCCAAGCTTAATGCAGGGATAGGAGAATTTAGCTTTGAACATTTCATACACTAACTGTATTGAGAAGTTTCATTTCGAACCAAGCTTTTGTGAGTAGGATACTGTAGCACGTGTCTCTTCTAGAATTGCTCTGAAGACAAGAAGTGGGATTGCTGCCCAGTTCCTTTCTCTCTGAACCAGCCCAAAGCAGAGGGAAGTGGTAAATTACAGGGTCAGGGTGAATGGCTCAGGTCTAGAAGTACTGTGGAAGTTCCATAGGTAAGCTATGGTAGTGCAGGGTATATATTCATGTTAATGTACTTACGTAAGGTGGCATGCTGATAAATAAAAATAAGTGACTGAAATGCTTGGAGATACCAAAAACCTTGGCAGAAAGAGGCCCAGAAAGAGATGAGACCTGAGGAGAAAATGACTTCAAGGCACCCAGAGCAAGTGGTCTGAAAAGCAGACATGCTAGCCGTAGCAGTCCACAGGCACACAGAAAAAAAGGCTGTAAGAGAATGAGACTATGGGATCAGAACATTAAGATCCTGAAAGAAAGATCTTTGAGAGAAGAGACCAAAAGAAGGGAGAGCAAACTGCTGGGTTCATACCCACGAGACATGCCCAGATAACAGGAGTGAGAATCTAAAGCATCTCTTTTCATTGACTTTTTCTTCTCTCTGTAAAGTTTTATTTATTTCACAGAGCAGCAGTGACTCTTTGTAAGCATTCCTCAGCCACTGGTAGAGAGCAAGCAGCTCACCACAAGAGCTTTCTGGAAATACTTGCTTAAAATTTTAGATGCATTTACTGCATTATTTTATGTATTTATTTTTTGGAACGCGAACAGTGGAGTTTCACCAATACAAACATTTGCGAAAACGAGTTTCAAAAGTGCACATGCAGTTATTCATGGGAAATATTCTGACTTCATACATGCAAACATGTATGTTCAAAGTGCCAATTGTTTCCAATCAGGAAACAAACATTACCGTATGGTTTATCACACCAAACCTAACTACAAGTTTGAATATAGAATACTCAAGAACTGTTCTTTTGGGGGAGGGAGGGAAATAGGAGGGAAAGAACATCATCTTACAATATTTTAGCAATTTTGAATTGTGACATTTGAATAAATTAGGATCTGCTCACAGATATCTAGGAGCAGAAATAAAAAGGCTAATTCGGTGGTTAATTTTGTTGGAAACAATTCAGTCAGCTAGGGTCTTTTGGAACTCACTTCTAGGTTGGCTCTTCCATTTCTAGCTCTGTGCTCCAATTTCTACATTGTAGTAGGACTGTCAATTAATCTCAGTTAAATTATGCAATTAACTCAAAAAATTAATCACAATTAAAAAATTGTGATTAATGGCACTATTAAACAATAGAACAACAACTGAAATTTATTAAATATTTTTGGATTTTTTTCTACATTTTCAAATATTGATTTCTATTACAACACAGAATATAAAGTGTACAGTGCTCACTTTATTATTTTTATTACAAATATTTGCACTGTAAAAACGATTAACAAAAAATAGTATTTTTCAATTCACCTCATAGTGCAATTTCTTTATCATGAAAGTGTAACTTACAAATAGAGAATGGTGGTTGAAGCATGAAGGGACATATGAATCTTTAGTGCATTTGGCATGTAAATATCTTGCGACGCTGGCTAGAACAGTGCTGCATGAACGCCTGTTCTCACTTTCATGTGATAATGTAAGCAAGAAGCAGGCAGCAGCATCTCCTGCAAATTGTAACCAAACTTGTTTGAGCAATTGGCTGAAGTAGGACTGAGTGGACTTGGAGGCTCTAAAGATGAGAATTGTTTTATTTTTGAATGCAGGGTTTTTTTGTACCTAATTCGACATTTGTAATTTCAACTTTCATGATACAGAGATTGCACTACAGTACTAGTATGAGGTGAATTGAAAAATACTATTTCTTTTGTTTTTACAGTGCAAATATTTGTAATCAAAAATAAATATAAAGTGAGCACTGTATACTTTGTATTCGGTGTTGTAATGAAATTAATATACTCAAAAATGTAGAAAACATCCAAAAATATTTAAATAAATGGTATTCTATTATTGTTTAACAGTGTGATTCATCGCGATTAATATTTTGTAATCACTTGACAGCCCTACATTGTAGCGGTAACTTTTTAGATCAGACATTCCAAAACAATACATCTAGGTTAAAGAAACAATCATCATCACTAGTCATGCCGCTGAATTTTTTCTTAAGGGTTTGTGTTGATCAAGTTGCATGCAGGACACTCGGACATAACGTTGATATTTGTGAAAAGGTTCAACAGGAGTAAATGCATAATAAAAATAGTGACATAGCAGCTTCACTCCCTAAGCTGTTATTTTCTACAAAAGCTAGTAAGTGCATCAGCCATCCCTGAATTGCAGTTCCTCTTGGTGTAAAATGAAGCAACTGTTAAATAATGCAATGCTATAGAACGCTTTGACAGAAAGTGAAGATTACGTTTCAGTAAAAGTAGAGTGGACTTTGTGCCTGGAACACAAAAATTACAAAGTAAATACGCGGGCTGGAATAGCGCTTATTCATGGATTCCAAGACCAGAAATGACCACTGTGATCATCTCGTCTGATCTCCTGTTTAACACAGGTCATAGAACTTGCTCAAAATAATTCCTAGAGCAGATCTTTTAGAAAACATCCAGTCTTGACTTAAAAATGGTCAGTAATGGAGAATCCACCGTGACCTTTGGTAAATTGTTCCAATGGCTAATTACTCACTGTTAAAAACGTATGCCTTATTTCCAGTCTGAATTTGTCTAGCTTCCACTTCCAGCCATTGCATCGTGTTACAGCTTTCTTGAAGAGCCCATTTTCATATATTTGCTCCACACACAGAGTGCATATAGACCTTAATCAGGTCAACTCTTAATTTTTGGTTAAAATACATTGAGCTCCTTGAGTCTATCACTATAAGGCATATTGTCTAATCCTCTAATTATTCTCTTGGCTCTTCTCTGAACCCTCTCCAATTTATCAACATCCTTCCTGAACTGTTGACACCAAAACTGGACACAGCATTCTAGCAACAGTCACACACCAGTGCCAAATACAGAGGTAAAATAAGCTTTCTACTCCTACTGAAGATTCCCCTGTTTACGCACCCAAGGACTGCATTAGCCCTTTTGGCCACAGCATTGCACTGGAAGGTCACAATCAGTGGATTATCCACCATGGTCCCCAAATCTTTTTCAGAGTTGCTGCTTCCCAGGATAGAGTCCCCCATCTTGTAAGTATGGCCTACATTCTTTGATTCTAGATTTTCATTCCACCATATTAAAACACATATTGTTGGTCCGAGCCCATCTTACTAAGCTATTCAGATGACTCTCTGTCAGTGACCTGTCCTCTTTGTTATTTACCACTCTCCCAGTTTGTCTCATCTGGAAATTTTATCAGTGATAATTTTGTTCGTCTTCATTAATAAAAACATTAAATAGCATAGGGCCAAAATCTGATCCCTGCAGGACCCCTCTAGAAACACAGTGATGAATCCCCATTTACAATTACATTTTGAGATCTATCACTTAGCCAGCTTTTCTTGCATCTAATGGGTATAGTGTTAATTTTATATCAGTCGGGTTTATGTTGTTGAATCCTCTTAATTAGACTCTCTTTGTGGACAACCTTATGTCCTAAGAAGTGAATACCCCAGTTAAGAAAAGATGCTATTTTGTATCCAAAATGATTCTGAGATTCACATTGTCCCTTCCCTCATCCTCCAGGGGACACTGCTGGTTCCTAAGGGTGGCAGAGCTCCTTATTCCTCTCTCTTCAGGAGCTCACTGACCCACTTAGGACAGTGGGCCCTGTGTTCTTTGTACTTGGTACTGCCACCTACTAGCCAGGTAAAGAAATGTTTTATTCAAGGAAAAGATAAGGGTAAATTAGAAGAAAGGAAGTGGAACAGGCAAGGGAATCAAGGATATCAAATAAATGAGACCCATCCTGCAGCAATACCATATATTGCCTCCTTCAACAGTACAAAAGCCCACAACCTAGTAAAGCCAAATTATACAATGGCATGACTGTAATACCACTGGGACAATGTAATTTGCAAGCAAATACCAAGGAAAAGTACAGACACAAGAGCCTCTAAAACAAGTTATTTTGTGAACCACACCTGGGGTTAAAAAAAAATCCTACAATAGACGAGCAAAACAAAAGACATATCCAGAATAGACAACACACTGTGGAACCCTGCAGCAAAGCTGTTAAAGATTACCAAGATGTTTCTTATGGACTGATATCTATTTTCAGGGGCCAGAGGCCTGGAAGACAAGATGACTCGGCCAATACAGCACCTACCTAAAAGACTATCCATTGCATTAAGAGAAAAAGTAATGGGCACAAGAAAATAAATGGAAAAAGGCATCATAAATGGTAAAGTCACGATGCCCACAAGATAGATAAGCAGCATGGTAGCCATTGAAAAACCCATCAAGCTGTGTATTTGCATAGACCCAAGGAACTTAGACAAAGCACTAAATGCTCCCTACCAAATGCCTACAATTGAAGAAATATTACCTGACTTGGCAAAATCAAAAAAGGGTTCTCAGTACTCAATGCCGGAGATAGATTTTGGCAAGTGCTGCTGCTACCTTACCACATTTTGGACACCAGTGGTTAGAGAGAGAAGATTGAGAATGTCATTTGGGATAATATCAGTCCCAAATGTGGAAGACTATGAATACTGCCAACAAGACATAGTAACAGGACTCACAGGGATCTGTATCGTAGCTGATGGCATTCTGGTGTCTGGATGTGGAGACAGCATGGTGGAAGCTGTGACAGATTGGGACCACTGCCTCATCTGTTTGCTAGAAAGAGCCTCTGTGTTAATAGAAAAGGAGGACTTGTGGCACCTTAGAGACTAACCAATTTATTTGAGCATAAGCTTTCGTGAGCTACAGCTCACTTCATCGGCTGCATCCGATGAAGTGAGCTGTAGCTCACGAAAGCTTATGCTCAAATAAATTGGTTAGTCTCTAAGGTGCCACAAGTCCTCCTTTTCTTTTTGCAAATACAGACTAACACGGCTGTTACTCTGAAATCTGTGTTAATAAATACCTGCCCACTAGGGGTCTCTACAGCATGATTGCATCTAGTAACTTGGAGAACTCTGCTTCCAGGAAATGCTTGATGAGCGAGAACAGCATAGGCAGAGGAAAGAATAAAACCTGAATTTTGCACTGTCTTGGCTCACTCCCCTTTAATGCTTGAACACTAGGCTCTGCAGCAGAGAGCACTGAGGAGTTGTGCCTTCTCCTGCTGCTGGAAGCTGGCTGCAGGGAGTTGGGTTCTCTCCCATGCACTGTCTCCCTCTGTTCACCTATCAGGGCAGTCCCAGCCACATGCAGGCTACCTAGGGCCTGCTGTTGGTTGCCCTGCTTACAAGTTAGGCTCCTGGTCTGGCCCCACAGTCTTTTTGCATTCTCAAGCACAGGCTAGACAGGAAGCCTCAGTTTTAGTAGCAGTGTCTGTGAGCTGCTTCTTTCAAACCCCTGCCTGGCAAGAAGGCTACAATTATACATGATGGCTCAAAAAAACCCCAACAAAAACAAAAGATGCCAATCAGCTTTCTGAGAAGTCTTACAATCCTCCCATCCTGAAGAGAACTGACATCAAATAGTGTTTGAAAGGGTCTGTTGGCAGCATCAATGCCCAGTTCCTCTACTGACCTGGCAGATGACCTGGGGCCAGTCACTTCACCTCTGTGACGGAGAGACTGCCGAGACTCATCAAGCCCTCGGATCGCTACCCCTTCCTGCTTCTCCACGTGGGCACCAATGATACTGCCAAGAATGACCTTGAGCGGATCACTGCGGACTACGTGGCTCTGGGAAGAAGGATAAAGGAGTTTGAGGCGCAAGTGGGGTTTTTGTCCATCCTCCCTGTAGAAGGAAAAGGCCTGGGTAGAGACCGTCGAATTGTGGAAGTCAACGAATGGCTACGCAGGTGGTGTCGGAGAGAAGGCTTTGGATTCTTTGACCATGGGATGGTGTTCCAAGAAGGAGGAGTGCTAGGCAGAGACGGACTCCACCTAACGAAGAGAGGGAAGAGCATCTTCGCAAGCAGGCTGGCTAACCTAGTGAGGAGGGCTTTAAACTAGGTTCACCGGGGGAAGGAGACCAAAGCCCTGAGGTAAGTGGGGACGTGGGACACCAGGAGGAAGCACGAGCAGGAGAACGCGAAAGGGGAGGGCTCCTGCCTCATACTAAGAAAGTAGGTCAAAGAGCAAGTTATCTCAAGTGCCTATACACAAATGCAAGAAGCCTGGGAAACAAGCAGGGAGAACTGGAAGTCCTGGCACAGTCAAGGAATCATGATGTGATTGGAATAACAGAGACTTGGTGGGATAACTCACATGACTGGAGTACTGTCATGGATGGATATAAACTGTTCAGGAAGGACAGGCAGGGCAGAAAAGGGTGGGGGAGTTGCATTGTATGTAAGAGAGCAGTATGTCTGCTCAGAGCTCCGGTATGAAGCTGCAGAAAAACCTGAGTGTCTCTGGATTAAGTTTAGAAGCGTGAGCAACAAGGGTGATGTCGTGGTGGGAATCTGCTATAGACCACCGGATCAGGGGGATGAGGTGGACGAGGCTTTCTTCCGGCAACTAACAGAAGTTACTAGATCACAGGCTCTGGTTCTTATGGGAGACTTCAATCACCCTGATATCTGCTGGGAGAGCAATACAGCAGGGCACAGACAATCCAGGAAGTTTTTGGAAAGTGTGGCGGATAATTTCCTGGTGCAAGTGCTGGAGGAACCAACTAGGGGCAGAGCTCTTCTTGACCTGCTGCTCACAAACTGGGAAGAATTAGTAAGGGAAGCAAAAGTGGATGGGAACCTGGAAGGCAGTGACCATGTGATGGTCGAGTTCAGGATCCTGACACAGGGAAGAAAGGAGAGCAGCAGAATATGGGCCCTGGACTTCAGAAAAGCAGACTTTGACAACCTCAGGGAACTGATGGGCAGGATCCCCGGGGAGAATAACATGAGGGGGAAAGGAGTCCAGGAGAGCTGGCTGTATTTTAAAGAATCTTTATTGAGGTTACAGGGACAAACCATCCCGATGTTTAGATAGAATAGTAAATATGGCAGGCGACCAGCTTGGCTTAACAGTGAGATCCTTGCTGATCTTAAACACAAAAAAGAAGCTTACAAGAAATGGAAGATTGGACAAATGACCAGGGAAAAGTATAAAAATATTGCTCGAGCATGCAGGAGTGAAATCAGGAAGGCCAAATCACACCTGGAGCTGCAGCTAGCAAGAGATGTTAAGAGTAACAAGAAGGGTTTCTTCAGGTATGTTGGCAACAAGAAGAAAGCCAAGGAAAGTGTGGGCCCCTTACTGAATGAGGGAGGCAACCTAGTGACAGAGGATGTGGAAAAAGCTAATGTACTCAATGCTTTTTTTCCCTCTGTCTTCACGAACAAGGTCAGCTCCCAGACTACTGCACTGGGCAGCACAGCATGGGGAGGAGATGACCAGCCCTCTGTGGAGAAAGAAGTGGTTCGGGACTATTTAGAAAAGCTGGACGAGCACAAGTCCATGGGGCCGGATGCGCTGCATCCGAGAGTGCTAAAGGAGTTGGTGGATGTGATTGCAGAGCCATTGGCCATTATCTTTGAAAACTCACGGCGATCGGGGGAGGTCCCAGACGACTGGAAAAAGGCTAAATGTAGTGCCCATCTTTAAAAAAGGGAAGAAGGAGGATCCTGGGAACTACAGGCCAGTCAGCCTCACCTCAGTCCCTGGAAAAATCATGGAGCAGGTCCTCAAGGAATCAATTCTGAAGCACTTAGAGGAGAGGAAAGTGATCAGGAACAGTCAGCATGGATTCACCAAGGGCAAGCGATGCCTGACTAATCTAATTGCCTTCTATGATGAGATAACTGGCTCTGTGGATGAGGGGAAAGCGGTGGACGTGGTATTCCTTGACTTTAGCAAAGCTTTTGACACGGTCTCCCACAGTATTCTTGCCAGTAAGTTAAAGAAGTATGGGCTGGATGAATGGACGATAAGGTGGATAGAAAGCTGGCTAGATTGTCGGGCTCAACGGGTAGTGATCAATGGCTCCATGTCTAGTTGGCAGCTGGTATCAAGTGGATTGCCCCAAGGATCAGTCCTGGGGCCGGTTTTGGTCAATAACTTCATTAATGATCTGGAAGATGGTGTGGATTGCACCCTCAGCAAGTTTGCAGATGACACTAAACAGGGAGGAGAGGTAGATACGTTGGAGGGTAGGGATAGGATACAGAGGGCCCTAGACAAATTAGAGGATGGGCCAAAAGAAATCTGATGAGGTTCAACAAGGACAAGTGCAGAGTCCTGCACTTAGGACGGAAGAATCCCATGCACCGCTTCAGACTAGGGACTGAATGGCTAGGCAGCAGTTCTGCAGAAAAGGACCTAGGGGTTACAGTGGACGAGAAGCTGGATATGAGTCAAGAGTGTGCCTTTGTTGCCAACAAGGCCAATGGCATTTTGGGATGTATAAGTAGGGGCATTGCCAGCAGATCGAGGGACGTGATCGTTCCCTTCTATTTGACATTGGTGAGGCCTCATCTGGAGTACTGTGTCCAGTTTTGGGCCCCACACCACAAGAAGGATGTGGAAAAATTGGAAAATGTCCAGCAAAGGGCAACAAAAATGATTAGGGGACTGGAACACATGACTTATGAGGAGAGGCTGAGGGAACTGGGATTGTTTAGTCTGCGGAAGAGAAGAATGAGGCGGGATTTGATAGCTGCTTTCAACTACCTGAAAGGGGGTTCCAAAGAGGATGGATCTAGACTGTTCTCAGTGGTAGCAGATGACAGAATGAGGAGTAATGGTCTCAAGTTGCAGTGGGGGAGGTTTAGGTTGGATATCAGGAAAAACTTTTTCACTAGGAGGGTGGTGAAACACTGGAATGCGTTACCTTGGGAGGTGGTGGAATCTCCTTCCTTAGAAGTTTTTAAGGTCAGGCTTGACAAAGCCCTGGCTGGGATGATTTAGTTGGGGATTGGTCCTGCTTTGAGCAGGGGTTTGGACTAGATGACCTCCTGAGATCCCTTACAACACTGATATTCTATGATTCTATGCCTCCGTTTCCCCATTTGCTCTTTCAGTCCCAACTGACAAGACAAAGTTCTTAAGAGCAGGGGCTGTCTCTCACTATGTGTCTGCACCGTATGGTACACAATGGGATTCTAATCTCAGCTGTGGCCTGTTACGTGGGTATTACCATGTTTCAAATACTAGTCCTAAAGCATTTTGCTTTGCTGAGGCACTGTTGACAGAAGGGTTTTGATGGAAGATAAAGAATCAGCAGTGTCCAAGCACCACCAAGAGTGGCTATCCCAAGCTGAAATCATTTACCATCTGCAAGCATCCCAGTTACTATTCCACTAACACATCCATCTGGGCTCTTCAGTATTATTAGGGTTCATTAGCTTCCTGAGGTGACATCCCAATTTCAGACTTCCCAATTAAGTAAGTACTGATTAAATGGATTGTTTTGCCTTCTTTCTGTAAATAGTTTAAAATGAAGCAGTCATTTGAAGGTTTCTCAGAGTACCTTATTTTTATTGAGAATGCACCATTCAGTAAAGTGTTGCCTTAGTAAGGCTTCACAGCATGACTAGCCAGCAACGGGAGCCCCTGAGACAGTAGCAAGAGGCCTCATTTGCATCAACAACAAATAAGAACAACGCTGGAACCCAAAAATTAACGTATTCCATGTGAGCTGTAACAATGTGGGGTGGCTCACAGAGAGTGCAGTCCAACTGGAAATGGTTAGGGCCCAATCCTGCTCCTAAAGTAGTCAAAGGCAACACCACCCGCTGGTTTGGTAGAGGTCGTAGGCGCAGCATTCAGAGAGGCTGGATGTGCATGCAAGAGGGTGAGTAAGCACACCCAGGTACTCCTGGAGAATCAGGTTACTATTATCAGACCTTCCAAGTGTGCACAAAGTCAGCTCAGACACAGCAAAGAGTGCATGACCATGCTCAAACAGAGCTGCACCCAGGCACACCTCCCTTCACAGCCAACATACATTGAATAGATAACTTGGTAGAACAGTAAACAGACCACTGTACTTCTTAAACATCCGTCCCACCTCCGCCAATGCATTCACTGCTTGTACTTTACAGTGACTCTCCCTGTGAGAGGATAGGGTCACCACTGAGTCAGCAGAATTGTTTTTACCTACCCCTTCCCCATAGATCAGTGGTGGCCAAACCGTGGCTCACAAGCCACATGAAGCTCTTTTACCATTAAAGTGTGGCTCACAAGCTCCTTCTGACCCCTCATTCTCTGCCTATCAGATGGGGGGAGGGGAGGGGACATGAGCTAGGGACCTCTGCCTTGCAGTAGGGTGGTGGGGTAGGAACTTCTGTCCAGTGGGGAGGAGGGTTTCAGGGCTTCAGCCGTGTAGGGCGCACATGCCAGGGCTCGGGGCTTCAGCAGGAATGAGACTGAAGCCCCAAGCCCCGGCTCCTGGCAGGTGTACCCCAGCTCTCGAACTTCTGAAGATTGTTGTATGCAGCTTGGAGGGCCAGTAAGTTTGGTCACCCCTGCCATATAGTCCTACTACCCTCCTTTCCAGCTTGCCCTCAGGCCCCTTTTCATTCTGATAGAAATGAAATAGCACATGCACTAGAAGGGGAGGGAAGGGCAGAGAAATGCTGTGCTGTTTCTGACTCAGCTGTACAGCAGTTTTCAGTTCCTACTGTGAATAGTTCATCCACTGCTAGCAAAAGTTCACCCCTCAGCTTTCTGCTCCATGCCAACTCACCGCAATGTGCTGAGTGAAAGATGAGTCAGCGTTCTAACTTGGGAGTACTTTGTATTACCTTTCAATAAGGGAATAACAGTGTCCTGGGCTAAGAACCTCAGGCTTGGGTTTGGTCAGCACAGGACAGTTATTACTCCATAAACTGAAATCATCATCAAGTTGAGGATAGCACAATTTGACAGTAAGGAGTTGGACAAATGCTGTTGAGGTGATACTCTACCCCTATCCCCCGTGCAAACGTTGGCATCACTGGAAAGAATTGGTCTGTTTTCGTAACAAAACAAGCTCACTGTTTGCTGCACGTGGGCCGTGTGTTGCACTTCCCAGGATCAGGTCTGACCAATAAAAGAGCAGACTTTACAGGCCCACCAGAGAGGCCTAGAAGAAAACATCATGCTCTCCAGGTTCGCAGCAAGAGGAAGGGCCTGGATAGGTCCAGGTGAGAAGTCTCTGGTTTCTACAAACAAGGGGTAGAGGGCAGCGAGATGAAGGGGAGGATGCATGCAGATAATGCCGAGTTATAGATAGGCTATAATTATCAGCTCACAGGAACTAAAAGAGCCTGTCTCCCACCTTTTAATTAAGGCTATGATTTTATCACAGAGGTCTCTGGAAGTCATGGAACCCATGACTGTGAGGTACCCCTGCTGGCACTCCACAGCTCCCAGCCACCATGGGCAGCGGGGGCACACCGCAGCTCCCCTCTGCCAGCAGGGGCAAGAGGACCCTGGAGCTCTGAGCCTCCACAGGTGGTGGGGCCCCTGGAGCTCCCAGCCTCCACAGGTGGTGGGGCCCCTGGAGCTCCCCGCCACCCCGCAGTTGCCCAGTCCCTTCCCATTTTTCATGGATATTTTTAGTAAGTCAGGGACAGGTCACGGGCTTCCGTGAATTTCTCTTTATTGCCTGTGACCTGTCTGTTTCTTTTTAGTAAAAAATATCCATGACAAATCTTAGCCTTAGCTATGATTAAAGAAGAAAACACACACAGCACAAATCAGAGTGGGTTGGAAGCCCTGCTCAGAGCTGCATCCTTTAAAACATCCCAGTTCTTTTCCCTTTGTAGATTTCTGCACCCAAACTAAATTTCTCACTCAAGGAAACAAATTCATATAATCCTTTGTCACCTTTATATCCTTTTCAACACACTTAAAATTGCTCTCTTGGTTTTTCGAGGCTCTATGGAGTTGCTCTAGTCTGCCCCTCAGACATCATATTTACTCACTCACTCAGACTTTATGTCCCAGCTGTCTCAGCACCCTAAAATAAATCTCTGTGGTGCAGTCATTCTTCCTTATATCTTATATGAGCTGATGCCAGTTCCTCTTCTTGACTCTTGCCTTAACACCTTCTTTCTTAGCTTAGGACTGTCTATCATTAAAACAGTTTGCAACACTGTGTATAAAGCACTCTTAAGAAAATTAGATTGCACTGTATTTCACATGGGTATACATCAGTGGCTTGTTGGCTGTGTTCTTCATTGCACTGAAGTCTCTCTTAATTTCAGAACTGACCAAGACTGGGCTCCTGGCTGTCACTATGAATAAGTTCCCTTTTCCCTGGACAGCTAGAAAGAGAGGAAGATTTATTATGAATCCCCTGCCTCAATCTCCCCATTAAACTACCTCTCTTCATATACATTTAATTCACACAGGTCTTCACAATACAAATTTCAAATGATTGTTTTTCTGACATGTACCATAATACAAATATATGTGCAAGTCAATCTAAATATCTGATATGGCTGTATTCTGAGCCAGGTAATTCAATATTAACGGAATACTTATTAATGTAAACACAGATAGCTAAAACTCATGTTTAGTAATTTAATGGTACAGTGGCTGCGAATTGGACATCCGCTGACAGTGCTGGGAAGCAATTGAATAATAGCCTGGCACTGTAATAAGTAAATAAGTAGTATAAATTCATATCCTAGTCAAATCTACTGAGCCTTCCTGCATAAATTACAGTGGTTGGATATAGCTATCTTCATATTTCTTCTGTGAATGATGTACGGTACCTACTTACCAAAGGGTTTGTTTGTGAGCCCTGCCTGCTTCTCCCAGGAAAGCCAGGGGAGGACTCACGTCAGGACAACCCCACGTGTAGGGCCCTACCAAATTCACGGTTCATTCTAGTCAGTTTCATGGCCATTAAATTGTAAATTTAAATCTGAAATTTCACGGTGTTGTAATTGTTGGGATCCTGACCCAAAAAGGAGTTGTGTGCGGGTGGGGGGGTTGCAAGGTTATTGTAGGGGGTTGCAGTACTGCTACCCTTATTTCTGCACTGCTGCTGGTCGGTGCTGCCTTCAGAACTGGGCAGCCGGAGAGCGGTGACTGCTGGCCGGGAGCCCAGCTCTGAAGGCAGAGCTGCCACCAGCAGCAGCGCAGAAGTCAGAATGGCATAGCATGGTCTTGCCACCTTTACTTCTGCACTGCTGCCTGCAGCACTGGGCCCTCAGTCAGCAGCCGCCACTCTTTGGCCGCCCAGCTGTGAAGGCAGCAGCACAGAAGTAAGGGTTACGTGCTATGGTGTTGCCACCCTGACTTCTGTGCTGCTGCTGGCAGGGTGTTGCCAACAGCCGCCGCTGTCTAGCCACCCAGCTCTGAAGGCAGCGCAGAAGTAAGGGTGGCAATACCATGAACCCCTAAAATAACTTTGCAACCTCCTCTGCAACTCCCTTTTGGGTCAGGACCCCCAATTTGAGAAACGGTGGTCTCGCCTGTGAAATCAGTATAGTATAGGGTAAAAGCACACAAAAAGACCAGATTTCACAGGAGGAGACCAGATTTCATGGTCCGTGATGCATTTTTCATGGCCACGAATTTGGTCGCGCCCTACCCATGTGCGCGTCAGAAACTGCCACACCCAAAGCCGTGCAATTGGAGCTTTGGTTTCGTGCTCCTGTTGGCAAAACAAGGAGAGCCCGCCGATGAGAAACTTCCCTGTGGAGGCTGTAGAGACGTTACATGTTTTGTAAGGCACTCCGGCTATGTCTACATAGCGGCTGAGAGCAAGCATCCCAGGCTGAGCAGGCTGACTTGCAATAGCTCTGCTTGAGTGCGCATGCCAAAAATAGCAGTCTGGACACTGTGGTATGTGCAGCAGCTTCAGCTCGCTGCCCACGTCCAAGCCTGCCCAGCCCCCTGGGTTTGCGTGCGAGCGGCTAGCCCAACTGCCACCCATCCCACAATGTCTATACTGCTATTTTCAGCACACTAGCTAGAGCGGAACTAGCATGCATCTGTCTGCCTGGACTGAGAGGCACATACCAAGCTGCAGTGTCGACATACCTACAGCTATCACGACAGTGGGCACCATACAGAAACCTGGAGAGACAGAATTGTAATTTTATCCATTTGGTACATTCAAAGCATGCCATATTACTTGGCTTAAGAAAATCTATCCTCAGAAAACATCCTCAAAGACTGAACAGTTACAGTGTGAGTAAAACTAAACTTGAAAAGTAATACAAGGATACCTTCAAAACAGCAGCACTGCTATGGGTACCCGCATGGCCCCACAGTATACCAACATTTTTATGGCTGACTTAGAACAACGCTTTCTCAGCTCTCGTCCTCTAACGCCCCTACTCTACTTGCGCTACATTGATGACATCTTCATCATCTGGACCCATGGAAAAGAAGCCCTTGAGGAATTCCACCATGATTTCAACAATTTCCATCCCACCATCAACCTCAGCGTGGACCAGTCCACACAAGAGATCCACTTCCTGGACACTACAGTGCTAATAAACGATGGTCACATAAACACCACCCTATACCGGAAACCTACTGACCGCTCTTCCTACCTACATGACTCCAGTTTTCATCCAGACCACACCACATGATCCATTGTCTACAGCCAAGCTCTACGATACAACCAGATTTGCTCCAACCCCTCAGACAGAGACAAACACCTATAAGATCTCTATCAAGCATTCTTACAACTACAGTACCCACCTACTGAAGTGAAGAAACAGACTGACAGAGCCAGAAGAGTACCCAGAAGTCACCTACTACAGGACAGGCCCAACAAAGAAAATAACAGAACGCCACTAGCCATCACCTTCAGCCCCCAACTAAAACCTCTCCAGCACATCATCAAGGATCTACAACCTATCCTGAAGGACGACCTATCACTCTCACAGATCTTGGGAGACAGGCTAGTCGTTGCTTACAGACAGCCCCCCAACCTGAAGCAAATACTCACTAGCAACCACACACCACACAACAGAACCACTAATCCAGGAACCTATCCTTGCAACAAAGCCCCTTGTCAACTGTGTCCACATATCTATTCAGGGGACACCATCATAGGGCCGAATCACATCAGCCACACTATCAGAGGCTCATTCACCTACACATCTACCAATGTGATCTATGCCATCATGTGCCAGCAATGCCCCTCTGCCATGTACATTGGTCAAACCGGACAGTCTCTACGTAAAAGAATGAATGGACACAAATCAGACGTCAAGAATTATAACATTCAAAAACCAGTTGGAGAACACTTCAATCTCTCTGGTCACTCGACTACAGACCTAAAAGTTGCAATTCTTCAACAAAAAAACTTCAAAAACAGACTCCAACGAGAGACTGCTGAATTGGAATTAATTTGCAAACTGGATACAATTAACTTAGGCTTGAATAGAGACTGATGGATGGGTCATTACAGAAAGTAAAACTATTTCCCCATGTTTATCCCCCCCCCAACACACACCCCACTGTTCCTCAGAGGTTCTTATCAACTGCTGGAAATGGCCCATCTTGATTATCACTACAAAAGGTCCCCCACCCAGCTCTCCTGCTGGTAATAGCTCACCTTAAGTGATCACTCTTGTTACAGTGTGTATGGTAACACCCATTGTTTCATGTTCTGTGTGCATATAAAATCTCCCCCCTGTATTTTCCACTGAATGCACCCGATGAAGTGAGCTGTAGCTCACGAAAGCTTATGCTCAAATAAATTTGTTAGTCTCTAAGGTGCCACAAGTACTCCTTTTCTTTTTGCAAATACCGACTAACACGGCTGCTACTCTGAAACCTGAACTCAATCGCTTCCCTTTATACTCAGTTTCATTTTGAAAATCCAAAAATATTAATATTTCCTTAAATAAAAGTTAGCTCATTGTGGATTGCGAGCCATTGAAATTCCCACCCTGGTCTCAACAGAATATGCAGTCTAAACTTACCCCTTTTGAAGTTTGGCTTTTTTGGTAAACCTAGCAGAACATAAAGCTCTCCTATGCTTTATCCTCAAGTTTGGCCATTCCTAGATTTTCCATGCAGGATCTTCCCCATTCCAGCCACTAGTTACCTCTCCCGTCCAGCCCATGTCCTAGTTGGAACTAACATGATGCACATGCTACTATGACTCAGAGTGAAAATAATGCTTAAGTGGTATATAAGCCTGTGCTAAGCCTCCACAAAGCCTCTTTCCAACAGTGAAGATTTCGTCCCTAGTTTGGAGTTTTCACTTTATTTCAGAGTTTAAACAAACCTCTTACATAGAAAATACATGACCATTATTGACTGCTTCTCCACAAATCAATTAGAAGTCTGGTAAGTAGCAAGAATTTTAGGTTTCATGCTGGTGAAAATTACTGCATTTTCACTATATTTTAACCAGAATTTGTATAAAACCCTTATCTCCAATCTCTCTCCAAAAATGTTGGCTTTGTAAGCAAGTTTTTGGTTTCTTTTACAATCTTTTTAGGACATTCCAGTCTCAGAATTTATTACAGGGATTATGCTAAGTCAGTTCTATTGTGGTAAAATATTGTTATGGAAAACAAGAAAAGTTTCACTGCAACAGAGCCAAAATATTTTTTCCAACCTCATAGTTAACCACAGAATCAGAGAGGTATAAGATATCACATTTATGCTGTCTAATAATGTGTAACATGTTAGAGAAGCAGAAACAGTGTCTGATGGTATCCATTTAGACCCATATTAAGATCCTTTAGCCTTTGTTAAAATATTACTGGTGGTAAACCAATCGTTGTCAAACAAGATCTACAGTAGAAAATATTCAGAAACAAACCAAAAAAAAAAAATCAAATCACATTTACCATTTTGCAGTCATGAAGCTTTCCATCATATTTTCATTATGTATTATACTTGAATAGAAAACACAGCAAAATCAATGGCAAAGAAAAAAAAACGCAAAGATATTTTTAAGTGATGATCACCGTATATAAAATGATAAATGCTCGGCCCCAAAAAGACATTTCAAAATTAACATGTCATGTTTTGTGATAACTCAGTGACGTGATCACTACAGTAGGATATTCTTTCTGTAGAAATTTTAAGTCATACTGTATAACCCTGCTATAGAATTCTACCAAATTATAGGGAAAGGTTATAATTCTCTGTTGAACTCTGTAGGACTTTTCCATAAGGATATGTTGCTCTGTGCTGCCTGGTCTTCTGTGTTCCAATGTAAAGAAATCTTATTCTACCACACATAGTTCAATAACAAAAAAGGATATGTAAAATATGCTTGAGGTTGCATCAATGGTATCAGAAGCAGCCATCTCAGCCAGGAGTCAAATTAGCGGCTGGTTTACGGTGATCAAACAAGTCCCGGGCTGCGACTGCTGCTTCTATCACAAACCCCAAGGTTTAAAAAACTTCTAAAGGAAGTATTTCATTCTGTATTGAGTTCTACAGGTTTTTAGAGTAGAGTAATGTCTATGAAACAACAGTTTCTGCATATTAAGTTCTACAGGGTGTGTTAAGAAGTCTTCCACACAGTTTACTGTTAACATTTTGGGAAAGTTGAGTGTGACTTTCATTTTACCTTTGAACAACAGACTTAACATTATCTAACGTGTTGTTTCTAAAAATTCAATAAGTTGAATTTCCTTTGCAGTCTATCTTTGAATCTTGACATTTGCACAGCATTTTATATCTCCAAAGCACTGTATAAACACTTAGCTAATCCCCAAACACTCTCAAGGCCCACAATTGTTCAGTAATTTGCAGCAAAGGGAAAGATATTCTACCAGCAGGGCCAGCCTTACGGGTAGGCGACGTGGGTGACTGCCTAGGGTGCCATGGTCAGAGGGGTGCTGTCTGAGTGCTGCAAGCTGGCAGGCCAGGGCTGATGGCAACAGGAGTGGGCAATGCCTCCTGGAGCTGCCAGCCTGGTGGGGAGGTGCAGACAGTAGGACTCGCCCCTGCAGAGGTAGATAGCTGGAGCCGTTTTCCCAAAGGCCGGCCCTTTCTATTGGATACAGAAAGCAAAACAGTTCTTGACAAAGGGAAAAAAAAAACCCAGTATGTAGCACATTCACTAGGTTGAGAAACTCAGTCAATTTTATTACAACAGTGGTAAGAGTACTGTCTGAGGGTGTGACTTCACAGCAGTTAGCTTGAGTTAGAACCAGTGGTGCCCCTACCTCATCCCAGGTCTACACACACAAGTCTCTAGTTTGAGGTGAGCGGTGCCTTCAACTCAAGCTACGTAGCCTGTGGGGGTTGAAGCTCCAGTGAGCTAGTAGTGCAGTGGGGATGTGACAGTTCAAGTTACAGCTCAGCAGCAGCTAATCCAACCACTCTGTGCCACTAATCAAATCACTCTGTGTAATTCCAGTGTTGTTCTGAAGTGTGGTTGCTCTCCCTTGAGCTGGACTGGCTCAAGTGCAGTAATTTGAACATACTACCTCGAGCTAAGTGTTGCAGGGAAGACAAGCCCTGACTTCAGTGATCACAAGTTAGTGGGGTTTGCGCTCTGGGCTTTCACTGGCTCTCGCTCTTATGATTGTGAAGATTAACTTTAAAATAGGAACTGAGCGTAAACAGGGTTTTCTGTCCGAATCTGCTGGCAGCCTGAAACAGTAGCATTGAGAGATGGGACCTTCCCTTGTGAACTTCAGTGGGGATATTGGCATGGAAGCCGAACAATACTAATTTAAAATATCCAGAGTTAACTATTTCACAGCTGATCAAAATATATAGAAAGGAGAGGGACAATGATGCCATGAAGATCTGCATCATATAATAGGAGTCTTCTCAAGAGAAGCACAAAATCTATTGGAGCCCTGAAACACATCTGAGGCCCACTGAGCAGGATCTAAGCCTTAGAAGCCCAGCACAGCAAATTCAACACTGCAGTTCTCAAAATATTGTAAGTGGTGACGTGTTCTGGTATCTCCAGGGGCCAGAGTTTGGTTTGTGGCCAGAAGTGGAACAGCACATACTGCTACTCCACTCTAGGGTTTGTCTACACTTACAGAGCTGCACCGCTGTAATCCTTAGCGAAGAGGCTACCTATGCCGACAGGAGAGCTTCTCCCTTTGGCACAGATACTTCACCTTCCTGAAAGGCGGTAGTCATGCTGATAGGAGAAGCCTCTCATGGACATTGCACTGTCTACACCGGGGTGGGCAAACTACGGCGCACAGGTCACATCCGGCCCGTGGGACCATCCTGCCCGGCCCTTGAGCTCCTGGCCGGGGAGGCTAGCCCCTGGCCCCTCCCTGCTGCCCCCTCATCCCCCGCAGCCTCAGCTCGCCGGGTCACCAGCGCTCTGGGCGGCGGGGCTGCAAGCTCCTGCCAGTCAGCACAGCGGGCTCCGGCCGGGTGGCGAGGCTGCCAGTCCTGCCACTCTGAGTGGCATGGTAAGGGGGTGGGGGAGGGGAGTTGGATTAAGGGGCAGGGAGCCCTGGGGGGCAGTCAGGGGACAGGTGGTGGTTGGATGTCGCAGAGGTTCTGGGAGGCGGGGCGGTCAGGGGACAGGGAACTGGGGGCGGGGGGAGGGAGGTTGGATAGGGGGTGGGGTCCCAGGAGGCCTGTCAGGGGACAGGGAGTGGTTGGATAGGCGTGGGAGTCCCAGGGGACCTGTCAGGGGGCAGGGGTGTAGATAGGGGTCAGGGCACTCAGGGGATGGGGGGGGGGTTGGATAGGGGGTTGCATCCCAGGAGGGGGTAGCCAGGGGACAAGGAGCAGGGGGTGTTGGATGGGTCAGGGGTTCTGAGGTGGGCAGTCATGGGGTGGGAAGTGGGAGGAGGCAGATAGGGGGCAGGGGCCAGGCTGTTTGGGGAGGCACAGCCTTCCCTACCCAACCCTCCATACAGTTTCGCAACCCCGATGTGGCCCTCAGGCCAAATAGTTTGCCCACCACTGGTCTACACTGGGGTTAGGTCAGTATAACTACATCGCTCAGGGGTATGGATTTGCCAACCAAGCCTCATATCCCCCCAGGATACAGAATCAAGAGCTTGTCTGTCCCTCCTCTAGTAAAGTGCTTCAGGGGAATGAAATGCTAGTCTGAAAAGTACAACGCTCATGTCTAAGTGTGGAGTAACATTAGAGATAATGCTTATAAAGTAATTAGTAATAAAGAAACTGCAAAACCCTTTTTGGGATAAGAGGAGACAGCTCTTTTGCCAAATTTTGCTGTTCTGTGGCTGATTTGCCAAACCTGGAGCTTTGGGCAGGACTAATTTATCTCATTCTGCAGTAATAACTATACAAGATTCCCAAATCCTGCAGTTGGTGCAAACACTTGAGTACTTAAACGTGTTTGTGCTGGGAATCATTTCCCAGTTCCTGCCAGATTTCTTCTGGGGATTTGGGGCACAGATTTCACTTTCTCATGTCAAGTCCTCAAATCAAACCCCTCTTTCCCCTCCCTGATTCTATCTGCACATTCTTACTTCCTCCTGCACTCACATAAAACTTGAAAATTCATCTCCAGTTCATCCTGGTAACTACAGGAAGCACCTTTAATATTTCCATTGTTGAACATCACTTTAAACCAGAAGCTAGAAAACTAATCTGGACAGTAGGGATCTGGTCCAGCCCTACAAACACTCTATAGATCATAAAGTAACCAGACCTTGTGGGTAATGTTGTTAGCTCTCCGTTACTTCCAGAAATATTGTGAGAGCCTCACACTTCTAATTCACAAATATATGTTTAACCTTAGAATCTGCTAGACTACAGCAATGACAACTTTACTATATATAGCAGGGCTGATTCTGGCCCCCGACTCTAGCAGGGTATAGGAACCACATAGGTGCCACAATGGGCCAGGAAGATCATTCTTCCAATACAGGAGCAGGGTAGGACAGATGTAAGCTGGTCTACACGGCCCCCTTCACAGACCCTAGCATAAAGGGAGAAGATGGGGCTGGGGCAAAAGGGGGTTGTAATGAGCATTACAGGAATGGACCACGGTACAGCCCAGAGGCTGCCATAAATTAGAAAAGCAGGGGGGCTGCTCTAACTTACCCCAAAGGCAGTTTTGATACCTTCATCAGCCCAGAATGTGGGTGGTGCAAACTAATTTAAGCCACTTTTGCCCAATGGCCAGGCTGTACCTTCTGTGCTGCATCAAGAGGTGAAAGGAAGCCAGTCTAGTCAGAAAGTGATGAGTGGGGTACTGGTAAGAAAGTGGCTGCCGGTACACAGCCAACCAAACCGGCAGGGATGCTGATGGGGGAGGGCAAAAGAGACAGCTGTGCTGGGGCCCAGCAATTTAAAAGGGCCCAGGGCTCCCAGCAATGGCCATAGCCCCGTGCCCTTTAAATCACTGCCACTGCTGCTACCATGGCTAGAGCCCTGGCCCTTTAAATTGCTGCCGGAGCCCTGGGTGGCGTGGGCCAGGCAGCACTGAAGGGCTGGCTGGGGGAGTCTGGCCCCAGCCCCACCCCTTCCAGGGGCCCAGAGCCACCCCCCTCAGCCAGGACCCTGGCCACCCTGCGTACCGGTAAGTCCTTTAAGTTACTTTCACCCCTGGCTGAATCTCTCAGGAATTGCAGCTCAGCCTGTGCCTTTTATACAAGCTATATCCCCAAATTTGCAGAACTGAAAAAATTCAGGCACAGGGTGAAAATGTAAGGATCAGAACCCAAAGATATGTTTCTTAAAGTGGTGATGGAAGGGTTAAATAATTGCTTTTACAGCACTCTGAAGATGTGAAATGTTAAGCTAGTGCCAAGTTGTATTATTATCACCACAAGTAAGAATCATGCTAGCCAGGCAACCAGGAAATAGCCAGAGCACTCTGCCTGCTGTATTGACTTCAGCTTATTGTGGCTTGAATGTTCTATAGATTTTTCTATCAGTCGATAGTCACAGACCACACTCACTACTGCTAATACTACATTAGAAAGCCCTTCTGAGGTACATAAAAGAAAGAGACGCAGGAGAGAACAAAACATTTCTTCTCAAGACATTGCTACACCCTGGAAACCTCAGTCCACCTTTTATGTATTCAGCTGAATCAGGGCTGCTTTTATTCCCGTCTGAAAATGTCTCGGTTCAGTTAGAAGACACATTGCTCACAACCAAAACGAATAAGCACAGAGGATGAGACAGTAATTAAAGTTTTTGAAGCTTGTATGCACATTGAACGTCAGCAAGGATGTACTATCAGAGCACTCTAGTGCCCTCTCTCTAGCTCAGTCATGCTTGCAGACAGGTTAAGTGAAGTTATCACTGTGAAAAGTTGGTGCAAGGAGGAATTATATTTGTATATACAAAGCAGGCATTCATTACTACTAGTATGCACCTCACCATCTCTTTTATACAACTCTTAACAGTTAGACAAGTCTCATTCTGCTGTGGTCTTCTGATTTCAGTAATATCTTAGCTACAGAATGTCATACACCCTTAGGGTAGCTTCTCCATACTATGTGAATCACTCCTAATGATTTCAATGGGAGCGTGGACACTATTTAACTGGTTTCTTACTATTGTATCAGCCTTCTCCTTACACAATGGTCCCAGATCCAAGAATCCTGCCTTAATCTACCCCTGCCCAGTTTCAAAGGCAGAATAAAGTAGCATAGCTAAAAAACAGCAACTTACTGGGTTGGGATGGCATGTCCTCCACAACACCCTCATTGACCTCTGTCTCCTGGAGAGGATAGGCCAGCAGGTCTCCAAACAGATCCTGAGACTGAGGAAGAAGTTCTATAGTCCAAGGCAGTAACTTGAGTCTAGCTGATCTCAGAGGTCATCTCCTCCCTGGACACAGCAACAGTAGAGGTCAAGGCCATATCCATTATGTATTCCCCACCTTGCATTGGGGATGTCTTTCATAATATGGTTCCTTTCCTTATAAAATGGACAATAAATGATGCCTTCCCAGGCGTGCAGTCAACATCCTTGGACTTCCTGTAAACCGCTTTTAGCCCCTTGTGGGGTTTTTTCTTGGCACTGGTTGTCACTCTACTGAATTTGCAGATTGGTGAGAGGTGCTGAAATTCTGCCATAAGCCTTGATGGCTGCTGCTGGTCAGCTGGAAATCTCTGCTAACTCTTGCCACCACTCTAGATATTGATAGCTAAATAGTAGGTAGATGCTCAGTTTTCAGATGGATCAGAGAGTGGTTTGTCAAACAAAGTTAGTCACCAGAAAAGCAGCTTACAACTGGAGCTCCCAGAGTTGCACCACGAAACTTCAACTGGTAGGTGGCTTCCAACAGAGTTAAGCCTATTACAGACTATTCTCTCTCTCTCAACTACATTGCCAGAGAGGCCATTCTTGCAATGTACGGGGTTTGTATGATGGAGCATGATACTAATCTTTGTCCCAATGATAGTTACAGAGCTGAGCCAACATGATTCTGACTCAGTTATGGCCAACCCTAGGGCACAGGACCCAACCTGTAGCATGATTTCTTTTGTGTTTGGACAGAGGGCACATTAGAGTTATGCTAAAAGGTACACAGAATGTTAAACATAAGCAAGAAAATATCTCTGAAGAGAGACTAGTAGCCTGCAGCCCACCAGATTTAGGTGAATAGCACTCTTTTTTTTATTATTAGTTTGTTACCTTTCTTTTTCTACAGGTTAGCTTCCCTTTGTCCTCAGCACCCTGGTTTGTGGGGGAGAGGGAAGGGCTGTTAAAAGCAATTTAAATATTGCCCTTTCACTTCCCTAAGTCAGGCCCCTTCCTATACAACACAAATCTCAATAGACAATCATTCCTGCTGTACTAGTCTAGGACAGCCTGAGTGCATGGCTATTAAAGCAGCAAATCAGCACAGGTGGGCTGGAGCCAGTGCTAACAAAGAGCATGTGTTACCAGTTAAATTCTTGGCAGCTGAGTTTCAAAAGTGCTGAGTATTCACAACTCCAGCTGAAGCCAATTGGAGTTGTGGGTACTCAGCACTTCTGAAAATCTTTGATTTAAAGGCTTTCCTGAGCTATTGAAAGCATAGGAATGGGGGGAAACATTGGAAAAGGATGATTTTTCATTGAGAGCCAGGAGTTCTGGGGAAGCCAGCTGAAGGCAATAAAAATAATCCCTGTGTGCCCCTGCTCAGAAAAGCAAAACTCAGCATTCTACAACTAGTGAGAAAAGATAAACTTGTGGAGAGAGAAAGGTGATAAAAGTGGTGTGATCCAATAACGTTTTAGAGCGGGCATTTAAGGGTGAATTCTAAGCAGATGTCTGATTGCAGTATCTCAGGGGAAGGTTGTTATATGAGCCAACTGGTCAGGCCTATCTCTGAGAATAAGAAGTGTAGTAATAACACTAAAAGGAAATAAAAAGTATAGCCAGATACACATGCACACAACACTTTAGCTTGCCTGCCCTACTCTTTAGCAATATTCAAATGTGCATAAATATATTTTACTATGAAAGATTTTCTGTTTACGGGTCATAAATATGAGAGTTTATTATAGTCTTGATTAGATAGGACTCCAAGTCCCAGTATATGACTTGAATCAATAATTTTCTCACCCACTGATGACTACAATGCTGTTGAGAGGACCCTGGAGGTATCTATTATAGAAAGTGTACAAAACTGCAGTAGACTCTTTTAAACTAACTCCTAAAACCAAATAAACTCTCCTACCTTACTTGACTGGTAGCTGAAAAGTAAATCTGAACACAAACATGCAGCTCTTGCTGTCCAGTGCAGGAACTGGGAGTTGCATAAGATGTCATTACATTTGCACAGCGCAAATATTCTCATTTTTAAAATTCAAAGGGCTCTTTTTTCTTGCTACATTCCCAATTGTTTGTTGATGGGGGCACAACCAAAGTCTGTCTTAGGCTCATGCAGTCACTCACAATGTCCGTACATTAATGTCAAAAATGAAATCCCTTAACTTGCTGCTGTGCTGAGTAACTGGAGAGACACGACACTCAACCTATTTCTCTCCCATTCAGAAACCCTCCCACAACCTTAGAAGTGTTACCAAAACTAGCTCTGGCCCAGATAGCCATAGCCAATGCCCTTGCTGCAACCTTCTGCAATTACTCCGCGTATCATTACACTTCCTATGTCCCATTTTTCTGGTTCATGCTAAAAAAGATATTGAACACACAAAAGAATAGTATAGAATAGTTCTGAGTCTGAGAGCTTAACTGGACTGTAACAGGGGAGCAGCAGTATCCAAGGGCCTAATTCTCCCCCATGCAGTATAATTTGTAGAGGGAAAAGGAAATTTCAATTTGTAACTCGCAGAATTTCCTATGAGTTCTTCCTTTTTTGGTTTGAAAGACTAAGGCCCGGATCCTTAGTGTGCAGGGGGAGAGACAGCTCGGTGGTTTGAGCATTGGCCTGCTAACCAAGGTTGTGAGTTCAATCCTTGAGGAGGATATTTAGGGATCTGGGGCAAAAATTGGGGATTGGTCCTGCTTTGAGCAGGGGGTTGGTCTAGCTGACCTACTGAGGTCCCTTCCAACTCTGAGATTCTATGATCTTCAATGGGAGTTAGGTGCCTAAATACCTTTGAGGATCAGGACCTAAGACCCACACTCTGCTCCCATCACTTGGTAGAAATAAGGAGAAGTTCTCCTGCCAGAAACCTGTGGATGTCAGAGAGCCCAGGGGCATCCACCTGGAGACCCCTTGCTTCTGTTCTGCAGCCCCACACCCACTAGCTCTCCCAAGCCTCTAGAAAGCATGGCTCTTGCAAGATCCATGTTTCCAGACGCTTCCCTGACTGCAGCTGTTGTTTCCAAAACCAGCCTAAAGGCAGGCTATACATTATAGAGGGAGAAGCAGTACAAACTAATACAGGATCAGTCCCCCTTGAGGTCAGTAAAGCCAAAATCCTGCATACTGACTTCCTGGGGGCCAAGGGAAGAGGGGGACGTATGCCACTGGGGCAGAACATCCATTTTTCCTCAGGCTAAGCTCCCCCTCTGTGCATGTATACTGAGGGAAACCCTGGGGCCCTAAAAGAGTAAACAGAGTACTCAGAGCAAGAGACTTAAGGAAAACAAGTGGTGGAATTTGTCATTTTCAATCAGTTCTCTGCAGAAGTTAATCTGTAGAGGGAGAGATGGTTCCCTGACCACTGAATCCCTTGTACCAAGTTAAATGAGTTGCTGCCAGATTAAATTCCCAATCTAGCAGTTTGTCCACATTCAGCAAATCACTTTAGCACATGCTCAAGTCCCATTGACTTCAGTGGAATATGCTAAAAGTTAAGCATATGCTGATGTTCTTTGCTGAATAGGGATGGAGTTAAGCACAGGCTTAAATGCTTTGCTAAAGCAGGGTCTTAATGCTGGCTGTTAACACTTGTTACATGAACTCAACACGTATTTGTCTTAAGACGTAGTAGTAATGCATCTCACATGTACCATGGTACAAACCTTTCTAAGGCGGGAATATGCACCCCATACAGTCGCCTCAGATTCTGCTCACCTTTGTGCAACAAAACCGCACTGCTTCTACTGCTAGGGAGCTTTCCATGCAAACAGCAGGAAGGGGGTTGGCTAAGAGAAACAAATAGAGAATTTCTTATTTATCTGAACAAATGACACAGCATTTTTCACTGCCCTCTCTCAGATAAATCCCATTAAACTGCCTCACAAAATGGTTTTGGAAAGAAAAATGCGGGAAGCGTCTGGCTTGTCACATTCTGGCTGACTGGCGCACTGAACAAGGGATGGGATAGCTGGTCAAACTACATTACAAGCTGATTCAAATCAAACCCAAGCCTGCCACCATTTGGATGTCTGTAAATGCCTGGCTAACAGTTTGTTGGCACTATCGGATCTGGAATTGGGAGCCATGAAATAGGTTCAGAGGAATGGCCACACTCAATCAGTCCTACTGTCTACTCCAGAAGTTTGCTGCAAGAGTGGCCAGTATCAACTGCATCAGAAGAAAGTATAAGAAAGCCTAAAGTGAGGAATTATGGTCGAACCTGCCCAGAGGAGGATCTTATTTTGGAGGCTGGCTTATGCTCTGCAACATGAGCATTCGGATGCTGTATTTGCAGCCTGACCAACTCTGGGAAATACCAGTAATCTCACTGGAAGCCAGTTATGATGAGATTTCTAGGAATGGAGAAGTTTCACATCAGCAGCTTCATTTCATCTGGTTATCTTCATCTGGTTATCTAGACTGAACCTCCAAATCTATTGAGTCCATCCCTAAACTTAACACCTTAGACAGTATTCATAAATACCGACTATCTGGCCATAATTTAGTTGAATTTTCAGCAGGCTTCCAGCAATGCCCTCACATATTGTGCTCACTCAAGATCTCATTGCATGGTCCACTAGATCATAAGCTCGTCAGGGGCTCACTGAATTGATTCACTTTAAGGCTTAGTATAAAGTGCATCTCATCTAAATGATACAGAGAGGTGCTTGTGCTTTTGTGGCAGCTACCCAGGTAGGAAGCAAGTCAACAAAGCAATGAGATTGTTTGCTGGTGTGGCTGGAAACCAAACACTAAGGCATGTGATCACAGCTCCCCCAAATTCTTTTGTCCAGTTTGTGTGCACTTATCAGCTGATGGAGTGGGTAAATTCAAAAAGGATATTGTGACCGGAGTCAAGAAATTGTGTGGCATACAGATGTCACACATCTGTGCTGGTAGTCCTGGCAGTAGTGGTGTAAGAACCCCTTTTCATCAGGGTAGTTATTGTGGAGGGGGGAGTTCTCAAATCTGTAAGGGAGGTTTTCAGTGAAGCTCTTTTCCCTGTAAATCCTAGGGAAAAAAAGGATTGGATTCCTAGGAAAGTACGAGCCGTTTACAAGGCGTGGTGGTTTCCCAGACTGTAGGCCAGTGGTTCTCAATCCGTGGGCCACTTGCTGCCCAATCAGCACACAGCTGTGGCCCATGTGATATCCTCAGGGGCACACAAGTAGTGTGTGTGTGTGTGTGTGTGTGTATGTATGTGTGTGTGTATATATATATATATATATATATACATATAGTGTGGATGTGGCCCACATAACACACACAGCTGCATATACGGCCCACAGAGGTAAATAGGTTGAGAACCACTGCTGTAGGCTATTCTAGATTGCTGGCCAGGATAAGCTTTGGGTAATGTAGGCTCTCATAAGGCTTTAGTGGGCAGTTTGAGCCCTGGGAATAGGATGTTCTGGATTTGAGCACTGAAAAGTGTGATGGGGGTTGTCCATGTCCTTCCCTCTTTTCCTTTGCTGCCATACAAGGTTGCCCTGAGAAGTAATCCTGTTGTGGATTTAATACAAGTTGTGATCACTTGGCTAAAAATTCCAGACATCTGTGTTCACCCTCATTGGCCCTTGCAAATCCAAATAACTATTGGATTCCAGCCAAGAGAGAATTATATTTGGGTGAGGGTGGCACAGTTCTTGTACATATAGCTTCTAAAGTGCTTTGGGATCAAGTGGGATGGAAGGCATGGCACATAATTTGTTTTAATGTCTCTTGTAAGAGATTAAGGAGTATTTAATAACCATGAGATAGCAGGTACTGTCCTGGGTTAATCAGGAGTCATAAAGAACAGCTTTTCCTCAGAGTTCTGAGCGTGGAGAGAAGTAAATAGTGGTACCACCAAAACTGGTGCAGGAGCACTGTTGTTCATTATGATCCATAAAGCTATGCTCAAATACATGTGTACAGCTTCACTGAAATCTGTGAGATTCTTGTATATCGTTTAACCAGAATGTGGCCCTATATTTGTTCAGTCTTCAGAGGAGCTGAGTAGCAGGTTGTTGAACTTTCTGGTAAAACTATGTTGCGTTAGTTAGTTAGTTTAGTTAAAAAAATAAAAGTGAATTTTGAGAGACTCCAGCTGGGTCTCGGCAAAATGAAAAATAGCACAGAATATATTGTACATACACCGCTGCCAGCCGTAGCTAGTACAACTGTGATCACCTTATCCCAGGTCTGGCAGCTAGAACTGCAACTAGAAATCCAAGAGAAGGCCAGCCAACCTCAAAAGAGTGCTTATGATGAAGACTAATTTTATTTAAACAAGCGAGAGGAAGGAATTTGACTGAGAAGTATAAATTATGGAATGAGAAAACTAGACACTTTCTCTCTCTCTAAAAATGGCATTGTCACCAAATACAAGAAGCTGATGAAATTGAAGGACAGTATATTTAGACCAGACCAATGGAAATTTTCCTTCACCCAGCAGATAGAGAATTTGGGGAATTCATTGCAGCCAAAGGTAGAAGACAAACCATTTGGATGGATTTTTAAGAGTGAGAGTTTTATGACTATTAAAAGTTGTAGCTGTACAAGCTGGGACAATGTTACAAGGACAATCTAACATCATACTTCAGGGCACCCGGTGGCTGCCTGAAGGGATCAGGAAGGAATACATTCCTCTTCTCATAACAACCTCCCCTCTTCCCTCAATGTGTATTACCGGGGGTAGTTCTTGATTGTTAGGAGTTAGGCATTGCCAGGGGCAAGATATCAAACTTGCTGGTCTGATGCAGTACAAAGCCCTTCAAAAGCTAGACAACAATTCCAGATGCCCTAAAATTGCTCGGTCAGAAGAATTTGCATTGCATACAACATTTATTATGTCCTCCAGGCATATCCACTTTACTTGTTTCATCTTACACTAGCATCTGTAAAGCTCCAGATGCATGTCACACTCCCTGGAAGGGTACGAAGGAGCCCTGTGACAGAGGATTTGTAAGAAGCAACTGAGGACCTAATTAATGAAAAATGTCTGGTGTAGTGGGTCTCTACTGAGGGTATAGGATGTTATGAGTTACCTGTGCAAATTCCAGGTTCAGTGCAAAAACAAAACAAAGCCGTAATATTGTATTCAGAAGCATTCTGGTGCATTGCTAGCTAATTGATTGTTAATGTTTAGTAGATTTATAGCATGAAGCCAAATATTGTATCTATATGGAAACACCATTTCAGTCCCTCATATGGGCTGTGGGATTAATCGCCCAATAGTGGAAATCTGCCATATCCCATTTGGTAGACAGCAGAAGGGGCTTCCACCATGACATCACAGCTCATGCAGCTGAAATGAACTAGGTGGTACAATTCCCTGAGCACAGTGTTTGCCAGTTGCTTGGTATTTAAGATGAAAATACTCTGAGTATATTGTCTTTAAGGAGACCACTTCCGGAGTCCTTATTCCAATTTAGAGCACTTTGGAAAGCTTTGGAGATAACAGATATTTCAGTTCTTTCAAAAAGTGAACAAGCAGTGGCCTTTTCTTTAAACAGTTCAGTAATGTGGCCAGATCAATTCCTATGCCCTTCTGATGCAGCAGCTTGAGGACTCTAGATTTTACCTTCTGAACAGGTTTTTCTACTAAAAGCCTTATCTTCTAGCTTTTTTCCCTTAGAGCTGGTTGGAAAATGGGATTGGGGGTGGAGGGCAGATTGTGAAAAAAATTGTCCCTTTTTTTTCCCCACAGGGAAATTTCTAAATTAGAATTTTTTTTTGACAAGCTCTGTTTTTCCCTGTAACATCAGAAGCACCTCTGATTCACCTAGAAAAATAGAGTGACACTCTGGCTACACACAAGAGAAAGGGACACAAACTGAAATGACTGGTAGAGGTTTGCTCGGTTAAGGAAAGAATTCACAGTTGATTTTTAGACCTGATTTCAATGGGCCAAAGATCAGGCCCATATGAAATTGGGCTGGGAAGAAGGACTCTGGCCTATGACTATGTGGATGTGGCAGGGGTTGCCTCATCCCTAGCTTGCTCCCATAGAGCAGGTCTACACTTAAAATGTTGCATTGGTCTTCACTGAAGAGCTTGTCCCATTGGTGTAGTTAATCCACCTCCCTTAGGTTAGGTCGGTATAACTATGTCACTCAGGGGTGTGGATTTTTCACACCTGCGAGTGACATAGTTATACTAATATCGGTGGTAGTGTAGACCCAGCCACATGCTCCTCACACCAGGTCTTAGCAAATACAGGAATTCCTCACTTAACATTGTAGTGATGTTCCTGAAAAATGCAACTTTAAGCAAAACAATGTTAAGCGAATCCAATTTCCCCATGAGAATTAATGTAAATAGGGGGGGTTAGGTTCCAGGGAAATTTTTTTCACCAGACAAAAGACTATATACATACACAGTATAAGTTTTAAACAAACAGTTTAATACCAGTACACAGCAATGATGATTGTGAAGCTTGGTTGAGGTGGTGAAGTTAATGGGTGGGATATTTCCCAGGGAATGCCTTACTGCTAAATGATGAATCAGCAATTGGCTGAGCCCTCAAGGGTTAACTCTTTGTTAATGTAGCCTCACACTCTACAAGGCAGCATAAATGGAGGGAGGGGAGACAGCATGGCAGACAGAGACACACATCCTGTGTGTGTGAGAGAGAGATGCATATTGCTCCTTTAAGTATGCTGAGCCCACTCTAAGTACATTGCCTTTTTAAGTCGATCAGCAAGCTGAGATGGCAGCTGCTGCCAGGAAGCTCTCTCTGTCCTGAGCCCCATCGTGTGTCCCCCTGCTCTATGGAAGATGGGGTAAGTGGGGTGCAGGAGCAGGGGGGAGGGGGACACCCTGACATTAGCCTCCCTCTCTCTCCCCCACCCTCCGGCAAGCAGGAGGCTCTGGGGAGCAGCTACAAGGCAGAGGGCAGGAGCAGCACATGGCAGTGGGGGGGGGGGGACAGCTGAACTGCTGGCAACTGATAGCCTGTTGGGCAGCTGCCGCACAGGGAATGAAACAACTTTAAGGGACAACTTTAAGTGCAGAGTTTCTGTAGTTGTTCCTCAAACCCTGCGCAGACTGTTTCCTGCCAGCAGAGGGAGCAGGGCTGCTGCCTTCTTTCTACAGCCACCAGCAAATTATACTCTCTGGTCTCTGCTCCTGCTGGCCGCCCTGCTTCTGTCTGACCACCTCTGCAGAAAGTTGGGTGTGAGGAGAGCATGCATAAAGGAGTAACAATTACAGGAAACAAGTAGTGTGGGAGGGGTTAGAAAAATCACAGGATCAGCAGCAGAGAGAGGGAAGAGAATGGGGTAGCGTTGCCAGGTGTCTGGTTTTCAACCAGAATGCCCAGTTGAAAAGGGACCCTAGTGGCTCCAGTCAGCACTACTGATCAGGCTGCTAAAAGTCTGGTTGGCAGTGCAGCGGGGCTAAGGCAGGCTCCCTGTCTGCCCTGGATCTAAGCTGCTCCTGGAAGCCGCCAGCATGTCTGGCTCCTAGTGCAGGGGAGGCCATGGGATCTCTGTGCACTGCCCCTGCCCTGAGCGCCAGCATGGCTCCCATTGGCTGGGAACCCCAGCAAATTGGAGCTGCAGGGGTGGCACCTGCGGGCACAGGCAGAGCCCCCTGGTCCCTCCACCTAGGGGCAGTAGGGACATGCCAGCCGCTTCCAGGAGCCGCCTGAGGTAAGTGCTACCCAGCCAGAGCCTGCACCCTGAACCCCCTTCTGGACTCCAACCCCCTGCCGCAGCCCTGAGCCCCCTCCTGCACCCAAACTCCCTCCCAGAGCCGGCACCGCTCACCCCCTCCGCTCACCCCAAGCCCCATCCTGCAACCCAAAACCGTCATTCCTGGCCTCACCTGAGCCCACACTCCAGCTGGCACCCCCACCCACTCCTGCACCCCAACCCCCTGCCCCAGCTCTGAGCCCGCTCTTGCACCCCAAATCCCTCATCTCTGGCCCCACCCCCGAGACCACACCCCCAGCCAAAGACTGCAACAACCCCCTGTCCCAGCCCAGAGCCCCCTCCCACACCCTGAATCCCTCATTTCTGGCCCAATCCCAGAGTCCGCACCCCCAGCCGGGGCCAGCTCTGACACCACAGAGCCTTACACCTGCGTCCCTGTTCCCATTCCTGCCCTTAGCCAAACATGATTCCAATTTCCCCACCCCCATTCTCTGTTCCCATTCCCCCCCTTCTTGATTGACTGCAGACTATACAGTAAAACTTGAGTTCTGCTTAGCTATACCTTAACCAATCATTTTCCTGAAATTTAACTAACCAATCCTAACATATTGTAACATGATTATGTAACCAATTATATCCCACCACCTTAATTAGTTTCCACCCAGCAAAATTAATTATACATCAGACAGAAACAAGCACAGAACCAGACAGAGATTATACAGACAAACAATGGGGACTACAGTGATAGAACAAACACGGAAATGAGGATTTCGCATCCCAGCTATTGATAAGTGAGTTCTTGCCAGACAGGATGCTATCAAACTAAGTTTCCTCTTACATTTTCTAGGCACTTCCCTTTCTCTGGAGGTGATAGGCATTATCAGGAGAGGACTGTATTCCTAACAGCCCAATAGCACCTTATTTCAATGTGACTAGGTTGGAATGTGAGGATGTGACTGGTCGCTTCCCAGCTTATGGCTGCCTCTGTTGCTTAGCCAAAGGCCTTAGCCTAAGAACAGAGCCTCAGACTGTCACAGTAAGAGAAGGACCTTACACTGGCAGACACTGATTTTGATTCTTTCTTTTATACCTCTATAACTAGCCAAGTGATAAGAATACACCTAAATTCTTAGAGTATAGGCCTTTACAGACAAGCCTGCATATCTATATCCTAACAGGGTGTGGGAGAGAGAGCGGTGGAGGAGAGGGGTCAGGACCTTGGAGAAGGGGTGGGGAAGGAGCAGGGCCTTGTGGAAGGGGCGGGGCAGGGCAAAGGTGTTTGGTTTGTGCAATTCAAAAGTTGGCAACCCTAGAATGGGGTTGTGATGTCAGAGAGATGGGAAACAATAAAAAGAGGGAAGACAAAGGCAGAGCTAGAAGGAAGGAAAGATGAGTGTCAGAGAAGATGGTAAACTACCAGCAAGGCAGACAAATGTTGTCCTATGCAAATATAGGGGTTAATGCCTTTGTGAACAATGATCCATAGTTCCTCTGAATTATACAGCACTAGCCCCCACGAGGTTCCTGGCCTTGGGAAGTGGAATGTGCTGCTTGTATTTTGCTTTGCTTTTGCTGTTTTTACAAGGCTGATTTTGGCATTTAATTTTATATGCACAAAATTTTCCAGTGCATCTGAGGGGAGATGCAGCCCACACTTGGGAAGCATTGAGGGTTGCCGTTTCCTGTGCATTTCATTTCCTGGGATTCTAACAGGGCCTCACATGCCACAGGCAGGTTAGTATTATGTGCTTGGGTGTTTGGCAGGAATGTCTGGTTTTAAAGTTTTCTAAAATGCAGGGAGTTCCTGGCACCTCCCCACATGGATGTGGTTTGCTCCAGGTCTACTTTTTAGTCTGTCTGGGGATCGGAGAAGACAATTTCTAATGTTCCGTATTAGTAATTTCAAGGAAATTATGTTAATAGAGCAAGTACTTTGTTATAGGACTACATGAATGATTTAGTACACAACTATCAGGAAACTCAGTAGGAAGAGAGTAACATCACTTTTTTTTTTTTTTTTAAAACACTGGTTTGACTCCCTTTGTTGATTAAATGGTTTTTCAGCTATAAAGAGGTTGAGCATGCTAATCTAGATCTTCAGATAGGGCCAGGTCCTGCTACAGAAACAGACCTGTAATGCCTGAGACAGATCGTGCCACAACACACAAAATAACCTATGAGACACAGGACAAGAAAAGCTTTCTGAACTAACTTTTAAAAACAGTCATAAGAAAGTACATTTCTTTCAGGCTGGCTGCTGCTTCCTTTTTGATGATGATTTGATAGATACCATAAAACCAATTGATCAGCATCTTATAAAAACATTAGACAAAGGCTGTGTTGTGATTCCCCTTTCCTGAACGCTTCTGATCTTGTATTACGTTTGAAGGTAGCCCCCAAAGATACTTCAAGGACAACAATGTTAAAATTTGATTATCATTTCTTTTGACAATACTGTTATTAAAACACACAACAAGAGGCAGTCAATTTTTCATTGTTTGTTGACCTTGCAATTTTTTTGATGACCTCTGCAGGCCCAAAGTATATTAAATGATTCTCTGTCACAAGTAATACCCTGTTTGTAACAGGATACGATGTTGGAATTGTTTGTTCACTGGATAATTTTTATCTTTGTAATCATAAAACAACAAAGGAAGGGCATGTACAGTATTTGTCAAATCAGTTTTCTTTTAATTGACAGCCATCATTCTGGCTAATAAAAACAAGGGGATAAAAGTTTATGAAGTCTGCTATTATGACTTGTTTGGGTCATACAAAATGTTTCATTTTCTCTAGGGTTGTATACTAAAATATTCAGGGCTTGTCATCCACACAAGTAAAATGCATAAAACTATTTTTCTTGGCCACTCTATCTTTTTGGGAGGAGACATCATGAGGAACAGCTTATTTCAAAATCTACTCTATAATTAAATTAGGGCTGTCTGTCCTGCTTACTGCAGGCATACACTGAAATTCTAGCAATTGCTATGTGCTAACTGATGGTGGTAATCAAGACTCAAGTTACATTTCCACCAATATTTTTCTGGGTTTTTGGGTGGCAAAGTAACAGTGAAAATTATTTTTGTATTATTAAATTATTAAAAATTTTAATACAATATTCCCCAGAGGCCCTAATTAGGATCAGGGCCCCCCTTCTTAGCATATGTACAACATACCTCAGGTGGCATGTGATCAGGATTCACCACCAAATTTGATCTGCTGATTGGATCATTAGCTTCCCCTGCTTGGGCCAGGTACTGACAGGTAGTGTGACGTGAACTCTGACCCAAGGCACTAATCCTGCACAAACTCATATGGAGATATTGTCCTTGCGTCAAGGGATCTTACATGGCATTTTGATGGATTCGTGGAGCTTAAGGCCGGAAGGGACTATTAAATCATCTTGATTAACGTCCTCTATAATCACAGGCCATTAAATTTCACCCCATTACCTCTGTATTAAACCCAATGACTTGTGTTTCACTAAAGCATATCTTCCAGAATGGCATGAAGTTTTGAGGCCATCAAGAGAATAAGAATCCACCACTTGGTAGTTTGTTCCAAAGATTGATCACCTTTGCTGTTTAAAAATTGCACCTAATTTCTAATTTGAATTTTTCTGGCTTCAGCTTCCAACCACTGATTCTTGTTATACCATTCTCCACTAGATGAAAGAGCCCGTTACTATCCAATAATTTCTCCCCATGAGGGTATTCATACACTGTAATCAAGTCACCTCTCAATTTCTTTTTGATAAAATAAACAGAGTGAGCTGTAAGTTTCTCACTATAAGGTATTTTCTCCAGCTCTTGAATAATTTTTGTGGCTCTTTCCTGCACCCCTCTAATTTTGCAACATACTTTTTAAAATGTGGACACCAAAACTACACAGTATTCCTGTATCCATCTTACCAAGATTTACTTCCTATTTTCAAATGTCCCTTCCAAAATAGAGAAGAAACCCTTCTTTCATAAAAATCTTTCTTCTTCACGCTGATCCTGCTCCTGGAAAACGTTTAAGTGCATGCTTAACTTTAAGCATGTAGGGAGTCTCGGTGAACTCAGTGGGACTACTCATATGCTTAAAATTAAAAGTTCAGTATGTTTTCTGGATTTTATTTTAATTTGTATAAAATAGAAAGTGATATGGAGTCATTTTTTCCAATAGCAACGTGAGTTCCAGAACCATTTAGGATCTGGGGTAGATGCCAGGTGCTCAAATTAACAGCTGGCAAAATCCTCTGTGATAAGTCTATGGTTCTCCCAGTGGTGACCATATATATACTTAAAACTAATAGCCACATCAAACTTATGAATGGTCAGGTAAGCAGATGGAAGTTGTGATTATTTCACTGAGCTGTATATGTAGTAAACCTATATATTTCGAATTTATAAACAAAAAACCCATTCATATGGGTTAAAATCTAATCAAGTTTCAACCAGAAGCAATTTTCATTATGGGTCTGCAGCCTTAAAAATAAGCCTATATAATAAAGTGTACCACATATTAAGTATAGTAAAGGTTAAATTTGGAGCATTAAAGTCAACACTATACTAACTGTAATTTGAATTTGTTGAGCTATCTACAGTAAACAAAAGCCAACTTTAAGATGCCTATTTACCATTAGTCTTGCTACCAGGCAAATTAATTTATGGATTTTTTGTTATGCAGGCAAAATAAATATTGGTCAATAATTTAGCTAAAAAATTATATCCAGGATCCTTGCAATTTGTAATAGGAGCAAGCATGGAATAATCACAGATAATGAGTAGATAGAGATCTTATAGTCCCTAAACAGAATCTAGTAATTTACATCTTTTCTAATGCTAATAATACAATCACTTTATTTTAGCAGTACAAGACAACCGCATTTCACACAGTAGCTTAATACAAAATGAGAAACTTTTAATGTCTGTATGAGAGATGGTGGTATTAGCATTTATAGCTGTAAGCCTGTAATGTACCATATTGCCATTGCTTAAGATTGGTATTTGTTTAATCTATTCAGTGTAATTGTGTTAGGGAGGGTCTGATCCATAAACACAACTACATGAACAAATTCAAGACCAACAGAGAAATTGTTCCCTTTCTCCATTCACCGCAGTACATCTGGGATGGTACAAATGCTATGAACACATTGCTATTTAATTATTATAAGAATGTCATATTAAAAACTAGAAATGAGTTAAATGCTGCACAGAGGAGTTAAGCTGGGAAGGTTTTAATAGCATTCGAAAATGTGAATTTATATTTCCATTAACATAAAATTGTATTATGCAACTTTACCTGTTAGGAAACACTTTCTGGTAGTTTATCATATTTGAAAAGAGCACTACTGCATTTTGTGTTAACAGAAATACCAAGTATAAATCAAACTTGTGGGCTTAATTGATTTAAATTACTCCTGAAGTTGCTAAATTAATAGCAAAAATCATGTTAAAATACCTTCCTCTCCTGTTTGTGAAAGCAGAGGGACAATAGTGATTACCTAATTTTTTCCTGAGCAAAATAATGAAATTACAACCATTCATTGTTGGAGGTGGTTCCCCTTGCACCACAAAATCCTCAGGCTTCCCTTTCTCTCTCTTCTATCCCCTCTCCCCACCCCACCCCTACATTTCAAGGCCCCATATCTCTCCTCCTCTCCTAACCTACCTCTTCATCATGAGGCCCCATAACCTCCCTCCCAACTTCATTCCCTGCACAGGACTCCAAGAGACCCTCCCTCTCTCCACCACACACACAATGAGAACCCTCAGAGCCCACCCCCTCTTATTACATCACCAGGCAGGCAGAAACGCTGGGCAGAGCATTTTTCTGGGGCCCCCAACTGGCTGGGGGCCCTGGGCATGGGCCCCACTGGTCCAGTGGCTAATCCACCACTGCTAATACCAAAGACATTTACCCTATGTTTCAAAATCTTGCATTTCATACTTTATCCCCGCATTAAGGTTTCCAGATCCATCTTCAATTCTAAATTATAAGAAGTTGAAAAGAGAAATAACAGGTCAAATCATGGCTGGAATTTACACAGCACATACAGAAGAACTATGGTTAGTAGGAAATTGGAAAATGAATATAATCTTGATAAATTTCACCCACTGCTCAAAACCCAGAGGAGTCATTAAATAAAGGACAACTTACTTGTCATTTCACATCAGGCCAAACTTTTTTTTTTCTCCTGTGTTTTTGTACTCAAATGCGTAAGAATGGCCATACTGGGTCAGCCTAAAGGTCCATCCAGCCCAGTACCCTGTCTACCGACAGTGGCCAATGCCAGGTGCCCTAAAGGGAGTGAACCTAACAGGTAATGATCAAGTGATCTCTCTCCTGCCATCCATCTCCACTCTCTGACAAACAAGAGGCTAGGGACACCATTTCTTACCCATCCTGGCTAATAGCCATTAATGGACTTAACCTCCATGAATTTATCTAGTTCTCTTTTAAACCATGTTATAGGCCGAGACTTCACAACCTCCTCAGGCAAGGAGTTCCACAGGTTGACTGCACTGTGTGAACAACTTCCTTTTTCCTGCTGTTAATTATGTGAATTAATCTGTATGTGCACAACACCATGCGCCAGACTTTCACCAGCATCAGTGCAGCTCCATCAGCGCAAAGCTGTCCTAACGCTGCCTTACTTGGCTGCAGGAGGATCCTGCCAGCATCAGGGAAATACACTACATCGGCTTTTAGAGTGCAAGGGGATTGGCTAAGGCATTCTGAACCCTGGCAATTCTGGGCTGCCATAGTGGCCCTTTGGAGCAACAGGCAGCCAAAGCAATTAGAATAGGCTCTTCTTACATGTACCATGGGACTAGCCTGGCATAAAGCAGCCCTAGGACTGGGAGAGCACAGACTCAGAGCTACCTTTGTCCCTCTCTTGCAGCAGTGCTCAACACTCCTCAGAGTTTCCTATTTGTATATTTGATTTGAAAGTGGTAAGTCTCTCCCTACCCCTGACCTTACATAGCACTTACCTACTGTACTGCCCGGGCTACAGCCAGAGAGGGAACAAAAACACCATTTCTCTCCACCCTACCCACCTTGAACCGAGTTGCATGGAAATGGAGCAAAATGGCCAGAGATGGACCCCAGGAAATTATGGGATTGTAATTCTACGTGTCTACACATAAAACATGCACAAAGAAAGTGTTTTGATACTTGGAGTGAGGGAGGAAGAAGGAAAAGGCTTAAATCATTCTTCTAAAAGTATGTCTGCACTTTGAGCTGGGGTGTAATTCCCAGCTCGAGGAGACATACTTGTGCTAGCTCTGATTAAGCTAGCATGCTAAGAACAGAGTGTAGTCATAGCAGTCGGAGGGGCTAGCTTCTTCGACTGGGTATGTTTCTGTCTAAGACACTAGGCACATTCTCAGCGCAGCTAGCTCCTCCGGCTGCCCATGCCACCATGGCTACACTCTATTGTTGGCATGGTGGCTCAGTGCACTAAGGCTCATCATCTACGCATTTTTACCAACCAGATTTAAATGCGAGGTCTGGAAAGTCTTCTCCTGAGAATACTGTGTGTCTAATGGGAAAACAATGTTTTAGAAACAAATTCAAAACAGTCCATACATGGAAAAATCATGAGCATAAAAGGGATGCTCTATTGGGAAAGCTGTGAGAACAAACCTCCCCTTTTGAAAGAAACCTGTTTTAGGAGCCTTTCTTTCCAGAAACAAAACACATGTATTTTGGTGATTCAAATCATAGTGTGCAGCACAACACAGTTTTAAAGTACAAAATCTGTTTTAAAGCAGTGGTCTCTCCATATGTATGAAGCATATGTAACTATTCAATCCTCCCACCCAGGGTTTGAACTTCCTGATCTTCAGATTCCTATCTTAAACCCTTACTGTTGAGCTACAGGAGTAACAGCCCGTTTGTAGAACACCCAGTGGAGGAGGACTTAACATGTATTTTCCCAGTGGTTATGCAACTATTTCCTAGTTAGCAGTAGACTCCAGGATTCCTGATCACCAGTATTCTATCTCTGGTTCTGGAAAAGGAGCGTGGCTTATAGGGTTAGAAACAGGATTGACTAAAACCAGTTTTAATCATTCGAAAAGGCCATGGAGATAAGCCTGGGTTTGTCATGTTAGAGACCTTGACTCTGTGTCTGCAGTGACCTTTGCATAAACTGTCTGCAACCTTATGAGGAAAAAAAAAAAAACAGACGCGGAGGTCACTAGCTCTTCCCTAACTGCCTTTTCCCTTCACTCTCTCCTCCCTCAGGAACTACATAATTTTCCCTCAAATTCTATGTGTTCAGCTTGGAATAAAAACGTTCAGTTATGGCTAAAAAGTTATACTTTATAGACTAACACTACCTGTGAAACTGATATTCTACAACAGGAGCACATGAGGAAGCAATAATGCAGGAAGATTGTGAGTACAGGTGAGAGAGTTTCCCTGGGTTTCCGTTCCTGTGTCTGATGCCACAGTGGACCCTGGCAGCTATGAGGCACAATTACAGAAAGGTTCTTTTCAGCCCCTGCAACCCAAGGTTGCAGCATACTCGGAACAGATGGAATCTTTAGAGAATTTAGTTGCCAAAGTCTAAATTCTCTACTGAGCATGTGTGAATTGTGGTTTTTCTGAGACCTGTAATTATACCAAATTTGAACATATTTTTATGGGTACAGAAAAATGCACTTCCCTGACATGCGGGCAACACTTCCCCCTTCAGCAAATTTCATGTCCCTGCTCTAAACCATGGAGGTAGTGAAGCTTCACAATGAAACAGTTGTAAGAATGTTTTTAATGAGGGTAAAACAACCTATATGTCCCTAACCTTGTTCTGAGAAACAGCTGAACTATTTTTGCTGTAAAGATCCAAAAAGAATCAACCCAAGACAGACATCCAGTATGAGAAATTTCAGCCTAAAGTTTGGCAAAGTTATAAGCAACTGAAAAAAGGTCTTATAATAGAAAGTGTTAGGCAACCTTGCCTTGAAGCATTCCTTCAATCTCCACCTATAATAAGCGATTAAAAACTGATCAGACAGATAACAGTTCAGTCAGAATATTGTTGGGACAAGTGGACAAGAATTAAATTTCTTTTGTTACTTCCTTACTCACATTTTTTGTCTGCATCTTCAGTTTCAATTGTAAACTCTTTGAAGCAGAGACCAGTCACATCTATGTAAAGTAACTATCACATTTTGGGTGCTCTGTGAATAATAATAATCCAAAAAAGGGAGGAAAAACATTGGAGAAAAAATGTATTGGTGGTGTTTTCAACTGATTTAAAAATCAATGTAAAATCATTGGAAGCCCCTGGGGAATTGAGGATTGTGAAGTCTTTGCTGCAAACTGCCTTCAGCCAAAATGCTGTGTCTTTCATTTCTCTTTGTAATCGACACAGCTATGGCAGGAGACACTCTTGAAAAGGAAACCTTGGAGACTGAGTTTAAAAAGTTTTTTTTTCCCTTGATATTTTTGAAATATGTGAAAATAAAATATGCCCAAGAAAAAAGTAAACTACTGTAATTTAGAAAAGGCTATTTATTAAATATTATACAAACACTTAATAAACCCTTAAACTATGAAGGGTTTAACTAACTTTTTATAGGCTAGACCAGAGGTGGGCAAACTATGGCCCACGGGACCTTCCTGCCTGGCCCCTGAGCTCCTGGCCCGGGAGGCTAGTCCCCGGCCCCACCCCCGCTGTTCCCCCTCCCCCACAACCTTGTGCGGCGCAACGCTCTGGGCGGCCGGGCAGCGCAGTTGCCGAGCCGCGGCCTGACCCGGTGCTCTGGGTGGCACAGCTGTAGCACCGCCAGCCACTGGTGCTCCAGGCAGTGCAATAAGGGGGCAGGGAGGTTGGATAGAGGGCAAGGGAGTTGGGGGCGGTTGGTCAGTGGGCGGGGGTGTGGATGGGGTCGGGGTGGGCAGAGGGTGGGGAACAGGGGGGTTCGATGGGGCAGAGGTCCCTGGGGGGAGCCAGTCAGGAAGGAGGGGGGGTTGGATGGGGCAGCAGGAGGCAGTCAGGGGTGGGGAGTCCAGGGGTGGTCGGGGACAGGAAGCAGGGAGTGGTGGATGTGGTAGGAGTCCCGGGGGGGCCGTCAGGGGACGGTGGGGGTTGGATGGGGCAGGAGTCCTGGGGGAGCCGTCAGGGGGTGGGGGGGTTCGGATAAGAGGTGGGGGCAGGGCCATACCTGGCTGTTTGGGGAGACACAGCCTCCCCTAACTGGCCCTCCATACAATTTTGAAAATCCAATGTGGCCCTCAGGCCAAAAGGTTTGCCCGCTCCTGGGCTAGACTGTGCCCCCACATGGTTACTTAAAGAGAAGATGGGCACAAGATTAAAGGGAATCCCTCCTGGAGCTCCCACTGAGATGGAGGGAGATCCTCACTGGCCCCAACTCAGAGACGTGACTGGACCTTCAATTTGGCCACCTTAAGCCAAAATTATTTCCAGAGGTGTGGTAAATGCCCTGCCTCTGGCTAGTAGGTGATGTGTATATATATCACTGCATGAGACTAGACAGAGAAACTAGCCATCTACATATGAGTGAAACAACTGAAGTGTTCTCAAGTGTGCAAAAAAAACAAACCGAAAAGACAGAGCTGAAATAATACTTTCTCCAGTCTTTGTCATAATTATAAAGAAGTAATCTTAGACGTCACCTGTAGCTGTGGTACATGAAAAGCATGTTCAGTCAAATGTAGTTTTAATGTTCATGACATTCCTTTAATGTTCAGGCATCAGTTATGCTAAAGGCTTAACCATGTCAATGTATGTGCAATTTTCTGTAAAAAAGGCCAAGGATGCTGGCTTTGCAGTCTGTTGACTGACCTGTTCCACAGACAGGTGTCATTTGGTGGAAGGCCAAAACAACACCTCCTTATTTGCCAGGGAGTTATATCCAGGAAGAGCAAATAAGTTGTCTGCCTACCACAACTCCCTTTCTTTGGTTTGGTCCATTCCTTCTCTCCATACTGGGGCCATGCATTTTAAAAGGATTTAATCCAGCTCCAGGGGGTGGAAAGATGTACTGACAGACTCTGTAAAAGGGTTAATTTTCTATTTTGAAATAAACCACTCTCTGTTGCTAGAGAAGGTTTGGAGTAGTGTATCCACCAGTCTCTAGCAAAATGGAGTGGGGCCTCCTGCCCTCAATCTCTTCAGAAAAAGCACATATCAAGAGTCTTATGGAAAAAAAAATCTTTCATAGTTATACTATTTATACAAAATAAATGCTTCTGTTTAAAATTTGCTCCAAAAAAATTCTTCAGAGGAATAACTATTTATACCCACATATAGTAAATGTGGTGCTTCAGTAGTGAATATAATTTATGATGAGAATCAACTATTTTAAAAAATAAAAAAAAATACGTCAGTGATACAGAAAATTAATATTCAGGCCCTCACCAAATAAATTAGTCCATCAATGTAAGCTATAAATTACTGTCCATCTTCAGTTTGTGCTTGTCCAGACACAGGACAATCAGCTTCATACTTTTTTTTCAGGCCTTTCAAGAATATTCGCAAACTGTCTGCATCCAATCGAGAGTTCCTTGCAGTCTGAACCAGCCTTGTTGCTAGATGGTATACAGCCCTCTGTCTTAATGTCTCAGGAGTGGTTCTTTGCTTTTGCTGTTCTTAAAAACAAACACATACATTAAAATGTGAACACAGATACTCATTTATTGAAGTAGTAATGTTGGCTGTTTTCTGCCTGTCCCAGTTCTGTGTCTGCTGATGTACCATTTGCAGATTCTATCTAGGACTATATCTAGTACTTCTTGATGGTAATGACAGAGCTCTGTGTTGTCATTTGACAGTGATCTTCAATAAACCCCATTAAAACAACTTCCAAAAACATAATGTCTAGTTTCTTGACCTAACACCAGAATGAACTGAGGAAATCCATTTGAAATCTATCCTACGAACAGCTTCTTAGTCTGTAAAATTCTGGTGAAATGTTACAAAGGTTATATAAATAAATTACAGATTTTTTTTTTTTTTGCAACTGTTCATGGAATAAAGAAGCTTTTTGAAAAGAATAAAATAAAACCCTTCTCTCCCTTTCTCACAGTAATTTTATTAGCAAATTTGTTAAAACTGATTTTCTTTAAAAATTCCCAATAATCCCTGTATAATTAGATCTAATTTTTATGTGCCATGCTTCTATATCTCTGTAATATTTCATTGAGCTACTTACATTTTATAAAACAATAGACAATACATGAGAATATATTGGAGGTTTGTGTTTTATAAGACTATAAATTAACTACTGCAAATTACTACTACATACCAAAATTTGTCTAGCAATATGAGTTGTGATCTCCTTTGCATCCAAAATTACTGATGGTGGTAGAGAAGAAACTTCTGCAGCTTTTAATCCTAAACATAAAAAATATAAAGTAGTCCTTTACTCTCTGTGCCAGAATGAATGCTTACCTTAATCAAAATGTCACTCTAAAATGATTTTTTTTCAAAAAATTTTTATTTCATTCCCCTATAAGTTTCCTCTCCTCTGTATCTGAACTCAGTAATTTTCCTAGCAGTCTGACTTATAAGGAGCAAGGATTAAATCAAGTTACTCAGGATCTGTGGTGATGCCTGCTCTAAAACATATATATTCTATGTACTCAAAATAGCTATTCTGACACAAGCTGACTGCTTATGCTAAGATGCAACAGCTATAATACTAGGGCTGAGAATAGGCAGCTCTTTTTCCATTACTGAAGGAGGGGCAAAGTCTACAGAATAGGAAGAAGAATCCCTCACTAAGAGGATTGGAGAACAAAAGTTGGGAAGTGGGTTTAGCAGCCTTCACTTAAGTCTGATCCAATAGGGAAGAGAGAAGAGCTCGGTGTGGAGCAAAAGTAGGGTTGCCACCTGTCCAGATTTTCTCAGGTTTATCCTTCCTGAGATAATGTCCCAGGAAATCTGTAAGGGTGATCAATACACACTCTCAGCCATACATTTGTATGGGCTCAGGACATCATCTTGGACATCCTGGTTTTAACCCTAAACAGAAGGAGCCTTACTGCAGTGAGGAAAACGAAGTGGAGATCAGAGTCTGGGTGGTCGGTTTCCAGGGTCAGTGAAAATGATTGAGACTGTTTTTTCCAGTGTCTCACCTGATGAGCCATTTATCTTTGGGAAGAGGGACAGAGTATCACTGGTGCCTGTCCTGCTCCCAAGACTGTGATGTTTGATTCTTCCTCCATCCCTTAACTGGTCTAGGAGAACTTGGGGCCTAACCCAATCCAACAGCTGCTGAAAAGATTCTCTTTTCAATAGCTGGGCTGCATGCTTCTTCCTCCTCTGAAAGCTGAGAGGAAAAAGCAAGGCTCCTAGGAGTCCTTAAATTCCCCCGTGATGCTGGCAGACCAGGTGCCTCAACTGAACACTACTCCTGAGGGCATTCTGCACTAAAAAATTAAATTCTGCACACATTTTAAAATTCTCCAAAAATTCTGCAAGTTTTATTTGTCAATAAATAAATCCAGACGCTATAGCATGACAGTGGGGAGCACAGGCCACTGGCTGTACAAAGGTGGGAGATCACCCTGCAGCCTCCCCACCCCCTGGGACATGGACTCAGTGGAGAGGCTGCACCTGACCCTCACACAGCACAAGGCCTAGGCCTGCCCCTCTGTGCCAGGCATACCAGGTGTGGGGCAGGCAGGCTCAACCAGGCAGGATCCAAGTGTGGAGGGGCTCACTATGGGGGGATCCAGCTGTGGAGTGAGAGGATTCTGTGTGGGACTATCTGGGTACAGGCAGCTCAGTTGGGGGTCTAGGTGTGAGGGGATCTGGATGAAAAGGCTCACTGGGGGGCTTCCAGGTGCAGGGGCAATGGGAATGGTTGGGGATTAGCAGGGGGGTCTGGGTTCTGGGGGAGTGGGGCTTGGTGGGTTGGAGGTCTGGGTGCAGCTAGTTGGGGGTCAGTGGCATGGGGGTCTGGATGTAGGGACTCAGGTTCATCAGGATGGAGGCTTGAGTGCAGGGAGCTCACTGGGGGTGGTCTGGGTGCAGGGGTGGGGGTCCAGAGGCAGGGGTTCTGGGTGCAGGGGGCCTCCAGATGCAGGGGTTGAGCTTCAACGGGATGGGATTCAGGTTGTGAAAGGCCAGGGGTGGTTCTGAGTGAGAGTCAAGCTTGGCAGGGGTATCTGGGTATGGGAGGTCCAGATGCATGGGGTTTGGGTGGATGGGGGAGCAGCTCCCCATACAGTGACCCTTCTCCCCGGCCCCTGCAGCTGAGGAGCAATGGGAGCAGGAAGCAGGGGAGGATGCTGAGTTTCCTGCAGCTGGGGGAGGTTGCTGGGGGTGGGTCTGACACAGCCCCACCCACTCCTTTCAGGGGAAGAGGAAGTCCCATCCTCTCCTGCTTCCAGCCCAGCCAGGACTAGCAGCTGATCCTGGCTCAGGGTAGAAGCCACTGGCTGGGGTGTCCCCAGGCCTGTGGTGATTTACCTCTCTGCCGGCTGCTCTGGGTTCCTGAAACAATGTACATGCACAGCTAGGGAATGGCGCGTGACTGCTCTTCCCTGTCAGAAAGTCATTTTTCTGCAGGGAAGCAAAGAAATCTGCAGGGGACATGCATGAATTCTTCCAGTCCTATAAATCTATGTGTAATTCTTCAGAATTCATCTTGTGAAAAATCCCCCAAACTGGCCTTGTGTTACCAATGTGAGGCAAATTAGCAGTGAAATTTTGATAAAGGCCTAGAAGGAACATTTTATATTTAATTAATTCTAACTTTAACTCGAATAATTTATAGTCTTCAGCTATCTCAGACTTGTACAAATTGTGTGTTGAGACAACTCCCTATTGATTAAGTCAGCTAAATCAGGGATCCAACTACAAAATCTAGCATATATAGCTAGTCTCCACTAGATGCAGCTGCTCCACTGCAGCACGTCTGGTGAAGACACACTATTTCAACAGGAGGGAGCTCTCCTGTCAGCATAATTACTCCACCTTCGTGAGAGGTGGTAACTATGTTGGCAGAAGAGCGTCTCCTGCTGATATATGGCTGCCCACACACCAGCACTTAGGTCAGTGTAATTTGCATCGCTCAGGACGGTGTCTTTTTTACATCCCTGAGTGACATAAGTTATATCAACATAAGGGGTAGTGTAGACCGGCCCTCGGAAACATTATGTGGATTCTTTTCACTCCCCAAAGGATTATGGGTCTATAAAGAAATGAATGGATGACAATGAGACAGTTACACAGTCTGCTTCACTACAGTTTATATTAAATTTAAAGGACAAATGAACCCACTTTCCCAAGAATACTGTTTTGATATTTCAAAGGATAAAAAGTGCCTCTCTGAATAAATAAATGGAGGCACACATCTATGAACATTAATTTGTCATTTTTAATACAGCCTTCATTCATTTAGGATGAGCTAAATGGGTACAGCTTTTAGTTAACTTTTTTATTTCATCCTATATGAGCAAAGACAAAAGAGGCAGCTCTCAGATAAGTCTTGAATGTGCAGGCATCCATTTAAGACTATCACACAGCACCTTGAATTGCTCCCATAATCAAACAGGAAATCAATGCAGAGCACTCAGTACAGCTATTATGTGCTCAGAGTGACTCATCTCAGGTCACTGTGTTCTCAACTAGTTGAAGATTCCAGGTGAAGTCTGAGAGCGGAAAGATCATTTTATTAGACAATCAAGTTTTTCATACTGTGGACACAAAATACTACCTTATTACACAACTATTTAAAATACAAAAATAACTGCAGCAGTATTTTAACCTGTTTATTTATTTAGCGGTGCATAGTCATCTAGCCATGCGATGGTATCTTCAATGGTGTGATGAAGTTCTTCTAGGCCACTGCTGAACCTGTCTGTAACAGTTACTATGTAAAAAATGATTCACAATATGGAGTGATCTGTCAGTGGACAGTAGGAATGTTAGACCCTAATAGTTTGATATATCTTATGTACTTTTTAATAAGTTATTAATACTGAAGTCCATTACCATAGTTTTTTTCCTCTGTGTGTCCTTTCGAAAGTATGTAAGTATAAGTAATTTTTTCCTTATTTCCAGCACTATTTCTCACATGTTGTACTTCAAAATGGTTGTTTTCCACATTGGGATATAAAGCATCTATATGACACAGTTCCAGGAAATGTGTAGCAAACAGAGTAAATGCCTAAATTAGGCAACAGAAATGGAAATATTATAACATATTAAGTAATCCTTCATAATTCATTATAATTAAGCAAAATAAGGTTAAAATATATATTTTCAAAGTGGGTACAGGAATTTAGCAATATGACTTTCACTGATGGCTAAATCTACATGCATTGCTTTGAAAAAATGTCCTGAAATTACTAAAAAATGTTAAATTTAATGAAGAGATCTATTTCTTTGGTACTGTAAACATGGGCAAGATTATAGCAAAATAGTAAAGAAAGCTCCAGTTACAGGCAGTTTTAAAGCAGTTTCAAAAATATATTAAATTACCATGTTTCAGAGTAACAGCCGTGTTAGTCTGTATTCGCAAAAAGAAAAGGAGTACTTGTGGCACCTTAGAGACTAACCAATTTATTTGAGCATAAGCTTTCGTGAGCTACAGCTCACTTCATCGGATGCATACTGTGGAAAGTGTAGAAGATCTTATTATATACACAAAAGCATGAAAAAATACCTCCTCCCACCCCACTCTCCTGCTGGTAACAGCTTATCTAAAGTGACCACTCTCCTTACAATGTGTATGATAAAGGTGGGCCATTTCCAACACAAATCCAGGTTTTCTCCCCCCCCCGTCCCCCTCACACACAAACTCACTCTCCTGCTTGTACAGATACAGACAGACATCATCTTCCTTTCCAAATGCAAACAGATGGACATTGTATCAAAAGGACTGAAGGTAAAAAATCCATTACAATCTACATACCACACAGACTATGCTGACAGCTTGTGCCACACGCTCTCAAAGAAACTGCAGAATCACCTGATCAACATCCTCTACAGCAAACAGGGAAAGATTAAGAATGAGCTCTCAAAAATGGATACTCTCATAAAAAACCAACCTTCCACACCAACTTCCTTGTGGCTGGACTTTACTAAAACTAGACAAGCCATTTACAACACACACTTTGCTTCTCTACAAAAGAAAAAGGACACTAAACTTTCTAAACTACTACATGCCCCAAGGGGCTACAGCAATGGTTCCCTCAACCCACCCAGCAATATTGTTAACCTATCCAGCTATACTCTCAGCCCAGCAGAAGCAGCTGTCCTATCTCGGGGCCTCTCCTTCTGCCCCTCCACCCCCACAAACATGATACAGTTCTGTGGTGACCTGGAATCCTATTTTCGACGTCTCTGACTCAAGGAATATTTCCAACATACCTCTGAACAACATACTAATCCACAGAGACTTCCCTACCAACACTACAAAAAGAAGGATTCTAGGTGGACTCCTCCTGAAGGTCGAAACAGCAGACTGGACTTCTACATAGAGTGCTTCCGCCGACGTGCACGGGCTGAAATTGTGGAAAAGCAGCATCACTTGCCTCAGCCGTGCGGAACACAATGCCATCCACAGCCTCAGAAACAACTCTGACATCATAATCAAAAAGGCTGACAAAGGAGGTGCTGTTGTCATCATGAATAGGTTGGAATATGAACAAGAGGCTGCTCGGCAGCTCTCCAACACCACTTTCTACAAGCCATTACCCTCTGATCCCACTGAGAGTTACCAAAAGCAACTACAGCATTTGCTCAAGAAACCCCCTGAAAAAGCACAAGATCAAATCCGCACAGACACACCCCTGGAACCCCGACCTGGGATATTCTGTCTACTACCCAAGATCCATAAACCTGGAAATCCTGGGCGCCCCATCATCTCAGGCATTGGCACCCTGACAGCAGGATTGTCTGGCTATGTAGACTCCCTCCTCAGGCCCTACGCTACCAGCACTCCCAGCTACCTTCGAGACACCACTGACTTCCTGAGGAAACTACAATCCATCGGTGATCTTCCTGATAACACCATCCTGGCCACTATGGATGTAGAAGCCCTCTACACCAACATTCCACACATAGATGGACTAGAAGCCGTCAAGAACACTATCCCCGATAATGTCACGGCTAACCTGGTGGCTGAACTTTGTGACTTTGTCCTTACCCATAACTATTTTACATTTGGGGACAATGTATACCTTCAGATCAGCGGCACAGCTATGGGTACCCGCATGGCCCCACAGTATGCCAACATTTTTATGGCTGATTTAGAACAACACTCCCTCAGCTCTCGTCCCCTAACGCCCCTACTCTACTTGCGCTATATTGATGACATCTTCATCATCTGGACCCATGGAAAAGAAGCCCTTAAGGAATTCCACCATGATTTCCACAATTTCCATCCCAACATCAACCTCAGCCTGGTCCAGTCCACACAAGAGATCCACTTCCTGGACACTACAGTGCTAATAAACGATGGTCACATAAACACAACCCTATACCGGAAACCTACTGACTGCTATTCCTACCTACATGCCTCCAGCTTTCACCCTGACCACACCACACGATCCATCGTCTACAGCCAAGCTCTGCGATACAACCGCATTTGCTCCAACCCCTCAGACAGAGACAAACACCTACAAGAGCTCTATCAAGGATTCTTACAACTACAATACCCACCTGCGGAAGTGAAGAAACAGATTGATAGAGCCAGAAGAGTTCCCAGAAGTCACCTACTACAGGACAGGCCTAACAAAGAAAATAACAGAATGGCACTAGCCGTCACCTTCAGCCTCCAACTAAAACCCCTCCAACGCATTATTAAGGATCTACAACATATCCTGAAGGATGACCCAACACTCGCACAAATCTTGGGAGACAGGCCAGTCCTTGCCTACAGACAGCCCCCCAACCTGAAGCAAATACTCACCAGCACCACATACCACACAACAGAACCACTAACCCAGGAACCTATCCTTGCAACAAAGCCCGTTGCCAACTGTGCCCACATATCTATTCAGGGGACACCATCACAGGGCCTAATAACATCAGCCACACTATCAGAGGCTCGTTCACCTGCACATCCACCAATGTGATCTATGCCATCATGTGCCAGCAATGCCCCTCTGCCATGTACATTGGTCAAACTGGACAGTCTCTACGTAAAAGAGTAAATGGACACAAATCAGATGTCAAGAATTATAACATTCATAAACCAGTCGGAGAACACTTCAATCTCTCTGGTCACGCGATTACAGACATGAAAGTCGCTATTTTACAACAAAAAGACTTCAAATCCAGACTCCAGCGAGAAACTGCTGAATTGGAATTCATTTGCAAATTGGATACAATTAACTTAGGCTTGAATAGAGACTGGGAGTGGCTTAGTCATTATGCAAGGTAGCCTATTTCCCCTTGTTTTTTCCTACACCCCCCCCACCCCCAGACGTTCTTGTTAAACCCTGGATTTGTGCTGGAAATGGCCCACCTTGATTATCATACACATTGTAAGGAGAGTGATCACTTTAGATAAGCTATTACCAGCAGGAGAGTGGGGTGGGAGGAGGTATTTTTTCATGCTTCGTGTGTATAATAAGATCTTCTACACTTTCCACAGTATGCATCCGATGAAGTGAGCTGTAGCTCACAAAAGCTTATGCTCAAATAAATTGGTTAGTCTCTAAGGTGCCACAAGTGCTCCTTAAATTACCATACAACTGCTTTAGGGATATTGTTGTTAGTCTCATTCTTGGTATAGTCACTGCAAAGCTGTAAAAGCCAAGGCAAAGTCTTGGCCAACAGAAAGAACAGGAATGAACATGAATGGAGCCAATGGTTAGAAGGAGTGTGTTGAAGGGATAATCCTGTGGTTGGAATGGGATGGGGTAAGGATAGGACAAGGACTAGAAGGGCAGGAAGTATGGCATTCTTGTCCTTATTCTTATCTATTGATCAATCTCTTATCTATCCATATATCCCAGTAAGTGTATCCGTATTATTTAGATCAGAATTGTCCATAAAATGAAGACTGGAGCATGAGAAAATGTTTTTATTTAGTACGATTTTAAGGCTGCATGAGAAAACAATTACAAATTGTAGAGACTAATGATTAAAAAATATAAAAAATACCTTCAGACTCAGTAGATATTCACACACTGAATAACAAATGCCAATACCTTCTTCAGTACTGGTACCTCTGCCAAGTTCATCAATTATGATGAGTGATTTGTCATTAGCATTTTGTATGATATACGTTATCTAAGAAAAAAAATACTTTGTTATCTCTAACAGTAAATTTTTAAATACCCCCTCCCTCCCTCTCCCAAAAAACCAAACAAACCAACAAAAAGTCCACTGAAGACAAAGAACAACACAACAAAACAAAATCCTGTCAGAAGATCCATGGCTTTCACCTCTGAGCAGCTTCCAAACAGCTGACATTTTAAAACAAACTAAACATCCTGCCACAAAACTGTTTGCCTCTTTATCTCTAAATATGTAATTTTTCCTCAAAATCAGATCTCAGGGGTGGAGTACTGGCAACAGTCAGATATGGCCCAACAATAATTTAAGGTACAATACCTAATGAAACATCAAGAGTAATGCCCAATGGAACAGTGATTTCTACTCCTGTTGGAATGGTTTCAGAGATATTGGACTTAAAACTGTGACATGATTTATAGAAAAGCTATTATGAATAATTCTTAGAACTTCCTGCTCATCTCCAGCTTGCTGGTTCGGGAGCAGGTCTTAAAGACCATAACTCACATTGAAAATCTTGAAGAAAAAAACAGAAGATGGCAGGCATGATAGAAAATTTTAAGGGAGTTGTAGAAAGGACCAACAGGTAGAGAAAAGGATGGTTGTGGGTTTTTCTACCTTATTTTATTGAAGGCCTATTTTAGAAAAGTTTTAAAAAACAACTTACTGGTATTATTTTTCTGCCCTGCTTCCTGAGAAGTCCAGTTGTGCTAGTTACTAATACCTGTTTGCAATATGGAGGTCTGATTAAACTCTTCTTCTTTCATATGGCTTAAAAACAGCATCGTTAGATGTCCAGATCTAAGTTGGCAATCCAATTGATTGCTTCAGATGACACAGAGTAGATGGAAGAAATACCACTGATATATGATCATTTGGGACACTGGTTGATAAGGCGTTTCATAGTCTGAAATCTGTTTCTGCACTCACAAATAGGATTGTGTATCAGTTCCCATTCATAGAGGACAGAGGCAAATCTGCCATGTGATGTGCACATTCAGTTCAAAGTGGAGCATATTTTCCATGTGAGTGAAAAGCCAGTGGGTTGTTCAGTTGAGTCCTTGATAACGTGTTTGTATGGAGCCCTTTCACCTTGCTCACCATTGATCTTTGTGGGAGAACCCCAAGTCTTCGAACTCCTGCGCTGCAAGCCAAAAAAGATTTCTGGATTTGAGTTGGAATCTTGATATATTATTTAGGTATTCATATATTGGAAAATCCTTGTTCCCTCATGCAGCAACAAATTTGGAGTGGGTTGATATGTGCCAGTATGGGAAGCCATGGTTGTGGCATTGATTTTACTATGCCTGTGATGACCTGCATGATGGTGTTTAATTGAGAATTGACAAATGATGTGTCTAGATGGGTCAGCAGTATTCCGTGGCAGAGTAGACAAAGGCTAGTGAAGAGGTTTGTAGAGTTTTTGCATTGACTCCCCAGGTTGCTGCTGACAGCTTATGGATAGGGTTTACACACATCTTTATTTTGTCATAGATATTTTTCAGGTGCTAGTGGAATGTGAGGCTTTGGTCTAAATCACATCAAGACATTTTGTAGTCTTATCTACTAGTCAAAGAAGTCCATGTGCAGCTCTGCCCTAGCTTTTTGATTGTTTAGATGATAGCCTAAAACTGTGGTGTCAGCACATGTCTACACTGCACACCACATGTATGGTAGGTGTAGCTCCCTGGTGCTGGAGTCTTACATGGGGCAAAGGCTCCAGCAGCTCCTGTGGCAGGGCAACGCTCCAGCAGTGGAGCCTTTTCCCGCTACTGGAATCTTTCCCTGCAACTGGGAAAAACTCCAGCAGTGGGGAGGCAGTTGCAGGACACGACTGGGGGAGTCACTGCTTGGGTGAGAAGAGAGCCATGTAGGGTACATACTCACAAGCTTCAGGCATGTCCTTACTATATTCACCTAAACAGTACCTCCCCCTTTACACTGCTATTTAAACCTGTGCTGGCGGGAGAGGGGCAGGTAGTATATGTATGCTATACACCGTTCAAAGGAATATGCAATGTAGACATACCTTTAGTGGACTTTCGTTTGGCTGCCAATGCAAGAAATATTCTTCCAAGGTTATTCACCTCTTCCTTGGTGAAGGGAAATGATAGGGAGATTGGGGATAGGTAGTGAGCTGACTATGTGTCAGAGCTCTCTGCATACTTTATGCTTAATTGATTTGTCCCCCAGTACTTTTGAGTTCATAATAAGTGTTTCTGCAATTGTATTTATTTGGTTCATCTGTAATAGCCTTTTTGTTTCTGGTTTCCAGTATGGGGTATATCGATTCTGATTGCTGTGAGAGATGGTTTTTCTTGCAGCTATTTGGATAAGCTTGCTGAAACAACTGAAATTTCCAGGCTTCAGTGGAACTGCATCAATGGTGGCCTCAATTGCTGCAGTGAATCCTGGCCAATTTCCCTTTGAAACTTCTATTGCCACTTGGGTAATGACATGACTACTGGAGTTCAAACCCAATGTGGATTATCACCAGTCGATGCTAGCTGTGTGGGAAGTAGCAAGAATAGTGCTAGACATATTCAACTGGTCTTCGGTGATGAAACAGCGATCTGGATTGCAGTCTCTGTTCCAGGGAGCAGAATGAAAAGTGCCTCTGTCTTTCACATAGAAAAGAAGGTATGTGTCTTCATTTGATGATAATTCCACAAGTGCCTCACCTGCAGTATCGTTACTAGCATAGCCCCACATTGTGTGGTGACCACTGAAATCAATGACATATATATATATATATATATAAGCCAAGCGATGGAGTGTGGGTAATGAGGGAGAAGACAGTCTGTATTCAGTGGTTTATACACGTTAAACCAGAGGTGGGCAAACTACTGCCCCCCGGGACCGTCCTCCCTGGCCCCTGAGTTCCTGACCGGGGAGGCTACCCCCCAGCCCCTCCCCTGCTGTTCCCCCTTCCCCACAGCCTCAGCTCATTGCGCCGCCGGCGCAATGCTCTGGGCAGCGGGGTTGCGAGCTCTTGCTGGGCAGCACAGCTGCAGAGCTGCGGCGTGACCCAGTGCTCTGTGCCGTGCGGTGGTGTGGCTGGCTCCAGCCGGGCGGCACGGCTGCCTGTCCTGGTGCTCTGGGCGGTGTGGCTGTAGCGCTGCCAGCCACCGGTGCTTCAGGCAGCGCAGTAAGGGGGCAGGGAGCGGGGGGGTTAGATAGAGGGCAGGGGTCCTGGGGGGGGCAGTCAGGAAGGAGGGGGGGCTGGATATGGCGGTGGGGAGCAGTCAGGGGCAGCGGTTCCAGAGGCGGTCAGAGGACAGGGGTCCCGGGGTGGGGGGGAAATCAGGAATGAGAGGAGGTGTTGGATGGGGCAGTCAGGGCAGGGTGGTCCGGGGGCAGTAAGGGGACAGGGAGAGGTAGATGGGGCAGGGGTCCTGGGGGGCCATCAGGGAACAGGGGGAGTTGGATGGGGCAGGAGTCCGGGGGCAGGGGGCGAGAAGCAGGGGGTGTCGGATAGGGGTTGGGGGCTGGGCCACCCCTCGCTGTTTGGGGAGGCACAGCCTCCCCTAACCAGCCCTCCATACAATTTTGGAAACCCGATGTGGCCCTCAGACCACCCTCAGAAAACCTGGATTTGTGCTGGAAATGGCCCAACTTGATTATCATACACATTGTAAGGAGAGTGATCACTTTAGATAAGCTATTACCAGCAGGAGAGTGGGGTGGGAGGAGGTATTTTTTCATGCTTTGTGTGTAAATAAAAAGATCTTCTACACTTTCCACAGTATGCATCCGATGAAGTGAGCTGTAGCTCACGAAAGCTTATGCTCAAATAAATTGGTTAGTCTCTAAGGTGCCACAAGTACTCCTTTTAGTTTTTGCAGAGTAACTATTTCCATTGCTGTTCAATCTGGGACTTCACTGGGTGATGTTCGGATGCCGATTTGACAATATTGGTTGTGCTTTAGCAGTGGACACTACATGGTAAAGGTTGTCATCACCTGCCTCTGGTTACTCTCTGAGCAGCAACTAGTGGATCATATAGCAGCAACATCCAGACAGTTTTCTTTCACTCTACAAACAGCCATCTGGTAGTTAACATTTCTTTCAGATGCATCACCTCAAGACTGGACTACTGTAGTGAACTCTATATGGGGATGCATCTTAAATTCATGTGGAAACTGAAGCTGATGCAAAATTCACTTGTTAAGTAAAGGTTTGTTTTCCCCATAATCACATTAAGACTGTGATTCACATAACACGTAAGACTGTATTAAGTTCTGTGCTTGATAGTAACAGCCTATGAGTTCCTGAGTTGATTTTCTGATGCTTGATTTGACCTGTAAATCCCTACATGGCCTGGGACCTACGTTTCTAAAAGATGCTGCTCTCCTCATGATATACAATATGGAAGAGAGATAAAGAAGCCAAGTTGTCTTTGACTGCTTTGTTCGTACACAGAATCATAGAAATGTAGGGCTGGAAAGGACCTTGAGAGGTCACCTAGTCCAGCCGCTGTGCTGAGCAGGACCAAGTACTCCTACACTATCCCTGACATGTGCTCATCTAAAATAGAAGTGCTTCAATGCCAATGAAATATAGATCCATAAACCAATGTAAACTGTACCAGCTTAATGTTAATTAGGGCTCTTGATACTAAAATATTTAAACCTGTACCTCTTTCATTTCCTTCATGAATGTTGATGAATTTGTTTCTATATCATCATCCATACCAATTCTAGTGAAAATTTGCTCAGCAATTCTAAAAGAAGAATATTCTGCTGGGACATAAGAACCTGCAAAATAAAATAAAAGTACAAGTTATCTTATGTTATCACTGGTAGTAACACTATAGCTAAAAACTGGCCTTGTTTAATACACAGATAAAATCTCATCTTATTTTTAGAAACACATTTTTCCACTTAGTAAATAATGACATTTTCAGTAGAAAACAATACGAGCAGTTCAAAAGAATACTTATAAGGTAAACTGTTGCTCACCAATCTGTGCCATAATTTGACAGAGAGCAATCTGTTTCAGGTAAGTTGATTTTCCACTCATATTTGGTCCTGTAATAATGATAAAATTGCTGCCTTCTGTGATGTAAGTGTTATTAGAAACAGGTTTTTCCACAGATATTTTTTCAAGAATGGGATGCCACCCCTGCTTGATTGCTAAGGTATCAGTAAATTCTGGACGAACTAAACCAAGAAAAAATTATAACAAATGTTAAGCACTAAATACAAAAAACCTATGGCAATTATTAAAAAGTTAGATATTTAAATAAAATAAGAATCACTCATGCAGAGCTCTGAGTCTGTTACTCTTTCTCTTGTTGAATAATGTCTTGCTACTTGAGTTGGGGGCTTCACTCCTCTGCCAGGCATAGCACTACAAGGCGCTGCCTCAGTTTCCTCCAACCTGTATCTACAAAATAAGTCAAAACAAGTTTGCCTTAAAGCATTTCCCTTTAATTAACAGAAATAAATATCCCAAACAGAGAAAGACCTTCCACTTGAGCCCTTAATCCTACTCCTGGCTCCAGATTTGGGGGACCCCTCTAGTTCTGTATCTTGCCTGCATCATGAGGCTCCTGGAACTAGAGTACTGTTCAGAACAGTCTTTCTGCTGTTTACATAAAATAACCCTCGGTCTTCCTCCCCAGAGCTGGAGGTACCACCTTCAGCTTCTCAGTTCTCACGGAGCTTGGGCAGAACTCTTGCCAGTGCTTTAGCTAACATAGCATAAAAATATGATCCAGTTCTTCTCCCTGGAACTAAGGTTCAGGTACCATTTGTCTATCCCATCACAGAGTGGTCAACACTCCCCATTTTCTATTGCCTGCTGTCTCCTGTCATCAGGAGTCTTTTTTCCCCAGCACTGCTCCTTGCTGACCTTCTCTCCATACTGAGTTCTGGTAATTTTATTAAAGTCAGGTGCTCCCCTAATTGAGCAGTAATCAGCCACCTGGGCAATCGATTAGCTCCCAGTCCACCAATTAGCCACCAAGGCTGGCTTACCAACCTTAGTCATGGGTAGACTGTCCTTAATTCTCTCTAAAAGGCCAGTCACCCCATGACAAGGACTATTCACAAAGAAGGGATTATTCAACATGAGCAAGAGTGGAAGAATCAGAAAGGATATTTCCATGTAGCTATCAAATCAGCAAAGACAGTATACTTGGAGGAATTAATGGGCTGTTTTCAGGTAGAGATTACATCTTTTATACGAGTCCTCATGATCTGTTACAAAAAAAAATAACATCTTAGCCCTCCATCCTCAAATTAACATGCCAAGATTGTATTCAGAAGCAAGTGGGGGAATACATGAATAAAAAGGGAAAGAAAAGTAGGAAAATTGAAGCTATAAAAGTAATTCATACATTGAACTGAAATCCAGTTTTAGTTCTATAGATGACTAATATATGAAGAGATAAATACAAGAGCCACAAACTAGACCCGGTGGTGGTATTATATAAACATTGGGGGACAGGGGAATAGCTTTACCCGCATTTTTATTAATATTTACCATATCCTAGAAAGAAACATACCATAGTCAGAAAGAGTGCAGGCATGGGCAAATGACAGCAACATATCCAACATTGACACAGTATCAGAGAGTTTGTATAGACAATGGATATGTTCATAAATTTCACTCAGTAGTTTACATACTATCCTGCAAACAGACAGCTCTGAATTAGTTACTGTACACTACTACATTTTATTGCTTTACACAATTTACAGCAATAAAGCAATTAAGCAGCTCATAATCATAGAATATCAGGGTTGGAAGGGACCTCAGGAGGTCATCTAGTCCAACCCCCTGCTCAAAGCAGGACTAATCCCCAACTAAATCATCCCAGCCAGGCTTTGTCAAGCCTGACCTTAAAAACCTCAAAGGAAGGAGATTCCACCACCTCCCTAGGTAACGCATTCCAGTGCTTCACCACCCTCCTAGTGAAAAAGTTTTTCCTAATATCCATAAAAAATGTCAATATGATACTTAGATACTAGGAAGACAGACATTTCATAAATGCCATAGAGATTTGTAAACGTGGGCAATTCTGTGAATTTCTAAAGTGTAGTAAGTTATCGGGGAACAAATTCTAGGCCAAATTCTGCCATCAGATGTGCAGATACAACTCCCACTGGCTTGAAAGGGAGCTGCATGTGCAAAATTGATTCTAAAAATACAGCTTTGGAACCAATGGCGTTCTACTGTCCTCCAAAAAGTGTGACTCTTCAGTTTCTTGAGTTGTTCATGTTTAAAATGGGTTCACATGATCACCAAAAATAGCCTATGTTAGCTTTTGTAATCTAGAAGAAAAGAGAACAATATATGCCCTTTGGTCCCTTTATAAGCATAATTTATGGAAAAACTGAAGGTAATTCTACCTAAAATGAAAGGCATACTTAATATAAATAATGGCTACACATTGCCAAAGTGCTATACTCATGTCATTTTGTGTTGATAATACTCTACAAAAAGTTTACTAAATGTGATGGATACTCTTCTTTTTTATGAATAAATCCCTATACATTTTAATCATAATTCAGGATAATGTAGATTTAGCCTTTTAATGTGCTCTCTCATGAAGAACACTCTCTCTCTACAATCTGGAGTGCTTTTATAAAGACACAATAATTTAACAATGAAAATATATGAGAAAACCTCACAACTAGTTGTTAATATGGCAAATAAATCAAGTTAACACAAATATTAAAGAGTTTGAAATGTTCTTACAAGTAGGTCATGTGATAAATTTCTCTCAAAGACTCCTGGCACCTTTCATTCATTTTAATTAAGTCTGCTGAAGTAAAGCTATATGCATTTTTCATTTTAGTGATCTGTAGGGAAATTCAACCTTAAAGTAATACATCTCAAATAAATGCACATAAAGAAAGATTTCCAGAAAACAAAGTAGGAACAATCTGGAAAGCAAGTGACAAAACTGTTACCTTATTTCACTTTTCCTAAATAAAATAGCATGAAAAGACAAGAAAACAAAATGCAAATATTAGAATGATAGCAACCTTGTAACATTTCATATTATCTGACAAATAAGATAGCACATATAGACGTCTAATACATTGTATAAAAGAATATGGGTTAAATAAATTCTATCCTCATTTGTTATGTAATATCACTGAAGTAATTAATTTCATGACAAAACATGTCCAGAACACATACCTTTGTAAATTCTGAAGGTAGCTGACCATTAGGTAATGCTGCACACTCTGCATTCATTTGGATAAAAAATCCACGAGCAGAGCTGAAACTCATCTTCAAAGGCAGGTTGTATTTTTCTGCAAGCTGTGTTATCATTCCTAAGTAATATGGGGAAAAAATCAGCCATAATTGAAATATTTTCTAACATACTATAAAACTCACTGTGTTATCTGAGTAGTAAAGGCATCATGCAGATATCTAGATACCAATTCCAGTAAATTAGACAGCCTTGTTAGGACCTTGAAAGGGGGCTTGTGTGGATGTGAAAGAGCTCAGTAAACCATTCAAATAAGAGCACTAGCTTTATAAAACTAGTGGACAAAAAGTGCCAGGTGAGAATATGAGAATTCATAGCCTCTTTTTAAAGATATTCATATGTTGTCATGGGGATCTCAGGGGTGGGTTGTCCTTCCGCTGGAAAGGAAGATTTCTCAGAGGAGTAAGCTTCAGATGAATCCACTTTCATGCCAGTGGTGTTTTACTCTGCTTTCTCAACAGGTAACTGTAATGCTTAGATCTGGGGCTCTCAGTCTTTTCCCACTCACTTCAAAGTTCACAATCTTTTGCAATTCTAAACCATAACCCCAACCCACCCACCTGGAGCAAAGTGGGAGGGTGATAGATGCAGGGGACTATTAGGGGGCAGGAGGAAAGGTGCTGCTAAGTGGTGGGAATTCTGAATTTTGCTGGGTGGGGTACAGGCATGTGCGGGTGTCTGGGTAGATGAGGAATAATACTGATGTTGTACTACTGTGTGGGGAGAAAAGAAGGATGCTGTTGAATGGGGTTTCCCTGGCATTCACACACCTCACTGAGCTGGCTCCACCTCCCACTGTTGCTACCACCAGAGACTCAGGCCAGCAAAAGGTTGGGTAGAGAAGATGGGCTGTGTTGGACACCTGGGTCCTGGAGTCACTCAGTGCTCCAGTGTCAGCATTTGCTTCCTCAGCACTTAGCATGGTAACAGGGAAAGGAGAAAAGGAGCTCTTCTGCTGTAAATGTGTGGGCTGCAGTGAAACTGGACTGCAGTAACCATCAGGAGGGAGAGAGAGCTCCTCCCTGCCTACATTTCTCTGGGTCTTAGCAGCCATGTAAGGAAAATTTTGGAAAGCAAGAGAACAATTAAACTCTTGTGATGTTCACTCTGTGTGATGTCGACTGTAAGCTACAAAACTAACAGGAACTTCAAGACAATCTATAGTATACTATTGGTGTTAAAAATTCTACTATTCACATGGGCTGTTTGTCATTCTTGCTTGTTAAAGGGTGAACTAAAAGAACAATCTTGTCTGCTCAGAAATGTGATAGGAGCCATTCAGAAAAAGACAATCTTTTTCATCAACTTTAGACACTTTATCTAAAGCGGTTATACTCAAAGAATAGAGGCATTCTTCCAAAATTGATTTTATTCATTTTGGCTTTAAAATAATATCAAGAAAGTGCTTTTACACAATTCTCAATAGCACAGTTAAATCATAGCCCACAGATTCAAACTAGTTAAAATATTAAAAACAAAGTATTTGTGTTTGTAAAGTGTCAGCAGATTATAAAACTAAATTTCTGTACCAGAAAATTTTGTTTGAAATAATACTGTTTCAACACTTTGAACTGAATTTAGATGCACTGCATTGTAGGTGCAAACCATAGGTTTTAAATGGAAAGATTACAATATCTTTGATTCATATACAGCGTGGTTTTTTGGTGGCACAATAAATGAAGCAATCTTTTTACTTTTTAAAAATCACAAAATAATTATTCATCATTTTATTTAATTACAGTTTTTATCTACAAATGGAAAATCTCAAAGTACATTTCAAATAGGGTTACCATATTTCAAGTTCCCAAATAGAGGACACTGCTAGGGGGAAGGGAGAGCTGGATGGGGAGGGGAGTAGTTTCTTTCTACTTTGAATATCTAACATTTATAAATAACAAGTGTAATGTCCTCAAAATGTCTTGAAAAAGGATAAGCAAGGAAAAATCATGGACATTTGTTCATATTTCAAAAATCTGCCAGGACAGAGACTGGAGGACCAAAAAGAGGTTGTGTCTGGGAAAACTGAAATGTATGGCAACCCAAATTTCAAATGTACCTCAACTCTTTTTTTATCAATGACAAAATCAAATTACAATAAAAATACTTGCCTTCTCTTCATTAGAAAGTTAGCACTATATATTCTTCTACAATTTTATGGTTCTATATAACAGGTGCAATATATTCCTATTAATCATCAATCATGAAATACCTGCTATGTCATCTACAATCTCTGTGTATGTTCTACGAGCTATATCAAGGAATTCATTGATGTTTGGCCTGACTGCATAGCACTTCTGGGTCCTCATATTCAGGCATCCTTTTGTGTATCTTGTATCATCATTAATGACAGTTTTTATCTTTTCAAGTATGATTCCAAACCTACAAACAGTAGTTATATCAGTAATGGAATTGGCTAGGTAATATTTTTCAACTTCATCATCAACATTATCTTCAATTATAAATAAAAATTACCGAAGCCAATACACTTCAATAGTTCAAAGTAAACACTAAAAACTTACTACGCAATTTTTTTTTAATCTCAAACAACATATGAACACAACTAACTTTAACCTAAATATTTTAATACCTTAAAGAATGGCAGACATTGCACACTGCTCAAATATAGGAAACAGCTACTTGTCCTCAGTCATTTTGGGTGATTCTAAGAAATCAAAGTATTCTCCCATTCTTTTTGTCTTTTCAATAATATCTACTGGAGTTTTAATTTTTGTAAGAATTTAAATTAGGTTTGTCATTCATAACCAATCAACTATTGTTAAAACCAATTTTCTGTTTATCTTTTTTAAAATTTCTCCTGCAATAGTTGAAAAACTGAATTTCTAGAAACTTCGTAAAGAATAAGTAAAATTAAGAGTTTCTAATGATAACACAAAAAACTGGAGCTATAACTATAAATAATTCAAGAAGCAACATCTTAAAATCCTACAGACATCCTCAGAAAAAAGGTGACAACCAGATATTCTAGCTATGAAAATATCACAGTACCTTTTGTCTTCCAGAGAACTGTAATATGCCTTTAACAGATGTGTCTTGCAGCTTTTCAAAGCAGCCTATTGAAAATTAAAATGAAATTACTTAATCATAAAAACATTATTAAATTTTAATCACTTTAACAGTCTGTAAGGCTTTTAGATTCACCTAGGCTTATTTGAAGTTGGGGTGATATAAAGAGCTTACCGGTTGGGTGGCATCTATTTAAGTTAAATAATCGTTATAAAATTAAGCTTTTAACTAGCATTCAGAATCCAGTTCCAAAAGTAATAGAGACTCAAATATGTTTTTTTAAATCAACATCAAACTTAGCATAGATTTAGAGGCCCTTGTCTTATTTTTAGAGGATGTTATTACAGTGACAATGTACGGTTCCATAAGATATAAAGTAAATATAATGAACTGCACTGTGTGACAACGAAGATTAACTAACTAGTTTGGATTTTATATAGAAAAAGTAACAGAATACATTTCACCTTTAGAGGATCCACAAGTTCCAGAGTATGTTTCAGATAGATTAAATTAGTTATCTTTGATTCAGCAGCTTTAACCTGTTGAAAAAAAATATTACAAATGCAGTATGTATAGATTTTTAAAATACATTTCAAAACAAGCATGCATTTTACACACATATTCTGAATGTATTTTTCATGTACTATTAAGTGATTTATGAAAATTCATGACTAATGACCAGCTTGACAATTTGTAAATTTGCTGTTTTGTAAAAAAAAATATTTGACTATGTATGGCTTGAGAAAATTCAAATTACAATACAATATTTTCAAAAGAGCTCTTCAACTGACAAGAAGTCTAAAATATTTGTGTTTTCTTGCAGAGAACAGAACATTTGCTATGTGCTGCTGCCTTATAAAGAAAGAATAGGTAGCAGTTCCATAAGAAAAAAAAACATTAATTTTTGTGTGGAGAGTTGAAATCAATGTTGGAAAATCAAAGGCTTCTGAAAATGAAACTGAAGAAAACTTTAGAGTTGAAAAATGGAAAAATCTTATGTAGAAGCTAAGGCAGATTTTCAAAAGCACAAATGAAAATCTTTCCTGTTATCTGTTTTAAAGTCAAATTAATAGAAAATATAAATAAAAGTGAAGGCTCCTGTGTGGGAAATATTAAACGGTATTTTTCTTTCAATTTTATGAAAAATTCAATTACACATAAAAATCTACTAAAAAGTCTTAGTTTATTTTAAAAATAATTATGCTACAAATTGTTGGAACAGAAACACCCTCACTCACCCAATTTCTAATGTTCTCACAATCCAAGAATTTTTCTTCAACCATTTTTTTCTAAAAATTCTGAAGTTTCTTAAAGAAAAATGTGCTCACAGAACTCAGCTAAGTCCCTTTAATGTTGCTGAATTTTCTTCTCAGAATGAAGCTTGGCAATCAGCCCAGATGGTGTCTTAGTGCAAAGGAAGTATCAGGGTGGACATTTACAGACATATTCCTTAAGATGGAGCAATTAGATTGCTTTGGGTCACCTTAGCAAGGAGAAAGCAAGCAAGGGTAGCTGTTCCAATAACCATAGCAAGTTTCTGCCAAAATCCCCCCCCATATACACACATTACCAATTACAACTCCAGGAACTTCAGTGTGTCTTGCTTTTAAGGGAAAAAAAAGAATCATTCAAAAGTTTGTTATTCTATACCTGTTGGTAACATTATAACATGGTGTTTTAATTTATTTTTTAACATTTTAAAATAGGCACATGGATGAGAGTACAAAGAAAGATTTCTTTCCTTTCTAATTTCTTTTTTGTCTAAACTAGCATCCAGAAACACGAAGAAAAATTGTGATGAACTGGCTGTATTTTAAGTATACAGAATCAGAATAGTTTTTGTTAACAATGAAGTCTAGGCAGATGTATTGTTACTAAAGCACCTTCCTGACATACTTTTTTGCACTAGCTGGATGCACTTAGTCATTGGTTAGTAATGTTTTGCAGTTTGCAAATAACTGAAGTGATAACAGCCTGTTCTGAGATGAGCTAGTTGAAGCTGTCGAGGTCGCTGCTGAAGTCCAGGGTTCAAATCTTGCCGTTGATGCATTGGGGCTGGGGGCAAGGAACAGATTTTTTTTTAATTACATTTAAAACAAATTGGGGTGGCAGAATCTGGCCCTAAAAATTACCGTGATTTGAGATGTTGACTTGTATTTAAATATTCTCTGTATCCCTCTATTTCTAAAACAGCTTGCTACATATGGCAGGTTCAAATTTTCAATATATTTTAATCCCCTTGAAAATTTGTACATGTACTATATTTGAAGAAAATGAGTTGTAATAAAACAAACGTTAATAATTGCTGCATCTAATTGTACTCTCTCTGTTATGTGTATTAATAATTTGTACCCTGATCGCTGCTGAGAGAGAACTTATTTCATAGTTGTAAGAGACTTTCTCTTGGATTAACCATGAAGGCCTGTGTTTTGAAGCTAAAACGAATAAGATTCTAAGTTCTAGCTTGACAGGTTTTGAAGGTTTATTTAGTAACTGAAACTAAACGAAAGAGGTTTGTTTTTTAGTAAAATTTTTGGGGTCCATTTATAAGGGATAATCTCCACTGCTTTACATTGCATAAGAAGCTCCTGAGGCTAAATAATAGACAAAGCAAAGTTAAGTGGGCAATCAATCTAAAAACTGTGAGTACATTACAAAAAGGAGATTATTTCTATTATACAACTTTTAACATTAAAAGGTATATTTTCCCTTTCATGCTCATATGAAAATGCTTCTCTCTCCTACTCTCCAGTGATGTTCAGAAGAAGGTGTGATTAGGATGAATAAGTAAGAGGATGCAGATTTAAAAGTACAGTGGATTTGTGAAGGAACAACAGTCATGTTTTTTGGTCATTCTCCACAAGGGTCACAGGGTTAGCATCCTCCCTAAGTCCATAACAGGTTGAGCTTGTTAGCCTTGCTGCTTTGCCCACCTTTTCTCCCTCACTTGTGAAGAAATGAGTGTTGGATTAGACTGGGTGTGGGAAATTGTGGATTGTGTGAGATCAATTCACATCAGTCATGCATTTTGTTGCTGTGTATTTGAGCTGATCTGGGGGAACCAACAGGCCTGTTTCAGTGTATTTTTAAAATATTGTCAAGGATACCTAGAGCATTAGATGGGTGCTCTTTTATTATTCTCTGCATAAATCTAAATAAATAAATGAAAACACTTTATGATTGGCTGAAATTCTTCTCCTGTTACGAAGTAAAAATATGCCTTAGTTTAAGGGGTCCATACTTTCATCTTTCTGGGTGAGAAGCAACATATATAAATCATTGTATATCTTTAAAACTATGTTTCCATCCCTTTCTAATATACAATCTTTTTTTACAAATAATACAATTGTACAGCTGCTATATGAAGTTTACATGTTGCATACTCTATTGAGATAACTGACAATTATTCATTATTTATGAGATAGGTGCATTTATAAACCTACTGTATCTTGCTTTGGAATTTGTACTAAAATTGAAAGAAGTTGTTCAGTATCCAGGAATCTTGAAATCACTGTAAAACAACATTAAACACAAATTAGAAACTGAGCTGAAACTTGCGATAATTTTAATAATAAATATTTAACAAATAAGTGATTTAATTTCCCAAAAGAAAACAGGCACAGAAAACTATTTAGTACCTCTATTTGTGAAGCCATTTTCTTCCCTCATCCTATCACAGCAAAATCTTGACAAAGTACTGTAGCTTCAATTACCAGAAAGAAAACAGACAAAAGAACTACCAATCTAACAAGATTCTTATGTCACATCCATAACCATGGTATCTGAGCACTTTTGGTCATTGTATCATGATGGATATAATGACATCAGCTCTCCCGTATTCTCTTCAATAAAGAAACTCTCAGAGCTTAAACAACCTAAAAGATATTGAACAATAAGAACATTAGGATCCCCACAACAGGGTAGGAGGGCTGAAATATGAATGAGGGAAGAGTGGGAGACTATAACAAATGGTATTGTCAGTAGACTATTGTCCCTTGTCAAATGTCTCTACTTCCTATCTTATAACAGAAAATATGTCAGACTGCAGATGTAGCAAGCAGTCCTCAAGAGCAAACGGGCGATCTTAAAAATCACAGCAACATTCTCTGTTTGAAAATTCCCATCCAATTATGACAGTGAAAAGATGACTATGTATCTGCCCTGCAATTTCACAAGTAGTAACCTGAGCCTGTGGTGGAATGACCTTATCAGAAGGAAGCCCGACAGAATATAGCACTAACTCTGCAACTACAATAGCTCAAGAAAGATGCTGACTGGTGGGCACTATTGAACTATTGAAGAGGCAGCAGACCCCCATGCATCCTGCAAAGGAAAGATCCCCAAATCTAATAAAAGCCCTGGTGTGTGGCAGTGCCTTAGTGGTGCTATAGCACTGATTGCTGAAGAGCTACACATATGGTCAACCCTCCTGTATGGATGTGAGAGCTGGACATTTAGAAAGCAGACTGAGACACGACTCACAGCGTTCAAGTTTTGGTGTTACAGAAGGTTAAAATTAGCTGGATAACCAAAATTATGAATGATCAGGGGATGAAAAGGAACAATTTAAAAACAGCAAAACTACTTGATATCATAGGTAAGAAAATAAAATCTTTCTGCGGACAAATTGCTCACCGATCATCAGAGCAACTTGATTCCAACTTTTATACTATCAGGCAAGAGGAAGAAAGAGAGCCAGCTATGTTGGAAACATCACCGGATGGACTGGTATCCAAAGGAAACTAGAAGTTTTACAACTCTGTTGTGACTGTGAAAGATGGAAGGTGAAGATTGAGAACTTCCATATTAGAAATGTCATGGAAGAATACAACTGAGGAATTAGCCTCTGCTTTCAAGGAGATAATGTACTTGACCTTTCTCAGGTAGTACCCTAGCTCCTAGTTCACACCTGGTCTTGAGGGCAAAGAATGAGAGATCACAATGGGAGATCTACATTTCTGGCAAGGATCAGAGTGAAAATTTTTACAAATCATAAGGACCATCACCCACATCAGAACTGTTCCAACAGTCACAAAGAAAATAATGTCAAATATCAGAGGGGTGTTAGCCTGGATCTGTAAAAGCAGCAAAGAGTCCTGTGGCACCTTATAGACTAACAGATGTACTGGAGCATAAGTTTTTGTGGTGAATACCCACTTCGTCGGATGCATCTGGTGAAGTGGGTATTCACCCACGAAAGCTTATGCTCCAATATGTCTGTTAGTCTATAAGGTGTCACAGGACTCTTTGCCGCTTTTAAAGAAAATAATGAGAGTTGTATGGTTCATACATTTTAAGACCAGAAGGAACCACTATAATCTAACTTCCTACACAACACAGGTTATAGAACCTCATCCAGTAATTTCTGCATCAAACCTATAACTTCTGTTTGTGCAACAGCATACCTTTTAGAAAGATATCAAATCTTAAGACTCCAATTGATGGAGAATCCACTATATCCCTAGATAAGTTGTTCCAATAGTTAATTACCCTTACTGTTAAAACTTTTCTACGCCTTTTTTCTGCTAGATTAAAGAGCTATCTACCGTCATGTACATATTGGAAACTGTAATGTGCCTTTCCCATGTACATATTGGAAACTGTAATGAAATCACCTCTTAAACTTCCCTTAGATAAACTAAATAGATTGAGCTTCTTCAGTCTCTCACTAGAAGGCTTGTTTTCCAGTCTGAAATCTTTCTTGTAGTTCTCTTCTCTGAACCCTTTCCAATTTTTCCAAAATCCTTTTTGAAGTAGAGACACAAGAACTCGATGCAGTATTCCAGTAATGGTCTCACTAATGCTGTACACAGACATAATACCAACTCCCTACTCCTACTTGATATTCCCCTGGTTATGTATCCAAGGATCATGTTCACCCTCTTAGCTACAGCATTACAGAGGAAGCTCATGGTCAAATGGTTATCTGCATTCAAGTCCTTTTCAGGATTGCTGCATTCCAGAATAGTGTGACCTACATTCTTTTTTCGTAGATGTATGATCTTACTTTTGGCTGTATTAAAATGCATATTGTTCACCTTATTAAATGATCCATGATTGTCTGTATAATTTACCTGTCCCCATCATTATTTATCACCTGTAAATATTAATCCATTTAACATGGGCTACATATAGTGCAAATTCTTAAAAAATCAGAATGCATGCTAGAGTCTAAGTATATTATGCCAACACAGAAAAATTTATCAAACTTGTGATCTCTTCAAAAAAATAAGAAATTTGTTTGTCAAGACCTATTTTCCATAAAACCATGCTGACTGGCATTAATTATGCTAACATCCTTTAATTCCTCACTGATTGCATTCCATATCAGACTTTCCATGATTTTGCCAGGATAAAGGCCCATAGTTATCTGCGTCATCCCATTTACCCTCTTTAAATACTGAAATATTTGTAAATGGTGGCTTTTTTCCAATCCTCTGGAACTTCCCCATGTTCTCAGATTTGTTAAAAATCAACATTAATGATTCTGAGAGTTCCTTGTCCTATTCTTTTAATAGAAAGAAAGCAGCTGCTCCTCACAAGTTAGAGAGCTGATCACTAACAAGACCAAGAGACAATGTTTGACAAGTAGTCTTGTGGGGAAGCATATATTATAGTCCACCTCTCCTACCTACCTCACTACCTTTGAGCTACAAGTGCCAAAACACAGTCTCCTCTGCTGCATCTTCACGGGCATTTTCTGATCTATTGAAATGGGGTGGGTGGGTGTGGATGAAGTTAAAACTGGAGAAATACACTCCATGTTTCCAGGGGAAAGGAAGCAAAAATACTAAGGACAAAGTGGGTGGGCCAGTGTTTGTATACCAACTGTGACTGACATACACCTTTGCCTCCTTACTTCTTGACAGGTGGGATATAAATGTCAAAATATTTTCTATGATGGGATGGAGATAGAGAAAGAATGAGAAATGCCAAGTCACTGTTTTAGGTAGTTGTGATGCAGTAACTATTTCCAAACATTTTATTTTAAAAATGTGTATTTGAAATATTTAAGGTGTAAAAATAAAGGATAAACATACTATCGGAGCCACTCTGATGATCTGCAAAATATGGTAGTATTTATATATTCACATCTGCTCCGCTAGTATAATATCAAGCTAAAAGAGGGCAGCTCAACAGACTACATGTCATCCATTTTTGTGTTGTGAAAGCCTTGGAAAGAGTTCCTGATCTGACCAAAAGTGATTATTCATTTACCCAAAAAACACAATAAGCCGTCCAAAACCAGGAAATAAAGATTTAGCGAATTTAATGTCAAGCTTAGCTGGACTAACTAACTTGTGCTCTTTAGCAGTGTATGTATATTCATCTGTCTCGTTACCTGTATCTTAGCAATCAAAAATGAGAAGCTGCATATTCATAACAGTATGCAAATTACATTACAGATGTTAGTAGTGTATATCTGGAAAATGCAGTTGGTTAAAGAGCTAGTGAGACCAATTCAAAATTCCTCTAAAGCACCATTCGCTGGTCCGCCTCATTTACTAAAAATTTTAGCAAAATGATCAAAAAAGAGGTAAAAAGTCAAATTAAATAATGACAGATTATGAACTATTGCTAGAAATCATAACATTTTTTTAAATCCACTATGAAATGTTACTTCACAAGTCAAAACATGTTTCATATCTATTTTATTAATACATGCTATGAGTTTTCAGCTATTATAAAACCAAAAATATTTAAATGGGTATTTTTAAGTGTTTTAAAAATAAAGCAAGCTATTACCTGCCTGAAGACTAAAAAAGAGCTCCTCATCCTGTAGTAGTTCCTGAATACAATCCAATCTTGTGTTAATTGTTTCAGCATCAACCAGAGGCTCCAGGATATTAGACCTAAGTCTTCGGCTTCCACCTGGAGTTTTAGTATAATTTAGAACGCCAAAAAGAGTGTGACCATTCCTTTGAAAATAATACAAATTTAAAAAAACAAAAACTCAAAAAAATCAAGCTGATACAGATCAAATGAAATTTTCAGATTAAATTAGCCTACAATTGACAGCTTGATTATCAGAAGCACACACAAATTCCCTTGAACTCCATGTGAGCTTTAGGACCTCAGACCGAAAATGAGGCTATGAGTAAGGCTACGTTTTAGTCACGGGTATTTTTAATAAAAGTCACGGACAGGTCATGGGCAGTAAACAAAAATTCATGATCCAAGACCTGTCCATGACTTTTACTAAAATTACCAGTCAATAAAACTTGGGTGGGGGGGTTGCCTGGGACCACTAGTGGTGCAGGGGGGGCGCAGGTGGCGGCGCGCTGTCCAGGACCTCCATTGGTGCTGGGGTGGGCGGGGCTGGCAGGCTCCCTACCTGGCTCAACACCTCCTCCGCCCCCGAGCAGCAGCAGAGTTTGGGTGTGGGAGGGGGCAGGAGGTTGGGGCACGGGATGGGTTGAGGCGGGCTCTGGGCAGCACTTACCCACTTCTGGACTCCCCAGAACAACATCCCCCTTGCTCAGCTGCTAGGTAGAGGCATAGCCACACATAACTTGTGTGTCAGTTATATAGGTCAAACCTGCTGACAGCAGGTTCATTTGTGACAGACACACTATACACCTTTACACAATTCTTATCTTTTCACTCTTTCTTTCTAATCCCCTTCATTACTAGGGGTATCCTGATACACATAAAAAAATTCCAGGCTAGGACTACAAATTTTGTGCTAAGTTAAAGTTCATTTCTCTTTTCAAATTATTTAAAAATCAGCTTTACATATGCTATAATTGCTGTCAGGATAGAGCCAAATTAACTCTTTGTTTTTGACTAGACAGATTAGATACATGTGCCATAGAACTTGGTGCATTACAAATTTATAAGAATGCAAAAAAACTGAATTTGTAAAAACAAAATAATCTTACCGAGAATCTCTATTGTTAGTTAACAATTCAAGATTTTGGGCTGATGATGAATCTATCATAGCAGTTTGCTCACTTCCCTGGAAACAAACCTTGAGTGACTTAGGAGCATAAACTGAATTTTGAATAAATTCAACATATTTTAGCAAAGCTGCAACAGCTGCTAGACAGTAATACCTGTAAAGTAGAATCATTTATTGAACATTAAATATTTCTCCTCATCAAGCGCAAAAACATTTACTGTACTTAGGGAGAAGGTTTTTCTTAGCAATCTTTTATGCCAAGCTGTAGAGTCATGTTCACACATATTAGGGATTGGGAGCAACCCTTCCCATTAAAGCCAGAGGCCAGAGGCAATGCTTGGTGGAGCACATGGAGTCACATGCGCCCCCAGATTTTTCCCAGGGTTTGCTGGCCCTGCTCGGTCACATCGTGCCACTGGGCTCCTGCCCTGCACAGCAGCTGTTGGAGCAGACAAGCTGGGAACTTCAGCCATGGGGAGAGGCAGCAGCAAACAGCTGGGAGCTGCAGGGAGGGGTCACTGATGGTAAGAGGAGGGGCGTGACAAACTGTTGGTGGGGGGTGAACCTTTAAATTGTGCCCTCCCACTCTCAACAGGTACCAGTTGTCTTGGGCAGAAACCTCTAGCCCCACCACGCTACCGCAAGGCAGAAGCCCCACGCTCTGGTAGGCAGAGAACAGGGTGGGATGGGGGGCTCCACAAGCCACACTTTAACTGTAAAAGAGTCACATGTGTCTCGCGAGCCAGGGTTTGGCCACCCCTAGTATAAACAGTGTGATCAGGGCCCAGATTTTCAGTAGTGCAGGTCCACTTTTGTATGGGCCAATCAAGTGTTCAAACATGCATGTGTCTGTGCATGCATATGATCTTGCCTTGCACATATTGGATATTGTGCATGTGTAAGTCTGGCAGTGCAATTTCAGAAATACATTACTGAAGTATGGGTCCAGGTGACCAAGTTTTTAGTGTTGCTCTCTAGTGACTTCCTCTAGCAAATACAAGCTGACAAGCTCTTAAAGAAAGGTTGATGCCAGGGTCTCTAAATGGTGTGTCATCAGGGCTCCAAGAGGCACTTGACAATTGATGTATCATTGGTAATGGATGTATCAGAAATGTTTGAGTGAAAAATAAAAAGGCAACTACATTTACAGATTTTAAATTTTAGGGATGTGTGTACCAATTAATGAGAAGCCACTGACCAGTGTATTAAATCTGTACAAACTGTTAAAATCTTTTATCTGGAGACACTACTTCTTTTTCTTACTTAGGTTAACATACTTGGACTGAACCTCCATTAGGACAGTGCTGAATTCAGATGTACACAACTGTTCTATATATTCCAAGCCCTTTGTTTCATTGAAGTATTTTCTTTGGACAGTAGTAAAAGTCACGTTCTAATAAAAACAAAACCAAAAACAGCAAAGGTTTCAAAATCTCATGGAAAGAAACTGGAGTGTTGTGATGATTTGGGGAATCTCTCTATGTAAAAATGTAACACAGAAGCCCTTTGGCAGCTCACAACTCTGGGTCAGCAACTCGTCGGGCCTGACATACTCAGTGTACCCCCACTCATCACTATCATGATCTGTATCTGGAAGGTGTCATGTAGGATATCATGAGCAAATTGGTGACAAACTGGTCCTGAAGCTCACTGCGTGGTGTATGTACAGAGTGTGTACAAACAGTTATAGACGTGTGCTGGAATTCTGTTCTTAAAATGTGTTTGGCAACCAGTGCATGGACCCAGTCTGCCTTGGACAGGGGAGTGTATGTTTGCTTTTCTGACTGGTCTGGTCATCAGGCAGGGATGATGAAGCTGCACTTACACAGAAGGTAAACAAAACCATCAAATGGGTGAGTGCGAGAGATAGCCTCTTAACTATCATGATGGGAGAACACAAAACTGCAAAAATTAACATGGTGTCAGCTCCCTGCTGGATACAGCAGGCTGAGCCCCCAAGAGGGCTTCCTGCTTACTGAGCGAGGTCATTAAACTTTAGAAGATACAAGCAAAGACAAGAAGCTATTTTTGCATCCATCACTTAAGGGACGAAAGGGGCCAGAGCTCTTGAAATCACAGAACGTTGGATCCTTGAACTCAGGGGACTGATATTTCTGGGAACTCTCCAGAATGGTGAGGAACCTGAGGCAAGGAAATGTGTATACATATGTTTATTATTTTATCTAGATCGATGTATTTCTCATTCTATTAAGTAAAGAGCAATACTACTTTAGAATCCTGTGAAAGTCTGTCTGTGTGTCTGTTGGCTTTCACTATTGCATGTCCCTGAAGAGGCAAACTATAAGCCAGAAGGCTCACACCTTTGGAAATGTGCAAGAGCTTCTGGGGAGGCTTGCAGGAGATGACGTTACTTTCAGGGCATAGGCAGTTGGGCTGTGGGATCACCACTGCCAAAAGAGATGTCAGACACAAGGTTACACCTGGAGAGTGCGCGTAGAGGCCAAAAGCCAGGAACACTGCCTAAACTCTGCCCAGCCCCAGCGAGCTAAGGGATTCAGCGATTGGATCCCCTCGTAAAGACGGTCACAAATCTGTAACCATATAAAACCAATCAAAGAGGAGCCCTATAAAAACTAAATGAAGTCTAAAAAAAGATTACCTTGAAATTTTCTGTTATCAAACTGAACAATTTTGTTGTATTCCCTGTATCACAAGCAGTATTTGACATTATTATTTCTAATGGTGTTAAAATCTTGAGTTTTGTGATAACCTAAAAACAAATTTAAAACATAATTTCATTAAAAATCATTTAGCCATCTCAAAGTACATTTTCACAAATAAATAAAATAGTCCAGAAATAACTGACAAATTCTATAATCTTTGTAAACACTTTTAAATCAATTAAAAATTCCACTTAAAGGGATGTGCACGCACAACAACCAGGCAGACATCATTTATTCCCAGTCAGGGCCAAAAACAGTAAGGTTTTTAATGGCTTTTTTACTTCCTGAGCTTTGAGCACTGGTAACAGGTGAGACTAAATGATCGGGAACTTTCTGGTGGCCAGATAATGAGGTAAGTGTAGTGTAGTACAGAAAGCAATAAGGTAAATATAGTACAAAAAGAGAGGATTTAGTTACACCCATTGCATCAGGCTCCAAAGATGGCAGATGAACATATTATATTATTTGTAGCATGTAGAAATCTGTTAAGTTTCTTTCCTCCCTCTCCTTCCCTTTTATGCACTTTTATGCACTATGTCTCTCCAACTGCTGCATACAAAAGGTAAAAAAGAAATAGCCTGCAGTCATAATTTTCAAAACAGAAGAATGAACTGTCTACAGATATCACTCACTAGTATAAAACAGAAAAAATAGTTACAAAAATACCTAAAATTAAAGTAAAAGATTTGGAGAATAATTTATCTCATGTCATGAATATATGAAAAACAGATATGATGAAAAACCCCTGCAAAAAAGAACGTTATACCTAACATGGCATTCCATGACTGTGAGTGAGAAAGTACCTTTTCAATCAGAAATAACTTTCTGGGTTTGCAGCTGCAGAAGTTCATGGTGCTCCTGAAGGTCATGAGCTGCAGACTCACTTGGACTGGATAAGGCTCTTTGGAGTAGGTCATATTTTAGACCTTGTTGTAACTTCTTATGGATACATGTGCATGCTACAGTCTAACCTGCATTGTTTCTCTGTTTTGGTGGCTCAAAAGATACACATTTAAACCAGCTTTTCCTTTTCACATGAGATACTCATTGTGACAGGGTGTACCCCGTGTTTGATGCCCTCCCACCTTGGCTAATCCTGCCCCAACCAGGTTTCCTTCTGGTGGAAAAGAGCAGTGAGTTTAGATACTCCACTAGCTGCCAAGAGAGTCCACCAGGTTCAGCAGCTGGCAGAACCAACAAGAACTGGTCCTCCAGCAGCTAAAAGGATCAGGAGCAGAAAGTCAAACAGCACAACAGACAAGGTAAAAAGGACTGTCTGCTTCCTCTGGGGAAAGGGGCCAGTTCTGAAGCTGAAAGAGGAGAGGAAGGATGTCCCCTGTCTTGACCCAGGAGCCTAACTTTGATTTAAAGTACAACTGAATTTTGCTACTAGTTTCTTATCTAGGAAAGGATTAACATCTACATATACCTAACAAGATCAATTATTATGTATTGTTTCTATTTGTATTATTTGCAGTAGTGCTCAAAGGCCCCAAATTAGGATTTGGGCCCCAGTATACAGGTGATATGGTGCTGTACAAACAAATAGAAAGACATAATCCCTGTCTAAAATCTCTTACAATCTAAGACAAAATGCAACTAGTATCACAAATAACTGAAGTGGTAGGGCAGTGAGACACACAATGGGAGTAACTATAATAAATTCATGAGCTACATAGACTTAATAGTTTTGAACCATCTAAAATATTTTTGTTTGGGCTGTGGCTATCTAACCTATCCATCATTAGCGTCTTAGTTTTTTGGTGGCATAACAGCAGATATAAGCCCTAAGGAGGGATTTGTAGGAGGAGAAGATAGTGGCCTTAACATATTAATTCAGGGATGGTGTTCCATGCGTAAGGGGTGGCATGTAAGAAAGTGCAACAATGATTGAAGCCAATATCATTGGCAAAGCAGAGGTCACAACACAATAAGAGACAAGTATGGATAACAGAGGGGCATTGTACTGAAGGGCATTGAAGACAATGGGGCCAGAAAACGGGAAGTAGATGGAAGGGTAAAGTCAGAGTGAGAGGTAAAGGGAGATGATCTTAGTAGATGTATTCTGTAGGGACTGAAGGGTGAATGTACTTTCAGAGAAGCCGGCAAAAAGGTTTTGCAGTGTGTACAGTATGAAAAAGGACAGATTTTAGAAACACTAGAGCAAAATGCAGCAGGAGTTGCACACAGCTTGATGTGGGAGCATGAGAGAGGAAAGAATCAAAGACAATTCAGATTATGTTTGAGTGACAGGGAAGATAGTGATGTCAACAGTCAAGGAAAATTCAGGAAGGACTTGAAAGGAAAGGAGTTCCGTTTTTATCATGTTAATTCTAAAATGAAGGGAGACAATTAAGAGGGGATGTCAGATTGATAGAGAGACTGAAATACAGGATTGCATGGATGGAGACAAATCAAAATTAGAAAGGTAACTTTGAGGATCAAGGCGAAGGACAGGGTCACAGTGGAACCCCAAAGGACAGTGGGAAAAGGGAGGAGAAAAAATCTAGACACAAATAAATACACTATTAACTGAAGAGAAAACTCACTTGCTATCATGAGTCGATAGAATCTTTTAAGAGGAACAGCTTCAAAAATGAGTATCCAATGTCCACAAAAGCCAGCATAAATGATGTTACTGTTTGCATCAGGGGTGCAGGGTGCGGCAGGGGTTCAGCTGCAGGAGGGGTTTGGGGGGGGCGGGTCCGGCCCGGCGCAAACCGGGGACAGGGCAAGCTCCCTCCCTGCCATTCCCCCACACCGCTCCAGAAAGCGGCTGGGACCTGGGGGAGGGAGGGCACAGGAGTCTGTGTGTTGCCCTGGCCGCACCTCCAGGTACCTCCCCCTAAGCTCCCATTGGCCGGGAACGGAGCCACTCTAGGTAAATGCTGGGGGGGGTGGGAGGGGCTGCGGGGAGCTGGCGGGCCACAGAAAATAACCCCACGGGCCATGTGTTTGAGACCCCTGGTTTACATTAACAATGCTACTTTAGTTTTTTTTATTACTCTTGGTATGAACAAACTGCAGTTGTCAATCAGGAATTTCCTGCTATTATTTATAAAAACTTCAAACAAAAAAGGACATCTATAATAATCTTCTCCATTATGTAAAATACAACCATATACAGCAACCAAAAGTATTAAAATTACCTTAGCATAGGTTGTATTGTCCGCAAATTGGGATAATACCACTTCGGGGTTTTTTAAGTCAATACTAGCCATTCCTACTTCACCTCTGGCAAGTCCTCTCCCTTCTACTACAGCTACAATAACGGATGCAACTAAATGAGCAGAAACAGCAGATGAGGATGTAACTGTAAAACAGTAGTATGCATTTATAGTTATGACCCAGTTCATTATAGAGAGTGAACAATGCATGTACTTATATCCCTCACTCACAAAGAAGCAAAAGTCTAGCAATTGTCCAAATTTACTTAAAAATTCAAAGTACAAGTTGCTGAATTCTACATTTGATGTACTATGCAGAGAATGAGCCATATTTTCAATTATTTGAACACCATGTAATATGTGAAAAAATAAGAACAGAGCACATGTACACAAATAGGGAGTGAACACGAGGAATGACATTGTTAAAGGTGCAAATATGTGTAGAAAATACAGCACATGAGCACTATTTCTGTATTATGAAAAACAGGTGAAGAATAGAAGGGCTATTACGATCATTAAGCATATGTAATTTTAAATACAAAACTGAGGGCAGCTATTATTGCTGGACAAATTGAGACAAATTAAAATATAGAGAGACATTGAAATTGAAGGTAGTTTTCTATTAAAAGAGTACTTCTGATGAGGTGTCCCTAATTTTGTCAAATACCAAACCAACCTTTCTGAAATTTCATAGCTGATCTTATGCTAAGAGAGAAATTTTCTGATGTCTGTGGAAAATCAAACAATGCATTTGAGACAAATGATGTAGGTTTCACTTTTGCCTAAGCAATCTGGCTTAGAAAGTCCATGTTTTAATCTCTTGGAGTTGGTGAGGAATCAATTAGTGAATGTGGTTAATATGTACATTAGGAACTGTACAGAGCTCCATATATATGCGCAGCACATATAAGTGTTTACAAACTCCAACAGGAGCAAACATCCAAAAGCACATAGAAGTTTTGAGGAAGTAGGAGTGGTGTTCTAGATGACACATTGTTTAGAGAAACAAGCACAGGGCTAAAAAGTCAGAAAAGCCTATCCTGTTCCCACATCTGCTGAGGACTTATTCTTCTTTCCACTTATATAGAACTTCACAAACATGATTTGACTATGTCACAGATTTATGTTACCAATCTGCCTGCGGTGTCAGGTGATGAGGCTGAGGCCGCAGGATCTTTAGGGGAGGAGATGAAGAGCACACCAAATGTCTGAATTTTAAAGCTTTATTAATAAAATAACAGCAGAGAGTGTTGGGGGTGAGGTGGCTCCCCACGTCACTCAAAGGAAGAAAGACAGCATTAGTGCCCCAAGCCCAAGCCCTAACCCACTTTCATACTCACACCCACACTACCCCAGGCTGTCCAAGCCTGGGAGTAACGTAAGAAGAAGAGGGGGAAGGGTGGACAGGAGTTCTTGTCCTGTGCACAGGTCGTCCAGGGTCCGCTGTTGATCTCTGATTTGCCTCAGCTCTCAGGAGGGTTTTTAAGTCCCTGGGGTCTCTTGGGGGAGTCTCCTTCCAGGACCTTTGTTCCCCAAGCTCTGTGTACCAGTCCAAGTCGGCCTTCTGTGGCTTCTTCAGCTTTCCCAAAACACACTGGTTTCAGGGCTGTGAGACCGTTATGTTTTTTCCTTGTTGGCCTTCGCCATCTCGCTCCTTTTCGCAGCCCCTGTGATTTCGTTCAACAACTCTCCTTTCTCATGGCTGGTCGGGGGGGGTGGGGGGTGGACTCTCCCCCTTCTGTCTTGGCAGGTAGCAGAGTGGCCTTCAGCTGGAGTCAGCTCCTTATCTTCTGGTTTAGCTGGGACATCAAGTTAACCCGTACTTTTCTTCTTTCCTCCCACTTTGGCCTCTCGCAGTCTGCAAAGAAATCTTCCACTCCACACTCACACCTTTGAACCTCCCCAAAATGCTTTGCAATGTTTGCCACAGCGTTAGCAACATGCAGTGCTGATCTGCCTTCCCAGCCGACCCCCGGAGAGGAGGGGCCGTGTGGTTGTGACAACTATACCTCAAAACATCACAGGAGATGACGAACATCATTATCTCCATCTTCCCACTAAGGAAACTGGGGCTTAAAGATGTGATTTGCCCAGTATCAGACTGCAAATCAGTGTCAGGGCTTGGTTTAGAATACAGGTCTCCTGACTTCTCCTGAAGCCTAATCCTATAGACCAGAGGTTCTCAACCTATTTCCACTCAGAACCCCTATAGCCACCTGACCAAAAGCATCCCATGTATTCACACTCTACACGCTATTGTAATAATCTTTGTACAAAATATGCCTTGTAACATATCATTTGAAAACAAATAACTCACTGGTAAATAATATCATGGTGATATGGATATAGCAACGTTATATGAAAGTTATTATTCCCCCATATGATGTCATTAGCACATGTTCAAAACCAAATAGCCCTGCCTAGGCAAAAATTGTTACCCAGGAATTTGCCTCAATTTCCATATAAGTAGTAGACAGAATCTTTAAGTCAGCAGGGGAAAGAGATGGCAGGAAACAGAACAATTTGAATTTTAGCAAACACAAGTAGGGGCATGGAGCCCCTTCACCACCAGACTCCATTTTTCTTTTTTTACTGCTTGAATAAACTTTACTCTGATGGGTAACCCTCAGAAGAATCCACTTCAAAGGTTCACTGGTCTATAAAAAAGGGGGTAGAGAATAGGGTGACCAGATGCCCCGGTTTTATAGGAACAGTCCCGATATTTGGGGCTTTGTCTTATATAGGCACCAATTACCCCCCACTCCTTGTCCCAGTTTTTCACACTTGCTGTCTGGTCACCCTAGTAGAGAACCTCACATTCTTTTTCACCTAAGACAAAGGCACCAGAAGCTTTGGGCCTTTGAGAGAGATCCTGATGAAGTAAAGGGTAATTCATAATCTTGCTGGAAAACCGTGGGTGAGAAAGGCCATCTTAAACAAAACCTTGAATCAACCAATTAAGTTTTAGACTTTTAGATGCATGTTTTCACTTTTATTTGCTTGTAACCATTTCTAACTCTCTCTCTTATACCTGAATTCACGTAAAATCCTATCTTCTTTTGTTCATAAACTTGTTTTATTTCTAATCTAAACCAATCCAGTGCCAAAAACTGAACTGTTTGGTAATTCCAGCTAAAGTAAACTATTGAATATTGACTTCTTACAGGGGCAATGTACCTTAATATCTGAACTACCCAGGAGAGGGCTGGTCATTGCAGAACACAAATTTTTGGGAAAATCCAGGACTGAGAGTGTGTTGGAGTCACCTTGCAAGTAGTAAACAAGGCTTGCAGAAGCCAATGTGTGACTGGTGCATTGCTGGCAAGCTGCTGTGGTCAAAGCTTCAGCTATACACAGACACTCAGCACATGACCTTTATGCTGGTAGCCCGGTTGTGCATGGCCCAGGTTGGGAGCTACACCCGTAAAGCATTGTGAGGCACCCAGGATGACAGAGCAGGCAATGACACGACCCCTCACTAGTCTGGATTGCACCAGAGAATGTGACACCACCCCATCAGGTTTTTTTAAGTGGTCCACCCAAAAGGACTGTAGGATTGGGGTCATGGCAAAAATTCTCAAGGATTTTTGGGGATTCTAGTGAGCTGTTGTTGGATAGGCAGAGCTGGAAATAGTAAGGGGGATTTGGTCTCTAGCTGTTGGTGCTTGGAGGGCTGGGTTTGGGAGTGGGGCTGATGCTGGCTGATGAGAGTGCTTCCCTTTTCTCTCAACCTTTCCATGCCCCCTCACACAGCTCTCAGACAGCACTACTTCAAGAGGCTACCAAGCCAGTTCCACAGCTTCTAGATGTCCTGTATTATCCTGCCCCAGAACTGAATACTGGGAAGGGGGAGAATCTCCATTGTGATTGGGTTTAGGGATGGAGCAGCAGTAGCAAAAAGGGGGAGGATTATTTGGGGGAACAAGCGGCTACTTTCTTGCTCTCTTTTTGCTCCTGCTGGATCTTCACAGCCATAGGATTCTGCTATGTGGCAAGGGGTGGGTTGTTCTCAGCTATGGAGTGCTAACCAGCAGGCAACCCCTAGCAACACACCTGAAGGCATGGCTCCATCATCTGAGAAATATTGCTGTAGGCTACAAGGGCTCCATAGACAAGACACTTAACTAAACTGAGACACAGAGAAGTTTAGTTTGTATACTATTCTTTGTCAAATTTGATTCTAGGAATATTACATTTAGACAGTATTCTTTATTAAAAGGTACAAATGGCAAACCATAAGCACATTTAAATAGCTTTGTTTAGTGTCTGTGATGGTTTGTTTCAAATTTAATGTTATGTATTTCCAAAGAAAAAAGCTAATGGAGAATTTACTAATGACTTTCTTTTCAAGAAAATTGTGGGTGAGGTAATATATTTTACCCACCTTGTCTCTCTAATATCCTGGGATCAACACAGCTACAACACTGCAAACAAGAAAACTGTGACCACTAACCAGAGTTCTTGACAGACCCTAATCCTGTTTGAAGCCACTATAAAACAACTCTCCAGAAAATATTTCATTAATTTCATTAATTAAAAGGTGATTATTTCATTATTTCATTAATTAGAAGGTGATTCTGAAATTTAAAAGACCTCCAAATTAGGCTAAGAAAAATCCTTGCATATGGTAGATACATCACATTCAAGCTTTACTTACAACAATTCAGCAGTATGTAGCTTTTATGGCACAGAGAGATTTACTGAGATATCAAACAATTTGAAACTGAAAGTGAATTACTGCTAAATCCCAGAACTGTCAAAAAATCAATACGTTAGATTCTTTGCTAGAAAGAAAGTTCTTTTCTCTGCCTTTTTGGTACCAGACAGTGTTCTCATCAATCTTTTTCATTTTTTTAATCAAATACTCTTATAGAAGGCAACATCTTCATCAATCTTTTTTCTTTTATCAGTCAAACTCACTATCACAGTAGTCAACCTCTTTATCAACCTGTCAGTTCTCCCTTTTGTCCACTTCGCTATTAACCTTTTATCAATTTATCGCCAGATTTGGGTACACTATAATAGTTTAAATCAAAGCTAATTCAAAATAAAAGCTAAATAAAAGCTACAGTAATATTACTACTTATTTTACAGATATAGTATATTTTATTCTGAAGGATTCCAAAGCACTTCACATACTAAACCCTTACACCAGCTCTGAACTGAAGTCATCACTGAGATGAAGGGTGTTAGCCAACTAATACACATCAATATGATACAAAAGAGTATGTGCAAGGGCACATTTTGGTCCAGATACTAGAGCAAACTTTTTTTAAAAAAATACTCCCCCCATTTAGGTATTTATAACATGACCAAGTAGTATCTGAATGCAACCCAAAATTCAAAAACCTAGCAGTCTGAAAGTCTAATATCCCTCACTTGCTTTGTGATGTGAATGTATGCAGATGTTCATGTCAATGTTTACTTTTTCCTCTCCTCCATCATCTTCATTTATTCTTCAATTTCAAGGAAGTTGTTGTGGGAAAGCTCATGTAAATAAATGGGTTTTATTTTGTTCTGAAGCTGGTAAGATTTATGCTCATTCTCAGAAGGGAGTTCCACAGCAGTGGATCTACTGGAAAGAAGCCACAATCCCCTACATTTGTGAGTTTCATTCGGGATGCGATCACAACTCCATTGTCCCTGAGAAGCACAGCTCAGCCCACGAACAGCCTCAAAGATCAAGATCAGAAATTTACATTAGTTATTGAACCAGATGCCATTGTAGTGTCTGAAGCATCATGGTGTTTTTGATGAGCAATGTTGATTAGAAGGTGGATTGCTTCATGTTGTGCTATCTGGAAAGTCTTAGTAAGCAAAGGTATGAGGCACTGCTGTAATAGAGAGGAAGCAAATTCAGATCATGAAGACATGGGAAAGCTGTGTTTTACACGAGGGAAATGCGGAGCTGGGACTCATTGGGAGACTACTGAAGCTGGAGTCTGTGGCAGTTCACAACCTATCCTAGAGATTTAACATGTGTCAAATGGGATGTGAGAAAGGAACTGAGCCTCCTGGAACTATACAAGTCCTTGTGAATGAGAAGCTGATGCCCATCACAATCCCCTCTTCTGCCTGAGAGGAAGATCTGGAGCCAACATAGTGCAAAGTTTGTCCATCCTGCTAGATGTCTCAGGCAACGCAGCACACCTCATAGTCAAGCGCGTCAAATGCTGTGGACTTATCTAGATATATGAGCACTGATGTTTGCTGTCCACTGCTAAAAAAAAAGATCCAAATCTATGACCAGCCTTGTCCCAGAGCCATGTCCTGGGCCAAAATCCAATTGTGCGCGTCAAAGTTGCGGGTTGATTTGAGGTGCTGCTAGAAATAGCTGTTCTCAAACTTCTTAACAACCTTGCTCAGAACTAGCAGATTTGATACTATACAGGACAGGAACAGGCAAAATCATGTCAAGAGATTTTTTTGAGCACTAGTTGGACAACAGCCTTTTTCAGGTTGGCTATTACATTGCAATCTCCAAAGATGATGTTGAGAATCTCTGTCAACAGGGGGTTCAGGGTCTCATGACTGCTTTCACCAGCCATGAGAGACAGATAGAGTCACAGGCTGATATCCTGCAGTAACTTTGAAAACTTCTGTCTGCATGAACAATCTGAATTCTACAAAGGATACATGTATTTGCACTCCTTTTTGCATAAACCCCAATTCTTGGGGCCCAGAGACTTTGTCCCAGATCCCAGCAATCTTATCTGCAAGGCAACATTGTCATTTTTAGAGCACCATACAATATTATCCTGGTATCTAAGGATAATAGTACCCACCATCACTGTGGTACTTAGGTAGAAAGCTAATCTCAGGAAGAAGTGCTGGTTCTGTGGATGACTGAAGACAGTACAGCTTGACAAACTGGTTAACAAGAATAGTTCTGCTAACTATAGAAAAGAGATTATCTTTTTGTGCTGGAGGTAATTGCTTTCCAATCTCATTTTGTGCCACTTATGTTCTGTAGTGAGTAGTATCCATAGACTTGAAGAAGTCTGTCTTACTGAGAGAATCTCCACTTCATCTAAGGCGTGAATAACCTTGTTGTGCCACCTCTCACCTAGCATAGTCAAGGTCTACAGAGCACTTGTTGGTTACAAGTGGGTTGCTAATTGATCACATAAAGCTACTATTTGTCATTTCCAGTCACTAAATCACATTAAAAGTAACTAAAAATATTTCCAAACATTGTTTTTCCAGGTAATCATGTGCTGTACTTACCACGGGGATATTATTTGATTACCAGTAAGAGATGAAGTGGTCCACACATTCACAATCTAAATAGGAGAGAAAGTGGTCTATGAAATACTCTGTTCAGATGTGATTCACACGACGAAAAAGTTTGAGAGCTGGTACACAGACTAGCCTGAGTGCGGGTGGTGTGTGTGTGGTGTAAACTGGACCATATAGGAGTGTAACTTTGACCCATATAGCGCTGTGTGTGTCATTAAACCAGGTCTCAACTATGCAAGCCAGGTCAGAATTCTCATCAGAACAGATCATGTTGAAAAGTTTATTGACCACTGATCTTGAACTGATTAGAATAAATCTGAAATCTAGTTTCTTTCTTTAGTTTTTGTGATCTCCTGTAGTCTCCACTGTCCACATTGAGCCTAGTTGTAGATATATAGACTTGGGTCCTTGTATTTGAACTGATTTTTCTTTGTCTACCTGTAATGAGTGGGAATGAGGATGTTTAGGTGAACACTTGCTACCAGACATTTTTAGTTCAATAAATTCCAAGGTGCTGGCAAGTCTCCTCAACCCTAGCATGGGTTCTGAAGCCAAGAATGGCTAAATTCTCTATGTCAGCCTTCAGACTTGAGGTTCATGGGAGTCTAGTAATTCCTAATCATGTGCTGAGACCACTGAGACACCTAATTTAAGTAAAATTGCTAAAATAGGTCTTTAAAAAGAAATGCACACATGCATGTTTAAAAGACACACTTCACTGATGGTTCATAAATTATACAATGTCAAGCATCATCTTCTGGCTTTGTTCACCCTCATATTTCACTATTGTCATCTTACATAAAGGTAAAATGTCTTACTTTTCTCCCCCCTTTGAATTATTCCATACCAGTCTAGATGCTGTACAGTGCCTCTCTTACCTGAAGACAGAGAATGAACATTCAATTTCTTTTAGTACTGCCATCTCACTGTATATACCTGTCCTGCCAACTCAGCACCTCAGATGAAACTCAGAATGTAGCAATTTCTTCAAATATGCTAATTTATCGGAAAATAAGGCACAAAACTCTTTAATTTATCAGAGCCAACTTGAAAAGGAGGTGGTCTAGATTGATATGAAGCACTTGAAGAAACTTTAAAGGTGTGAAACCCACCCTTTAACTTGCACATATGTCCAGATATTTACAACCTCCTAGTACAATTTATATTTAAAAAAAAGGAATTAGTGTCATACAGATACCAGAAGAATCCAATGAGAGAGGAAGTGGCCCACACAAATTGAAGGCTACTGCACTTATTGAAAACTTAAGATATCCAACCTATACTGTTCTGTAAATTCTGGGGTCAAGGACTGCAACACCACCTTGCATATTTTAAGAAAGGACACCGCCACTCTCTTGGCCCAAGAAAGAGACAATGATCTTGTGCAATGAGCTTTGAAAGAGACTGCTATTTCCTTGCCTCTCCTGATGCATATCTCTATCATAAATTCCTTAATCCAGACTGCTAAAGTAGACTTCCCTCTTGTGACATCCATGTGTCACAAAAAGCATTTCCAATTTCCTTAAGGTAGCTGCCCTATTTTAAGGAATCCTGAGAAGCAATCCTTTTAAAGATTAAAAAATAAGTTGAAAAAGTAAGGGAATTTGAAGTTTAGAGCTTCTAGTCATAATTATGCATATACAATTTGGATGGAGAAAATGCAAACTATAAATCTGAAAAAGAATAGAATATTTTAGGTTACTGTCAGGAGACGATGGAGCCAGCAGGACAGAAGCTGCAAAGCTATAAGAAAACAATGCAACACGCAAAAAGGGCAAGGGATGAAGCTGCCCCATGCAGAGACCTCTACTCTTAATGAGCTGATACCCAAATTTCTTACACAGAGATGCTCCTGAATTTCTTCTGTTGTGAAATAATCACTGCACACACAACAAAAGGTTTCCAACATATGATGGAGAGGCGGTTCCTTTCTTGGAGGACATTATAGTACTAGTAGTATAGTAGTAGTTTCAGCCAGTCCAAGTAACCATTTTCTTCTTGAGTATGGGGAGCTCAATAGCTGAACAGCAAGTCTGAAGCACAATGCATTTTTACTGAGTATCAGACTTACCAGATTTTCTGACACTGGTAGTTTGAATTAATGGAAGAATAAATAAGTGTAATTAGAAGAAATTAACAATGGAGCTAGGAGGACAGGAAGAAAAGAAAAGTAAGAGATGGAGAGAAAAAAAGAAAATGCTTTAGATTAGGAAATTTTATGTATTCATGGTCTTAGATTTTAAAGTATTTCTTTCACAGGAATCCCACAGATCCATAAAACTGCAGAACAGTGTTACTGTGCAAGGCAGAGGAGAGAATAGAATTGTTTTTTCTTTGTTTTAAATAACATGACACAGATCAAGTTCTAAGTTGGAAAAAGGGAAAGAGTTCAAATAATTAAAATGAAATTAAGGGGATGCAGGGCCCAAATGTGCAGGGTGTCCAGTGCCCTCACTTCCTTTGGACTACAGTGGGTATTTAGAGCACTCCCTGTTACACAGGATCAATCATTCAGAGACGGAAACCAAGCAGTAATTGTTGAATGCATACATACACATACCATGTATGGGATCATTAGTTCCTTGCTCAGAAAACTTCCTTAGGTGATCAACAGACCCAGTACATTTTTTTCTTATCTTGGGAAATAAATTATAAATAATGTATTTTGTGTCAGGATAGTCAAAATCAGCTGACACGCTACTGCTATCAGTTTCTGACCAAACTTTAGGAATAGTTTTAGGCACAGAGAGTGGCGGGCCTTTGCCCATGAAATTAATTTCCTCTGTTTGCTAGTACTTGACAAATTTCAGGGTACAGCATAAGATATCTCTCTGAAGACAGGAGGGTTTTTTTAATCAAATGCCAGCGAAGCAAATATAGCCATTCTATGCAGGCAATTTTTTGTATTTTAACTGTATGTTTTTAATTCTGAGTTGCCCATGTACTATAGCTATTATGTCATTTTTCCACATTTCAGAAGTAATCTCTCTTTGTCAAGTGCTTTGTTTTCCCAATTAATTTGTGCAAAATTTAGTTCTACAATTTACCATTTAACAATGTTTTTGGGGAGACTTAACCCTGTTTTGACAGATGTTACGCATTTTTTGAGTATGAGGGCATTCAAACCCAGCACCTCCCTGCGGCCAATTGCTGGCTACTTTTCAAATTATTTCCTTAAACTAATATCAAGTAAAGATAATTTTTATTTTGATAGAATACATTCTCTTTATATTTTATTCCATTTTGGGTTCACTTGATGACAAAAAGGTAAACTATTCTATTTCTGTCATTAAATGTGAAGACAATAAAAAAGGACTTAAAGCAATTTTCCTGGAAAACTAAAGCTGTTCATATGTTCTATATTTCTCGGAACCATAACATAACTTTGCAGTGCCCTCTACTGTACATCTCAGCAACTCCTTCTGATACCATGAACCAGAGAGAAACATATTCACGAACACAAAGGAAGCCACAGCAGGTCAGAAGCAAGCAGCAAATTTGAAAATGCTGTGGAAATAAATAAATACACAAACTTGTGCACCTGCTGTCAGACAATTTGTGCTTGGGATCAAGTTTTCTTTCATTTCTTAGTGTGTCCTCTGCTCCAATGAGCCAAGAACTGTCAGCCAAAACTGGAGAAACCACCCACCCAGGGACTGTTGCCGGGGCCTCCCAAGCAGCATTTGGTGTGGCTGCCCCTTCGGGTCACTCCAGCAGCAGCTGGTGTGGCTGTTCTAGGGCCAGCTGCTTGGGCGTTCCTAGGTCAGCCACACTGGCTGCCTGCAGAAGTCATGGAGGTCACAGAATCAGTGACTTCCGCGACCTCCATGACAGACAGAGAGCCCTAATCATACAGCACAAAAATGGTGTCTTGCTCATAAAAGCAAAGCCATCCACCAGTATTTTCACTTACAATGCAACACCTATAAACTCCACATACACCCCAAAACAACCTAAGCATATTATTTCTAAAAATAAAAGATATTTAACTCCAAAAAATTTAATTCCACTATTTCTCGAGTTTAACTCTATATATAAAAAAGAAAAATACTGTCTCTAACTTTTCTGCTTGTTAAAGAAATCTATCTTTCCTGAGCAGTTTGCTGACTCCTCCTTTCTGACAGTGCTTTTTCTTTATTTCTCACAAACTAATTTCCCCCCAAACAGCTTATCCTGTTTCCTCACATTATGAAACAGGCCACATTTTTGTGGAACTTAAAATGTCTACCCCAATGCATCAGCAGGACTGAATTGCTAAAGAATTACTTTTAAAATGTTACTCCGGAGGGAATTCTCGGCCAAAAAAGTAAAAATTCTCCGCACAATATTTTCAAATTCTGCAAAATTCCACATATTTTATTTGTCAATAAATAAATGTGGGGGTTCCAGCATGGCAGTGGGGAGCACAGCCACTGGCTGCAAGGAGGTGGGAGATCACCCTGCAGCCCCTCCTTGGGACATGGACTTGACGGTGAGGCTGCACCCAAACCTGACACAGCACAAGGGCCGGGCTTGCCCTAAAACACCCCAGGGCCCTGCCCCTCCATGCCAGGTGCACCAAGATAGCAAGCGAGAGGGACAAAGCTGTCCCCCAATCTAGGTATGGGGCAAGCAAGCTCAGCCCGGCAGGATCCAAGTGTGGACGGGCTTAGTGTGGAGGGATCCAGGAGGGTCTGAGAGGGTTCTGTGTGGTGCAATTTAGGTGTGGGCAGCTCTGCAGAGGGGCTTGTTGCAGGGTTTCAGATGTAGAGGGAATGGGACTCTGCAGGGGGATCCAGGTCAAATGGTTGGGGCTCACCAAGGAGGAGGTCTGGGTGTGGAGGAATGGGGCTCAGCAGGGGTGTGTGGGTGTGGGGGGCTCAGTGGGGTGGGGGTCCGAGTGCGGGGAGCTTGACGGGATCGTCCAGGTGCTGGGGGGGGGAGGGGAGGCCTCATCAGAGTGGAAGTTCAGGTGTGGGGGTCTCAGCCAGGGTGTGGTCTGGGTGGAGGGGTGGGGGTCTGGATCCAGGGGGGAGATTCTCAGGAGGGAGTCTGGGTTCAGGGGGCTCAGTGGGGGGATTCTGGGGGAGGAGGGAGTGAGGCTCAGTGGGGGGCCTGGGTATGGGGAGAGTCTGGATGCATGGGGTTTGGGCAGATTGATGGATGAGGGAGCAGCTCTCCGTACAGTGACCCCTTCCCCGCAGCTGAGGAGTGATGGGGGTGGGGAGGCCACAGAGCTTCCTGCAGCTGGGTGGGTTTCTGGGAGTAGGTCTGGCCTGCTTCTTGCAGGAGAAGAGGAAGTCATGTCCTCCCCTGCTTCAGCCCAGCTGGGACTAGTAGCTGAGCCTGGCAAAGGGTAAGAGCCACGGGCCAGGGCATCCTCAGACCTGCCCCCAACCCTGCAGTGATTTACCTCTCCACTGGCTGCTCCGGATGTCCGAAAAAACACACCCAGGCTGCTGGGGAGGGGTACACGATCACTCTTGCAGCTTCCCTTTGCTTCCCCGTCAAAAGTCATTTTTCTGAGGGGAAGCCAAGAAATCTGCAGGGACATGAATTCTGCATGCGTGCAGTGGCACAGAATTCCCCCAAGAGTAATTTTAGTATCAGAAGACCCAACACCTAATATTAATGGAAACTCTGTCCAAGGGGTTGTCATGTTCTGGGGTGCAATCTAGGGCAATGAGGGGTTGTGTCATTGCTTCCCTGTAACTCTGAGTGACTCAAAATGCTCTGCTGCTGGAGCTCTCTCATCTGGAGGCGTCCAACCAGCATACAAGCATGCACCGAGTTTGTGTGTGTTAAGCAGCCTTGGTTCAGCGCACTGATTCCAGCAGCCTGCTTCTTATACCACTGCCACACTCTTTGTTGTGAAAGAACTCATTGAGACGGAGTTAGCAGCAGAATTCTTCTAGTTCTTCACATGTTAGTATGGAATCAGGTTCTATGGTGGGGCAGAAGTTCAGTCCCTGGAATAGTACATACTTCAGTTCCAGTTACGGGTAGTCTTGACAAGCTGATGATGTTGAGGTGTTGTGTAGTGTCCATGTTGTAAGTCCTGGTGGCATGGTTTCTTCGAGAGGTGGTGTTTTAGTGGCTGTATAGTTGTTGTAGTTGGTTCCACCTTTATTTTTGTGTTGGATGGCTATCCGTTTTTTTTTTATAGTTGTTTTAGTTTCCTGCATGATCTCCAGACAGGTTTCCTCATTTTTTTTCTTCCAATATTTAGGAGCATGTGATGATTTCCTGCTTGAGGTGGTCCCATTTGGAGCATGTAAGGTACAGGAGATGGTTCCCTCAGTATTCTAAGGTGCTTCTGAAGAGCTGTTCAGCATATTTGGGGTTGTATGCAGTGGTCAGACCATTACAGATGGTGAGTTCTCTGGAGATGATGTTTTGTTTCTTGCATCTGCTCAGAGAGTAGATGTTGCTGTTCAGTCTGGCTTTCTTCTTCATGTTATGAAGTTTCCATTTCTAAAAAAAAGTGCTTCTCTAAATAACTCTTCTTTTCCAGGACTGACGGAGCTCACAACATAAGCTGCACAAAACTGACACCAAAAACTTTTAAAGTGGTCACTTTCACAACATGATATCAGAATACCTGATAATACATATGCTGGGACTGATTAGAGCCGGGATGAGAGCTTTGCATTAGCACAAGTAAAAATTAATCTTCCCAAAAGTAATGGGGACAAAGCTGATTTTGTTGTTGTCTGACAAGATAAAAAAATATGGAGTACAAATTTAGGTAAAGTTACCTTAGTAAAGTTACCACAGAATCACCAACATGTCTATATACTTACACCGAAACTGAATAATTTGAGAGAATATTTGAGTTCCAATTATATCAATTATTTTGAAGAAGAATGCAAGGAAGAAAATTTAGCTAAGCGGTAACTAAAATAATAGTTTTCTTATGTACATATCCATCAGTACTAGATATTCTATATAACATAATATCCCCCAAAATACATGAACAAAAAAGTATGTTACTATATAACATTCAATTGTTAAAATATGCTTAAAAAATAAGGCTACGGATTTAAAGAGAGCTAGTCCTATAAAAATATCAACTCTACCTGAATATCCCATGAGAGGGGTCCTGCTTCTACAACCTGATCTACTAGAAGAGAGGGGTGTTTTTCCTATCCAGGCACTATTAAGACCTCTTGCAGAAGAAGAGCTTGTAAAATTCATTGTGCTAACATTTTCTGCATACGAACTCCTGTCCCCAAAGTATGAATCTATGAAAAAAATAAAGAGCATCTCTTGGAAAGATAAGGCATAGATCACTTTGCTGTTTAAGTCACACAAACGCCATAAAATAAAATTAACACAATCAGACATGAAGTGTTTTGTTTGAAAAGCAATACAAATAAGGAAAAATAGTTAAAAGATTGTTAAGAGCTCTTAATGGAGAAAGATTAATATATCCAGTCACAGAACCAAATGGAACTTTGCTGTATTGATATTAATATTTATATAATCCAAGTATAAAAAGAGGAAAAAGTGAACTTCAGTAAGATGCTATTTTGAAAACCAACTCATATTGATATGATAATTTCTCCTTAATGTCGTTACTTTATACTGACAGCAAATTCCCTGCTTAGGTTGCTACACTAATATTATGTGATAAAAAGCCAGATACAATGCATAATTTCATATAAGAGGGATTTCTAGGCCTATAAAAGGGGCTGCTCTATTTGTCAGATTTTTTACCTTCAGTTTCCTGTCAATTTCAATAATAATTATCTGAAGTTGCACAAAGTGCTTGTGAAAATTCCCAAGTCTAAAAAGTGTCATAAAAAGAATATATTTGCCTAATACTGAACACACATTTTAAAGGGTAATAAAAACAAAGAGAAAGAACCATATTCAAAAACTCATTCAGTGAAATTATCTTCTTCTGCCTATATGGTTCAACTCAAAGTCATACAATTTAAAATTTAAGAACTGGCGTGTTTCCTGGAATTTCTTTTATTGATGCATTTTAAGATTGATCTGCACTGTAAATTCTATGATGGTGCATTTACCTCAAAATCTGCTCTCATTTTAGTACACTAGAAACACTACAGCAGCACAGATGCAGTGTAGACGCTTACTATCACAAGAAAGGGGTTCTTTGGTTGCTATAGTAAATCCACCACCCCAAGATAATTCTTTCATCAACCTAGCAAAGTCAACACAAGGGCTTAGGTCAGTTTAAGCACATCACACAGGGCATAAAATTTTTCACAGCCCAAAGTGATGTGGTCAGATCAACCTAACTTTGTAACAAAGAGCAGGCCATCTGTGTTTATTTAAGATCTTTAACTGATTTTAAATCTGTTCTCTTGCGATAAATGCACCAACATACAGGAAAAAAAAAGAACCATCTGAAATTAGATTTACAATTTTTGATCCATCTTGTGTTAAATAAAGCAAGAATATGTTTTCTCATATCTGAAGTCTGCATTAAATGCAAAAAAAAAAAGCATTAACATAACAAGGTCTGTAATAGAAAACATCGTTGTATCCTATAATATTTTATGAAAATATGGTATATTGGTCTCTAATACATTGCACTCAGAAACAGCTAAATGCCTAATGGATTTCTTGAAATTATCTCCAGATGGTTGGCACAAAAATACAGTTTACAGCACCACATTTATGTAACAGAAATCTTGATCACAAAATACTATGACTGAAATACCATTAAAGTACTTGACATTCACTAGTCCTTAATCCTTGGAGTAACCATAATATTTCCTATAAACAGTTGTTCCTGCAGTATACCAATTGCTGTACAGTATCAGTTGATTTTTTAAATGGCACCCACAGTATTACTCATATAGGCTTGAAGTACCTCTGTATGATCTTCAATAGTTTCCATTAAATAATCTTTGACCCTAGTGTCCTAATCTATGAACATAATCCTGCACATTGAGGCAAGGGGAAGTTAGACAACACTACAGCAAATTGTGTCATGGGCTCCTACACCTCCACACAAGCCAGCACAACATTCCCATTCCACATACAAGAAAATAGGTGAGGTTTCTCAAAAAGATATTAGGTAAACCGTAAATGTTGACTTTTTAACGATACTCAATGTATATATATCAGCACTAGTGCTTTGAACTTTGGCCACTGGTACTTGGCTGGCCATGCACCTCCCATTTAATGGTATACACCATAACCCTCCTCCCCACCTGTGCTGAAACCGGGGCTCTGTCTCTGCTGAGCACCTGCAAGCTGCCACATATTCAGCTGTCAGTACTCTAATCCACAATACAGCTTGGATGGCTCTGAGTCCAAACACATTTTGTGTGTTCTCATATGCTCCAGAATATGGAGTACTCCAAGCTTTACTATGGGCTAGAGGGCATACTAAATGAAAGTAATCAGCTGTGGTGGGTGGGGGCTCAGCACACATGCTGGGCTCCAAGTTGTTCAGCCTCAAGGACCAAAACCTGTACCATTGAAGCCAATAGGAGTTTTATCATGGCTTTTATGGCCCTGACTTGATGGCCAAAAAGAGTATGGTTTTCAATCGCATTAGCGGGAAGTAGCTTAACACAACTGCAAAATTATTAGAGTGGTCGATTAATCGCAGTTAACTCATGCGATTAACTCAAAAAAATTAATTACCATTAAAAAAATTAATTTCAATTAAATCACAGTTTGAATTGCACTGTCAAACAATACCCATTGAAATTTATACAATATTTTGGACATTTTCATATATATTGTATTCTGTGTTCTAACTGAAATCAAAGTGTATACTTTTGATTATAAATATTTGCACTGTAAAAATGATAAACAAAAGAAATAGTATTTTTCAATTCACCCCCTACAAGTATTGTAGTGCAATCTCTGTTGTGAAAATGCAATTTACAAATGTAGATTTTTTTTTTGTTCCATAACTGCATTCAAAAAGAAAACAAGTAAAACATCAGAACCTACAGGTCCACTCGGTCCTACTTCTTTTTCAGCCTATCACTAAGAGACAAACAAGTTTGTTTACATTTATAGGAGATAATGGTGCCCTCTTCTTATTTACAATGTCACCAGAAAGTGAGAACAGGCACTTTTGTAGCTGGCATTGCAAGGTATTTATGTGCACGATATACTAAACAGAAGTCTTAAAAGAGCAGCACACTGATGCAGAAACTACAGAACCCAAACCACCAAAAAAGAAAAACAACCTTCTGCTGGTGACATTTGACTCAGATAACAGAAATGAACATGCATTGGTCCATACTGCTTTGGATTGTTATCGAGCAGAACCTGTCATCAGCATGGACCCATGTCCCTTGGAAAGGTGGTTGAAGCATGAAGGGACATTGAGTCTTTAGTGCACCTGGCATGTAAATATCTTGCGATGCCGGCTACAACAGTGCCATAGAACGCCTGTTCTCACTTTTAGGTGACATTGTAACAAGAAGCAGGCAGCATTATCTCCTGCAAATGTAAACAAATGTGTCTGTCTGAGCAATTGGCTGAACAAGAAGTAGGACCTGCAGCCTCTACAGTTTTAAATTGTTTTAATTTTGAATGCAGGGTTTTTTGTACATAATTCTACATCTGTACGTTCAACTTTCATGATAAAGTGATTGCACTACAGTACTTGTATTAGGTGAATTGAAAAATACTTTTTCTTTTGTCTTTTTACAGTGCAAATATTTGTAATCAAAAATAAATATAAAGTGAGCACTGTACACTTTGTATTCTGTGTTGTAATTGAAATCAATATATTTGAAAATGTAGAAAACATTCAAAAATATTTAAACGGTATTCTATTAATGTTTAACAGTGCAATTAATTGCATGATTAATCACAATTAATTTTTTTAATCGCTTGACAGCCCTAAAAATTGTTAGACTACATTTTTAAAAACATTAAAAGGGCTTTTCAGTCATGTTAGATTTACTGAGCTAATACAACTGAAAATGACACCTTTCTGACCCATCAAGATAGGGCTTGTGGGAACAGGCTATAAGGGCTTATCTACATGAAACTGCATCATTTTAACTATACTAGCATCGTTAAAATAGTACTACCATCTCACAGATACACTGGTATAAAATGTGCTTCCCTAAGGGAATGGGACTAAGCTCTACTGAGATAACAGTATACTTTATACTGGCATAACAGTGTCCACAACCTAGAGGTTGTGCCAGTGTAACTATTTTGATTAAAAAATTACACCTCTAACTAAAATAGTTACACCAGTACAAAAAGCATGCACAGACCAGACCCTTTAAATGATGAGGCTACTTCCTGCAAGGAAAGAGGTTTTATTGAATCAGCTGAGGACTTTACCTGATACTGTTAATTCTTCCTTACCCCAACCATTTTAGGTAATTAAAAGTAAACTGTGAAGCAAATTTTGAAAATGTGGAGGAATTTTTGATGGGTTTAGAAAGCAAACTGTTTTTCTTATTTATATGTTTATTTTAACACTAGCAATATCACATCTCCCCACTTTCTTCTCATTATGGGAGATCTGAGTATTGCCGTCACAGGAGACTTTAATTGGAGCTGCAGTTCCAACTCCATCAAAAGGAGAAGAGCATCTTCCTTACACGGGCAGCCCGTCTAACTGTTCAGGGCCGATGGGACAGAGATGTTTCAGGGACGGGATACACGTGGATGCAGGAAGCTGTGTAACACTGATGCCCTGGGGTTACAGATTCCCGTTTCCCCTTCCCAGGAGCAGCGGTTGGCCTGGGTGGGTTGGTGGCCCAGAGGGCACCGTGGGAGGGGGACCGATCTCCATCTAGGGCTCTAGGCTGCTCAGACGACCCCGTACAGAGGGCCCGGCAGCTCGCGCAGGGCGTGTCGGGGTTCGTCCAACCCCCACTGCTCCCCACCTCCTGCTGCCGCAGAGAACGGCTGCGGCCCCGGGGTGAGGCGCCTGCCGAGGGAGTCTGCCTGTCGCGGGGGGCCGGCCGGCTCCGCTCCACCGCCCGAGCGGCCGCCAGCGCTGCCCGCCGTGCTCAGCGGGGTTTGCAGCAGCCCGAAATGGTAGCGGGGCCGGTGCTCCGTCCCGGACGAGGACGAACAGCGGCCCGAATAGGAGGCGGAGGCAGAGGCCTCCTCCCGCGCTGGCGGCCTCCTCTCGTCGCTTCCCCGCTGCATCCCACTCAGCGCCGGCCAGCCTCAGAGGCCACACACAAAATGGCGGCACCGGCGACGACATGAAACCCGCGCATGCGCAAACAGGAAAGGGCGCCCGCCGTCGCAATCCAGTGTGCTGTGGCCGCCTGGAAGCCATTTTGTTTTGGGAATCGTAAGAGTGCTGGGGCCTGTTATGGGCTGGACCTTTAAATCCCCGACATGGGAGGGGGCATACAAAGCAACTGCTGCTGCACTGTAGGAGCAGCAAAGATGCAAAAGCCCCTTCGGGAAGAGCACTGGAGCTTCGCTTTGTCCCACACGCTGCTCCTAGACCAGCCCCCCGTGATCCAGTCAATGTTCACAAGCCCCTTGGTCTGCTACAATACCCATATACCGTACGCTGCCATCCCGCCTTCCACTTCCCCTGCAGCGATATTTTCTCCAGGGGCTCCCCCCCACCCCATCATCCTGAACATTTCTTCTACTCCAGGTGTTCCTGCCCTTCCCCTTCCTTTAGCAAAGATAAGGTTGAGGGTGAGGTGATCACAGTCTATACCTGTGTACATGGAGAACAGCTATTTAATAAGGGGCTTTTCAGGCTCAGGTTCAATGGGGTTATAGTGAAGATACCCAAGAAAGGAACTCTCAGTGATTGTAATAATTGGTGTGGGATCACACTTTCATCTGTCACCAAGCAAGGTATCGTGTAAGATCATAGCCCAGCGTGTATCAGAGGTAGCTGGTAGCATTCCCAAAAAGAGCAAGCCAGTTTTCAGAAAGGGCGTGAATCTTCACTCTATGAAACATAATAGAACAAAGCTTAGAATAGCAAGGCAGCTCTACATTCATAGACTTTGAGAAGGCCTATCGCGCATTCTGTGGGCATATGGAATCCCTCTCTATAATCAACTTCGTCAAAAGCTTCTACTCCAACTTTACATGCAGTGTTGATTACAGTGAGCTCAGTTTTGAAGTTAAAACAGGAATACGTCAGGGGGTGTCATGTCTGAAATCCTCTTCAACATTGCCATCAACTGGGTAATGCGGCTGTCATAAATATAAAGTGAAGGGTAACCACCTTTCTGTTTACAGTGCTATAAAATCCCTCCTGGCCAGAGGCAACATCCTGTTACCTGTAAAGGGTTAAGAAGCTCAGCTAACCTGGCTGGCACCTGACCCAAAGGACCAATAAGGGGACAAGATACTTTCAAATCTTGGGGGGAAGGCTTTTGTTTGTGCTCTTTGTTTACGTGGTTGTTCTCTCTTGGGCCTGAGAGAGACCAGACAGAAATCCATCTTCTCCAACCCATCCTAATCCAAGTCTCCAATATTGCAACCAGTATAGGTAAGCCAGGCAAGGCGGATTAGTTTATCTTTTGTTTTATGTGAATTTTCCCTGTGTTAAGAGGGAGGTTTATTCCTGTTTTCTGTAACTTTAAGGTTTTTCCTAGAGGGGGATCCTCTGTGTTTTGAATCTGAATACCCTGTAAAGTATTTTCCATCCTGATTTTACAGAGATGATTTTTACCTTTCTTTTTTTTTAGTAAAATCCTTCTTTTAAGAACCTGACTGATTTTTCCATTGTTCCAAGATCCAGGGGTCTGCGTCTTTGATGATTTTGTAACCAATTGGTTAGGATATTATTCTCAAGCCTCCCCAGGAAAAGGGGTGTGTAGGTCTTGGGGGGATATTTGGGGGGGTGGGGGGAGATGTCTCCAAGTGGTCTCTTTCCCTGTTCTTTGTTTAAAACGCTTGGTGGTGGCAGCATACGGTTCAAGGACAAGGCAAAGTTTCTACCTTGGGGAAGTTTTTAACCTAAGCTGGTAAGAATAAGCTTAGGGGGTCTTTCATGCGGTTCCCCACATCTGTACCCTAGAGTTCAGAGTGGGGAAGGAACCCTGACAGCGGCATACAACAGAAGACATGCCAGGAGGCATTAAATGGACACCCTTCTCATCCCTCGAAGACCTGGACTTCTCAAATGATGTCGTTCTCCTATCACATACACAACACCATATACAAGAAAAAAAAACATGACTCAACACATTCAGCCAGCAAATTGGACTGAAAATCAACCACCATAAGACAGATATGATGACCTTTAATATTGCCTCAGCATCACCAGTATGGATAGAGGATCATGGTCTCACCAATGTAGAAACATTCACATACTTGGGCAGCTCCATCAGCCAGGACGGTGGAACAAGCCAGGACATACGGAACAGAATCAATAAAGCCAGGAACACCTTAAGGAGCTTAAATACAGCCTGGAAATTATCAAAACACAACACTAAAACCAAAGTCAAGATTTATCAGAGCTGCATAGTTTCAACACTATAGTGCAGAATACTGGGGAACGAGAAAGTATGACATGTTCAAACTGTCTTCATTCCATACAGCCTGCCTCAGAAAAATCCTCTGTATCTTTTGGCCCAGAACAATCTCAAACCAAGATCTATTCACGCAGCCAAAAAGATATGAGCACCATCATTGCCAGGAGATGGATTGGCCATGTGCTTTGGATGGAAACTGATTCCATCACCAGATAGACACCTGAGGGCAAGTGAAAACGAGGCAGCCCAAAAACAACATGGTGAAGAGCTGTGGAAGCTGAGGTGAAAAACCTGGAGCACAGTTGGGAACCCATTGAAAGACTTGCCAGAAACAGACAGGAGTGGAGAAGCTTCGTCGCTGCCTTAAATGCCAGAGGTGTAATGGGAACATGATGACAATCTAGCTGACAAAGATATAACACCATCCAATGGCTGGAAGTTAGACAAAATTGGACTGGACATAAGGTGTAAATTATTGACAGTGAGAGTAATTAACCATTGTAACAATTTACCAAGGGTCAGGTTGAGTATCCATCAATGACAATTTTTAAATCAAGACTAGATGTTTTTGTGAAAGATACTCTAGGAGTTATTTTGGGGAAGTTCTATGGCCTGTGCTGGTGGTTACACTAGACTATCACAATGACCCCTTCTGGCCTTGGATTCTGTGAATCCTTGGCCATCACAGATCAGGTCTCCTTTATTCCTCCCCTGCTGCCACAGCCCCCTTCTTCCATGCCCTCAATGCCCCCAGGCTTCACTGTTGGTCTTCAAGGAGGCAAATGGCCTTTTCCCTCAGCCTTCCCTCTGAAGGCTTCTGGGGTCAACCAGCTGGTCAGCTCCCCATCTGCTTTCTACAGGGGGCCCTAAGGAAAGGCTACTGCTGCCCCAGTGAGACTAGTCCATCTGGTCTCACAGTGAGTTAGGGACTCACTTCAGACAGGCAGCACCTCCTCCAGGAGAGCCCTCAGCTCCTCCTCCTTATTCCTGAGGGAATTATGTGCCAATTAAAAATTTCTGCCCACAATATTTTAAAATTCTGCAACATTTATTTGTCAGTAAATATGGAGACTCAAGCATGGCAGTGGGGAGCACAGGCCACTGGCTGCAAGCAGGTGAGAGATCACCCTGCAGCCTCCTCACGCCCAGGACAGGGACTCGTCAGTAAGGCTGCACCCAACCCTGACAAAGCACAAGGGGCTGGGCCTACCCCAGAAACACCCTGGCGCCCTGCCCCTCTATGCCAGGCACACCAGGCCCAGCCCAGCAGGATCCAAGTGTGGAGGCATTTAGTGTGGGGGGATTCAGGTCTGAGGTGAGAGGGTTCTGTGTGGGACAGTCTGGGTGTGGGCAGCTCAGTGGCGGATCTGGATGGACAGGGGCTCCTTGGAGCGGGGGATTCTGGGGCAATGGGACTCTGCAAGGGGATCCAGGTGAAGGTGTTTGGGGTTCAGCAGGGGAGGTTTGGTGTGGGGGGCTCAGTGGTGAGTCTAGGTACATCTGGTTGGGGCTCAGTGGGGTAGGCGTCTGGGCAGGGGGGGCTCATCAGCGTGGTCCAGGTGCAGGGTGGGTGGAGTTTGTTGGGGTGAGGGTTTGATGGGCCTACTTAATGGAGGAGCCCCTACTGCTGTTGAGGGGACATATGCTGGTTCCCGCTTCTCCCGCTATTTCCTACCCCTTCTTTGCCACCATCCCACTGCCCCATCCCCTTCCTCTCCTCTCCTCTCCATCCCCTGCCCCTATCCCTCTCCCCTTACTCCAGCATCCCCCTCCCCTTGCCCAATCCCCTCTTGCTTCCTCTTCCCCCCACCCACCACCCCGCTGTACCTTGCCCTGCCTCACCACGGGCACTCACCCTTGTACAGAAAACAGGATGGCTCCCAGCACACATAGAAGGGGAGCATGACCAGCATTAGAACCCAAGAGGCAGCATCCAGCTGCAGAGTCAGCTAGCCCGAGCAGTGCCCTCTCTCATCTGGGCAGCTTGATACTTGCAGAAAAGGCGGGGGGCATTGGTATGTGACCCTGCATGACTCCCCCCCCGCATGCCTCACCTCTGTTTGGGGGGCAGTAGCACCCATAAAACTGTGCCCATGGGTGTCCCCAGCCCTGCCCCTCCCCAGTAGTTTACCTCTCCACCAGCTGCTCAGAGTGCCAGAAACCATGCACCTGTGCTGCTAGGGAGGAGCATATGACTGCTCTTGTAGCTTCCTTTTGTTTCCCTGTCATTTTCTGCAGGGAAGCAGGACATGAATTCTGTGTGCATGCAGTGGTGCAGAAGTCCCCCAGGAGTATCCTCACTGCTGGGGAGGGGGAAGAAAGAGAATCCCGCCCAGCTGTCATGGGCTGAGCTCTTCCACATTGTTCCTTCCTCCCAGGGGCAATGGGAAGAAGCTAAGTCCCTTCTCCTCCACTATGATGGAAGGGATGGAGGAAGAGGTATAGAGCTTACACACACACACACACACTCTAACCTTTGAGAGAGAGCGGGACTGAGTCCACTTCCCATCTTCCTCCAGCCCCTCAGAACTGAGACCCTCCTCTCCACTCCCACCCATACCTCTACTATGGGGGGAAAGAGAGCTGAACCCCCCTGCTCTTTTCCCTCTCCCAATATGAGGCAGACTCATAGCTAACAAGTGGTGTGTAGAGGCACCCTCTCTCCAATAATGGTTATCATCCTATCAGCTAGTGATGTATCAGCTGCTTAAAGCTGAGCTGCCCCATAAACTCAGCCAACCTCCTGTACCATGTCACCCTCCCCTCTGTCTGCAACTTTGCCATTACTCAGGGTTCCCCCTTTTCTCATGGCCACTGCTGCAACAGGGAGAAGGGAAATGTTTGGCATCACCTCTCCCTAACACTGGGGGATGAGTAAAGAGCCCGTCATCTCATCCCATGCCCCCAACATTGGCCAAGGGTTTCCTAATATACCAAGTTAGGGGGACCACTAACTAACTTCAGGTGGAAGGGAAATGTTGTGCAGCCCCATTTGTGACCTTTCTTGCTTGTGAGAAAAAAATCACTAATTTCCCAATTTCCCCCATGGGGTCTCCCCCAGCAGCAGAAATGGGCGTGGCCCACTGTGAGCAGAGCTGGTGCTAGGCATAAGCAGGCTAAGCAATTGCCCTGCCAGCTCAAGGGGGCCCCCTATTAATTATTAGTATGTGTTGGGGGACACAAAATATCCCTGCTTAGTGCACCCAATGGGGTAGCACTGGCAAGATTTGGGGAGAAAGCTCAGCTGTGGCCTTTGCGCATTGCTCAGGGGTCATGTGGGAGACAGCCTCACCTCAGTCCCCGGAAAAATCATGGAGCAGGTCCTCAAAGAATCAATCCTGAAGCACTTACATGAGAGGAACGTGATCAGGAACAGTCAGCATGGATTCACCAAGGGAAGGTAATCGCCTTCTATGATGAGATTACTGGTTCTGTGGATGAAGGGAAAGCAGTGGATGTATTGTTTCTTGACTTTAGCAAAGCTTTTGACACGGTCTCCCACAGTATTCTTGTCAGCAAGTTAAAGAAGTATGGGCTGGATGAATGCACTATAAGGTGGGTAGAAAGTTGGCTAGATTGTCGGGCTCAACGGGTAGTGATCAACGGCTCCATGTCTAGTTGGCAGCCGGTGTCAAGTGGAGTGCCCCAGGGGTCGGTCCTGGGGCCGGTTTTGTTCAATATCTTCATAAATGATCTGGAGGATGGTGTGGATTGCACCCTCAGCAAATTTGCAGATGATACTAAACTAGGAGGAGTGGTAGATACGCTGGAGGGCAGGGATAGGATACAGAGGGACCTAGACAAATTGGAGGATTGGGCCAAAATAAATCTGATGAGGTTCAATAAGGATAAGTGCAGGGTCCTGCACTTAGGACGGAAGAACCCAATGCACCGCTACAGACTAGGGACCGAATGGCTAGGCAGCAGTTCTGCGGAAAAGGACCTAGGGGTGACAGTGGACGAGAAGCTGGATATGAGTCAGCAGTGTGCCCTTGTTGCCAGGAAGGCCAATGGCATTTTGGGATGTATAAGTAGGGGCATAGCGAGCAGATCGAGGGACGTGATCGTTCCCCTCTATTCGACATTGGTGAGGCCTCATCTGCAGTACTGTGTCCAGTTTTGGGCCCCACACTACAAGAAGGATGTGGATAAATTGGAGAGAGTCCAGCGAAGGGCAACAAAAATGATTAGGGGTCTGGAACACATGACTTATGAGGAGAGGCTGAGGGAACTGGGATTGTTTAGTCTGCAGAAGAGAAGAATGAGGGGGGATTTGATAGCTACTTTCAACTACCTGAGAGGTGGTTCCAGAGAGGATGGTTCTAGACTATTTTCAGTGGTAGAAGAGGACAGGACAAGAAGTAATGGTCTCAAGTTGCAGTGGGGGAGGTTTAGATTGGATATTAGGAAAAACTTTTTCACCAAGAGGGTGGTGAAACACTGGAATGTATTACCTAGGGAGGTGGTAGAATCTCCTTCCTTAGAAGTTTTTAAGGTCAGGCTTGACAAAGCCCTGGCTGGGATGATTTAATTGGGGATTGGTCCTGCTTTGAGCAGGGGGTTGGACTAGATGACCTCCTGAGGTCCCTTCCAACCCTGATATTCTATGATTCTATGATTAGTGACTACCACTGGTAAGAAATGTTACACTTAGAGTCACACAAATCTTGGCAGCTATGACAGGAACACAGGAACTGTGCTATATTAGATCAGACCTATACTGCATCTAGTGCAGTTTTCAAACTTTTTGAGCTGAGTCCTCCCTTTCAGTTACAATTTTTGGTTGTGCCCCTCTCCAGCGCAGACAAAAAGAAGTGAGGTGGGGTGGAAGAGGCGCTCCCTCCGTGAGCCCTGCCACATCTATGATTCTATGAGGCTGAAGCCCAAGTCATCTGGGATTGCCACTTGAACCTCCTGGATGTTCCTCTGCACCACTGTTCCCTCTAAGCTGTGCGCGTGTCTGTGCGCACACCGATCCTAAACCCTGCGCACACAGCGAAACACTGCATGCACAAAAATTTGCACAGAAGAAATTTTTTGCGCACACGGCCTGTCAAAAATTAGAGCGAACATTGATCTGCACCCCACAGTTTGAAAACCTCTGATCTAGTTCAATATCCTGTCTCTGACAGTAGCCAGCAACACATGTCTGAGGGAGGTGCAACAAACCTCCTAATCCCTAACAGAGCCAGGCTTAAGCCCTGAAGCATGAGATTTAATATCTCTTCCTATATTTTTGCTAGCATTAACTCTTCTAACTAGGTATTTTTGCTATCCAGATAAATGTCCGATTCCTCTTTGAATCTTGCTAAGTGTTTGGCTTCTGATGCCTGTGGCAATGCATTCTACAGTCTAGGTACAAGTCATGAAAAAAAATGTCCTTTTTTCTGTTTTGAATTTTCCACTTCTTAATTTCCTTGACTATCCCCTTCTTGATTGGGACCCTGTTTGCTGCTGGGCCGTACAGAGTTTACTTTTTGTATTAGCCTCAAGCCCTAGGTTAGGGAAACCTAGCCCCTGTCTATGACACCCTGCGTCCATCTCAGTTACTATGGCCCAGACTGGTACCGATGTTGGGGTGGCCTTTTGTTTGCACTGGTGTATGGCCTTTTTTAATACTTTCTCTGTTTCTATCTTGAGATCAAATAGCTGGCCTGGCACTGCTACACTGTAGGCGCTTTGTTCATTTAAACTGCAAATCTGCTGCTTGCTGCTGGGGTCAGGGGCAAGTCGTGCAAAAGTATTCTACACATTTGTCATTACCTATTGCCACAAGCTAGGGTGGGTACTTACTGGAATCAAACTAGCTCAAGTGAGTCATAGGCCCTACAGTGCTACCAGCTATGGAAAAGTCGCCTCTAGCTCACATAGTAGGCTCTGTGCTTTCAGAATAGAAGGATCTGATTCTATTCATGCCATTACTCTGTGGGTCTGAGTAGCCACAGTATACAGCATAGTGCCAACTGGACAGTTTCTTTCAGGTGACCATGGTTATAGTTAATCATTAACTGTGTACTGTTTTCTTGCGCCATATGCCATGATGCAACAGTTTCTTTTATGTTAAAAGTTATGATTTATCCCGCTGCTGAATGCTGCTTCTTTTTTGTTCATTAAAGCTGATGTGAGCTGATCTGAAAAGGTATTGTATTTCCAAGATTCCTCCCTCTGTTCTTGAGACTACATACAGTAGTAGCAGCAGCTGGACCCAACCACAGCTGTGCTGTGCCGATTTTAAAGGCCCAGCACTCAAAATCTCAGCACCCTGTAAAATTGACATTTGAATCCATCATTTCAGATGTTTATTTTTTGCACTTCAGTCATAGTATTCAATAAAACCAAACTGGTCAGTGTCACATTCTGGAAACCATGCTCCAGCACAATGCTTCTGTGTTTGGGTTTCTTCAGCATTCAAAACATGCTGAAATTCTTTTAAAATAACTTTTTGTTTACATTTTTAAAAACCAAAATTTATGAAAAAATTCTATTCTTTGCAAACCTGTTAAAATATAATCTAAATTACTTAACAAGTAAAGTAATTGGTAGTGTTAAAAGTACAATATTGCATCATTCCTGTTAAAATGTTTTATCTTGTCTTTTTAAGGTTCACCTCCAATATAAAGTGCAGTAACAGTGAACAATATCAAGATTAAACTAGCCTTAAAAAGATTGTAATCTGAGGGGCAAGGTTCTCTGAATTCTGATTATGTATTACCTAGTGTTCATTACTTCTCTGAGGAATTAAAACCACTATTTTTACATGACTTTAAAAATGTTGTGAGCTCCCCCTACTATCTTTACAGCAACAAGTAACTTAAAACACTTCTCAGAGCTGTGCTGACATCATGAATGCTCGTAATACACAAACAAGTAAATCTATGCTAATATCAGATCAGTTAGAAATACAAAGGGGAGGGGGAATCAATGCCTGCCAACTGGGGAAAGAAAGTCAGTTTGAAAGGATGCTATTCGTAAGCTTGTAAATGAATGTTATACAGTGGAAAAACAGGTTTCAGAGTAGCATCCGATGAAGTGAGCTGTAGCTCACGAAAGCTTATGCTCTAATAAATTTGTTAGTCTCTAAGGTGCCACAAGTACTCCTTTTCTTTTTAGTGGAGAAACAGTTCACTGCTAGACACCATCAGCTGTTGTAGGATGAGAAATGGAAACAAACGAATGCCTGATTTTGCCTCTTCTCAGCCATCAATACAGCAGTGTCTCTGCACTCGGGTAAGACACTGTTGATGTCTTTGAAATAAGATGCACTGCTCCAGACCTGATCACGACCATGCGAGATTATGGTGCTTCTACACCGCCTCCAAAAGTAGGTATATTTTGCTAGTACCTGAATTTCAAACACAAGGAATTACAGCCTGCCTATATTTCTACTGCAATTTTATACGAGTGGAATATTTGTATTAACATAAGAATGGCCATACTGGGTCAGAGCAATGGTCTATCTGACCCAGTATTCTTCTTCTGACAGTGGCCAATGCCAAGTGCTTCAGAGGGAATGAACAGAACAGGGAGCCATCCATCCCATCATCCACTCCCAGCTTTTGGCAGTCAGAGACTATGGACACCCAGAACATAGGGTTGCATCCCCATCCATCTTGGACAATAGCCATCAATAGACCTATCCTACATGAACTTATCTATCCATTTTTTGATCCCCATTATGGTTTCAGCCTTCAGAACATCCCCTGGTAGGGATGTCCAGATAGCACGTATGAAAAATTGGTCCAGAGGGTAATAGGTTACCTATATAAGGCAAAGCCCCTAATAGCGGGGCATCTGATCATCCTTTCCCTGGATGATGAGTTCCACAGGTTGATTGCGTGAAATTCTTTCTTCCTTTTGTTTTAAACCTGCTGCCTATTAATTTCATTTGTGACTCTTAGTTCTTGCATCATAAACACTTCCTTATTTACTTTCTCCACACCAGTCATGATTTTATAGACCTCTATCTTATCCCCCCTCAGTAATATTTTCCAAGATGAATAGCCCATCTTTTTAATCTCTCCTCATAATGCTGTTCCATACCCTTAATCATTTTTGTTGCCCTTCTCTGTACCTTTTCCAATTCTAATGCATCTTTTTTGAGATGAGGCAACCAGTACTGCACCGTATTCAAGGTGTGGGCATACCATGGATTTATATAGAGCAGAGGTGGGCAAACTACAGCCCGCAGGTCACATCCGGCCCGCAAGACCATCCTGCCCGGCCCCTGAGCTCCCGATGGGGGAGACTAGCCCTCAACACCCACCCCCTCATCGCGCCTTGCCACCAGTGCTCTGACCCGCTGCTCCTGCCAGGCAGCGTGGCTGGCTCTGGTGGCTGGTAAGGGGGCAGGGAGGGGTTGGATAAGGGGCAGAGGGTCTGGAGGGGCAGTCAGGGGACAAGTAGCATGGGGTGGTTGGATGGGGTGGAGTTTTGGGGGGGGAGGCGGTCAGGGGGTTGGATAGGAGTGGGAGTCTCAGGGGAACTGTCAGATAGCAGGGGTATGGTTAGAGGGTCAGGGCAGTCAGGGGTCAAGGAGCAGGGGGGGTTGGATGGGTCAGTGGTTCTGAAGGGGGCAGTCAGGGGGTAGGAAGTGGATAGGGGGCAGGGGCCATGCTGGTTGGGGAGGTATAAACCTTCCCTACCCAGCCCTCCATACAGTTGCACAACCCAGATGTGGCCCTTGGGCCAAAAAGTTTGCCCACCCCTGATACAGTGTCATATTTCCCTTTTATTTATCCATTTCCTAAGGGTGCCTAACATTTTTGACTGCTGCTGCAGATGTTTTCAGAGAACTATTCACAATGACTCCAAGATCTCTTGAGTAGGAACAAGAACAGGAGTACTTGTGGCACCTTAGAGACTAATGATGAAGTGAGCTGTAGCTCACGAAAGCTTATGCGTAAATAAATTTGTTAGTCTCTAAGGTGCCACACGTACTCCTTTTCTTTTTGCGAATACAGACTAACATGGCTGCTACTCTGAAATTTATTAGAGCATAAGCTCTCTTGAACTACAGCTCACTTCATCGGATGCATAGAAGGGAACACACACACACCCAGAGATAAGTGGGAAGTTACTATACAAACTGTAAGAGGCTAATTAGTTAAGATGAGCTATTTTCAGCAGGAGAAATAAAACTTTTGTAGTGATAATCAAGATGGCCCATTTAGACAGATGACAAGGTGTGAGAATACTTAATTTAGGGAAACAGATTCACTATTCTCACACCTTGTCTTACCGTTTGTATAGTTCCCACTTATCTCTGTGTGTGTGTGCGTTCCCTTCCATGCATCCGATGAACTGAGCTGTGGCTCACGAAAGCTTATGCTCTAATAAATTTGTTAGTCTCTAAGGTGCCACAAGTACTCCTGTTCTTTTTGCGGATACAGACTAACACGGCTGCTACCCTGAAACCTGAGTAGGAACAAATAATTTAGACACCGTCATTTTGTATGTATAGCACCTATCAACACTGAATTCCATCTGCTTTATTTTGCTCCATCACCTAGGTTTGTGAGATCTCCTTTTAACTCTTCATTGTCAGCTTTGGACTTCACTATCTTGAGCAATTTTGTATTGTTTGCAAATTTTGCCACCTCACAGTTTACCCTTTCCTATATCATTAATCGAGATGTTGATCACCACTGGTCCCAGTATAGATCCCTGGAGGATACCACTATTTGCCTTTCTAGATTTTAAAAATGACCATTTAGTCCTACCCTTGGTTTCCCGTGTTGACTAGTTATTGATCCATGAGAGGATCTTCCTTCTTACCACAATATTGTTACTGCAGTTCCAGGACATTAGTAGTTATGCTGCAATGAATGATTGTTTTTTCAATATATACATTGAAGGATACTTCAGTATGAAGTTGTGTAAAAATATCAATAATTATAGAAACAAGTGTGTGAAAACATTTAATAAAGGATCTCTACATGCAAAGTCAAGCTGTCAAAGACAGTACTAATATCTTACTGTAATTCCACACAGGGAGCTGAAAATCTTAACATTTAACATGATAAAATGAGGTAGTCAGTGATACCAATGCTGAGACTAAATACTTTAACTTCCACGTGTTATAAAGGACAACTAATTTTCTTCATTGGATGCTTTATTGATGGAAGATTGAACAAGATATAATCTATAGATAAATTCATATGTGTAGTGATAGATATTGCTGGATTGACTACAATATACAGTACCAGAATCTTTCAAAAAATCTATATAATACAGTAATTAAAGCGGAAGACAAGAATATATTTAAGCAGTGACTAATTAGAACACTAGTTTGCTTTGTACACCTTTTCTTATCAGTGGTCTTCTTTAAAAGAACCACCAGTTAATTTAGAAAAACAGTTTGACTGGCAAAAAGGCTTTTAAAGAAAAATAACCTTAAAACAGGCCAGTTGAAATAAGGACTAGTGCTCTGTATTGACCATTCTATTAAAAAAATGGAGAACTATTTTGAAAAATCTTTTAGGACATCTGTAACTATAAATAAGCTGGGGACTGTTAAAGGCTATTTTTTCCTTCACAATTACCTTTAATATGGTCCAACTGGAATTTCATTTAGTCTTTCTCAGTCAGAACATGGTGACCAGATGCAAACACAATGCTCTGAAATGTAAAACGGAGGCACTTTAAGCGCTCCAATGAAGACAAAAACGATTTCATCCTTCAGAAAATATTTTTCATAGCTACTTTTATTCTTGATATTTCTTTCGCAACTATTTTCTCAAGTGCTAATGAAGTAGTAGTTCAAACCAATGACAAATTTTCAATTAGCAGCACATTTGGCAAATCATAAGACTGTAGAGTGGCAATCTGTAGAATGCTTATTACCAGCTCAATCTACACTCAACACAAATTATACTGGATTTCCAGTAGTAAAAATATTTTCTTTAATAAAGGACTTTACTGGTAGGTAACAACTGTATTTGCTGAGAACAAAAACCTTTACACTTAATTGCTAGGAGAAGAAAACTTGTGTGTTTCAGTATTGGAAAAATGACAGTATTTCCTAAACAGGATGTTTTAAATGCACAAGTGTCCACTAACATCAAAGTGTTCTAACTATAAGTATCTTTTCTCTGCTTCTCTTAAATAAGTGCTCAGGGCAATTCACTGTCAATACATGCTTATATTATCAAGAAAAATGTTTTATGATTGATGTTGTAGGAAATGCAAAAAAATTAAGTCATTCAAGTACTCTACTACTGGTACTAATACACTGTTGTTCTAAGTTAGTGTACAGAGCTCACAGGTCCACATATTTAGATGCAGATAAAAACGTTTCTTCATCTGTTACAGACCTGCAATACATGTAACATCCACATAATTTATTTAAACAAGCCATTTTGACACAATCCACAGACAAAGTGACAAGGTTTACTGTATAGTGATAATTTCTTATTGTACTGATGTAAACACATTAAAATGAAAAAATATATGCAAGTATGTTTGAGATGAGTTTCAACCAACAAAATCAAAGCAGCTAAGCATTGCAACCTTTTGCTTCTGTAAGGTCTAGCTCACAAGTTCAGGCTGTACATTTATTCTTTGAAGGATGTCTTCAGGCATACAAAAAACAGGACTGACAGGCTTAATTTGTTCGTCTCCTAACAATGATAGTCCAGCAATTCCAAATAAGGTGTGAAAAGGATCCACCTGAAAAAAAATTAATTAATTTATAACACACTGACAACTAAAACCCTTTGGATGAGTTTACAGTGAGACAATAAGACAACTGAGTTGCTAGAAAAGACTGAGAAAGCTCAATGGTGGTTGAAGATTTAATTTCAGAGAACAATGCAAATGCACAACTTCCTGGTTTTTAGTATGCAATTACTTTAAAAATAACAGAAACATTCACACACATTAAAAGAAATCAATAGCCAGCTTCAAACTGTATACATTCAGAATACAACTTTGAGATGTTTGAATTGATGTTTGTTGCCACCAGAAAATTTTTTAAACCTGAACTCAACAATACGCATAAAGATAATGGAAAAAGTCTGACAGCTCTTTCCACCAATTCCTCTATTGCACTGTTACAACATGGTAAATCTAGCACCTCATGATTCTACTATATATAATGTAAAAGTTATAGGCTAACCTGGTGATCTAAAACCAGATCTGCCATAAACTCCACATTTTTCACTGAACATTATATTGCTCTTTGGCAGTCTCTCTGAACATAGAGCTGTGCTGACAGGTCTTATAGCATGGGTTCTCAAACTGGGGGTCGGGACCCCTCAGGGGGTCATGAGGTTATTACATGGGGGGAGGGGGTGTCACGAGCAGTCAACCTCCACCCCAAACCCTGCTTTGCCTCCAGCATTTATAATGGTGTTAAATACATCAAAAGTGATTTTAATTTATATGGGGGGGGGGGGCGCATGCACTCAGAGGCTTGCTATGTGAAAGGGGTCACTAGTAAAAAAGAGTGAGTGTCTCTGTCTTAGAGGGAGCCAAAGGGACCTGCATACACAACTGGAGGGAAAACAGGAAAAGAAAAATGGGACATAGAAGAAACGAAAATATAGGTAGGAGGTAATTCTCTGAGATTTAGAGATTCCTTCATGAGATTAGGAACAGATTTTCCAGAAGGCTGCTATGCAGTTGGCATATCCCTACACAGACAACACAGAAGGCTACTTACTTAAACCCTTAGGCTGAGGGTATGCCTTCAGTGATTTACCCTGCATCTTCACTGCAAAGTGGGCATTGCCAGCACTAGTGAAAATAGAAACCAGGGCTATAACCACACCCCCCAACTGTGCTGGCTAGCACCAAATTGAGAGCACCACTTATCTCAGATGACAGGATTGTGTGTGTGAACAATACCCAAGTAAGAGCCTGAGCTAACTGCACTAAAGAAACCCTTAGGACTTAGTTCACAGCTTACTAAAGCGCCTTACATTGCTCTGCTGTGTAAATAAGCAACAAACTAGGTGGAAACAGCCCCCTAAGTATACCATCTGTACAGAAGGCCTCACTGGCCAGTTTACAGCTGGCTTAAGGGCTCTACACTGACCCAGCTACCAGCCTCCCACATCTTAGTATTATGATATCGCCTAAGAGGCCCAGCCTCGTACCAGAGCCCTAACATACTAAGCACTGAACAACACACAATTAAAAGACTGTCCCTTCCTCAAAGAGTTGGCATAGCAGGCAGATCATGGGCATGTCCAGAATGCATAGCACCGGCTATTCTCTGCTTCCTAAGGCCCATAAAAAGCCAAATGTAAGCTAAAAGGAGCTCTGAGGCTGCTCTAAATTTACACAGGAGACTGGACAGGCCCCTGTATGGCCCCAAAGTTAATGTTACTTTCTAATTCTCCTTAGAGACATTAAAAAAAGCTTCCTGCTACAAGTGTTGGGCTAACTTAGCACACATGGGCAGGCCCAAGTTACGACAAGCCAAGCCTGAACAAGTAACTATTGTGAATATATTTATAGTAAATAAGGGAGGGAGAAACTAACTAAAGTCACGATTGTGGGTATTAGAGAGACAAAGTGCATGAGGTAATATCTTTTACTGGACAAACTTCTGGTGAGAGAGAGACACGCTTTCTAACTACAGAGCTCTTCCTCAATTCTGGGAAAGGTATTCAGTTTCTCAGGTAAATACAAGTTGAACAGAAAATTTAGCTTTAGTAGCAGCAAATATTTCAATTCTCACAATAACTGCCACAACACTGTGTTTTACTGATGACCAGATTGTAATTTGACCTTAAATATACTGCCACAATTTTTAATGGGAAATCTTAAATATTATTTTCACCTTCCATTTTCATGTAGCTCACTTTCATCTTTAGTTTACCCAATGTTTTTTGTTTAAATTAACACATTTGTCTTTGCTAAATTCTAAGCCAGCAGTGGGTCGGGACCCCGAAGTGGGTCAAGACCCCATTTTAATGGGTTTGCCAGGACTGGTGTTAGACTTGCTGGGGCCTGAAGCCCAAGCCCCACCGCCTGGGGCCAAAGCCCAAAGGCTTCAGCCATGGGTGACGGGACTCAGGCTTCAACTTCGTCCCTCATTGGTCGGGCTCAGGTTACAGGCCCCCTGCTGGGGTGGCAGGTCTCAGGCGGGCTCAGGCTTCAGTCCCCCCTCCTGGGGTCATGTAGTAATCTGTTGTCAGTAGGGGGCTGTGGTGAAGTTTGAGAACCCCTGTTCTAAGCTATAAATATCCAAAGCATATATTCTTAAATGTTTTCCAACACCGCTTTTAACTGAAAAGAAAAAAAAATCAAATGTAACTGGACAAGTCTATTTAAACAACTTTAGTTTTACTTCTCTTTTTACTGTAGCATTTTAAAATGTACACAGTCACAACTGCAATACAGCCTACAATCTTATTAGCCTGTTGCTTTTCAACAAAATGTTTTTTCAGCCATCTGCTGGGGCTTTAAACAGGAAAAGGCTCCTGAATTCTCAGCATGGGATAATCTGCAGATATCAAAACTGTCACATGCTCCCTCAAGGAAACAGATATGCTAAGTAGCATTACCCTGTTCATACTCATGTACTACCTGCATTGGTTTAATTTTTATTATATAGAACATAAAGCCTTTTGCAAACCTGTAAACCCTGAATTTCAACCTAAAATGTACATTTAAATGAACTTGCCATATCTCCTGGTCTGTCTGCAAATCCTCCAGTCTCCTCATCCTGGCAAGCCAAGATAAAGCAGCGCAATTTCTCTCTGTCAATCCAATGTAGTCTACCAATTATCTTCAGGGATGCTAACACCCACCATGAATAACATACATCTGGTAACTGGCAAATAAATATACGAGTATTACTTTTTTTAAATACATGGGTTGCAGTAGTAACACTAGGTTTCGTGAAACCACTAGCCACATCATCAAAACATCACTGAGTGCAGTACAACTCTGGAGCACTGTTTCTTGGGCAGAGAACAGAGTTCCAACACCCAGCTTATTCACAGATGGCCCTTCCTCCTCCTCCTGTCCCCCACCAGCAGAATCACAAGTGTTCTGCTGCTTTTGAAACCTTGAGAGTCTCTTTGGCAGGATTTTGGCTCTGAAGAAGACAGCCATGAAAATACCATGTAAACGAGGAAGAGGGACAAGAGACTTTGAGGACAGTATCAACTAATAATTTAAACAACAACAACAAAAAATCTTAAGTTTGAAAGCATTTGTCTGCTGCATCCATTAAGAAAACTAGTGCTAAGAAGTCTCCACTTGCAAGTCAGTCATTCCGGATTACATTATTCAATTGTTGGACACACACAATAGAGTCCCACAAAAATTATAAATCCAACGAAGTATTTTTCTCGTTACTTTATGAATGAACATTTATAAATCCCGTAGTACACAGCATTCCTAAAACATCACAATATATCCAGGCCCTGATTCAGCAAGGTATTTTGAGGCCTTAAACTATGCTGAGCACATTGCATCTTCTTAAACAGGGGCCCATACTGGATGATACAGCAAAGGAATCAAGATTAAGAGTAAAAACATTTGAAAAGTTTTGCAACAGCATTTGAGAGGAAGTCCATGATATTTTCCAGAAATTAGAAAAAGAGGGTTTTTTTTAAAAAGTGAACCAAATACCTTCTCTGGCCTTCCATTGAGACCTCCAGAGGGTAACTGACGTTCACAAAGCCACCAGCCCAGCAAGTCAGCATTTATTTGGTGCAACTGGCCTGTTATAGCCAGAAATCCTGTGCAACAATATATCTAAAATTACAGACATAAAGTTCATGTGTATTTAAGAACTAAAAGTAGCATGTAATAAGACTAAATGTAGGAAGATCACAAAGCAGGATTCCATTAATTCACATCATGCTAATAGTTAAAATAAGCAAGTTAGAAAATTAAGTGTTCAGTTTACAAAGTGAACATACTACTCCACTGTTATGATTTTTTAAATCTTATCAGAAGATAACATTTTTACTAATGTACTCTAGTTGTCATTAAAAGCAAAATGTAATTTGAAGAGTCCTAAAAGATCAGATGGAACATTAAGGTATTTTCTTAATGTATGCAGGACCTTACAGGAGACTCAGAATAAAAAAACCTATTTTGAGGCGGATTGTATAACGTTCAGTTGCATGTTTCATAAATAAGTTTCTCTATATTAAGTAGTTTTTATATTTTCATTTAAACAAATAAATCGTTCCAGATTATGATGCTCAGAACAATTATGGAAAATGAACAGCTGATTATTGTGATTAAATCTATACTGAAATAGTACTAAAATGTGTTAAAGTTAATTTCTATCAACTGCAGGTTCGGAGTAAGTGTTGGTATCAACTTAATCCAAAGTTAAGTTACATGTAAAGTTTCTAGAGGAAGTCATACAGGTCATCTTCCTTGGCATTTATCCATTCTTAATGAGCTCTAGTTGTACCCCTTCACCTTACCTTCAGCAAGCCTGTCACCTTAAAAGAAATTCCACCAGCACCATCAAGAAGTTAACCAAGTTACCTCTGCAACATATCAGACTTTACCATAGATTCCACTCTTACCTTTTATTCTAAATTCCACCTGAACTATAATTATAATTAGGCCAAACAAGTATTTTTGCTACCAGAAGGTAAGACATTTGAACAATATGCAAGCCAGTAAATTACAAAAGTTCTGATATGTTAGTTTTTTCTAACAGAGAAAAAGTAGATGATTTCAAAATTGTGCTCTAATCATATTAGAACATTTGAGATATTTCCTCCCTAACAAATCTGAATGTTAACTCCTTTTTGAACAGCTGCATACTGGTCTTTCTTTTGGAAATTTTTTAGTTACATTTTTAATTCATCCCTGTGAAGTTTGAAACAAAAATTCACACCACTATACAAAATTGTGGTTCTGATATGGATTTTTACAGACAAAATTCAGCTTCTAGGCCTCTTAACAGATGAATTCTGTACTTGTGTCATTTCACAGAATAGTTCTTTACATACATTTAGGAACTGAAAAATGCTTCAGTCTGCATTGCTGACAGGTTTTAGAAACAATGATAAAAAGCAGATATTTGATACTTAAGAATTTCTTGCTAATTTAAAATATTTCAGTGTGAAAGCAACAACACTTACCTGCCCTGCATGTGATTCAGAACCTGGTCTGCAACCAAATCCTCCATCAAAGTTCATACAGGACAAAACAAATTCGACTGCTTTTTCCACATCAACAACATCTAGCTTCCCCTGCAAGTCAGAAAAGTCCCTTTAACATTTTATACTACCACCAAGTAAATTAAGTACACCTACTGTAGCATCATTTGTCTGCCATCCACATATTACATGTTACATATTTGTATCTAATAGCCACCCTATTGCAGAACTTACCAAAAGAGCTAGTGTTGCTGCAGCACAGAAAGAGAACCTTGTATCTATTTCTCCTACAAAGGGGGAGAAAAAAATAGTATAACTACAGAGAACTATATATATATATATATTTTTTTTTTACAGGCACACAGAGAATGCATGCTATTAAAAAGAGTACAGTAAGTCACTAAACATGGGTGTTTCCCTGATTAAATAGAAAACACTCCAATACTTTACACCAATATTTTCCTCCACCAGCCAATACATTCACATTATTTCTCAATAGGATAACACTAAACAAATATAAAGTGATCGGTATGTAACCATGAATTAATAATCCTTTGATCACTTTGGGGTTGCCAGATAAATATCCAGGTTTACCTCAGTTAAAAGTAATTTGTAAATATGCTATTTATTTTTCAGTTTCTAAAAAGCACCCACTGCACAGTCTGTGCACTGAATGGAAAGAGAACTGGTTAAACAATGTCAACACAGAGACTCATTCACCAGTAAATTACCCACATTACCCACTCTCAGCTCAACATCATAATCTGAAGGCCACAAAGACTCAGAACTTTGGACAAAGCAAGTTAAAGAGCAGCGTACCCTCAAGAATACACCAACACCAGGCTCCACAATGCTCAAGGTCCTCAGCTGGTGTGAAGACACAGATCAAGAAAGGTCTCTTAGGCAAGGTCTACACTAGAAACTTGCAAGTATAGTTTCATCAGTTAGAGGAATGATTTTTATGACATTTCTATAGTGGCAAAAAAGCCCTAGTGTAAATAGTTATATCAGCAATGGGCAAACTTTTTGGCCCAAGGGCCACATCTGGGTATGGAAATTGTATGGCGGGCCATGAATGCTCATGAAATTGGGGGTTAGGGTCCAGGAGCGGGTGAGGGCTCTGGGGTGGGGCCAGAAATGAGTAGTTCAGAGTGTGGGAGGGGTCTTCCAACTGGAGCAGAAGGTAGGGGTGGGGGGGTGAGGGCTTCAGCTGGGGATGCGGGCAATGGGCTGGGGATGAGGGGTTCGGAGTGCAGAAGGGTGCTCTGGGCTGGGACCTAGGGGCTCAGAGGGCAGAAGGGGGATCAGGACTAGGGCAGAGGGTTAGGGTGCAGGCGAGGGTCAAGATGCAGACTCCGGTCGGCGCTTACCTCAAGCAGCTCCCGGAAGCAGCGGCACGTCCCCCCTTCCAGCTCCTATGCAGCGGTGCGGCCAGACAGCTCTGCACTCTGCCCCATCTGCAGGCACCGCCCCTGCAGCTCCCACTGGCCACTGTTCCTGGCCAATGGAAGCGGCAGGGGTGGCGCTTGGGGCGGGGGACAGCATGTGGAGCTCTCTGCCTGCCCCTACAAGAGCTGGAAGGGGGACATGCTGCTGTTTCCAGGAGCCGTGCGGAGCGGGGCAAGCCCCAGACCCCGCTCCCCAGCGGGAGTTCAAGGGCTGGATTAAAACGTCTGAAGGGCCGGATGTGGCCCCCGGGCCATAGTTTGCTCACTCCTGAGTTATATTGTTTAAAAAAAAAAAAAGTGTGTGTTATTTTGCTAAGGGAACCAACCGTTATACCAGCAAAAGCTGTGCATACATTAGGAGGGGTTGCTGTATCAGTAATCCTTTTCCCAGCATAGATTAGACCTCAGTAATTAGAACTCAAGTCAACACTTTAAACTGTACCCCAGATACAAATAGAGAATGAGTGCAGTTTTTCAGAACTGGTATAATATCCTCGTTGTAGCTCCTATCACCAATCAAGCAGGTAACCACATTCTGTATTAGCATTAGCTCCTGAATTTTCCTCAACGGTAGCCTCATTTATAATGCATTTCAGTAATCCAATCTGATAAATACTAACAAGAATGTAAATTGTCATATCCTTGCCTGTGTATTTTATTACTATATTATGACAAACTGGCTCAATGTAAAAGTTGGTCATCCATATTCAGCACCATTTTAATACCAACACATAGCTTGTCAACCACAAATTGATGCTTATGGATTTACATATGTTGAAATACCTTGATCGGTTCATTTTATTAACTGAAAAAAAATGAAACAATGGTTTTGTTGTAACTGATATTCAACAGGATACAACACTGAAATATTAAAATATATTTTATATAAAATAAAGAATAAAGAAAAAGTGAACAAACATACCCTTTAAAAAAATCAAAATCAAAGCAGATCAATATTTTTAGAAGCTGTGACTGCAGACGCAGATTTGTGTCATTGCTATGCAGAGACAGTTCCTTTTACAAGCAACAGACGTACCACAACTCAGAATCACTAGATAGTAAACTCAAAGATTAATATCTGATACAAATTACACTGAAATGAGAAGGCACCCTCCATCACAAGTTCTAACAAGTTTTGAGCTTTCAGAAACTTCTATGAAGGCTGTTCAGTTTTTGTTATTTAATTCCATTTTTCTATAAGTTTAGAGTCATCTAGAAAAGCAATGACACGTGACTGGCTCCTTTTTACACACGGAGGGAAATAAATGCAGTTCATGCATAATACACAGTGAAAAAACATGCAGAGCAACTTAATCTTAACTGCTTCATTATATGAAATATGTAACTCATCGATGAGATTTTGAAGATGTAAGTTACCCCATTTGTCTCCAGCAAACGATCCATCTTCTTTTTGCAGGCTCTTTACGTAGTCAACAATTTTATTTACATCAACAACATGGAGACTATCATATAAGGTAAGAATCTGCAAAACGAAAATAACTCAAATCAATTACTAGAAGGATAAAGTTTCCCAGAATTTACCAGAGAACCAGAGCCCTGGTTTTCTTAAAACAAAACACAGAATTTAATTTTATCGATGAACATAAATCACTAAAACTTTTCACTACCATGAAAGCTTCAGCTAACTACAACCTACCCAACATTACAAGCTTGATTCCATAAAATTTTAAAATTCCCAAATTAAGATGAAGATTTCCATGCATGGTCTCAACACAATCTCTTTCTCCACTTTAAAGTTTTAAAACAGTCATTTAAGTTAGGCTAGCATCATGGAACATGGTATTGATTTATTACAGTCTGATTATGGTTGAATTTTGTTAGGAGATAAGGATGTTTTGGGCTTGTAGTAGTATGTATACCTAAGTAGTGGAAAGGTGCAGAAAGCTTTTGGATGGGCGCATTTTTACAAATATAGATTAAAAAAAGAAATCACAACTTGAGTTTAAAAGTATAGACTAGTCCTCAATAAGCAGCACATGCCTGGTAACAGTGAGAAGAATTTTAAGTTATGAACAATTTAGTTAAATCATATTACAGGAAGTAATTCAGATGATTCACTCCATAGAGGTTTTTCCAAGAGCTTTTTTGAGCAGAATTATAAGGGGGTGGTGGAGAGGAGGAGAATTTCAACAAAACTTTGAAAAATTTCACCCAGGTCTAAGTTCTCTTTATCTGTTGATTGCAATTTAAGTCCTATGGAGTTGCAGAAAACAAATTGAGCAATTCCCTAATTCCAGCTACAGTGTTTGGAGTAATCTATATTTTGCAGTTTACAGAGTGTTGCATAATACTCCAGTGTTGCAATATGCTTTTTTAAATTGAAAAACAAACATATTAACATTGCCATATTGTGTTCTAATAAAGTTGCAGGACAGGAAAAGCAGAAATTAAGATTCTGGTGGCAACTTGCACTTATTATTTTGGATTAGCAGTTTAGAATTCTTAATGTACAATATAAATGAATACAGTATGTGCAAGGTGGGTTAGTTTAGCATTGCTAAAAGAACCTTAGATTCGCATTTCCTGACTTTATTTTAAATTTTTAACTTAAATTTTCAGTTTAGATTTTTATATTTAGGCTGCAATCTATTGTGGTTTTATTACCTTATAGTAACATCAATATTAAGCATAAGGAGTTTAAGAAAATCAGAAGGACCTCAAGACTTATTCCCTCTCTATACTGGGCTGGGAACCCTATGTACATATCTTTTGGCTGGCCAGCATGGATAGACCCAAACTTGGTCCAGAATGTGTGGTAACTGATTAAGACACTGAGAATAATTTATGACGAGCAGAAGTGTGGCTCTATACCCACAATAGCTGGGACTCACTCAACCTAAAAAGAGTGGGCACAGCAATTTCCTCAGGTCTCAGAGTAATTCTAGAGCTAAAGTGTGATAATCATCAACTTTAGATTCAGGTAATACATGCCAAGACTCATCATTGACCTGCGATACTCCTGGGCCCCATCTCTCAGTACCAGACACATCTACTCTATTTCATCCTATTCAAGGATTACAACCCACAACACTTCTTCCCTAGAAAATGATTTATGATACAAGAGTTTTTAAAATGCCATTTAGATACATGTGGTCCCAGCTTGTCTATAAACCTATAAGTTGAACAATTTTTCTAATGAACAAATCCGGCTCAGATAAAACATTTCAATGTGACAGCAGAAAAATGAAATACCTTGGTGGTATCTAGAAAAGTCAAATTAATTTATTAAATCAAGCAGCTGTTTTCACTTACTTCCAATATTTTCTTTTCTATATATTTACCTGGACAGCACTTAGGGTATATAAAAGGTGAGGATCGTGACCTATACTGGCACTTATTCCACCGCACTCATGTTGACATGATTTGATGAATGCTAGAATTTCTTCTTTGGTCATTCGTTGCAGCTGTCCCATGAGATCCATTACTGTCAGTCCCCAGTAGACACCGCTCATCCTCAAATATTCCGACATACAGTACTCCTAAGTAGTACAGAATTTTAGTTCGTAAGCAGACGAAGACATATAAACAAGCAGAGCCCTGCTCGGATACAAAAATTTGGATCCGCATCTGATCTGCAAAGATGGTAAACAATACAACTGCATCCGCAGATGCATATATCCGCAGATAGAAAGCGGGTATCTGTGGTTTTGCAGGGCTCTGTAAACAAGTGGAGATTGTATTTTTTTGTATAATGCTGCAATTTTGTAAGTTAGACTAAGTTCTCTGAACTAGAGATCTAGCCATTACCAAATCCTCCCCATCCAACCAACAAGCCAAGTTGTACTTTATTCTAAGTTGTTTACTTATGAAAGACAAGCTTTCTAAGCTGGTTAAGATGCTGCAACTGATTCAGTGAATTTCTGCCTTTTACTTAATTTTTCCATCTTAGATGGCTGAGGCATAAGGTCAAGTTACTTGCCCATATTTATGCAGCAAGACAGTAGCTCAGACCAGATCGTAAGTTACAATCTTCTTGGTTCTGGTCCTTTGCTCAAGTCCTTTGCTCAAATGGTCCCCTCAAAATAACAGCCTAACATTCAGTTAATTACCTAATTGCTATTTGCCAAAATTGAAGCAAAGCAATTTAGAGCAGTAACAGGAAGAAAAAAAAACCTAATTTATTGTAGCTTAATATATTGTTATAAATCTTTCTTGATCAGCATTACCTATGATTTTTCATACTGTATTGTAATATTCCATAGTAATTTATGTATTTTCTTGCTACAGGTGAGCAGGAGAGCGAGACCATACACATGGCATAAGAGAAGGAAGCTTTCAGTCAGAGGTGCCACACTTTAAAACGTAATTGAGGCCATCTTGTTGGGAGACCTGTCGTATTTAAACATCTAATTTTATTTTTCTGTATGTTTTCTCTGTGTAGCCTTATGAATATCAAACAACATATACAGATATTTATAACTGGTTTAAAAACCCCCAAGCACAACTGCTACAGACTACTCTGGAAAAAGGTACTAACTGCTTAGAATGTCCAATTCGCTTAGTTTGTAATTCTATTAAAACGTAGCTAAACAGTACTACTATGAGCAGAATATAAGAGATTAATTTAATAAAGAATTATATATTCTATGTCCAGCTGAAGTCATAAACCTGCCCAATATTATAATACACATCACATGGCTAAACTAACGATGTGTCATTTTTTATTAAAATGCTGCTCCCAGAACTGACCCTATAACGTATCAAGTTATGCCTCCAGCATACTGAGGATTGTTAAAGGCTATCAGTATTTGAAAGGATTTGTAAGTACTCATTCCCAAGACAGGTTTCAGAGTAGCAGCCGTGTTAGTCTGCATTCACAAAAAGAAAAGGAGTACTTGTGGCACTTTAGAGACTAACAAAAGCTTATGCTCAAATAAATTTGTTAGTCTCTAAGGTGCCACAAGTACTCCTTTTCTCATTCCCAAGAGAAATTCCTCATGTTTTGGTATTTCTGACACAAAGGCTAAGGCCAGACCATTGGTGGACTTGAAAGGGGAACACTAAAAATCAAGCCAGACTGAAATGGGGAAACATATGAGGTTCAATAATTAGAGCTGATCAGGAATTTTCTACCAAAACAGTTCTGTCAAAAAAGCCGATTAATTGAACCAGATGTGTTTCAAAGCAACGGTCTCCTTTGACAAACTTGTATCAGACTTCCGGGTGGACTGCTGTGGAGCCTAGGCTTCCAGGGTCTAAGGATCTGGGATAAGTAAGACATGTGGACTACTTGAGTGCTGGGAACCTGGTTCACAGCTCAAGGGCAGTCTTATTATGCAAGGCTTCCAGGCTCCTTGCCATGGAGTCAGGACCCAGAAAGCTCTGTCTGTCACAAGGGCTCAACTCCTGTATCTGCAGCAGGGAACCAGGGTTCTCAGGGCTTTCAGGCTCCCTGCTGTGGAAACATGGAAAACCCACTGTAGCCTGGCCTCTCAGAGTATATCCACCCTGCAAACAAACAAACAGAAACCAATCTATAGCTATAAGTAAGGCCCTACCAAATTCACAGTCCATTCTCATCAATTTCCTGGCCAGAGGGTTTTAAAATTGGTCAATTTAATGATTTTAGATGATTATATCTGAAATTTCAGGGTGTTGTAACTGTGGGGGTCCTGACCCAAAATGGGACTGGGGGGGTTGCGAAGTTGTTGTAGTGGGGTCCCGAGATTGCCACCCTCACTTCTGAGCTCTGAAGGCAGCACCCTTCCAACTTCCTGCTGTTAGAGGAAGTTCCCAGGGGTGGAGGTGGGTAGGATCTCCCCCCATGTTGCTGGGAGTGCCCCAGCCGGGGGTTCCTAGCTGCTAGTCCACACCACGGACAGATTAAGACAGGGGCGTGGCCAATTTGGAGACCCACCCAGGAGAAACACATGTCCCAACCCCAGAAGAAGCCCCAGGTCAGAAGCCCCTACAAGGTCACCCTGAGCCCTGGCAGGAGCTGCAGGGGAAGAAGCCCTGATCCTGGGATGCCCCCAGGCCCGGCTGGAGCAGCAGTAGGGGGGAAGCCCCAAGCCTGAGCTGCCACAGGCCAAGGTGGCAGGAATGTAAGCCCGCAGCCCCGGGAGAGGAAGTCCCGAGCTGATTGCAGAAGCCACGAGGGGTGTGTGCGCGCATGTGTCACGGGATCCCCGACCCCCGGCTGGAGTGGCATGGGGCAGAAGCCCCGAGTCCAGGCAGTCTGTCCCACCCTCCCGCATCCGCCCTGGCCGCAGCCGTCAGGAGCAGAAGCCCCCAGAGGAGGAAGCCCTGGGCTCGGCGCTGGAGCAAGCCCAGAAGCTGAGGCTGCCCCAGCTGCAGCCACCGGGAGCAAAAGCCCCCAGCCCGGCAGGAGACACTGCGGGAGGAAGCCCCGAGCTCGGTGCCTGGACCCAGAGCTGCGGCTGGGGGGGAAGAAAGAGAGTCCGGAGCCCAGTTCCTGGGCTTCTGCAGCAAAGAAGTGAGGGTATACCACCCTCATTTCTGCACTGCCCCTGGAAGTGGATCTGATCGCCCCACCAAGAGTGGCCCTGCAGCAAAAGGAAAACTCCTGTCCCTCCCCAGCACGGACGGACAAGCAGCCCCAGGCTCTCAGCAGCAGGGGAGATCAGATTTTACCATGACCCATTTTTCACAGCCGTGAAATTGGTAGAGCCCTAGCTATATGTCTCACAGCCCAGGCCTGCAGACTCAAGCTTGCGTTATGGTGCTAAAAACATCTGTGTAGACATGCCCACTCAGGCTGTGAAACCCGGAGATGGGGGTGGGTCTCAAAGCCCAAGAGGGAACATGCACTATTTTAGCACTGTAGGCAAGCCTGAGCTTGTAGACCCAGGCTCTGAGATTCGCTGCCACAGATTTGTTTTTCTATAGTAAAGACATATCCTCCGGGTCTAGGCTCCCCAGGTCTACAAAAGGAGGCTTAGAAGCCCCAAGAGCCCTAGCTTGAGCCCAGACTCCCAGGGTTTCCAGACCCCCCTGCCATGGAGTCAACTGTCTCAGGAGTCTAGGAAACTGGGGTCCCCAATCCCTGTGAAACTGACAAGAATCACATTAATTTAAGTCAGCAGCTGCTGGGGTCCAGGGAGCATATTTCATTTTAGAAATGAAAGATTTTCCAAAAGATTTTTCAGAATTTCTGGCTCACCTGAAATTTCAAAACATTAAAACTTCCAGTCACTGGAAATCCTCAAGTCTGGCCAGCTCTATTGGTACTCATGTGGAAGATACTCAAATGGCAGAGTTAGAGATATTATCTGTCCCCATGTGGAAGAATTCTATTTCATTATTGTGTTAATTCAGCACCAGGCTAGTGATGCTTTCCACAATATTTGTATAGCTGTATTTTTTATCCTGTCTCTTTCTTTGTTTTTTTTAAGATAGTTACATGGAATTACATTTGGAAATGTAGAGTGAAAGCTTGGCCCTAATGCTAAAGCTCCCAGTGATTTCACTGAGACCAGAATGTAACTCCTTAACTGGGGATCTTGCTGGATAATCCACTCAAATAGAAACAAGTAGTTTGGCCTCTCATGAGACAGTGAGAAAACAGTGATCTAGGTTCCATGTCAGCGACAGATGTGGTCATCTTCTCCTACAAAATACTATAGGAGGGATGAATGACCAACCAACAATATAAAATGTCTCTCTTTCATAAAACCAGATAGGGTTGGTTGGCTAAGGTTCACTATTAACAAGACAGAGGTATACGTCTGGTTGGCTAGGAAAAATATATGGAAGAGAGGTGCACCTGCCTTGTGTTACCTGAATTCCAACATAAGGGTCCTGTGGGAATTTCAGATGCTTTTGAATATACAAACAGCAGCGGCAGACAAGAGTGCTTCCTTTTGTCTATGTTTGGCAATGCTAGCTGCAGCTTTGCCTCTCAGATGAACACCTCTGCAATTATCTGTATCCCTTTCACCCTCAGACTAGATTACTGTAATACACTGAATTTAGGGCTACACCTAAAATAATATAGAAGTCTCAAAATAACACATTTTCTAGCAGAATCCAGATTAAATCCAGTGATGCTGAGGCTCATTATATCAGATAGAAATGCAACTATGGGACATACATGATATTAGGGAAGATGTTGTATCATAATAGCACAAATTCATCCTAATAAGCAAAAAAAAAAAAAAAAAATCACATTTCCTAGGTCTCAGAGTAATTCTAGAGCTAAAGCAGTGATCTTCAACTTTAGAGTCAGATAATACATGCCAAGTCTCATCACTGACCAAGGAAAACCACCATCTCCACCTGTCAGAACAACAGTCTTTTCTTTTAACCGTTCCCTTTGCATTCAGAGACAAAAAAGATATGCAACTTCCTAACTCATCACCTGCCAACCTACTCCTACCAGTGCAGGAAATGGCAAGATATATCACTGTTGTCAGAGTATTATCAATAGTGAAATAAGCAAATACCTACATAGTCGTCTTTCTTTGCACCATAAGAAGCTATGTAATCTGCATGTTTCTCCAAAAACAATGTGCTTGGTGCATCAGGTTTTATAACAACATCCTTTTGTGGCGTTCCCTTTAAAAAAAAAGTTAAGTTGTATTATCAATCTAAAGAGGCCTCAGTATCTGATTTTTAAGAAATGTATTATTGTTACAAATAACACATAAACTGATAGTAACATATCAGAGTGAGAAATTAATTCATTTTATGTGTATCAGTCAAAGTTGAATATTTGTCAGCACTTCATTTCTTTTAAACAGACGTCTAAGTCTGCTTTATTCTTTCCCGATAAAATTTCCAACTTATTTTACAAAGCAAAGTCTATAAATAAAAACTTCGATAAGTTTACATTTTCACTAACCCAGATAAATATTAACCAAACTAGGTTTCAGAGTAGCAGCCTTGTTAGTCTGTACTCCTTTTCTTTTTGCGAATACTAGTGGCACCTTAGAGACTAACCAATTTATGTGAGCATAAGCTTTCGTGAGCTACAGCTCACTTCATCGGATGAAGTGAGCTGTAGCTCACGAAAGCTTACACTCAAATAAACTGGTTAGTCTGTAAGGTGCCACTAGTACTCCTTTTCTTTTTATTAACCAAACTAGAAATTTTAACACCCCCCGCCCTCCACCCATTACACTCAAGGTGACGCTCTGCAGCGAATCCGTGCAGGCGGGTAAATAGCGACCCGCCTACGGTTCACATGGCGGGGACGAGGCCTCGTGCTCATCGCGGCCCCGATTTCAGGTCAAGATTGCTCAGCCCACAGAGTTCAGATTCCACCTCCCAGCCTGCCCCCAAATCCCTGGCAGCTCCGCAACGTCAGCCTGGGATCGCCCAGCCCCTCCTCGTCACACATCCCGAGGCCCTCACAGGCCGGGGCGCCGCCCGTCGCGCGACACCGGCCCCGCCGCCTGAGGACAGTTCCCCCCACCCCCGGCTCCATCTCCGGCCCAGGCCCCATCGCGCCCCTCCCCCTTAGCCACGTTACCCCAACGGCCGCCACCCCGCTATCCGGGCGCTTGGGCCCCGCTAGGCTAGCAGCGGGCGCCGGGCTCTACAGCCGTCAGCGCGCGGCGACGCCTCCCGCGCTCTGCAGCGAGCCAACGGGCCCAGGAGCGTCTGGATCGAGCCGAGCTCGCCAGGCGCAGGCCGGTGCCCCGCGCCGGACGATGAGACGCAACCTAGCGGGAGCCGGCAGTAAAACGGCGGGGCAAGGCGGGGCGGGCCAGCAGCGGGGGAAAGGAGAAGGAGACCGCCCGGAGAAGTCCGCGCCACGCGGCAGGAGCGAGCGAGCGAGCGACGCTACCCACCATGTTAGCAGCCTCCGCCGCACGCGCCGCCAACCGTCAGTCCTACGGGCGACTCGTTGAGGGGGAGGAGGCGGTGCCCTCGCCGGCCTTTCAAGACCCCGCCATAGCTGTCCTTGGCGCTGCCTGGTGACTCTGCAACAGAGCCCTACCTACCTCTCGCTGCTCCAGGGCGGAGCCCGCGCACAAGGCGCGTGCCCTGACTGGCGGTGACCCGGTTCCGCGTAGGTGCCCTGCGCGCGGCCTGCCCCAGGAGGACCCCGGCTGACAGGCGCCGCCTGCACAATAGAGAGCGACCACGTGGGGCTCATAGGGGCTAACAGGGGGGCAGCGCACGGAGAGGCCCCGAGCAGTGGCGCGGGTGCCGAGGGCGGGACTAGCGAGACCAGGAGGGGGAGGCTGCGCCCAGCTGCAGCCAAGTCAGGCGAGGGCCTGAGCCGCGCGCCCGACTTGGGCCGTGGTCACGCGACGCGGGCTCCACGCGCGGCCGCTTCCGCGCGGGGCCCAACGCAGAGAGGTCAGGGGGCCCGTGGCGGCATCATCGCACCGCCCGTAGCCGGCCCGCTGCCCCAACGCGCCGCCAGCCCCTTCTCACCAGGGAGGGACACTGCTTTTCACTCCCGCAGCATGTTGGAGAGAGGGGGGCGTGTTGTGGTCTCCTAAGGAATACGAATACTTGCTTTAACCCCCCCCCCCCTTTTTTTTTAAACGTTGGGCCCCTCCTGGGGGGTAACCTACCTGGGCCCCCCCCCCAGCCCAAACAGCAGATTGAGATGTAGCTTCACAGGCTGGGGCAGCATAATGCCCTTCAGGGGGAAAAACCCTCAAGAGATTAACTGCAAGGGTGAGTTTAAAGCAGATTCAGGCTTGAAAGTTAATTCAGGTTAAGAGAGGGAACGGATGTAAAGCATAATAGCTCTGCTTGATAATTCTGCAGGTGGACATGTGTTCTGGAAGAGTGCTTTGGTCAGGGGCAGCTTAATCCACTTTAAGATAGTGCAAAACACTCTTAGGCCTGGTCTACACAAGAAAACTTCTTAACTGTTAGCTACTGGAGGAGTGTAAAAAATCCATACCCTTGCGCAGAACACTTAAACCAATATACATAACCTCTGGTGTAGCACTAGGTCAATGGAAGAATTCTTCGTGACCTAGCTAGCTTCCACTCCTAGGGGAGGCAGATTACTTACAGTAATGGGAGAATCCCTTGTGTTAGCATAGGTAGTGTCTAAACTGAAGCATTACAGTGGAGCAACTGTGCTGCTGTAGCATTTTAAGTGTAGACATCCCCTTAGGCCTGGTCTACACTTAAAAATTAGATAAACCTCAGTACATCACTCCAACCTATGAAAAATTTTGCATCCTGAGGACTGTAGTTAGTTCAGCCTCACCAGCGGTGTAGAGGCAGCTTGGTCAACAGACAGCTGCTTCCATAAACCTTAGCGACTTTACTATATGACTTGTAAATTGCATAATATGTATATACTTCATCCTTCCTCAGCATGGGGCTCCTTTTCCAGCCCTATATTTCTATCATTCTGTTATGCAAACTATCTGCATTTTCCAAGACAGCCTTTGTTTGTTAAAGTCAGAATTCTAGGAGTGCAGTTATTGTTCTTTCCAAGGTTGTTGGAGTTGCAGTTTTCTAACACATGGCTTGCTTCAAAGACATACTTTGAATGAAAAAATAAAAGGGTAGCAACAGAGAATCTAAAATGCATAAAGTACATAAAAGAAAAAAAAATCAATTAAACTGTTTCCCAATCTATACTCCTTTCCAATATTACTACTTATAAAAAGATCTGGAGATAACTAAGTATTCTACTTTTGCAAGCTTTGATTAAAAATGTGTTCTGGAGCCACACTATTACAGATAATAAAAACAGAACCCAAAGTACTATTCCAAATACTACATCATATCATACCCAACTAGTGGTCTACAACTATGCCAAACTATACTCTAGTCACTGAATGACTTTGGTATTCAGAGAATAGATTAAAGGATTTCCAAAGGCACACTGGGGTCTTCTGCAACCAAGCCCTAAGAGTAAAGTATCCTTCAAAATACAAGTTTCAGAGAAGCAGCCATGTTAGTCTGTATCTGCAAAAAAAAAAAAAAAAGGAGTACTTGTGGCACCTTAGAGACAAGTACTTCTTCAAAATACAAACATTCCAGGAATTGGGTTCATTGTTTTCTGAGGGAACACCTTTACCAGACTTTTAGAAACTTAGGTACCAACTAAAAGCCAAATACCACCCTGTAATTAGATCAAATAGATCACTTCCAGTCTTTGAAATATCTCTTTTCCATTATTTGTAACATCTACTACCACATGCAATAGATTTCCATTAGAGCCTCCGCAAAGGCAACAATTTCTTGACAATACAGTTCATTTGGGCTGCTGCACAACAATCAACCACCTGTGCTGAAATATAAAATTACAAATTTAATTTTGGATGCTTGGGGGAAGGGGAGCATAAAACAGCATGCCAGCTCAGATGACCCATGGGAATCACTTTTTATGTGTGTGGGAGGTAGGAGGGAGCACCGCAAGTCATTCCATTCCTCAGACAGAAATTCCATATAAGGTGATATGTAGTGTTGGAGCCGTATTGGTCCCAGGATATTAGAGAGACAAAGTGAGTGAACTCATATCTTTTACTGGACCAACTTCTGTTAGTGAGAGAGTCAAGCTTTTGAGCTTACACAGAGCTCCTCTGCAGGTCTGGGAAATGTACTCAGAGCATCACAGCTAGATTACTCCTTGGGGAATTCTGCGCCACTCTGCATGCCAGAATTCAGGGCCCCTGCAGAATTTGTTTTCTCCACAGAAAATACATTCTGCTGGACAAGTGCTGCAGTTGTGCATTTTGTCCACCAGGGGCTGCTGTCGCACCAGAACAGAGCAGCCACTCCCAGGTGGGAGCAACCCCAGCGGAGATAGGAAAGAGAAGAGGCTGTGTTCCTCACAGCGCCCTGGCCATGGGTCCAGGTCAGGAGGCACAGGAATTGGAGCATAGGGCACATAGGCTGGGGAGTCATACACTTGGGTTCAGAAGGGCTACTGGGGCGGGGGGAAGAGAGTGGGGCAAGGGCTGAATGGGAGTGGGGGTGCAGAGACACATGGGGACGGGGGGAGGGTTGGTGGCTGATAAGGGCAGATGTGCCTCACTGAATGTGAGAGGCTTGGGTCAGCGAGGCTTGACATGGGAGAGACCCCCTAACAATCCTTCCTCACCCCCCCAAAAAACCTGTTCCATACTTCTCCAACCCACACTCAACAACTCACCAAATTCACACCCAGGCTCCTTCCCAGCAATTAATTCCCTCTCCCTCAGCTCCTCAATTACTCTGACTCCCCCAAGCCTTTGCACTGCTTCTGAGGGGTGTGGGAAATATGTTTCTCTATTGTAGTTTAAATTAATTATTACTCAAAGTTCTATATTAATATGCCTACTAAGGAATGTATTTGTCCTGAATCTTTTTTTGTTGTCTCTATTGTTACAGACATACATGCTGACAGGTATTTTGAAATAAATTACCAAAATAATTGAAACTAGTGTGATTATATTGTGTTATTTGTAAAAATAACACATGCAGAATTTTAACATACTGTGCCCATAATTTTTTGGCACAGAATTCCTCAAGAAGTACTAAATACAAAGTGGAACGGATTGTTTAGCATAAGTAGTTAACACATATCTCAAGGGACCAATCAAGGGGAAGTGACCTGTTAACACCCCTGCAGTCATGGGGAGGGGGAGCAGGAGGGAGGAAGGGAACGCAGCTGGGGGGTGTCTCTGTTCAGTCCATGATTTTTACTGTCTAGCTCAAAATCACCTTCCCCGAACACAGACCCCCCACCAGAGAAGTAGATCACACCATGGAACAGGCCACCCAAATACTCCAAGAGAACCTGCTTCAATAAATAAATAAAACCGTCTCTGATTGCATACCCCAAGTTGTCACCTACGACTCCACCCTGGAACCCATATGTGGGACCATCAAACAACTACAACCCATACTTAATGGGAACCCCATTCTGAAAGAAATCTTTCCTGAACCTACTCTTCTGGCCTTTAAATAACCCTCTACCTCTCTCGGCTCATCATCAGAAACAGCTCCCCACTGGCTCACCAACTCAAAATGGCGTAAGACCTTGCCAGAATAGATGCAAAACCTGCAGACGTATCTCCATCTCTACAATAATTTACCCCCGCCCCCCAGCACACACACACACCTTTCAGTACCCACAGGTTTACACATGCCTATCACAATATCTGGTGTACTTCATCAACTGCACTAAATGTCCCAATAATACCTATGTGAGTGAAACCAGACAAGTACCACACTCTCGAATGAACTCACCCAGGAAAATGATAAAAGACAAAAACACCACATCACCTGCAGGTGAACACTTTTCACAAAGTGATCACTCTACATTGGACCTATCACTCCTCATCCGCAAAGGGAACCTGAACAACAGTTTCAAAAACAAGCCTGGAAGCTTAAATTTATAACTTTACTAAGACACTAAAAAACATGGACGGAATGGAGACACTAGATTTATGGCTTATTACAACAATGTATAACCCACTAACAACCTCCCACATCTTTCCTCCCCTATGACTGGGGGGATGTTAATGGGCCACTTCACCTTAAATCATCCCTTGAAATGTGTGTTAACTACTTATGCTAAACCATCTGTTTCACATTGTATTTAGCTATGACTCTGGGTACATTTCCCACACTAGAGAGCTCTGTGTAAGCTCAAAAGCTTGTTTCTCTGACCAAAAGAAGTTGGTCCAATAAAAGATATTACCTCACCCACCTTGTCTCCCTAATATAGGATAATGGCAGATTTTCTTGGGTTCCTGTTCATTAAGGAGCTACAGCCAGTGCTGTTTAGCAAGATGTATAACAGCACATTTAGATTGTTTGCAAAACTAATACTTGTATTAATAGCAAGCTCTTAAATTACAGGCATCAAAAGGAGTAAGTCTCTCTTGGCTGTAGCTTCTTAAAAGGAACAGGAACTTAAGAAAATCTGCTGTCGTATTATGTGGAATTTCTAGCTGAATCAAATGAGAGGTGAACATTTCTATGCAAAGTACTGAAAGCTTGAAGAGGATCTGCAGCTACAGTTTTTTCAAACTTGGTGTAGTCTGCTTGGAGATTGCTGTGGAGTGTTTTCCGTTAGGGAAGAACAAACTCTACAACTTGACATATTTGTATTAGAATCTAGAACTCTAGATCAGAAAAGGCGCATACAGTAGGGACTTGGCTCAAAACAAAACAAGATTAACTATGTTCTCCTTGAAGTCTCAAATGGGAATGCTGTTCTGCTCTTCCTAACCGAAACTGTTGTGTAGTCTTTGTGCTACTCAACAGTCATTATTTTCTACATCTGAGGCAATTGTACTTCAGAACTGGGAGAAGTCAGTGATCCTGTGCATGTGATATTCCCCAGGATGCAACCTGAACTGGTGTGTCTCCTTAGGGATGCCTTTTACACTGCTTTGCTAGTGAACAGCAAGCCCCTGCAGGCTCTGCTCACTCACAGCTACCAGCATGCAAAATCATTTCCAGCTGAGTACACGAATGCTATGCCCAGCCATCCATGAATTCCATACAGAATGACACCCACATATCCCTCAGTCCCAGCCCAAAATGTGCATCTTGTACTGTTCAGTAGCCCCTGGATTGTACAGGCTCATATTTAGTCTGTCATTCCAACAATGGGTAATTAATATACACTAGTTCTTTTGACCTGAGTAAAGATTTTCCAAACACGTCAATCAAACACACTGGTTTAGATAAAAAGTTTATTAAATAGAAAAAGATAGATTTTAAGTTATTATAAGTGGTATGGCATGAAGTCAGAATTGGTTACAAAAGAAAAAAAAAGATAAAACTGCAAGCTAATTCCTAAACTTTACCAAGCTAAATAAGATTTGAAGCAAACATAATTCTCACCACACTAGATACTGCAGGCAATTCTCACTTCACAGTTCTCAGGCTGGATTTCCTTTCAGCCTGGGACCATTCCCCTTAGTTTAGAGTTCTTTAGGTATTCATTGATGTTATGAGCAGAGCAATACAAGGTGGAGAGGAGAGATGACAGTCCTGTGGAGATCAATGTCCTTTATTTTTATACCCACCTCCTCTCTTTTAGGATTATCCCTCTCCCCCACTGGGGGGTTGTCATAAATATAAAGGGAAGGGTAAACACCTTTAAATCCCTCCTGGCCAGAGGAAAAACCCTTTCACCTGTAAAGGGTTAAGAAGCTAAGATTTTGGTTGCTGACACCTGACCAAAATGACCAATGAGGAGACAAGATACTTTCAAAGCTGGAAGGGGGGAAACAAAGAGTTCTCTCTGTCTGTGTGATGCTTTTGCCAGGACCAGAGCAGGCATGCTGGTCAGAATGCCTGTAAAGAGTTAGTAAGCAATCTAGTTAGCTATGCATTAGATTCTGTTTTGTTTAAATGGCTGATAAAATAAGTTGTGCTGAATGGAATGTATATTCCTGTTTTTGTCTTTTTGTAACTTAAGGTTTTGCCTAGACGGATTCTCTATGTTTTGAATCTGATTACCCTGTAAGATATTTACCATCCTGATTTTACAGAGGGGATTCTTTTACTTTTTCTTTAATTAAAATTCTCTTTTAAGAACCTGATTGCTTTTTCATTGTTCTTAAGATCCAAAGGTTTGGGTCTGTGTTCACCTATGCAAATTGGTGAGGATTTTTATCAAGCCTTCCCCAGGAAAGGAGGTGTAGTGGTTGGGGGGATAATTTGGGGGAGAGACGTTTCCAAGTGGGCACTTCCCGTTCTTTGTGTAACACTTTGGCGGTGGCAGTGTTTAACCTAAGCTGGTAAGAATAAACTTAGGGGGTCTTTCATGCAGGTCCCCACATCTGTACCCTCGAGTTCAGAGTGGGGAAGGAACATTGACGGGGTAGATAAACAGTCCCCTCTATACGTGAGATTTCCACCATATCTAGGAGGAAATGTAAATTTTTTGTTTACACTTCCCCATTGCTGAAGAATGGCTGTTTAAATGATAGCCCACTTGACTTTATTAATCATGTCTGGGGTTGCTATGTGCCTTTGTCTCTGAACAACTAGTTTGTGGGTGTTACCCAGAACTACAACATATTTCAGTAACAGTCATATAGCAAAATCTCATCATTTTACATCCAGTGATGTTACACACATCTTAATAGGACAATGATGGTCAGCAGATTACGAGTTTCCAAAGATACCTCACAAGTCATCTTTGCACAAAACATATCATAATCATATACAAGTAGTGAATATGGGTTACAGGGTGTCACAGTGTATAATTTATATTTGTTGTTTTGATTTGTAAAATGTTTTGGGATCCTTAAGGATGAAATGCAGTGTATAACAATGTGATGTAATATGTAGAATCCCCCGCCCCCAAAAAGAGGATATTTGAATGTGAATTTTTAGTCTTATAGTTCTTTGTATGCATCACCTGAATATGTTGCAGGATGGAGTGTCTCAGAGTTAGTAAACGGGCAATTTAAGATAACTAAAGATTAAAAAACGACATCAATCAATAAATGGCCTGCATGCCAGACTTTGCCTTCCATCAAATGCTCAGGTCAATAATAATAGTAGTAAAAAAAATAACCCAAGCCCTCTATAAGCACTAATCATGGGTTTGCATGTTAAATTTCAGATGGTGGCTTGCTACTGCAAGAGACTATAGTTAAACAAAACACCCAAAGAGGAATATGTCCAAGGAACAGTGCATGGATATTGAGTTCTATGAAATCCTTCTTGGTGACAAAATCTCACACAAAATTGCCCTTTTCAGCAGTTCCTGGAGCAAAGTTATTTCTAAGTACAGACTGATAGAAATGACAGAATTCACATGCTGAACACACAAGAATAAATGAGATCATATAAGTCACTCCAACAAGACAAGTAAGCACTCCATAATCTCACAGATTTTCCACTAGATTGCGTGCTGTAAGAATGTATGGTGTAGCCATGTGGGATGAAGCAATCCTAAAGCTTTTATTTATTTATTTTTAACATAAATGGATTTCAGACATGTTACAGCTAAATACAGCTATTAACGCCATTTTGATTGATGGGGTGGTTTGTCTAGACTTCTGAGAGGTAAATATAGTATGGTTAGGAAAGCTGGGATTGACAAGGAGAGCAAGACCTAAAAGTGTTAAAGTGGGGAGAATGGTCCTCTACAACCACCATCTAATTTTCCTGTTCTTTTGCCTGTTTTGCTACCTAAGTTGAATCAAGTCTCCATAGAAGAGAGTCTCCTAGAAATGATAATGGACATTTTTGGTTTTTGTTGTTTGTCGGGTGGCGGTGTTTTGTGTTACTTGTCTTGAAAAAAAAAAAATTTGTCCCTTTTTTCTTCTGCTCTTTTCCCTAGTAACATTTTTGACATTTCCCTTTTTGAGCATGTCCTGTCCCCCAAGGTGGTTTTATAAAACAGCTAATAGTCACCAGGTTCTGCATGTTTCTATTATCCTAAGCAAAGCCACACATAAGAGAGAGTGGTATTTAGCCAATAGTTCTCTATATTTTGCCTTCTTCTATTTATTTATTTGATTCTTATAATTTCTACAAACTGAGAACACTTTACAAAAATTCTAAGACTGCAAAAAAGGTAAAAAACATATACACTCTGGAGCAGTTCAAACACTATAATGTAGAGATGGAGCCCAACTCTGTTACACTAAGGCTCCTTTTATATTAATCTGATAGTGTAAAGGGGCCTTAAAGTGGGCAGAAACAGCTTCTTGAGAATACACCCTATGCAGAGGGTCTCCCCAACTGCTGTAGAGATAGCATAAGAGCTCTACACTGGCCTTGTTTCCAGCCACCACTGCGGGAATTAGACTGGGAGTGTGGCCAGAGCATGCTGCACTATGACTAGTCTCTGCTTCCCACGGGCTTACTGGAAGCCATGGGAAACAGCACAAATTAGAGCAGCCTTAGGGCAGGCAAGCCAAGCTCCTGCAGGGTGCCAGAATGCAGGGAGCACAACCCTTTCACCCTACATAAGCCAAACAAACTCAGAGATAGCACAGGATGCAAGTAAGGATAGAGTTTGGCTCTTTGGATTCATTATACCTCCGACATGACTCAGCCATGTTAGTGGGAGTAACCGCAATCTTAGTGAAGTTATCAGGAAGCATTATCCCTTCGAAAGGTCTAATGTCTCCTGGGTGCTGGTGTGGTACTGGGAGTATGGCAAACTGGGTTTTACTACCCCTTCACTGCAGCACAGCCATAGCACCACTCACAAATGCTGGACAGTGGGTGAAATCATTGCTGCAAGCAGTTGGAGCTAGCCCCCTACCTTTGAGCTCCCCAGTGCTGGGAGAAGGATTTTGCTTCCTTCTTTTTAAGGGTTCTCTGTGTTCTTTTCCTATCCTACTGGACACACACTGGAGGGAAACTTTTGCTTCTTTACATTTAAGTGCACTCCATCCAAATCATAGCTTTTTAGAATGTAAGAGCAAAGCACATAAGTTAGATACTGTCACTGCAATGACTGTAGGCAAAAAGTCAATGCCATAACCATTCAACAATAGCTCAAACAGCACTCTAGAGATGAGAATTTGTTTTTAAATTGAGAGGGGAAAGTGTTGACCCTTATTCTTTTCAAGTAGATCTGTGGGATCTTTATCTTCAATTTGGACTAACAGTGATAGATAAAATAAGCATGTGTCAGATTTGTTCACAAGTGAAGCCTGAGCAGCTGAGAATACATGTAAAAAGTGAAATTGTGCAAGTGACATTTTAGACCAGCACGTTACAAGACAAGCAGCCTAATTCCTGGGAGTTTATCATTTACTTCAATAGGAGCAGAATCACAATATGAAAAATAAAGTTCTTTCAAGTGCATGTTTTTTTTCAAGAATAGATGCCAGGTGCAGGCTTCCTTCATGTAGGCTCCATAGTGGTTATGGTTCTGCTTTCATGTGCACAAGCACTTCTGTTTTCCTTCAGCAAGACTTCTACGAGGATTAGCATTTTGCTAATATTACCCCAAAACAAAATTTATGTCTCGTGGCACCTTAAATACTTATTTCAATAAGTTTAGACAAAAGCCTCCCACTACAAAATGATTCACCCTCAATTAGGAAACAGAAGAGAATAAAACTTGAAATGTGAATTTAGTTCTCATGAAAGATTGACAGTCCTGGAAACTGACATGATACTTGTTCACTTCCAGTGGCTGGATACTGACTGCTGTTTCAAGTAATACTGAGGTTAGTTAGATTCCCCCAAACAGATACATAGCATGCACAGTATCAGTGTAAACTTCCCCTCCTCAACCCCCATTAAGTATCAGTGATAATCTGGAAGAGGTGAGTTAGTCCCTCTATGAGCAAGATTTCCATGGCTAAGCTATTCAACCCCCAGCCTCGACTGAGATGGTCCATTGCAGTAGTGCATGGATAATGGATAATGACCAGATAGGAACTGAAGTATAATTATTAACTTATTCACAAAGATTGACTAAAAATGAATGGTCTAATTCTGAGCTGGGCCTGATTTGAGCATCGTAACTTAAAATGTCACAAGCTCAGTATCCTATTACCAATCATACGCTCCAGTGTTATACAATTTCTACTGTAGTCTATTAGAAGGAGTTTGGTCCCCATTTGAAAATAAAAATGGAGTAGCGCACATCTGTTTCCTGAGAATAAGTAGTTTTTTATTATTGCAATTCAGAATTATGAATAACAGAAACAACTTTTCAATCATTTACCACTAAACTTGACAGGAAAAACTTTGCATTGTGTGATTTACTGCTTCTATCAATCATCATACTTGAGTTTATGAGGTAATAGTTATGTTTAATTGGGATACTATAACCAAAAACGTGGCACAGTAACCCTGGTGATTTTGAATGCGTGCAGTTCAAAGAAATAAAAATAAATCCGAATGGTCATTGTTCAGTTTTTCTGCTATAAAAATATGTAGTTAATGAAACTACTATTGCGCATAGCATTAGTTACCAAAAGTTGTTCATAGTATTTGTCCATAAAAAGAAGTCTTATTTTCGGAAAGAGAGAGAGAAGAGAATGAGGGTTTTTTTGTTTTGTTTTTTTAATGTACACAGTAGGATAGCTTTTTTTTTTTTTTTTTTTAAAGGCACAGCAGGAAAAATCCATGCATCCACATAGACAAAATAAAAGAAAAATGTCATCAGCACTGGTTTCAGATGAATAAGATGAAAGGTGGTGCACAATTAAACCAAATTTCATATTATGCTATGCCTTTGTAAACAAAAACAGATTTTGCTCATACATGTATAGACAATTTACAAGTAAAACAAAGTGATAATTCAGCTGCTGTGATATTATTTTCCTAAAACAATAATCCCTGTTTTGATGTCAGAACATAGTATTATAAATTTAGCAGGGTCTAAACATTCACCTATACTTAATTTTAAATATTCTGAAAGTGCAAGTTTCTAGAACTCAAAGCTGTAAGTACACAGAAGAAATTGAAACCTACTGATTTGGAGACCATATGAAGCAGAACATGATCTCTGAGGAAACAGAGTAATAGCTTTTTTATTAAAGATTTAGATATTTTTTCTTTGCTTAGGTCCAAGTCTGCTCCTACTGAATTCAATGATGAAATGACAATGTACTCCAATGTGTGCAAGTTTGGACCCTTATAAGGAGAAAAAAATGTACTACTGAAAAAAGAAACCGCAATACCATATAGGAAGCCAAAGATATGCTTTAGAAAATACTAAATTTGTACTGGGACAGAAGGGGAAAAAAGTACATAATACAAAAGTGTGAAGGAAAGGTTCTTATTTTTTTCTTTTTAAACTGCACTCAAGAAAAAGATTAAAGCCCTCTTCTCCTTTATGAAGGCATCGACAGCCAACATCAATGCTTTTCCTTAACTTTTAAACTTGCCAACATGTTCACGTGCTATGATCAGCCTTTGGATCTGAGCTGTTCCTTCGTAGATCTGAAAAGAATTATGATACCATTACATTATTGTGTTACATTGCCTGTTTTAAAAAGCTTTTTAAAAATATAGCAAGATCAGTTTCAATGCAACATACAAAATGTTAGAAGCCTCACAAGTATGTAAAGCAGTGTTGTTCTCTTTACCCAAACTTTTCATGGTCAATTCCCCCCTTACTTTCTGAACTTCTTGTGTTGTTTCTCTCTCCATTTTTTCATGTTTGCAATGCCCCACCCCACCCAGTAATCCTGTGTGCTTTCATCTCTCAGCCCACATTTTTGTATCTTCTCTGGCACTGTGTTCTCTCTCTCTCCTTTTCTCCTGTTGCTCAAATCACGCCTCTGTTCTAGTCCATGTGCTGACAACAGAACAAAAAACATTTACTATGAAGTTCTTTGTGCTATGATAAAATCAGGATTTTGGTCTTTATGCTTTTTGGCAGTACACAAAAACAGAAAGGCATGATGGGAGACAGGAAGTATGATTCAGTGGTTAAAGTACAGGATGAGTTAAGATTTCCGTTCCTAACTTTTCTAAAGACTTGTATAGATTTGGTCAAGGTCTCACAGCCTCAGTTTCTCCAACTGCATAATAGGGATAATTATGTTCACCACCAGGTGTTTCAAGATTCCCAGAAGGAAGGCAGTATATAACTGCAAAGCATTATCTGAGCAACGAAAGACCTACAAGTCTCGTTAAGGAATATCACAAAAAAGAGTTCAGTTAGCACCCCATGTTTGAAAGCTAGAACAAGAAGCTTCAGATTCTTAAGAATTCTGGGCACTTTAAGCACAAAGGTTATTTTTGAAGTTGTACAGAGGGAGCTTCTAAATAAGATTATGGTCACTGTTACTTAGATTTGTAATTGGGACTAAATTGAGAACAAGAAAGGGGGAAATAACTTTATCAGAACAGTCTATGGAAGAATGTGTGGAATATTGAATGAAATCAAGTACAGAAATGGAATAAAAGAACCAATGGGAAACAAAAAGTTTTTGCAGATGATGCATATGGCCAAGAGCACATGCTGTCTGTCATCAGGCAGTGATACACTAGGGCAGACAAAGTGCAAAAAGTAATCAAGGGCAAGAGATATGTGAGGTATCATGCATCAGAAATGGGAGGATGGTATAAATCTGGAATAAAACAAACTCTTTCAGAGGTTGGGATACTTATTTAAAGTGACAGTGGATGAAACACAGTAAGGCATTTAAAGACTCTTTACAGACAGATGAGGCAACACTGTGGATTATCCTTTTCCATAAGCTTCCCAAAAGATGAGTAACAGAAACCAGAAGTAGAGAAGTATGGTTAGATGGAATATTGAAGGAAATTAGAATCACTCCAAAACATGCAACCAATGAGCAATGTCTGAAGAATGAAAATTCTTCAGTCCAGACTTCAGAAGAATGTTGCAATCAATTCAGCAAATATATATTTTCTATTTATTATTCTTAAAGGAAGTTTAATAATGAAACGCTGCTACAAATGTCAATAACAGGAGACCAATCAAAACCACAAAAGAAAATATTTTGCGGCTCTCTTCTCTTTAATTCCTTAGATAATTAGCTGATGTATCACAAATATAACTCTTGCAGAGAGATTAATGGAGATAATCGTAACTAGGCTTGGAAGGATTAGATTTTTATCCGTAAATGTCAGTAAACATCGCTTTCACCATGCACAAACTGACAAAAATAACTGAAATGTACAGATAGACAATGTAGGAAAAACGCTGCTTGAGAATTTACCAGTCAAAATCCAGCTATTTAAAATTAGTGTTTTACAAATGGATTACCGAATAAACAGTAAAACAGATACAATTTCTTGATTTACGGATATTTACTTTTGTTTATTTTGACATGTGATATTAACAATTTATGTATTAACGGTTTATAAAGCTTTAAACTTTTGAATCTCAACGTCTACTGTCATTAAATAATTGTCTGACCTCCCCATAATTTCCCGCAATGGTGAAAATTTAAAAATCAATAAAAATTTTAAAAATTCTTAAATATAAACACAGACATTATCCGTCATAATTATAAAAAAGATTAATCAAAATCAATAAGGTTCAGAGAAGATGAATGTAGAAAATTTGGAGACCTACTCAGATTTTTTCTTCTAAATAAAAATCATTTACCATTCGTTGAGTCCCAAAGAAAATTGATGATAAAATCAACAATAATAAATCCAAGTTTCTGGGAGAAAGATTTAAATAATAAAAATACTTACAAGGCAATTATAGAACGAAAAGGCTCTGGACACTTAAGACAAGAAACTGTTACTTGCGGCAACTGTGGTTCTTTGAGACATAATGCAGATATGTACTCCACTTAGGTGTGTGCGCACACCCAGTGCAGTGCACCAGAACTGGAAAATTGTGTCTAGCAGTACCTCTAGAGGGGTGGCATTCGCACTTTGTGGCCATAGCCCCATCGCTGGCTATTGAGGTATTGCCACCCAGACCCCCCCCTTAGTTTCTTTGCACCGAATGCCCAGAAACTAGATGCCTATGCAGAGGGGACAGAAAGTGGGTTGTGGAATACATGTTGGATCATATTAAAGAAGTTCTGTATTAAAATCACAAATGAGTTTGATTCCCCATAGTTTAAATTCCAGGGTATTACTAATTAAGAGGTCTCTTGGTTTTTGGTACTGTTTCTCTCCCTCTGTGTGTGAAACTTGCAAGCTGCTAATTGTGTTAGTACATTCTAAGACAGAGTCTGTTCTCAAAGCAATTCACAGAGAGAGAGAGACTCAAAGCAATACTGCAACAACAGAAACAGCACCCAGAGACTCCCCGCCCTTTTGTTGTATTAACAATTGTGATTAAAATAGAGATAGAGGATGTATGTGGATGGATGCTTGGTGTGGATAATAACTGAATGATCAGGGAGGTGCCAGCCTAAGAATCCAGTGTCCATCGGCTGAAGAAGGCGTCAAGTGGAAATACCCAGAGGACCCCCGGAGGGCAGACTGGAATCCACCCAACAGCCTCAAGAATGGGAGAACCAAAGAACAAGATAACATCTTGGAGCCGTCAGGAATGTGCTATCTGCTGATTGATTCAGCAACAGCATGATGAAGCAATTCCCATAGACTGGCATAGGAAGAAATTCCTATAAAAATAGACTCTAAAAAGTGAGAACTTTGGGGTCTGATTCTGCAAAGCAACTTCCAGGAGCATCAGATGAGCATCTGACAAGGCCCTGCTCCCTCCTCATGTCCAGGACACCTGGCCAGTGGCTTGGCATGAGCAACTCTAAGGCTGGTAACTATGATAACAACCTTGCAGAACCTGTGTGTGTGTGTATGAATGAATGTGTGAATAAATATGAGATTGAATGGAATGTTATAGCTATAACTAACTGCTTACTATGATTCTTTCTGTATTCACAATAAATGTGGTATTTGCCTTTTTCCCTGTAATGAGATCCTGCTGGTTTTTATTTTATTGGTACAACATAGACATCTGCATCACGTCTCAAAAGAACTACAGTTACAGTAAGTAACCGTTTCTCCTTTGAGTAAATGCAGCTGGTTATTCCACTTAGGTGACTCACAAGCAGTACCTGTAGGGGGTGGGGCTCCAAGTTTATTTAAACAAGGACTGCAGTACCACCTTCCCAAAGTTTGCATCTGCTCTGGATGCCAGGGTAATGGCACAATGGTTTTTAATGTATGTATCAACAACCATATGGCAGCCCCGCAAATATCCAATACTGAGATGTCACTTAAGGATGCTATTGATGTAGATTGCGAGCTCAGAGGATGAGATCACACCCCATAGAGCAGGGGTTCTCAAATTGGGAGTCGGGACCCCTCAGGGGGGTCGCAAGTTTATTATATGCGGGGTTGCGAGCTGTCAGCCTCCACCCCAAACCCCACTTTGCATCCAGCATTTATAATGGAGTTAAATAATAAAAACATTTTTTTAATTTATAAAGGGGGGGGGGGGTTGCACTCAGAGGCTTCTTGTGTGAAAGGGGTCACCAGTACAAAAGTTTGAGAACCACTGCTGTAGAGGAAGCATAGCCAAAGCAATTTCATATGCAGTCATGATGCTGGAACTTATCCACCTAGAGATCATCTGTGAGGAAACTGCCTGCCCCTTCATACTGCCTGCAGACCACACAAACACAGAGGAGGCAAAGCCTGAAAGGGTGTAGTCCTGTCTAGTTAAAAGGTCAGACATAGTCAGTGTGTGAAGATGCTGCTCCTCTGGAGATGAATGCTGTTTAGGAAAAAACACAAGCAAATATACTGCCTAGTTTAAATGAAACAGAGACCACTTGAGACACAAACTTTGGGTGCAGCCGAAATGTCACTTTGTCTTTGGAGAATTGCATGTAAGGAGGCTCTGCCATCACAGGCAGGTTCCGCCTGCAATTCACACATTTTCCTCGAAGATGGTATTGCCACGAGGAAGGCAGTTTGTTTTTTTTTTAAATGAGAGGACAGGGGCAGGATGCCAGAGGCTTGAACTGAGGTCCCATAAGAGTCACTAAAATTGTGGTAACATCCCACAAGGGAATCAGTTCCTGCATCAGCAGGTGGAGATGAAGGATTCCCTTGAAGAATCTTTCCACCATGGCTTTGGAAAACACCGATCTTCCATGAATGAGTGGCTGAAAGGCTGAGATTGCTGCCAGATGCACCCTCAACGAGCTAAGTGTAAGCCTGACAACTGAAGACGTAGCGAATAGTCCAAGATGTCTCGGATACTAGCTAGTGTCAGCTGAACTCCGCAAGCCAATGACCACATTGAAAAACGCTTCCACTTTGCCGATCAGCCATCCTGGTAGAGGGTTTTATACTACTGAGTAGGTCCTATTGAACAGCTACAGAACATCACTCTTCCTCCTCATTCAACCACAGAGCAGCCACATCATAAGACGCAGGGAGGGAGTGGAGTGCCAGATGCAAAGTGTGACCGTGACTCTGCATGAGCAGGTCAGGATGGAGAGGAAGGAAAACAGGAGGCTGAAGTGACAGTGCAAGAAGGTCGGAAAACCAGCACTGCCTCGGCCGTGCCAGGGCAATGAGGATGAGCGTGGCCCGATCTGCTTTCAGCTTGAGGATGATCTGTGGAATGATCAGGATCAGAGGAAAAGCATACAGGAGAACCAATTGCCGAATGAGATGGAAGGTGTCCTTGAGGCCACCCTGAAAGCAGAAGAGACAGCATTTCCAGTTGTCCCTTGTAGCGAACAGGTCAATCATTGGGATGCCCCACACTGCAAAGATGACTTGCAGAACATAGAACTTTAGAGACCACTTGTGGTTCAGGGGAAAATTCCTGCTGAGATGGTCCACAAGATGATTCTGGACCCAGGGCAAGTGATCGGCTAGCAGAGTCAAAATGGGAGCTTGGGGGACACCAGCAAGAGGTGTGTCAATGGGTCAAACCCTGGACTCGACTGCCGCCTCCTCCTCCGGGATCTATAATCCTTTCTGGGGTAATCCCGCTGTCTCAAGGGAGGAAAAGGTTGCCCAAAGGTGTACTGCAGATGATGATGTTGCTGTGGTTAACCACTGAAGTGGTGCCTCTGCACTGTTGGTATATACACCCCTCAGGAACGTACGGTAGCCTTAGAATCCTTGAAGGAGGGCAAGGTCTCATCCAGCTTGTGTGAAAACAACACCCAGCCATCAAAGGGCAAATCTTCTATGGCCTGCTACATGTTGGTAGCAATGCCTGAATTCGGCAGCCAGGACGTTCTTCTCATGGTCACCACAGAGGCCATAAACTCTGGCCGAAGCATCCATGGCATCCAGCATGGACTGCAATGTCTTGGCCTCTAAACAGCCTTCATTGATAAATGCCCAAAATTCTTCTCTGGAGGTTTCAGGCGGCTGGTCCTCAAACTAAGACAACTGTTCAATTTATAAAGTTGTATGTGAACAATGCCTGCTGGGTCGCAATCCGCATTTGCAGGGAGGAGGTGGTTTAAAACTTCCATTAAATCCATCCTTTTGGAGTGCCTGTCCTTAGGAGTAGACTTCTACCTGCCCTTTTAGGGTCTATTGTTCACAGCTGTCACAACTAGGGAATTTGGGGCTGGATGGGAGTAAAAGCCCTCAAATCACTGCAACTGGGATGAAATACTGTTCCTCCACGTGCTTTGCAGTAGGCAGTACCAAAGCCAGGATGCTCCAGGGAACCTTTACAGGCTCTAGGAGTGCATCATTAGAGGGATGAGTGTTCTCTCAGGAGCAGTTGGCAGCAGGAGATCCACTAACTTATGGTTGTTCTCCTATAGGTTCTCCACCTGAATGACCAGGAAAGCAGCCACACATCACAAAAGGTCACAATAAGCCTTGAAATCCTCTGGTATTGGAGGAGATGAAGAACCAGGCACTGCTGAATCATCCAGGGACACAGAGGAGGCAGTTAACTGCACCAAGGCTGGCTCCCGTTTCTGGACTGATGGAGCTGGATGAGCAGCTCCATGGGCTCCACAAGGGGAAGGCTCACTGGTGCCTGAACCTGCAAGTGGGTCAACAGTTCATGCCACTGATCTGCCCAGCAACCTCACCTTAGAGCGAGCTGAGGAGTGTGCCCTCTGCAACCGAGGAGCGTCCCACAGATTCCATGGAGGCCCTATCCTTATTAGTGGCATTAATGGCCAGAAGGCATCAGGCCAGGGGCCCCTCCGCCAACTGAAAGACAAGTGCCACTCCTGGTGCCCATAGTACTCCATATATGGTCCCCAATGTGGGTCAGGTGATGGAGAGCAGGAGGAGGAAGATCCCGACCTCAGTGCCGAGAAGCCTTGGGTTGAGGTATAAAGGTGGAGCCAATCCTGAGGGAGCAAGTAGCCAGTCTGACTCATTCGTTGCCCAGAATGAGGCAGGGACTGGCACCAATGAATGAAGCAATATCACCAGCACAGAGTTTGCTGGTGCTGGAAGGAGTGTCGACCCTGAAGTCAGTGGCATTACTGAAGCAGGTGACTGTGCCGAAGTGGAGGGTGGTGAGAGCTGCCACGGTAATGTTAGCAGTGCCAAATGCAATGGTGCTGAGGAGTTTTCCAGTGCCAAGGAGGTCCCTTGCACTGAACCTGGTGCTGGCCCTGCTTCTATAGATTGTGGAAGAGGAACATCGGGGTGTGGTGCCAACAGACCCAAGGGTTCAGCGGCCCATGCAGCCAATGGGGCTATAAATGATGCAGCCCTGGCAATGTCCTAGACCAAGGGAGAGGTCGGGATGGAAAGGCAGAGGTGGTCTGTAGCTGCCAACATGGAAACAGTCAATCAGTGTTGGCATCGCCCTTGTCCATACTGGACTCAATGGATGCTCTGGAGCCAGAACCAGAGTTGATGGTACAGGATTTCTTACCTCCCTACTCGGCACCAGGGAGAGGTTAGATCAGGGGTTCTCACAACAAACTTTTTGGTGGCCTCAGAGTGCAGCCACCAACTCTTGCTGGTGGCCACATTGACAATTTTTCCTAAAATAATTAACTTTAGGAAAAACAAATAAATATTCATGTAACAGGTCCAAATCATTGTAATGTATTTATGTAGGTTTTTTTCCCCCCCAGACTCAGTAATAATAATAAAAAAAAAAAAATGTACAGTGGTCTCTATTCTTCACTGGACCTAAACAGAATAGAAGCAAATAAGGTGCTTTGCATGTTCTTGTCTTTTTGTTGTTGTTGTTTCTTTTGCTTTTTTGGTTGCCTTTTAAAAAAATGACTTACTAGATAGTAAGTCTGCTGCTGGGAAAAGTGATATCTGTATGTTTGTTAATATCACTCTTCACAGCAGACTTACTCAGCCCCAGCAAGTCCTGGGACAAATTAAGCCCTGGATGGGGAAGTGGGCAGGGAGGCTGTGGGGCCCAGGGATGATGGCGTGGGTGGTGAGCCTGGAACCAGAGCTTGGAACCAGAGCCTGTCACCACGTGGATGAAGGCTGAAGCCTGTCACCCCACCCTTGGGAAAGTGGGGAATTCACCAGCGGCCTGCACCTCCAACATTTGTGTCTCTGGAGGGGAGCATTGGCCTAATCCCCGCTGGTGGCCCTGAGAGAGGGGTCACTGCTTCCCCCCGAATCACAGCCCAGGAGGCTGTGGCTGAAAGAAAAGCCCCTGGTGGCCGCATTTGAGAAATGCTGGGTTAGAAGCACCTGCGCCATCCTGCGCGCCAGCACTAACCCTGTGCTCTTCCTGGGGGAGGCAGAAGAATCCCCAGGAGACCTGGAATGGTCTTATGCAATCTTTTCCTCTGTGCACCCAACGGGGAACAGCTCCTCCATCTCTTCGGAGAGGCGCCTGCTCTAGAGCCTGAAACACCAGCATTCTCAGAACTAGAGGGTGACTTCCAATCCTACGAGAGCCTCAGTGCTGAAGAATGGCCTGTTCAAGTAGGTGCTTCTTTAGGCGAAGATCCCTAGACATCGGAGTCCACTTTGTGAACGATCTACAGACTGAATACTGCTCCTTGATGTGGGCTTCCCCCAAGCACAACATGTGGAGACTGTTGTTGGGAATCACTCCCCCACATGACTGACAGTGTTTAAACCCTGGTGAGGGCATCTCAGGGGAATACTTAACTAAATACAATTAACGTGAATCTAACTAACACTAAGGATACTCCTGACAACTAGAAAAAAAAAAATACAATAGTGAGAGCTTTTGAAGTTAAGACCACACAGAGCTCCAACTCCAGTCATAGGTGGTAAAAAGGAACTTAGGGGGCCAGGGCAATGCTGCCTCAAATTAGCCAGAGGAGGGGCTATGACCACAAGGTGCAAGCGCTGCCCCTCTATCCACTAACGCTAGGCAAAATGCTCTGGCTCCGATGCATTGGGCACACGCAAACACCTAAGTGGAATACACAGTTGCATCTACTCGAAGAAGAACAGCACCTTAATTCCCTCTGAACCTTTCTATGAAATGAGCGTCTAGAATCTGATCCCTTTAGGAAGCATCGACTCAAACATCTGGATAGATTTCTCACATAAATATTATGATTGATATAAAAAGATATTACTCTGAAACGTAATAGGCCATTCATAAAGATGACAACCTAAAACAGTTTTACAAACCCAAGGCATCCTAGTTACACAGTAAAAATATTTGAAGAGCTTGCGATGGACATGGATCTACTCTATTAATACTGTATGTTGCCCTAGTTATTGGCAATGTTTACTGTATGAATATGTTGGGTAGGAAGGAAAACAATGACTCAAAATAAGTCACTGTTTGGTAGGCACTTTGTGGTTGTTAAGAGACAATGCTAGACAGAAAAAGACTTGGGAACACAAGAAGATCAAAAGGTCAATATCAGTTTATAAAGGGACTGGGGAGCTGTTTGGGAAAACCACAACGACATAGGCACCTGCTGGGGTGCTGTTGGCCTGCTTAGGTTATAAACAGAGGATGGTAAGATGTTCTCTCAGGTAAGACAGATACATGGGTAGATTATAAATTGTTTTGAAATCCTTTTTCTTTTATGCTTTGTTCCTACTGTGAGAAATAAACAATACTTGGTTTTTAACAAACTGTCTGGTCACAATATTCACCACTGGTCACAGACTACCAAAGGGAAGAACTGTTAAACCCAGTCAGACCTGCAGGGTAAGCATAGCTTATACACAGGGCATCACAAGGTACAGTAGCCCACGGCCCAGTCTAAGAGTGGGAAAATTCTGGGATTACACCCCAGGAAAGGTAAAAGCACGAGGTCTGAACCTGAAGGGGTACACTCAGAGACCAGAGCAGGTACTGGGACAGAGCTTGAGTGGACTGAGCTTTTCTGTAGAGAAGGTAAAGAACTGGAAGGAAGGATGTTTTGTCTGAGACTTGTGTAATTGGGCTGGGGTTTCAGAATTCTTTCCTGTTTCCCTCCAGTAAATGGTCCCATAACACTATTTATAGATTCACTGACAAAGGAAACACACACACACGCACATATGGAACTGGAACAACATCTGGGCCCCAATCCTTGGCTGCCTGTATGTGCCACAGCTAAACTTGGGGAATGCAAAGCCATAGTTGTGCTTATCTTGAGCTGGTTCCCTGGTGTGCAGTACTCTGAGTACTTGAAGTGGCTTTTTGTTTAAGTAATCATAAAATGCTGCTATTATGGGTCCCTCCTTTCTGTCTATGTGATTTATTAAATGGGTGAGGATTACCACCAGTATTGCACCAGGCAAGTGTAGTGGATCATCGTGTAAGGAAGAAGAAAATTCAATCCCCACTTCAGAAAGACTTTTAAAATAGTCTGTAGATTTGATTATTTATATTAACTGTTTTGTATAATTTCAGGTTTCAGAGTAGCAGCCGTGTTAGTCTGTATTCGCAAAAGAAAAGGAGTACTTGTGGCACCTTAGAGACTAACAAATTTATTTGAACATAAGCTTTCGTAAGCTACAGCTCACTTCATCGGATGCATTCAGTGGCCACTGAATGCATCCGATGAAGTGAGCTGTAACTCACGAAAGCTTATGCTCAAATAAATTTGTTAGTCTCTAAGGTGCCACAAGTACTCCTTTTCTTTTGTATAATTTCAGTTTCCTTAAAAACTGTTTAAGAACAAACAGACTGAAGTGGGGGATTAAAGTCTATATTCTTCTCTACATTTTGGTTTCTTTCCTTTCAGTCTCAGCTTCCTCTTACCGTGCCTAAGCAGGTCCTCCCTGCTGTGAACTTGAGCCTCACTGAACTTCCACAGTAGCATTGCAGAGGAGCTTACTAAGATAACATTGGACACCTGCTATACCAACAAAGTGCTAACAGGGGAAGCCTTCCTTTTACTACACAGCCCTTTATGTTGTGGCTTAGTTTAAGAGTTATCTGAATTGGGCTGAGAATGTTTGATTAAAACTAATTCAGGCTACTTAAGTACTGGCCATGTAGTGTGGGGTCAGGACAAAGCATGTTTAAGCCAAGTTTAAGAATGGTGTTTTAGCCTACATGCAGGCTTGCTATGCCAACATTTCTGTGCTCAGACTTAAGATAGCATATAGAAAGATGGCTCTTACTTGAAAAGAGACACTCAAGTCCCAGAATAAAAATATCCACATAATATGAGAGTGCCCTAAAAACTGAAGGCACAAGCAGCACCTCTCTCAGGTCTCAAGAGTAATTCTAAGAGCTAAAAAGGAGTAGTGACAGTCATCAACTTTAGTTTCAGATAATACATGCCAAGGCTCATCATTGGATTTAGGAAGCTACTTTGCCTCTCAAAGCCAAATATCCTCCCCTTCCTCACTCCTTGGGTAGCCCAGAACTGCTTTTTCCAATCCATCATCCCAGCTCCCTCCAAAATGGGGGCAACAGAGTGAATGAAGCGCTGCTACGACATGCTGCCTAACCTTGGCTAAAACAAGTTCAGTGATGGAGATAAGGGAGATTCTGTGCCTTTGGATGGTGTGGGGAGGACAAAACAGAAGGGTTCCTTGGCACTGCAAGTCCCAAGCTGCCTTCTAGGCCAGTCACAAAGCTATCCTCCTTCCCCAGTCTACCTAGAAGATGCATCCTACCTCCAGAGGTGCAAAGCAAAACCTGCACACACAAAAAAGTGAGGTGGGCAGGGAGAAGGCAGCTTTTCAAATTTTATTTAGTAGTCTATTTTAAAAGCAAGCAACCACTAGCTCATTTTGTAGACATAATACAATCCCTATAGTAATATTTTAGTTATTTGTTTTACTTACCTGATAGATTTTGGCATCTCTCATTAGTTTTTCTACAGGATATTCACTGTTAAATCCATTTCCTCCAAAAATCTGGACTGCATCTGAAGCTAGCTGGTTTGCAATGTCACCAGCAAATGCCTTTGCAATGGATGCGAAGTAAGTATTTCTGCGACCAGCATCAACCTCCCAAGCAGCCCTTTGGTAAGCCAGTCTAGCTAGTTCCACTTTCATTGCCATTTCAGCCAGCATGAAGGACACTGCTTGGTGCTAGGATTGTTAAAATAAAAGCAGGTTAATATTGCCTAGTTGTGATTCTACAGTGAATACAAAAGAAACAATGTAGCTTCTTTAATATTGTGGGCAAAGCAGCATATGGAATTAATTCTGTTCAGAGATATGCTATAGGATGGGGAATGGCAGAATCTCACACCTATAGCTCTGGGCATAGTTCCAAGTACGATATATACTCTTCCAAAAGCTGAATTTTTTTTAGTAAAAAAGGGAAGCATCAGAGAAGGGGGTCGGCTTATGAACGGGTATAGAGAGAGGGGAGAGGTGGGACACAGCCCCTCCCCCCAACAGAGGAAGCAAGGAGAGGCAGTACAGCCAGCAGAGCCAGAAGGGAAGAGGCGGGGCCAGAGTCTCTCCGCTTCTAGCCACGCTGCTCTCCCTGCAGCCTCCGAAGCAGGCAGGCTGCAGCTGCGCTGCCCGGCCCAGCCCGCTGGAACAGGCTGCGGCCACATCGCCCGGCCTGCCAGAGCAGCTCCAGCCAGGCCAGAGACATCCTCCCCTGGCTCTCCCCAGATAAGGTGGGAAGGGATGGGATGGGGAAAGTGTGGGGGTCCCGGGCTAGGGGTGGGTCATGTGGGCGGTGGTCACAGGAGTTACTCTCCTGACCCCCAGCTTCTCCCCCCCCAAAAAATTTCCCCACCAGTTGCTGTCCCAGCCCATCAGGGTAAGCAGCTGGAGCGCCGGGACACTTTGTTTACTTAGGTTTACCTCCGTGCCTGTGGACGCTCAAGGTAAATAAAGCATCTCGGCCTGCCAGCAGCTTATCCTGATGGCCTGGGAGCCAAAGTTTGCCAACCCCTGAATTATAGGGTCAGCTTATGAATGGGTCATAAACATTTTCCATTTTACTTATCCATCCGGGGGGGGGGGGGGGGGGGGGGGGGGGGGGTGTCAGCTTATAAACAAACTGGCTTATAATTGAGTATATACGGTAATTAAAAATTAAAACCTATTTAATTACAAAATTTAGCTTTGAACTGCACCGTTTAGCTACATTATTAATGCGGTCTGTATCCTGCTTTACATCAAAAAGAAAAGTTGGTATCACCTCTTCTCTCCCCTGCAGCTGCCTGCCCAATAAGTAAGGAAACTGAAGTATCTGGCTGATGTAATTCAGCCCCAGCACATTGCTTTGAAATGACCTACCATTTACCAATTCATTCTTTAAAAGTTTCTGGAGTTAGTACCTGGTTAGCTTTATTTATGGTTTTATATGGAGTGCTCAACTCTACCTTCCCATTTGAAAAAGCAGAGTGAGAGCAGACAGATACTATAAAGTAGTCCCATGAAAATAGAGTATCTTAACAGCACATGCTATGAAACTGTGGCTTGTAACTTTTTGCTTAACTTACCTCTATAATTGGTTTTCCAAAGGTTTTTCTTTCCAAAGCATACCTAGTAGCTTCATCCAATGCTCTCTGTGCTAGCCCAACAGCCCCTGCTGCTACCTGTATAGTTCAAATACAGTACATAGTAAAATCTGAATTCTCCACTTTTACCCTAAGTTTTTTTGTTTGCTTTATTAAAAATGCACCTTATTGCTGCTACTTACTGGAGGTCTGGTTTTATCAAAAGCTCCCATAGCAATTTTAAAACCAACTCCCTCAGCACTTAGAACATTTTCTTTGGGCACTCTCACATCCTCAAAGACAATACCTCTTGTATCTGAGCAGCGCTGACCCATATTCATCTCCTGAAAAAGAAGTTTACAAAAGGTATAACTGGAACTGAATACTTCCATGGCATGACATGTTTTCTAAATTTTGATTTATTTGAAAAGAAATTGAAACAGATTTTTTCAACCAAGTTTTCAAAGTTAAACACACCAGATGCACCCACAGAGCACTAAGACATGCATATTGAGTAACTCCACATGCAAACACCTATTTGCATCGCAATTAACCACTATGTGCATTCCTGCCCTTTGTTTTATAAACCATATTTTTAAACAAAAGACAGATTAGCTCTCTTGAGAGCAAAAATTTAAACAACTGCCCTGACATAACTGCATTTGGTGGTTTTAACCTTGAAGAGTTACTTCTGGTTGATAAACAAGCAACCAAAAACAATTTCTTTACTTATGCTAAAAACACTCAAGGAGTTCATTAAAACAATGATTTTTTTTTTTTTAAAAAAGTCAATCACTCTTTTCCTTATTTATTCCCTTTATTTTTAAGTACAATGAAAAATCGCTAGTTTCACCTTTTGCTTACAGCCATTTTCTAAAGCAGTTTCATGGACGAGCAATAAAACATTTTAGTGACAAGCTCCAGAGAGAAACTGTTCTTTCAGAAATAGATTCTACTGAAATGTTATAAAGTCAAAAATGTTTCTATTGAAGTTTGTTTTGTACAAGGTTGTTTTAATTTTGGATTTATTTGAGAAAATACAAATATATAAATTTCAGGTTTAAGTTGATATGATAGAATCCCTTTGATCACCCCAAGAAATAGACCAATCAGTAAATAGAATTTATGATACTGCTCCACAATGTAAAACAACAAATTTGATCTGCAGCATGGCTCCCCCTGCTGCATATACTGGTGCTGTTCAAGTGGCAGAACAGCCACGGCTGGGAGTCAGGAAAGGAAAGGAGAGACATATGTTCCTCTTCTAAATAAATGGACATTTCAAGTTACCCATCAAGTTGACAAAATGGTTTCAGGTACCACACGGGCCCATGAGTCATTCCCCTTCCCCTTCACAATTTTTGTGGGTGTGTAATCACATTTTTCCCTTTCCATGCTACTTTTAAACACCCACACAAACAGGAAAAAGAGACTGGCTCTCTATGCAGAGGATCCAATGAAATTGACTATACATGTAATTATATCAAATACACAACAGTAAAATATAGAGGATAAGTAATTTTTCATTTTCAATAGTTAAGTGTTACTTGAAACAATAGGTAAAATCTTTTCAGACAGAATTCAAGGTGTGGGGTTTTGCAGATAAGCTGCTCCTTCCTTACTCCCATCAGTCATGCTTCCTTGTGCGCGTGTGAACGCACACACACACACACACACACACAGATCAGCAGTCAAAACAAAGAAAGTCCTCTGATTACAAGAAAAGTTGGTCTTAGGTGCAATTCTGACTTCACATATTTCTTATGTGCAGTGGTGTAACTCCATGGTTACGTATAGAGTTACACCAGTGTAAACAAGATCAAATCAGGCTTTTTTTTTTTTTTAAAACCATCCAGGTGACCAAGCCTCATGTTGACTTGAAATAAACCCATAATACTAATATGATAGACCTAGTAAGTCACTACTAATTTATTTCAAACATCTTTAAAAATGAGTCACAATATAGAAATAGCAATGAGTACAAAAATGTTTTCTTGTGCTAGGCACAATTATGTTGTATACCTAATATGTTAAAAAGCATTCATATTAATAGTATCATTACTGTTTTTGAGAAGTGCAATTCCTAGTACCTAACTAGCACTCTTTTAAATATCTATGCATATACACCCCACCTTTCTTCCAGTGTGGATTCCAGGGCTGTCTGCTTCCACAATAAATCCAGTAAAGGCTTTGCTGGCAGGGGCTTTCAGATCAGGACTGGAACGAGCTAGCAAAAAATACCTAGTGCAAACACACAGTAACTTGAGTGACTCAAACTTGTCTTCATGATTAAGAGAGAAACAGATACAAATTTTTTTTAAGATAGATACTAACTACCATATTACATTAACCCTATCAAGAGATTCTTAAAAGGAGGCATTAAGTTCTTTTCTTCTGGCAGATGACATGAACAACAGCCAGCCTGCTTTAAATTGGAAATATTTCTACTGAGGCACTTATATACCACAGTGGTGGGTGTACTGGAAGTGCCAACAAAATTACACAAAACAAATAACTGATACAAAGAACCGTTTCCTCATATTGCAATGTGATTTTTTATTATATTAGTTACTATCTTTAGGAAGGTTATGAAAAAGCTATTGCAGAGATAGGTCATTTCACAGCAGATCAAGGATTAGGGGAGGAGGTGATTGTGTGAAAACCTTTAGTCTCATGGAAGGGATTAATTTTATTCTTCTAGGTCTAAGTTGCAGCTCATTTCTAAAAGAAAAATGAAACAAATTTTATAAGTCTCCTCCTGTAGTATTCAATGATGACATAAGATATATGCTAGGTAGTATTAAATGGTTCCTCCTTAAAGATCTTGAACCATTAAGCAAATTTCTTTGAAGCAGGTTGTACAGGATATTAACTAGGTCAGGATGAGAGAACTGTACTTCTAAAAAAAAAAAAGCTCTTTTCAGACTTCAAGGCAACAACATCTAGATTTGGGGATAGCTCGGAAAGTATTCTCTTTAAGACACCACACAAATGTAACTTTTTTTATAACCATCTGTGTGGGAAGTGACACGTGTCGTATAGCTGTATATGTAGCTAGAAGAAAACTACGCTCAATGACCATGTATACAATCAAGGCAGAGTAATGAATAATAAGACAAGTTCTTTTGAGTACTGTGCAATTAAATCATTCTCTGTACTTTTCCTCCCTTTAAAAATAGATAGAATTAATTGGCTTTTAAATCATGCTGCTATCAAACAAATTTTCAGTAGTTTTGTTATCTGGTGGTTTCCTTAGTAGATCTTGTGGGGCACTAAAGTGTGCATTGTTAGCTGCAAAATTCTGTAGTGATATATTGATCACAGCTCAAAACAGAATGTAATGAACATGAAGATTTAGAAGAGGGATCATAAAAGAGAGCCTAATACTTATCTTAGTCAGAGGAAATTTTCTGTTATATATAAAACATGGTGAAGGGCTGAACACAAAGTAACTGAAACTGTAAAGCCAATTAATAAGCAGTTAATGTACCAGTTAGCTTTGCCACCATTGGTGATCCACATCTTTTGACCATTAATGACATATTCATCTCCTTTCCTCTCCGCTCTCGTTTTTATACCAGCCACATCAGAGCCTGCTCCAGGTTCTGTTACACAGTAGGCCTAAAAGGGAAAAAAAAAAAAAAAAAAAAAAAAGGAAAGCAAGGCACAGAATAACAAAAGTCACTTCATTTTATGACGAGGACTGAATAGACTATCACACTGTGTAGGTACCAAACTATTACTTATAATGGTCTTGATTTTTTCATCTCACTCAATGTGTTTCCACAAATGAATTAAAAGAAGCCTTACCAAAAAGAATAGATAAAATGCAAAAATATGTTTAACAGGTTTGAACTTCCAAAGTGAATTACTAGACATTGTGGAAAATTTTGACAAGCTATACTGTGCAGTTTACTTTTTGAAATAATAGTTAAGTAGTAAGTAATGTGGGTAACAACTCAATTTTATTTTTATTTTTTAAGACTCCCCTGTTATCTTTATATCCCTGATGCACCATAATGTAAAAACTGTTAATAATTCAGTCTGTGTATAGTAACAGTGCTTTACTGGGGGACTGACTGGCTCTTAAAATTATTATCAGAATACAAACCACCTCACTTTTAAGCTGCTAATTTGAATCCAGCCCAGGCTGATAGTGACTGAAAGTTTGTATTCGATATTCAGAAGCCTATATTAAAAAAAAGGTGGTCTCAATCCAGTGATGTAAGCGACTGTGCACTACTAAAAATGGCACCTTGTTGGCAGAAAACACATGGATTCAAAAAGGAATGGACTTTCCTCTCACCTCTAGGATATGGTCCCTAAAGGATATGCTTAAGTCACACTACTGATGGAACACAGGGAAGCTTGTAATGCAGTCTGTGTTACAGCTTTACAGCAGAAAAAAATTTAGACTCAGATACCAGTATAATTTTGAATAGCGAAAGTTCCTTATTTGATACAGAAGAGTATACCAGTGTGTCAGAGAGTAGAACTTAGTCCAGTGTTTGTATTTCTTCTATTGAGTACAAAAAACCCAATTGTATGAGCGTCACAGGGTTCAGGATGCAATCCAGAATAGCGCGGGGTTGAGTAACCACCTGCCCTGTAACCCTGGGTGCCTCAAATGCTTTGCTACTGTAACTCCAAGCCATGACATTCACGGTCAGCAACAACATGCAGGTCATGCCCTGAGTGCCTATGTATATCTGCAGCTCTGGTCCTGCAACTCTGACCCCAGCAGCCTGCCTGCAACACGCCAGTCACCCCTATGTGGCTTTCTGCCAGCCTCGGTTAATACTTGCAGGGTGATCCCAATACACTCCCAATCCTAATTGTTCCCCAAACTGTGTGCTCTAATGTCCAGCCCTCTCTTGGACAGTTCAGAAAAATATAAGGTTTGTTTGTTCCTCTAACGACACAAAAGCACATGACAGCTTATTAACTTAACTGGAGTAAATACACCTTTCCCTTTAAACACAGCACTGAATTGGCTTATAGTAAAAATAAATAAATTTATTTACAATAGGACATAGGCTAACTGGTGCCAAGAAAAAGGAATAATGTTATAAAGCGTTACAAACGAATCGAAAAGTCTCAAACTTAAGCTAGTAAAGTACAGGATTTATTCAAGATGGTTTCTCTCACCAGTCTTCCTTTTTCCCCAGCCATGGCTGACTTCCTCTCAGTCAGGACCTTTCACAGAAGCACAAGGGGCTAGCTTCCCCTTGTCTTCCTGGGTGAAAGATCTTTGCCTAATGAGGTTTCTCACCTATATTCAATTCCCAGGGACTTCAAATCTATCTCCCTCCTTCACTGAAGGACCCATCTTTCTTAGCTTACAAGAGCTCTGTTCCCTTGTGTCTGTCTAGTGATGGATGCCAAAGATGGCTTCTTTCTTTGCTTATATCTTTCAAAATTCAATTACTTTGTTTCAAGAGGCAGGATGACCTCATGCTGTTTTTCCTTTCCTCTGGTCTTCCTATCCCCCTGTACGTAAATAGGGCTTCCGCTGTTTTGATTGCGCCATGCTTAATTTACATAGGAGACAAATAGAGGCCTTGTCTCCTATCTGGAAGGAAGCTTGTTTCTCCCTATTTGGCCACAGACTTTAAAGCATAATATCATTATGTATCCCTATCTCCTCAGATAGTATTAATACATACATTTCACAATGAGATTAATCACTAGTGTGTCATTAGTTTTCAGAGAAGACCTCCACTCTATACCATCTTATAATACAGTAGTATTGTATATTACCATTTGATTCAATTGCTTATCATTTGAGGTTCAGCCCCCATCTTTATATACAAGTAAATACATCTGCAATGTATTTTTCGAAAAGTAAAACCAGACCAAGCTTCTCTCCTGTTGGGCATAGACGCCATGCTATCTCCTCCTGCACTTGACTTGATAGTTTTATTTACCGAACATGTACCTTCATTGTCTGCCTGAAGACCAGGCTTTGTCTAAGGCAGTCTGTGCTTATGCATTACATGCCAAACACATTTTAAGAATATAATTCTGGTGCATATTTAGAATTTTGTATACACATCCACTACATACATCATACAAAAATGTTAATCATCAGTGAGTTATTAGTTTTCTAATGATAACTTACATGCCACCTTTTAAATACAGATATGACATATTAGGTACAGTGATTATGTCAGGCCTATGTCAGGATTATGACAAGGGCTGCTGACAGAGTGAAGCACAAATGAGCCCCTGTGTCACAATGAGGCATGTCTTAGTTTAGCTGTTAAAGAAATGCTGTCTTTCCACCCTCCATGCATCATAGTATCAGAAATAACACTGACTGAGATGGCATTCATACTTCTTGCCAAAAAAATTACTGTCATGCTCAGTTCTGAAAGGCAATTAGCCTTTCATTACAAATACACACAAACAGCGGGCTGTCAAGTATGTAATACATACACACACATACACACGTACATACAGTATAAACACGTGCAAACATACTCATCTAACGTTCTACTCTCTACATGCAAACTTGAACTGTTTTTCCTAATAGATCCCATCAAGGACCTGGTGAAGCCCTTTACTAAGGCAACTATTGATAAAGATCATCAGGAAAGTGGGGCTCACATATAAACTTTAGTTTTATCTTTCGGATACAGTACAAAGCAAATCTTAAGATTAAAGATACCACAACATTAGGGGTGCTCTATTCTGTATAGGCTCCGATAGGGTGGAAGCTCACAATAAGCCACTGTGATGAATAAGAATACTAAACACATGTATTGCGAATTTGTGATAAATAAGACACCATTGATAAAGTTAAGTTTCTTGGACTACCAAAACTAAAATTTACACATTTGGGATTAGGGTATTGAAAAGCTACTTACTGATGCCGTCCTCTAAGTATTTAAACAAAAAAAAACACACAGGGTCAAATGAGTCCAAGCAACTGAGTGATTAATTGGTTTACTATGCTGATAAAACTTCAATAATAGATAAGAACATAAGAATGGCCATACTGGGTCAGACCAAAGGTCCATCTAGTCCAGTATCCTGTCTTCTGACAGTGGCCAATGCCAGGTGCCCCAGAAGTAATGAACAGAACAGGTAATCATCAAGTGATCCATTTCCAGCTTCTGGCAAACAGAGGCTAGGAACACCATCCCTGCCCATCCTGCCTAATAGCCATTGATGGACCTAGCCTCCAATTTATCTAGTTCTTTTTTGACCCATTATAGTCTTATCTGTCACAACAGCCTCTGGCAAAGAATTCCACACGTTGGCTGTGTATTATGTGAAGAAATACTTCCTTTTGTTTGTTTTTAAACCTGCCGCCTATTCATTTCATTTGGGGACCCCGGTTCTTGTGTTAAGAGAAGGAGTAAATGACACTTCCTTATTTACTTTCTCCACACCAGTCATGATTTTATAGACTATCATACGCCTCCTTAGTTCTCTTTTTTCCCCCAAGCTGAAACGTCCCAATCTTATTAATCTTTCCTCATATCGCAGCCGTTCCAGACCCCTAATCATTTTTGTTGCCATTTTCTGAACCTTTTCCAAGTCCAATGATATCTTTTTTGAGATGGGGTGACCACACCTGCATGCAATATTTAAGATGTGGACATACCATGGATTTACAGAGGCAATACGATATTTTCTGTCTTATTATCTATCCCTTTCTTAATGATGCCCAACATTCTGTTTGCTTTTTTGACTGCTGCTGCACATTGAGTGGATTTTTTTCAGAGAACTATCCACAGTGACTCCAAGATCTCTTTCTTGAGTGGTAACAGATAATTTAGACCCCATCATTTTGTATGTATAGTTAGGATTATGTTTTCCAATGTGCATTACTTTGCATTTATCAACATCTGCCATTTTGTTGCCCAGTCATCCAGTTTTGACAGATCCTTTTGTAGCTCTTTGCAGTCTGCGTGGGACTGAACTATCTTGAGTAGTTTTGTATCATCTGCAAATTTTACCACCTCACTGTTTACCCCTTTTGCCAGAGCATTTATGAATATGAATATGAATAGGACTAAGACCAGTACAGACCCCTGGGGGATACCCCTATTTACCTCTCTCCATTCTGAGAACTGACCATTTATTCCAACCCTTTGTCTCTTATCTTTTAACCAGTTAGCAATCCATGAGAGAACCTTCCCTCTTATCTCATGACTGCTTACAAGCCTTTGGTGAGGGACCTTGCCAAAGGCTTTCTGAAAATCTAAATACACTATACCAACTGGATCCCCGTTGTCCACATGCTTGTTGACCCCCTCAAAGAATTCTAGTAGATTGGTGAGGCATGATTTCCCTTTACAAAAACTATGTTGATTCTTCCCCAACAAATTATTTTCATCTATGTGTCTGACAATTTTGTTCTTTACAATAGTTTCAACCATTTTGCCCAGTACTGAAGTCAGGTTTACTGGCCTGTAATTGCCAGGTTCACCTATGGAGCCCTTTTTAAAAACTGGCGTCACATTAGCGGTCCTCCAGTCTTTTGGTACAGAAGCTGGTTTAAATGATAGGTTACAGACAACAGTTAGTCGGCCTACAATTTCACATTTGAGTTCCTTCAGAACTCTTGGGTGAATACCATCTGGTCCTGGTGACTTATTACTGTTTAGTTTAGCAATTTATTCCAAAACCACCTCCTCAATATGGGACAGTTCCTCAGATCTGTCACCTAAAAAGAATGGCTCATGGGGATGGCAATCTCCCTAACATCCTCAGCTGTGAAGACCGATGCAAAGAATTCATTTAGTTTCCCCGCAATGGCCTTATTGTGCTTGAGTGCTCCTTTAGCATCTTGATTGTCCAGTAGCCTCACTGGCTATTTAGCAGGCTTCCTGCTTCTGATGTACTTAAAACATTGCTATAATTTTTTTGAGTCTTTGGCTGGCTGTTCTTCAAATTTTTTTGGGCCTTCCTAATTATATTTTTACACTTCATTTGCCAGAGTTTCTGCTCCTTTCTATTTTCCTCACTAAAATTTAACTTCCTCTTTTTAAAGGATACCTTTTTTGCCTCTCACTGCTTCTTTCACTTTGTTGTTTAGCCACGATGGCTCTTTTTTGGTTGGGGTATTCATTTAAGTTGAGCCTCTATTATGGTGTCCTTAAAAAGTTTCCATGCAGCTTGCAAGGGTTTCATTTTTGGCGTGTATCTTTTAATTTCTGTTTAGCTAACCTCCTCATTTTTGTGTAGTTCCCCTTTCTGAAATTAAGTGCTACAGTGTTGGGCCGCTGTGGTGTTTTCCTTGCCACAAGGATATTAAATTTAATTATATTATGGTCACTATTACCAAGCGGTCCAGATACATTTATCAATCTGGTTTCTATACTTCAACTCTAATATGATACATGTTGAAACTTGTTCAGGGTCACACATACTTGGTGCCTTAATTTCCATATTTGAGAGTGTAAAGTGCTTTGAAATCTGGAGCTAAAAGTGCAAAGGAATATTATGTTTATCCCGTTCTTTTGTAATGCTCTATTTTTGGCTGCTTATTTATGCAGCCTTTATTGAAGTAGACATCTGAATCCTCACTATCTTCTAGATACAACAGCTACTGAGAGTTTATAGTACTTCAGCTTGTTTTTATGCCATATTTTTAATTATTTTCTGAAATCTGCTTGTGATTACATAAACGTGATTTTTTTCCACCTCCCACCCCGAACTCCTCTTCTTGAAATAGAAGTTAGATTTTGAAACAACTACTTTAGGATTTCTGGTTGACTGTACTCCAGATAACTTCTATTTGCTAACTGAATGTGTTCCACTTACTATCCCGGACCTGTGATGCCTAGTTATATTTAAATACCTATTTGAATTAAGTACATATCCCTTTACATTTTCTTCAAAAGAAAGCAAAATAAGATATCATGGACCATAAGCATTCGACAAAGTAGCAGCTACACTTACACACATCAATGGCTCCTCAGTCATTCTCCCCAAATATTTCTTCTGCTGTTGCTCATTTCCTGCAATGATGACTGGCATTTGCTACAAGAGAAGATTTATTCTTTTAAAATAGTGAACAGCATTCTATAAACTCTAGTCAAAAATAGTAGAAAAAAAATGTTTAAGACTTACTCCCAAGGAATTTGCTTCAATAGCAGTTTGGACCCCTGTACATCCATAAGCTAATTCTTCTGTAATAAGGCAAGCTTCGAAACTGCCAAGGCCCAGTCCACCTACAGTTAAATAGTTTATTTTTTACCAAAAATAGTTTACAGCCAAAGCATGCAACAATTCTTTATACAGACAAATTCAAGGAAATATGAAAAACATATCCCCTTGGATATGTCTGTATTTATCACATTTTATCCAAATAGTCAATTCCCCAGGCATGAGAATTTAGAGTTTTGCCAAACAAGTAAGTCTTTAAAAAATAAAATTTCACACTCCAGGGTTTCTGCGAGTGATCTTCTTGGCAAGCTACAAAGAACTGAGACAAAAGTGTTTTTGTATGAACTTCTTGTTGTCAATACTCTTGCTCTCCGCCCTCCATACTGGACCCTTGTGCCTCCAGATTCTAGCTGTTATCCAGCCAGCCGAGAATTTTCCTGGAGCATAAGAGTTCTGAACTGAAAAGCTGGCAGTGTGGACTCCTACACCATCCCCCTTCTGGCCCAAATGAAAGGAATGTGCTCCAAACAGTCTCCAATTGGTGAATGGTCCCTCTGGGGTCAGCCCTTAGGCTGCTCTAACTTGTGCCAGAGGTGGGAAAACTACGGCCCGCAGGCCTGTCCTGCCCGGCCCTTCAGCCTCCAGCCCCTCCCCTGCTGTCCCCCCTCCCCCGCAGCCGCATAGGCAGTGCGGCTGGCTCCGGCCAGGCTGTGAACTCCCACTGCTCTAAGCGGCATTGGGGGGCGGGGGGCTTGGATAAGGGGCAGAAGGTCCCGGGGGGCAGTCAGGGGACAGGGAGCAGTTGGATAGGCGTGGGAGTCCTGGGGGGGCCTGTCAGGGGACAGGGGGGTTGGATAGTGGGTGCGGTCCTGAGGGGGGCGGTTTGGAGCAGGGGGTCCCGGGAAAGGGCAGTCAGGGGACAAGGAGCAGGGGGGATTGGATGGGCTGGGAGTTCTGAGGGGGACAATCGGGGGCGGGAAGTGGGAGGGGACCAGGCTGTTTGGGGAGGCACAGCCTCCCCTACCCGGCCACCCATACAGTTTCACACCCCGATGTGGCCCTCAGGCCAAAAGTTTGCCCACCCCTGGCCTAGGCCAAGACAGACAGAGAAATTGGGAAGTAATCAGCTCCCGGACACTTCCCCTACTACACCAAGTAGATACCAGCCATAGCAGAGAATCTGGCCCTAAATTGCTAGGTCTCAATCTAACCTCCAGTTTCCACAGTCAGCCTGAGTAGTCCTTTAAAGCCTACAGAGGATAGTGTCTTTTTTTGTGATTGCATCACATTGTTACCAGACTTGAGGCCTGCAACAAAATGATTTCTTCTACAACGATCACTCTTGATTAATTCCATATTATATTTAGACACTGTAGCGAGATTCCTTCAAAAATACCCTGGTTTAAAAAAATAAAAATAATAATCACTGAAGTTAACTATGTACCTTCTTCTAAATCACATTACAAAAGAAAATCTGCGAGGAAGAGATGGGGTCCTCCTGACATGGAAGGGGAAGAAAATCTCCTAGTGAGGAGAGCTTTAAACTACGTTCAAAAGGTGGCAGGTGACCAAAGCCCATAGATAGGCATAAAGAAGGCAACCTTAAAAGAAGGCTAGGTGTTGGAGGGGCAGTGGGACATGGAAAATTACAGTAAGGTCATAGGAGCAACAAAAGAGAAATCAGTGGGGGAAACTGTTCAACATCTTAGATTTCTATACACAAATGCAAGGAGTTTGGGGAATAAACAGGAAGAAGTGGAAGAGAGTCGTACATAAGCTAACTGATGACTAAACCGGCATCACAAAAACTTGGTGGGATAAGTCTCATGACTGGAATATTGGTATAGAGAGGTATAGCTTATTCGGGAAGGACAGGAAGGGAAAAAAGGGAGGAGGTGTTCCATTATACATCAAGAATATATGCATTCTGGGGTCCATGAAAAGGTAAGAGGCAGACCAGCTGAAAAAGTCTCTGGGTAAAGATAAAAGGGGGAAAAGGGTCATGGTAGGGGTCTACTATAGGCCACCACATCAGGAAGAGGAGATGAAGAAGGCATTTCTAGAATAAACAGAAATATCCAAAAACACAAGACTTAGTAGTAAGAGAGGACTTTAACTTCCCAGACACCTGTTGGAAAAGTAATACAGCAAAACACAATTTCCAGTAAGGCTTGGAATGTACTGGGGAAACGTACATCCAGAAAGTGAAGGAAGTAACCAGGAGGACAGCCATTTTAGACTTGAGAGGGAATTGGTTGTGAATCGGAAGATGGAAGGCAATTTGGATGAAAGTGATCATGAAATAATAGATTTCCTGATTCTAAGGAAAGGAAGGAATGAGAGCACCAATATAAATGACAATGGACTTCAACAAAGCAGACAAACTCAGGGAACTGATACGTAAGATCTTATAGGAAGAAAATGTAAGAGATAAAAGGAGTTCAGGAGAGCTGGCAGTTTCTCAAGAAGACAATATTAAAGGCACAACTGCAAACTATTCTGATGCAGAGGAAAGAGAGCCATACTGGCCTCTTTAAGTATTTTTCCTATCAGGAGCTGTTCAGTTACCTGAAAATCAAAAAGGAATCCTACAAAAAGTGGAAAGGATGAAAAGAGAAGTACAAAAGAACAGCACAAGTATGAAGGGACAAAATAAGAAAGACTAAGGCACAAAATAAGTTACACGTAGCAAGGGACATAAAAGGCAATAAGAGGTTCCTTAAATACAATAAAGTAAGAAAAAAAGACAAAGAAAAGCTTAAGTCCTCTAATTAACGGGGAAGGAGAGCTAATAACTGATGACATCAAGAAGGTTAGGTGTTTAATGCCTATTTTGCGTCCGTCTTCACTAAAAAAGGCGTTACTTCAACACAATAAATATTAACAAGAAGGGTGAAGAAAAGCCAAAATATGTAAAGAGCAGGTTAAAGAACGTTTAAATAAATTAGAAGTCTTCAAGTCCACAGGGTCTGATGAAATTCATCCTTGGGTACTTAAAGAACTAGCTGAAGCAATCTCGAACCCAGTAGCAATCATCATCAAGAACTCAAGAGGACTGGAAAAGGGAAAACATAGTATCTATCTTTAAAAAGGAGACAAAGATGACTCAGGAAATTATAGACCCATCAGCCTAACTCCAAAACCTGGCAAGATACTGGAACAAATTATTAAACAACGAATTTGTAAGCACCTACAGGACAATAGGGTTATAAGGAATAGCCAGCATGGATTTGTCAATACCAAACCATGTCAAACCAAACTAATTTTGTCTTTCACAGGGTAACTGGCTTAGTGGATAAGGAGAAGCTGTAGACATAGTATCTCTTGATTTTATTAAAGCTTTTGACACAGTTCCACAAGACATTTTCATAGGCTAACTAGGGAAATGTGGTCTAGATGAAATTACTATAAAGTTGGTACAAAACTGGAAAGAAAGACTACTCAAAGAGTAGTTTATCAAGGGTTCGCTGACAAACTGGGAGGACATATTTAATAAAGTTCCACAGGGGTCAGTCCTGTGTCTGATACTAGTCAATAATTTCTTTAATGACTTGAATAATGGAGTGAAAGGAATGCTTACAAAATTTGCCAATGACACAAAGCTGAGAGAGGTTGGAAGCACTTTGGAGGACAGAATTAGAATTCAAAAGGACACTGAGAAATTAGAAAAATTGGTCTGAATCAACAGGATGAAATTCAATAAAGACAAGCACAAAGTAATTAGGAAGGAAAATCAAATGCACAACTACAAAATGGGGAATACTTGGTTAGTTGATAGAACTGATAGGACCTTGGGGGCACTAGCGGATTACAAATTGAGTTTGAGTCAACAATGTGATCCAGCTGCGAAAAAGGCTATCATTATATTAACAGGAGTGTCGAATATAAGACATGGAAAGTAACTGCCCAACTCAGACTGCACTGGTGAGACCCATGTTTGAGTACTGTGCAAATCCTGGGTACCACACTAGGAAAGACACAGACAAACTGGAGAGAGTCCAGAGTAGTGCAACAAAAATGATAAAGTTTAGAAAACCTGATTTATGATGAAATGTTAAGAAAACTGAACACATTTAGTCTGGAGAAAAAACCTGATAGTCTTCAAATCGTTACGGACTGCTATAAAGGAGACTGACCAATTGCTCTCCACGTCCACTGAAAGTAGGACAGGAAATAATGGGCTTAAATCGGCAGTAAGGGAGAATTAAGTTAGATATTAGGAAAATCTTTCTAGCTAGAAGGGCATTTAAGCTCTCGACTAGGCTTCCAAAGGAGGTTGTGGAATCCCGATCACTGAAGGTTTTTAAGAACAGATTGGATAAACACCTGTCAGGGATGGCCAAGTTTACTTGGTCCTGCCGCAGCACAGGGGGCTGGAGTTGATGACTTTTCAATGTCCCTTCCAGCTCTACATTCTGAGATTCTATGATAATGCTGTATGTTTTTTCCAGTAGAAGCCCCCAGCCTCTACTATGTTAGTGAATGCTGTTGTATTCGTGCATTTTGTCTTTTAATATCTAGGAATTTTTAATCATGCACTGAACAAGTCAGCTTGCCTATTGAATATACCTGTTATTCGTTTACACCTTCAAATTCGGAGTAGTTTATTTTGTACCAACCACACAACATTACCTTTAAAAAAAAAAAAGTCCTCTGTATCATTCTTCTTCATTTCTCTTATTTTATAAGCTTAAAAAAGCTGCTTACTCACCACAACTTTCTGGTATGTGTGAATTCATCAGACCAAGTTCCCATGCCCGTTTTATAAGGGGAACAGGATACTGAAAAGAAAGTATTTACACCCTCAGTCATTCAATTAATTTCTGCAGAACTGGAAAACGTTGAATATCCACACCTATTTTCCCCACAAAAATATGGCAAGCCTACCTCTCCAGTTTTGTCATACTGTGCAGCAACAGGGATGATTTCCTCTCTAGCAAATTTACGAGCAGTAGCTTGAAACTCTCTCTGTTCATCACTGAGCTCTAGAAAACAAAACATTTTAGTCACAAATTCTAGTTAGTCTTACTGCTTGTTAGAACTACTGATCTACTCCAGTGTTCTCTCTAATTTTTCCCACCCACGTGCGGAATGAATGTTATGTGTACCAATATGGAGGTGAGGTGTGACGCACATAACAAAATTCATGTGATGGGGGTGGGGCCGAGGGGTTCAGAGTTGGGGTGGGGGGTGCTCAGGGGGAGGGCTGAGGGTTGGGGTGCAGGAGTGTGAAGGCTCCAGCTAGGGGTGCGGGCTCTGGGGTGGGGCCAGTGTTGAGGGGTTTAGGGCTGGAGCAGAGGATTGGGTGCAGGGGTGTGAGGGCTCTGGGGTGGGGCCGGGGATGAGGGGTTTGGAGTGCAAGCTGCCCTGGGGCTACGGCAGGGAAAGAGAACTCCCCACCAGCTCTCTCTCCCCACAGCAGCACCTGGGCTGGGGGGCAGAGAGGCCTCTCCCCGCAGCGGCAGCTCCAGGGCTGAGGCTGCAGGATAGGCGCCCCTTCCCCGGCCATGCCTGGGGCCGTGCCACAGCAGAGTTGGGGCTGGCAGGTCCCCAGGCCGGTTCCCTGAGTGCCTGCACAGCGTTAAATAGGCTGCTGCCCAGCTTACAGGGAACTTAGATCTGCTCCCACCTGAAGGGCAGGAAAAAGAAAAAACATCCTCAGTTGCCTCCTGGGGGCCAAAAAGGCTCAGCCTTCCTCTACCTAAGAGCATAAACCTCCACTTTTCACCTAACTACATGTACAATGCACTTATTTATTGATGATGTAATGATCTAAAGAACATTAAAAATGTCAATGTGGGCGTGATGCTTCCCAGGGGTACCCAGGGTTGTGAAGCACCTCGTCACCACCTGCCCTTAGTGTGGTTGCGGGCTGGGGCAGAGTGTCGGAGTGTAGGAGGGGGCATGGGGTGCTGGCTCCGGAAGGGGGCTCAGTGCTGGGGGTTTGGGGTGCAGGAGGCGGTTTGGGGTGCAGGCTCCGGGTGGGGACTCAGGGCTGGGGGTTGGTGCGGGCTCCCGCCGGGCGGCACTTACCTCAGGCAGCTCCTGGTCAGTGGCGCAGCAGAGCTAAGGCAGGCTCCCTGCCTGCCCTGGCCCCACGCCTCTCCCAGAAGGGGCCGATGCACCCCGGCCTGGCCCCTTGGGAGGGGTGGGGAGAGGGGAACACACTTGTCTCCACACATTGCCCCTCTCTGTAGGCACCACTCCTGCAGCTTCCATTGGCTGCGGTTCCCCATTCCCAGCCAATGGGAGCTCTGGGGGTGGTGCTTGTAGGCAGGAGCAGTGCACGGAGATCCCTGCCGTCTCCCTGCCGCCCAAATGCGGCCGCTTCTGGGAGTGGCGTGGGGCAGGCAGGGAGCCTGCCTTAGCAGCAGCCCTCCTAAACCACACAGCCAGACTTTTAGTGACTGGAGATCACGATCCACTGGGAGAGTCTCCAGGATCAACCAGTCGATCGCAATCAACCGGTTGGTGACCACTGGCTTAGACCCTCCTTTCGTAAGATCAGCTTGTCTTCCCAGACTGAAGGATGAAATCTAATCTCCTCTCTACTTCTTTTATGCAGTTACAGAATATGGTCCCTTAGCCCAGAAGGTCCTGAGAGGCTTATCTTGGGGTTCCTTTGTCTTTGTAAATCCTTGGGCCTGCATCTGGCCCAGACTGCAAACATAGCCTGTCTCCAAGTATATCCATTGTTTTTTATGCTGATTGAATTGGCCTGGAGGCACACAATACACAGAGGACAGCCAGAAAGATAAGTGTTTACTACCCACTTTCTGCCTAGAATCTGTTTATTGCCTTCTAGTGATCTGTCTTAACTTTTGGAGAACCCAGGGGATACCTATAATCCGATATACTGTTGTGACCTCTGTCAGTTGGCACCAAGAGGTTTCTAGGCCACAGTGGGGGAAGATATTTTAAAAAATTAATTTATTATCAAAATGAATAATGCAAGAAACACTGTACTGATTGGAACAGAGAAGGGGGATGAAGAAAGTGAGGGCTTGGTGGATTCCTGCCCCCTAATTCCAAGGTTCCTGACATATTACACAGTATATAGGGCCTTGTCTTTAAGCAACAGTCTTCTACATAGAAGATACAGACGTTCCAGATGTATTTTCTTTGTAGGTTGCTCAACCAACTACTAAATATTTATTGCAATTGCATCTACACAATCAAATCAAGTGTGTTAGTCCAAGTATCTTAAACATTTAATACCTGACAGAAAAGCAGTGTGCAAGTCCACAAGGGGCAGGCTTGCCAATGGATAAAGCCTGCAAGTATGTGGCCTACATCTTCTAACTGACAATAGCAGCCAAGTGGGGAGTCACAAAGGTGCTAGTTATAGTCATTAGCAGCACATGTGATCACTCCACAACGGAAGCAATTGAACTTTACCCAAAGATGACCTGAAAGGTCAAAACTTGGGGGCTGGAGTGCTGGATCTCTCACGAGATAGGCACTGGCTATGTTTGAAGCTTGTCCTTGCCACCTAGTATGTGCCCCGAGGGTGATATTGAGTTTCCTTAGGAGAATTGTCCAAGTGGGATGCCGTGGGCTAAGACATTGTTTCAATGGATTAAACACATCTTTAAACAAGGGTAGATGGGGCACGTCTTGCACTTTAAGGAGCAAATTCTGCAAGGCGCCTTGTCGCCTGATGTCAGGAAGGGCGATGTTAGAACCGGCAGCAAGGCCAGGATGGGCAGTCTCATGGTACCTGTTATTACACCTATGGTTTCACTCTGCTGAGTACCTATTAGTCCTGTGTGAAAAGAGCTGAGCCATACTGGGAGAAATACCCTGCTATAGAATAGCCCAAGCAAACCCGGAATTTTTTAGTGGGGTATAATGCAGTTATGTTCTCATCATATACTCCTTATATACCCTGCTTTGGTAGGGGAAACCAAAGCTGAAACTAGCAGGCCAAGTCTTTCAGACCCCGGCCAGCATGGACCCTCAAACAGGGTCTGGGGATCTCAGCGAACCAAATACTGAGCAGTCCCAGTTCAGCTTAATGTTAACAATGCAGCAGAAATCAGGTATTTTCAAAGCAGTATATCTCATACTCTTCCAAATATCTAGCTACTGCCTCTCCAATAACGACACTTCAATTTTAATTATGTGCTCATATCAGGATGAATTCATACAGCTAAATTATTTGAATTTATTACGCCATTAGACTACAGTGTAACATAACCACTGAACAGGTAGTAAGTTGAAAAGTTAAGATGGTTATACTATTACAGAAAGTCCTTGTTCAGCCACTTTCATCTCAAGTTAAAAGGATGCCTCTATTTAAAGAGTTCATATAAACTTGATGTACAACACTTCAAAGAGACAAACTACAGGTCCAAAACATTGTCAGGACCAAACCACTACTATATCTTTCTTATTACTAATGAAAACTACACAAACAGATGCAGAGAATCACACTTCAGTATGTGGTTACAGTTACAGAAAGTGACCTGAGCAGACTTTTGAAAATCTAAACTGCTATAACTTAAATTACATCTAAACTACACTCTTTCAAATAAAAAGTCTTAAAGGAGCATGGAAACTGTTATATTTCAAAAGAAAGCTGTTTGAGTTAGTTATTCAAGGGCAGAAAGATTCCACCACAGAAGAACTCAAAAAGAAGTTGAGTTTTGTTTTTTAAAATCCAACTTCACATACATACACACACGGGTTTTCTGACCTGACCAAGAGAGGAATTTTGGCTCTTAAAAAATATTTTTTAAAAGAAAGATAACAATAAATGAAAATAGAGCTTTCATACGAAAGTGTTTTCTCAACCTGAACTATAGAATCACCCTGCATTGCAACAATACGGAACACATTCCTGAGCTACTGAAGGATAGTTACTTTCTCTAGACTGTAACAAATTTTACATATAAACTGCTTAGCAACATTTCTTCAGACCCACAGACTACTTACCAAAACTAAAGCCAGCTCCAGGTTTAATTTGATGTGACACTTCAGCAGCTTGACTAGATTGTGATCTCCAGCCACATTGAGCAATGCCTCGAAGCACCTGTTTAAAATAAAGGAATAGGAGATTTAACATGCTCACAATGCAAAGCTTCTTGGAGCCTTAAGAACTACTGGAGTGGTTTAGAACACATTAAAATTTAAATACAGACATACATTCATCTTTCTAAACACATACTGCATCAAGTGTTGCAAAATAATTATAAGTGTTTTTAAAAGTTTTAGCTATTTTAGGTCCTGATCCTGCAATGTGTAGCACATGAACCCAAGACTTCAGTGGGGCTGTGTGTGGGTCCAGCAATGCACTACATGTTGTAGCACTGGGGCCTTGAAAAAAGAAAAGAAAAAAAGTGTAATATAAGCATTGATTTTTTTTCTCCTGTTTTAAATTAACCTTTTACATGTATTTACAACCTTAATGCCAATAATAACAACATTCTGCCTAGAAATCAGCATCTGCCAGAATATATTGTTTGGAAAAATCTCAATCTGAGGAATTCATGGAGCATGCGTTGTTTTCTGTTTGCTTTTTTTGTAATGAACTACTGCCCCAGATGGCTAGTGATCTATGGTCACTTTGCTCCAGAAGTCTGTGACTCAGCAGTAAATATGGAGTTTATTTTCCTCTCTAATGTTGATCATTGACCTTTTCCCTTTCATTTTTCTTCTGTGCTTCTTATGTTCTTTGCCTCTTAGGTGATGGGAGATATATTGTTTATTATATCTTAAGGCATGCTGTGAACAGAAGTACAGTGCTTAACCACCACAAGATTCTACTATGCAATTTCTGCTTAAGACTGATGACATAGCTCCAACATTTCCCCAAAGAAGAAACACACACAGATTTTTCAGGGGTTTTCTTTTCTTTGGGGGGGGGGAGAGCCGGGGGTGAAGAGGGGAGAGCAGCAGTGAACTGGATCAAATGAAGCATGCACAGTGTAAATCAATTTGATAAGTCCAGCAAAGTAAGTGTGAGCTGGTCCTCAATTTGGTAGTTTAGTGTTCAGACTTTGTGTAAAAGTCAACTCCATGAGACTTTTAAGAGCATACTTTGCAAACAATATTAAACCCACTGAACATTTCTTTGAAAATACAGTTACATATGGAACAACGAATTTGACCAAACGTAAATTACTTTCAGCACTGCATTTCACCTTCTAAAGAAGTCCCTCCCTTTACTGATATCAAAGATAAGCTGAATGTAAGACAGCATAGTGTTTCAATAAATGACATAGTAATGACAAGTCATCTTTAAAGACTATATAAGGACATAATTAGACACTTTCTTAGTAGGCAAGGATTTTGTTTTGGCTAAAAGGTCCATCATTCTCTTGATAAGTATAGAAGAAAACACACGATCTGTCAGATGCCTGGACACAGCATAACAGTCACATAGTATGCAGCATTAAAATGTTTGATTCATGAAACTAATGCAGAAAACACTACAATAACTTCAATGGAGACTATGGCAAACAATTGTCAAATCCCAGAAAGCAGACTGCTCGTTTGATGGTAGAAGAAACACGTTGGGGCACAAAATTAGACTAGCAACCAGACTGAAGATACAAAATGAAGTTCCACTGGATCAAATTTTCTATAAAAGCTGCCTCCCAAAAGTTACAAGTTAAAATAGAAATGGTAGTCAGAGAGCAACTAAGAGGTATACACAAGGAAAAAATCTTTTCTGAAGTTTTCTTTAAAATAGATGGAAAGTTTTGAAGGTAAGGAGATACAGGAAGACAACTTCAGATGGCAAGAGAAGAGAAGCAAGCTATAGTATACTTGAATGTTGCATAACCATCTTGAATTGGTAAGTAAGCAAGTTATTAATCATTCCCTAATTAATTCCTCTGTAAGAAATTATTTGATTATATATGTTGTAAGTCCTCACTCTTTGAGTAGGAAGTTATGAATTCTTGGAGGCTTTATCTTTTGGATAGTGTGTTCAGTTAAAATGTGACAGTTTGTTACTTCACAAACAAGCATAGAAAATTTTATAGAAAAACAATGCTGCCCTTATCCCTACCTTGAAAAAAGGGGAATGGGGGGAGGGAAGTTATGTCTACTATGAAATAAATGGTGTACTTCACTTTCTTATATTTCTGTCTATGTGCCAAATGACTGCTATGATTATTGATACAGCATACAGAATCATGCAAAATTGTCTAAAAATGTCTAAGTGACAGATCTGAAACACCTTAGGGACTTGGATCCTTCAAAATTTCTTGAATTCGGTGTCACTGACCAAGACAGTATACTGTATTATATCAGGACAGCTGTTTTTGGAAAGGCTTTTTCTAATTTTCATCTTGCCAAGAATTTGTAACAATTTCTTTTGGCTGCAGTCCTTGTGGCAGTCACTCGTGCCTTTTGGGATCTAACGGCTTTGTTTTGGCTAGGAAAAGGGATTGACTTTGGGTTGGGCTTAGCTTTTACCTAGGCTATAACTCAACCTGCTAAAATCATGCTAAACACACTAACATGCATCTACACAAGGAAAAGCAGTCAACTGTAGTTTAGACTTACCAAAACTATCTTAGCTAAGCCCACCCTGTACTCACCCTTTTTCCTAATTAAGACAAAACTGAGTAGTGGAGTACTACTATGCGTTTTCAATAGAGGTATACCTTAAATCAACCCAGGGTATGTCTACACTACAGTGTAAGCCCAGGCTCAGACTCAAGATTGAGTCCAATCCCCTATTCCATCTACACACAAATCTCTCAGATTTAGACTCGGACCAAGGCTTCTGGGACCGGGGGGGGAGAAGAAGAGCAAACTATGGGCATGAGTCCCATCAATGGCCTCAGTGCAGTCAGGAAACCTCATTCTCTACAAGCCAGCAATTAGTTCATGAATATTTTTATGCCCACCACCTTACAGTAAACCATGTGCCTCATTGCCTCAGAAACCTCCACCTTTACTCATAGTCGACTTTCCAACATCAAACTGGTTGGCAACAGATCTGAGGCAATATGAGGTAGCCAGGTTCCAGACAGTTATAGCAACCTTCTTCTAAATGGCAAGAGCTCCCTCATGCAGGTGTCTTTATGCCCGAGGGTCAGGGCAAGCTGCTCAAAAAGCTCCAGAAATGTAGCTGTCTTCATCTGAAAGTTCTGAACCCACTGTTGGTCATCCCAGATCTGCATGATGATGTGATCCCACCAATCTGTGCTTGTGGCCCTACACCAGAAGCACTGGTCTATGTAGGGAGCATAAGCAGCTATGTTGAGTGTATTGAGCAGTAACAGTCAATATGAGTCTGCCATCCCAGCATACTCTTCCTCCTCTGCCTCCTTCTGCTCCATCATAAAATCTGTCACGTGTCTTTGAGGGGTCAGAAAATGCCACTAAAATGTCCACCAGCACCTCTCAGGTGCTCCACCCTCTTCCTGACAAAGGAGTGAAAGTGCACGCAAGCAAAGTTCTTGAAAAGTTCTCCTCCATATTGCTAGGCAGGATGTGTTGATGGGCTGTTCAAACTTCCTGTAATGTGCAGGGTGGGCAGTAAAGTTTTCCCATAATGCACCACATACAAAGGGTTAGAGTGGCCACATTTCGGGAGGGCACTAGAGAGTCTGAGATATCGTTGGTTTGACTCAGGTCTGTGTGCTGCAGAGTGGACATCAGAACCCGAGGTTTGAGCCCTGGCTAGAAAATTGTTAATGTAGGGTTAAGAATTATTATAGATGCTCAAGCCCCAGGTTCTCTAACACAGGTCAGCTAATTCAAGGCCCACTAACCCTGGGCTTACACTGCACTTACCCTCCACTGCAGCATAGACATACCCCCCAGAGGCTGAAGCTAGTGCAGAATTGGCAGGCAGCTTATTATGTGGCACAGCTTGCTGCCAGTACAGGACATCAGCTTTCCATGATCTGCACTTGTTGCCTATTAGCTTTGAGGTGAACTTTAAGGTGTTAGGGTTGATTTGTTAAATACTAAATGGCATGGGACTTTTCTCCCTGTGTGACATTGCTGACTGTGGCAGTGGCAGACGTGGTCAAGTTGGTATAAAAGAGTTCCTGCCAGGAGCAGAACTCATATACAGAACTTGTTTACCTTGTTTACATTGGAATACCTAAATTTGTTGATCATCTCCGTCAGCTGCAAGAACCATCTATTCACCTAGGATTTCAGAGTGGCAGGGCTATAATAAAGGCTGATATTTGTGAATAAGTAGCTGCTAGTTCAAGTACAATTTATTTTCTTGAATAGAACTGTATTTTTAATTTCTAGAGAAAGTGATTAGAACCTAGCATAAATTCTTTTTTTACAGCAGTATAAATCAAATTAAAATATAGAATTAGAGATGTATATTTAAGGAGATCCCTCCTTATCAAATATTTTTCAAAAATCCAAAGCTTTGTTCTCTTATTAGGCATCACTTCTGTTTAGCCTGAAGCAGAAGTTATGTTTATTCATTATTTTTTCCTCCAGTGATTAGTCTCTTGAACTCCTCTAGCATTTCCCACACCAGCAGAAGAGCCTCAAGTTGTGTAGCACATGCTGGTAAACACTGAGCAAAAGTCAGAGAAACAGCATTTTGGAAGTTTAACACCTGAACTGTTCAAACATTAATCTGTCTCGAATGCTGAGGCACAAACACAGAACAGGGAAAGAACTCCAGGGGTCTGCATTTCTTTACTCTCCAGTGCCCCTGCTCCACAGGGCTTGGCTTTAGAAAGCGCTGTCATTTCTAAAAGCCACACTCCGGAGAAAAGCAAGAGGCCAGTTGAGTGAAGGCTTCTTGCACGATTTATTAGAGCCAGGTGTAGAGGGGGAGAAAAATGACATGGTCAAACAGCAGTGTACATTCTATCAGGATGGTGCACACACATACACACACCCAGCCTAACCCTGGGCTCTGTCCTCTTTCTCCCCACACTCAGGGACTGATGATGATTCAAAGGACTCCAGCGTCTTCCACATTCCCCTCCACAGTTTTTCCCCTATACCTGGGACCCCAGCGCCTCCCTTGCCTTGCCTTCTGCCCCACAGCATGAGCCCTCCCTTGCCTGAACCGGACCATTCCCTCTGCCCTGGTGGCTCTCCTACTTCAAGGAGCGGCCTCCCACCCCCCCCTGCCCCTGGTGTCACTCCAGCCCCCGCCTGGGCCCCAGAATCTCTCACCACCACCACCATTTCCTTCTATCCTAGGCTCTCATCACCGCCATCTGTACCCCCTTGTGAGCCACAACACACATTTGCTCTGCAGGCTCTGACCTTTGCACCTTCCCTCAGAACCGACCACCGTGTGCGCAAGCCTGAGCCTCAGCTGCTTCCCAGTAAACCCCATTTCCCGAGCCGCGATATGTCTCCCCTCAACGACCCCTCCTCCCGCGGCCGGGGTGACCCATGCGCCCCCGCCGGGTCCGCCGCTGCTAGGGCCCGCACGGCCCCGGCCCCAGCCCCAGCCCCGGCCCCGGCCCCGGCTCCACCTCCGGGCCAATTCCTCCTCCTCACCCGGGTGACCCTCAGCGCAGACATCTTGACGGGCGCTGCCACTGAGCACAAACTGCCCCGCAGGCGCGTGGTGGTGGCCGCTGGGCCCCACCTCCCGCGGGCGGGGACGCGGAGCGAGGGGCGGTGCCAGCCAGCCACTGGGCGGGGCTAAAAACTGGGTCCGTTGAATAGCTCGGGGTGGGGCTGGGGCTGGGTCCAGAGTTCCGCGTTCAGCTGCAGCGCAGAGGCAGCGCGCCTGGGGGCCAGCCAGGGCTCACCCCGGGCCCGGAGAAAGGCAGCGCCCCGAGAGCGGCGCTGGGCAGAGGGGGGAAGAGGAGACTGTGGGTGAGAGGGCCAGGCGTGGGTGGGGGTCAGGTTCCGGAGGGGGTTACCTTTTCAGGGGAGACTGAGTCGTCCTCCCCCCATGTTAGCCAAGACAGCCCTGCCTGTTTTGGGTGGGGAGCTTAGAACGGGAATGCATTCGGGGCATGCACCCACTGCATGACTGCTGGGGGTGCGCAGCTGAGAACGGGTATGCTTAACACACACGGCTCAGGCCCTCCTGAACTGGAGAGTGGAGAAGGGAACACCTGACTGGCGCAGTTCACACATCTCACAGCTATTGTTTCAGGCTGTATTCATCTCCATGGGGTATTCTCTTTCAGAGATGAAGCTCAGCCCTATTGTTGAACCACTCCTTGCTGCTGTCAAGTTGCCCTGTGTATGGGTTCATAAGCCACGGTATTAAGGGGTCTCCCAGGAGCACAAAGAGCAGTTTGACTTCCCCTACCATAATCTTCTGGTCGGGGAAGAAAGTCCCTGCTTGTAGCTTCCTGAACAGGCCAGTGTTCTGAGAGATGCTTGTGCCATGCACCTTTCTGGACCTGCCTGCGTTAATGTCCGTGAAACGCCCATGGTGATCCACAAGAGCCTGGAGAACCATAGAGAAATACCCCTTGTGATTAATATACTCGGTGGCCAGGTGGTATGGTGCTAGCATTAGAATATGAATGCCATCTATTGCCCCTCCACAGTTAGGGAAGCCCATTTGTGCAAAGCCATCTACAATGTCACGTTGCCCAGAGTCACGGTCTTTCAGAACAGGATGTGATTAATGGCCCTGCAGACCTCCGTCAACATAAGTCCAACGGTAGACTGCCCCACTCAGAACTGGTGAGTGACCTATATATAGCAGTCTGGAATAGCCATCTTCCACTGTGCAATCACCACGGACTTCTCCAACGGCAGGGCAGCTCTCATTCTTGTGTCCTTGCGCTGCAAGGCTGGGGCAAGCTCATCACACAGTCCCGTGAATATGACTTTCCTTATCCCAAAGTTCTGCAGCCACTGCTCATCATCCCAGACGTGCATGACGATGTGATCCCACCACTCAGTGCTTGTTTCCCGAGCCCAAAAGCAACTTTCCACTGTTGTCAGCATCTCCGTGAATGCCACAAACAATCTCGTTTCGTAGCTACTACACGTGACGAGATCAGTGTCGCACTCCTCTTGCCTTTAAGGAATAACTCCACTGCCACTCATGACATGTTGGTCAGAGCGAGCAGCATACTGGTCAACAGTTCGAGATCCATTTCTGCAGCCCAAAGAGGCAGTGCGCGCAGTACGCAAAACGTTGAAAGATGGCGCCAAATGCGGACGGAAGCACAGGGATTGCTGGGATGTGAAGCAATGCATCACGGGGCATTGGACCAGGACCCATGATACCCCCTCTGCCTTCCCAGAACTCTGAGCAGCAGAAGAGGTACTCTGTGGGATAGCTGCCCAGAGTGCACCACTCCGAATACCACTGCAAGTAACTCCCGGCACTGTAACTCTGCCGGTGTAGACATGCCCTAAGTAACATAAATTACACCAACAGATGTGTCGGTGTGGACAGTGCTAAGTTGGCAAGAGACACTCTCCTGCCAACATAGCTACCGCCGCTGGTTGGGGGTGGTTTAATTATGTAGCCAGCATAGAGCGACTATAAGGGAGATCTTACAGTGGCGCAGCTGCATCCATACAGCTGTGCTGCTTTAAGATCTCTAGTCTAGACTGAGCAAGTGTAGAATGAATGTTGAGTCTGCTTTTGGCTATTTAAAAGCCTGCTGGCACTGCCTCTACGGAAGCTGGATTTGGCCGATTACAATATTGCTATGCTTATAGCCATGTGCTGTACACTCCATAATATTTGTGAAGGGAAGGGTTAAAGCTTCGCTCAGGGCTGGCCCGCAGAGGTTCAGCGTCTGGAGGCTGAGTTTGAACAGCCAGAGACCAGGGCTGTTAGAGGGGCGTAGCACGGAGCCATAAAGATCAGCGATGCCTTGAGGCAGCAATTTGAAGCTGAATGCCACTAATATCTGTTGCGATGCTCGGGAGTGCAGTGCTTGTAATGCTCGGAGGTGATTGGTGCAGATGATGCAATATGTGGGTTTAATATAATTGTATGTTGCTTTGCAGGGCTCTTTTTGCTTATTAATAGAATAAAGATGGCTTTCAGACCAACACAATTCTTTTATTAAAAAACAATAACCAGAGGAGAGTCAAACAAAAAAACCCCACATCAACAGTGAGCGGGTTGGGGAAAGGGAAGGTCCCAGGAGGAGGTGGGGTCCCGGGATGGCTAAAGATTTGTGTATGTCCAGGGATCATATCCAACCTTCTCCTTTGGAGTACAATGCAGCAGGTACTGTACTTCAGCAGGGCCAAACTGCAGAGGGATGGGTGTTGAGTGCAGTGAGTAGTGGGAGTCCGCAACCGAGAGCCAGCGGGCGTGGGAGCGTGTGAGGGGGAGGAGTGGAATGCCACAGGTATAGACTGGAACCAGGTGGTTGATAAGAGTGTGTTGGCAGTGTCCGGGGGGAGCATGGGAAAGAGTTTTGTGATAACGGCTGTAGGGGAAGGTGGGTGCGGAGCTGCTCTGTTTGCAGAGCTAGTATCGTCTGCTTGGCGCTCCATAACCTTTAAGAGCCACTCCGCAGCTTCATTCTGCCGTGCTGCATTCTTCTTTTGGTCCCTTTTCTCGCAGTCCCGCCACTCCTTCAATTCCTGTTTCTCGGCGGCGGAGTGTATCATAACATCATGCAAAAAGACCTCCTTAGTTCTTCTTGGCCGCTTTCTAATTCTGCGCAGCTGTTCAGCCGTAGATAATAAAGAGGGAGGCTGTGCTCCCAAGGTCATCTCTGTGAAGTCTAAACGCAACATTTTACAGAAGCAATATTGTTTGCAACACACACAACACAGATTCAGTGATTTAAAACACAGCCAGTACTCACACACCTGTCACTAACTGGCTGACCCCAGGCAAGCACACGAGCCACAGGACCCCCAAAATGGTGAGTAGCCGCAGGGGAAGGGTAAATCACTTTTCCCAGACACTTCTGTACACTGGGCACATGGCTCTTGGGGAGATCCAGCACTCTAGGGCGGGGGTCTGATAATCATTCCTGTCCCCACACTTTCCACGGGATGTGATCATTATGGAAGATATCTCACTGCTGAGGATGATCAGGGAATCAAGGGAGGGTCTTCTCCAAGACTGCGGCTTCCACTCTGGCCCCTATGCAACTCGACTGTGTGCAGCAATGGTTCCCACTCTACCCCTCATGACGGCACGGTGGCATCGGAAAGTTACCATTAATGGGGCAAGAAACAAAGCAGCTCTGCCGAAGAACCTGTGGCAACGGATTGCCCAGTATCTTCATGAGAGTTTCCTGGAGATCTCTGAGGAAGATTCCCGTGAAGTGAGGAGTCAATCAACAGCCTGTTCCGCCGCTCAGACTAGGCATGCGGAGAGAGACAAGCCTGCTTTCTGCAACCCTCCTGCCCGCAACAACTCGCTTCAGTGATTCCCAAAATCAAATCCACTTACCAGGGGCCTCCTCTCCTGTTTGCGCTTTGCCAAGATCCGACAGCTGTGACTGGCCAGGCTCCTCCAGGGTAGAAAAGAGCTCCTGGCTGCATGCATCTCTGACCTCTCAGGCATCCTCTGCCTCTGGGTCCCCCTCCACATCCTCGTCCAAGATTTCCTCCTCCTGGCTCGGTCCACTCTCCACTGGCACGCGAGCCACCAAAGTATTCACAGTAGTCTTTGCAGTGGAGGTGGGGTTGCTGTCGAATATTGTGTCCAGCTTTTTGTAGAACTGGCAGCTCATGAGCGCACCACTGGAGCAGCGGTTTGCCTCCCGTGCCTTGTGGTAGGAGTTCCGCATCTCCTTCACTTTGACCCTGCACTGCAATGTGTCTTGTTCATGGTCCCTTTCTGTCATGCATCGTGAAATTGGTCTGTAGGTATCATAATTCCTACAGCTGGAGCGCAGCTGGGACTGGACAGCTTTCTCTCCCCAAATGCTGATGAGATCCAGCAGCTCAGCATTGCTCCAAGTGGGAGATCGCCTGGTGCGTGGAGCAGGCATGTCCATCTGGAAAGATGTGCTGAGACCACTGCATGTGTCACTGAGCAAACAGGAAGGGGACTTTCAAACTTCCAAAGGAATTTACGGGGTGGGAATGACTGCTGGTCACCTGAGGGCAGGGCAGCAGACTTCAAACTGATGACCAGAGAGGCGAGAACAGGCATTGTGGGACACCTCCTGGAGGCCAATCACAGCACTGTAATTGACCACGGTGTCTACACTGGCACCGCAGCGCTGTAGCCCCGGCGCAGAAAGCTGTATGCTTCTTGTTGTGGTGATTTTTTTAAAGCGCTGCAACTGCGCAGTTTCTGCGCATGAAGTGGCTTGGCAGTGTGTATACCTCGGGAGTTAAAGCGCAGAAAGCTGCTTTACTGTGCAGAAACTTGCCAGTGTAGACAGGGCCTAAGGAGGGTGTTTTTTCACACCCCTGAGTGACATAAGTTATACTGACAAAAGTGCCAGTAGTCTATGCTAGAAGTGCTATAGTGTGTCTGCTGAAGACGCTTTCTGCTGATGGGAGAGAGCTCTCCTGTCAGCCTAATAAAATCACCTCCCTGAGAGGTGGGAGTCATGTCTGTGGGAGGAGCTCTGTAGTGCTGTCTACACCGGTGCTTAGGTCATACCCCTGAGGGACATAAATTATAATGACATAACCTGTAGTGTAGACAAGCCCCTAGTTAGTTGTGGGAGATGTAATCTAAGTACAGCAGAATATTCAGAAAGCACTGAAACTGTTTTTGATAAGAAAATAAATTACACGTGTGAATGCTCACTGGGAAGGGAGGATGAGTAGGGGGTGCAAGAGTAGGTGGTAATAGGGGTTGGGGTCTGCAGCAAGGGATGGGATGAGGAGGGGATAAATGGGAATGAGTGGTAGGTGAGGGAAGAGGAATTGGGCTCAATTAAGGGGAAGTGGGGGAGAAGAGGAGGGGTTGGAGAATATGAGGGGTAGCAGAGAAAGTTTAGGGTGGGCTGGGCCTGTCAGACTTGGATTCTCCCCTTCTGTGTGTTTGCTAGGATCTAGAGGAGCCCTAGCCCTCTTCAGGGGTCTGAGACCCTCTCCCTGCCCACTGTGTCTTCTGGGATCTGAGGGACCTTGCTTCCTGAGCTTCTGAGCTCCTCTCCCTGTGCCTCCCAGCGGGCTAGGATCTGGGGTGGGGGCACTGAAGGTAATGCAGACTTACACATCTGAAATCCAGAAAATGAATAGTTAATATATACATTTTCCTGATGTGGGGTGAGGGGTGGGGTCAGAGTGTGTGGTGGGGAAGGGACCTGGGCTGGTTTGGAAGAGGGGGCCAGAGTGGATGGATCTGGGGCATGGCTTCCCAGCCTGACTGAAGCAGGGCCTGGGCCTGGGAATCCAAGCTGGAGGTGAGTAGTGGGAATGTGGGGCCTAGCTCAGAATACAGCTCAGGCTACAAAACCAAGGTAACATGCAACTCCCACCCTAGTAAGACACTGCCCATGATATGTGTACACAGCAGCATAGGGCAGAAAATAGCAAGGAGCAATTTCTTACACGTTAATAGCTTCTACTATGCCAGCTAATGGCTTAATGGGAAGGGGAGAGGGAGCTGGAAATGTTGGTGAGGGGAGGGGTATATATTGCAGGGAATGGTTGGGCAGGGGATGAAGAAGGTTTCTCTTATATACTTACAGTTATTATAAGTGCCATGTAATAAAACTGTGATGGTTTTGGGACATAGATTGATGAGATTCTCTCATTGGCCCTGTGAGTAACTATGCATTGCAGGTTTCAGAGTAACAGCCGTGTTAGTCTGTATTCGCAAAAAGAAAAGGAGTACTTGAGCTTATGCTCAAATAAATTGGTTAGTCTCTAAGGTGCCACAAGTACTCCTTTTCTTTTTATGCATTGCAAACATTTCAAAGCAGCACCATTATCCTCATTCCGCTATAACAAAACATAGAGGAGCGGCAAGGAGCACAGAGGACATATATAGCAACTGGGTGGCCACGTGGAAAGAACACTGGACTAGAACCATTCCTAGTCTTGCCACTGGCCTGGTGGGTGACCGTGGGCAGATCACTTCTCTGTGCCTCAGTTTCCTATCTGTAAAATGGGGATAATGACGTAAAGGTCTTTGAGATCTATTTCTGAAAAGCACTATATAAAAACTAGGTCTTTTGACTGCTATCTGGCCACAGTTGTGTATCAGCTGCAGACCTACGTGAGGACTACAACTGTCTAAATGAGCACTCACTCCTACCAACATTTCTCTTTCTGTTTAAAAAAATAGAAAATTAAAGGGCAAAAACTCAAACGTCTGAAAACTAGGAAATACAGAGTTAAGGTAAATTAAAAATACAGTTATGTACATCCTTAACTCTGCTCTGGATGAGCAATGCACCCATGTCACACACGTTCCCACTCTGCCTTTTCACTGTAATGGACAGGCACTACCTGTACTTGTCCTGTGCTCCACCACTGGACCTGCCCCCCAACAGAATACCAAACTTGTAAAATTTAAGAACCATTTTATACCCTTCTATCACCACTTCACATTTGCTCACATGATATCACCTAAATCTGTTCTTTCCCTATCCGTAATTAAATCTACAGACTGCTCTCATATCTCACCAGTGGCAATCCCTGTGGGAAGAAGACCCTAGTGTCCTGATATTGACACATCCTACACAATTCTATATTGAAATGGTGTAGACTGGAACCTCTTTCCTTTGATAACACTCATGGGAGGACTCAGACCCAGATCTCCTCATATCACAGTCACAGCTCTCCCAAGCTTCTCTAGTTTATTCCTCTGCCATTTAAGACAATTACACGTAACAGTGAATGCAGCTGCAGTGCATGAAGATAATTCCCAGTGGCTATTGCCAGCTCCTAGGAAGCAGACTTAAGGTTGCAGGGGCATTCTGTATTATTTGGTTTTCAGAAGGATGAATTTTGTGAACTCCACATGCTGAAAGGGAACAAGCTATCAGCAGGTAACCTTAACACTGTGTTAATGTTTTTTGCCATTTAATTATATGCTAGTTAGAAATGAAGACGTCGATAGGAACTTTGGTTTGGTAGATGAATTAAGAACAGGAAAAATGGCTAAATTTGCTGAATTGTGTTACAGGTATAAAGGACAGTTAGTGTTGTGTCTTTTTTGCTCATTACACAACAAAAATAATGTGAAGATACTACTTGGGCGCAGTTGTCCAGGGGTGCTGGAACAATTTTTATTGTGGGGGTGCTGAGAGCCATTGAACCAAACTGTAAACCCTACATATAATGGAATCCACTTCAAGCCAGGTGATGCAGCGGCAGCACCCCCAACACCCCTAGTTCCAGCACCTATGCAGTTGACTTCCAGATAATTAAGTTTATTAATTGTATGCATACATAAAAGGCCGGGCTTAATGCATATTGCTGCTCTGAGTGGTTTCTGATAGCGTATTTTAAATTGATGTTAATTTCACATAAATTTCCTGGTAAATATGGGGCATTCGATACGAAAGTGGTGGATGCTCTATAGATAAAAAGATTTTGTAAGGATACCTACCTACCTTTGAGCTATATATTAGGACAAACGGCTCACGGACATCATATCATCCTGTAATTACCTACAATACATACATAATTTCTGGACTCCCAAGAAAGGTTTTTGGGGATTTGAATAAAAATGCTCACTAACCACTTTCAAAAGAAATATGCATAGTGAATTCAATTCCTGTATAAATGGCCAAATCTAAAAATAATGTACCAAATAACCTGTTTCCCCCATGTTTTTGCATAAATGTTTGACAGAATCCTCATTTTAAACCAGCTTGCTGAACTGAAGACACATATGCTAGAGAGCAGTTTACATACAGTGTCATTTTAATGGACAGATATTTTAAAACTCCGTGATTGCTTTGATGAGTTTGATAAGCCATGACTGTCAGTAATTTAAAAAAGGGCAATTTTATGTAATAGCTTTGTATGGCCCCACATATCAGATTACTCTTTTGGTGTTTCCTTCATACTGGAATCTTTTCTGTGTTATTTCTTGGAATATGTACATACTGACTGACAAACAGAGGCTGATTCTGATCTCACAAAGGCTTTACATGAGTGTAACTCCTTTGACTTCATTGAGGTCACCCCTGACTTGCACCAATATGATTGGAATCAGAATCAGGTCCATAATCTCATTAACTAGTATCCTATAACTACTTTTGATAGATGCAGTATAGTTGTTGCCATGTTGGTCCCAGGATATTAGAGAGACAAGGTGGGTGAGGTAATTTCTTTTATTGGACCAACTTCTGTTGGTGAGAGAGACAAGCTTTCAAGCCACACAGAGCTCTTTTTCAGGAAACTTGTCTCTCACTAACAGAAGTTGGTCCAATAAAAGATATACCTCACCCACCTTGTCTCTTTACTTTTGAAAGAGGCATTTTTCCAGGTGGAGACACTTGATTAAATAGACAGACAGCTGGTTTTAACTCATTTATCACGACATGTTTCTGTTCTTACAAGAAACATAGTTCAATAAAAGGTCTAGCCACAAGATAGGACTATGTCTTGTTTAAGTAAATCCTCAAGATTTTGGTGTCTGCTGACTATATATTTCTAATGTGCTAATCACCATACTATCTAGGTCGCAAATAAAAGGATTCCAAGTTTCAGTGTTCTCTTGGAAGGGCTAAATCCTAAATAGAATGGTATCCCATAGGCCATCTTCAGGGAAGATATCTAGGTGAAGAAACTCATCAGTCAGTATATTACTGCATCTACTGAGACGATTTAACTACTGGTACTTAATTTATTGAGCAGTCCACCTTTCTATCCATCTATCACCTATTTATCTAGATATTTATCATTGTAATACATGAACACCTCTGAGTGAATTTATCCTCACAACACCACTGTGATATAGGGAATTATTAGTATCCGCATTTTACAGTTTTGGTACTGAGTCACAGAAAAATTAATGGTTGATTTTGATAGCCTTATTCCTACTGAATAGCACCTTACTCCATGTATAGTCCAGCTGTGACTATTCATGGAGTAAGGTGCTAATCAACAGTAGTAAAGGTATCAGAATCTGGCTATAAAGATGGGATTCACAAAGACATTTAGGCACCTAATTTCAATTGAAGCCAATAGGAAGTTAGGTGCCTAAATACTTTTGTGAATCCCACCCTAAGTAACTTTCTCAAGATGACACAGAAGTCTGTGGCAAAACTGTGAATTGTACTCATGCTGTGCATGTCTTACATTGGGACATTTTCTATATCAGTGAAGTCCCTTTGATGTAGCACCCTTCCTTGATTGAGCATGGCTCAAATGAAACTGTAGAAAGCTGCTGTAGAAGTAGAAAGAAAAGTTTTTCAAACAGTGGTAGGACAGTCCCAGTTTTCATAATCTGGCCCTGCATCTTGCACGCTTTTAAAAAATCTTATATTTACTTCTGGTTTGACACAACAATAGTTTGTCCACATCTTTGAGTTTCAATATGGGGACAGGCTGATAAAAATATTTTGTCATGCCCATTAAAAATAAGCAGATGTTCTTACTGACAGTCACAATCTTAACATTACATAAAGCAGAAATGAGAGAGCTGTAAAGAAATAACTCTAAAGAAAAGATATCTACAGCCTGTTATGGGTTCTACACCACTGTGTAATATCCACATTGAGTTGGTTTAAGCACTCAGGCCTAGTTTACACTACATGGTTAGGTCGAAGTAAGCTGCCTCATGTCAACCTAGCTGTGGAAGAGTCTTCCATTAAATTTGGCTCCCACTAACATAAGTGCCTCTCTACTCCAATTTAGCAACACCACCTCCCAGAGCGGCATAGAGACATGGTCGATATAATTAGGTCAACACAGTGTCAGTGTAGACACAGTGTTGCTTACATCGACTCTTACTGGCTTTCAGGTGCCATCTCAGAATACCCCACACTGACAATCCAATTGGTACAAGTGTTACTAGTGAGGATGTGCACCGCCGACACACAGAGCCAAGTGTTCGCGCACACAAACGAGTTAATAACTGTGGTGGCTGTATGGTGATGTAAATTAGGTCGACATAATTTTGTAGTGTAGACATGGCCTCAGGGTCTCCTATGGACCTATCCAGCAAGGGTCCTCTCCTGTTATCATTCACCATGTCCTCCATATGTATAATTATTAAAGTAAAATGGTATGTTTGTGTTTTCCCTTATAGACAAATCCCATAGAATTTAATGGGGATTAAACCAGCTGAATTCTATAGAAATATAATTGGGTTCTATAGACATTACTTTAAAATATCTGTAGATTTGAACAGAAAAGGCTATCCTTCCATTAGGTTTTAAGTCATTCTATAAAATTCTACGGCAGAGATTTAATATTTCAATAAATTTGAAAGCATGGTCCAAAACCCCTGTAGACCAATGACTGTTTTCTATGACATTCAACATCCACAACATCTGGTTTATGAACTAAACTGAACTAAAACAATTGTTTTAAAATCCTGTGCAAACAGTAACAGCTAAGTAAGGTGTTATATATGCTACAAAGATAAAAATGTTTTAAACATGGTTGTTACCCTACCATGTTACAGAATTGTTGATTTGTTTTTTGTTTTTTGATCTTATCTGTGTGAAATAGAAAAAAATTTAACCCTGTTAGGCAGGGAATTTGTTTCACTCCTTCACTTCAATCCTTCATTTCTCTTCCTCAGCCTCAGTACCTTGGCTTCACCTTTGCTAGTGAGCCTACAGTACTTTTTACTGCTCAGTCCTCCTGTGCAAGGGTACGTTTGTTGAGGAGGATGCAGGGAGGAGGAGGGACAGACTGGCCAGTGGAGAGAGGAAGTACAGAGACAAGATCTGGCTTGGGCAGGGACAGTCCTGCTGGAGAAGAAAGACAAGCTGGCTGAGTGTGAGTAGAGTGGGAATAGGGATAGACTGGCTGGAGGGATAGAAGTGGAGACAGGGACACCAGGATGCTGGCCAGGTGATAGTGCTGCTGAAAAGGATCTGGGAGTTCTAGTGGATCACAAATTGAATATGAGTCAACAATGTGATGAAGCTCTGAAAAAGACTTTTCTCATTCTGGGGTATATTAACAGGAATGTTGAATGTAAGACATGGGAAGTAATTATCCAGCACAGTCTGCACTCTGTTAGAGTACTGTGAAAATCCTGGGTACCACGCTTAGGAAAGACATGGACAAACTGGAGAGAGTACAGAGGAGAGCAACAAAAATGATAAAAAGTTTAGAAAACTTTATCTATGAGGAAATGTTAAAAAAACACAGGCATATTTAGTCTTGAGAAAAGAAGTTTGAGAGGGGAACCTGATAGTCTTCAAATATATTAAGGGCTGTTATAAAGAGGACAGTGACCTATTGTTCTCCATGTTCACTGAAGGTAACAAGAAGTAGTAGGCTTAATCTGCAGCAATGGAGATTTAGGTTACATATTAGGAAAACCTTTCTAACTATAAGGGGAGTTAAGCTCTGGAACAGGCTTCCAAGGGAGGTTAGAGAAACCCCATCACTGGAGATTTTTAAGAGCAGATTGAACAAACACCTGTCAGGATGGTCTAGGTCGGGACTGCTCAGGGGGTCGCGAGGTCATTACATGAGGGGTCGTGAGCTGTTGACCTCCACCCCAAACTCCGCTTGCCTCCAGCATTTATAATGGTGTTAGATATATTAAAAAGTGTGTTTAATTTATTAGGGAGGGGTCACACTCAGAGGCTTGTGATGTGAAAGGTGTCGCCAGTAAAAAAGTTTGAGACCCACAGGTCTAGGTTTACTTGATCCTGCCTCAGGATGGGGATAAATTTCATTACTTCTGGAGTTCCTTTCCAGCCCTACATTTCTATGATTCTGTGAATAGGAGGCATCAGCAATAGCTGGGAGGGAGATTAGAAGAAGTCCCCAGTCAGGAGCAGCAGCAGTAGGCAAAGGCAACTCAAAGCTGGGACACTAACCCTCCACACCCCCAAATAATTGCTTCCCCACTGCTATTTTTCATGTCTCCTAGTCAGTGGCAGTGTGGGGTGTTCCATGTCAGACTTCTCCAATGCCTTATCAAGACCCTGAGGCACTCAAACATTGAGGCCCCCAGGAACAGGCTCAATTTGTTCGTGCGGTGTATTGAGGACTGTGTTGGAATTGCAAGCTATCACTTTAAAAGCGGTGGTGTTTCCTGATTCTGCAATCAGAGTCAACCTGGAATGAGCTAGTCTCTAGAACAAGCTAGGGTGAATTACACCTCACTGCCTTAGGGAGCAGACTGCTTTGTTTCTCTCTATTTTTGGTTACTGGGTATTATTGTTCTGGGTTATATGCATCAAAGTAGTGTTACATTGCAACCTTGCAGTAAGATTATTTTATATTTTTATCCAACTTCTTAGTATGCATACCATGAACATAAGAGTTCACATGAGAAGTGAACATGCAAAGAATTTTCTACATCTCTGTAAGGCAGGGTTGAGGCACTTCCAATTGGGATCCTACCAGAATCATCACAGGAGAGAGAAAGACAATCTCTCTCTCTCTCTCTTTCCTTTGCCTGAGCATACAGGCTACCCCTTTGCTAATAAGCCTGCAGTAATTTTACTTATTCCTCCTGTGAGATTTTTTTTTCTGCAGTATAGATTATATATTGCTTAGCCCCGTTCTTTAATACAATAGAACATCCTATTTCATACTAATGCTCAGGAGACCCATGGATTATTGCTGAATTGTGTAAATTAGCAAGTAAACACAATAAAAAATAAGGATAATGCATTGCAAAATATACTCAGTTCATTTATTTTGACAGTTGCAGTCTAGGTCTAATTATGTATGTTAATATTTCCTAAGATGTTATAGAGGTGCTAAGTATTTTTATTATTCTTATTATTGCTAGTAAATGTACTGCAGTATATTTTTTATTTAATTAAGTCTTAGCAATATCAGACCTCACTACAGCATCAGCTATGAAATTTTCATTAGAAGGGGGAGAGTCATCTGGTTTTTCTGTGTGGTCATGTAGTGCAGATGAGTGAGGCTCCAATGCAAAATAAATAAATAAATAAATAAAATTTTTAGCATTGGTATCCTGAAGTCAAAACCGACAGACCAGGATAACTTCAGAATAGGGCAATGTAACAAGCACGGCAGTTTCCCTTTAATTAAATTACTGATTTTTTAAAATATATTAATCATTGAATGTACTATCACAATAGTGACTATAGATAAGGCTGAGATAGAATCTTTATTCTAAGTGGCTGTTTTCAAACTCTTGCAACTTTATCACAAACAGTATTTTCTTTAACTGGATAACAGTTCGAAAGTGATATATGTATTTTGGAAAGTTTAGGAAAAAAGCCTACATGGCTTTTTTCTTCATGTGAAAAGTATACACTGTTTAGTTATAAACATTTTCAGATATTTGTTTTGTTTTGTGCTTGGATAACTCAAACATTGCTTTGTTTCAAAACTTCAGTGAGGACCGATGTTTGTGCCTCATTGTTATTATAAAGCCACATTTGTTCAGTCTTGGAGTTTTTTAGATAGGACACTACGTTTGCCTACGCACATAGTTTAATTTCTTGCCTTAACTTCAGAAAAAAAACACTGAGGTATGTTTATTTGAATATCTAACACACACATTTGAGAATAATGGATAGTAATGGAGACCAATTTAAAACATTCATATTGGATTTATGGAAAAATCTGTACAATTAAAGAGATTCACCCTGCATTCCTGGCACACTCAAAACTTCCATTGACTCTTCACTGGGAATTTTGGACGTACAAAAATGCAGGCTCAATCCACAAATCTCAAACTTTTAATGACACACGTAATGGTACCTTGCACTCCTTTAGCATCTGCCTACTGAGGATCTCAAAACACTTTATACAATGTAAGGAATTTAACCTGAAGTAAGTAGTGATTTTGGCTTAAGTGATTTGCCCAAGCTAATACAGGATGTCAATGGCAGATCCAGGAAGAGTACTTATGCCTCATGCTTCAGTGATAAGACTATCCCCTCCTAATTTGTTTTAAAATATTATGTATTCTCCTCTATATTATGTGAATGGTAGATTCAAACCCATCTTCTGAAGAATTTTTTTAGAAACAGTTTAGTTGGACAACCATGACTTTAATTTGCTCTGTGAGTGAAATATAGGCAGGTTAAAGACATAAGACCCCCAAACAAAACAAAATAGCCATTGGGGGCAGGGACACTGCTTACCACTGGGTTTGGAAAGCACCAGTGATACTAATCCAAGCTAGATAATATTTACTGCATTGAGTATTTTAGCATCTGAAAAAAACTTTCAGACATGCTGCTCTTTTTCCCTTTCTGCCTGGGAGAGCCATATTTTAAATATTTAACAGAGCTTCCTAGTTGCAATAAAAGCATCTACTTGTCAAAAATATTTAACATTTAGAGTAGCTCAGAAGCTGGAACAGTAACTTAATAAAAAGTATTTTATGGTTAGAGCTGCTGAGTGGGTAGGGTAAAACTACTTATAACTTTAATATTCATAACCACTAAGTACCTTTGAAAGGAACTCTTTGTTGAAAACATCCTGGGTTTTACCACTTAAATGTTTTGAGTAATGTGAAAAATATTGTGTACAGTGAAAGAGAGAGCATATTTATGTACATGTATATGTTTTCAGTGGTCAGTCTTTTTGTACTGCAGAACTGAGACATTTCTTAATTTTGCATCAAGCTGAATAAACATTAAATTTATTTCTAAACTGTTGTTAAAACTTTTTTTTAATGACCTGATTTAAGAATGAAACAACAAAACCATGCTGAAACAAAGAGTTGCTTTGGGGGGGAGTTACATCTGAGGAAAGGGAGGCACTGTGTGGGATTATTTGAAGTGGAAGATGGTTTTCTTAAATTATACAGTTAAAAATACTGTGTGAACTAGTGTTCATAAAAGTGTGAAGTTGTAGTTTTGGAGTCTGAAGTCATCTCTGCCATAAAATAGTAGCAGAGCAAGCTTCTCTAAACTGTCTCACCAATGTACCTCAACCCTGCTCTAAAGTGTCACTGGGGTGTGAGGGGAGTTCAATATCCACTATCAACATGGGGGAAGATTATTGCCATTGTAGTGTTGATTGTTCAGCATGGATCCCTGTTCACAGAGAACTGATCTCAGTCCACTAAACTCATTTCACATGGACTACAGAATAGTGATCAGATAGTAATGATTTTTGGTCATTAGTATCCAAGATTGTATTTGAAGTGGTAGTTTTGTAGATCAGTTTTGGAATCTCTGGAAGGCTGAATGATCTGCATTGAATGATAGAAAAACCAAGACAGCTTCCATTTTTACTGTACATCAATAAGACTAACTTGCGGTTTGTCCTATCCTGCCACAGAAGTCATTATTTAAATACTTGTAATGTGTAAATTCAAATTAATATAAAATTTAAATCGCAAATCAACAGTAAAGGGTGCTGTGGTAAGAGACTGCTGTCTGGATTTTTAATAAATGTTTGTACTGACATTGTCAGTAATTTTAAATAGATAAAGCAACAGAAATATTGTCATCTGATGATAAATAAAAGCTACATACTGAACAGCAAAGTATAAATGGATGTAGGCTTAAAATGCAGTTTTAAGAATAATTATATAGTGAACCTCATGTCACATAAGGTTATTTTTAGCAGCTGCAGCAAAGGACTGTATGCAATTTACACTTTGAAGCACATTCTCCCCTCAGATACCTGGGTGCAATTCCCTTAGTAGTAGAGAGGAGTTGTGCCCATCTTTTCGGGGAAGAATGAGATGCTGATTATGCTGATACTGGTGCTGATGATTATTGTTTTTAATTGTCTGACAGTAGTACCTAGAGACCTCTGCAGAGATTAAAGCCCCATAGAGCTAGGTGCTGTAAAAACACATAGAAACAAGCATTGTCCTAAAAGCAGTGTGTATATATATATATGACAGACAATGAGTGCAAAGGAAGACAGAGACAAAAAGGTGAAGGCTGTGATTTTCAATGACTTGATATGGTAGCTGAGTGCCAGAATCCCTTAGGTTCCTTTGACAATCCCAGCTGAAGTGATTGGGCCAAGTTCACACAGCACATAAGTTAAACTTGTTTTAATACTACAAATGATGCTCCTGGTTTACTCTTTTGAGAAAATCATAGGAACCCAATCATAATAGTTAAAAATTGGCAGTTTATTAAATAAACCAAACAACCCTAACCAAAAGAATGCCTAGTGTGCATGGCTGTGTTTTGTCAGGACAGACTTGAGAGATTAAACTACAGAGAGATGCCTGGTTCTGGTAATTATGCTGACTGACATCCATAGGTGTCAGATTTCGGTTTCATTTTTTTCCTCCAGCTAGAGGTTGCTTTGGGTCACGCTGATGCCCCAGAGGTAGTGCTGTTCTGCAGAACCAGTTCTGTAAATTCCATTACTTCTGGCTGTAGCCCTCCCTGAGAGTCAAATCCCATGACCAGTCTGAGTAAGGAGTATCCACGAGGGGAACAGGGAAAGGAATCTTCCCCCCATATTCTGTGAAGTAGGGTGGAGCTGCTCCATGGAGACTACTTAGGTCACTGGTTAATTTACCTCTTCATAGATCCAGTGCTCCCGCACTGCAGTGTGGAGAGAGCCAGAGGATCATTTTGCCATATCCTGGGTTATACAGAACCTTCCCCCACATATACACCTTCCCTTCCACCTTCTCCCATATACAGCCTATCCCTTTGCACAGTGGATAGTTTTGCTCTCAGGGGGACCTCTGGTAGTGGGGTGCGTCAGGATTTGCCCTTTAATTATCAAACTCTTCCTGGAGCAAGACTCTTGGATGAAATGGAGCCTTCTGTTTAGCTGGTAAATATCTCTATCCCTTTATTTAAACCTCATATGCAATAAGGCTGAGAGCCTATATACCCCTACACTCAATCTTACAACTGCAGCAACTATTCTCCATCCCTTTACACTGTCTATTAATTTAGAAAAAAAGAGAAGGAGAAACCTGGAAAGAAATCAAAACAAGAAACAGATATGAAGAAAGAGAGAGTTATGGTAGCTGGCCGGGCTCTCAACAAATGTAAGTTGTAGTCACTAGTTCAGCAGGTACTGTCAGAGCAGTCACGTCATTGAGAATTACTTACTAGGTGCCTGCTATATGCAATCTGCCTGCATCCCTACTAAAGAATGATTGTGTTTGCAGTGTGAGTGTTAGCGGCACCGGGGTTTTATGTCAACATTGCCACTGGGAGTGAGCCTCCTAGCCTACGCAGACAGACTCAAGCCAATTTGGCTCCAGCTTCTATAAATAGAAGTGTAGAGGTTGCAGCTAGGACTGCAGTTCCTGCTTTCAAGGCCCCCTGATCTCCTGGGCTGAACTCAGGCTAGCCTGAGCGCTGTCTGAGTCTCAACTTCTACATGGCTATTTTTAGTGTTTTTGCTCCAGCAGAGCTAGTGCCAATCTGTCTACGCAACTGGGAGGCTGCTCCCAGCTGCAGTGTACACATACACTTACACATACCCACCCAGCTCAGGTGTAAACCACTACTATACTGGAGTGAGAGTTTTCTGAGTGTGGTTGGGACTTAGGTTAGGGGCAACACTCAAGTAAGAACTTGAGTTAACTTTGCACTGAAGACAAGCACTCTTTGATTCAGCAAAGCACTGGTGCATATACCCAAAACTAAGTACATGTTTACATACTTTGATGAAATGGGGTCACTTTGAGGCAGTGGTTCTTAACTTATTTACCATTGTGGGCTGTGTATGCAGGTCTTTATGTGTTATATTGGCTGCATCCACACAGTATATATACTATGTCTATGGCCCTGAGGATGTCACATGGGCTGCAGCTGTATGCTGATTGGGCTGCAAACAGCCCATGGGCCACTGGTTGAGAACCACTGCTCTGAGCGAACATCTTATTCCAGCACATAGGGGTATCAATCCTTACTAACTGAGGCAGGAGGAAGGCATACCTCCCCTCTCACCCCCAATCCCGTGTTCAGGGCCAGATTAACTCTCCTGTGGGCCTGGGGCTATTAGATTTTGTGGGGCCCCTATATACAAGTCTTTTTCCTAATTTAAAACAAAATGATCACAATTATGGCATCGAAGCTATTAACGCTATACTCAACTTGCCTCTTAATTAACATAAAGCCATTGTGTGGTTACATTTCAGTCTTAAAACATGTAGAATATAGTAAAGTTAATTCAAAATAGCCGACTTCTTATCTTAGAATAACTGTTATATGAGCTTCTGGGAAGGAGTTTGGGTGCAGGAGGGGGCTCCAGGCTGGGGTAGAGGGTTGGGGTGCAGGAGAGGGTGAGGGGTGTGGGCTCTGGGATGGAGTTTGGTGCAGGAGGGGATTCTGACCTGGGGCAGGGTGTTGGGGTGCAGGAGAGGCTGTGAGGTGCAGGCTCCATCCAGAAGGCGCTTACCATAGCTAGCTCCCAGATGGCATTGCAGCAGGGCTCAGGCAGGCTGCCTGCTTGCCATAGCCCCATGCTGCTCCCGGAAGTGGTCGGCTGCTGGCCTGTCTCTGTGCGCTCCTGGGGGGAAGGGGGACAGCGTGTCTCTGAGCGCTGCGCGGACCCACAGGCACCACCCCAGCAGCTCCCATTGGCTGGTTCCAGGCCAATGGGAGCTGCGGGGACAGTGCTGGGGGCGGGGGCAGCACACGGAGCCACCTTTCCCCCTTGCCAGGGGCCGCAGACACATGGCAGCAGCTGGCTGCTTCTGGGAGCAGCATGGGGCCATGGCATGCAGGCAGCCTGCCTGAGTCCTGCTGTGCCGCTGGACTTTTAGCGGCCCGGAGACCGCGATCGACTGGCAGAGGCTCCAGGATCGACCAGTTGATTGCAATCGGTGGGGTGGTGACCACTGAATTGTATATAATTACAAATTCATTTTTGCAGGGGGCCCCCCTTAGTCTGAGGCCCTTGGCTGCAGTCCCTAAAGCCCCTGTGTTAATCTGGCCCTGTCCACGTTCTGGGCTCCTCTCCTTTGAGAGAAAAGTTCTTCACATTGCCAGATAAACCTGCCCTAGGCCTAAACTAAATTCAGATTTTTGGAGCAGGAATTCAGCCCTTCTCTAACTTTTCCATTTTCTTACCATTAAAGGTGGTTATGCTCTGAAAAGTGACTTTATAAATGGTATAGGGCTCCATGTTTACTGTCTCAGTGATATTCAGACTAGCCTTGCTCAGTTTACTTGTAACAGACACATAGACAACCTTTTTAATTGGGGGGAAGCAGAATTAATTAAAGGACACATCAGAATGGAGAACAAATTGCAGCAACTGCACTTTTGCATGATATCAGGTTGGAAGTGAACATGTCGAAGACGACGTGGATGCGGAATGAGCATTGTGTAGAAGGAATCATCACTGTAAATGGGAAAGAAATCAAGGCGGTCAACAAATACATTTATCTGGGTCAGCAGCTGAGCAGAGACAACTCATTCGAAGGGGAATGCAGTAGGAGGTAAAAGGTGGGGTGGGCAAGTTTCAACAAAATAAAGGTGTCTCTAATGGATGATGAACTGCCCATGAAGAAAAGAAAAGAACTGTTTAACTCCAGGGTTCTGTCAGCAACAAGATATACAGAGCAGAAAGCTGGTCAGTAACGAAAGCGGAGGAAGAAAAACTCGCTGTCAGCCAGAGAGCAATGGAAAAGAGAATGTGTAAGACATTGCTCCGTGATCGTATACTGAATGAGGAGATCAGAACGTGTACAGAGGTGACTGATGTAGTGCAGGCAATATACAATGCAAAGTGAAGATGGGCGGGTCATGTAGTCCGCAGGTAAGACAATAGGTGGACAACCCGCATCAGTGACTGGATTCCCAGTGATCGCTGGGCAGACCAAAAATGCGCTGGGCCAATCCCATGACAAAACTCTGGCCAGAAATTGAAAGAACGTGCTTGCAACAAAGTAGAATGGTGTGGCATCGACTTGCATTCGTGCAGGGACGGACAAGGACAAGCCGGACAAAGGTGACATAGGTGAGAATTAAAAATAAACTAATATCTGTTGAATATCTGTTCATGCTCCTTCTACCTCTCCAGACACAGCTGTCTGATTTGTGGTAAGACACAACCCGGCCTTCCCAGACAGGCATCAGCATGAGGGGAAAGGACAGCTCCATCATGGCATAACAATCTGGATGCACCCAGTGAAGTGAACTGTAACTCAAGAAAGCTTATGCTCAAATAAATTTGTTAGTCTCTAAGGTGCCACAAGTACTCCTTTTCTTTTTGCGAATACACACTGACACGGTTGCTACTCTGAAAACTGGAGAGGAAACTTTCCAAGGGCCACTTGCCAAAGGCTCAAGCAACAAACTGCTGGTGAGTTCGGCATAGTTTCTATGCGTGGCAAAAGGTCTCAAGAAACAGTCTGGCCCTGTAGACACCACACAGCTTGCAAATCTTTCCCAGAGGCGCTCTTCCGACGGGGAGAGCGCTCCTTGCTGTCCTCAGCCCAACCGCTTCACCCCGATCAGCAGCTCAGCTTCCGGCCTCCACCCGAGAAGCCAGATGGGCTTTTTGTAACTTCCATCCTGCTAGTGCCCTACAAGGTGCGTTCAAGTTACGCCGCTACCTTCCTGTCCTCGCTCCCCCGAGGGAAGGCCCCGCAGCCCTGCTCAGGAGTTGCCAAAGTTCTGGTGGCAGCAGGAGCCAGGCTGCGGCAGAAGTTAGGGAGGCTGCTTTTTGCGGGGGGGGGCGGGGGGCGTGCGGCGTTCCCCGGGCCGCCTGCGCGGTGCTGCTGCATTGGGGGGGGGGGCGCTGCGCGCGGAGTGGGGGTCCGCGCGCTGCAGGAGGTGTCACACGCAGCCCCCCCCCCCCCCCCGCCTTTGGAAGGCCAGCCCGGGTTGGCTCCCGCAGAGCACACACAGCTCCCCCGGCTCCCTCGCGCCTGCCTGCCGCTGCCGAGACGCCGCCCCCGCGGATTCGGCGCAGTGGCGGCTTGGCGCCCAGACGGGACCAGAGGGGTCAGCGTTGGGCGCAGGAGCTGGGACACGAGCGGCGGCGGCGGCAGCAGAGCGGAGCCCAGCGCCAGGCTGCCCGGCCGCCGCTGCCTCCCATGCCATCGCAGCAACAAAGAGCGCGCTGAGGAGCCGGGAAGAGGCGCGGAGGGCAGCGGGCGAAGATGGCCAGGAAGGGGGGAGCCTCCGCCTCTCCCTACGGTAAGCAGCCCCCGCTCCCCCGCCGGGAAAAGGGCGCCGGGCTGAGCGGGCGCTCGGTGCATGGGGATGGGGCGAGCCGGAGCCTCCGTCTGGCCTGTTTACATCGCGGCTCCAGCAAGTGAACAGCCGCCGCCGACGCCGCAAGAGTTTGTTTCCCTCGGCAGCTCCCGGGGGCTGGGCCCCCTCGGCGCCCCCCGCCCGCAGCGAAGGGGCTGGGGCTCTCCTGCCTGCCCCTGGCGCGGGGGGAAAGGGGCTTGGGAGCAGCTCCCTCCCCGCGGCTGAGGGGGGGGAGGCTTGTTGCAGCCTCCTCGGGGAGGTGGGAAAGTTGGGGCTCGGTGGGCGCAGGGCTTTGGGCGAGCGGGGGCCAGAACTCTCCGGAAAGCCGCCTCTGCCCCCCGGGGCCGGAGCAGGTGCATCGCCGGCTCTGGGGGGCTTGTCTGGGGCGCAGCGGTCCGAGCGTCTGCTGCAGGGAGCTGGGCAGGGGCAGGTGGCCTGGGGCAGGGGCAGATGCCCTCGGGCGGCGGTGCAGGGTGCTCAGTTTAGGGGGGATCCGGAGCCCGGGATTGGGCGGCGGGGGAGGGGGTTGGCTTTGGGGCAGGTGGTGTGCTGGGGAGGGGAGCACGGGGCTGGGGCTGGAGCATTGGATTCGGGTTGGAGTGGTGGGCGCGTGTGGACAATATTTTGGAGCTGGGGGTGCGGGGTTGTGCACACAGGGTAGAGGTGAGGGGGGTGCGATTCGGGGTGCAGAGGTAGGAGGATTCCGGGGGTGCGGATACAGGGCGCTGGCACTGGGCGGCTTCGCAGTGGTCTGATTTGGGGCATAGGGGAGTTGTGGACAGGAGGATGCTGTGGTTGGGGGTGCAGAGCCTGGAGCCGGTGTACTGGGACTCAGCGAGCCGCTTGTCTCCTTGCCCGAGTCCTGCCAGCCGAAACGTCGCTTCCTCCAGCAGAAGGTCACCGGGGGGCACAACTTTATCTCCGTGCTTGAGCGCTGCTTTAATTGCTCCTGAGTAGCTAATTCATTTGCGGCAGAAGAGAAGGTTTAGCAGGCTCCTTAATCTGTTTAAAGGCGTCTCCATAAAACCAAGTGCAGTTTTCCTGTTCCAATTATGCATGAGATTTCCATGGCAAAATATTTCCCTCTTTAATCTGCAGAATGAGCAGAAGCCTCTTAGAAACAAGCCTCCTTTTCTCTGCATCCCAGCAGGCTGGTCATACTCAGAGATCATTTACACTAAGGGACATACATGGAAAATAAAACTCTTGCTTTGGTGTAATATGCATATTGTGTGACATGGCTATAACTCAGAAAACCCAATTTTATGATTTACCTTTGTGGACTAAAACTTTATAACTATATCTGTTTAATCAAAAATTGACAATTTGAGTTATTTACACTGAGGCCCTGAAGGACCACAGCTGGTTAGTTTTCCTTCAGGGAAGTGAATGGTAGCCTGAACAAGCACCTGATCCTTTAGTGCTTCCCCAGTAGTGGGTGTTTTGCCTGAGAAAGGTTTGCAGGATGAGTCTAAGCAAACCAAGGAATTCTTTGCAGAAAGGGTGTTATAAACAAACCTCTTAGGGGGAAAACCCTCACCAGAAATCATAGAACTTCAGGGAAGAAATTTATGTTTCCAAAATATTGACTAATATCTCTGAAGTTATTTAACTCCTCATAGAGCCTGATCCAGAGAAGTCAATAGTTTTGCAGTTAACTTCAGTGGTAATAGTCTCCAATGCATAGAAAAGCAGATAGAACACTCATCTGAAGGATCACAGAAACAGAGTATTTAGATGTGGGAAAACAGCTGGTAGATAGAATTCATACTCCTGTAAGTGCAGCATAAAATTCCCTCGCTTGTAACCAGGAAAGCTCTGCTTTGAAAATAAATGGAAAGAAGACTTGGAAACTGTATTGTGTTGTCACACAACGTTGTTTTAGCTTCATTTTAAAAACATGTTACTTTGGAACATCTGCAGTCCTTTAGCATGATACTACTACCTGTATTTATATGGAAAAATGCATTTGGAAAAATGTCTTGTATTTCAACTTGTAATTTTTCAGAACTACAAATTGAAATATAATAACGAGAATATTTGCTGTTTTAGCAATTTCACATTCATCATCATTTTTTCTTTTTTTATCTCTCTGTTTGCATGTGCTTATTTTCTTAGAGGTACTATGTAGCATGTGCCTCCTAAGGAGTCATCAGAAATAATTACTTTAATCTTATAGTGAAGCAAAGCAAGTTTGAATTAATCTTTCTACCTTACTGGCCTTATACTATGAAATAGTGCAAAACCTTCTAAATTCAGGATCTGCAACATTGTATGCTTCTACATGAAATTGCTATAATAGTCACTCACCATCTCAATTGTTTTTTCTGACTCTGCTAATAGTTGGCTATTTACCTGCCCATTAATATTTTTTTTGAAGGAGTAGGTGCCCTTAGCCTCTCTTCTTGGAACCCTACTTCACCAGACCACTGTTGGTTTTATTATTTTATAAATGACAGAGGCAAACCTTTCTCAAAAGCTTAAATCCATTGACTTCTGGCATCAATTGAATGCCTTAAAAGAGATATCTTAAGTCAGATTCCCGGCTGACAGCAGACTGCAGGCTCCCTGGACAGCTTATTAGCTGTCTCCTTCTCCCTCTGAGCTAACACGTTCTCTAACTGATGATGGGTTACTAGATTTGGAATGGCTGATGGAAAGCCAAGATACTGGACAGTGTCTGGATGGCTATTGGAGTGAACATAGCTTGATAAAAGGCTTTAGTAAACATGCAGACTTTTTTTTGGGTGGGATTGGGGTCATCCTCTTCTAAAAAAATACAGTACATCTTTTTAGCCATATTGTTTCTCTGCATACACATGAAGGGACTATAAGATCATCCTTGGAAGCAAGCTGCTTATTAGCTTTCTAAATCCAGGTAATAGGATTCATTCTTCCCTAGAAGAGCTGTAAGCTTGTGACAGAGAAATGTGGTTTCTTGCCCCCAGAATGGAGAAAATAGGAAGGGTTTATCAAGAACAGTGATGCTGACTTTATCAAGGCTCTCTCTCCAGCAGAGATTTTTTTTCAGTGTGAAAGGGAAATACCTGTTCCCTCAGGAAAAAAAATAAAAATCTTTCAGTTGCTATCTTCCAGTGGAAAGATATCAAGATGAAATAGAATACAATTTTTCCATGTGTAAAACAGCAATTACCTGCCTGCGGGGCCCCCTCCCCCCATACTTTGGTCTGGTGTTGGATCATCTCATAGAGAAGATTGCCACTGAAAGTGAAAAACAAAGAAATTCCTGAGCACTTGCTTTCCCATCATAGCTTAATACTGAGTTTTTAAAAAACAAAACAATGAGAGAGCTTTTATTTTTATAATAAATCACTCACATCTGTCACTTGACTAATTCTTGTTCTTGTTGAAACCAATGGCAGAACTCCCATTGACCTCAGTGGTGCAGGATTAGGCCATTAGCAATGCCAAAATTATGTGTTTGTGCCATCACAGTTATTTCCATAGTAACTAATAGTGAAATAAACCTTAGATTATAACATCACTGAAGAAATGGTCTGGGGGAGGAGAATACAGAATTTAAAAAAATCTTGTTTCAGACAGTATTTTCGTAAGTAGCATTAATGAGAGGAGATACATACATATATATATAATATATATATATGTATGTAAGGGCCAATCTTTATTATTTTCAATTCACCTTGAGTTAGTCCTCCCTTTTTTTTTTTTTTTTTACATCTGCAAATGGCAGGGAGCAAGTCCTCTGAGGCAGTGACTGTTGTCTTTGTTATTTGTTTGTAGCCTAGCTCAACGTGTCCTTGATTGAGGTTCTTAGGTACAATCATAATGCAAATAAATATTAATAATAATTTAGGTTGGTTAGATATGTAAAATCTGCTTGTTTCTCTAAATCAGTCACCTAAAGTGCACTTTCAAAGTGCCTGTGCAGTTGTGTCTCAGAAACTGCAGGTGCAAAACGAGACACCACTATTTAAAAATATGCATCAAAAGTACGGTTCAATAAACATCACCCTGTAGAATCTTACCTCTTAGATCAGGGGTGGGCAAACTTTTTGGCCCAAGGGCCACATCGGGGTTGCAAAACTATATGGAGGGCTGGGTAGGGAAGGCTGTGCCTCCCCAAACAGCCTGGCCCCCGACCCCTATCTGTCCCCTCCCACTTCCCGCCCTCTGACTGCCCCCCTCAGAATCCCTGACCCATCCAACCCCCTCACTCCTTGTCCCCTGACCTCCCTCCTGGGACCCCCACCCCTAACTGCCCCCCAGGACCCCACCCCCTATCCAACCTCTCCTTCTCCCTGTACCCTGACTGCCCCTACCCCTATCCACACCCCCGACCCCTCACAGGCCCCTTGGGACTCCCACGCCTATCCAACCACCCCCTGTCTCCTGACCCCCCCCTAAACCTCCACCCCATCCAACTGCCCCCTGCTCCCTGTCCCCTGACTGCCCCTCCAGGACCCCTTGCTCCCTGCCCGCTTACCATGCCGGAGCCAGCCACGCTGCTGCGCTGCCCGGCAAGAGCGGCAGACCAGAACGCTGGCAGCGCGGCGCGCTGAGGCTGCGGGGGATGGGGGAAGCGGGGGAGGGGCTGGGGGCTAGCCTCCCTGGCCGGGAGCTCAGGGGCCGGGCAGGATGGTCCTGCGGGCCGGATGTGGCCCGTGGGCCGTAGTGTGCCCACCTCTGTCTTAGATCATCTAGTCCTTTTCCTGCCAATGCAAAAGTGATCCTATTGCACATTTACTAATCTTTCCCCTGGTTTTAGAGTTCCAAAGACTAATAGACATCACTATCATTACTTTTTCTTGAGAGTCAGACTACATATTCTCTTAAATTTCATCCCATTACTAGTAATACCTATGTACTAAAACAGTTCTTTTCCCTTTGTGGTATTTACACTTCAACAGGCAGGTGGCAGGCACTTCAAGGCTGAATCTCCCATCATCTCTTAATTCATTGGCCAAATTCAAATATGATATAAGTGAGCGCAATTCCACTAACTTAAATGGATTTGAACCTTATAAATTATCTAAATTTGGTCCATTTTATCTAGGGCTTCCACTGTGTATGGTATGTCAGATAAATCAATAACTCTTTGGACACCACTGCAGTACATAAGTACAAAGAGTTCAGGTATGACTGAATTTTTCTGATTTGTATTGACTTAATAGAGGTTATTCACCGTGGAATAAACTTGGGAGGTGGGAGAAGAGAATTCAAAAGGTAGCAACTTACTTTGTGTACTGTTGTTTAATTAGTTTTTTATTGCAGATATTTCTTTTTGAATAAGAACTTTCTCCCTTAGTACCTCACTTCATATTCTGTTTGATCCTTTGGTGAAGTCTTGATCCTGCATGTGTTAACATTTCTTTCTCTTGCTATCGAAATGAATTTAGGCATTTAAACTTCACTGTAGGATCAATCAGGAGGAGCATATGGATTTTGAGGACACAAACATTTGTTCAAACTGTCATTTATTTTATGATTAATAACAGTAGCAAGGAAAATTATGAAAAAAACACATGAAAGGTAACTAGATCCAAGACTTAATGTAACTTTTTATTGTTTTTTCCCCACTATGAAATTCTATGTTGAAGAATCTAAGGCTTGGTCTACACGGGGGGGAGAGATCGATCTAAGATACGCAACTTCAGCTACGAGAATAGCGTAGCTGAAGTCAAAGTATCTTAGATCGACTTAGAATCACTTACTTCATGTCCTCGCTGCGCGGGATCGACGGCTGCCACTCCCCCATCGACTCCGCTTCTGCCTCTCGCCCTGGTGGCGTTCTGGAGTCGACAGCAGAGCGGGGATCGATTTATTGCATCTACACTAGATGCAATAGATCGATCACTACCCGCCGATCCGGCAGGTAGTGTAGATGTGGCTTAACTGTTATTTTAGCATAATTATTTTTGGGTAGGAACATGAAAACATTATGTAATAAATACAATCATATTAAATAATTATTTGGTATCTTTGCTTATGTGTTACAAACTTTATTCATTGTATGAGGTAATTATAAGCAACCATTTAAAGCTATATACACATATATATTTGCAAATCCATTTAATACTAAAATGTCTGATCTGATTACCATCTAGTGAGACTTACATTTATAGTAATCATTCAAAGAAGAGGAAATAAGTTGCAGACTTTAAGTGCCTTATTTTCAGCTATAACGTGTGTTTCAGAGAAATTAGGAAAGATAACTTTACATTTGTACATAGCTGCTTCCTCTTGGAGTCTTTCAAGAGAGAAATAACCACATGGCAAATGCTGTTAAATTTAGTGGACTGAAATATTTTGATGATTCTTGGCAGAGAAATGCTCCCGAAACCAAATTCTCATCTGGTGTAAATCAGAGTAGCTTCATTGAAGTGTTGCCTCCAGGTCTTCATACATGTTGTGAGCAGCTAATATCCAGAGATGTGTCTGTCTTTTCCTGTACTTGAAGTAATGTCGAAAGAAAGATTAAAAAGCAATCCAAGGAAAAATTATCGCAAGGCTGCATCGTTAGCAGACATGGCATTACTGTAACATAATATTTAAAAAAGGAGTACTTGTGGCACCTTAGAGACTATCAAATTTATTTGAGCATAAGCTTTCGTGAGCTACAGCTCACTTCATCGAATGCATTCAGTGGAAAATACAGTGGGGAGATTTATATACACAGAGAAGCAAATACTCACCAACAACCACACACCACACAACAGAACCACTAACCCAGGAACCTATCCTTGCAACAAAGCCCATTGCCAACTGTGTCCACATATCTATTCAGGGGACACCATCATAGGGCCTAATCACATCAGCCACACTATCAGAGGCTCGTTCACCTGCACATCTGCCAATGTGATCTATGCCATCATGTGCCAGCAGTGCCCCTCTGCCATGTACATTGGTCAAACTGGACAGTCTCTACGTAAAAGAATAAATGGACACAAATCAGACATCAAGAATTATAACATTCAAAAACCAGTTGGAGAACACTTCAATCTCTCTGGTCACTCGATTACAGACCTAAAAGTGGCAATTCTTCAACAAAAAAACTTCAAAAACAGACTCCAGCGAGAGACTGCTGAATTGGAATTAATTTGCAAACTGGATACAATTAACTTAGGCTTGAATAGAGACTGGGAGTGGATGGGTCATTACACAAAGTAAAACTATTTCCCCATGTTTATTCCCCCCCCTCTACCCCCCACTGTTCCTCAGATGTTCTTGTCAACTGCTGGAACTGGCCCACCTTGATTATCACTACAAAAGGTTCCCCCCCCCGCCCCCGCCGCGCTCTCCTTCTGGTAGTAGCTCACCTTAAGTGATCACTCTTGTTACAGTGTGTATGGTAACACCCATTATTTCATGTTCTCTATGTATATAAATCTCCCCACTGTATTTTCCACTGAATGCATCCGATGAAGTGAGCTGTAGCTCACGAAAGCTTATGCTCAAATAAATTTGTTAGTCTCTAAGGTGCCACAAGTACTCCTTTTCTTTTTGCGAATACAGACTAACACGGCTGCTACTCTGAAACCTGTCATAATATTTAAAACAGACTGCTCACTGATTCTTAACAGGGGAACTTTTCTGTACAGTCCTGCTAATTCTCATTAGCCAATATTGTTTATGAAATGCCCAGGAAATGCCATTTTGGTTGCAGAGTCAGGTGGTAAAGTCAGAACTGTGCTACTGTTGGACCCGGTCTTACTCCCATTGAAGGCAATGGCAAAACTCCCATTGATTAAAATGGGACCAGATTAGATACATATTTCTCTCTTTTTGGAGGGAAGATCATAAAGAAGGATTTTTGGTGAGTTTTTGATTTAACACCATAGAGTTGGTTTCAACAGTAATGAGAAAATACTTTTTTGTTTTTGTTTGTGTCCTGTGCAATCTTAGTCCAGTTCGTGACAATTTTGTTAACATTTTCAGAATACCATAACTTTAAAACTTTTCTGAATTTTACCAAGTCTGTCGATACCCTGGGATGAGTCATGCTATGTGACACTTCAGGAAGATAGTTATGTTTGGGAAATTGCAGGGAGGGAATAGAAAATTGGACTCCTAGTATGGTACCATCAACTATTGAGCAGCTACTGCTACTCTGTAATGCTTTTGATAAATGGCTAGGGGATTTACTCATCTTAATTCAGTGGGGAGGGGGAAAGGATAGGGGAAAGGAGGTATATGTTGACATTTGTATGTCCACCTTGTTCAGAAGTATTACAATTTACCTCAAAGTTCTGTTATTTTTTGGAGAAAAAATGTTCTGTTCCTAGCTGACCATGTATTTTTTATTATATACATTATTCATGTCTCTGTATGAATTCAACAATTAACCTGATCCATGCCTCTAAATGAGAGAGTTGTAGACAGTGAAAGTTCTCACAATAGGAGGAAATATGGCTACAAAATTAATATAGAAAAGTGGGAGAACACATAAGAGGAGTAATAACAGTTTAACACGTACCTAGGCAGTATCGTGAATTAGTGTACTAGACTTTCACCTCTGTGATGAAACCTTGGACAGTCACAAATGAAACTCTGATTTCCGATTGCAATTTTGCCTATTTAAGAAATAAACCCACAACAAAGTTGTGATATCTGCTCAGGAGAGTTTCCAGACTGGATTTATGGTGGTGTTGCAGTGCAGGTCATAATTAAGGTGCATATGGCAGAGCTATGCGGGGACCCTCACACAGCACCTGCCCACACAATACATGGCTCTAGCTGGAAGTTACTATCATTTCAGCTTCATAAGCATTAAATGAACTCTCACATTGGGGAAAAAAATCACAAGGCCATAAATTATATCGGATGTGGGTTTGCTGATCCTTAAAATTAACATGAGTAAGATCCCTATCTGCTATAAGTATGAGAAATGCTTAATCTCAGAACAGGATTAGGCCCTAGATTAGGAGACTGTACCCCTAATTAAAACCAATTAACTATTGGCTGGTTGCAAATTCTGAGGGTGCTCATTAATTTTCTTGTGCCATGGCTGTGTATCTGACAAATCTATTACTTAGACTATGGAAATTCTACCCTTAGTTTGTTTTCTTGTGCTTATGTATTCCAAAGTATAGAAGTATGAAGCATCATTCACTGAATAATCTACATTATCTAGAAAGATTTAAGAATTAAATACCAGTTTTTCATGTTTTGCATTACAGTTTTGTGGCTCAAATTTGCACCCCTTACGGTCAATAGGGAATTGTGTCAGAGGCTTCAGTGAGAGCAGGATTAGGCCCTCGATTATCCTATTTTTTCCTCACATGAGTTAAATTAAATGATAGTATTGAAAAAGACAAAATTAAAGAGACAAATCCTTCACAGAACTGTGTGAGATTAGACAAAATGGATTGCAATTGCTTTTTAGAGAGATTAGTCTATTGTGTAAATATGTATTTCAGGACTGTTAAAAGAATGGATTATGTAAATATATATTTAAGGACTTTAAAAATGCATCATATTGACAGAGCCTACTATAATAGGGTATCATGTAAATATGTGTCTAGGGAATTTTAAAGACATGTATTGTTACACTATTGTGAATATATGTATTTAGGATTTTTATTTTTTAAAAACACAGATTATTTACCCAACAGAACATAGAAACTTTTTCAAAGGCAATATTGTTTATCATGTAAATGCATAGTGAGGGCAATTTTTGAAACTTTGGTTACCTGATAACTGTAACCTTTTTAGTCTATTGGGCAATTGCGGTATTTCAGGAATTTTGGTGTCACTGTCAGTGGTATTTTCATGGCCTTTATGGATACTCATAATGGCCCTGATCTTGTAAATGGTTAAACACGTTGATAACTTTACTCACGTGAATTTTCCCATAAACTTCAATGAGACAACATCCCTGAGTAAAGCTATGCATGTATGTAAATGTTTGTAAGATCCGGGTTCAAAAGAGTTCTTGATATGGTACAAATAATAGCCTAAATAACTTATTTGCCACATCAGACAGCAAACCTCTTAAGGCCAAATCCTGTTATCTTTATTTATGACAGCAAGTTTGCTCATCTTGTTCACACAGATATCCCAGCTGAAGTCAGTGTGACATCTGATGGACCAAATCTTAAGAAGCACTAAGTATTGGATTAGGTCCCATGTAAGTAAGGAAAAAGGATTTGGCTCATATTGCAGAACTTATAATGAGCCCAAATGGATGTTTTGTTTTATTTACTTTTGTTTCCTGAGCCAAATTTCTTATGCTAAATTTCAGCCCAGATAAGTCAAAAAATTATATGTGAAAACAACTTGGGGCTGATTCTGCCACCTTTGCTCAGGTTGAGTAGTGAGCCCTTTACAAGCAGTCTCAATGGGGCCATTCACAGAGTAAAGCTACTGCCCAAACTGAAAAAGGGTGGCAGACTCAGAACCCCTGGAAACTTGGAATTCCAAGTGGAAAAGCGGATAAAAACATCATTACAATACACTTGCCTCAAAATACAGGTAATGCACAATTCAGCTGTAGTGGCTTATTTGTTGCTTAGTGATTTGTCTCATCAGAGTAAGCACAACACCACTGAAAGATCTCCAACAAGAAAAGAGGGTAATGAGTTAGATTACTTTCTGATGGAACAGACTTGTGTCAGAACTTGTTATACTAACATGCAGGTGTTAATACATATTGGGGAGGAAAAATTGAATTCTCCCCTCCAAAATACTATTTAACTGTGATATACTGAAACAACAATCTACTATCTTTACTCCCATTCAGGTCTGATACATAGATTGGAGCAGTTGCTCTCCCTGCACACTCTCCCTATCAGTGTGGGTACAGATGATGTCACCACTCTGGAGGAAATTAACAAAACTGCAGCCTAAATGCAGCAGGCTCAGGCCTGCTGCATCTAATAGAACTCCTTGTATGATTAGTTCTTTGTATGGCATGTTTCAGCCTACAGTGGCGGTCTTTCTGAGCTGTATCCCTCTGAATATAAGGGAGTATACAGAAATGTCACCAGAGACATAACTGTAGCAGAGTTATAGTTAGTGCTGTTTTAATAACCCAGTGGATTAATGGCAGTTCTGTCAAGCTTGGTGAATCCTTCCATTTACAAATAGCTTGATTGTTCTCCCTACACTCTTTTCTTAACCTCCAGCTGATATTTCTCAACAAGACTGTTAAACCATTTATAGATCAACTCCTAGTGAATGAATCAGCATTTTGTTTGTTTGTTTGCAACAATATGATCACTTTTACTAGTCAAGCCAACACAAGGAAACATACAAACAGATGTAATGACTGCCACTCAGACCAACATATTTGCATATTTATTTTGCAAATAAATTGGTTAGTCTCTAAGGTGCCACAAGTACTCCTTTTCTTTTTGCGAATACAGACTAACACGGCTGTTACTCTGAAATCAGACCAACATGATGATGATGCAGTAGTGTGACTTAGAGCCTGACTGATTACTACTTGGCATGATTTTACTGTCTGCACTGTTGATGTGGCCGTGATGATCCTAGGGTATTAGAGGGACAAGGTGAGTGAGGTAATATCTTTCATTGGACCAACTTCTGTTGGTGAGCGAGGCAAGCAGAAGAGCTCTGTGTAGCTTGAAAGCTAACCTCTCTCACCAACAGAAGTTGGTCCTATAAAATGTATTACTTCACCCACCTTGTCTCGCTGTGATTTTACTGTGGTATACAGCTAGCTGTGGTCCACTCCTAGATCGTACATTGATATCTTTGTTTCCTGTTTGCAAAACCAGATACACATTAAAACGTAAAATAAAAAACAGCCCTGCCTCTCACCCTCTCGCACTCATACATGCAGTGTACTTATGTTGTATATCTTTAGAAGCCTGTTGGAAATCTCAAGACAGATGAGGTGGCTCATTCATACAATGCACAGGGTGAAACTGACAGTGCATGATATATGCATTTCTTCTATGTGAAACAGGCATTAAAAGAAGAATCACCTTTTTCCAGAATCGGTTTCTCCAGATAGATGTAAGAGTCCTTAGATTTTACTTTTATTTCCTGGGCAGGGAATGAGTCCTCTGAACACTGTTTCTTTCCCTTTTGTTTTTTCTTTTACCCACATCTCATAAGGCCCCACTTAACAGCAATTCTGTTCTAAACAGAAGAGGGCTGGACAGTTGTCTCTTCAAAGTCCATCAGCTCAGCTCTGTATGGGGAGGACTGCTAGAGTGAGGTTCTCGCTCTCAGAGCCTGAGCTGCCTGGCTTCAATAGCTTTCCTTGCCCCAGCCAGAGTGAGAAAAAGGGTTAAGCGCTTGACATGAACTCTGATTCTGTGGGAAGCAGTGTGTTTTGTTACCACTAGACCATTGGACTGGCTTGCTGCTTAAAAAAACCAACCACACCACTGAAAGAGAAAAGAGGAAGTGGGGTCATAAATCCTCATACAAATGGAATGCAGTCACTGTGCCATAAGGGTGCATCTTCAGTAATAGTCGTGGATTTGTCTCATTTACCTCTTCTGTTATCAGATTTAAATACATGGAAGGCAGTGCACATGCATTTCTAGGAAGCCAAGGTTTTGAAGCCTTACCTGGATTTACGTGTGGCTCAGGTCTTGTGTCATGGCTGCACTATTGTCTGCCTTCCACACCTAGCATTGCTAATAGGTTCAAAATGGAAGAGTGCACTACTCTACTTGGGAAATGGATAAAGCACATTTTTTTCAGACACAGAGAGTGTTTTCTTCTTATCAGCGTCACTACAGATGCAAAGCGTTTTCCCACCAAGCTTTTGCAAAGTTTTGCATTTTTAAAATCTTTCTGGAAGACCTTGTCCTGTGAAGCAGTTGATGTGGTTTTAGCCCTAATGTCTTTTCAGTTTTCCTTTGCTGCTTATCTTTTGTTTTTGTGTTCTGTTGCAAACATGCATTCTTAGAAATAATAATACGTAGCATTTAGATGCTGTTTTCATGTTTAAAAACACTGGCCAGACTCTGATCTTGGTTTCACTGGTGTAAATCTGGAATTACTCTCTTGCATGACTCTAGATTTACACCAGTCTAACTGAGGTCAGAATCTGGCTAATTATCTGGTTAATCTGAGGTGAGAGCAGGGGTTTGGGAAACAGGAGAGTAGATTCTTTGTTCTTTGGATTTCTGAGTGTAGGTTTCCCGTCTGGTAATGTCGGGAGAGGAATATTTACCAAACTTTTTGTAAAATCAAGGAGGTCTGTGGAGGAAAGGTGCTGTGTACAGTAAATGCAAAACATTGTGGGTAGGATTTTCAAAAATGTTCAACATTGGCCTAACTCTGCTCCCATTGAAGTCAATGATAAAACTCCCATTGACTTCAATGGGAGCAGCGTTAGGCTAATGATGAGAGATTCTGAAAATACCACCCAATGTATATAGCTCATATGAAACCACCCACTTCTCAGTTATATTTCTATATACATACAGTGTAGCATCTGTGTATTAAGCTCTTGCTCATACAGCTGCTTTCAGTTCAGCCAACTCTGTTATTGTAGCCCTAATGCTCTAAACCAGTGGTTCTTAACCTTTACTGCAGCCCGCACCCCTTTGGTTCTCAAAATATGTTCTTGCACCCCTTATCAGAAATCTAAATATGTTCTTGCACCCCTTATCAGAAATTGTTGAAGTAGGTCAGTTCTTTAAACCTAGATATATTTTTTTGTTTGTATATTACAGTAATCGTTACAAAATGTATAATGTTAATAAATACATAGGTTTGATGAAACAAAGTAGTTGTATTTACGTGCTTGTAATTAATTTGTGTTTTCGATGATTTACTTTCTAAAAAAATCTGGCATGTCCTGCACCCCCAGAAAGGGTATCTCGCACCCCCAGGGGGTACGTGCACCCCAGGTTAAGAACCACTGCTCTAAATAGTTCAAGAGCCCAGGAATGTGAAAAAATTACCTAGACATTTTTCTGAGCAAATCTTGGTTTTAAATTTAATTCTCACTCAAGGTTTGTTTTAATGGTACCTTCCTAAAAATGGGAGGCTGTTGGTTGCAGTAGTTTTGGTCCTCTGTAAAATAAATTGTATAGCCTTAGCAAAAGTCCAAACTTGCACCATCTTCAGTGGAACTCCTACATGTCCTTTTGGCTGTGAGCTAAGAGCCTGTTACTAATATTGTCACAACAACAACAAATATCTTTGAACACTGAGAATACTTAATGACTAATCAAAACATTTTGCAACATGCTTACTGGCCATATATAGCAAACATTCAAAATGAAATCCTGCATGATAGCTGTTGTTGGAAAAGTAGGGTATCAATTACTTTTTCAGAAACAGTGCACAGTTCATGGATGCTTGTACCTAAAGATTGCTATTCAAGATAGGTTTAGAGATAAAATAATTTGTTTTGTTTATGATAGGTAATTATAGCCCTTTTGTTTGATACTATTTTGAACTAATGTACTCAGTTTAGTCGGCGTGCTGAACATCTCTTTCCAGTACTTTATTTCTGTTATTGTGTTACTGTTAGTAAGCAAAACACTGGCTAGTTTCATGGTGGTCTGAACAAAATCCCAGGAGTAGGAGTGTTATGCAGGGGAAGTGTCTTGTGCTAGTTATGAATCTGGATGTGGTGAAGTAGAATAAAAAGTCTGAATTGTTTTAGTGCATTATGATGTGGAAGTTGCAGTTCTCTTTATAATGAACTTCAGCTTCTAATAAAGTTATCCTGTGGAGAAAAACTTGGCTTCACTTATGTAAGGGGTCTACTGAAGACCCACATCTGCTGGGGTATCTACAAGACTAACTGACAAACAATGGCAAGGCTGGGGGATACTTAAGGACAGTCTATATATCTTTCTACTTTAAAAAAGAGAGAACCCGTTTTCAGGTCATGGCCAATGATCACCATCTGGCTATTTTGCTTGTATGTTGTACCCTTTACTTCTCTCCTCTGTCCCTCTCCTTGTTTTGCCTTTTTAGAATATATGCTTTTTGCAGTGGGGATTGTGCCTTCTCTTGTGTTTGTACAGTGACCAGCAGATTATAGATGCTATTGGAAACAAATAACAAATACTACAATCAGATGTGAAATGCGGTTTGTTACAATAAATTGGCTTAAAATGGCAAAAGCAAGTGCTGAATTACAGCATGGAGGTGCTGCTGATTCAAGAAAAGTTGTTTTGAATAGACACCGAGGGCTAGACTGTGGCATTTAACCACAGTTCTGCGTTGGTGCAGTCATACTGCCTTAGGGGGAGATCCAAGAGGGATGAGGCCTTGAGGGAGTTTTCTTACCACCTCACCAGGGCCATGGACAATCTGGTCCTAAGGTTTTAACTGAGGACAACTGTAACTAGATTTGAGCATCTCACCTATGAAAATGCAAACCTATGCAAGAAAACAAACAAAACTGCCTCATAAATAACCCACCTGTTCCATGAAACCTTTCAGCTATAAAGTCCATGTGACACTCTTTTTGTTGCCTGTTGTGTCATGTGTGCTGATGCCTCCTGGATCGGAAGCTGCTACGGGATGAGGCCGTTTCAATCCTTATGCCACTATGCAGATAAATAATGTCAAAACTGGAATGGACAGTATTTCTTGGAGATGCCTAAGGACAGGGAGGATTTAAGTTTGTCTATTCTGCAGTGTGTTTCTGCCAGTCCAGTTCCCAGTATTTTCTAGTCTTTCTGTTTTCATTAGTTAACTGGCTTGCTTTCCTCCACGATGGCCAGTTATGTGTCCTTATGCTTCAGTAGAAAGCATGTAGAGTAGCAAGTACAGGGCTCTCATAGACGAATGTGGGTTGATTATGCTGCTTGCTCTTGTAATCAAATCATGCTCAGTAATCTGTCTTCACTTGGATATGGAAGCACTCCATTTGCTGTGCACTCACTCCTGAAGTGTAAAGGCACATAGCCATCCACAGCTGCTCAACAGTGAGTGTCTGTTTCCTCCTGTTGCTCTGGTACCTGTTCCAGAGACAGGCAGACATATAAAAGCAATTGGCTAGAGTATATTAATTGCGTGGTTTTTTTCCTATCTGGATATTATGCCAAAAAACACATGGGAGCCTGAGTATGCTTGATGGAGACTGTTATCCTAATACAATCAAAACAGAAGCATTGATCAGGATAACATAGATTGAATTGATTTAGAACCATTAAAACACTTAAGCCTGTGAGGTGGGTGATTAGTCTGTCTCTGATGTTATCGGCAGTCTGGGTTTAAGGAAACATGATTATTCCTGTGCTTTTAGAAGTGAACACTAACTCTGTTCTCCAGTTCTTTACCTGTTTTATTTGTGTTACAGCAAAGGCCAACCAAAGCATAATATCTGATTTGGGCAATGCAGTGGATTGGTGGTTCCTAAACTTGATCATACCATGGCCAGACATCAGCCACAAGCAACTGGTCTCCCTTAGATGAACTGCAAATTCTTTTGCACTGGTTCCCATGCTACTTCAGAGAAGGTGCTGCAGGAACTGGCACCCTGGTACATTGTATATTTTTGCTGTAGGAGCTGGTGATAAAATGGCTGAGGAAAATCTTCTTGGGAGAAGGAGAGAATAGGACCATGATCACTTAGATAAAGGAATGTGACCTCCTTCAGGGTCATGGCCCACTACAGGCTAAGAACTGCTACACTGGAAAAAAGCAAACTAAGAGAGATGAGGTAATAATCGTATGCATGCCCTTTCTAAGGTTTCAGGATTACATATGATAAGTGATATTTCTAATAAATAGATAATGGGAAAGACTGAAGTTCACCAGAACCCACAAAGCCACCTCTTTCCCTGTCCAGAGTGGTGATTTCAGTCCACCTAATCCGAATAAATCACTCCCGTGCAATGCTCCACAGAAAGGTGAAAACCTGCAAGGTCCTTGCCAGAATACCAGACGGGGGAAGTTCCTGCAGAACTTCAGATTTAGCGATCAGTTTAATCCTGTAACAAGATTCAACATTATTAACCATCTAATCACACAAACTTCTAGATGCCATTAATATCTAAGAAATGGCCTTCTTGTCTTCCTTCCATTGCATCCCTATAAAATGTATTTTGCCTTACCTCCATGGGCAATGGATTCCAAACACCAATTGATTGGGGCAAAAAGACCCCCTGTAAATTTAACCTAAACGTTTGTTTTAATTTGCTGGTACGTCCATTTGTTGTTTCCTGTCATTGTTCAATATGAATATGTTGGTACCAAGTCTTTTGTGGTCCCCTTCTAAGTAGTTTATTCATTGCAAGAAAGCTTCTATCTTGCCTCTAGAATTTACCTTTACTTATAATAACTACAACCCTTATGAAAAAACATAACACCACTGGGGAATATCTCTATCAGGGGAAATCCCAGCAGGGCATAAAGCTGGTGTAAAGGTTCTGTGTCATTCCTCAACAGGTTCTGTCACAGTGAGTCAGTAGGGGGCATGAGTGAAGTGCTGACAGGCCCCAGCTAATCCGAGCTGTTGACCAAAGAACTCTTGGGCCATAGGCACCAAGTGCACCTAGGACATCCCTAACTCTGCTCTGGCTTGTACTAGGGATCAAAGCAGCCCCAACAGCATCAAAATAGTGGAGTTGCAGAGAGGCATGAAGTCATTTCTGCCCCCTTGGTACCTTGGCTGAGAAGAACTCAGATGCAGCAATGAATCAAGCCCCTTGAGATGATTCTGCCCAAACAGTCACTTTGACATTTCAGTCCCACTCATGAAGCTAAGCTGAAGACATTAAAATGTCCCTCCTCATTGACCACAGCCAATTGCTAAGTCATGGCCCAAAGGGAATAAAAACAAAACAATCCCACCACCAAACTTAGTATGTTTTCCAAAGAAGGGGGAAATTATCCTCTGGCAGGAAGCCCAGTATATTTGTTTTTTTAAAACAACTTTTAAAAAATAATTTATAGTTTGACTGTCCAAGCACATACTTCCAGCATGGTCATGATGGGAATCTATTCCAGTCTGGGACTAAAATAACTTCCAGGACTGTAACTGTGGAGTAAGCATAAATTCCAGTGAGCATGCTGTTGCCTGCAGGAAGGGGAACTCTAATTTATATGAGCTTCCCAAGCTTAAGACCATAAGAACGGCCATACTGGGTCAGCCCAATGGTCCATCTAGCCCAGTATCCTGTCTTCCGACAATGGCCAATGCCAAGTGCTTCAGAGGGAATGAACAGAACAGGTAATCAATAAGTGATTCATCCCCTGTTGGCCATTCTGGCTAACAGAGCTAGGGACTCTTCAGAGCATGGTTTTGCATCCCTGCTCTTCCTGGCTAATAGCCACTGATGGACCTGTCCTCCATGAACTTATCTAGTTCTTTTTTGACCCCTGTTATAGTCTTGTCCTTCACAACATTCCACAGGTTGGCTGTGTGTTGTGTGAAGAAATACTTCCTTTTGTTTGTTTTTAAACCTGCTTCCTATTAATTTCATTTGGTGACCCCTGGTTCTTGTGTTAGGAGAAGGAGTAAATAACACTTCCTTATTTACTTTCTCCATACCAGTAATGATTTTATAGACCTCTCTCATATTCCCCCCCCCCCTTAGCTGTCTCTTTTCCAAGCTGAAAAGTTTTAGTCTTATTAATCTCTCCTCATATGGAAGCTGTTCCATACCCTAATCATTTCTGTTGACCTTTTCTGAACCTTTTCCAATTCCAATATATCTTTTATTTTTTTCGATGGGGCAACCAGATCTGCACGCAGTATTCAAGATGTGGGCATACCAGGGTTTTTATATATAAGCTTCTACCCGATGTGGGGTGCGTGTGTTTTTCTGTACATGCAAAAGGAGGGAGAGATCTTGCTGAATCAGGTGGCCCGTTGCAGAACCAGTTGTGTGCAGCTCCTGTGGCCTTGCTCAAGTTTTTGTGCCATGAAGCCTACAAATATTTTTAACTGTATTAGAGTCCTTCATAATCAATGTATTTTGAAATAATTGAATACCTTGAATAATGGCTCTGGTTCTTATTATTTGTACTGGAAGGTACAGTACAACAAATTGGTTTTTCATCACTTGCAGTTTTCCATGAGAGTCAGGATTTCTTGGACATGATCAGATTATTAAAAAGCAGCTGACTAACAAATAATGTAGCAATACAGTATTTATTTTTAGATTTTTGCATCAGAATAAGTAGTTTTTGTGCCGTTGCTTTGCTGGTAGCTGACAAAGGGCAACGAACTATATCTGTGAATACCCCCTTCTGTTGGTTTCAGTACAATGTGATATCTGTGCTAGTATCTAGACAGCAGCTACAAATAGCAAGAAGATAATAAATGTTATGTCCCTGTGGCCAACACACTTGAACTCTTGTAATGTTTATTCCAGTAAATAATTTGAAAGAATGAGAGGGATTTGTGAAGTATTGCGGTTTGAATAAACTGTAGATGGTATTATTTCTTAGGAGCAAATATTCTTCCTGGCATGCTCCCTTTAATTCTGGAAACAGAAAAAAATTACTCTTGGACATAAAAGTGAAGAAAAGTTATAATCATGAGAAGTAGTTTATAGGTGGAAAAAAGTGATATATGTATATAGTGTGCATGTACGTATGCATACATCATCTGTATTTGCTTCTCATTTATGCAATTCACATCCAGTAGAACCTCGCTAATTTGTACTAATGGGTGGGAGACCTTCGTGAATTACTGAATGTTGTGACAAGTAGAACATAGCAAATATTCCAAGCGGCCTACCTACCTGCATTGTGGGAGTTCCCTCTGCAAGAGACTATTCCATTCAGGTGTCTTAAAGCTTATTTTGCAGTCACCAAGGCAAATTAGAAAAAACCCAAAGTGAATGTTGTGCTGGTGAAAGGTGCTCGTCTGTTTGATTCCTGTGTAATGAGAACAGGAAAGACCTCCCTTTTTTCAGAGGGGAAGGATTAAAAAAACACAACCCACAGGGATCAGCAGAATGGCTTGGGACAATGAAAAACAAAACAGGAACAGGAGTGGGTCACAGGTTCAAAGAAGAGATACAAAAGGAGATACCAAGCAGAGAACTCCAGACTGTATCCACTGCTTTAAAAAGGTGAGAAGGGAATCAGTGGATGCTGCCAGTGTTTAATTTGTAATGAAGGAGGTGCTGAGGCTCAAGCAATTTTTTTACATTCATAACTGATGCAGCAAGCCCTGAGGTGCCATGGCTATGAACTTCCAAGCCTAGAGGTGCCGAGGCTCAGCCCTGGCAAGCCCTGGCACAAATTAAGCACTGGACACAACCCAAATGAACTGTGCCTGGATATGTGAGTTGAAAAGTGGAAGTAAGGAGGCCCCACAATCACAGCAAATCATACTGTCTCCATCCAGCTGCTTCTTCCTGTGCTGCTAGATGGCCACTTTGGCTAGTGCAAGAGGAGGTTGATGAGGAAGTCTCTGGGTTTAGTAGGGCAATGGATAGGATGTGGATAAATAAAAAGTGGGGGAAAAGTACAGCTGGAACTTCAGCAAGATGTTCTGGAGGTGATGGAGAAAGGGCTGCAACCTCGAGCACTGGAGATAGGTGGTGCATCAGGATAACCCTCTCACCACAAAAAAGGCCAATATTGGCCCTAGGTGGAAGGAGGGGAATTACCCCAGGGGAGGTGAGTGAATCTCATGGTTTTTGGGGGGAGAGTCCCAGTTATTGAATGCTTGACAATGATAATACTGCTTTGCCAGTACCAATCTGTGCAGGATCTGAAACAGATAAGGTAAAGGACTCCTTATGCCACTACCAGTCCTCAGAACCATCCAGTCTCTTGTCAATAGTGACCAAAATAAATAATATCCACATATGCTTTTGCAAACAAAGCTTTTAAAGATTTAAAACAGCTCTGGGGACTCACTCTTTCTGATGAAGGAAGCCAAGAACTAGTATTGCAGGATTTTGCTGATCGCTTGGTGTAAGTACCCTTGAGATCTGTGGGTCCACTACAGTTACAAAGTGATGGATTGCGGCTCCAAAAACACTATCTATTTTAGGGTTTGGGAATGACTGAAGGGAAAATGAATGGGGGTTTATAAGGAGGAAGATGCTGACGGAGTATGGAAAGGTATTTTAGTACCTAATCCTGCGAAGTGTTGAGCCAAAGGGACATGCAACGAATTTGAAAGGTGGCCCTTAGCCACTCACTTTGTTTTCTCAACCTTTTCTCTCTTTGAAAACAATCCACAGGCTTTTCTTGATCTGTGAAGTATGCTCCTGCCAGGAGATGGACTATGATATAACAAAACAACATCATGCACTTAATTTCACAGTGAGATTTTCATTATGTGCTTTAATGGGATTTGTTTATATTTTCAGGATGGTGATGTGATTTAGTTAAAATGCACGAGATTGAATTAACAAGTTAATACTTTTTAATTTCTCAGTTTGAAAAAAGAAAGAAAAGAAACAGCCATTATTGGAATGTATTTTTATCAGAGTGGGTTAATAGGCTTTAAAAGAGCTGGAGATCAATAATAAAAGAAAGCAAATCATTTGAGATCACATAGTTGCATACAATAATTAAATCTTTCCTTTATTATGCACTGTTATTGTTAGCATTAGAGGGCATCTTCAATTTCTGAAAAGTAAAGAGCTCAAGAGGGGTATTCTTCAATGCCTGGATTATTAATTACGAATATATTTTATTCTTCAAAAGAGTTTTTTTCTTTTAAATAATAAAGCCCTTTTTCACAAAAGGGGAAAATGCTTATTCAGGCAACTGGAGCTTTATTGCATATTTTTCTGCAGAAATTTGAAACATGGCATCTGTGTGTCTATGCACAACAATTGTTCTCTGTATGTATCTGAATATGAAGGAGGGATTTAGGTGAGGAAATGCATAAAACCATATAATGCCACTAATCTGCGGGCAGATTCCTATTGTTGGCAATCTGTAGCCTGATTATGGAGTCAATAGCTGGTATTTATGTGGGATGTTATCTTTAAAAATATACTGTGCACTGGCTGTATGTTTGAAAGAGCAGTGAAATTAAAGTTACAGATCCCAACCCTCCAAACATTTCCACACATGAGAAGTGTGACTCAGCGGGACTTCTTACATGCATTACATTAAGCACATGTGGAGGTGTTTGTAGAATTGGGGCCACGGTGGCATAGTCTTTCAAAAGATTTGATTTTCTTTTCCCGTACATCAGCAGAATGGGAGCCTAGTGAATTTAAATTTATTTCTAGCCTGAGTACAAAACAGAATCAAAGATCAGAGCTGATAACACAACAGGAGGAGAGCAGAGACAGCATTTTAGAGAAACAGATGCACTGTTCCCAAATTACTGCCTGTTATTTTATTTTTTAAAATCTTTAGTCGATACTGACAGCAGTTCATTAACATTAGGCTAAAAAGAGAATGGGAAAATATATTCCATGCAAAGGTTAGAAGCATAGTTTTAAGACTGCTGATTTGGAGTTGCATATTTTCAAGCAGTGGGCTCTGGGAACAATAGAGACATAATGGAACTAAGAAAGTGAATAGGGGAATTTGAAAATCAAGGTTTGGAGTTTACCAAATGACATGAAAAATAAACTGGGAGAAGGAATTGCAAATGGTGCGGAACCAAGACTTCTGGGTTTTACCTTGCAAAATGTTAAAAATTTCCATTGTGAAACTTTTTCTAACTTTGGCAAATGTCTTGAAGCATGCAGAACTCTTTATAAAACCTATTAATAAACAAATTATTTGATCGCTTGTGAGCAGAACCAATGTCTGGTGCTCAGAGCAAGACTAGGAGCCACGGCTCCTAGGTTCTGTTGAAAGTTCTGCCATTTTGACTTGTTGTGTGACCAGAGGCAGGTCATTCCTCTTTGCTTCTGTTTACAGATTTGGTTAATGAGACTAACAATAGTCTGTTATCTTACTAGTGCTGTAATTAGGCCTTGAAAAGTCCTATCTGTAAAGTGCTCACATGAAATGCCCTGTAGAAGTTTCAAGTATTATATAAATAATGTATTTATTATATTAATATAACTATTTATTAGTAGTATAACTACTTAAATTGTAAGCTCTCTGGAGTAAAACCATCTTTTTATTATGTGTTTGTAATGGGACCCTCATCCTAGATTGGGGCTTGCTGGTGTTACTGCCATGCAAATTATACACCTCCCAAGTATTGATAAAATAATAATCTATTAACTTCACTGACCAGTATTGGTAGGTATTGCATGACAGTCATGGTCTAGGGAAACGTAAATATCAGTCCTGCAAACACATTAGTACGTGCTTAATTTTATTACTATATGTAGTCATGGTAGTGAGGCTAAGCATGTACATCAGTCTGCAGGACCAGTTGTGGTAATAAAGCTAAACACATGCATGAGTAGTACCAGGAACTTATGCACATGCCTGACTTCACTACTGTAACTGTTCATGGTAGTAAAGTTAAACATATGCTTTAGTATTTGCAGGACTGGGGCCTTAAGTCATAGCACTGCCATGCCCCCCTCTACGCCTACCCTCCCCCCATTCAAACAAACAAACAAACAAACCCAGTAATAATCCAGCAGCAGCACTGTGGTAGCAGAAAGTGAAGCTTGTAATGATGGGTATTACTAGGGTGACCAGATGTCCCGTTTTTAAAGGGACAGTCCTGTTTTTTAGGACTTTTTCTTATATAGGTGCCTATTACCCCCCACCCTGTCCCGTTTTTTCACAGTTGCTATCTGGTCACCCTAGGTATTACTGAATTATGTAGCAGACAGAACTTTAGAATGGGAATGGAGGTTCGTTATATTTATGCCTGTTATACTTCCACATGCTGCTGTAAACTGTGGGGGTGGGAGATGAGGTGGTCCATTGGCATGTTTGTTTGCTATTTTTGGCTCAGTCTGTTAAATTGTTGGATTAATTCCATTACTAATAGCTTTTAAAAAACCATAAGAACTAAAATCCTGTAGACGTTTACTAATCTGTGCACTCCTGTTATCTGCACTGTTCCACAAAACTGGTGGTGTCGCAATCTCTCAGCAGATATTTGAAAGAAGAGTGCTGTAGTGAGATCTCATATTATTAAGGCTTCATTTATTAATACTTTTACAAGAGATATCACAGTGCATTGACTAGCAAATGTTGAAGTTGCATGTATAGTTAATACTAAGCTATATTTGTCCAAATACATGAACAGGTACAACTTGTGATGTCTGCTCCCTAAGCTGTATTGCTGAATTTTCTCACTTTGGCCAAAATCCTGCGCCCAGCAAAGTAACTGAATTGGAGTTACAAGAGGGCAGGATTTTCCCATCTGCAGCCCAGACAGCTCCTTCAGTCTAATTGCTGGTGTAGACTCCAAGGCCTTTGAACATCTATGGGATACAGTGAAGATCCCAGAGAAGGGGATCTGCATAACTGCCCTCCTCTTGCCTGTCTGTTTCTGTTATCGTGCCCTGTCCCCACACAGCTGGGAGGCTCCCTCTAGTCCTGGAGGTGCGACAGGATTTGCAGTGAGTTTTCCAATTCCAGGACAAGTACAAAGTAATTCTGGTTTCAGTAATTGATGTCAGAAGGTGGAAGGACCATTTTTCTATTCCTTTATGTCAGGAGGGATCGGGGCTGGATTTCCAATTGGGCACAGTAGGTATGTGCTGAGGTGCGCTGGCTTTCTAGGGGCTCCTAAAAATTAAAAGTGGGTTAAAAGTTTCGGGTTTTTTTACAGAAAACACAAAGGTCAGCTGTAGGCAGGGCGGGGGAGGTGGGGCATTGAAGATGCTGTGCCTAGGGGTGTGTAAGATGTATATCGGGGGTCTGGGAGGTATACTGTCCATTATTACATGATTTTCCTTTACAGTGTGTGGTTGATTTGCTTTTAATCCCATTCCCAGCCCCTCACAAGTACTTTTTAAAAAGACAACAGCAAAGCCAAACAATCAGGAAGAGTGGACAGCCTGACCTGCCTCTTTGGATGCTATATTTTACCCTCTGAATAGTAATTGCTCACAAACTGTAGTGTGTCTTTCACTGCTTCTTTAATTGCACTCCAATGGTAGCAATAAGTTTCCCTAACCATCTGAGGGGAAAAAATCCTAGCTGGGTGCTGCTTACATGAGTGACATAGGGGTGTCTCAGTCATCCTGATGGAGAACTCCAGCAATAATAAAATGAGGGGTAGGTGGAGATCTGAGTAGGGAGGACAAGTAGATTCTTTTCCTGTAGTTTCTGCTATTAATGCATCTTTCTTTGCCTCTTTTGTTGTTGCTGCAGACTTTGTATCTATTAGTCTTATAAATAAAAAGGTGGTTGTCCAGATCCACAACGGTATTTAGGCTCCTAATTTCCATTGAAATTAATAGAAGTTAAGATTCCTAAATACCTCTGTGGATTGGGCCTTGGTGCTAATAAAAGGGATACATTCCACCTCCAGCTTTGGTTTATCCTCTGCTCTTTCTCTATCCTCTTTAATTTTGGGGAATTTGTACACTCCACCCCCATTACTGTTTCCAGCTCTCCAAATCTGACTCTATCTCCAGCACAAAAACTAAATAAAAATTAGAGATTAGGGGAGAATGGAGAAAAAGATCTGGTGTCTTGTCCCATGTCCCTACCCCACACCCCCTCATCATCTGCTCAACATCCTCACTGTCTAAGCTGTCACTGTTTTGTTTGTGATCATTGATGGTCACATGGGTGAAAACATAATCATATTTAGGGTACAAGTTGTCATAGCAAGCTGATTTTACCCTTTTACCTCCAGCTTTACGTCCACTGTGATGCATAACTTTCATTTATGGAGGAAACCACTTCTTGCTTATGGCAGAACTTCACCAATGAAAAATGGTTGTTGGTAGACTTTTGAGCGCTTTCTCTCTCTCTCTCTCTCTGTTTCGTGTTGTCTTTCATAAAACTGGCAGAAAGCCATATTTTAGCAGATTTTATTTACAGCTAAAAATTAATATTTGCAAACCCTTCCAGGGTCTGTTGGTGAGTAGTGATATTTTAATCTGCAGACAGAAATAATAAATATTTGGGTGGAAAAACTTTTAGTACAAAAGTAGTCATGTGACTAATGTCATCATAGACCTTAATGTGGATTATAAAAGGTAGATCAGGAAATGTTTTCATCGATAAGGAAAGCCGCTAAGTTTGTTGGATTTCAGTGACTCAAGTAGTGATCAGGACTACAAACTTGCGGAATGTATGGAGGGAAGATCATGTTTCAAGAAATAGAACAGGCCTATTTTTTTAATTTCATTGGAGCAGAAAACAGTGCTATCCTAAACGGAATTCTAGGGATAGAGATCAGTGATGACAAATAAGATGGAAATTGGGTGCATCTAACTATTATCTGGTGATCACAATACCATTTGATTTGATATACAGTACTTACTACTGGTTAAGAAAACACCAACATTTTTGACGTTGGGAAAGATGAGTAAGAGGGAATGTGAATTATGGTACAAAATCCTGACTCAATTTTCTAACAAGTGGGACATATTTAAAGGGGCAAAGTCCAGGCCAGGAGGTTCAAAATTCAATGTTATGTTCTTGTATCTGCATGTTGATTTTTATATGTATTTTGAAAACATCGCTGCTTCAGTGCTCCAACACAGGTTGGATAGTGAGTAAGACAGGATTCAGCACAGAAAGTGGCTGGGTCTGGAAGCTCATTGAGTGAGGCAGAGAGTATATGGTAAATGAGACTGGGATGCTGGGGAAATAACACATGAACATATAATTAAAGACTGTATCATAACATGTGCATATGACTACAGAGTTAACAGGCAGGCAGTCTTAACTTTAAGATGCCCTGATTTCTGAGTGCTATATTCTGCAACTTTAATGTTCCTTTAATGTAATTTTTTATGTAATGAAACCAGGAGAAAGGCTGATGGCTGGAGTTATTGATTAGACACGTCTCTGGGAGTCGAGCACTGGGTTTCTATACCTGGCTGCTACGGATTTCCTGTGTGACCTTCGCCCCCTGTGTCTTAGTATCCCCCATTTGTAACCTTAATAATTTACCTACCTCCCAAGGAGTTAAGGCTAAATGTAGTGGTTGAGATCCATGAATGGAAGGCATTGTTTAAGAGTAAGATATTTTTATTATTAATTTACTGTATTACTCAGCCCTTCTTGTTGTAAGTTTTAAAAATGAAAAAAGGAATATAAATTATTGTTGCTCAGTTCACTTATTTCTGCAATTAAAGAATTTCTTAAAGCATTGAGGACTTATTTGTATTAACATCTTAACTCTGTGCAGTGCTAACAAATGCTATTCCTTATCCATAAGGTTTGGTTAGGAAATCACCTAGAGAATTGTATATTTCTTTGCAAAGATTTAGGAATAATTTCATTAGTGTTTATTTCCAGAAACCTGAACAAGTAATTATGCATTCTGTCAAATTCTCATAGATACTGAATTTACCGAGATATAATCTGGCATAGCTGGATTCACTTGAGGGGAAAATAACCTTTAGATACAAAAAAGTAGTATTTACATAAGCATATATTCCTGTTAGAGGTTATTACAGTTATGGTTAAGATCAAATAATATTGTAGCTTGTCGTGAAATATATCTTCAAGTCATGCTTGGATTTGATATTCTCTCTTTCTTTGTAATTCATACCATCTGTATGCAGAAAGTAGCAATTTTCTTCATACAAAGTGTTAATCCAGAAATGGATTTTGGAATATTTAATCCTCCTCCTCCTCAGTATCATTTGCTGTCAGTATGACAGAAATCCTATTTTAGTGTGATGCCACATGGCCACATACTGAGCATAACTGGTGGGCAACTAATTTTTTCTGATGGACATATGGACAAGCCTGCTGTTGTTCTTGGCCACAAGATAACACAAGATAACTACCCTCCCACACTTACTTTGAAATGTGTCCTCCAATAGGTCCATAAAACAAGCCCCTAACTGCACCATTCCATCCCCAGTTGGCTGCATGAATAGGTGTCTTGGTTTCCGGCCATGTTGAGGTGCATCCAAAGCTCTTTGTGAGCACTATCTTCACTCCAGTTAATCATGCTGCATTAATTGCAGTTTAAAGGGAGGCCCAATGTTGTCTTTCCAGCCACAGGGTAAGTACAGTTCTGCAATTGCAGCCGCAGCAGGGGAGAGAGGCTGCGGAAATGTACTGAAACATGACAAGATACGGGCTGCAAGGGGAGGATTAATGTATAATAAACGCACATTAAAATTTTAAATATTTAATTAAAAAAATCTTAATATAATTAAAAAAGAAGTGAAAAGGCCTGTCTGTGCCATTCTGTAAGCAGTAGATCAGGAAGAACAGAAGCACTACCATTGCACAGACTACATCTTCTTAGGAAAAATGTCTGGCTTGTTAAGCTAATTGAGTAATCCGAATGGATAAGCATTTGTAGTTGCGTCACAAGGTTAAAATTCAAGTTGCATGGACTGTATCTTCTTCCCAGAGTCAACATCTAATACACCTAAGCTATCTTAATCAGAGCATTTATTCCCCCCACCTTTTCTGCAAAGTCTTAAATTCCAGACATAATTTTGACCCCAATGTATATGTTTTTGATGTGTAGCTTCAGTATCTTTCAAAGACTTCTTAAATAATGGAGTGAATGGAAGTGAATGGAGTTGTGGCTGGGTGCCTGAGATAGACGATACTGATAATGCCACTTTCAAGGCAGATTGCAAGAAATAGGGCAGACAATCCCCAAAGATGGTGGTTTACTCTATAATTCGATTCACCAAGCCAGCCACAGATGAGCTTCGCCGTACCACGCTGGTTAACCAGAAACCAAACACAGTCCCTTTTAGGCATTCCAGGCTTTGGCTCCCATCCAGACAACCCAGTTTAATATAGTGAGAGGTTATTGAAAACCATTTCACCATGTGTGAGGTTCTTTCTAATCCAAAAGGATGACACACATCCCAGATAAAACACTGCTTTTGAGAGGAGAGTGACAGTTTTAGAAAAGTGTTTTAGAAAATGTGTGTTTTGGAAGTCCCACTTCCATATGTGTTCCTCAGTTTCTTGGATATCTGTTATGATGCACAGAAAAGTTACTTCTTATTTGGGGCTAAGAAATCATAAAGGATTCTTTAATTTGACACTAGGATTCCCATAGTGAGTATTTATACTGATTTTGCAGTTAATAAATTAGTCTGAGAAATTTCAGTAGTCAGCTGACAATTGCTTAGCCCTGTGGTTTTCAACCTTTTTTCATTTGCAGACCCCTAAAAAATTTTGAATGGAGGTGTGGACCCCTTTGGAAATAGTGGTCCGCAGACTCCTACTATAGAAGTCTTAGACTGAAAACTGACTAAACAGAATTCAACTATAAATGCTGTACTTGGCGTGGCATTTGACAGAGTATGATTCAGGGCGCTAAACTGTGGGCTTCTACGGTAATGACAACCCTTCCGGGTTTTGACCTTTGGTGGGGATATTCACATAGTTTTCATTGATCAGAATAATCAAATGCCTAATATGGGATCTGAAACTTTATTTTCATAGTCACCTTTTGCATACCTCTTAGATATAGTCTGCAGACCCCCAAGGGTCCATGGACCACAGGTTGAAAACCACAGGCATAGCATGTTGGCAATTGCTCTGGAACATTAATTATTATGTATTAGTGCTGAGACCTACAGATATACAGAGAATTGCTTTAAATCTTCAATCTGCATTGGAATTATTGATTTAAATTTAATCTCAGTGTTTGTTTACTGTAACCTCTATTTATCGTAAAACAAAATTCTAATGGACTCTGCTCAGTGGTGACTAGAACTGACTGAACAATCTCACCTAAAGATGACTTCAAACCTAATCCATTTTCTGTGTTTTTTTTTTTTGCTGAACGCTTAGGCCATACTAGTAATATTTGTTTTTGGACTGCTTTCCTATTTCTCCACACTTTGTTGCCTCCCTCACTGGTCAAAACTGACCCAAAGTAGATACTCTTAGAACAAATGTCTGGTGAAATGGATAAGTCAGAGTCCCCTTCCGTCCCCCATCAGATCATCTCAAGTATCTAGGAATTTAATAGAAATGCTGTGGACTGGATCCTCAGCTGAGCAGGACAGAAGGGGCAAAGATGTCTCTAAGGGCAGATCTACATTACCACTTATGTCGATATAACTTATGTTGCTCAGGTGTGTGAAAAAGCCACCCCCTCCCCCGAGCGATGCAAGTTACAGCAACGCTGGAACTATGTCAGTGGGAGATGCTCTCCTACCGATCATAGCTTCCACCTCTCACGGAAGTGGAGTAATTATGTTAACAGGAGAGCTCTCTTCCATCGGCAAAGAACGTCTTTACCAGACGCGCTACAGTGGCACAGCTATATCAGTGCAGCTGTGCCGATGTAGCACTTCTAATGTAGACTAGCCCTAAGTCATCTGTGTGCCTCCCAATTCCTGGGGCTGGCTGCATGCTGAACCAACCTCTGGCATAATTTAGAGAAGCCACAGTGCCTCCACCCTACTCCTGGGCCAGGCCTGCACCAGAATGTCTTCTGCATAGATGGAGTGAGTGATGCAAGGGGCCATAGGGAATTCCCTTATCAGACACTCTTTGGCTTCACGTGTGTGTCTGGAACCTGAGTGCACAGGCCTAATAGTAGGGTGAGGGAAAATGCATCCTAAGAGAAGTTTACTAGGTCAGTGACTCTAACCTTTCCAGACTACTGTACCCCTTTCAGGAATCTGATTTGTCTTGTGTACCCCCAAGTGTCACCTCACTTAAAAAACTACTTGTATTTTTATATCTGATTTTGTAAACAAGAGTGTCACAGCACACTATTACTGAAAATTGCTTACTTTCTCATTTTTAACCATATAATTCTAAAATAAATCAATTGGAATATAAATACTGTACTTGCATTTCAGTGAATATTATATAGAGTAGTATAAACAAGTCATTGTATGAAATTTTTGTTTGTACAGACTTCACTAGTGTTTTTTATGTAGCCCATTGTAAAACTAGGCAAATATCCAGATGAGTTGGTGTACTCCCAGGGGTATGTGTACCCCTGGTTGAGAACCACTGTACTCGGTGACACCCAATGCTGGCACAGAGACCAGAACTGTTAAAGAGTGAAAGACACAACAGAAGCCATGTTATTAGCCCCAGGATAGACAGACAATGCTCACTTAATGAGAAGGAGGAAATGTATTGCTTAAAAGCATGAAGAAATAGATACCATTGCAGAAATAGCTCTCTCTTTCCATATAACTGTTTTTCTATTTTCTGGATTGTGAAATTTTTCAAATTGAGTCTAGCAATGTGGTATATATATATTTTTTAAACTTTGCAAAAGGCATAGGCTATTGTTCTTGCAATAAATAAATAAAATAAATGAAGGTTGCAAAGAGTCATGAAACATAACGAGTAAGTCCCACAATACCACGCCTACTTCTGTCTCTGGTTTGCACATCATAATGACTTTGCAAGAACCCTACTCAAGCACTGTAACCCTTGCAATTAAAATTGCTCATAAATATTCCCTTGTTAAATTAAATTTCTTATTTTTTTATAGCACTGGTAGCTAGACAAGCTACTTCACTGGTAAGAATATTGTGCTTTGTCATGCTAAAATCCCATTGGTCCTGATGTTGAGCCAACAGATTTTTTATTAGACTTTTGAGAGCGCTGACTATAGCTTAATATCTCTTTGGTATAAGAACAATCATTAATCTAAGAAGCCCTAATTGCTGTATGAGATTAAAACTACAAGATTGAGATTTATGCAGATTTCTTTCTTTCTTCAAGATGTTTTTGAGAATTTGCCTCTAGACAAAATGTTAGGAATTGTTGATAATGATTTTTATCTTTTCTTTAATGTTTTGCCTTCTGTTATGAATATAATGTGATAGTTATTGATAAATGAAGAGAAAATAGAAAAAAATCCCATTGGAGGGTATAACAAGGTGGCTTGCCCATGGGTGGAAGAGCCTGAGGTAGAACGCACTATGGCTACAGGATGAGCCTCACCTGAGAGGGATCAGGTGATTCCCCTGTAAAGAGCAGCTGGAAACTATAGGGGGTTGGGGAAGTTTAGGGAGAACAGAGACTAGGAGGAATGAGCAGGCTCTAGTGATGTCCTGGGATTAAGACTGTATTTTGGAAGGGCTGCGAGTTGCCTGGTAATACAGGAAAGACCCTGAGTAGGTAAGGGAAAGAGTGCCAAAGCTCCTCAGGCCAGGAGACCTGGCAGTAGAAAGAGAAATGTTTGTTTGTGGGACTTTGAGTTTTATTTTGAATTATTTTCTGTTAATAAATGCAACCCTCAATGAAGTAGTTTGACCTCAGAAAAAGTGTGGAATCTGAGTAAGGAGCCTTTTGAGGGAGAAGTTATTAACAGGGTAGCCCAGAGACATTCCTTTCCCGGAGAGGGTGCATGGGAGGCAGCCAAACCCTGTTACACAGGGGAAGAGAGGATCAAGGAAATGCTGTATCTCCGTGTGGCATTTTCATGTGTGCATCACAAGGTGAAGGATTTGGAGGGAGGGACCTGTGCAGGAGGCAGGGATGTGACTTTCTGGGGAAAGGAAGCTGGAACCCTGTGTATAACCTCTTCTTTTGTGCTGCCCTTCATGTTGACTGTATTCATTCTACCCTATACAACAGCTGCATGGCTCTCTAAAGAGCTGTACTACTAATGACCAAGCCCTGCCCTGCCCTGATCTGCCCCATGGGGGAGTAGACTGCCTTTAGTGATACAACATTTGTAAGTTCATATTTCTATTGTTTCTAGAAAGCTTTTTTACAGCTTATGATTCTCCTAGCATAAGTTGAGTTGATAGAAAATGTTCCACTTGCACTTCAAGTCCATTGGGCCTATTTCTCTGCTCTCTTGCACTGGGTGTAGTCATTTGCACCAGTGCAAAGTGAGCGTAAAATGCAAACAAATCAAGATGGCAACAGTTTCACCCATTTCACATTTGGGTAAATGATGTCTCAAGTTGATAAACACTGGAGAAACAGACCCAGTATTGCTCGTCATGTCATCTTTGAAGAATTGCTCTCTGTCATCTTTGTACTTGTAAATCACTATCGGCTGCCCCTCAGCTAGCTGTTCTCCAGTCTACATCTATTTAGCTCTCCTTGTATATTTTACTTTCTGAATCTTTTATTCTGTTAGTTTCCCTTCTTTGAACTCTCTCTCCAGCTTGTGTGGGTAAGGAAGCCAACCTTGATAAGGTGCTTTCTTGCCAGAAATCCTATGTTGCCACAAATATTGTGGGCTGCTAAAGATTTTCAGGAAAGGTGATCAAAATTCAGTGAAGATAGATCAGAGAAAGGACATTGAGGGGCGGGAAAAGGAAATTATTAAAAGATAAATTTATATCCCCAAAGGAAAGGTGTACTGAACAGCTGTCAATACATCAGGATTATAAGAAGCGAGTCTGGTGAACCAAAGAAACACTCAGTTATTTTTGGCAAAGAAATTACCAAAAGTACAGAAAAGTTAATAGGTTACGTATGAATGGAAGAGAGGAAAAATGACAAGAAAAGCAAAGGTGAAGCGTGAAGGAGAAGAAACTGACAGTTTTGGGTCCCCCACTACAGAAAGGATGTGGCCAAATTGGAGAGAGTCCAGAAGAGGGCAACGAAGTGATTAGGGGGCTGGGGCACATGATTTACGAGGAGAGGCTGAGGAAACTGAGCTTATTTAGCCTGCAGAAGAGAAGAGTGAGGAGGGATTTGATAGCAGCCTTTAACTACCTGAAGGGTGGTTCTAAAGAGAATGGAGCTAGGCTGTTCTCAGTGGTGGCAGATGACTGAACCAGGAGCAATTGTCTCAATTGCAGTGGGGGAGGTCTAGGTTGGATAGTAGGAAAAACTATTTCATTAGGAGGGTGGTGAAGCACTGGAATGGGTTATCTAGGGAGGTGGTGGAATCTCCATCCTTAGAGGTTTTTAAGGCTTGGCTTGACAAAGCCCTGGTAGGGATGATTTAGTTGGGGCTGGTCCTGCTTTGAGCAGGGGGTTGGACTAGATGACCTCTTGGGGTTTCTTCCAACCCTAATCTTCTATGATTCTATGAGTGTTAGAACTCTGATTAGAACCCAAGAATTCCTGACGCTGTCTTCTGCACTAGACTATGTCTCTCTGATTCAGACAGGAAAACGCAGAGATTAGTCAAGGTCAAAGTAGGAAAACACCTCGAAATTTAAGATTTTGTTGAGGGTGTGACAGTACGCCCCATGTTCTTCATAGAGATATTGTTATGATGTGAATTTGGCATAACTAAGATGTGTTCTATGCAAGATGGGTCATGTGAGGTATCATTGGAAAGTTTATGATTTCGTGAATATGATTATCCTATTTGTATGCATGTAACATTTCTGTATCTGAAATTAGGAATATTGACTATCTAACAATTACAAGTGGATTTATAACTGGGGAATGCCCACCAGACAGAATGCAATCAGCCTGGATGAGCCATTAGGGAGAACAATAGGACTTGGAAGATGCAAATCTTCCACCTTCCTGAGAAGCTTCCTGGGATGCTGCAAACAACCTTTGACTCCTGGCTGTTTTGACACTGCAGGGTCATGTGATCATGTCACCTGGTACTGGATTCCATCTTGGACTACTAGTATTTTTCCACTAATAGTGGGTGGGAATGAAACTGTGAAACAAAGAATTCCCACCATATGTAAATCCTATTTAAGGCAGGGAAGTGAGTTAATCGGGGTCATTCTTCACTGAATCCCTGCCCAGGATGACTGCGGAAACATCTAAGAAACAAAGAAAAAAGAGGGAGAAGAGCTGAGCCCAGGCTGGAAAAAGTGTCTGGCCTATGAAAGAAATGCTAAAACAACATTTAGGGGAGAAATTACTACTTGTAACCAGTTTCTTTAATGTATTAAGCTTAGTTTGTGTGTTTGTTTTATTTGTTCAGTAATTTGCTTTGATCTGTTTGCCATCCCTTATAATCACTTAAGATCTGTCTTTTGTAGCTAATAAACTTGTTTTGTTTTCTCTAAACCTAGTTTGTGGAATTCATAACTGGGGTGGGGGTGAGGGGAAGCTGTGAACATCTTTGTCCACACTGAGGGAGGGAGCAAATTTAATGAGCTTATGCTGCACAGTTTTCTGTGCAATGCAAGACAATACAATTTTGGCTGTACACTCCAGAGGAGGAGTACGCTTGAGTGCTGGGCAATTCCTTAGCTGAGTCTTCCCATGCAGAGCTGACTTTAGTGTCTGTGTCTTTCTGCAGCTGGGTGTGTCCCTACTTGTGTGTGTGCGCTGGGGGGAAGCTTGAAGGCCTGGCTCAGCAGGACAGTGTAAGGGAACACAGGCTGGTGGAACAAGCAGGCTCAGTGGTACCCCAGTACATTAAGTGGCACCCCAGAATGGGGGGGTAACTCATCACAGAGGGATTGTCAGAATGGAATTTTACGATGAGCTTATGTATATTAGAACTTTGTGCATTAGAAAAAAAAAGATGCAGTGGATATAATTGTTGTATAGGAAATAGACTGTTGCACAAATGGTTGATCTACTGGGTTGATAGGCATGGTATATGGAGTGCTTTGCTTAAAGTGTGAGTCTGCTCTGAAATGAGACTGTGTGAAAATGGTACCTCCTTACTGAGCTGATGTACTCCCTGTGTGTACATAGTCATATCTTCAGTGATGAACTAAGTATTCATTATTTTTTACTCCCATGAGCATGGCAGAACTAACACCACCATTTGAAAGTGAGCTGGATTCTATTCAGGTTCCCAACTCATCAACAGAATGTTCACTAATGCCTGGTCAGCACTTAAAAGTTAGGCCCACATGGCTACATCAGACAGGGACATGAAAAATCCACATCCTGGAGCACCATAATTTTGCTGACCTAGCACCCAGTGTAGACACAGCTGTGTTGATGATAGAATGCTTCCATCAGTGCAGCTACCATTGCTTGGGGAGGTGGTGATTCTACACTAATGGAAAACCCTCTTCTATTGGCACAGGCTGCATCTACGCTATGGAGTTATGCTGGCATAGCTACAGCAACCCTGCTATGCTGTATAGTCTCCATAGTGTAGACATACCGTAAGTTTCAATTGCAGGGCTAAATTCTTCCCTGGCTACATCTTTGCAGCCCTAGTCCTATGGGTTTAACAATGGGCAGAACTTGGTGTGTAAATTGATTGATTGTGTACAGGTCAGAGCAAACCCAGCTTAATATTTTTTCAGGTCCCAAGCTGCACAATGGGCAGGTAGAAGAAACATCTTTTTACTAGTAAGCTGAAGAAATGTGATGGGGAAGCCACTAAATAACAATAAGACATGGAACCTAACAATGCAATTTTTTCAGTCATCTTTCAGAAAAGAATTGGCTTGGACATGGCAAACTGAGTGACCTGTTTTATTAAAGTTGATGGAATATATGGGCCCAGAGAGTCAAAGGGGTTATCATGACCCTAGGACTGCCCAACGTTAAACAGTTTTAAACATGGCTCAGGCTTACGATACAGAGATCTCAGCCTGCTTAGTATCAGAGGGGTAGCCATGTTAGTCTGGATCTGTAAAAGCAGCAAAGAGTCCTGTGGCACCTTACAGACGTATTGGAGCATAAGATTTCGTGGGTGAATACCCACTTCGTCGGATGCATCCAATGCTTATGCTCCAATAAGTCTGTTAGTCTATAAGGTGCCACAGAACTCTTTACAGCCTGCTTAATATCATCGAAAATATACCATTAAACACCTTTTTTATCCTTTTTATTCAAGATGGGGGGGCGTGGAAATCAGCTAAAGCATTTGAAATGTAAAGGATTAAGACTTTTATTTTAACCATATCCCTTCTTCCCTTTCACTTTATCTGGAGTGAGGTTTTGTTTGTTTGTTTTTTTAAATAAGGAAAACCCCTTTGTTTGACAGTCTTTTAGATGATATTGAAGATGGTAATAAGTGTCTTTTGGGAAAAAGAGAAAAAGTTAGTTGAGATGGGCTGGAGATGTTTTTGTTAAAGCCTGATCCCATTTCCTCAAAGGTAAAACAAGACCAACTCATACAAAAGGGGAAAAGAGAACAGCAGAGACAGAAAGTGCAGCTTCTATCTCTGGTGTTGACTTTTACTTCAGTCTCACTGCTGGAAAACCACAAGCATAGCACATGGTTTAGTCAGCCAGTCTGAGACCTCACAAATGTGTACCAGCATCAGGCTGTTTAGGACATTGCTTTTAGCTGTTTTTGGTTTTTTTTGTTACAGGTTTACAGCAGTGTTGCAAAATATACGGTGTTTGCTGGCTAAACCACTCTTATTAAACAGAAAACAAAAGGAAAGAGATAGAAAAGTGAAAAAATAAGGTAGGGAAGGAAAAGAATGTGGGGGGAGGGAGAGGGAACAACAAAGTCTCAAATCCAGTTTGGGTGTTTAGGATTTATCCAGAACAGGTAGAGGTGTCATCTGGGTCCTTCTGTCTGTCCCAGTCAGGACATCTTTCAGGATTAGGACAATGAAAGCCCAGTGATATCACAGTGGATCCCATGGTCCCAGGAGATGGCAAAGTGGTACCCACGATGGTAAAGCTTTCTCCTTGCCCTTCTTTCAGTTAGCAATTGTTGCATTTGCTTCTCCAATTTTTCCCATAAGACTTTTCTTTTAAGGACCCCAAAAGGGAGTGATGGACGGAACAGCTGATCCCCTCATTATTTTGTTCACCAATTAGGCCTAATTTCCAATGCACCAATTCTGGCTTATTAATTTTCGGTCCCACGTCTTTCTTGTTTACCAGGCATGATCTGTAAAAAGAGTCCTTGAATTATACCAGTAGGCCTTTTTGTATGGACTAATTCAGTGTTTATCTCCCTTTTGCACCTTTTCCCGTCAATAGTTACTTTTGTGGGCTGTTGTGACATTTTATGAACTGTCACTTACTTATTACAATTGAGCTCACAATTAGAGTAAATTTGTAGGCCCAATTATTACAACAGATCCCTCTGGCCAGTTAGGAGAGGTGTTAATGGACTCCAAATGGTCCTTGGCCAGAATTATAGTGACCATAACAAGATGCTTCAAAGTTGTTAGTGGAGCTTGTAAAATATAGAAAAAAAGATATGTGGCAACTGCAGAACTGCAACAGGAAATATGAGGTTTTGCAGAGAAGGAATGGGAAGGAAGTCAGTGGGAGTTAGGTGCCTAAATACCTTTGAGGATTTGGGTGTAAGAGGTTAGATAAGTATTTAGAAAACAGATTGAGGAATACAACTGCCTAGTTTTTATAATAGATACATTTCATTGCTGAAAAGAATGACACAGAAAAGCAAGGCAGATGGGAAAAACCCATAATTGAGACATGATTTTAATAGTTCTTTGTAAATGTTGGGCACGGTCCTTGTAAAAATCATTTCTCCTTGTTCTCACATGGCCTGATTTTCAGGGGGCTAAAAACCTACAACTCCCTTAGAAATCACTGGGAGCTGTAAATGCTCTATACCTCTGGAAATCAGGCCACTTGTCCCCAACATCACATGTACAGCTTCACCTAGGATAGCATGAACTATACTGTCAGCTGCTTTTGTTCTGAACTGAAAGCTCAACTCTGGAGAAATTTTGCTGAGTCATAATTGACTGATTTACTCCCTGGCATTCTTCCCATGCAGAGAGGAACACTTCAAAGCAATCTTGGGCATGCAGCAGTATGGGCTTCAAAGAGCACATTTAAGGTTTTTTTTAAAAAATTATATTTTAGATGGTTGAGACTGTTAATGCTAAAAAATGTAAAGGTTTTGTATCCTACTGCTCTGTTAGAATATTTCTGTGGCACTTGCATGAGGCTCAGAATTTGTTATAGATGCCAGAGGTAAGCACAGTGGTTTTCAAACTGTGGGTCACGACCCAGAACTGGGTCACGGAATGGAAGTTCACTGGGCCGTGGCGGCTTGGTCAGCACCGCCGACTGGACCGTTAAAAGTCTTATCAGCGGTGCTGCCCAGCTAAGGCAGGCTAGTCCTTATCTGTTTCGACACTGCGCTGCACCTCGGAAGCGGCCAGCAGCAGGTCTGGCTCCTAGGCAGGGGGGCCAGGGCTCCACGCACTGCCCCGAGCACTGGCTCCACACTCCTGGCTAATGGGAGCTGGGGAAGGGGGGAGCGGTGCCTGCGGGCAAGAGCCACGTGTAGCCTCTTGCGTGTTTCTGCCTAGGATCTGGACCTGCTGCTGGCTGTTTCTGGGGTGCAGTGTGGTCCGCAGTGCCAGGACAGGCAGGAAGCCTGCCTCTGCACCCCCACTGTGCCGCTGACCAGGAGCTGTCCGAGGTAAGCTCGTGCCCCAACCCCACGCCCCAATCCCATTCCCCAGCCCTGAGCCCCCTCCAAACCTGGATCCCCTTCCTGCACCCCAAACTCTCATCCCTAGCCCCACTCCAGCGCCTGCACCCCCAGCCCAGAGCCCTGACCCTCTCCCACACTCCAACCCCCTGCCCTAGCCCATAGCCCCTTCCCACATGCTGAATCCCTCATTCCCGGCCCCACCCCACAGCCCTCACCCCCGTACCTCAACCCTGTGCCCCAGCCCTGAGTCCCTCCCACACCCCAAACCCCTCACCCCCAGCTCCGTTGGGTCGCAGGCATCAACAATTTTCTTCAGCTGGGTCATCAGAAAAAAGTTTGAAAACCACTGGCCTATTTTTTTTTTCACATTTCACATTTTTTTCACATTCACACACATTTTTTTTCCTGTACCAACATTTCCTAGTTACAGGTGGGCTATGGAGCTTTGTATCTCTCAGCTGTGCCTTATTACTTGACCACACTGCCTTTTGTGGGCTGGGGGCCAAGGGCTCTTGGATTCTCATTAAGGTTCTGCTACTGACTTAACACCTGCCTTGAGAAGACACTTAATATCTCTGTGTGTCTGCAAAATGGGGGTCACAGTAGTTACCTAATATGGAGGTTGGGGGTATTAATTAGTGAGGGCCAGATCCTGAGGTGAATTAAGATAGTGCAGCACCACTAAAGTTAATGAACCTACTCTGATTTACACCATCTGAGGAGCTGGCCAAGAAGATCTAAGGACACCAGGTGTTAATTATTATTATTGAACTAGATTTACCTCTGTCCCAAGCAAACCTGAAGTCAGAAAAGCTGGTACATAGAGAAATAAATTTATGCATTTACAAGCCGCTTGAGTCCAAAGGGCGTTAATTCAGTGAGTTTAGGTGGTGTCAATTGTTAAGGCAGATTGAACAAGAGGGGAGCCTGTACCAAGCCTGGGAGAGGAGAGAAAGCTCTCCCTCTACTTATAGCAGAGAAGAGGGAGCTTTGCCCCTTCTCTCCACACCTCATCCCTTTAAACTCTTGGCAGAGTTTCTGTTAACAAACCTCGCTTGGGATTTCCACTGCAGGGCAGTTTTAACTTCTGTCAGACTCCAAAAGAGCTATGCTGAATGGAGCCAGCCACTAATGTAACACTCACCACCTACCCTGATCATGGGTCCTTCCTAATCGCAAAGTGACTCACTGCCCCCTCCCTTTCACCCAGTGAGTAACTGCATCCTCCTCCCATGGAGCACGCTTTTCACCACCAGACCCCTCTCCCAAAGTGGGATTTTCAAAATACTGAATGGAGTTAGGTGCCCACCTCCCATTGAAAGACCATGGGAGTGAGATGTCCCACTCGCTAAGGTGCTTTTGCAAATCTCAGAGTCTACGCTAGCTAATGTAAGCGTAACGAGGGTGAATCTGGCCCTTGGTGTTTCTCGCTGTTACTATCTCCTGTTTAACATTGGGGATAATAATAAACAATGTTAATAAATAAAAATCTAATGCTATAGAGAACTTTAAACATACGACAAAAAACTTAATTCCCACATCACTTCAAGCTTCTTGCTCTCGCTCTCTAAGAATATTTTTGTGCTATGCTCTTTTTCATTCATTTTAAAGGGTAGCATCTCCCATTTGAGTTTTTGCAGAGTGGGAACTATGGAGAGGATAGGTTAAATCACAAATGAACTAAATAGAGGGAGCAGGTTGTCTTTGTCACAGTCGCTTTTTTAGATTTAACCCCCCCCCCCCCCCGAAATTCAGAAAAAAAAAATCTGCTGCAGTGGCAGGTAATTTTAAAATTACACGGCCTGCCCCACTGGCTTAGTTATGTGCCTAATGGTGGAGAGAGTTAAACCAAGTCCAATTATCAGCAGCACCAGACCCTGTCCTACATTAGCAGAACTGTGAGATATCTTCCAAGAACATACTGCAGAGATGTAGGAGGGAATGTGTGTACTGTATGTTAAAACTCAGTAACTTAGAATTTCTGTGTCTCATTTCTTTCCTTTTGTTTTTTCTTTCTGGACCCAGCTCTCCTTTTTTGTTCTCATTAATGTGTTCCTCTGCATGTCTGCTTCTTTTATAGGGCAGCTACACCACTTTTACTGGTGCTCTGTCACCTCTCATTTTCCCTTCTCTCTTCCTACTCTCCCACCCCTTTCTGGCTGGCTCTGTCTTTTACCCTTTCCCATTTTTTGGATCCTTGTTGCCCTCTATTCTTCTCTTTTCTCATGTTCGCTCCCTTCTTCTGTAGCTGTCCTGTTTCCCCACTTCCCTTCTCTGGTTCCCTCTCATGCACCTCCCACTCCTTTCTGAGTACACAGCTCTGTTCTGTGAGCCAATAAGTTTCATTGTGCAGCCCACAATAGCAAGTGGCAAGTGACATTGGACAGCTAAAGAGTGGAGGCAGCTACTGATGGATCAGCAACCAGGAAAAGGTATACATCATTGGGGGGCACAAGGGGCAGGATCTCAAAAAAAAATAAAAAAATAAAAAAAATAAAAAGGCATCCCTGCTCAAGAAAGTCCATGCCCTGGGTACCTTAATTGATAGGAACTCTGAGCTGTGAAAAATGCCCACAAGTTTGAATATGTTCTAGCCAAAGGTGTTAGGGTGGCTGGGGTTGATAGTTTGACCTTTCTATTTGCCTGGTACTAGCCTCATTTGTAACTAGGGTTGTGAAAACCCTGCAAGGTTCAGTTTATGAAGAGGGTCAGAAGTGAGGGAGGCTGATGTGGAGTTGGCAAGTCACTGAAACAGCCACAGATCATGTGTGCCAAACCTTAGTAAGCCTAAGCTAAAGTTTGTGAAGTGGTACAAGGCTCATTTTCAGTGGTTTTTTACCTGATGTGAATGTTTTTGCTTAGTACTGGTTGTGTCAAGGGGTCTGATGAAAAACTCCTTTCAGAGGCTCACACTCTGATGGGCAGCAGCAGACATTTCTTCCTTCCTATCCCCAGATTTTCTTATTGTTGCTTCCAGCCTCTAGTAGCCTGGGGAACAAAGGACTCAAATTCTGATCCATTGCATGGTACTGCAGGTCCTCTGTCAAGCCACTGAACTGCATGTTGCTTACTAAGGGACTGAAAACACTCATAATGCTAACATAGGTTTGTTTTCCAGTGAGATCACTGCTCCTCTTTAGCCAGGCAAAAGCTATTTTACAGATGATAAAACCTGTAACTCTAGTTCTGTCTGTCAAACTGTGCACATAGAAGTTTTAGACCTACCTAGTGTACTGCCTGCGATTTATACTAATACTTTGGGCTCTTCTTTCTAGATCAATGCAGTTTGTTTGGTTCAGTATATTTACTTCAAGGCCAATCAGCCTTTATTCATAATCAGACAGTTAAATCAAAAGTCTGTAGTTGTTTTTGTCACACACATACTGAAATGAACTGCTTAGTTATTACAATCAGTGTGTTTTTTGCATTGATATGTGAGCGTTTGCAAATACAAATTACCTAATTAGGTACTATAAAAAATAATCCAGCTCCAAATCAAACTCCTGTTAGTAGAGGAAAGAGATTAATGTGTTTATCTTGCATCAGAGAGGAAGCAAAGGAGAGAGAGAGAGAATTCTTTTGCCATATTTTGAAGTATTGCTTTAGAGACTACGTGCACATTCCCTGTGTCACATGATAATTGGTGGTGTTAATTCTTCACATGCCAGCTGCACTGACTCATCTTGAAATATAACACATCCACAGAGATTGCTGTTACCCTCGAAGTCTTGGTGTGATGGGCAGCTGTTGTCTGGAAAGCAAGCATGCGAAGAGCAGATCCGGCCCCCAAGTGCATGGAGATCAGTGTCTAGGCAGTATCAGGCAATCTAGGTGTCCTCTAAAGAATTACAGCTGGAAGCTTTCAGCTCTATCAAGGAAAACAGGCAGCACTAGAGAAAAGAAACTAGTTCCAGTAAAGTACCTCGGTGTTACTTGTAATATGGGGCTGGGTGGTACAGCAGTTAGAAGAAGGAATGGTGTCTTTTTGACTCTGCTCTCAATCCAGCAGAGTATTTAAGCACATCTGTAACTTCAGTGGGACTACTCGTGCTTAAAGTTACATGCTGTACTGGAGCTGGGTCCCTGTCACTAGCTTGCTGCTGACCTTGGGCAAGTTGCTTGGTTTCTTTGTGTCTCAGTTTCCCTGGGAAACGATAACAATGCTTATCTACCTGTGTGTATTAAGACCCTTTGAAACTGTCACATGAAGTGGGGCATACAAGTGCAAATTATTAGTAATAATATCAGTTAAGAGCTTTCATTTGAATGAAACAAATTTCAGACTCTGAAGAATACCAAGGATCCTTTTCATTTTATGAAAAGACAGTAAAGGCAGAGAACCTGATGGGGAAAATTATTATTTTTTCCCATGTCGGCCCTTTTGTATGTATTTAATGGAAGATAACACTTGCTGCAGTGTTCTGAACTCACTTGTAAAATTTAGAAGGCATCCATTAATACTAAGCGGATTCTTCCGTGAGAGTTAAGATTTGTGAAAGCTCTGGGATTAATGAATGTTGTCAGCAGAGAAACAGATGCTAGAGATCCAGGGGTAACAACAAAAACAGGCTTATTTTGGTATGGTTTAGTTTATGTTGATTTAAGATAAACTGTAATAATCCACTCTTAAACCAGAGTAAGAGTGAGTGTCCACACAGGGGTTGGCATTGGTTTAACTAAATTGGTGTAAAAACTGATATAAGTTAAACCGGTACAACTTTCCTGTAGACAAGAGGAGGTGAGACTCCATGCTTAGCTCATGGCTGCCCAGAAGGAACTGGCATTATGCTCACAGAACCAGAGGAGGAGATGCACAGAAAAGTCACAAAGGGGTTGGGCTCTAACAGAGACAAACCCCAGACAGTACAGACAACTAGACTGTTACTGCAGTGAACATTTGAATGAAGATAATGGTGTCATCTGAATGCACATGGACAATGACTAATACAACTTTAGGGTTAACTATGGGGTGAATTCACCACGATTCCTTGGGATATACTTGCTAATCACTTTTGTACTCCCTGACTAGCTCTAATTGTTATCTAGGGTTTGAATATCACCATGTCAGTTGCTAACACGTTTCTTTTAAAAAAGCAACTATGCTAAAATATTCTATTCTACTACTGTCTAGGCTTCTCTGCCAACTGCTAAGCTGCATATTGCTGCTGTGTTAATGTTTCTATCCAAATTACACTGATGATCCAGTTGTCTGAACTGGGTGTAAGGATCCAAAGGTGCACATTTAGAACCCAGGGTTGTGGGAGCCCTGGATCTCTGACATTCCCTCCTCGCCACCAAGGGAGATGTGCAAACCACCATCTCACTAAAACTGGGAAGTCAGGCCCCACAGGAAGTTGTATCAGCACAACCCAGACCTGCGGCCGACTGAATAGCCCACACTGCTAGTTAAGCCAGGAAGTGACCTGGCTGGGCTGTCCGAACAACTCTGCAGACTTCCTCCTTCTGCTGCTACCACCATGTTGGACCCTGTTCTTGCCTAATCAAACCCTGTTCCTGATTCCTGTTCTGCTCCTGCTTCATGTCTGATCTTTGCCTCTCTCCGGTTCCTGCCTTTTCACCTTGCTCCTGATGATCAGCTCTGACTCTGGCTCAACCCTTGGCGTGTGGTATCAGACCCAGGCTCTGATCCTTAGCTTTGATTTCTGGTCCGGACTTTAGGTCAACCTCCTGACTCTGGTGCCTGGCAGCTGACTCTCGTTCTGACCCCTCCCTTTTGTTCCCTGACCTGGACCCCTGCACTGCCCATTAGATCAGACTTCCTACGTCATGGTTTCTAATACTGAAATTGTACATGCTCTGACCACAGTGATCTACAAAGCTGGAAAAACAAAGGATTTACGCTCCAATTGCAATGAATACCTTTCCTTACAACTCTCATGCACAGAAGGGCAAGTCATAGTTCTGGTGCGTCAAAGTGCTTTATATTTTAGTAGGAAATGAAAAGGACTTTTGACTTGTATTAAACTGTTGTTTTCTCGGACATAGAAAATCTTTCTGTTGGGGAGTGGCTTTGAGTGGGTTTTATTCATTTATTAAGTCAAATCTTAATGGCCCAGATCTTTGACTGCAGCCAACGAGTGCACAGCACAGCCCAAGCAGGACTGATCCGGAAATGTCTCTAAGCCACCGTTGTGCCCCCCAGTCCTGAGCAAGTTGTGTACCAGCCTGGTCCCTCAGTGGAAGTAAGCCTATAGGCTGCTCTAACTTGTGCTGACTACAAGGGGCAGATACAGTGGTGGTCGATCACTGGAGCGTAGGGAAGTCCCTGTCATGTCCCTTTTCTCCTGGTCGTGCCTGTAGGATTGTTGTAGGGATAGGGGATGGCATAGCCATTGCAACATAGCTTTATGCCATTGGAGCATCCCCCTACAGTAAGGTTAATTTCCTGTCATTAGCATGCTTTAGGTCTGGTGTCTACTGACAGAACAGCAAAAGGAGGCTGTAATATGGGGAGAATGTGAGCTGAAATCTTTGAGAGAATATTCTTCTGATTGACGTGAGGGGCTTTGCATATGTGACTACGAATTCTCTGTTTGCTCTCAAATTTTTCTGAAAAACATTTTGTGCTCAGGTACACTGTGCAATTCCTTCTGAAAAAGATGGAATCTGGCCTGGGTATCTAAAGGCAGGATTGGCTCCTTAATGTACTGTACCTTGGTTGTAATATGCACTTCAGCTTTTTAGTGTCTCTTAGATGCTGTTATGAAGCTAATTATGATACCTTATTTGGTTTTTTTAGCTTCTTAAACTGATTACAGAGAGTATTACATCTAATTGAATGCTGGGTTTATTCATATACTGTACCATGTGTTAAAGAAATGTGATTCTTCTGCATCTCTATGGGTGGATGGAATTATGAAATCCTTTTAGCTTGTATATTCTTCAGGGCATGGACTCTGTTTTCCTTTGTGTTTGTACAACACATTGTGGGTGCTATAATTATACAAATCAATAACAATCCTGCTATCTGTTATAATTAAGAATATTTTATAAATCTTTATTTGTTAGTTTTCATAGACTGAGGTGTTTACAGATACTACAGACAACCACCATTCATTTATCTTATTCCAACTTGAGCTTCCAAAATGCTCTTCTTTCCTGGTTCTCTTCCTAGCTTGCTGATTGCTCCTGTAGAGTTTTTTCTCTCTATGTTGCATCTAGGTTTTATGTCTCTTTCTCTAGATCCTCCAGGGCCTAGCTTGATCCCCTCAATTTCTATCTTAACGCTCATCGTCCGAGTGAGTTTATCTGCTCTTTCAGTTTCATGAACCACTTTTATTCTCTTGACTGTCTGTCAAGGTTCCTTCCCCACTCTGAACTCTAGGGTACAGATGAGGGGACCTGCATGAAAAACCCCCTAAGCTTATTTTTACCAGTTTAGGTTAAAACTTCCCCAAGGTACAAACTATTTTACCTTTTGTCCCTGGACTTTATTGCTGCCACCACCAAGCATCTAACAAATACAACCAGGAAAGAGCCCACTTGGAAACGTCTTTCCCCCAAAAATCCCCCCAAGCCCTACACCCCCTTTCCTGGGGAAGGCTTGATAAAAATCCTCACCAATTTGCATAGGTCAACACAGACCCAAACCCTTGGATCTTAAGAACAAGGAAAAAGCAATCAGGTTCTTAAAAGAAGAATTTTAATTGAAGAAAAAGTAAAAGAATCCCCTCTGTAAAATCAGTTTTTACATGGTAAATGTAAATGGTAAATACCTTACAGGGTAATCAGATTCAAAACATAGAGAATCCCTCTAGGCAAAACCTTGAGTTACAAAAAGACACAAAAACAGGAATATACATTCCACTCAGCACAACTTATTTTATCAGCCATTTAAACAAAACAGAATCTAATGCATATCTAACTAGATTGCTTATTAACTCTTTACAGGAGTTCTGACCTGCATTCCTGCTCTGGTTCCGGCAAAAGCAACACAGACAGAGAGAACCCTTTGTTTCTCCCGCCTCCAGCTTTGAAAGTATCTTGTCTCCTCATTGGTCCTTTTGGTCAGGTGCCAGCGAGGTTGTCTTAGCTTCTTAACCCTTTACATGTGAAAGTTTTTTTCCTCTGGCCAGGAGGGATTTAAAGGTGTTTACCCTTCCCTTTATGTTTATGACACTGTCACATCTAGATCTCTGACATTGGGCCTAGATCCTTAGCCCAGTTAAGGGCCTAGTTCAAAGCCTATTCAAGTTAATAGACTTCAACTAATGTCAATAGGCTGTGGCTCAAGCCCTCAGTCCTCTGTGCCACTTTATGGCTGTCTACATCATGGGGTAATGTGCTCTATGGAGGTGTGATTTCTAAAGCTTGCTAACGTGTTGCACATTAATTGGTTCAAAAAAAAATCAACCCAGTGATTGAAGCACCCCAAAATTAGTGGAGACTTTTGCATGTTTTATCCTTAATCTCTGTCTCTGTTCCCTCTCTATAAAATAGGAATAATGAAACCTCTCTGCCTCGTAGGGCACTCGTGAAGATCCATTCACAAACGTTTGTGAGATACTCAGGTAGCACTGTGAGGAGAGTCATGGGAAAGCCCACGGGGAAATTAGTAATTCAGTGCAGCAGATAAGACTTGGGACCATGCATTTAGGGCCCAGTTGAGAAACTTAAGTGCATGTTCAAGTATGTACTTTAAAATTAAGTATCTTCTTAAAGTGCTTTCCTGAATTGCATCGTAAATGAATATTGCAACAGCCGCCTCCTTCACTGAGTACCATCCCTCTGATGAACTAAATGAAGCAGGGTCTTGGGTGGGGGGGGAATAGTATGTTAATATTATGTACTTAAAGATGGTATTTAATGCATGTGCATAAGGAAGGCTGAATTAAAATTGCAGAGGCAACCTTAATTCTGACACTCCCTAATTTTCAGTGCTTGGCTTTTTAACCTGAAGTGTGTTTTGGAGGGGAGGGGTTGGTATGGGATTTATATACATATACATTGTGTGTGTGTTCATAAATATTATAAACAAGTCAATTGATTTTTCTTAGTAAGTCTAATTTTATTAAGTGTTCCTTCAGACACTAGCAGCATGATTCATTGGCATCTGTTTCTTGGAGCCATGGCCTCTGACTAAGACAACAATTGATCAGATGGGAGAATTATTTAACAGGGCCTTTACTTAATGACTTCTGCTGTAAGTTTTATCTCTTGCCAGAAGAGCCATGTTGTGCAGTGCAGCTTCTTGGTTACTGTCAGGAATGTGCCCAGAGCCTGAATGACACTTAGGGAGCACTGACACAGCACACCCGTACCATGCAGGGGATCTAGTCCTAACAGAGGTTGGTGGTGTCTGCATGGCAGGACTACACTGTGTTATACCCATGGGTGGTAACACTGTTCCATAATGAGGTTATAACACTCTTTGATCTTGCCTAGTGGGACAGGACCAAGTGAGGTTCCAAGACATACCTCCAGTGTAGTAAAGTCGGGCCTTTGGGTTGAGGTTTTTGACTGGAACACCTAATACATTTTTCTACCTTGTATTTCACTTTAGATACAGATGGCTTCTGAAATATGTAAGTGTTAAAGTACATTTACCTTAAAATTTACAGATGAAGGAAAAGGAGAAGATATTAAATGAGTTCAGGCAAAAATAGTAGGTCATGCTTTTAATTAGTAAATTGAATTACATGCTTTGAATTACTGCATAGAATTAATAAGCATAATAGGAATAATTGAGTATTTCTCTCTGTTTCTCATATTTGGGTGTTGCAACTTTACTCCAAATGCTATTTAAAGATGTGCAGTATGTTGGAAATAGACATTAGACTTTGGCATCCATTTGTCCAGATACAAAGGAAAATGTGTTTGTAATGTTTTAATTCTGTGTGCATTGAGTTTAACAAAAAACAGACATTTGGGGAAATAATTAAACTGGAAATAAATAAACATGAATAAACAGTATCATTCACAGCTATATTGAAGCTCTAACTTGAACCCTTCTGCAAAATAAAGTCACAGGGTGCTAAAAAGGAGTTGCCTGACAGCAATCCATTTGGTGTGCTCACATAAATAAAGTTCCTCCTCTTCCCAAGTGGTGTCAGGATTGGGGATCTGGATATTTATCTGTTTCTTAAAGATAATATGCCTTTGTAGTATTCCACTGTGAAGGTCCATTTTTATTGTATCTCAGTGACTTCCAGAGCAAATCTGCTCAGTTTAAAAAGGAAATATTTTAAAGGGATAGATATTTTATATCACTTACAGCCCTGATATAAATATATCACTGACAGAACTGTGATCTGAGAGTCAAACTGGGTCCATTGCTTCCTGCACATATTCATTAGTAATAGAGCAGACCAGATCAGACCCTCCCTTACACTTGTGTAACTTTATTTCTTCCTGATAGTTCCCCAGTGATACCTGTAGCAGGTTTGCACATGTGTAACTCATTGGCACTTAGTAAGCCATTGGCTTTGCATATACATCTGCCAGGTTTTATATTAGAATTGGAAAGGGTACAGAGAAGGGCAACAAAATGATTAGGGGAAATCGAACAGCTTCCAGATGAGGGGAGATTAAAAAGACTGGGACTGTTCAGCTTGGAAAAGAGACTACTAAGGTTGGGAGATATGATAGAGGTCTATAAAATCATGATTGGCGTGGAGAAAGTTAATAAGGAAGTGTTATTTGCCCCTTCCCATAACACAAGAATCAGGGGGTCACCCAATGAAATTAATTGGCAGCAGGTTTGAAACAAATGAAAGGAAGTACTTCATACAACACACAGTCAACCTGTGGAACTCATTGCCAGGTGATATTGTGAAGGCCAAAACAATAACTAGGTTCAAAGACTAATTAGATAAGTTCCTGGAGGATAGGTCTATCAATGGCTATGAGCCAAGATGGTCAGAGATGTAACCCCATGCTCTGGGTGTCCTAAGCGTCTCTCTGCCAGAAGCTGGGAGTGGACAACAGGGGATGGATTACTTGATGTTTGCCCTGTTCTGTTTATTCCCTCTGAAGCATCTGGCACCAGGCTCTCCCAGAAGCCAGGATACAGGGCTAAATGGACCAAATCCGACCCAGTATGGCCATTCTTATGTTCTTAAGAAGTATTACTGTCCAGCTTACTTTCAGCTCTTCAGCGCTGATAGGAGTGAAAACTTACTGTTGTAACTGAAGTTGGTAATTATGACTCTAATATACATAAGGTCTTCGGAACAGGTCTGTTGATTAAGAAAGCTCCTTTTTTACACAGTGGATCCATGCTTTCAGATGTAATTAAAACTCAGTAAAATGCTGAGGACAGCAAAAGATTAAACAACTGTAGATTTATATGCAGTTATGTTAAAGTTTTATCCCTCCCACACATTTCTGTTTAGGAAGAGTAGAATTGTAGTTAAAAAAGAAAAGAAAGGAAAAAGGCTGGCTGGTTGATCTAGTGTTCTCTAGATTGTAAAATTAAAATTGGATGGTCTTTAAACGTACAGGTAACTTTCAAGGAAGTTAGTAGAATTTATTTTGCCTACATTTGTTATTGACTATTTATTTCAGGAGCAAACACATTTTTCTATTGCCAGGATTTCTGATGATCAGACTTGCATTGACTCTCTTAACCCCTCATATCTGGTACAAAATAAAACATCTCAGTGACTGTTCTGTCACTCCTTGTTTCCATGGATACTCTCTTTGAATGCAGTTATAATTAGCATGCTGCAGCCACAGTAGTTTGTCCTCTGAAAGAAATAAGAATGTCCTACGGAGGATACGCTGAACGGTCAATGCCAGCACACTTAAACTTAGGTAATTTCTTTGAACTGTGAGGTCAAGCTAGTAAAAAGTGTTCTGGGGCTTAGGAGTTTGGGTGAAATGTTAAACAAACCAGCTAGAGCCAGATAGACCAGCTACAGTTGTTGGCAATACTTGTAAATGTGATTTGGTGCCTTAAAGAAGATAGGATCAATCTGAACCCCAAGTACCCTTTGTGTGTCCCCTGGACTCTGTGAATGGCAGTTTTTGGGAATTATGTTCTGTTAGGGCTTCTGCAGGGGTGAAATAGCGATGAATAGTGCAAGACTACATTACAATGTAGCTAGATCATTTAAACAATCTCAGCTATTAAAATACATAGCTGTACAACTAAATTACTGTTGCATGACTGCTGAAAAATATTTGGTGAAATATTTGGTGAAAAATATTTACCAAAGTTTCAGAAAGTACAATTCGCCTTAATATTTTATTTATAGGCAATTTCTGGGTGCTCAACATGATAGTGAGTACCTCAAAACACCCCTCTGAGGTAAAGTATTATCTCTGTCTGTTAAATAGGGAAATCGAGGCACAGGGCAATTAAGTGACTTGCCCAGTTCATGCAGAGGAAGTGTGTGGAGGAGTAGGGAACAGATTCCAGATCTGTTGACTACTAGTTATGTATCTTAACCATATGACAATCCTTCTGCACAGAAGGCCCAGTACTGTAAGATTCTGAATGCTCTCAGCTCCCACTGAGGTAAATGGTAGTGAGGGCCCTCAGAGTGCCAGTCCATAGCAGATCTGCTGTAGCAGAGCAAAAGCTTTGGGAACCAGAAAAGGGCAAGCCTGAGGTTTATACTTCCAGAGTCATTTTCTTAAAGAGCAAGATCAGTTGCTTCTAACACAAGGTATGGTCAGAATTGGTTTTACTTTTCTGCACGGATCAGGCATTTCTTCCATCTTTCCTTGAAATTACCCCGTGTATATTGATGGCTATATGAGTACAAGTTCCTCTCTAAGAACTCCCACTCTTTATTATTAAAAAGAGCTGACAGAATGTAGGAGTTCTTGAGACAGCTGAAGTTTGTCAACTATCATGTTGGGCCGAATTCAGCTCCCATTAAGTCAGTGGCATGGCTGTCATTTACTCCAGTGGGAACAGATCCGAGCCCAATGTCTCATCTTTTAGAACTGAAGTAGAAATATATCCTTTACATTAAAGCCACCATCAGCTACAAAAGAAACGAGACCATTACTGTAGAACACTTGATATGCAAATATGTAAACAGCATTATTAAGAATAAAGCATATTAAACTAAAAGATAAAGTGCTTATGACAATGGTCTGACTAACTTTTAAGGTCCAGATGCTCAGTCTGTGTAAATCTATGCTGACTTACACCAACTGAGCATCTGACCCTAAATCTCCGTAGAGAAGCTAAAGGTTGAATAGGCCTCAACTCTAGAGTGGTCATTCCAGATCATGTTGGGATCATATTGTTTGGACAGAGTGGGATAGCTTTCACTGCAGCTGCCTTTGTTGTCCCTTTTAAGTGGCTAAATAGAGGACTTCAGTCTCTAGGGCTTCCAAAACCACTACATTTTTCTTTTTAAAGAAAGAAAAATAATTAAAAAATATTCAAGAGCATAGAATTATTTATTTTATATTCCCTCTCGCCTTTCTAATAGCAATAAAACTTCCTTAGCTTGTCAGCCAGTCCTTAATGTATACTGAAGCACCAGCTCTCTAAAATACCAAGGACTTTTCTTGCTGTTTCCAAAGAATAATATTGTATTACGTAATTAGAATCATGAGGAATTGTAAACATTCACTTTACTTAACACATGCTGTAATTTCAAAAGGGCTTGGGTGGAAGTAATCTTTCGAAATACTGCAACACGCATGCGAAATAAAATAACTCACATAGGGGCAGATTTGAGTAAATTGTTTCAGAACAGTACACCAAGATCTTTGGGACCTGAACTCACTGTGTGTGTTTGAGCAATGAATCACATAATGGGGCCTCCATCTTAGCTTGGGTCTCTAGGTACTTCCATAATAAAATGAAACAAAGCAAAAATAACTAAATGAGCCAGAAAGTTTGTCCAAAGAGGGCGGAATTGGTTGTAACATTCTCATTTAATTAAGTCCTTAGTCATAACTGCCAAACGGATTTTAGATTATATTTTAAAATGTCGTATTGGGGGTTTGTTAATTAATGGCTTTTGCTGTGAGCACTCCAGTGAACCAGTAAACAGATTGTATAATAAATATATAATATAACGTTTGGTCTTAATGACATGGAACAGCAATGAGCTAAGCTCTAATTCATACTACTGTATTTCTTCAGAAACACTGAACAAGTCCTAGTCGATATTTCTTTAGAGATAACTAGGTGCAGTCTGTTTGTGTGAAATTACACAAACTTAATTAAAGCAGTGGGCATTTCATGAACAAATTAAACAAGTTTAGGGCCAAATTTTACTCTTAGCTAAACAGGTTTAAATCTGTAGCAAGTCAGTGGCATTCATGCATAACTATACCTAGAAGCAGAATCTGGCCTTGAGTGTTAAACTAGATATGGGCTTGAATCTAAACCCCTCCTCATTTTAGGGTTGGCAATCCTCCAGAATTGTCCTGGAGTCTCCAGGAATTAAAGATTAATCTTTAATTAAAGATTCCATCGTGTGATGAAACATCCAGGAATACATCCAACCAAAATTGGCAACCTGACCTCAGCTTTTGATATGGAATTAAAACTCAGTGGCTTGGAGCCCATAACTGGTCATAAACACAATGAAGTTTGTATGAAGTGAGTCTTTGGCTGGCAGGAAGAAAAGCGTTTGACCCTTTAAGGGCTCCCTGTGAAACTGGTAGTGTAGGGGGAGGAAGGAGAAAGTTTACCTGGACAGAGTTGGGTAGAAGCAAGAAGCTGTTGGACCTGATTTGGTGGGGGTGAGACGGCACTCCCCTTTGAGCTGACTGGAAGGGGGGATGGTATTTGTACCGTGTGCAGTCCCAGAGAAACCTCTTTCAACTGGACCAGGTTGGCAGCACCCACCCTCCCACCGATGAAGTCTAAAAAAGGATTGGGTTCCTTCATGATCCACTATGGGCATCACGCTAGTCTCCTGTTTTTCCTTAGGGTCTGGGAAGGAATTTTGCCCTCACTGCCAGATTGGCTGAGATGCGATTGTTTTGGTTTTTTTTGCATTCCCGACAGTGAGTTTGGGACCCGGTGGCATGGGGCTGGGGGTTTAGGTTATAAAGTTGCAATTTTGTACATGAAGCTTGTGGTGGATGTCTAGTGTAGGTACTCGGTATGGAAGGGCTACCACTACTGGATATAATGGATTGGAAAAGGATGTAAAGGGAAAGCATTCCCAAAGGGAGCTGAGGAATGGGATTCAGGGTTCCTACATCTGGCACAGCAGGGAGCTGCCGCCCCTGCTTTTATAATCCCTTTACCCCTGTTATGAAGAGGGGGCAGCATGGTCCCAACTATGGGGTGGCTGGAAGCAGAGTGGGGATTGTGTAAATTATTAAGGAAACAATGATGATCTGTACTGTAGAGTTTATTGCCGGTTACTCCCAGATACAATAAATGAATAAAGTTGTGGCCAGATTAAACATATTCATTCCTCCAGTGTGGGTGGACAATTCCTGGTGATAGAAGTAAATGGTTTACAGATTAAAGGAAAAGGGCTGTAAACTTGAACAAGAATTCAAAGGCATGGTTAGATTAAATAACTAAACCCTCACTTAGGTATTGACTGGCCAGCTCTGGGGCTACTCCAAAGTAGAGAGGTTGCCAGTTGCCTCAGACTCCAGAGGAACAGCAAAACGGCATGGTCTTCATATGTGGATAAGCAGCATTGTGTTCTAGGACTGGTAGCAGACATTCACCATTTATGACCGTTCTTTCACTCCTTTAAAATTGTTCCCTAAAATAGAATTCATACAAACACATGTTTGGGATGATGATCATGCTACAGTAAAGAAAAACAGGGGCTTTAGATTTATTTCAAACACAGGGAAGCAGAGAACTTAGCAGGAAAATGTCCAGTCTGCTCAGGTTAAAAGTTAATTTGATCTTGAAAACTGTTGCTTCAGCCTTTTTTCTCCCTCAAAGAAAAATGTGCCTTCCTCTGCAGATCTAAAAAGATAAGCCCACTATATAGATTTCTGCAGCAGCCACACTGGACACAGGAAATATTGGCCTTGTTCCTTCAGCTGCCACTTGGTCTCAATGGAGGTTTTTATTGTACATCTCTTCATTAGAGTTAGAGAGGTTCCAGTTTTATAACATAATATTTTGGCTTGTCCACATGGAGACTTAGTGCATGGCAAGCTGCATTGTCAATGCATAGTGCGCTGGCCTGCCACAAATTAAGTTACCCTGGGGAGCTTGCTACCACACACTAAAAGTTCCATAATGGATCAACAATCCTGTACTGAGTGCGCTGTGGAACTGTTAGTGCATGATTGCAGGGTCCACCCGGCCAGTTAGTGCACTGCAAGCTAGTGAGTTATAGAGTCACACCCTAGTTTGCTGCACACTGTTTCCCTGTCGATAAGCAAGTCTGTCTGCTGAGCTGGGTGCTCTCAGAATTCTCTCTTGTTCAAGAAAGTGTCTCAGAATTCTGACCACATCTCTCTCTCACACACACAGCATTACAGTCTGTATCTAAAGATGCTCTTCCACTTCCTAAATAGGAGGACCCCGTTTCTGCTCCGCTGTCCTCAGAACACTATCCCATGGTTGAGGAAGCAGAAGCCTTCCTGGCGATACCATCCATACAGCCATGCATTCACCTCCAGGATGTGTCTGTATTACTCCAAGAAGTTTTATTTCATTTTCCTCCTCTTCCACAGTATAGAATCATAGGCCTCTTTCTCCAGGTCATTTCATCCCTCCCTTCCTCTGTCTGCCTGAGAAAGCGGGATTACTCCTAACAGAACATTATTCTAGTGTATTGTCCCTTACTAGTTTCAAAATATCCCATATGATGCTTCTAATAATTTTTTTTTGAGTTTAACAATTAAACTGAGTTTCAAAGGTGAAAGTAAATTGTCAGAAGATAACAATGTACTCTGCACAAGGCATAAGCCTTAATAGTAGGGACCAATCTATGAAAATATCTTCAAAACATTTGAGGCCCATATTTTAATCTGTTTTTCAAATTAGTGAAAATAATGAGTTTTGCAGTAAGGCGACAAGTAAATTCAAGATTTAACTATTTGGTTCTCTTGTTAGATCCATCTGTTTGCTCTAAATGTGCTAGGGTTGCCAGGTGTCCTGTTTTTGACCGGAATGCCCGGTTGAAAAGGGACCCTGGTGGCTCTGGTCTGCACCACTGACTGGGCTGTTAAGTCTGGTTGGCGGCACAGCAGGGCAAAAGCAGGCTCCCTGCCTGCCTTAGCTCTGTGTGGCTCCCGGAAGCAGCGCCACTCCCCCCTCCAGCTCCTATGCATAGGGGCAGCTAGGGGTCTCCACATGCTGCCTCCACCCAAGCGCTGGCTCTACAGCTCCCATTGGCCAGGAACTGTGGCGAGTGGGAGCTGCGAGGGCAGCACCTTCAGACGGGGCAGTGCGCAGAGCCACCTGGACACGCCTCCATGTAGGAGCCAGAGGGGGACATGCCGCTGCTTCTGGGAGCTGCCTGACGTAAGCGCAGCCTAGAGCCTGCACCCCTGACCCCCTCCTGTCCTCCGAACCCCTTGGTCCCAGCCCAGATCCCCCGCCCGCTGAACTCCTCGGTCCCAGTCTGGAGCCTCCTCCTGCACCCCAAACCCCTCATCCCCAGTCCCACCCCAGAGCCCGCACCCTCAGCCAGAGCTCTCACTCCCCGCACCTCTGCCCCAGCCCAGAGCCTCCTCCTGCACTCCAAACCCCTCAGCTGCAGCCCAGAGCCCGCTTCTGCACCCCAAATCCTTAATCCCTGGCCCCACACCAGAGCCCTCACCCCCTCTGCACCTCAACCCACTGCCAAGGCCAGGAGCCTCCTCCCTCACCCTGAACACCCCATTTCTGGCCCCACCCCAGAACCCACACACCCAGCCCAGAGCCCATACCCCCTCCCACACCCCAATCTCCTGCCTCAACCCAGAGCCCCCTTCCATACACTGAACCCCTCAGCTCCACCCCCACAGCCCGGAGCCCCTTCCTGTATCCCAAACCCCTCATCCCTGGCCTCACCCCCTCCCACATCGCAACGCACTGCCCCAGCCCAGAGCCCCCTCCCACATCCCAAATCCCTCATCCCTGGCCTCACCCCCTCCCGCATCCCAATGCACTGCCCCAGCCCAGAGCCCCCTCCCGTATCCCAAACCCCTCATCCCTGGCCCCGCCCCAGAGCCCGCACCCTCAGCCGGAGTCCTTACCCCCCTCCTACACCCCAACCCCCTGCCCCAGACTGGTGAAAGTGAGTGAGGGTGGGGCGACTGAGCGACAAAAGGAAGGGGGATGGAGTGAGCAGGGGCAGAGCCTTTGAGAAGGGGCAGGGCAGGGGTGAGGCTTTGGAGGAGGGGCGGGGCAGGGGGAAGGGCAAGGGTGTTCAGTTTTGTGCTAGCAGAAAGTTGTCAACCCTAAAATATGCCTTTTTCAGAAGTTGTTTAATTTCAAATTCTCTAATCTCTCCTTTTCATTGACAAAATAGTTTTAAAAATACACAGACATATTAATTTAAAATTCTTAGATTTAGTAGTATGCTTAAGGCAGTAATGACTCTTACAACACTTTTGCCTGTCACTAGTTGTTGGTGCATGGTTCATTTTTCACTGCTTTGGAAGAAAGTATAATAACAAAACAGAATGAGCTACATCCTATTCCTGTTGAAATCAGTGGTAAAACTCTCGTAGATTAGGTTGAGCTCCCACTAAAGACTTTTTTTTTTTTACAACCAGATACAACTTTATTTAGGACTTTTCCATTTAACAGTGTATAATTTTTTTTTTAAAACTCATCCATTGTGTTACTGCTTTACTATATGGCAGGATGTTGCTTCATTTAATGCTTTGCTATTATCCTTGTTAAAATATTTTTTGCACCTGTCATATCTGGCCTGAAGGGAATGTCGTATTTAATAATCTATATAATCTATAGTTCCTGCTCACTTATCCTCCTAGATTATTGTGACAGAAGCCACTAAAGTTCATTCTCCTGATTAAGCTGATATGAATGATTTGTACATTTATTACAGACGGGATCAGTTGTAACAGTCATTATTCTTAATTAATTTTTTAACTTTTAAATTGTGATTTTTGCATTTTGAGGAGTAAAATCTACAGGCGTAAAGAACGACTCTGGTGGTGTGGTGTGTGCTTACACTGTTGAAATAACAGACCTTCCACAAAGGTCTGAGGCAGCTTACTCTAGTGTGATAAAATTAAAACTAGTTAGTATCACAGCTAATATATCTTATTGTTACAGCAGTATAGGAGCCCCAGAACAGAGAACATCAAAGAGGAGGTAACTCAAAGTTCCTCAAAGGCAGGTTTGTCTTAAGCATATGAGACAATACTAGAATCCTGCTTGGATATCTCTGGAATTGGATTGGCCTGCAGTGTTTGCATCCCTAATGGACTTGCTAGAACAGTTTGAGTCAGCAAAATCAATGCTCTAGGCTTGGTAGAGAGACAAGATGGGTGGGGGGATATCTTTTTATTGGACCAACTTCTGCTGGTGAGAGAGACATGCTTTCAAGCTGCACAGAGCTCTTCTTCAGGCCTGGGACACGTACTAAAAGTGTCTAGGCTTGGTAGTCCTCTATATTATGGCAGCTAGCTGGTACAGAGGGACTGAATTCCCATGGAAGATATGTGTTGATTTTCAAGGGCTTAGTTTCAGTGCTGTTTTTAAAAACTACTTTTTATAAGGCTTTGATTCCAAATACTCCTCACTGGTTATAAGAACTTTTGATATACCTTCTGTAAAGCACTACTCTTACTGTAAACTTCACATTATCTTGAGTGTGCTGAAAAATGCTTATGAGTGATTTCCATACAGAATAACCCTCCATCCCCCACCAGATTGAATGCAAAATAGTAATTCAGTCAAGTGGTATTCTAAAGCTGAAAAGTACAGTTTGAATGGTTTATGAATAGCACTGCAAGAGACATTAAATTACAGCCCGTATAACTACGAGGGCTATGAATACTAGATACATAAAACACTTTTATTACCAGTTACCTATAAGGTTGAGCAAAATGAAAATCCATCTGCCAGAGCAGGCTTCCAGCATATATTGCGCAGCAGGATTATAATATATATGTGGAGGAGAAGAGTTTGAGATTCAAAATGGAGAAGGATTTGAGGGCATGTGATTTAGGAAAATGTGGAGGATTACAGGACATATGATACAGGAGGAAAGGGATTACAGTGCATGTGATGTTGGAAGACACAGATTACTGGAACATAAATTGTAAACCCTCACACATTTTATTTATATTTTAATCAGAGGAACTCCCTGGAGATCTGCTTTTTAACAAGGGAATGCTATCTTAACAGAACAGTCATTTTAGCAGAATTAGAAAGGAAGTGCGTAGTCTGTTAGCTAAGATGATGGAAATGTTATCATGCAATAACACATGGACACTTGTTACCCTGGGGTGTTAATATCTCATATTCCAGTTTAAGAGCCAAGAAAATCCTGCTTGTTAATTGCAGTTTTTAAAAAATATATATACAGAAACCAATTATGTTGGTAAAATATGATGGCTGTAAAATTGCTAGCTAATAGTGATTTTTTTAAAAGATTTTGAATAGATTACTGAATTCTTTGCAATATTTAATGTCTGTCCAGAATGAGTTTGCTTTTCCTCTCCTTTTTAAAGAAAGTGGGTTAATGTAATGCTCAGGAAGGAAAGCCTAGCATACACAGACAATGTGGAAGCTTCCCCTCACCACACTGCCAATCCAAACTGGCAAAGCCCTTTGCTATCCCAGCCCAGAGGCTCTTCAGAGCTGAGGGCATGTCTACACTTACCTCCGGAGTGAATGATCCAGTGGGGGTCGATTTATCGCGTCTAGTGAAGATGCGATAAATCAACCACCGAGCGCTTTCCCGTCGACTCCAGTACCCCACCGGAGTGAGAAGCGTAGGTGGAGTCGATGGGGGAATGGCAGCAGTCGACCTACCGCAGTGAAGACACCACAGTAAGTAGATCTAAGTACTGTGTTATTCACGTAGCTGAAGTTGCGTAACTTAGATTGATTCCCCCTCGCGCCTCCCCCCCCTCCCCCCAGTGTAGATCAGGCTGCACTGTGATGGTTTAGTAATGAAGACAAATTCTCACTTGAGGCTACAAAACTTATTTTAATGTGCAACCTTCTCAAGATCCCAAGAGGTCAGACTGGGGTAGTGAGCTACGGATCTCTCATTTACTTAAGTACTGTATTTGGAGCCCAGTCTTGCAGCTGTTACTGATCTGAGTAGCCCCTCTCTGAATTCAGTAAAACCAGTCTGAGTCTGGGTTGCATGATCAGTCAGTGAGGGCCCAATCCCGTGAGGTGCTGAGCGTCTCCTGAAAAGTGCTAGGTATGCAGGCACTCAGGATTGGGTCCTTTATTAGCAGTAACTTCAATTAAAACTAAAATATCCTTTAGTTTATATCCCATAGGGCATCCTGTACCTTACTCTTATAAATTCCAATCCTTCCCAGCACTTAAGTACATACATAACTTTAAGTTTGCTTTGCTACATTTGGTTGGGGCCATAGGCAGATTCTATCTCCCAGTTCACCTCGGTGTGACATTGGATAGGTCATTAATGTACTGCAACCACTTGAGGAAGACATCAGCCAAATTCAGCACTTGGAACAACCTGCTCAGAAAATAGGCTGGCTGGCTCAACCTGGGCTGTGAGCACCTGGGCACTTAGAAGATCAGCCTTTGCCCTCTGCTATTCAACAGCAGAGTACTGCGCTCTGTCTGGTGTCACTCGTCTCACACGAGGCTGGTCGATGTAGAGCTTAGCAAAACTATGTGTATTGTTACTAGGACTTTGCATGCGACTCCATTGCCACCATGGCTGCCAATACTTAGTAACGTAGTGCCTTGCCATATTCGCCGTTAGAAGGCGTTTGTCATGCTGCTGTCCAAGATCAATGAGAACAGCAGCCCAGCTTTGTGCCACCCACCAGCTCACCTGTCTTCTAGATGCTCTTTATGGTCATCTGCTTGGCACAACAAGTGGTTAGCAATGACAGTTGTTAATCACTCGCTCGTCGCTGACCCAACTGTCTCTCCACCAGGTTTTGATCTGCCAAGGGATCTCTGCCAAAGCATCTCTGAACTGGTTTCAAGTAGGACAGGGCAACTGTGTGGCCAGTCTGTATACATGATGTTTTCGAATGTCCCATGATGCAGCTGCGGTCAACTTCAGAAGGTCACATATCCTTGATGAATGCCCACTGACTTATTTCGATGTAGGGCTACCGGTGCTCCATCTGGCTGATAATGATGCCCTCAAATGCCTGGGCATATTGCATATGCTCTGAGAGAGATCCCCCCGATCTTGCAAACAAAGATGGAAATTACTTGGGTGCTGACATAACCTACTCTAATTACAATTTTTCTTTGGGACATTTATCAGATGCTACTAAAGAAGTTCTGTTTCTTATAAATACCTTTTGAAGGTAGGGCATTTCCAATGGAAAATATATGGTGGTAGATTCAGCAGACAGTTACAAGGCTGAAGAGCTCATTTTGCTGCATTTATTTCTGCTACTGATTTCTAGAAAATTATCTTGCTAGTTTCAGTACTTTGGCACTGACCAGCAGCACTTCTCAGGTTTAAACTTGGTCAACTGTTGGGAGAGAGAGAAACTCCAGTTATACTTTTATCCTGCTTGCCCATGAGATTCTGTTTTTTGTTTTTTAATATACATTAACATAAGCATACCCCATATCCATGCTGCACACATGTGTATACTCTGTCAATTTATAGGGAGAAATTGGAGATTAAAGTAGAACTTGACCTTCAGGCATCCCATGCAAATATTAAGACTTTTAAACTAATAAAGTAGCACTAGTAGTTTCAGCCAGCTGAATATATTATGATTTTATTGTTTAATGTTGTCTTCAAGTATAAGGGATTATATTTAGTGCATAAAATTGAGACTGGGGCTATAAAATGCTAACTTTCTGTGACTTTTTTGTTAAATGCACTTCAAGATCATGAAGAATGTTTTATTTCTGAAGATGGGAAGGAATTGTCTCGTCCACTGATAGGAAAACAAGTTTTTCTTTTTTTGTTTTGTTTTGTTTCTATCTTATCTCATCTTTTTGTAGCTCATTTAAAAATATCTTTTAATTGTTGCATAAAAAAATAACTATTCTTAAAATCTTCTTCCCCACTCTTGATTTAACCTGTTGGTCTGTTTTCTGGAGGCTTCTTCCACTGCAAGTCTTGTCTCTGAGAAGTGTATCTTTACTCAGGCCACATCTCAATCTGCTAACATTAATTCGTCCGTCTAAACAGAGTTTTGCCTTTAGACTTAAGTGAGAGCAGGATTGGGCTTTTCATGTCATTTGTGTGCAAAGTTTGGAGAAGCTGTCAGAAGTGGTTATGGCAACTCGGAGAAAGACTTTCTTCCCACCTAGATAATAATACTCATGAGCCTGAACCAGAACCTCAGATTTGACAAATTCCTACATTTTGGGTCTGTCAAACAAATGAATTTGGTTCCCAGTTTTGCATTTTCAGCCCATTTCTGATCTCACTGGGTGTCTGATCTCACTCCCACTAAAGTCAATAGCAGAAATCCCACAAAGGGAACAGAACTGGGCTGGATTTGTAAGCCGCTCTCTTGAACAGGATTTCTTTAGCTTTCCATTCATTCCATATTGTAGAAAGAGCCAACATAGGCGAGTGTGTGTGGGTGTAATTTTCTCTTTACCAATTCCATGCAACTTTGGGCTGGTCCACATACAGTTTTGTGTTTTTTAAAAAGTACTCTTACTATATCAGTTTAGAATCCCATAAACTTTTGAGAATAAACTATACTGATATAAGCACCTTTATACTGCAACAATACTAGGGCAGTGTATTGCTTTAAATATGTCAGTTTTTAAACTGATATAACAGTACAGAAACTGTGTTCAGACAAGCCCTGTGTTCCACTAAGCAGACACTAATGTAATCTGCAAAGTGTTTTGCTTCCAAGAACACCTGAATATTATAAAATAGATGTAGTGCATCTACTTTGATGAAAAAGAAGATAGATCATCACCCATCAATGAATCCTTAAATAAGTAACACAGCATCTGCTAGAAGAGCAGCTGACTTTGTGTAAGACTATACCTCATACCAAGTTCATTGTGTGAGCTAATGTGGATCCTTCTATGTGAGGTATGTGTGCAGTGTATAGGTTGAAAGGGCCGTATTAGTATTGAGTTCACCATTCATGAGCTTTTAAAAACTTTATGTTCTTGCTATTAAATCCTAACCAGTCAGAACAATATTCAGATAATGAGGATTTTTTTAACCTGAAACCAGTGACAATGTATAATGACATTATTTTCTAAACGTCATGATATTGGTAACTTGGTGGTAGTTTCTGTTATAAAATGCTAAAATGTTCGGAAAGAAAATGTAAGTGATGTTGGAGTATTTGACTTTTAATATTCACATGCCCCAGTAACTGAGCCTGGCTGAAAGTTGTATGGCTAACTACGCCATACAACTTTGTCTGAAACAGCAGTTACACTCTGAGGGGGGCTGCCTAACCAGAGAATGGCAACTTTCACAAGCCATGTCTCAGTTCTAAAAACACACTGTTTTGTTTAAATTCAGGCTTCTGATTCTGGTTGAATTTTTATGAAAGGGAAAAGAAAGATTGAAGACTGGTTTTTGTTAGTGTTTGGTAAATGGAAAATCTTGGCTGCTACTCTGAAACTTGGAATAAAGGGTCACTTCTGATCATTACTCTAAAGGTTTTATTTGATCAAGCAGATGTTTAAATTCAATTCAGCCTGTGTTATCATTTTGTGAATATATTCACTGTTAGCCACATAGAGCTGCTGTTAGCGTAAGACTGCACAGAACATCCTACAATAAATGGCAATGGTTGCAGAGATGAAGGCAAAATAAATATAGTGTGTGTTCTAATATGGCTGCCTATTACAATATTAGAACTAATTAACATAATGTTACAAGCTCCACTTGTAACTCCATGCCTGGCGGTTCAAGCACAACCATTCAGAGCTGATGCACTGTTCATTGTAACAGACAATGTGCTGCACATGGACTATTCAGAAAAGCTAGTGCTCATATTCATGCAGTTTGTATGTATTATAGAGCCATTAATTTTAATACAGTTGCCCTCATTTTTAAGGACATCTGTTAAAAGAACAATAGACTTAAAAGTCCACATATCTCCAGGGAGCCATTATCTGCCTATATGGTGATAATTCTGTTTTTAAAGAACTATGCCTGCTTATAAAATATATTGAAATGGTAATTATCTAATGGTAGGTCATTTTTTTTTTTTTTACCCTTTAAGATTTGTCCATTGCTTCATGAGCCTGATTTTCAAAATTGTGCACAGCTGTGAATAAAAGTGCACGTGCAATTGCTTTCCTAATTTGCATGTATAATCACTGAGAGTTCACAAGCAGATTTATTTACACATGCAAATAGCCAGTACACAATTTGAATATTATAACAAGTAATGGTAACCAGAGGCAAAACTTGGCATACAGTTGTGCACATGTGATTGCATCTGAAATGGCATTTGCAAACTTTAAAAAATCAGGCCCCCTAAGAAAAGTACAAGGACAATAAAGCATTTTAGATCTTTTAGTAAACCCTTCAGGCCATCAGCACCAAGACTTGTGCAATGTGAAAGCTGTCCAGCCTGTTGTGGTGAATTTACTAGACACAGCTCTGTATACAAGATGTAGTGGTATTTCATAACTGTCCAGGCAAAGCAACAGTTCAAATGATTGCGTAGCGTATTCTTATAAGAGGATATAATTGTACAAATTTTAAGTTAAATAAACTTGAGTTTTTATTGTGTAGTTCTATGGGAAGGATTAATTAGTCATTCTCTGTGTAATTGTTTTGCACTGCTTTTAGTCGTGCTTGTGCCATCGGTTTAAAAGTAAGGGCAGAATTTGGCTTGTTCTATTTCTTCTCACTAAGTTTCCTTTTGAGAAGATTCCTATGCAGAGAGGCAAGATCTCTGAAGAAAAGAAAAGGAAGATGCAGAGGAATGCCAGCTAGCAATACACAGACTACTTATGCCGTGAAAGAGAATGATAGCAAGAACTGGCTATTCATATCACGTAATGCAAGGAGTGGAGTCTGAAATGTAGAGAGATAAAAAGTACAGATAAGAAAAATAAGTTGGTTGGTTTGAAACTTTTGGTTTTTGAGATTTCATTCTCAAACCAGTCGTGTTAAAAATGATTGGGGGAAAAATGGGTTAATGCATGTAGTCGCTTTCATGTTTTCACTCCTTTGAAGGGGGACATTGATCAATGCTCAAGTCGCACTCCCCGTCAGTACCCGGCCCGAGCCGGGGAAGCTAATGATTGAACCAGCAGTCCAAATTCGGTGATGAATCTGGTCATATGCTGCCTGAGGCATGTTGTGCATATGCTAAGAAAAAGACTCCTATGAACTGGAAATGTAATAATTTTGGAAAATTAAACATTACCAGCAAGTATTATGGAGCAACAGGATACAAATTATGATTATAACCATTCTGCATCAGACATTCATGCACCATTTATCTTTTATGATGTCTAAAGTCTAATTTTCACAAAGAATCCCTGCTGCTACAGCTCAGTGAGTAGGACTGAGGACAGGCAACATCAGGCATTCTTAGTCTCACTCAGTTGTCATTAGAATAGCTAGACAAAGCATAGATGAGGTGTCAAGATTTAAGGTTTCATTCTCAGTTCTGCTAGCTACTTACTGTCTGATGCTGGGCAAGTAAATGAGGGCCAGATATTCAAAACTGTTCATTCACATTTGTGCACTAGGCTTGTATGTGTAATTACTGAGATGCATTTGTGAATCAGATAATCGTGCAGTCAGATAATTAGTTATGGGTCTGGCTGGCCAGTTGCTGGAACAGTTTTTCAGCATACATGTGCAAATGCAGTAATGACATATACATTTTTGCACATTTAGTTGTGAAAATCTGGCCTTGGTGATGCTCACATTCAGTATGTTACAGCATAAAATAAACTAGAAGAAATTACAGCACAGTGAGATATTGATCTGCATCTGACAGACATTAGAACACAACTAGGGCTGGAGACTCAGATGAGGGGGAAAGGCAATACGAGTACTCCCCTCCCCATTCTTCTAGAATAACCAAAGAAAAGAACCTGGACCCAGAAATCTTCCCTGTTTTCTGATTCTGAGCTCCTTCCCAGTTTACCAGCAACTGTGTCCTAAATCTTATTCCAAATTGTCATTTGCTCCAATTCACAGGTCATCACAGTCTAGCTTTCTGGAAGAGAAACACCTAAAACCTATACAAAGTATGTATCAAAAACAGACATCCGTATCCTGCTGGTTTAACACTTAAATACAGTGGAACAAGGAGGAGATGTAAGAGTGGCTTGTAAAGCAAGAAAACACCCCACATGATCAGCCTCCCACACAATTGCATAAGACCAAGACTCGCACCTTTTATGGAGTGGCAAAATCGAGAGAGGCCTAATCCCACTGCCCTCACTTTGACTAAACTCCTCTTGATGTCTTTCCTGTTCTATTGATGATCAATTACATTTTTACTTCCGTGAGTATTGTCCAAGGAAAGATGGTGAGAAGGGATCGAAAAAGAGAGCATTGGAACACGTGGAGATAATCTGTGTGTTCTTTCCGCCTCTGCAGAGGAACATATTGTTGCATGCATTTTGGCTTATGTCAAATGCCTAATGCAGACTGGTGCAGGTTCGTTAGCAGTATACTGGTAGCCATGGAGTCCTCTGGAAATGGCTTGAATTGCTACATGCCATAAATGAAGAATGGGAGCCTCTCTTGGGGCTAAGAGTAATTTATATCCCAAATCCTTTTTTCAGAGGGAGAAATGAGGCACTTCAAGGTAACAAGGTTGTCAAGCACCCACTCATTTTTTGGGGGACTTCTTTTGCTTGCTGTTAAGTAATTTTTAAAACGAAATTCTAGCTATCATGGATCCACAAGGCCTTTTACCTTTACACAGTCTCTGGCAGTATACCCATGTAGTTCTAGGCCCTCCAGTTTGTGCAAGGAAGAGTCCTGCAGCTCCGCTACTCCCAGGGGGACCTGCAACTCCATCCTTATCCCCCCAAAATTCAGTTTCCATGGAGGGAACCCATTCCCTGTAAAGGTATCCCTTCTCCCACAGGAATCTTTCTTGCAGACCTTTGTACAAGGTTTATACTGCCAGAGCTAGCTATCATTCTCAGCTTCTCTGAGGAGGACTCACTCTGATGCTCTGTTTGAAACTCTGCTACTGGGGCAGGGAGAGTAACCTGTCCATCCTCACCGGCTGGAATTTGAGTCACAGCACTTCTAAGCTGTGCCTCAGTTTTCCTACTTCTGGCTGGAGCCTCAGTCCCAGCTCTGTCCAGCTCTGTCCCAGGGAGTGCATTCTCCCAAGCCAAAAGCAGCAGCTTTCTAGCCCCATGCATGCTGGTCTGTGACCCTAGGTGAGGACACGGTGATGTTCTCTGGCTCCTGGTAAGAATCAAGGTGCTTCGGTCTCTGCCAGGCTAGTCATCCAAATCATTTCCTATCGGCACCCCCATAAGTAACTGGACATGCACCCCAAACTCTTTGTGCCCCTTCTTGGTACCCGATTTCAAGTATGTCTTTGGGACAAGCACCTTAACTGGGGATCCAAACATCCCCCCAGGGTTAGATACTCATTGGATACAAACTTATTGGGGTCAGCTGTGTTAGGGAGAGCCAGAGTTACCTCATCACTCATGTCCCACAAGTCCTGGACCTTTGTCCATTCCCCTTTATGCTCTGACCCCCCCAAGCCTCCTGCCTACACTCACTACTTGACCTGAGGAAACCCTGTGAATTTGGTACACCAGAGCCTAAGCGTTAAACTCCGCAGTCTGAACATTTTATCTCCTAGAGGAGCTAGTGGGGAGGCCACTGGATCCTCCATTATACTGTTAGTACCGAAGACTTGAGGAGCTGACATTCCCTCCAGTTGTATTTTCTAGATTAACCCTTAGTGGGCCATGGCCAGACCCCAGGAAACTGAGTCTCAGGTACTCTGCCCACTTATGCCTAGGCCTATTACAGACATAATGTCTTGGGTCCTTGGGATCTCTCATTGATGGTCTGCTTGAGTTGGCCAATACCTCCACTTTGGGTTTACCCAAATCCCATTTCTGAGAAACCCCTTTATGGGACCTTGACTTGGGCCAGTCCCATTTTGGGTTTTCTTTTCTGAACCAGGCCTACTATCCATAAATTCACCTGCCAGTCAGGCTGCACAATGCAAGCCTTGGGTTCTGGAGCACTAGCCATGTTTTAAGGTTCTGGGGACACACCTCCTAAGTTGTTCTAATACCACCAATCAGACAAGCATCCAGGATAGTAACTCTTGCACCTTTTCCCCATTTGCGAAGGTACTCCTCCATCTGGGTTGCAACCTCCATATATGTCACCCCCATATTCTTTTGCATGCTCCCAATCCGTCTTCTGTAAGCCTCAGGCATCAGTTCAAACTTAAGCAATAAGGCTTTTTAAAAAAGTTCACTCCCTGAATCAGTTCCATCCATTTGATTATACACACCTCTATACTTTGGGCGTCAGAAAGGGAGTGAGACCTTGGAACCTATCCACAGGGGGAACGTGATTTAAATTGCAAGCTTTCTGAAAGGCAGTGGGGTAGGCATCAATATCCCCATTTTAAATTATTGTCCCAATTTACATGTGTTTCCTGTGATCTTGGCATCCCAGGGTTTCTCCCTACTTACCATTCACATGTGATCTCTTGCTCCTCAGGTTCTCAGTTTCCAAATTGCTTTTGCTGCTGTTTCTCATGTTTGGCTCACTCGGTTTTGTCTTTTCCTGATCAGCCGGCTTCTGACATTCCAGCTCCAGTTCCTGTTCCTCCACCTGAAGCCTCTTTTTTTTTCCAGCTGCAATTTTTGCTGCTCTAGCTTTTAGGTTGGGGAACTTGATCTTGAGGACACCCTGCAATTGCTTTGGCTGCTGCAGATACTGTGATTGTCCTGCTTTGACTCTGTTTGTATCTATGTCTCTGTTTCCCCCAGCCCGATCCTCTGGGAACCTTGTCTGGGTCTGGACTTTAATTCTTTGCCTGGTTGTCCTCATGTAGTAGGTCAAAGAATTGTGCCTTGGTTCACTTTTAAAGTTTAACTCTCCCTTTGCACAGCTCTGCTGTCTGCCTCTTAAGGAGTTGATCATAAGTCATTTTCCTTAACTGTCCTTTCCTTCTGTCTACTCAGAACATAAACCACTTTCTCCCTACAGTAGGTTTTGACTAAGCTTGTTTTTACTGTTGTGGTCGCTTTTTGCAAAACACTATCATTTCAGACAGCATCCCACTGCTACCACCAGCTGCCATCGATCCTCTGGGCATACTAGGCCTCTGACCTTTACACAGGATCTCTAGGAGAATACTTCTTTAGTACTGGCCCTAGACCTCCACTTTTGCAAGGAAGACCCTGCAGCTCCACTACTTCAAGACTGGGTCTTTGGATTCAGTACCTCTGTTTCTCACTGTGGTTCCTCCAACAGTTCCAAATGAGTTAGACCCCTGTCAGAGACTTACCTATTCAGTGACACAGAACCCAGGGCAGCCTTTTCAAAAGAAGACAGCTTTTATTAGCCAATTGGAATACAGTATTTTAAGGCCCTTAGGTTAGACTTGAAAAGCAAGGTTTACATGCACATCCATGCTCACAACATTACCTGCCTCTTTGATCAAAGATGTCTAGGATTCCATCTCTCTATCTGCTTACTTGGCCGATGCATCAGGGACTTTCAGAGCTAAAAGCGTAAGCTGCTAACGCTCTATAGCTCCTATTCTCTGTGTATTGGCACGGGGGGCTTGCAACTCCCAGTCACCAGAGTCTTACATAAGCATGGAGTATTTCATTTTCTTGTCCACTTTCTGTTGGAGAACCCTACTCTTCTACTAAGTTACTGAGAATTTTAGGGCCTAGGGAATGTTAATCTAGCATGCTTGCAGCTGTAAATGCTGCCCCCAGTCCTACCCCCTGCCCTTCCATGCAGCTGCGTCTCCTGTCTGGGGTCTGTACAGCCCCGCCATAGGGCGGGGCTGGGGGTGGTATAGCTGTGCTGGAGGAGCTGCTGGTGTGGGGCGATGGCTTCTGGGAGCAGTGGCCTCACGTTCTGTTCCTTTCGCTGCTGTGGTTCCTGGGAGAGCCCTTAGGTTCAGCGGATACCGATTTCTATCTGTGGATATCCACATCTGCAGGTATAAATTTGTATCTGCTCAGGTCTCTACAATTCATTCTTGAAAAAGTCTTTCCGGTACGGCGTACCGGCAATAAATGTCTTAATGGTATGGCGTACCTGACCGTACCGGCTTACTTGCACCACTGCTGTTGAAGTCAGTGTCAGAACTCCAGTTGATTTCCATAGTGCCGGGATTTCACTCAGTGATTTTTGCACTGCTTTTTAGTTGCTCAGTAAATTGCAAAGGTCAAAGATGGTTCCCCTGTGCAAAAGAAGGGGTGAATTCTGTGCTCATTTCATTCCCAGTTTGTGCATTTGTAGTTGTAGATGCTCTTTCATGCCATTCTACATTTTCTCCTTAACCTTTATAATTGTTTTAATGACAGCCATTTCTCTCTTCTGAACTGGAGAGCACAAACTATGAAGAAAGGTGGTACATATGGTAAATCACGTCAGATTTAACTACACAACTCCCCCTCCCCCACTTCTGTTTGTTTAATCAGTTCTGAAATATGTAACTTTTATATTTTTGGGCTGGTTCTTCCTTCTTCATGCAGATCACTTATTTCAGCATCTGCCACCTTTAAATATGTACGTTTAAATGACACATTTCTGAAAATTTACAGTGCATTTCTAAGTAGGAAACAAACCATGTTACTCTTTTATTTTATATTGCACAAAGAGAGGGGACATGTGTGAGCATAGCCAGAATAGACCCCTGAAATGTGCAGCCCTGATTGGCTTTCTCTGGCCCAAATTCTCACAACAGTGACCCATCTCCATGCAATTGCTTGGTCTGGGCATGAAGGCAAGGGCTCCAGGCAAAAGGCCATGGATCTTTAATGGTGAATAGAGCCTTAAGTAATGAGTGACAAATGGGTGATAGTTGTGAAACAAGCTGACATTGTACAACCTGAAATGGGGCCTCTTTAAAACAAACTTGTTTTACCAGTTGAAACCATCCTAGTGGCCTTCAGCCTGAGTGGTTGAAAGTTATTAGGGTACACCTCCGAGCTAATTAGCTAATTGCTTTAAACAGAAATGTGTATGTTGAAGATTAATGATTATTAACACTTTCATTCTGAAGTAGGCATGACTTTGTTCTTTGAGTTGATAGGCAGAAAGAGAGACAGACTGTCCAGAAAATGCTTCACTCCTGAAGAAGAATATTGGGGAACATCCGATAAGCAAGCTCAGAAGGAGTTCTAAGGAAACTCTCAGTATAACCCTATCCATAGTTTGTTATTGCAAACACTATATAATTTCACGTCAAAAGGAATTTTATAAAATCTGCGCTCTTGATGTTCTTGCCGGCCTTGTGGGATTACTGTTCAGTGATCAGCTAAATTACAGTATATTAACTGCCTTAATATACAGTTCTGTGCTTCCTGTGGTGGCAGCATAAAAGGTAGCATGTTAAAAATCTCGGTGGTATCCCATGAGGTCTTCAATTTCCAGAAGAATTTTAGCATGGGAACTTTGGAAATTTTGTCACATGGATGAGGCTGGAATCCTATTTGGTCTGATTTTTAAGAGGGCATAAACGCAGTGTTAAGTACCCAACAGCCACCTCACGAAAGCATTGCCTGCTCCTTGTTTATGCATAAAGTAGTTAGTTGGGGGTATGATTTGCTGTCATTCACACTTTGCCTTGTGACTGAGAGGCAGAGGATGACACAGCCTAGTGCAAACATATGATTAATGTAAGACAATACAGTGAAATAAGGCTTAAGGGCCTGAGCCTGGGCCCGATTTTGCTACCCTTCTGCACAGCTGGGAAGGGGATCAACATCCTCCACGACTGCATGCCTGCCTTCCAAAGCCTCCCGAGAGCTCTCTCTGAAGTTGAGATCTGTGCGGAGGGAGGGTCAGAGAGTGGACAACCACAGGTTGGGTGGGTGTATGGCTGGGGGAACATCAGCCCCTGGATGGTCCCCAGGAAAGGGACGATGTCCTCAGGCTGTATTACTTTGCATGTGGAGTCCCGTCGGTGGCGGGGTGATATCTGAGGGCAGCAATGCCTAGGAGGAGTTTCTGGAGGCTGCTCATGGTATAGAGTTGTCATGGAAGTACAGGACTTTAGTGCAGATGGCCCCTGGCCTCCTAAAAAGTTTGCTAGATCCTGGAACTTCACCTGGGTTTTTCTTCCCTTGCTGTTCCTGCAGGTTTTATTGTAGGAAGTGCTGTCTGGCTCTCTTAGAGATGCCAAGCACCATAAAAAGCTGCAACTAGAGTCACTGGGAGCAGCTGGGGTGCTCAGCATTTTTGAAAATCAGGTGTCGAAATATGGACATAGGAGCCTAATTTTAGGCACCTACATTTGAAAATCCTGGCCAAAATTTCTCAAAATGTACAGCTTGAACCTGAGGGGAACTGAGCACCTGTAACTGCTGATGTGGCAGGCACCTTAAAAATACCAGAGAGAGAGAAAGAATCAGCTCATCCTGAAGTCAACTGATGTAGCAGATGGTCAGCATCTCACAACATCAGGCCCTCTGAGTTCAAAGTAAACGCTGCTATGTGTGTAATGTATTGCAAAATGTATTACATATAGCCACTGTACAGAAATGAAAATGAACCGGTGCTGGTTTGTATTTTTGACATGTCTAGTTCCTGCTATATGACTTGCACAAATAATTATTGCAAAATATTTTTCTGGGGAAACTAGATGAGGCAGAGTTTCCGAGGGGTAGCCGTGTTAGTCTGTATCCACAGAAACAACGAGGAGTCTGGTGGCACCTTAAAGACTAACAGGCTTACTTGGGCATAAGCTTTCATGGGTAAAAAAAACCCACTTCTTCAGATGCATGGAGTGAAAATTACATTTACAGGCATAGATATACTAGCACATGAAGAGAAGGGAGTTATCTTACAAGTGGAGAACCAGTGTTGACAAGGCCAGTTCAGTCAGGGTGGATGTGGTCTGCTCCCGATAATTGATGAGAAGGTGTCAATACCAAGAGAGGGAAAATTTGCTTTTGTAGTGAGCCAGGTACTCCCAGTCCCTATTCAAGCCCAAATTAATGGTGTTAAGTTTGTAAATGAATTGTAGCTCTGCAGTTTCTCTTTGAAGTCTGTTTTTTGAAGTTTTTTTGTTGAAGGATGGCTACTTTTAAATCTGTTATTGAATGTCCAGGGAGATTGAAGTGTTCTCCTACTGGCTTTTGTATGTTACCATTCCTGATGTCTAATTTGTGTCCATTGATTCTTTTATATAGAGACTGTCCGATCTGGCCAATATACATGGCAGAGGGGCATTGCTGCCACATGATGTCATATTATCACATTAGTAGATGTGCAAGTGAATGAGCCCCTGATGGTGTGGCTGATGTGGTTAGGTCCTCGTTGTTTTAGATGAGGCAGCATTGTCATCGGAAGGGGTAAACAGCTTTAGTTATTATTAACAATTTACCCTTATACTTTGCTGTTCCATCTGCAGTGGCAGCCAGTTAGATCTTTTAAAAGCATGGCATTCTGAGAGCTTGCATCAAGAGGTATAGGAGAAAGTGCTTTTGAGTAAATTTACAGCAATTGGAGGGAGCTCAGTGTTGAAAGGAAAACTTAACCTTGATACGTACTACATTATGTAAATTGCTTGCTTAAAAAATTAAGAGGAGGGGAAAAGCTAGTTTTCACTGTTAGACAGAATTAGCTTGACATTGAACCATTTTGTGTCTGCACGTGACTATTATTTATAGACGGACAAGTGAATGATGTAAAGTTTAATAGCATGGAAGAAGAGCTACTACTGTAATCCAATTTAAGACCTGAGAATTTTTAGCAAATATTGTGCACTATGCTACCTTTATTGTTTTAAATAATTAAAATATTACACTACTGAACTAGGGCCTTGATCTTGCAATGAGTTCTATGGGGCAGACCCTCTACACTCACACAGATCTCACTTACATTACTTGATCACTAACTGCCATTTTGCCATTTTTGTTAACTGGTTTTGTGCCACATCTTCACAAATATTGCATATACCATTTGTTGAGCCTAAATGAGTAACATTTCACCCACAACATGCAATGCTATTAAACTGATGTGAAGGCAAACAGTATACAGTCACTTCATATCATTATTTTTAAAAGCTCAGTTTATTAATTCTTAATGCATAAACCAACCACAGCACATAGGGACCTGTGGGACTATCAGGAAACTACTGAAGTACCTAATCAGCCACAGCAGCATTCTCTACAACAATTTTCAATTAACTTTTAAAACAATAATTCAATGGTACCATTCCATAACAACATATTTTAAATGATCTTATAAAGAATGCATGGTACGGTCTGCCATATAATGAAGTACTGAGATAGGAAACAAAGACCTCAGACATTCAGTGACTGCATAGATTGGGTGACAAGTGGACTCATGGCTTTTGCACCAAGTTACAAACCTCTACTACCATTGGCTCTGTTGGAAAATCTCCACTAGCTCTCTGTAGCATTAGGGCTGACATCCTTTGTATAGGTTTCAGAGTAACAGCCGTGTTAGTCTGTATTCGCAAAAAGAAAAGGAGTACTTGTGGCACCTTAGAGACTAACCAATTTATTTGAGCATAAGCTTTCGTGAGCTACAGCTCACTTCATCGGATGCATACTGTGGAAACTGCAGAAGACATTATATACACAGAGACCATGAAACAATACCTCCTCCCCCCCCAAACCCCCCCCCACACACAAACTCACTCTCCTGCTGGTAATAGCTTATCCAAAGTGACCACTCTCCCTGCAATGTGCATGATAATCTATGATAAGCTATTACCAGCAGGAGAGTGAGTTTGTGTGTGTGTGTGTTTTTTTGTTTTGGGGGGGAGGGGGGGGTGAGAGAACCTGGATTTGTGCTGGAAATGGCCCACCTTGATTTTCATACACATTGTAAGGAGAGTGGTCACTTTGGATGGGCTATTACTAGCAGGAGAGTGAGTTTGTGTGTGTGTGTGGGGGGGGGGGGGGGCGGAGGGTGAGAAAACCTGGATTTGTGCTGGAAATGGCCCAACTTGATTATCATACACATTGTAAGGAGAGTGATCACTTTAGATAAGCTATTCCAGCAGGAGAGTGGGGTGGGAGGAGGTATTGTTTCATGGTCTCTGTGTATATAATGTCTTCTGCAGTTTCCACAGTATGCATCCGATGAAGTGAGCTGTAGCTCACGAAAGCTTATGCTCAAATAAATTGGTTAGTCTCTAAGGTGCCACAAGTACTCCTCATCCTTTGTATAAACATTTGAGCAGATCTGTTTATTTCCAGTAGAGGGAATCAGTGTATACACGTACAGGCCCCACTACATTATTTGTTAATGTGTACTTAAAGGCAACACTTTTTCTAGCCACATGATGCTGTCCTTGTGGCTCAAACATCAACAAATCATAAGAAACTAATAGTGTTCTAAATAGAAAACAGCAGTTCATTAGGCAGATTAATAGCTTGCTGGCAAAATTCTAAGCTAGTGAATATCTGTGCTTAGCAATGTCAGTTGTGTGTTTTCTAATATGCCCCTCTAAATTTACTTTGACAGCTGGTAATCAGATATGTGGTGTATGATAGTCCAGTATAGGATTTGTTGAAGCAGACTTTGAGAGAGGCAGTGCAAATGGAGCCAGGCATCTATAAAAACTGCAATCATTTGGCTACCCTGGTTTTTTAATTCCATTCTTACTTACTTACATTCCAGCTTACAGTTGGTATAATGAAGAGAGCTCACTCGCAATGAGACTGGCTCACACGCAGTGGTTAATATTTTAAAATAGGTAAAAATCTTAGAAAATCATAGTGTTCAATAGTAGTTCAGATATGCTGGATATGATAAGTAGCTTGATTAGTAAATATTACAATGATGCTTTGTTTTGCAGTGGCAGAGTATGTGGTTTCATATACAGACTGTGTAGCTTTATTCAGGCGGCCATAGTGAACTACTGGATGAGATGTTTTTGCATCATTGTTTACCACAGATTCAGGCAACAAGGTTGACCTTATTAAGCAGTCTGTTAACTTTTGTTGCTATATGGTTTAATCCAGCCCTGTTCTGTAAAATTGTCATGGGAATCAACAGTGCTCTGTGTGTGTGTGTGTGTGTGTGTGCGTGCGTGTGTTTTACAACTGGAATTTCAGAATTTCAGAATCACATTCACCACAAGTAAAACTGAAACTAGATACCAGCCAGGATTGCACATTGGGAATTTACTCTCAAATACTGTACATGGCTAAAGGGAGGTGTGGCTAGATTATTTCGAAAAAACAACTTCAAGCATTTAGATTTGACACAACAGCTGCAATTTCTTTTGCTCACTTTCTAATGCAGATATCACAATACCTAGAGTAAACAAACCAGACATGTGTGCACTGGCTGCTGTTCACAGTGCATTTTGTATTGTATTTCACATGTATGGTAACATAATGTGAACTTTAACCCATTTTGTGTATTTTTATGTGTTATACCAAAACCTAAAATGTACATTTCATAAGAACAGCCATACTGGGTCAGACTAGTGGTCCACGTAGCCCAGTATCCTGTCTTCTGACAGTGACCAATGCCAGGTGCTTCAGAGGCAATGAATAGAACAGGGCAATCATCAAGTAATCCATCCCCTGTTGTCCACTCCCAGCTTCTGGCAGTCAGAGGCTAGGGACACTCAGAGCATGGGGTTGCATTCCTGACTATCTTAGCTAATAGCTGTTGATGGACCTATTTTCTAGGAACTTATCTAATTCCTTTTTTGAACCTGTTATGTTTTTTCCCTCACAACATCCCCTGGCAATGAGTTCCACAGGTTCACTATGCATTGTGTAAATAAATACTTCCTTTTGTTTGTTTTAAACCTGCTGCCTATTGTCAAAGTCAGATTTAGGATTCACATAATTTGTCAGACCACTCTGTTTATTAGCAAAGCGCTTTGCTAATGCACCCAGATGTGAGCCCCTCTCTGAGGCTCAAGATAACTTATTTATACAGCTAAGCCAAAGCCAATTTAACATAAGAGACAAAAGAAAGCAGAAACTGACAAATATACATACATATCTTATTTGCATATTAACGTTTACCAATCTCCTAGCTCAGCAGGAGCTCTAAGTTAATTAGTTTGAGGACCCATTGTCTCACACTCCTTAATGTTTCTCTTCCGGACTACTATATTTCAACAAACCCTTCAAGTAGCATTTATTTAATGAATTATAATTTCAATATAATTCATTCTACTTTCACACTATTAATTTCATTGGGTGACCCCCCTGTGCTTGTGTTGTTTTCTTCACAAAGAAAAAATGTTCCTCCAGTTCTTAGCCCCATTACTCAAACCTGATGAATCTATTAGAGAGGACATCCAAAAGTAGCCCCTTCTGGGAAAGCTCCTGAGTCTGTAACTTTTTTGCAGGCATGTTAGTATCTTGGCTTTGCATTTTCCAAAACCTGCCTGCTCTGCCTCCTTTCAGTTATCTTCTTTCCTTTCATACTAAATGGGGAGGATGGGGAGAAGTCATTAAAAGACTGATATTTAGTGTTTTCCCTCCTCATGTGAATAATCACACTGACTTAGGTGGAACTACTTGGATTTGGCCAGCTGTGGGTTATGTTTTCTGTCATAATAAAACTGGCTGCAAAAGCACAATTATTTTTTGGAATGTAGTATCTTGTTTTCAGTTAGTAAATAAACAATCAGTCCATTTCACAGACAGCAGAATGTGGTGCATGCATAAATACACCCTGACATTTTAGTCTGTTCCCAGATCACAAGCACTAGCATCATGATCTAAGAGCTATTAATGTGGGAGCATTTTATAAGCACTGGAATAAAACATCCAATTTTGTTTCCAGCATTCCTACAGGCTGTACAGCAAGTTAACTAAATGAGAGTATTCAGGCCCTACAGTAGATAGGCATTTTAGAAGAAAAGTGGGTGTGTTTTGATGTGTTCTTGTGGAAGCCAGTACCCAAATGTTTTTCTAGCTCACAGCTGGTTCATAGCACCGTTGGCATTTTGAGTTCTGAGAGCAAGGCAAAAAGTTTGTGTGTTTGTGTGTGTGGAGTATTGAGTAAACATAGTAAACTGTTAGGAGCCATTGCTCTTGTGTGCTTACCTGGAAATAATCCAAACTTTTGTCAAACTTAAAAAAAAAAAAAAAAAATGAAAAATAAAAAAGAGGAAGAATCCTTATATCCATATTTGACTTTCCTGAATGTACATTGCTCTAAATCCAACTCATGCAAGTGTGTAACCATCCACAAGATTCTACTTATGAATGGATATCTGGATTTGCAGATATAAAATCTGTAGAAAAGCTAGCTTAACTGTGTGAAGAAGAAGAATAATAATAATTATAGCTTATTTTTGTAGTTTATTTCAAGCCAAAGGATTCCAGAGTACTGTACAATCTATGGAGCTGATTCTCCTTTTGCTCACACTGCGGTAAGAGCCTGATTCAAAGCCTGCGGGAAATCAATGCAAAGGGCATAAGTCAGGAGTAATTCCAGTTAAGTCACTGGAATTTCAAAAATGTAAAAATTGCGAGTCCACAGTCCAGATCCCACTATTAATACACAAAAGCTTGTGAAGCATTGAGGGTTGCTGCGCATACAGTGTACCTTACACACCCCAAAGGCAAAGAAACTAAAATTAAAGACACCCAAGAGTACATACTTTCTCCTCCTCCACCCACCTATATCCATCTTAACGTTGCCACAGCTACCATACACCACTGACCATGCACCACAACCTTAACTTTGCTCCCCTTTTGCAGATCTCCACATACTCTTTAGGAGACAGTTTTTTGTTTCCCCCCAAACACTAGTATTTGTGGGTGTCTGGTGAAGCAGTTGGTTATGTTGGGAGAGGGCTGTTCAGTTAAAGGGTTAAGTGGAGAAAGGCAGTTAGAGGGGCGATGGTAGGCTGGCAACCCTACAGGGTAGATTTATGTCATGTGCATAGTAGTCCTCCACCCCTTTCCTGGGAAAGAATGCAGGAGGATTGCTGGTTCTTTCTCAGACTTCCTCTCCACAGGGAAGCACTTCCCATATCAGCAAGCCATTGGTTCTGCTCTACAGAACTTGTCGCTGATCTCCATTGCCCTGTCTAGACTCCTGTCCACATCCGCCTTCTAGGTTCCTTACAGAGGCCATGGTCTGGGTGCCATGGCACTACGTCATGTAATGGCAGAGAGCTAAAAAGTGACAAGTTTTTAAAGTGCGCTTCTACCAATGCTAGAAATCTAAATAATAAGACGGGTGAACTAGAGTGCCTTGTATTAAATGAGGATATTGATATAATAGGCATCACAGAAACTTGGTGGAATGAGGATAATCAATGGGACACAGTAATACCAGGGTACAAAATATATTGGAAGGACAGAGCAGGTCGTTCTGGCTGGGGAGTGGCACTATATGGGAAAGAAAGTATAGAATCAAATGAAGTAAAAATCTTAAATGAACCAAACTGTACCATAGAATCTCTATGGATAGTAATTCCATGCTCAAATAATAAGAATATAGCGGTAGGGATATATTACTGACCACCTGATCAGGATGGTGATAGTGACTGTGAAATGCTCAGGAAGATTAGAGAGGCTATTAAAAAAAATAATAATAATGGGGGATTTCGACTATCCCCATATTGACTGGGTACATGTCACGTCAGGATGGGATGCAGAGACACATTAAATGACTGCTCCTTGGAGCAGCGAGTTCTGGAACCCACAAGTCCTAAGCTGAGCACAGGATCAGGTCCAAGAGGTGAATATAGCTGGACCACTTGGTAATAGTGACCATAATATAATTAAATTTAACACCCCTGTGGCAGGGAAAACACCACAGCAGCCCAAGACTGTAGCATTTAATTTCAGAAAGGGAAACTACACAAAAATGAGGAGGTTAGTTAAACAGAAATTAAAAGGTACAGCACCAAAAGTAAAATCCCTACAAGCTGCATGGAAACTTTTTAAAGACACCATAATAGAGGCTCAACTTAATGTATACCCCAGATTTAAAAAACATAGTAAGAGAACCAAAAAAGTGCCACTGTGGCTAAACAACAAAGTAAGAGAAGCAGTGAGAGGCAAAAAGGCATCTGTCTGTCTGTGTGATGCTTTTGCCAGGACCAGGTCAGAAATGCTCTCTAGAACTTCTGTAAAAAGTTAGTAAGCAATCTAGCTAGAAATGCGTTAGATTTTCTTTTGTTTAAATGGCTGGTATATAAGCTATGCTGAATGGAATATATATTCCTGTTTTTGTGTCTTTTTGTAACTTAAGGTTTTGCCTAGAGGGATTCTCTGTGTTTTGAATCTGATTACCCTGTAAGGTATTTACCATCCTGATTTTACAGAAGTGATTCTTTTACTTTTTCTTTAATTAAAATTCTTCTTTTAAGATCCTGATTGCTTTTTTATTGTTCTTAAGATCTAAGGGTTTGGGTCTGTGTTCACCTATCCAAATTGGTGAGGATGTTTATCAAGCCTTCCCCAGGAAAGGGGATGTAGGGCTTGGGGGGATATTTTTGGGGGATGACGTCTCCAAGTGGGCTCTTTCCCTGTTCTTTGTTTAAAATGCTTGGTGGTGGCAGCATAGGGTTCAAGGACAAGGCAAAGTTTATACCTTGGGGAAGTTTTTAACCTAAGCTGGTAAGAATAAGCATAGGGGGTCTTTCATGCAGGTCCCTCATCTGTACTCTAGAGTTCAGAGTGGGGAAGGAACCTTGACAACATCAGAAGCGGGAAGCCTGCTAAACAACCAGTGAGATCACTGGATGATCGAGATGCTAAAGGAGCACTCAAGGCCATTGTGGAGAAACTAAATGAATTCTGTTGGTCTTCATGGTTGAGGATGTGAGGGAGATTCCCAAATCTGAGCCATTCTTTTTAGGTGACAAATCTGAGGAACTGTCCCACATTGAGGTGTCATTAGAGGAGGTTTTGGAACAAAATGATAAACTAAACAGTAATAAGGCACCAGTACTAGATGGTATTCACGCAAGAGTTCTGAAGGAACTCAAATGTAAAATTGTAGGCCTACTAACTGTACTCTTTAATCTATCATTTAAATCAGCTTCTGTACCAAATGACTGAAGGATAGCTAATGTGACGCCAATTTTTAAAAAGGGCTCCAGAGGTGACCCCAGTAATTATAGGCCGGTAAGCCTGACTTCAGTACTGGGCAAACTGTTTGAAACTATAGTAAAGAACAAAATGGTCAGACACATGGATTAACATAATTTGTTGGGGAAGAATCAACATGATATTTGTAAAGGGAAATAAGGCCTCACCAATCTACTAGAATTCTTTGAGAGAATCAACAAGCATGTGGACAAGGGGGATCCAGTGGATATAGTGTATTTAAATTTTCAGAAAGCCTTTGACAAGGGCCCTCACCAAAGGCTCTTAAGCAAAATAAGCAGTCATGGGATAAGAGGGAAGGTTCTCTCATAGATTGCTAACTGGTTAAAAGATAAGAGACAAAGGGTTGGAATAAATGGTCAGTTTTCAGAATGGAGAGAGGTAAATAGTGGTGTCCCCCTGGGGTCTGTACTGGGCCCAGTCCTATTCAGCATATTCATAAATGATCTGGGAAAAGGGGTGAACAGTGAGGTGGCAAAATTTGCAGATGATACAAAACTACTCAAGATAGTTCAGTCCCACGCAGACTGCAAAGAGCTACAAAAGGATCTCTCAAAACTGGGACTGGGCAACAAAATGGCAGATGAAATTCAATGTTGATAAATGCAAAGTAATGCACATTGGAAAACGTAATCCCAACTATAGATATAAAATGATGGGGTCTAAATTATCTGTTACCACTCAAGAAAGAGATCTTGAAGTCATTGTGGATAGTTCTCTGAAAACATCCACTCAATGTGCAACGGCAGTCAAAAAGCGAACAGAATGTTGGAAATCATTAAGAAAGGGATAGATATAAGACAGAAAATATCATATTGCCTCTACATAAATCCATGGTACGCCCACATCTTGAATACTGCATGCAGATGTGGTTGCCCCATCTCAAAAATGATATATTGGACTTGGAAAAAGGTTCAGAAAAGGGCAACAAAAATTATTAGGAGTATGGAATGGCTGCCATATGTTGAGAGATTAATAAGACTAGGACTTTTCAACTTGGGGAAAAAAGAGGACTAAGGGGGGATATGATAGTCTATAAAATCATGACTGGTGTGGAGAAAGTAAATAAGGAAGTGTTATTTACACCTTCTCATAACACAAGAACCAGGGGTCACCAAATTAAATTAATAGGTGGCAGGTTTAAAACAAACAAAAGGAAGTATTTTTTCACACAACACACAGTCAACCCGTGGAACTCTTTGCCAGAGAATGTTGTGAAGGCCAAGACTACAACAGGGTTAAAAAAAGAACTAAATAAATTCATGGAGGTTAGGTCCATTAATGGCTATTAGCCAGGATGGGCAGGGATGGTGTCCCTAGCCTCTCTTTGCCAGAGTTTGGGAATGGGTGACAGGGAATGGATCACTTGATGATTACCTGTTCTGTTCATTCCCTCTGTGGCACCTGGCATTGGCCACTATCGGAAGACAGGATATTGGGCTAGATGGACCTTGGTCTGACTCAGTATGGCTGTTCTTATGTTCTTACTGGGTTTCCTGTCCAGGGTGTGCAGGACCTGGTTTGCCCTTTAAAGTACTGTACGTGCTGTAGTAAGGGAAAACCAGGAGAAAATAAATTTAATATTAAGGAGGGCAAACCTTTCCTATGGGTTCAATGCCACCTTTCCATTGACAGTTTTATTTCTGAAGTTGCCAAGGCCTTAGCCACTACAGAAACAAAAATAGATTTTTTAAAAAAATGTTTAAGTATTGACACTTACCTGCTTTTCATGAGGTCTGTGGGATTTTGCTAAGAGTCTTTCCTTTTGGCTCCAAAGAGCTGCATTTGTGGAGCCAGCCAGAGGAGACGTTTTCAGGTCTATACACTGCTCAAATACATTGTCAGCATTGAATGTGCTAGCCCGGAGGGAGGCGGGGGAAAGGAAGGACGCAGCCCACTGACAACTACAGGAGTTATGCATGGAAGGTGAAGACAGTAAATGAAACTATGAGTTCAAATGCATCCATACCCTCAGGACCATTATCAAATCAGCGTATCTGAATGTCATCTGGCTTTCTGGGACATCAATTCAGTTAATCAGGGCTTCATTTTAATATTCTCCATTAAAGTAGAGTAGTATCCATAGATCATTACCTTCAGGTTTTCAACTATTTTCCCATTCAGCCTCGTAGTTATAAATAAAACTTGTTAACTTTTTGTAGCAATTACCACTTGACACATGTCCAGCTGCTCACTAATGTTTGCATAGTTCTGTTAACCCTGTTGTCATGTCATAAGTCAAATGTGCACCTTTGGGTACTTTGAGACTAAAAGCAGACAGATGTTCTGTGGTGGGGGCTGTGAATCACAAATCTCCATAGGACCCCAAATTAATCCTTGGTATTGCAGGGTATCTCTAACTCCCAGAAGTTAATAGTGCTGTCTGTTCCTCTGTGTTTGGGGAGTACCTTACAGTTTCTGGGCACTAACACCCTATCAATAAATAATTAATATTAATAGAAAAGATATTGCAATTTAAGGGATGGTATTTTCAAGCTGTCTTCCAGAGTTAAAAACACAGAGTAATTTTTCAGATCTAACAGCACCCCTAAAAAAGAAACAAAACCTCCCAAACAACCCCCACAACATTAATTGCCATATATAAAAACCCTCCACGCTGCAAGTAGTTAACAGCAACATTTTCTTTCTACATAGATAAAATTTTTACTATATCAAAGCAAGATAACTGTGGAATAGTGAGTGGAATAAATTATTCCAGGAGATCTGAAAGCCGCTACTCTCCACTCACCTGGAATTGATGAAAATGAAAATCTTTTGAAATCCACAGTAAATTAACATCGGCACTCATCATAGAAATTTTTTCTGCCAAATGTATGGGCCATGCTTAACTGAGAGTCTCATTTTGATTTCCACTATCAAGCCCCATAGCACCAAAAAAGACATCGTGGAATTATAGCTGTTACAGAATTTTTTAAAAAATCTGGAAGTATGTGTGTGTTAGAGTGTGTGTATCTATATAATATAGATTTGCATAGAGTATACATGTGTATGTAATAGCAAGAGAAGTGTGTACACACACACACACACAGATTTGCCCAAGAACAGCAGAATTTGCACCTTTGTGACCTCCCTTACTCTTTCTTTGCTGGGTATGTCGATAACTTATATCTTCCCAAAGACTTCTTATTTTGCCATGTGTTGCCAGTTTCTGTCACTGATTCTTTTTCCAGTTTGGTAGAGGCTCCATAGTATTAGTTGTAAGTCTGTTGCTCTTTTGCAGGTAGCCTGACTTTGATCCCCACTCTCATTTTCTCAGATGAAATCTCATCCAATGAAACTTTGTGTGTTTTCCCCCTATAAATATAAGAGCTTTAAGAGAGCTTCCCTTTACTCTGTGACATGTATAGTCCCAGACTGGTCTGGAGTAGGTAGGTGGAGCAGTGGGTGATATCATTTTTCTATTAGCAGAAAGCCCTCCCTCCCTTGTAAGTTTCCATTCCTACTGGAGGAGCCTATGCCACTCCAAGCAGCTTTATTTTTAAACTTGGTTGAATAGTACTTTTGTGGATTAAGCCTACTGGGGAAACTGCTTCCAGCATAGAAGTCTGCAGTGCCTCTTAGACATAGCTTGCTAAACTGATCAGGAAGCAGTGATATGGCCAGGGAAGAAGAAAACTACTACGGGAAACATGGTAATTTACCTATCCCCTTGTGTTCTCAAAAAATGAAATGCTTCATAAAGGCTCTAGCCAATGACCATTGAAGTCAATGGGAGTCTTTCTCTTGACTTCAGTGGGGTTTGGATCAGGCCCTAAGTGGCTTTGGCTAACTTCCTCCATTATTTGCAAAATCATGTAACTTCTTCCAGAATTGAGCTTACAGCTACAATTAAAGGCAGATAGAAGGTAGAATTTGTATAAACATAACTAATTTTCATTTTAGACAAATGATTTAACTTAAAAAAATCACTGCACTGTAATAAAGTGTGACAGAAGTAATTTTGTTTATTGTTTAGACTTTTTTAGAGTTGGAACTGGGAAGTTAAATCTCATTTGAAGTATTTATTGTAATGGAACAATAATTCAACCTAAAATTCCTGTTATAAAATAGTCTATGAAATAGATCTGTCTAGTCTGTGAAGAGTGATTATCATCTCTGTTTTTAATCCGAGGAAGAAAATGACTGTGTAATTATTCCACACCAGTGGCTGCTTCCCCCATGCCTCCCAAACTCCTAAAGGTTTTAATCAGCTTTCAGAATTAAATGTTTTGTTTTTGTTTTCAAAATGTTGCTGATACAACACTTAGCAAGTGAGTTGTTTTTGTTTTTTTTAAAGAAGGGGTCACCTTCTTTAAAGGGGAGAGGATTTGATGTGTTACTTGGAAAAGGAGAGTGAGAACAAGCAGTGTGTGCCCATGGTTCATTGTTATGTGAAACTATAATCACATATTTGTGTTTCAGTGAAGAAATTCCTATAATGCTGCAGCTTACTTTTGTCAAGGAATTTGAATGTGTGTTTGGCTTTGAATGTATTTAGTGTTCCTTATGTAAACAGTTATATTCCGTAATGGATTTGTGGCAAAGTTTAGAAAAAGAAAAACAAGACAGGCTGAGCGCTGGTGTACTGCTCTGTGCCCCAATAAGCATGGTGAAGAAATTTGCAGTAGTGCAGTGGCTTTATTTTTGTTAATCAATGTCACTGTTGGATAACATTCCCCAGTTTGTTTAATTGCTGGAGAAGAAAATCTCCATTTGAGTTAGAGATCATTTTCTGGAGCACTTTGTCTATTTTTATCCTCTTGCCTATAAATTAGAAGGTATTGACTTTCATTGTAGAAGTATTGTGGAGTTCGCTTACATTCAGATATGATCCACAAATGTATATATCTTCCAAGGTACATTTTCTTTGCCCCAAATCAAAATCTGTGCAGGCATGCTGTAGCTAACACAACTGAAACCAATTACCATATGGTATACTGCTAAAAGAGATGATCTTGTTTGTAGAAAGTAGCCCACTTACTGTTTCACATTGTATTGTATCTTGCCCCACTGGCTATGCCATCAAACCATTCCGCTGAATACAGATATCCTGAGAGCACAGGAAATTGCCCCTATTAACAAGCTTCATCAGTGCAATGTAGGCCAAGTGGAGGAATGTCTATAAGCAAAGTAAATCCCTACTGGAAATTCATTATGCCTTTGTAAACCTGGCCTGCTCTTATTTTCAGGGGCTGAGAAATCTTGCCTGCCTGCCTGGCAGGTGGGGTCGGGGGGAAGAACAGACCTGTTAAATATATTTATTAAGGGCCAGATCTTGGCTGACATGTCAGTGCAGAGGAGGAAGGGAGAGAAAGACCTCATTTCCCATGCAGACTCCCAACATCTGGGTTCCAACTGCTGGGAGAAGCAGAGACAGAGCAAGTGTTGATCACCTGGTACCCTACCCCAGCAGGTGGGTGGGGATTGGGCGGCTCCTAGAGGGCGGGGGGTGAGTAATCTGTAAATCTCGTAAAGGAGGGGGTGCAGATTTTCCCCTCTCTAAGTCCCATTTCCTTTTGCTGGGATGCTCTTGGGTGGTGGACGCTGCCCTTTACACAGGGCAGTAAACTCGGTCTAGTATCCTGTAGGTAGTAAGCCACAGTGTGTTGGTATGTAGTAAAGTTACAGGTTCTAAATCATACCAGAAAGAAGTTATTTTTTAAAATGTTTAATCTATGGAAGGTCTTACGCCGTAAACTGAGGCAATACAGAGTGCAGGCCTCTCCACAGCACAAGTTACCAGGTTTCTTCTCAATTTGCCCTTACCTTCTTTTCTGGGCTCACTATTGGTTTAAGTGGCTTGTGTGTGACAACATAACCTGTGTCCTGTACTCGCCAGCAGTATTGCTACACACACAGCGGCTCCAGAGCTATAAACTGCCAAAGTTCTTTTGTGGTAAAAATTATATTTTAGGAGCTTACTGGGGTGGAAGAGAAGAAACAGAGTCATTGGGTCTGCTGTGTTTATTGTACTGTGCCTGTGAATATTTTGATAAGGTTTTTCTGATATGAGGCATGAGACCAAAGTCTGAATTTAGTTAATGAGTAAAGGCAGCTTTTAAAATATATTTCTTCGAGCTCCACTCTAACCATGCCCCTTTGTATTTAGCTTTTATTTTGTTAAAATTTGCCAAGAACTTGACAGTGTTATTTACAAAAATTAAAATTAACTTCACAATTTCCAGGGTAAATATTGGAGGACAGAAGGACAGAAAAAAGCAACAAATAGAGAAAAGTAAGAGTATTCAAAGTCAAAGCAGGTTAATGCTGTGATACATTTCATGAACTGTGTATTAACAGTACATACACATATGCATGTGCATCTGTATCTTTCACTACATTGCTTTACTTTAACAGGCATCCTTGCATTTATACTTGGACTAATTTATTATTAACATAAACATATCCACCTAAAGTAATGGATTAGATTTTCTTAGTGTAATTAGTGCTTTTCAGGTACTTGACTGGTACAAAATTGTGTGGAAATTGGTAACATCTGAATACTACTATTTGTAAAACCTGGGGACTTTCTGGTGAAAATGAAAACGAAGGGCCATATCTTTGTCTAACTGCACCAGAATGGGCACAACAGGTTTGTCCTGTCACATAGTCTCTCCTCCTTCACCTGGAGAATTCTCTCACAAAGCTTCCCTGTTTGTTGCTCCTGTTCACTAGCCAGGGACATCTCCCTGGGAACAGTGTGCTGCATATTGTCCCTGATGCCGGTACAAGTGCTGAGAAGCCAAGTTGAATGAAGAGCCTCCTGCCATTTGGAGAAAAGAAATGCCACAGTCAGTCCCAAAGTTGCCATTTGTAAGGAGCTCTGCATTCTGTGGAGTGACTTCAGAGTGATCAAGAAGTAAGCTCTTTGAGGGAGGGACTGTTTCATTGTTCTGTGTTGGTAAAGCACCTAGCACCATAGGATCCTGGCCCGTGACTGGGGCTCCAGGGCGCTACAATAATAAATACTGCTAATGATGACAATGAAGTTGGACAGAAGGCCAATAGGAGAAAGACTGGTGACCAGGAATAGGGTGGACTTGATTTGTTAGAGAAGACTGCAGATGGGAACAAGGGGAGAGGAAAGAACAATAGGAATGGGGATGGAGAGGGAAGGACAGGGAAGGAGCAAGCAGTTGATGTTAGAGGCAGTGTAAGAGCAGAACATCAGCAGGAGAAAGAGTACAAAAATTGGGACAGTGTGACAGAGACTAAGGGCTGGTGTACACTAGAGAATTAGATTGACCCAGCTACATTCCTCAGGGGTGTGAAAAATCCACACACCCCTGGGTGACATAGTTAAGCCGACCTAAATCCCCATGTAGATAGCATTAGGTCAACAGAAGAATTCTTCTGTGGCCTTAGCTACCACCTCTCGGGGAGATAGATTAATCACAGTGATGGGAGAAGCTCTCCCGTCAGCATAGGTAATGTCTATACTGAAGCCCTGTAGCAGTGCTGCTGCAGAGTTTCAAGTGTAGACAAGCCCTGAGTAAGGTAAAATAGGGCAGGCGATAACCTTAGCACTGACATTAAACTAAGGGTTCTAACTCAGATTTGGTTGTACAGCACTGAGGGATGCTCAGTGAATAATGTTTTGTACAGCAGTATTGTAGCAGCAGCTTGCAGTGCAGTGCTCCCCATAGTCAACAGAAATATACGAGGCACTCGCATTGACACCATGCTGTATCTGTAACTTGGCACGTCAGTGGGTTTGTTATAACACAGTGTTGAGCACATGTTCTGATGAATAATGAATATTGTCTACATGCAGCAGATATTTTTTCAAACTTGAACATTTTGACTAATTAAAAGCTAAACAAGCAGATGGCGTCAGTCCATGCTAGGCCAGCTTTCCCCTCCACAAGATTGTAGAGAATGGTGGGAACCAGCTAATATTCTTGACATCCAACCCAAGACTGGGGGAAACTTTGGAAAGGGGGGAATAAGGTTAAATAGTACATTTCATTGTTGTTGCCCCTTTGCCAAGACAAAGCAGATTTGGGAGCTTTGTTGGGCAGGTGCCTGTTTAGAGCAGAAGTTGGTGACATGAAGTCAGACAAATTCTGCTAAGAAAACACCTATGTATAAAATATACGAGTCTGGTTCCCTTGACTAGCAGTGCCAGGAATCTGCACATGGGCAGCTCTCTTCTGCGGGAACCGCAGATCAGGCACTACTGCCTTGGTCCAAGAAGCAGCTGCCTTGGCCCGTCTCTCTCCAAGACTCACATAAAACTCAAACAGTATCCAACTGCTTAAACATACTCTGGTCCCATTTTTCTCCTGCTGCCTCTTCACTTTACACCTAGTAAACCTCAAGTCCAAAGGCTCCCCTCAAATGAATGGGCTGGAAAGGTGGCAGGCCATTAGCCTTCCTTTTGTGTAGCCGCTTCTGCAAAACAAAAGCGGCTCAGGCTAAGTTTACAGTAGAAAAGGTGTGCTGGGATAGCTACGCTGATAGTGTGGTGTAGTACATTCCTAGTGTAGGTGCAGTTTATACCAGCAGAAAAATGCTTTTACCAGTGTAGCTTATGCTACTTCCCCATGAGCAAAATAAGCTATAATGCACTAATATGCTGGTATACTGTGTCTACATTAGGGCTTCTTCCAGTAAAGAAATATCTTAAAAATCACTCCCCGAGTGATTTTCCTATATCGGCAAAAGTTTCTAGTGTAGAGCTGGCCTCAGAAAGGCCTAACAGACCGTACAAAGAAGAGTGCCCTAACTCATGCAGTAGTACCCTTAACAACAGTTAAGGGCAGTTGCTATGTGGCATCTCAAACTCTTTCTATGGATAGTTTCATGCTGTGTGCTTATGTATCAATGATCTCTAGTGTGCGAGCCATTAGTATCTTTCACCATAACATTATTACTTTACAGCTTGATACTGCAAGGTGCTGATCAGCCTTTTCTCCCTGATGGGAAAAGAGGGTACTGTCAGTCATGGAAGATATTTTTTTATTATTTCCAGCATGATCATATTTTATGGATACTTTATAAAACAAGATAATGTGAATTCAGGGGTTTTAATGGAAATGCTGATGGAATCCTAACTTCATCAGCATTAGTGGGTGGCACAATATTTAAACATTACCAAGGAAACGAAAATGCACATTGAAATGTTCACTAAAAGAGTATACACTACTATTACATCCTGACTTTATCTTCATTATCTTCAAAAAGGAAGTTGGAAATCTGCCTTTTGCAGTGGCAGTCCGGCTTTTTAAATGGAAATGCAGCTGAGCTTTTACAGTTTGGACTCTTTGTTTGTGGAAAGAGCTCTGAGATACTTGAGTGAACAATACTGTGGAAATGTAGCTTGCAACATGCTGCTGTGAAATGATTGACAAGAATGAGGCAGAACTGAACAAACAGTTTTCAAAGATGGCAGATTTACTGGCCCAGAGTCTGAAGAGTGTGGACCATATAAAACCTCATTGCTTACATGATTTTAGACAATGTTTGAAAAGAGAATATTTACACATATGCACACACACGGCCAGCTCCTCAGTTGGTGTAAATTGGCATAACTCCATTAACTATACATATATATTATGTAATAAAAATGTGCGTATAAATAATTATTTGCTTTTTGCACAGCAGCTAAAATCTTACGGACGTAAAGGTTGTAAATTTGAGCACTGCATGGACTTGATGCTGTTCCTTAGTTATTTTATTATGGTAGATGACTTATTTCTCTGTTACTTAGATGGATGTCATTGCTGGTTTAACTTACTGTAAGTGTTTATTATAGGTGGGGTTTAACTTTCAGACTTGCCTTTATTATCTTCTGTATTACCTCTTTTCACTGCCGCAGAGTCCCTGTGCCACTGACAGTCTCTGTGTTGGAACTTCGGTTGTAGTGCTGCTCTGTCCGACTAAGTATCACAGGCAACAAAGTAAAAACTATTTGACGTTGGCAGCTGTTTGTGCACCGTCCTACATTTCCTTTCTAGAATACCTGTTGGAGAAACAGTGACATTTTCAGGGGTCTTTTATTTTACATCTTTTCTGAATTGTTGTGAGAGGCGGAACTGATAAACTGGTTTAATTTAGTTCTCATTATTAACCTGTAGAAGATAGATTTCTGGAAAGTTGTTATCACTGGTCACAGACCTGCTTTGAGAACTTGTGATAAATTGACTCATCCTAAGCATTTTTCTTTAGTAGCTCTTTTGCATATAGGTGTAAATGGAAGAATTTTACTTTTAGCATAGTTATTTTAAAAGCGGCCCTAAAAACAAATAAGCTAGGTGAACAGACTGCCTATTGATCTCACATTTTTCCCTTCAGTAGTTTCTTATGTTATTGCCAACACATTACATCCTAAGAGGTACGCCAAAAACCACTAGTTTGCTATGCCTGGGATGACTAAAAGATGCTGTTTATATATTGATTTGTACCAGTGAAATTAGCATTTGATATGTGGGCTAGTTTTAAAAACATGTTAATAAAAAAAGTCTCTAAAATGAGATATGAGATCTAGTCATGTTACATGAACTTTTGTTGGTAGAATAAAAATATAGATGACATATGTTTACTATTGGGTTTCTTAGAATCTGCCCCCTTAAAAGCAGGCTCAGATTCCATTGGATATAACAGGAGTTGTGTGTGTGCTTATTTTAGGGTAGAATTTGGCCAAAAGTTAAAACAAACTTTTTTAAACATAGGTCACACAAAACAACAGTCAATACTGTTACAGTGCTTATTAGGAAATAGTGTTATATTTCGTACCTCCAAACCTGCACAGTATGTCTTCATTTATACCCATATGTGTTCCCCTCATAGATCAACAATGAGTCAGCTTTACCTGTTTGGAGAAAGAATGAAATTACCTGCTCCAAAAGCTCATGCTCTTGCATATTGGAAGAATCATTATAATTTTTAAATACAATTGTAAGAGTCCCTACATTTAAAAAACAAAATATTGACTGCAAAACATACCTCTCTTTTCAGTAACATGAACTGAAATGTATATGTTTCTCCCTGTATTAACAGTGGTTACTTCTTTCATTTTGTATGTATGCTCAGCTGACAGTAAAGCAAGAAGTCACTGTAAACATGTAAAAGTCTGCAATTATTATTGAAGTCTTATATAGGTGTATATGTATGTTTTGAAATATACGAACAATTCACAATGTCTCTTTTGGAAATCCATAATCTCTATACTGTCAAAAGTTATCCACTAGAAACTTCTGAATGAAACCAACGAAAAGAAAAGGAGTACTTGTGGCACCTTAGAGACTAACAAATTTAATTGAGCATAAGCTTTCGTGAGCTACAGCTCACTTCATCCGATGAAGTAAGCTGTAGCTCACGAAAGCTTATGCTTAAATAAATTTGTTAGTCTCTAAGGTGCCACAAGTACTCCTTTTCTTTTTGGGGATACAGACTAACATGGCTGCTACTCTGAAACCTGAATGAAACCAGCAGACCTTGGGTATGCTTCATACTCAGCAGACTAGGGTAGGTTCAGTGGGCTTAGTCACAGTAGTAAGCACCTACCCTTGTAGCTAGGGCCTCAGGGACTGGACCATGTGACAGACTGTATACAATCTAATGCAATGGGAAGGTCTGTTCTGTAACTGGGGCATGAGAAACTGCTCATAATGACTTGTATACAACAGTGTCTACACTATCCCCATACTGACGCGTTGTTGTCAACTGAAGCGCTACGCCTCTCGTCTCTCGCAGAGGTGGAGTACAGAAGTCAACTTTACAAGCCCTTTGGGTTGGCGGAAGGGACTCAGTAATGTAGACACGTACATTATTAATTCTACCTAACTCGGCTCATGTTGACCTAACTTTGTAGCATAGACCAGGCCTTACACTACATTGTCTCACACTTCTCTCATAATCAGCTGTGCCATACAGAGAGAAAACATAATTTTCTAGCTGTCATCATTGTAAGGAAACAGCAAAATCTACCAGGCTAAATTCATCCTTGATTTTAGTCTAGGTAAGTGCATGGAATTTTATTGGGGACAGATTTAGCCCATAATCTTTTTACCAGGATTATAGTTTGGAATGCAGACTAAGGCCCTGATGCTGCATACAGTTAAGCATTTTTATAGCTTTAGGCACAAGAACCTAATGGGACTACTCATGTACAAAGTTCCTTGCATACGTTAGGGTTTGCAGAATTAAGGCCTAAGGAACTTGGGTCTGGATCCATAAGGGACTTAGCCTGACTAATGAAACGCCTTTTAGACCCCTAGGAAATCATTGGAATAACAATGGGATCCACAAAGCCCAGAGCTCCGAGTGGAAGCTGGAACCCCAAGTCTATCTTTGAAAATATAGAAAATGTCCAAGAATATTTAAGTAAATGGTATTCTATTATTGTTTAACCAGGTGATTAAAACCATGGTTAATTGCGATTAACTTTTTTAATTGCTCGACAGCCCTACTTATAAGATGACCACCACCTCTTCCTCCACCTCCAGGCTTTTGAATAGGATCTGATCTGGTAGGTGTGCGCCAAGGACACTTACCAGATAAGCCCCTGCAGAGAAAATAGGCAGGTGAACACCTAACTTCCCAGGTTGCTGGATTGTGCTGGGGCTTAGGTGTCTGGATGTCAGAGTGAAGTAGCAGCGCTCATGTGCCCGGAGGCAGAAAGGTAGGCGCCTTAAGAACTCTTACCCTGCAAATTTTTGTGCTGTCAGTTTAGGTGTTTACAGAATTAGGCAGTAGCTGAGGTGGGGGGTTTGTTGAACTCAGGGTTACTTAAAACTGGGATTTAGGTGCCTAAATTTGGGGTTTAGGATTTTGCTTTACCTCCTGTGGATCTGGGCCTTGAGAGTTGAAGTTGTCAGGTAGATTTGACAATGACACTAATTGAAGTTGTTACTAATGTTTCACATGGCTAGTTTACATCAGAAATGGGAAGTCAGCCAATAGAATGATTACAAATCTTCAAATTTTTGTTAAAGAACATAGCAGTTAAAATTAACTCTGGATGAAATATAATGCTGGGTTAAAATAGCACTGGTAACTTTTTAAGCCGTTAAATTAAAACATTGGAAAACAGATAAATGCCTTATCTTATGGTGCTGATTTGGAGAAGGGATTAGGTGAGCTGTTCTGAAGATACAAACTGCTTATATCGGGTATTCCAGCCGGGAGAGAGAGAGGAAAGTACAATTAAAAGTTTAAAAGTGTAGTCTATTTGGGAAAGGAATTTTGAGAAGACAGTCATGAATCTTATGTACATTGTATTTTTATATATTATTTTTTTTCATTTGTATGAAGCAAACATGTTTGGCACATGTATATAATCTATTTGCAATGCATTAGATAGATATGGGAATTTGTGCTGTAGTAATACATATATATAGATAGTAATTGTGTACAAAAGCTGTATTTTTCTTCCTTCTGCATGAAAAAAATGAGTAGTAATGTATTTTAAAATATATTTTAACATTTTAGAGAGAAGAAGGTAATCTTTCAGATAGCACAAGATTGGGCTGCTTGGGGATTTTGGGAGTCCCATTATGTCTTAGAGAGGCTGAGCCTCAGCCACTCAAGACAGGTGCTGATAGAGGGAGGAAAAGCAAAGACAGACCAGGAAAGCTAGCAGAACTGCTTTTGTGGGAATTTTCTACTGACCTTAATAGACAATGAGATCCTTTCTAGGTAATGTTTCAGTTGCCCTATAGAATTCTATGGCAGGGATATGATTTTCTATTAGAATTTGTAGATTGGTTTTCAAATTCCTTGAAAAATATCATACTCTCTATTAAATTCTGTGGGTTTTAGAATGAATTTTGTAGAAGCCTATTTAGTATCTATAGAACTTTGCTGATTTCATTCCTATGAAATTCTGTAGGTCTTTTAGGGGGAGGGGGGAGGAGGAAAGAGGTCTAGAAAAATTGGTACGTTTACTATAACACTCAGAATGAGCCTTGATAAAATAGGAGTGAACCAGTAGAAAAGAGAAAGTTTTGGAGGTCATGAGAAAGATGCTATATTTTTCAGTGAGAGATTTTAAATTAGGGTTTTTCTTGGCTCTTTTTTTCCTTGAAGAATGTTCATTTTTGGTTTCACACTGCTTCTTCCAAACCCTCAGGGGCTTATTATGAGTTTAATGAACAAAACCACAACTTCAGCAAAAGCAAATTTTCTGCTTAATTTGAAACCTGAATTAATCTGCAAAATACCAGGTATCAAATGGTTTTGGGTTTTTTGTGGGTTTTTTTTTAAACTGAGCATCGGGTGGGGAAGGAGTTGCAAAGAAACCATTTTATTTCAAACGAACACTTGCAATTATATTCTCAGTGAGTAGTTATAGGAATAAAGCTACAAGCCCAAAAAGAATTGAAACAGCATTGAACATTTTCTCTCTTATGAAGTATGACTCTAGAAGAAATACATTGGGAAGAGTGCTCTGTTTAAAATAACTGCAGAAATGGCCATGTATAACTTCTTTAAAAAAATCACGCTACTTTCCTTATTTTGGCCAGATGTATTTTATAACTTATGCTCATAAGACATCTTTGATTAATTTGTTAACAAACACCTGATAACAGTGAAGTTGTAGCAAGGAATATCTGGTTATAGTTACTGGTATCATTTATATCATAGCTGATGTTTATTTTTGTTACTGTCATTCTTAAGCCCATATATCAGCCCTGATACAGTTAAACTTTTGTTATCAAAAATAGCACTTCAACAGGCTTGCCATTCTCTGGGGTGAGGCTTGCTGTTGACCATACAGCCCAGTCCTGCGCTCCTTTCTCATGCACTGCTCCCATTGATGTCTGTGGTGGATTTTGTTGTCACAACAAGGCATGCAGGGCCAGGCAGAATAAAAGAGTGTAAGTGGCAGGATGGTTTGCCAGGTGGATTAGCAAAAACCTTAAAAACCAACAAAAGTTGCCTGTGTTCTTCTTTGAGGCTTTCAGCAGGGCATTCAGCAAGAAACAGTTTTAACAAGCAAACAAAACAATTCATCTGATGCTGCAATATAATAACAGAATCTCCAGCCTGTGTCATCACTTCACTCCTGTATGAGGTTTGGCATCTTTCTTACTCCAGAATAGGGGTGCTGGAACAATTTGTACACTAGGGGTGCTGGGATCCATTGAACCAAATTGTAAACCCTGTATATGATGGCCAGGAGGGGTGGCAGCACTCCTAGTTCCAGCACCCATGCTACAGAATGTCTTCTCCTTCTGTGTTTCAAGCATCCAGGCCTGATTCACCATTGCTTGACACCCAGTGAAATCATGCAGTGCAATTGCTACCTATTTCAAGTAGCAGGATGGAATGTTCCATTCACTTTGCACTGGTATAAATGACTACGGAAGATGAAGGGCAATGGTAAATCAGACCCATAGAGGTTTCCTTCCTGCCTGCTGGGCAACTTGACTGGCCCGCAGTCTCCAGGATTGCCTCATTATCTCCTATGAGCACCTGTGCAAAGGAAGGGCAAACTGAGCTAACGTTAATCCCCTTGTAGGCTAATGACCATATATTACCCCTCCATGCTGCTGTGATGTGGCATTGTCTCCTGTAAAAGCCATTGATCCCAAGCAGCATGGTGTAAAACCCTGGGGTGAGCATAATTCTGTTAGCCTCCATATAGATTCTATAGCTGCATGGGAGCTGCAGACATGGCTCCAAATCATTAGCTTTCTTGAAGGGTGATCCAGTGGTTAGGGCATTCACTTCTTATTCAGGAGACACGGGTTCAACGTTCAATTCTCTGTTCTGCCACAGTCTCCCTGTGTGACCTTGGGCAGATCAGACTCTCTCCGCCACATTCCTATCTGTAAAATGGCGTAACAGCACTTCCCTACCTCACAAGAATGTTGTGAGGATGAATACGTTAAAGATTGTTTAGTACTAAAGTAATGGTGGCTATATAAGTACCTAAGATAGATAGATACCCCAAAGCTCTGACCTCTGCTGCAGTCACAGAGCAGGTCAAAGTAAGCAATGAGATACTGGTATTGCTTCTAAGAATTAATTTACTAGAACGGGTTACACTGCGCATCTTGGAAAGATGTTCCTGAAGGACTGCTGTTAAAAGAACATAGTTCATATTTTTACCAGGATCTGTTTTTTATAATATCTTATTTTAAATGCAGGTGAACCAAGGAAATTTGACCCAAAGTTCAGAGGACCTATTCACAACAGGTAAATATTTTCATTTAGTATATTTATACTCTGATTAGTTTTACTGTAAATAGAGAATTAAGAATGTCTTTAATAGAGAAACGATGCTTGATTTGGCTCAGATGTCATCCTTTTTTTATTTTTATTTTTATACAAGGAGAAAGTGTGGGAGTTTATTCTTGCTATAATTCAGGACTTCCAATTGCTAGGGGGAGTCAGTGGGTGTACACCAGGGGAACTTCCAACACCACCCCCATATCCAGGGCCAGCCCTTCTTTGTGCAATACCTTCCTTATAATATTACATTGATTTTAGTTTGACTACTCCTGAGTACTACTTGGCATGAATCAGGCTCATAATCATTGGACTGGTACCGGGGCCCAATCTTGCAGCTCTTACTCACCTGAATATTACTTACTCACATGAGTAGTCCCATTGAAGTTGGAGGGCCTACCTATGAAAGCAAGGATTACAGAATCAGATCCCAAGTATTTCAATCTAATCAGCCGCCTAACTGTGACATCCCATGAGCCTGAGGAGTTGTGACGTTCTGAAGCTGGTGACCAAGAAAAAAAACAGCGTTCCAGGCTTTGAGCTTGATCCTGCAGTGCTGACTGAGGTGAAATTTCCATTAGAGCTAATGGAAGTTTAGGATGCTCAACATCTGTCAGGATCAGACCTCACTGCTTTGCAACAGTTCTTGGGCAGCCTAATAAGTTAACTATAATGCTTGGTTTTATCAGCCTGTTTACTCTGTGATTCACTATTAAACAAATACGCCGTTACCATGTAAGTTCTACTGCAGCTTCTTAGAGGAACCACTATGTCATGTAAACTCAATGGATTTTATAACGCTCTGGGGAGAAATGCAATCTAGGGACTGGATATTTTTCCTGATGTCATAGAGCCTTTTTTTTTTTTTTTTCAATTAATGTGTAATTTATGGACTTTTACTTTTTTTCCTAATCCTTAATTTTTTCTGAATAAACAAGCAGCAAGTGGGAGGAAGATTCTCCTTGGCAGTTTTTTTTCCCCTTCTGTTCCTGATCACCTTTTAACAGTAACGTCCTATGATATCAGAGAAGCATCCGTATAATTCCAGATTCTGGACATATTTTTAAATCATTTTTATAACTAAAAAAGCTAAGTTTCCAGTGGCCACATTGGTATTACTATTGGCTAAAATTGTTCCCAACCCCAAATCATCCCCTTGTGATGAATTGGTAAGTGTGCATGTGTGAGCTTGCCTCCCGTTGGATTAAATCAGAATAGTTCAATTGTGTATCCTAGGACCTATTCTTCTGACAGCTAATGAAGATTTCTCTTCTATGAAACACACACCCAGGATGGTCTAGTGATCAGAGTACTAGCTTAGCACTTGGAAGACACGAGTTTAGTTCCTTGCTCTGTCACAAGCTTCCTGTGTGATCTAGGGCAAGTCAGTGAGCCATTCTGTGCCTCAATTCCCAGCTATAAAATAGTGATGATAGCACTTCTCTATCTCAGAGAACAGCTGTGAGGGTAAATTTATTAAAGACTGTGAAGTGCTCAGATACTGCTATGATGGGCACCATATAAGTAACTTAGATCGACAATATACATAACAGGAAAATGGTAGAAAACATTATTATGTTACAGGAAAAAGTCCTCTTAGATACCTCCCTCCTAAAGGAGTGTAAGACGTTTATTAAAGTGCAATGAGCCATAACAGGCAATAGAAGTTCCCCAAGTATGGAGCTGGACCTAATATCCTGCACCAAAATTCCAAGCTAATTCAATCCAGCTAGTGGCTCCAGTGAACCAAGGCATCCTCAGAGGAACTCCCTGCAGAGTTGAAAGCAGTCAGAGGGACGTTGCTCTGGCCTCTGTTTGTGGCCCAGGGACTTTGGAAGCCTTCTACTTCCTGTAGGGGAAGGAGAGTAACAAAGGAGGTGTAGACATACCTTTTGCCTATATGAGCAAGAATTCTAAAAACATATGTGCAAGGCAAATCTAGTCTCCATTGGTACACACCTGGCCACAGGACGTGTAAATCTGTATGTGTATAGTAGGTGGGGGAAAATGTGTCTCTAGTCCCTTCTGATAAACAGACTGACCTGGTCCTAACTTCATAGGTAATCTGTTTGTATTGTTAGGAGAATAAAGCTGTGCTCTTTTTTGCATATGGGAGGTACCTGAGACTCCCAACTGCCAAGTTGTTCTTGTCAATATCTGAAGGTGTGGTTGCGGAAATAATTGTAGCAATGGCACATCCCATGATGGCTGTATCAGAAGCTGATAACTAGCTGATAGAGAGGGCTATAGATTATTTTATATTTATCCCTGCATCCGCCTTAACTAGTCACCCTACATATCAGTTTGCAATACTGTAGTCCTTCTAAGTTCTCAGCTTAGAGAATGGGCAAATGGGCAAAGGGATCTGCAATGTGGTGCTCCATTGAGGTCCATGGGACTCTGGGCAAAGGAGCCTAAAACAGAGGCCTTGGAAGATTTCTTCCTCTAGTACTCTATCTAAGTTTAAAGAGTGATTCTTCTTTGCAAAATAATGATGCAAAATTGGCATTGTAAGGTTTCATGTTCATTATGTCTCTGTGATTCCATATAAAATGTACTCAGTTCACAATAAAAATATTTTGTTTTGAGTCTAATTGCTAGGGGACTTCCAGATTTGCAGATGTGAAAATCGCGATCATGGACTGTGAAATCTGGTCTCTAGCTGACCAGCTCGGAAGGCAGAGCGGAGAGAAGCAGCTGCTGGCCAGGTGTCGAGCTCTGAAGGCAGTGCCTCTGCCTGCAGCAGCAGAGAAGTAAGGGTGGCAGGGTATGGTATTGCCACCTTGACTTTTGTGCTGCTGCTTGCGGCGGTGCTGTTTTCAGAGCTTGGCGCCTGGCCATCAGCTGCTGCTCTCCAGCCGCCTAGCTTCGGGCATCACTGCCAACAGCAGCTGAATAGAAGTACGGGTGACAATACCGGGACCCCCCTACAGTTGGCTTATGACCCCCTTTTGGGGTGGGGCCCCCAGTTTGTGAAATGCTGCAGAGAAATCACACATTTTTTGTGTGTTGGTCACGCATAAATAGCAAATTTCGCAGATGTGTTAAACATCTGCGAAGTGTATGCCATGACCAACCCGCCAAAAAATGTGTGATTTCTCTGCTATTTAAGTAGACCCCTACTAATTGCCAGTTCTGTAAACACTACCTGGAATCTGTGAGTCAAGCTGAGTTCTTAGTAATTTGTGCTTCATCATCACAAATACCAGGTGGGCTGAGCTGGGAAGTGCCTGTTTTCTGCTGCATGCTTTCCTGGGGATTGGATGGATGTGCAATGAGAAGTGGCTGCTGTAGAACCAGCAGTAACTCTCCTCTGCACCTGCTATCCTTCCCACAACTTGTAATAATAAGGGGTTTAGGACACAGGGGAAAGGAGGCAATGAAAATCTTCCAAGGCTTCCAAGTAACCCAGCTTGCTAGGGAAGGAGGGTGTAGGTTGAGGATTGGTGAGGTTGCTTCACTGACCTGGATCCATTCCATTTGCAAGCCACACTCATTACCTCTGTACTGGGACATTTGTTTTACCATCCTGTGGCTTTATCTTTAGGAGAGCAGCATGTGGCCCAGTGACTGTGGTACAGATCTTTCCACCATGCATTAGTTAGCTGTGATGATTCCTGTGTTTTCATTTCTTTTTGTCCCTTTTAAAAGGAGGGAGAGTCATTGGCAATCACTGATTGCACATACTTAAACTGTTAAACCCCAGCAGTGGGTGAATGGAATGTTAAAGTAGCTTAAGGGCAAGTCTACACTACAAAATTAAGTTGACCTAAGATACGTTGGCATACAGCCACCACAGTAATTAAACTGCTTTTGCATGTCCACACTATGCTCCTTGTGTCAGCAGTGCACGTCCTCACCATGAGTGCTTGCACCGATTCAGCGTGGGGCATTGTGGGATGGCTTCTGAAAGGCAGCAACAGTTCATGTAAGCAATGCAGTGTCTACAGTGACACTGCATCAACCTAGTTACAACAACCTAAGTGCTACGCCTCTCGCAGAGGTGGAGTTATTGAGTTGGTGTCGCAGGTGAGTTACCGCAGTGGGAGCTGCATTTTAGTTAGACTCTTACCAAGTTGGGTTGAAGTAAACTGCCTCACGTTGACGTAACTCTGTAGTGCAGACCAGGGCTAAGTGTATAGGCTTTGCTAATACTGTTGTTTTGGGGGATGTTGTATGGGGATTTTGTTGTGTTTCATGAAAAAGCTATTTGAATTAAAAGGATTAAAATGTAATGGCTGAGCTGAGTGACTCTCAGCCAAACAACTCATGCTAATTCCAAGATGATGTTACCAAAAAGACATCTTTAATTGCTATGATAACAAACTGCAGTCCTCTAAATTTATGCAGTTCTCATTCTGCTCTTCCTGAGACTGTCTGCTTGCCTCTGTCCTCCGTCAAAATGTGCAGCGTAATGTGGAAATGTTAGGAAAAAGAAAAGGGTAGTATCCATCCTAAAACTAGAAGAAATATATTAGTTCTGAAACATTTCCCCCTTTGTTATAAAATCTCCTGTCAGTACAGTCTGACCCCAGTGCATTTAGTGGTCAGTGCTGCAGGGGAAAGCATGTCTGTTAACACTCAAGTGGGTTGAGTAGGTTACAGGGAAAGTAAAACTGGGAAGAATACAGCAAAGAGAGTATGTGGAATTGCTAATTTTTTTCTGAATACAAATGCAACATTGAGAATATATTTGACACTGGCATTTACCATCCTCTTGGTGAACAGAGTAAATAACAGAGAGCCATCAATTATTTATCAATTTTATTTTTCTCAGCAGAAAAATGATGGCAAAGATGAAAATTGCAGCATAGTTATATTCAAAGCTATCCCTTAAACACACACCATTCTTTTTCACTCACAGATGTATTTCTTCTTTTCCTTTCCCTTCCTAAAATGGATAGTTTGGAAATAAATGGAAAATCATGAATGTTAGTTTAGGGAATAGATCCTAATATAAGAACTCTGTTCACAAATTTGGCAATGAGACTTTGGAAGTCTGTGTCTGTGTATGTACAGAGGAATTTAAGTGTTAGCTTTTGGAATGTTTTACTGTATTAAGTGCAGTACCGATTACTACCAAAATATATTCATGTAAGGATTTGAATGTTACTTCGCAAAAGCTAGTAAAATCTCACACTGCAGCAAAATAACCTGTGGTATCTAGGTTCTAGGGCTTGAATTGGGGACAGCAGTAGCCTTTAATCTCCATTTCCTGGATTTTTATTGTCCTCCTTTTTGGAGACTAGATTGCTCAAAGGAATGGTAATGACATGTAAACATGCGTTTACATAGGGGATATATTTGTAATGTAAATGTTAGATTTATGGGTTTCATAAGGGATAGTTTGGATGGAGTCAAGAAAGGTGTGCGTAAGAGGGACTTGGCCACTGGGGGAGGTAAGAGAGGAAGTTGCCTGCTCCTCTATCTTATGTTTTCTGTGCTTTTATCATTTTTTTGTTTTCCTCAGTTCTCCCCCCACCCCGCTCACCTTCTCTTCCTTCCCCAGTCTGTCAGTCTTCTCCTCCTTTCTCTCCTCTCTTGAGCACTCAACTTCCTGCCTCCCCCTTTTCTGCTGCCGCAATCTCCCTCTTGCATTCACTCTGAGTCCTCTGTGTCCTTCCTGTCAAGCCCTGCCACAATCTGTTGCTCCCCATGGTGCAGCAGAGGTGAGCACAAGCATGGATACCAGCCAAGGGTGGTAGACAGCCACCTATATATAGTAATACTGGTAAAAAATGAGTTGTCTGCAGGCTCATCGTTCACAGCATTGTCCAGACTGACAGGACACGGATCTGACTCTGCCTGCAGGGGAAGGTGCAGTTGGAGGTGGGTGCTCATTCTGAGATTTCTCAGTGGGCAGAGTGGAGTGTGCTTGTGGTGGGGTGGTCCTTAGAGTGCCTAAGCATTTACCCAGCATGGCATCAGTTCCACCAGCTCAGCTGTCTGGCAGCTCTTTCTCATAAACAGTCTGTTGGGGGATTTACAAGGTTCCCGGTGAAACACAGAGGCAAGCTGTGAAAACCGGGACGTTCCCCATGTTCAGGGGCACATGGCTACCCAATACATTCTTTAAATGGGAATGTGGTTCTTTGTCACAATGATAACCAGATTTTTCACTGATGGAATTAAGCAGAGAAATGCTTCTCCCGTGCTCTGCTTAAACAGTGTGCCCAGCAGGAACACATTTCTAGAGGTAAATGGCTGTGCATTTATTCTTCCTCATTGTTATAGTGGATGATAAATGGGGAAATTAGTATTGACATTTGTGCATGCTTAAATTCACGTGGTGTGTTTTAAACAGTGGGATGCTGAGTTTGACTGCTCTCTTTGTAGGGCTAAAAGCCTGGTCTAAAGAGTGAGGCTGTTTTGCCCTGTACTGCTGGTACAATCTGCACTTAAAGCCAGTGAATCCAGCCTCAGTGCAAGGAGGATCCTTTCTCGGCAGAGAACTGGCATAGAGGATGTTAGGCCCCTCCATCTCCCTTCTTCTGGGCAGCATGGCAGAGAAAAGGTGCTGCATAAAGGAGGCCTGGACAGGACAGCTCCATTTCATACTGATCCCAGCCTGCAGTTTCCGCACGTTGGGACTGTTTTTGGTCAATGTAAGTTAGAGTAGCCCATAGGCTGCTCCAGGGGCATGCAGAAGGGGGGCAAGCAGGGGCACAGCCCCCCCCCCCCCAATAATTGCCCTGGGACGCAGAGCACCTCCTGGGTGGCAGCGGGGAGAGTGAGAGAGCGGGCTTGGAGGAGTTCGCTCTCCCTGTCGCAGCCCTGGGGCTGGAGGAGTTCGCTCTCCCTGTCGCAGCCCTGGGGCTGGAGGAGTTCGCTTTCCCTGCTGCAGCCCCAGGGGAGAGGAGCTCTCTCGCTTTCCCCGCCGCAACCCCAGGGCTGGAGGAGTCTGAATTGCTGCGCACACCCCAGCTGCTGCTCTAACTCAGTGCAGGGGGAAAGGCCCTGACTGAAGAAGGACCAGAGGAGTGCAAGGTGAGTTTTAAGGCCCTGTTGTGCACACACACATTGCTGACTTACACTGTGTGCTGTTCAGCTGTAGCTGGGTGTCTGTCCCCCAGCTTTTAGTCCGGTAATTGCCAGAGTCCCACAGACACAAATCAGAACACGTCTTTAGGTTTCTTCTCCACCTGCAATTTAGTGTTGGTCAGTTGCATGGAGTAGCCCAGTCCTAGGATGCACAGGTAGAATTAGGATAAAAGGCTGCTACTTTGTGATCAGTGACCTATAATAAAAGCTGGTGGCTGTGGGGGAATTTTTCTTTACTGGTATTTAAACTGTGAGGCAATGTTTGTACTATTGCGTAGATGGGATTATATCTTAAATATGGATGAACTTCATCCCTCTCAAGTTCTAATGCCAAATGTCATTTTAAAACATTAGAGGGGCCATTTAAAACTTGTATCAGCTGAAGCAGGAAATGAAAGTGATAAATGTAAATAGAACAGATTTCAAAATTAGATGATAACCTTTTCAGGGGAGGGGCCTGTGTACAGTGCAGAGTGCAGTGGAGTCCTGTTCTGACTGGGGACTTTGGGCCCTCCTACAATAGTAATTCTTTGATTCCAAGGGCAGAAGTGACCCTGAGATGTAGTCTGATTTCCTGTTTAACGCAGGCCAGACAATTTCAGTATAACAACCAAGTTTGCAAAAATTGTCCCCAAATATCAGAATTGTGTAAGATTAAATTAAGGTTCCATACATTAGAAACTGCTTTTTTTTGGAGCTGTTTTCATGGGCAGATTTTTGTTTTAGGGATTTCACAGGCATTGTTGCACTTTTGAATGCCAATAAGGAAACATGTAAACTATTTGGACTGGTTTCAGAGTAGCAGCCGTGTTAGTCTGTATCCGCAAAAAGAAAAGGAGTACTTGTGGCACCTTACAGGCTAACAAATTTATTTGAGCATAAGCTTTTGTGAGCTACAGCTCGATGAAGTGAGCTGTAGCTCACGAAAGCTTATGCTCAAATAAATTTGTTAGTCTCTAAGGTGCCACAAGTACTCCTTTTCTTTTTACTATTTGGACTATGACTCTATAAATAATGTATGTTTCTTCACCGCTGCAGCCAATTAATCTTTACAAGCAATGTTTAATAAAACTCTCAGAAGATTTTTACTTAACATTAAATTAGTTATCTGAAAAAATAGAGCTCCTAACACAGTACAAGTAGTACCTATATTTTTTGTGCGCCTTCAGAGAACGTCTGAGACCCAGCAATTAGAGCAACCCTACTAACCTAAATAGAGATGTCCTCAGCTGCTCTCTGATAGAAAGTTCTGTTTGGACACAACATGTGCAGAGTTTAGAATAACATGACTGGCAACCTTCCCATTCCAGACCCATGCACAAAATGTTGGTATCTACGAGAAGTTTACAATGTGAACTTTAAATGACAAGCCCCTAAGATAGTGGTTTTCAACCTGTGGTCTGTGAACCCCTGCCAGTCCACAGACTATGCCTAAGATTTTCAAAGGGGTCCACACTGCCATTCAACATTTTTTTTAGGGGTCTGCAAATGAAAAAAGTTTGAAAACCACTGCTCTAAGAAAACTAGTTTGAGATTAAATATATGATTATTAAGGATAAATGATTTCAATTAATTAACACATCCCAAGGTGTCATTTCCACCTTTTTACAAATTGCAGAGATAGTGAAGGAGAAGCTATATTTTATTCTGACAAGGTGAGATTTAAGTGTTGAAAATCTTTCTGTTCAACTTAAACCACAGTTGAGTGACTTATGATTTAGGCATGGCATTTTCTTATTATTTTTATGTGTTCTTCTTGGGAAATACTGGACCATAGTTCCATCATGAGAGTAGGGAAGTGTGATACACATTCATGATTATAAGTGACACTGCCCTATATTGCAGGCTTAATAGTGCTGCATTGAGCTTCCCCTATACCCAACTCTTGAATCCTTAAAGGAATTAGTCGGTGAAGTCTGCCAGAGTATGTGAACAGCAAACTCAGTAACTGGAGCCAAAGGAAGGCCTTAAAGATCATAGGCACCCAGAGAAAATATTGTTCAGTCCATATGGTTATGGAATGGTAAGAAAAGGCCACGTCATTTAGTGTTTTATTGGGTATTCTTAAACTCAGAAAACTGCATTTGCCAACAGAAGTTGGAGGGGTTCACCACCTCTCAGGATCAGGCCCTACAGCAACGGTGAACGCTCTACCTAGTTTCACAATGCTACAGGCAATTGGTTTTCTCCCAGACACTAAATTGAACTCTTTTAGTGATTTTTGGGCTGCTTTGTCAAATGAACTGGGTTTTATTGAATGGTCTCAGTGCGTCGCATTGAGAACAGAGGCGTCTGAGTATGTCACAGGGGAGGCTAGCCACGTTGTTCATAAGAAGTTCAGTAATCCATGCTGTGCTTATTTAGGAATAAGTTTCACTAATGCCATTTTGAAATATTTTAATAGGTTACTAAATATAACCTTGATGACAGTGCAAAACCACAAACTTCTCCAGTTTTTCTTTCAGCACTTAGACTATTTTCTTGTACGAAATGCATGGTCGTCTTTCCATCCAGATTTTCTTTAAACTGCAGCAAGGGATTATCTCTAATGTCATAGCACATTTTTCAAAGTGCTGTTTATATAACTGAATCATCAAGCTACTTTTGTCTGTCATTTCGGAGTTGGTCTGAACTATTCCCTTGGTTATTTTTCCTCCCTCTTTTATGTAGTTTCTTTATTTTTCTCATGCGTTCATACTGGAGTTTCTTTATTTTCTCATGCGTTCCTCTTTGCTTAGTGGTGTTCCCTGTTATCTCTTGAAGAACACCATTTCTCTTTGAGGTAGTTGCTAGCTCATGCTATCCTTGAAAGCAACTTTAAATTTAAAACCCACAGTCCAGCTGACTGAAGATTGTAAGACCCAGCTACTTGTCTTTTCGGCATATTTAACTTGGTTACGTGTTTGCAGTTCATGAACTCATTTTCCTTTGTGCATAAATGAATGTCTTTTAGCTATACACTCTTAAGGTCATGGAACTTCAAAGAAGAGCTGAGATCTGGTGAGGAAGGGGACTCCCAGCTTGGGAATCAGGAGCAAAACTTTAGCATACTGTATCCACAACAAAGTGGAGGGGATCTACAAGAAAGGCTTTGATGTGTAACTGTTTTTTTTTTTCTTCCTGCCTAGCCCCTAGTAAATTCCACTAGTTGTGATTTTTTTTCATTTCCTCTATAGCAATGCCTCTTCTTGGACTCTTCTTTCCTTCCCTACCATGATGCTCTAGGAAAATGGTGATTTCCTTTTCTTCAGAACTCTTTATGTTCCTTCTTTACTTATCTCGAGCGTACTTAAGGATAGTTTCACGGCTAAAGCACAAAACTAGTTGCTAGAAGATCTGGGTTCTGTCCTCGTCTCTGCCTCAATTTTCCCTTATGTAAGATAGGAACAATAGTAATTAACTAACTTATAAGGTTTATAAAGCACTTTTGAGATGCTATAGAAGAAAGGCAAATATTTTATCATTCAAGGTTCAAACCTTGGCATGGAGCCTTCTGTGCAGTAGAACTTTGCCTTTGCTGCCTTCTGCAAGGACAGGTGGCCTGACCCACTCCTATTCCTTCCTGGATTTAAATGAGCGTGGAATTTGGGGACCAAACCGAAAAAGAAAAAAAGTAAATCCAGTTTGATCTGACCTGAAACCATTTTTTTCAAGATTTTTCATCAAATTGAAAAACACAAAAAATAATTTTTAGTCAACAGCGAGTTGACCTTTTTTGGGGTTTTTCACCCTTATTTGTGAGAGGTTTTTTATATTGACCACATTTCAAAAATATATGTTGTTTTGAAATGACAAGCTCAAGCCAAAATGTTTTGAAATGGTCAAATGAAAATCAATTTTTTTTTTTTAGTGGCCCACACAAGCCACACCCTGGCAGAGTCCTGCCCCCAAACAAGAGGCAAGCCATGAAGAAACAATCAGAATTTTAAATTCACAGCCTATTTTGGAGCAGCTCTTCTAAAACTAAAAACAAGCAACTAGATATCATTATTGAGGTTTGTCCGTCTTTAAAAACAAAACCCTGAAAAGCTTGGGCTGGGTAGTTAAAGGAAGAAGAGACTGCATCAGGAAAGATACAGGATGAGAGTAAATGTTTTTTACATGTGGCCATATAGAGGCAAGTTCTTACTTACTAGTCTTATTTCCTTTCTTCTTTTACTACTAATTTAATACGGATTTGTGAACAGCAGTTGAAAGCTATAGAGTGCTGTGTTTAGAGCTCTGGGACAGCTTTGTCCTTTTGTTACATTTTAGTTGGCAGTGGGTAGTGCCTATAGTGGCTGTTGAGTACAGGTAACAGATAAATCCCATATCAATCAATCAATAAATATAATCTCACTTTCAGACTCGGTTTCCTTCCTTCTCTCGTCTCCCCTTTTCTCTGATTGTTTTGTAGACTGATAGATTTTAAGACCATTATGATCAAGTGGTCTGCATAACACAAACCTTCTGCGTAACGCAAACCACAGGTAGAACCTTGCCCATTAATTTCTGTATAAAGCCTGTAACTTCTGTTTGATCTATAGCATATCTTTTAAAAATATATCCAGGCTTGACTTAATGACTTCAAGTGATGAAGAATCCACCACATCTCTAGGTAAGTTGTCCCAACAGTTAATTACCCTTAGTGTTAATTTTTTGTGTGCCCTATTTCTAGTCTGAATTTGTCTAGTTTCAGGTTCCGCTCAACAGATCTCCTTATACCTCTTTCTGCTAAATTTGAGAGTTACCTTCTATGAGAAATCTTGTCCCCATTTGGGTGCTTGTACACTGTGTTCAATTCACCTCTTATCCTTTTCTTGGATAAACTAAATAGATTGTGTTCTGAAATCTCTCACTATAAGGCATGTTTTTCTGGTATTTGAATTATTCTTGTAGCTCTGTTCTGAACCCTTTCCAGTATGTCAATGTTCTTTTTGAAGCGTGGGCACCAATAATGGGCTCATTAATGCCCTTTCTTTCTACAACATTTCTGTCCTCGCCTCTGATCCACCTAGGGTGACCAGGTTTCCTGATTTTATAGGACAGTCCTGATATTTGGGGCTTTTTCTTATATAGGCACCTATTATCCCCCACCTCCTGTCCCGATTTTTCACACTTGCTGTCTGGTCACCCTAGATCCACCTGTCGGCAGCTGGCTGAGACTGAAAATATATCCCATTAAAATGCCAAAGACATTTTCCCTAACCCACAAATCATAGTCCCCAGGAGAGATGTTCTGAATCAGTTATATTTCAGTATGCTTATGGCACTGATTTGAATCTGGAGTGGAATCCTGGTCCCATTGAAGCCAATGGGAAAACTTCCATTAGCTTCAATGGAACCAGGATTTCACTTCAAGACACTGTCTTCCTGCATCCCACTTACCTGACTGCACTAATAAAATAGACATGATTTTTTTCTTCTCTTTATCTGTGTAACCATCTAGAAAATAAACTTACGGACCATACGATGTGTGAATGGCCTTCATGATGATTAGATTTACAGGCAGGTTTGATGATGGTTTTTATTGTAGCTTCAGACAGAAAATCTGTCTCCAGACTAAAATGCCTGTTTTAATATTCATTATCCTTACACTACAACATAGTTATCAGAATTGGGTTTAACATTCAGACATCTTTTGGTTGAACTAGACTGTGAAAAAATATTTAACCATCAGAATATGAAATATGTTATTACCTTCTGATAAGATCCAACAATTTACTATTTTGTTAGAATTTATATCAGCTCAATCCCAGGCTCTGCTGGGAAATGAATCTTAGTTTGGTGCACTTGCACTGTACAAGGCTTATTCAGCATTCAGCCTTCCTATGTTAATCTTTTGGGATATATTTAATATTTAATACTGATAGTTACTGAGAAAATGGAGTTTTTTGAAAAAATCCATTTCAGTCTGCTGATGAGTAGCACAGATGTGAACATAAAATGGGGAAATGATATGCATTGGACTTGTGATGATTGCAATATTTTATTAGAATTGCCTCCGATTTTTTTAAACTTCTCAGAAAATATAAAAGCAAATGTTAGCAGTAGAAGAGAAGATTGCATGGTGTGTCAGTGTCACAGCTTCTCCCTCTAGAAACTTAGATTTCAGTCCTGAAATTAGGTCACAAGTCAAATGAATTCCATGGTCCCAGCCTATTTAGTTCTCATGAACACTTATCCACATTACACAAAATGCTGCACTTCAGCACAGTGGGCAGACTCTGCTCAAAAGAGGCTTCCTAATGGAATAAGTGGGGTCTTGAAGGTCAGAACAGGGATGCATTTGCAGAGCTGTGGGAGGAAGCTTGTACAAAGCATAGCCACACTATGCTTCGCTCTAGCCAACTTTTTTCAGTTCTCCTCTTCACTGAGCATTAAAATTTCACACACACTAGAAGACTGAGGGGAAACAGCATGATTATGTACTTTGTCTGCAAGCATGGACTTTAAAATATTAAGGATCACATTTTACCCAAAATATGAAAATAAGCTAAAAATAGAGACACTAATTTTGTAGCAAAACATGAACAGATACAAATTCTTCAGGTCTTAACCCTTTGTATACACTTATGTGTCTGTCTACACAGATAAATACGATCATACATATATACATATACAAAATTACACTGAAAATAATATTGAAAATCATCTTCCAAACAGATGGATGGATTCATTCCCATTCAATGCGTCTGGTTTCCTTTTTTATCTCTAGTGTAAATATCGGAATATCTCTTGAGCATGTATTTCTGATGTGCTCAGATTCAAAAAAACTAGTTGAAACAAGCTAAAAGCTCTCTGTCCTCAGGATAACACTCCAGCTGGTAAATTAATCCAGTGAGTGTTTGACTGAAGTGGTATGGTTGATTGCAGTCCTCAGTCTGTCTTTCCACAATAATTTTGGGCCAGATGCTCAGCTGGTGTAAATCAGTGTCTCTCCATTGACTTCAGTGGAGCTATATTGATTTACACCAGCTGAGGAGCTGGCACAGTGATTATTTCTGGAATTTTTAGACAGATCCAATAAACAGTGTGAAAACCACAGAGAGCTGTTCAGCATTTTCATAAATAGTGTATTTCACATTCTGGGGAACAATCCAGACGAGTTGAGGGGTTGTGTCATTGCCTGCCCTGTAACCTTGAGGACCTCAAAATGTTTTGCTGTTTGTAGCTCCAGGCTACCTTACAACCAGCCTATCTGCATGCAGGTCACACTCTAACGGTCTGTGAGCTGGTTCAGCATTTCTGACCCCAGCAGCCGTTCTGCAGACTCACTCTGGCTTTTACCAGCCTGGGTCGCTGTTTGCAGTGTGACCCCAACACACTTGCAGTCCCAGATTTCCCTAAAGCTGTGTGCTCTGCAGTGTCCAGCCCTCTTGTGGACAGATCAGAGAAATAATAAGATTTGTTTGTTCCTGTAAAGACACACAAATACATGACAGCTTATTAACTTAAGTAGGGATAAATAACCACTCCCTTTAAACACCACACTGAGTTGGTTTATAATAAAATAAAACATAGGTTAAGTGAAGCTGAGTAAAAGGAATAAAGTTAGAAAGGGTTACTAGCAAATAAAAGTGAAAAAACTAAGTCTAAAACTTGAGCTAGCAAGATACAGGCTTTATTCAAGATGGTTTCACTCATCAGTCATTCTTCTTCCCAGTCATGGCTAACTTTCTCCTTTCCACAGAAGCACAAGGGGCTGGCTTCTCTTTTCTTCTGAGGTGAAAAATCTCACCCATGTTCAATTCCAGAGACTTCAACCCCATCTTGGTTGAAGGACCCATCTTTCTCAGCTTGCAAGAGCTCTGGTCTATTGTCTGTGCAGTGATGGTGCCAAAAATGGCTTCTGTCCTTGTTTATATCTTCCAAGTTCAAAGAACTGGTTTCAAGAGGCAGAATGACCTCATGCTCTTCTACCCTTTATGTGGGCTTCCCATCCTTCTGTATGATTTCTGTGTAAATGGTGCTTCCATTGTTTCTGATTCCACCATACTTAATTTACAAAGGAGACAGGTAGATAGCTGGGACATTCCCTCCTGTATGGGCAGACTATATAGCCTAATATCAGTGAGTATCTGTAATTCCTTATATAGAGTTAATACATATAGTTCACAATTATATGACTCACTAGTGTGTTATTAGCTTTCAGAAAAGACCTCACTCTGTACACTTTTATAATACAGCAATATTGTATACAATCAGTTGAATCAATTGCTTATCATTTGAGGTTCAGCATCCCTGTCTTTATAGACCAGTAAGCCTTTGAAATGGATTCTTCTGGAAAAGTAAAACCCAGACCTAGCTCTCTCCTGCTGGGTGTAGACCAGTGTCTCTCAACATTCTGATACCAGGGATCGGCTTGCTGCCTTCCTAAACTGTGCCAATGAGATCTCAGGGACTGGTGCCGGTCCACAGACTGGTAGTTCAGAAACACTGGTGTAAACAACATGCTGTCTTCTCCCCTGCTTGTTAATGTGAGGTTTGCCTCCTCTTCTTGTTACGTTGATAAGTCTGTTTTACTGCTTATATGTATATTGAGGTAAACACAGATTCCTTTGTTTAGGCTAGATATGTTTAACAACCCCCCCCCCCCCATACCTGGTTTGTGTACAGTGTTATTGCAGCCCAGGAAATGACAAGTGGGTGAAGTAATATCTGAAAAGAGCTGTGTAAGCTCAAAAGCTTGTCTCTCTCACCAGCGGAAGTTGGTCCAATGAAAGATATTTATCTCTAAATTCCTGTTTTGAACACATTTTAGTTATAATTCCAGTATACCCATTGTGTACATACAACATGCAAGAATATTAACGATCAGTGAGTTACTAGTTTTCAGATGATACCTCACAAGACATATTTTGTTCAAAGGTTTTACCGTAGTGTGTAGGCTGTAACTAGAGGGATACTAACTGTCCGTGTATAACAGGTATTTTCATTCCTGTGAAGTGTTTGTAGCAACGAAGGAAGTGACCTATATTGGGAAAGTCACATAAGTGTGCATTAGCATAAAATCATGATTCATAAAGGCTTCAAGGGTGACTGTCAAGAAATGTTTCAGGCCAGAGCCACACATTTTTTTTGTCTTGACTCTGCCGCTACCAAGAATACGATATAAATCATGATGAAGTTTATAAAACACAGCATTATGTCAATGTGGGTGATTGCTGCTTAGATACCTAGGTGATAGTTACCTTTGACTCTACTTTGGATATGCACATCCAGTCCCCTTCCTCTTTCCCCACTAGGTCTTGTGTGTGTGTGTGTGTGTGTGTGAGTGATTGCTGCTTAGATTCCTAGGTGATAGTTATGTTTGACTCTACCTTGGATATCCACATCCAATCCCCTTCCTCTTTCCCCACTAGGTCGTGTTTGTGTGTGTGTTGGGGGAAGGGGGGGGGTTCTCAGAGTTCTGTTCTTAGGCTGCTCCCCTTCTGTCTTTGCCCCCTTTCTCAAAATGATCTTGTCTGTTCACACAGCTCCAACTGCCATCTTTTACACCAATGACTCTCAAATCAGCCTCGCTACTCCTGGCCTCCATTGTCCATTCGCGCTCACATCTCAACCTGTCTTTCTGATGGTCTGAAACCTGAACTTTTTAAAACTGTGCACTCATTAGGGCAAGGCCTGTGTCTTCTGCTGTGATTGGAAAGTGCTTAGCAGTTTATGGGTGCCTCTGCAATATAAATATTAACTTTCAACTTTTTGTGGCTATCTTCCTTAAGGGTCAGGCTGAGGAAGAAACCATAAGTGTTAGTCATTTCCTGAGCTCCATCCAAAACACAAACTCTGCCCACTCATGACTCTAAAATGAGGTGCTGCTCACAATAGATTATGCTGATCTTCGTGATAGGATCATCTCACTCCTTTCTTGGGTACTGTGGTCAGTACTGAAACAGTTGACAATTTAAATGTCAACATCGTTATCATCAGGCTTCAGAGTCAACAACCTGAAGAGTCTGACGCAGAGGAGTGCTAGCAAGAAACAGATTATTTCTTATTGCTAATGGAATTTTAATCAGTGCCTGTATCTTTGGCAACACCCTGGGATCTATATTGTTGTAGTATGTTATACACCTCACTGAGATGAATGGGCATTTTCACTTTTCTTAGCGCTCCTGTTGCAAGCTCTCAGCAGACATCACTTCATGGCTTTCTTCTGATTCACATTTTGCAGATTTCCTTTGCAGCCATAAAGGCTAGAGACTTAGTTTTTTTTAAATTAAAGCTTTCTGGTGCACAATATTCAGCCACCAAGAAGAAGTACAGCTCAGTGAGACAACACGGGCCAGCTCATTTCAACCCCTCTCATTAAAGATTCTCTGAAGAAAACTTAAGAAAATCCAGTGTTTAGGTTGATAGGTTAACAAAGCACTGTTTGCATTAAAACCTCTTTAGTACCTTTCTTGCGCACTTTCTAGTCTCCACAGTAGGAGCGGTATGCTCAAAAGGAAGTATCCCTGAACATACTGAATCTGCCACTAACTCAAATATTTATTCAGCTTTGGTGAATAGTGCCCTTTGGTCTGGCCACACTGATAAAAAGAAAAGGAGTACTTGTGGCACCTTAGAGACTAACCAATTTATTTGAGCATGAGCTTTCGTGAGCTACAGCTCACTTCATCCGATGCATACTGTGGAAACTGCAGAAGACATTATATACACAGACATCATGAAACAATACCTCCTCCCACCCCACTCTCCTGCTGGTAATAGCTTATCTAAAGTGATCATCAAGTTGGGCCATTTCCAGCACAAATCAAGGTTTTCTCACCCTCCGCCCCCCCCACACAAACTCACTCTCTTGCTGGTAATAGCCCATCCAAAGTGACCACTCTCTTCACAATGTGTATGATAATCAAGGTGGGCCATTTCCTGCAGAAATCCAGGTTCTCTCACCCCCTCACCCCCCTCCAAAAACCACACACACAAACTCACTCTCCTGCTGGTAATAGCCTATCCAAAGTGACCACTCTCCCTACAATGTGCATGAAAATCAAGGTGGGCCATTTCCAGCACAAATACAGGTTTTCTCACCCCCCCACCCCCATACACACACAAACTCACTCTCCTGCTGGTAATAGCTCATCCAAAGTGACCACTCTCCCTACAATGTGCATGATAATCAAGGTGGGCCATTTCCAGCACAAGTCCAGGTTTTCTCACCCCCCCCCTCCCCCCACACACAAACTCACTCTCCTGCTGGCAATAGCTCATCCAAACTGACTACTCTCCCCACAATGTGCATGACAATCAAGGTGGGCCATTTCCAGCATAAATCCAAGTTTAACCAGAACGTCTGGGGGGGTGGGGGTAGGAAAAAACAAGGGGAAATAGGCTACCTTGCATAATGACTTAGCCACTCCCAGTCTCTATTTAAGCCTAAATTAATAGTATCCAATTTGCAAATGAATTCCAATTCAGCAGTTTCTCGCTGGACTCTGGATTTGAAGTTTTTTTGTTGTAAGATAGCGACCTTCATGTCTCTGATTGTGTGACCAGAGAGATTGAAGTGTTCTCCGACTGGTTTATGAATGTTATAATTCTTGACATCTGATTTGTGTCCATTTATTCTTTTACGTAGAGACTGTCCAGTTTGACCAATGTACATGGCAGAGGGGCATTGATAAAATGTCTGATAAAAGTACCAGCCACTCTATTCAGATCCATACCAGCTGAGATGATCTCTCAGTTCAGGCTATAATCAAGTAGGGGAGCCTGAATTCTGTACTTAGACCACAAAACAGACAAAAATTCTTTTTCCTACAGCGTGGTTTCTTAGAGGGATTTCAAAACATAGGCATCAAGCCTGCAGAGAATTCTGTGTGAGCAGACCCCTGCACTCAGGCAGAGCTCCATTAACGCTGAGCTCTGAGCAGCGTTGATGCCTTAACGGTCACCTTAAGTTTGTCCACAAAGGCGTGATATTTCCCATCGTCTATATTTATACATGTAGATTGTGAGCTCTCTAGACGGGGGCAGAAGCTGTCTTTTTGTTATATGTTTGCACAGGGCCTAATACAAAGGGATCCAGGTCTGTGGGTGCTGTCATAATACTGGTACAACTCTAATATTAAGAATAATGGTTTCTTGCTAGTGCAACATCTTGGACAGAATTGCACACGTAAGACATTATGAACTGTAAAAATAATGAGGGCTCCTTGTGGCACCTAAATTTGTTAGTCTCTAAGGTGCCACAAGGACTCCTCGTTGTTTTTGCTGATACAGACTAACACGGCTACCACTCTGAAACCTGTCATTATGTAGAATTGGAGGATGAAGCCAGCAGAAGCAAGTAGTCCCCAAGCAGAATCATTAGCCACGAAATGCATGGTTTGTCAGTGAATAAGTGCTTCCAATATACTCAATATTCATAAAAAGAAAAGGAGTACTTGTGGCACCTTAGAGACTAACAAATTTATTTGAGCATAAGCTTTCGTGAGCTACAGCTCACTTCATCGGATGGCCCCTACAATATTCGTAGTCATTATTTATTTATCTGAATCCTGTTAACACCCCCTATGTACTATGTTATCTCCATGAAGACACAGGAACAAAGTGTTTTCTTACTTTGCGCGGCCACATATAACAAAGTGAGTAAGCCAATCCATTTCTGAAAGGTGTTAGAAAGCAAAGCAGTACCCATAAACTAAACAAAATGACAAGAAGTAGGCAATAAAATCTAGCATGGGGGCTAGAAATGTGCACTTATCAAATGAGATTATTTTATTACTTCATCTGGCTAAAATGAATCTGATGGGTTTATCAGTGATTTATTTCTATGGAGACAGCAATGTTCAAGTAGAATAGTCAGGCTAACAACAAAATTTGGGCAAGATATTAGGGTGCAACTGAAGTGCAAAAAGGCAAAAGAGCGCTGCAAATTTCAAATACAGCCATGCTTTCACAATGACTTTCATGTTGTCCGGTGCATTTTAATTCATGACACAATACAATAAATATTGTCTGTGTGCATTATCATACTCTGTTACAATATCCTGTTATCCATGCAGTCGTTGCTGCTGGGAAAAGGTTTGGATTCCATTTTTTGGGGGTGAAAAAATGGTTATATTTTTCCTTTTGTAATTTTTGCGTCATGTATCCCATGAGGATGATGGGTATCTTTGTGTGTATTTACAGATATATTATAAAAACGTGGCAGTGATATCCATGTGAAAGGCTGCAGGGGCCATATGATAAATTGCATTTATCATGCACTCTCTCCTCAACACTCTGCCCACTAATCCATCTCCCCTAGCATTTATTCTACTGTTTCACCCCCTGAGCAGCTTCCTGCAGTTTCCTTGTCTTGAATACAAATACAACAACAAAATCAATTCGCCACCAAAACGTTTCTATTTTTTCCCTAAATGTGAGCATTTCCGCTCCAAAACAAAACCAGTTCAAAGCCCAGCACAGGCAGTGTTCAGTCCTGATTACAGCAATAAATGTAATCTCCCAATCTCATGTGACCCTTCAGGGCTAGAAATGGGAGCCTAATCCTTTTGGGGAGGGGAGATTCCCAGCATTCTATTTGCTCCAGCTTTGAAAACTCCCAGTGACTTTAAGGGAGTAAAATGATATGTGTGGAACAGTTATTTTAGGTCATTTGGTGAGGTATTTTATATTTTTGTTTTAATTTTTCTCTCCTGCTAAACCTTGGATTTCTAAGGTGAAATCCTGGTCCCACAAAGTCAGCAGGACTTTTGCCATTGATTCCACTGGAGCCAGGATTTTACCCATGGAAACAAAGGCACCTGTCTGCACAGGCAGAGGGGTGCAAGAAATAGTCCCAATAAATTTATTTTAAAACTCTCCAAACCACGCGCAGAATAGTTTCTGTGCAATTATTATAATTATTTAATATTTATATTATAGCAGCACCCAGAGGCCAGGATCAGTTGTGCTAGGGCACTATAAAATCTGTGTCATACCCAGAACAGGAAATGGTGTGAGGTGGTAGAAACATTTGACACTTGAATAACTGCAAAACTTTAAGGGATGAAGTGGCACAAATGGGGATAGGCTCTGATCATACATAATGTGACGGGGCAAGGCCGGATGGCTATAGAAAAGGAGTGGGAGATAGATATATTAGCTCCAGGCTAAACAAATCCCTGGTACCAGGACAAGTGAAATGGCAGCTGGTCCAGGTCAGTTAAGGCACCTGGGGCAATTAAGAACTTTCCAGAAGGCAGGGTGAATGCTAGGTTGATTGGGACACCTGAAGCCAATCAGGGGCTGGCTGAAACTAGTTAAAAGCCTCCCAGTTAGTCAGGTGGGTGTGCATGTCAGGAGCTGGGGGAGGAAGTTGCGCTGTTGGAGAGGCTGAGTAGTACACACCATATCAGGCACAAGGAAGGAGGCCCTGAGGTAAGGGTGAAGTGGAGCTTGAGGAAGTGAGGGCTGCTTGTGGGGGAAGTAGCCCAGGGAATTGCACAGGTCATGTTTCTAAAAGGTCAGCTACCATAGCTGATACTATTAGGGTCCCTGGGCTGGAGCCCGGAGTAGAGGGTGCGCCTGGGCTCCCCCCCCCCCTCCTTTGCCCCCTGATTAATCACTGAGACTGGGAGACAACAGAGACTGTGCAAGGAAGGATAACTTCTCCTCACCTCCCTCACTGGTTTATGATGAAAATGGCTCAGTAGACTGTGACCCTTGTCTCTAGAGAGAGAAGGGTTATGTGGAGGGTCACAGTGAGCCCCTGAGGCTAGCGAAATCCACCGGGAAATGCGGGACCCACGGAGGCAAGGACAGCGCTTTGTCACAGTAATCATAAATACCATGTGTACAAGAGGGTTCTGACAACAAGAGACTTATAATTAAAGTATTGCAGTTTCCTACTTAGCCTTCCATTAGTATTTTTACCTGAGTTATCTTTTATTAAACACTGCACCATTTAACAGCCACTCTCTGGAGGGTGAGAAACTGAGCCTGAGTAAAGTATCAGAATTAGTGTGAAACAAAATGTTAGCCTTACATTTTAAAAGGTTTAGTGCTTCTGCTGGTGTTAAGCGAAGGAAGCAGGTGACCCTATTTCCATTCATTATTTATCCATTTTGTGATACCAACTAAAATCTAATCTTCAGATTAAAGCTCTCCTCATAACTGTAGCATGCTGTCGTCTGTTCTCCGGCCAGACACTCATTACAGGGCCCTTGAGAAAAGCTTCATCTGTGACAACTGCAGCAAACGATAGCTTAAAGCCGCGGTTCTCAACCACGGGTCCAGGGCTCCCTGGGGGGCCATGAGCAAGTTTCAGGGGGTCCGCCAAAATAAACCAGAGAGCAGGGCCAGCATTAGACTCACTGGGGCCCAGGGCAGAAAGCCGAATCCCAAGCCCTGCTTCTCGGGGTTGAAGCTGAAGCCCAAGAACCTTCTCCCCAGGCAGAAGCCTGAGCAACTTAGCTTTGTGGGGCCCCTTGTGTCATAAGGCCCTGGGCAATTGCTCTGCTTATTACCCCTTAACACTGGCCCTGGCTTTTAATCTACTGAAAAACAGTTGTTGTAGACATGGGTGGGCTGTGGAATTTTATAACATGTTTGGGACTGGGGGCTCAGAAGGACAAAGGTTGAGACCCCTTTGGCTTAAAGAACAAGCAGGGTTCCATTGTCAGTTCTTTCAGTTTAACAGACTCTCCTTCATTAGATTGCCTTAGCAGATCCCTATAGTTACATAGACCTGGAACCTAGTGCTGAGATTGTTTCTCTATGGAGAGGCACATGGGTCATTCACTCTTAGTTCCTTTTTCACACCTAGAAATGTCTCTCCAAGTTTTCCAATTGTTTAAAAGTTGTGTAAACTTTCCCCACCTTTCTCCTCCTTCCCAATCATTGGGATCCAGATCTACTCTTCACCCTGTCCTTTCAAACCCATAATTAAGTGTCCCCTATCCCATATCTCTCAAATTGGCCTCTCTAGTGGGGATCACTTTGGCCAAAAGAATCCGAGAGCTATAAGTCCTTATGTCTAATTCTCCATTCTTAATTTTTAAGGACAGTATTTCTGGGCTTTCTTCATTATACCCATCATGCTGATTGCAGCTGAATGATGGGACTTTTAATAAAACTCTGGCAAGATCTCTTTGGCCATTTGGGGGGTTTCAGGACAAGGGTGCTGGAACAGTTTGTATAGTGGGAGTGCTGAGAGCCATTGAACCAAACTGTAAGTCCTGTATATAGTGGAAATCACTTAAAGTCAGGGGGTGCACCCCAAACACCCCTAATTCCAGCACCTGTGTTTCAGGGTGAATCCTCCCTACACACACACACACACACACACTTTATCCACTTTAAAAAAGAAACTTTAATTTATCTTTTCTAGATGGGGCTGTGGCAAAAATAGATGTTGGAAACTCGAAACTCACCATGGCTAAACTTCTCACTGAGGAGTAATGCCTCTTCTTGTGCTTGGAAAAAATGGTTTTAATTTACTAGAGTTGGTTTGTAACTGTATCCTGAATGTGTGCAATAGACAATTTTGTAAAATACATAGGAACGTACAATAAATATATATACATTAAAGAGTACCGCTAATTAAGTCTGCACTTTTCAAAACAGACTGACTTTAAGGGTCAGATCCTCGGCTTGGCCTTGGCCAGCATTGGCTTCAGTGGAACTATGCCGATTTACATCAGCTGCAGCTGGTAGCTTTTGGGATGTTAATTGATACGTCTGCTTGTTTAGACTCCTAGGCCAGGTTGGAGGTGGTTTAGTTTGGTAAGGCAATCCTTTACTTTCTTTTTAACTAGAAACACTCCTTAGTCCACCTCTAGAGTGATTGTTGCTTAGTAGTCATCAAAAGCAAGGACTTCTTAAGGTAAGTTTATGAAGGAGAAGTGGAAGCTAGATAAGTTCAGACTAGAAATAAGGCACAGATTTTTAATGGTGAGGATAAATAACTATTGTTAAAACTTATGTTGGGTCAAGGTGGATTCTCAATCATTGACAATTTTTAAATCAAGATTGGCTGTTTTTCTAAAAGGTGTGGTATACTTGAAAAAGGAATTAATTCAGGAAAATCCTGTGGCCTGTGTAATACAGGAGGTTAAACTATATGATGTCCGTGAGCCATTCTGATCTTATAATGTATGAATCAATCATTTACAAAGGAGTAGTTATTTTGGACACCTTTCTAATTCTTTAAAATGTTCCCTTCTGTCTTTAGGCACTGTACGGATATTCTGTGCTGTGTAATCTTCATAGTCGTCATTCTGGGTTACATTGCATTAGGAATTCTGGGTAAGTAAACGCAGGTACGGTAGTGACTTCTCTTGCAGGGGAAGTAAATAAGTGAGTCATTATTTTTAATTGAAGAGTCCATTTAACTTTAAACTTTCTAATCAATGAGCAATGTGTTTCCTAGAAGGAAATCGTGAATCATCTGCTCACATTAAATATCTGTTATAATCAGGGAGAGGTTGAAAATGATGTGTTTATTGATGAAAAACCCAAAGTAAAATATATGCAGGTAAAAATGCCATGGTTCAATCATTTTGCTATCATAAACTATAATTGAGACAGGAAAATCCTGGCACTTGTCACTCGTCAAAAAACAAAAGCTAGAGAAATACGTTTTTTTTTTAAAGGGGCTTTGCATTCTTTAAAATATTAGGGAGAGACTCTATGGGAGCAATGAATGGAGCAGAAAAAAATTAATTTAACTGTAGGACACAGAGCTGTTTGCTTATCAGGATATTCCGTGGTATCGTTTTAGTTTGCTTGTCTGAGAGAACTTCACTGAGACTATCTAAACGAGTAAGGGCAAATGCCAGCTACCATAAAAGTACAGTTACTGTGTGTTTGCATATTTGGCTGAACTTAATTTCCTAATAAAAGACCATACGGCCCTGGCTTAGACACAAGAAATGTCATCGCTCTTTTTTTAATTTTGTGTTAGTATTTTCTCTACTGTACAAAACCAAACTGCTATGTGTAGTGTCAGAAAATGACAATAAGCAAGATTGATTTTACACAACCAGTAGAAATCAGTAAGTATACAGGAATGTACATCATCCTCTCATTAAAATATACTATTGGCACAGTATCCCAAAAGTCATTATTTGTTCTCTGTGTCTCTTCAGCTCTCTGTCTCTCTCACTTTACCTTGTAGTATTTAAGCACTGAACTGGTAGTTAAGATTTTGCTGCTTCTCTCTCCAGGGGCTCCTGTGTATGTGTGGTGTTCATTCCCTTGTTCACACATACTGGTTGTCCCTTCGTGGAACATCATGCTTTCAGAAAAGGGGAAAGGGAAGGAAATAAAGTGAATACACTTGCAAGCAATAACAGTCAAGGGAGTCATTGCAGTTGAAAGGTAGCACCACACACTGACCCCATAACAGGCAGTTGTGGTCTAATGAATGGAGCATGATGCTGACAGGCAGGAGGCCTGTGTTCCACTCACGATTATGTCACTAAGTTGCTGTGCAACGTCAGGCAAGTAACGTAACTGATCTGTGCCTCAGTTTCTCTATCTGTAAAACCAAGGGCTTTGAGATCTATGGATGGAAAAAAATCTGTATAAGGGCAAAGAGTTAACTAATAAGCAATTAATACAGGTCCTGTACCTGTGTACCATACATGGATCCAATACTTTAATGGTTTCATTAGCTGTGGGATTCTCCTTGGGGACAGTAGTGGGCAGAGGGTGAGGGAGAAGGGTGTCTCTAACTGTAATTCATGCATTATTTTGTCACATTCAGACTAGCTTGTCTGCAGTCCTTTGGCTTCCTTGCACAGGTCAGACTCTGGTGCTTCCTTAACATTGATGGCATCCTACTTCTGGATGAGGATCTGTCTGGTCTGTACCTGCTGCTGCTACTGAAGTGTGTCTGAATGAAATTTTGCATAGGCTCATCTCATCTCTGCCTCCTCTTTTGATCCTGCTGCTTGTACTAGTTGTTGTAGAGTGATGCTACGATCCTAGTTGCCCCTGCTTTAATTGCCCAGTTACATTGTCTGTACCTCACTGGCCTCTTGTTTCCATTCCAAGCTGGTACCAGCACTCATTTGACGTGTGTGTGTGTGAGAGAGAGAAACTCCACTCAGAGTTACAATAGACATGAGGAACAGTTGTCTCAGCATGGACATTATATGTGTCGTCACAGCCTCCCACCTGAAGCAGGAATATCCCACATTTGGAATATTTTACTTCCCTGTTCCCCCTCTAATGTTCCACCAGCTCTTCCTGCCCCCTGTTTGCTCAGCTGGTGTGTTACTGTTCTGTTCCAGTCCTTCTTTCACATCTCAGACACACAGCCTGAGTGGAGGAGCTGGACTCAGATCGTGGGAGCATTCCTTGTTCTCTTTAATACGTGAACACTCCCCTGACAGGTGAGTGGCCCCTACTCTGGATGTTGTGTTGGACAGAGTATTGGCACACTGTCAAACAGACAGAGAGAGGCAGAGGCGAGCACTGGCAGTTTGTAGTTGTGCAGCATTCTTGTGCATTCAGATCTTCCTGCCAGCCTGTACAATCTCCCTCCAGCACTGCACAAATCTCCCTTAATCCTTTGGCTAGACTTGGCAGCTGTGCATGTGCCATTTCCAAACATCATGTTCTGCATGAAATACGTAAATAAGCCGAGGGAGGCAAAAGACGACTGGTTGGCCAGATTCCTCTCTTCCCTGACTCTGTGGCCTCAGACAATGGGATCAGTGTGATGTGTGATGGTGAATTTGTACATTTGCACATGCCTTGGAATCCTATTAGGAAAAAACCTTCTAACCAAATGCTTAGGTATAAAACATTGAGGGGTTTGGAATCCAACCATGGATCCAGACCCAAATTTTGTGGCTGGCCACTATTTTTATCTGTGATGGGTGGACCCAAATTTTTGCATCTGAACACCCCTTTTACATATCCAAATCTAAACCCCACATGGTGCCTGCTTTTTCTTTGTCCTCAGATTGTAATTCATCGTTCTTTTTACTCTTATTTTAAATGAAAGATGGGATCAGCATGGGTCCTACTCCAAAGGCCAGCCCTGCTCCAAATGCATGAGCGTCAATAAAGTTCATATGAAGAGAAAATAGATTATAAATCAATTCTCCGTCATGAGTTATGCCTTAAGCGTCTCCTGTCCTTTGGCTTATTATAGAAATAAAAAAGTTGATTTTCCTGGTTTCTTGACTATGTGAGAATAGCTTCCTCATTTCACGTGTCATTTGGCTGGATAAAGAAAGGAAATACTCAAACTAGGGCTGTCAATTAATGGCAGTTAACTCACACGATTAACTCAAAAAAATTAATCGCGGTTAAAAAATTAATCATGATTAATCACACTGTTAAACAATAGAATACAAATTGAAATTTATTAAATACTTTGGATTGTTTCTACATTTTCAAATATATCGATTTCAATTACAACACAATACAAAGTGTACAGTGCTCACTTTATATGATTTTTTAATTACAAATATTTGCACTGTAAAATGATAAAAGAAATAGTGTTTTTCAATTCACCTCATACAAGTACTGTAGTGCAATCTCTTTATCATGAAAGTGCAACTTACAAATGTAGGTTTTTTTGTTACATAACTGCACTCAAAAACAAAACAATGTAAAACTTTAGAGCCTACAAGTCCACTCAGTCCTCCTTCTTGTTTAGCCAGTTGCTAAGAGAAACAAGTTTGTTTACATTTACGGGAGATAATGCTGCCAATTCTCACTTTCAGATGACACTGTAATTAAGAACAGGCTGTTGCATGACACTGTTGTAGCTGGCATCGCAAGATATTTACATGTCAGATGTGCTAAAGATTCATATACCTCTTCATGCTTCAGCCATCAGAGGACATGCTTCCATGCTGATGACGCTTGTTAAAAAAAAAAAAGTGTTAATTACATTTGTGACTGAACTCCTTGGGGGAGAATTGTATGTCTCCTGCTCTGTTTTACGCACATTCTGCCATATATTTCATGTTATAGCAGTCTTGGATGATGAACCACCACATGTTGTTCGTTTTAAGAACACTTTCACTGCAGATTTGACAAAACGCAAAGAAGATACCAATGTGAGATTTCTAAAAATAACTACAGCACTCGACCCAAGGTTTAAGAATCTGAAGTGCTTTCCAAAATCTGAGAGGAATGTGGTGTGGAGCATGCTTTCAGAAGTCTTAAAAGGGCAACACTCTGATGCGGAAACTACAGAATCCAAGCCACCAAATAAGAAAATCCACCTTCTGGTGGTGGCATCTGATTCAGATGATGAAAATGAACGTGTGTCAGTCCGCACTGCTTTGGATCGTAATCGAGGAGAACCTGTCATCAGCATGGATGCATGTCCTCTGTAATGAGTTGAAGCATGAAGGGATATATGAATCTTTAGCATATCTGGCATGTAAATATCTTGTGATGCCGGCTACAACAGTACCATGCAAATGCCTGTTCTCACTTTTAGGTGACATTGCAAACAAGAAGCAGGCAGCATTATCTTCTGAAAATGTAAAAAAAACTTGTTTGTCTGAGTGATTAGCTGAACAAGAAGTAGGACTGATTGGACTTGTAGGCTCTAAAGTTTTACATTATCTTATTTTTGAATGCAGGGTTTTTTGGTACATAATTCTACATTTGTAATTTCAACTTTCGTGATAGAGATTACACTACAGTACTTGTATGAAGTGAATTGAAAAATACTATTTGTTTTGTTTTTTACAGTGCAAATATTTGTAATCAAAAATAAATATAAAGTGAGCACTGTACACTTTGTATTCTGTGTTGTAACTGAAATCAATATATTTGAAAATGTGGGAAAACTTCCAAAAATATTTAAATAAATGGTATTTTATTATTGTTTAATAGCGTGATTAATTGCAATTAATTTTTTTTAATCGCTTGACAACCCTAACTCAAACCCATCACTTGGAGCTGCTATTGGTTGAAAATCTGTGGCTCACTTTCTACCCACAGCTATGTGTGCACAACTCCCACTGGCCTCAGTGAGACATGCACTTCAGCCCTCTTGAAACACACACCAAGCCAAATTATACGTGTTTCAAGAGGGCTGTGTGGGGTCTGGGTAAAAGGTAATCGAATCTCCTTGAAAGATCAAACTCAGTGATCTATGATAATATCCTATCTCCATCCTGCTTCAGTGGTGGTTGCTGTTGAATGATTATACTGAACAGAAATATTTATTACATGAGTTATTCCTTGCCATAATTATGTTACCTTTGCAGATAATGCGATAAATGAAAGGGGGGGTAGCTCCTTTTTATGGACACCCAGCCAGCCAGTTAGCTATAAAATCCCTCTTGGTAGCTGTTCTCTACTTTCTTTACCTGTAAAGGGTTAAAAACTCTGACTGCATGCATAGGTAAAAGGAAGGGAGTGGGCACCTGTCCAAAAGAGCCAATGGGAAGGCTAGAACTTTTTAAAATTGTGGGGCGGGGGCGGAACTTTCCCTTTGTCTGTCTGTCTGTTCTCCAGAGAGGGGGGACAGAGCAGAGACAGGGCTGGGACAATGCTGTAAAAAGCTTTAAAAGCAGGTATGACAAATCATCAAATCATACCTCGAACCTACTTATCTGAAACCCCAGATATGTAAGTAGTTCAGGGAATGTCTATGAAAAAGAACATGATTAGGTTTTTTTCTCTTATTTCTTATTGGCTTGTGGACTCCTCTGTGCTAACCCCCAAATGTTTTTGTTTTTCTTGTAACCTTTAAGCTGAACCTCAAGAGCGCTATCTTGAGGCTTAAGTTTTGTAATAGTTTTTTTAAGATCTAGCAAAAAGTTTAAGTTCCAAAGGTATTTTCTTTCTCTTTGTTTTTAATAAAATTTACCTTAAAATAAAACAACTGATTTCCTTTGTTTCTGTCTCAGCTCTTCCCCGGAGGGGTGTGTGTGAAAGGGCTTGATGGTACCCCACAGGAAGGAATTCCCAAGTGCGCCTTTCTGGGTTCCAAAAAGGGGTTTTTTTGCATTTGGGTGGTGGCAGCATCTACCCGTCCAAGGTCAGAAAGAAGCTGTAACCTTGGGACTTTAATAAAAGCCTGGAGTGGCCAGTATTAATTTTTCAAATCCTAGCGAGCCCTCACCTTCTGCACTCGAAGTGCCAGAGTTGGGAATCAGCCTTGATAGATTAAAAAAGAGGACCAATTTAACATTGAATGAAATTTTTATTCCTTAAAGAACTAATTCAGTCCGTCCTATTTATTTGGGGGATTTTTGGCTTATCGGGGAGAGACTTTAAAAAAAAAAATCTACCAGACAGCCTACAATCTATGGTAGTTTTCATTCAGCAAAATGCATGTGAAGGGCAGATAATGAATTATCATAGAAAGAGCTCAGGACTTCAAAGGATGGAGTAATTCAAAAGGAACAAAACTGAGTATGATTTAGATTTATTCCTGAAGTGTGGTTCATATACTAATCTGATCAGCCTCTTTCTGGTACAAAGAGAAATCATTTCCCCCCCCCCCCCCACCTCCAATCAATAGCTTCACTATGTGTAGTTCAGATCCTCTTAGAGCAACATTATTATTTGCAATAGCAAATTTCTCCAGATGTCACTCTTACATTAAAAGAACAATGATGTTTTTATCCTTTATTGTGCTTAGCCAAGCCAAGAGTTATGATAGTGTATCAAAGTAAACCATCTGCACAACTTGTAAAACTTACCCTCAAGAGTCCACTTCATGTTTATAAATTCTTCTGAAATTTTAGCAGAATTTTGTCTTTTAGTAAAGGATTGATGGATTTAGAGTCTAAATGGGAACTTGAGATCATCATGCTTGTTCTTCATCTAAGATGTGCCTTGCTGTTCATGTGATTTCCCTCCCCACCCCCCGAATTTCTATAGCTCCAGCTATAAAAGACTTATTCTTCTAGAACAGAATTCTTCTGATTTGTGTTCAGGGGCATAACTGGGGACTAACCACTGGGCTGGTAGGCCACCTGTGAAGTAGTGAACAATATGTTGCTTATGTAGTAGTCCTGCTTCTAGGAATGTTTCTGCAACAGCAGTGTCATCAGCATGGGTTTACAAATTCAGTATCATATGTCCTATTATCTGCTTCACTGCATTTGTAAATTGTTTGTGTTAAAAAGCCATAAGCACAGTTGGGTAGGCCTGTTCTTCCAATATTAAAACATTAAAAGCATACCTTGAAGGGAAACAAAATAATGATATGAAAGCCTGTATTCCCAAGAAGCACGCTGTTGAGGGAATGACTCAAATAAGCTAAACAGATTTGCAGTTATTTTTTAAATGTCAGTGGAAGCAGTTGTGCTAATCACAGTTTCTCCTTGACAAGGAGTTTTCCACTATTTACATCCACTGACTCAACCATACAGCCAAAAAAAAAAATGTATTTGATAAACATTTAAAATGATAGACATTAGCCATTTCTGATATTGTTCTTGTGTACATCAGTGACAGGATAATGACATAACTTCAGCCATCCTGAATTGTGGATCCCTGTCTGTCAACTGCTTTGCCTGTGTCATATGCCTCCCCACTGCTACACTGACGGCTGACTCAGCTGGGTTGGTTGATGTATTTGTTTCAGCCCAGCTGTGTATGCCAGCATTCAAACGGTGATTTTACAAGCATCAGACCACGCACAACCTTTTGCTGGCATAAAAGTTCTATATACTTGGATTCCATTTCATTTAGTACTTGATATTTGGTCACCAGTAGGGCACTGCAACAAATAAGACTCAAACACTACTCTCTGATGCTAATCATGATAATAACCTTCCACTGTCAATGGAGGCTGCTGATTTAGGTACAATTCTACACTGAATAGGATAGGAAATGGAATATTTATCCTATGGGATTCTTTTCCCAACATTGTTCTAACTCACAAAGAAAGTAATAGTTGGGTTTTTTTTTTCTATTTTCTGCTGCAATATTAATCAAATGTTAAATCTCCATCCTCTATAACAGACCAGTTCTTCTCGGTTTCTCTCTGAAAATTAGTTGAGATGTACTTTCCCTACTTCCACCTAGCAGATATGATTTCAAACTAAAGGAAACCAATTTTACAGCAAACCCAGATAAATCTGTTTTCTAAAGCTCTTTCTAGATAAGGGGCCCACTTTTGATCCCAGTAAAGTCGTCGAGAGCAAGTGTTGACATAGAAAAGCTCGTTTACCGTATTTTTTAAACCAGGTTCATCCAACACTGGTTTAGTGCCTCAATATGACTGAGGCCTCAGACTTGTAGGAAAGCTAAAATCAAGAATCAGTAGGTATGGGCCACTGGATGAAGGCAACTGGACAAGAGTCCCCAAAAACTGGAAATACTGTTCAGAATACTTCACAAAAACAAAAGTATGAGCAAAATGTCCAGCACTTGTACCTCACTAGTTTCCACTAATGCCCAGGAAGCCCATTGCAAAGGATCACGTTTGGAGAATTAGTGAGTTAAGGGCCTAATCCAAACCCAGTGAAACCAGTGAGAGTCATTCCAGTGACTTCAGTGGGCACTGGATAATGAGAAATGATAAAACAGTAAGGATAATACATAACAAAATGTACTTTGTTTATCTGTATATAATTGTATTGCCAATGATGTTTCAGTGCATACAAGTATCCAATTTTTGTCATCTGCAAGCTTAATTAGAAGACATAAAATTCTCACTGATGAAATTTGCAGATGACACACAAAATGGGGGAGAAGCAAATAATGAAGAGGACAGGTCACTGATACAGAGCCTTCTGGATTGCTTAGCTGGGTGCAAGCAAGCAATAAGCTGCTTTGATACAGCTGAATATAAACGTATACAACTAGAAACAAAAAATGTAGGCCATGCTTACAGGATAGGGGATTCTGTCCTAGGAAACAGTGACTTTGAAAAAGATTTGGGGGTTGTGGTGGATAATCAGCTGAACATGAGCTCCCAGTATGACACTGTGGCCAAAAGATGCAATCTTTGGATGCGTAAACGGGAATCTCACGTAGAAATAGAGAGGTTATTTTACCTCTATATTTGGCACTACTGTGATGACTACTGTGTCCAGTTCTCATGTCCACAATTCAAAAAGGATCTTGATAAAGTAGAGATGGTTAAGAGAAGAGCCACGAGGATTGAAGGATTAGGGAACAGGCATGTAGTGATAGACTCAAGGAGATCATATATGGGTGACTTGATCACAGTTTATAAACATCTGCCTGGAGAAGAAATATTTTATAATGGTCTCTTCATTGTAGCACATAGAGGTGCAACATGATCCAGTGGCTGGAAGTTGAAGCTAGAAAAATTGACACTGGAAATAAGATGCACATTTTTAACAGTAAGGGTAATTAACCATTGGAACAATTTACTAGGGATCGTGGTGGATTCTCCATTACTGGAAATTTTTAAATCAGGACCGGATATTTGTCTCAAAGCTCTGCTCTAGAAATTATTTGGGGTAAGTTCTCTGTCCTGTGTTACACAGGAGGTCAGGATAGATGATCACAATGGTGATCTGGCCTTGGAATCTATGAATCAATGTTTTGTAAAGGTAAGAAAGGTCCTTATGGCAAGGAGGACAAAGAATGATCCGTTGCAGGATGGTCAAAAAGGGAACTGCCATCACAGAGACCATTTATGATGGAGTCAAACATTTTGCTTTTGGACAGACAGCAGTGGGGAAGATAGGTTGCCTCATGGGCCACTAGGCACAGGAAATTCTGGATATGTCTACACAGCAAACAAAAACCTGTGGGCTGGCCTATGCCAGTTGACTCGGGCTGCGGGGCTGTTTCATTGCTGTGTAGACTTCTGGGCTTTCACCCAGTCCCTGCTATCACAGGCAGCCACTTTACAGCACTCTGGTGTTTGCTGAGCAATGGGGAGAGGGTTGATTTCTCTGTGTGTAAATGGTGTTCTGAGATGATTAGCAAAGTTATACTGCAATTTTTGTCTTTTTTTTTTCTAATTGTGTGTGTTTGTGTGTGTGTGTGTGGGGGGGGGAATAATTGTAGATAAAATATCCTACCTAGGAAGGGGATATTTTTGGCAGTAGCAGATAATTCCAAATTATCTATACAACGCAGAAGAAGTTTTACTACTGAAATCTCAGCACTACCTTGAATCTGATTTGACAGGCTTTATCCATGCTGCCTCCTGCTATGCTAGTGTGAGGGAAAATAGTCAAGAAGGGAACAAATGGTTTCTTTTAGTAATTTTCAAATATTTTTATAAAGTAATTTTTGGCTGTGGAAAGGTTGATAAGAAAACCCATCTAAGAGCATACAAATAAGGGATTAAACCCATTTGGTGTCAGCAGAGAAACGGATCCATTTGGCCTTGTCTTTTAACTGCATGAGATGCAGGAAAATATTAAAGAACACTCTCTATTGTCATACAGTCACGAAGGAGGAAGGCATACAATATAACACAGAAACAGACCACTCACTCAAAATTTAGATTATTTCATAAACCAAATGTACATATATCTTATGTAGTAAAGACTGACTATATGGATTCATATAAGGAAGATCATGTCTAATAGATTAGGTAACATTACTGAGTGAAGTCAATGGGACTTCTCACCGGTGCAGAATTTTTGTACATTGCAGAATCCAGGTCTTAATAGATAAGGGAGAAAGTAGACAGAATTTATTTGAATGGCTAGAAAATATTTGAGACCAACTAGCAGATTATTTTACAAACTAGAAAACATGGTGTAATTGAGACATATTAAAATGAATTTAGAAACTAGCATAAGATCCAGAAACCAAGAGTGCCAGAAAAATAAAACGATTTAGGGTGAAAGATACATAGCAAATTCTGAGTTGATATACAGCGGTGCAGCTATATTAAAGTCAATGGAGGGTATATTGCAGATCTAGCCCATAGTCTGCAAGGATAAGTATTACATCTACTGTTCTGTGATTTGCAGAGGTTCTCTCTCCATTCCACCCATCACCGTTGTATCTAAGTGCCCCTGCAATGACCTGAAGGAAGATTTAATTTCTAGTGTGACTAAATTTAGCACCACAAAATCAACAGAAAAGTGGGACAATTATAGAGAAACAAGTTCAAAGTAATTTGTGTAGATCAGGTCCTAAAGTGGCTTCTGACATTCAGTGTACACTCTGAAAGGTGGAAATTAGGGGCTAAACGTAATCGTAATGGCTATAGCCTTCTCTACACGCTCCAGAGCAAAGAAAAGACTAGCGAATGATCACAGTTAATAAAACTAAAGCCAACCACATTTTGCAGCAGTTGTATTAGTAAGCCAGATCTAGGGCATACTGTGTGGGCTAATATCCTGGCACCATCCTGCACTTGTAAGGTAATATTTAGAATGTGAGGTGAAGTTCTGATTATTTTGTTTTGGGGAGGATATAGATAGAAATTGTGATAGCCAAGGGCAGTCAAAATTATTCAGAGCTTACTGGGGAGTTGTGAAGATTAGTCAGGTCTGACCTCTATAGCTTAGAAAAAAATTATACTAATGATGATTTTCCTAGTGGTGTACTAGGTCCTGAATGGGAACGGATTGTGCTAATGGAAATAAACAGTTTGAGAAAATGAGATTTTTCAGGAGCAAGAAATCCTCGCCTGAAGTTGAGGAAGGAATAGAAGCAGCATCCTTCAGTTCAGGCTGAGGTTCTGTACTCGTACAGTTGTGTCTCTGCTTCTGTGTACTGAACAAATCAGCATAGCCAGCCACAGCGCTGAGAGCTGAGCACGCGGTTTTATATCCTGAAATGGGGGTTTGCATCCCTTGTTAATGGGATTCGATGTCCACTAGATTGTCATCACCAAATCTTGCCTTCTCGCACACCCATGTAACCCCGTTCGTTTCAGTGGGGTCGTGGGTGTAAGCAAAGGCTCAGTTTGGTCTGTGAGGTTTAGCTCCATAGCACAGTGTGGCTTTAAGCCAACAAAGCTTTTGCAATGCCTCCTCTTTCTCCTTTTAATAACCATTATTTTCTAAGTGCATTACCTCATATTCTGGCCACAACCCAGACATGTGTGTCTTGAAGGAAAAAAGAGAAATGTTTTACTGTCTCATTGATTCATCCATATTTTATTTAATTTTTCATTAAGAAATCTACTGTTTAAGGAAAATCAATTATCTTCAGTAGCTATTGGGAGAGGTTAAAATAGTACATGACAGGTGGTGCATTTTAATTATTAGAGAAAGTGAACTATTAGCAGGCTACTGCTGGACACTTGGAATATGGTGTTAAAAGATCTGTCTCTCTCTTTATATGTTTTTAGCTTGGGTACATGGTGACCCCAGGAAGGTGGTCTATCCGACTGACAGCTATGGGCAGTTCTGTGGCCAGAAGGACACCATAAATGAGTGAGTACTCAGAGCAATCATCTGGCTTTATTTCTCAAGAGGCTTACATGAGAAACGAGGCATCAGCCCTCTGCCTCCTGGGAATTCAATTGGGAGGCTTCAGAAGAAGCAACCTCCACCCCCATTTTACTGTATTTATTCCAATTAAGGTTTCTGAAAAGCTCAGTTGATTAGTGGAAATTTAGACCTGAGTTATTACTGTAATGCAGCTGTTTGCATAGTATGGAGACTGAATAGTAAAATACTATTATAAAATATGGCTTGTGCCATTAAGTGCAAAGAGAGCCATATTTTAAAGTGTCTTTATAAGAGGTGAAGACTCTGATTAACTGCCACTGGTTCTGACTGCTCAAGTTAGGATATTTAACTAATATGCCCTCTGAGAAATCATTATGTTCATCTCTGGGGAGGAATAACCAAAAGCATGGCAGACTGCTTCTCACTTTGTACAAACCAGCATTTCCTGCTCAGCAGGTGCTAAGTACCAAACAGCAGCTGAAAGTAACAAGAGCAAGCTCTCACTGTCTGCTGCTAGCTACCTGCTTTCTTTATGCTACTAGAGAGACGGATGTGTGGTCTGAGCTCAGGTCTGGGAGACAGACAGCTCTGACGCTGAATCCCTCTTTGGCCTTGGTCTAGTGTCTTAACCCAACTTTATTTTCCAGTCTCTTAAACGTGGGTGGCAATTCATAGCTCATCTGGGGAGCTGTGTGGATTAGTTAATCTGTTAGTATCTGTGAGGTACTTGCAGATGAAAAGAGCTATATGTGTCGAAACATTATTTCTGTGAAAACCGAAGCTGGAGCCATGAAACCACATTACAGGAAAGGTTTTCCTTTTTCTAAAGTCTGCATTAAAACACCCCTCACTTAATTATAACTGATATTAAATCCAGTTCCATGCAAGCAGCAACCAAAAGCCCACAGCTGATACAACTCTTCTGCTGCCTCTTTTTCCTCTTCCCATTCAGCTTGCAGGGATGAAACTGAGGAAGCGAGTGTCCAGAGCCACAGCCAGAGGGGCTTCCACCAGGCCCCTTCCATGGGGATAGGGAGTGGTGTGGAGGAACGCCCAAGATAGTGTCCCCTCCCAAGGCAGGGAAGGGAGCAGAGGAGAAGTCTGGAGGTAGTCTGTGCCACTTGCTCTTGCAGATTCCTGCATGGAGCTGGAGAGAGCTGCAGAGAAGTGGCCAGAAGAGTTCCACCTTCCCCTGCATAGGGAGGCAGAACTGTCAGGAGGAATTGCCCCAGAGTCCTTGGGGGAATCAGGAGAGGCAACTGGGCCGGGTGCCAACCCTTCCGTGGACCTGTGCAAAGCAGTAGGGAAGCAGGATCTGGACACACTCTCACTCTCTCTCTCACACATATACACACACAACCCACTGTAGGGCTTAGGTAAGCAAAAACAGGTAGTGACACTGGTGGCTGGGGGCTTCCCGCCCCTTGGGGGAAGCAGAAGGATTCTTTTGCATTCACCCCATTTTCTGTTGTCCATTGTGTGTGTTCTCTCTCTCTCTCTCTCTGTTGCTATGTGGCCACTTTCCTCTGCCATACACGTTTAATCTTTGTTGTCTCCTGTTAATGTCAGCAGCCATCGAACACATCAACATGAGAGTAAAACAATGTGTTAATGACATGGGCTGTGCTGAGTAGCTCACAAAGGGTACATACTCCCAGGGAACTCTTAAAGAGCTGGGATATTTCAGCCCAAAATGTTACTCTGTTGATTTGAAGAAATAACAGCTAAGGATTGGGAGTTATATTTGCAAGGAGTGTATAACTATTTCCTTAACTAGTACATGACTGAACGTGTGTGAGTGAAAACATCCTGACCTTTTAAACTGTTAGGCCAGATGAGCTACTCCCAATTGCACAGGGAGTTACCGTTTGCAACACTTACATGTTATGGGCCAGAGTGGGCCTTGAAGGCTAAAGCCATGCAGTGAGGTGGGAGATAGCTGTGTTGCAATGGGGGATCTGTCAGAATTGCATGCTGCAGGGGATTTGCCATTACGTTTTGCAAGGCTGCCGCATGCAGTCCTCTCACACCCAGCTAACTTTGCTGCCTAGTGTGGAGGGGGCGGGACCATGGCCTTGTCCATACCTGCTCCCTTGGAGGAGGTCTCCACTAGAGCTGACCGCAGGGCTACAATTCCGTTTCACAGCAACTTTTGAGATTTCAAAATTTGTTTTCATTCCACATTGGAATGAAAATGTTCCCACCAGCTCTATTCTCCACTGATGCTGATGCAAGTCTACTGCAGTAGCTGCATGCCCTGGCCACATTGTGCCTGGCCCTGGCGTAAGGGTGAAGGGTCAGAAGGCTTTTTCCCCTTCTTTTCCCTTCCCCCTCATGCACTGCCAGCCACAGTCTCGCCCTTACTTCTGACCAGTACTTGGGTTTATGAGAATCCCTTTCAAGTGCTGTGTTTCTGTTTTCCCAGGCAGCTGCTTCAGGTTTTGAGCAACAAAACACTCTTGTTTGATTTTTGGTGCCACCTTCTGATTAACATAAAAATGTCAGCTAGTACAGCTTGCTGTGTGCTGGTAGTAACTTTATGCAAGTACTATTGGTCATAAACATAGTATATAAACATCTATACATATTAAAATAGTTGTTTTTATTCCTATTTCTCTATAGGAACAAGACCATTTTGTTTTACTTTAACATTCTGAAATGTGCCAGCCCAGTAGTGCTAATAAACCTACAGTGCCCTACAACACAGGTAAGTGAAATACAGGGAGAAAACATTCTCACTGCCTCTTGCTTATTGCTGCTTAAAACTTGACAGAAGTTATTTGATCGACTAGTGGCATTTTGTAGACTATAGTTTGATCATATTGTAGAGTGCAGTGTGTGGTATACATGTGTAGTGGAGTATACAGTGTAGTGGATTCAGTGTATATTGTTAACGAAGGGCAGGAGAAAATAAATAGAAATGCATAGAACTGTTTGTTTTGGATTTAGAGTTGAAAAAATTCCCAATGTGAGTGTGACTGGATTTGGTTAATTGTCCGTCATGAATATAGCACGAGTGACTGTGCAGCAATGTAGTTAGTGCACATTATTATAGCCATATTTCAGAAAATCATTTTGACTGGCACACAGATTTTTCCAAACCAGCCATGTTTAAAAAAATGCATATTTTCTTGTTTACTACTGACAATAGTGTTTGTTTGTCCAGACATGTTACATGCCTTCTGAGGAATTGGTAGTGGTTAACGTGATTGTTTAATGTTAAGTAACCCTTTGGTTTGGCAAAAACAATGAGGAGTCCTTGTGGCACCTTAGAGACTAACAAATTTATTTGGGCATAAGCTTTCGTGGGCTAAAACCCACTTCATCAAATGCATGGAGTGGAAAATACAGTAGGCAGGTATAAATACACAGCACACAAAAAGATGGGAGTTGCCTTACCAAGTCGGGGGTCAGTGCTAACGAGCCAATTCAATTAAGGTGGAAGTGGCCTATTCTCAACAGTTGACAAGAAGGGGTGATCAGAAGGTCCCAGTAGAAGAGAGGCATACATAGCTTGTGTAGACAGAGACTGAGGGTTTGTCAACACTTACAGCACTGCAGCTGTGCCACTGCAGCGCTTCGTGAAGATGCTACCTATGCAGATGGGAGAGCTTCTCACATCATTGTAGGTACTCCACCTCCCCAAGAGGTAGCTATGCCGATGGCAAAAGCCCTCCTGTTGCCATAGCACTGTCTACACTGGGGATTAGGTCAGTATAACTACATTGCTCAGGGGTGTGGAAAATCCCTGAGCGATGTAGTTACACCAGCATAAATTTCTAGTGTAAACCAAGTAATATAGTCTGGTCCTGTCACTTTGGTAGAATATTAAATGAATCTCTGTGCTGATTTGTGCTGCTGTCGTCTTGACTTTGTTACCTAGCACGCTGTGCGGCAGCCTCTTATGTTACAGGGAACACTGCATAATGTTAAGAAATATATAGGTCAATGCTACAGCTGTTGTGCAATGCACTCTTGGATTGGGACTCGTGCTGTAATCAAGTAATCACTAATGTGAGGCAAGCAAGATGGAATATTCGTCACAAACAGGTTGTGTTTTAATTTATCTATTTTCAGGTTCACAACAGATCTGTGAAACTGGAGCGGTTTTTGACCTTTTCTAGTCTTTGGATGATAATTCAGATTAAAGGTTTTAACGGCTGTTGTGAAAATGCTGAAGAACCACTTTGGCTTGATACTTCACACTGTGACTTTTAGAGGAGGTTGTGGTGGTCTCCCAAGCCAGATCATTTACCTGAGTGAGCGCAGGCCTGAGATCTGTTCTTACTTCTGCTGCCACTGACAGGCCTTGCCAGTACTATGGATTTTAGAGGCCTGTACAGACCATGTTTAAATGTTGCCTTGCAACACCCACGCATAGCAAATATCAGTGCCAGTTTTACAGAGGGGGAAACTGAGGTTATAGTAAGTGATGTGCAGACAGCGATTCATTGTCCGAACAAGGATAGAATTCAAATTCCCTCATTCCCTGATCCATGGCTTGTCCACTAGACTCTTGCACCCACCAGGTCCTGGTCTATGGCATAAGATCCCTTTCAATGGACATTCCCTCACATGTTCATGATGTGAAATAATTGCTTAGGGCACTTGTATGCTATGCCCTTTAGGGGAAATTAACTTCCTTCTATGATAAGCCTCTAAAGAGGAAGGGTCCAGACAGGGTAGCTTTGCAGGGGGTGCAGTCTCTCTGAAGCCATTCTATGCCACAGTGGTGGGCTCACAGGAACACTGAGGAGGGCAGAGCATGATCATGGACCCAGTGGTCAGGAAGGCCTGCTTAGAGTGTGTGCTGGAGCAGCAGCCACTACTCCATACATGAATCTGAATAGCAGCCTACCTATGGGTGGATCCAGTCATTCCCAGAAGTGAGCTGTAGCTCACGAAAGCTTATGCTCAAATAAATTGGTTAGTCTCTAAGGTGCCACTAGTACTCCTTTTCTTTCTCCCAGCTCTTAATTTCTCACACACATCTTGCTTACTTTGGCTTTAGTTGGGGAGATGTGAATTTTGCCCTTGGCATGTGTACCTGACTTGTTTGATACCTGTGGGAACTCTGACATGGGTAAAGGGCAATTTACAGCTTTAATTTAGTACAAATGCCCCCTTCATTTGGCCAGTGTTTTGTGTCTTGTGCCATGCCACGTCTTGTGCTGCCGCACCAGCATATTCATGTACACAGCTGTCTGTGCTTAGGGGGTTAGATCAAGGCCTTTTTGAGGATTTTTTCCTGTGTATGTTCAATAAAAATTTTTAAAAAACAAACTTAAAACTGTACATGTATATCAGAATGTATGGAGACCACCAAGACATATGGAGGCAGAGCAGTTGAGAGATCCAGAACTTGGGGAGAGATTTGAAATGGTCGATCAAAAGCTTTAAAAAGTGTTTATCTAGAGATTCTAGCAATAGACAAATGACTGTCCCTTTCTAAATGCTACAGTAGGCATTGCTCCAGACAATCTGATAAAACAGGGCACTTTTATAGATGGTCATTTTTTTGTTTTGCTGTTTTGATAGAATGAGTGGGTTGTTTGGGGGTGGGGGGGTTGTTTGTCTTTTGTTTTGTTTTTTTCCAGTGTATCATTATGCATTTTTTCTTTCCTTACAGCTTTGTGTCTCAAAGTGCCCAGACAGGTTTGCAACATACATAGACATGCAAGGTTCCTACAGACATAACAAAAGTTATTGGGAGTACTACAGGCAGTTCTGCAAACCTGGTTTTAATAAGCCTTGGAAGGTGCGTGTATATACATACCTAAATGTAGATGGGATACATTCTGCTTTTAACAATAGATGATCCTTCGTGTGCATACATTGGTCTAACTCCATCAAAATCAATGGAGCTATGCCAAATTATCTCAAAGAGGAGCTCTTCTGTAAGTGTATTTCAGCTCTGAGATTGTCAAGAGTTAAGATCTGCTAACCAGACAAAATCCACAAATCTTTAAGCGATTACTGAAGGCTCAGTTCAGTGGAAAATAACTGCAGACTTCCATGCTGTGGATTTTGGTGCTATAGGGTATGTCTACATTGCAGTGTAAGCCCAGGATTTGTGGGATTCAAGTCAGCTGACCCTGGTTTAGAGAACCCAGGGCTTGAACATCTACACTGACTGTTTACCCTACCTTAAGAATTTTCCAACTTGGGCATAAACCTGTGGCTCTGGCATCCACACTCCACTGCACAGACCTGAGTCAAACCATGGGTATACCAGACTCCCTAGCACCCTCCCAAAATGTGCCACTCTAGCCCTTTGACCGTGGTGCACTGTCCACTTTGGAAAAGATGGTTTAATTACACTGTCAGCAGGTCTAGAATGGTTGCTGAATGTGCTTTTGGCAGATTGAAATCCCATTGAAAACACAGTGGATGCAGCCGAAGCATTCAAATGTATAGTGATTGAACAGCACATGTATGAGTGGAGTGGGCTAGCTGGCTACCAAGATAGCCCTGGAAAATATGTCCTTCCCTGAAATGTGACTACCTGTCTGGAATTCCTGCTTCAAGAAAAGTTTGCCGCTATCAGCACCCAGGATTGGGTCAGAATCCACGAGGGAATCAGTAGGATCCTGAGTCAGCTTCCACATGTCTTACCCTGTTATGGCTGCATGCAAACACACAGAACTTCACAGCCTTCCTCCTCTGCCCCCGGCATGTTTCTGGACAAAAATTCAAACCCAAGTTGAATTTGGCACAATTGATTTTGTCACCTGTGGACTGCATGGACTGTCTCTAATTGAAATGGACTGAATGGGAGTCAAGCTACTGGCATACAATCTGCCATTAGCAGGATACATGCTGGTAGCCATGACATCCAGTAATTTTTGCATTGGTTCATAGAATGGAAATTCCTCCTATTACTGTATTAATAAAATTAAAATGGAGCCAGAAACTCACTTCTCTCGGGGACAGCTTCTGTCCCTTCTGTGTCTGGTGCGTGCTCTGCAGTGGGCTGTTTGTTGGAGCAGGGCATCAAGCACCTTCTCCGAGTATGGGGCCCAGGATGTGCTGCTGCTCCAGCTCCAAAACCTCTTCTGGGGCTGGTTTCAGGAACAGACTTTACTGTCCTCACTCAGACCTGCTGCTGGCTTCCATCAGTCCCCATCAGCCATCCTGTCTGACCAGGTCATCGTGCACCACCATTGGCTCCATGCTCAGAGCAGTGCCCAGCACCTGGTCCAACTCCTCATAAAATAGGCATGATTTCGGTGAGTTGCCCGAGGTGCAGTTCTGGTCCCTGGTTTTCCCGTACTCAGTTTTGAGCCACTCAGTCCACTCCATGCACTGGTCACTAGTGCAGTAAAGTTGCTACAGTGCCAGTTTCTTTGCTGGTATGCATGATCGTTCCTGGTACTCTTACAAATGCCCACTGTTGTGCTGGCCTCTCATCAGAGATTTACCAAAATCTGGCTGTGCTCCTGTGACCATAAAGCAATGTGCTATGCAAAAGGCTCTTTCTGTTGAGCCTCCGTTGCAAGCACAGAAGGCTTTCCGATGGCGTGATTGCAGCTCGCTCGTCAGAAGTGGATGGAAGGGTTAACGCTGACTCACCAACCTGCAGTGCACCAAGTGGAGCGGGGGTTGCATCCATTTTCACTGAAGTCAGTTGAAGATTCTTGGGATAGAGAGGAGAAAGGAAGTTGGTCCATGACATTGTGGGATACTTTTGGCAGACTCCCAGGACCTGGGGTTGGGGGGTGGGCTGAATCTATACTGCAAAGTAAAAGGGGTCAAACTCTGGGTCCTGGCTTGACTGGGCTTGGCCCCTCCTCCTCAATAGGGTCTTAAGACTGAGCCTGAGACTGATAGATTTGTGTGGAGACTGAAGGCGGGATTTGGGCTCAAGCCTGACTCCAAGCCCAGGCTTGCATTGCAGTTTAAATGTACCCAGAGAAGTCAATTTTCTCCAGTATATAGGTTTAGGCTGCAATGATCCACAGTGGAGAAGGAGAGCTCAGACTAGTACTAACAATTTCCCCTTCATCCTAGAGAGTTTTATGTCTGAATCAGCAGGCATTGTAGTAAGTCACCTGCAGCTTCTCACTCAATTTTTTTAGCCAGGGAATTACTCCAGCTTTGCAATAAGACGACCATTTTGAAATACCATGGGTTTGCATTTGAACATACCTTAATATTCCTCCCACAATAAGAGCACCTTGCAACTCTAACATCAGCCTGAAGTTAAATATACTAATTCTGTTATAACACACTTTTTTTTCTATGAGAGACAAAAACACCTGCCGAAGCACCATTAGTTGATAGGCAGGTCTGATGCCTTCTGTTTTTATCTTATTACCATTCGAAAAGCCAGAAGCATATTTTATTCCTGATCCATGACTGTCCAAGGATGGTTAGGTCTCTTGCTTTCATACTGTGAGTGTCAGGCAGATGCACCAGTCAAATCATGCCAAGAGATTAAGACACAAATGAGGGAAAATGGGCCATTTTCTTGATTGTAAAGATTTCTCAGATTGAACGGGTTTTATTTGTTCTGCATTGTATTCTCCAATTCCTCTTTTTGGGTTTATTTTCTTTTAGTCTGTTGCTCAAGTGATCCGTGATGAAGATTGCCCTTCAATGATCATTCCAAGCAGGCCTTGTGAGTAGTTATACTTTTTGCACATGTCTCAGCAGAGGATTGGTGTGTATGTTGTTAAAGTGCAGCTTCACTCTGAAAGGAGATCCTGGTGTTGTCATGATGAGGCTCTGCATTGACTGTCAGTGACGGCCAAATCAATGTTACACCGTATAAAAGTATAAAGATGGTTTTTTCTAACTTCCAGCTGTGAAAACTCAACCTGAGATCAGGTCAAGCTGGGTTCTTTCTGCCTCATGAGTCATCCCCATCTGCAGACTAAATTACGCACGTGGGCAAGCAACCCTATTGTCTTTGGTTAACAGCATAGCTACAGTAAGGGCATAATATGGCCCTGTATTTGGAGTTTAATGAGTCTAATTAGGATCTAACCTATAGCTCTACAGGTTCTGCAGGGTAAAAAGGGAGCATTGTGTCTCTGAATACATACACTGGGTTCCAGTGCTAATCCCAGAGTCCCCTTGTTCCAAGGAGTGTTTAATTATTTAGCCACAATGGAACAGCTTCAACAGGAGAGACTGAGAAAAAGCCCCACATCAGAATATTGCTTAGCTGAGTAGTCAAAGCATTTTTCTGATCCCTGTTCAAATCCTTTCCTCCCCTCATGCTGCTGTGGGAATTGAACCTGGGCCTCCCAGGTGAGTGCTCTAACCTCTGGGCTAGAAGTTATGGTATGGGCAGTGATAGCGGCACCACCACCTCCTTCTCTGGTCTGGTCGATGGCCTCTGAGCACACTGGGCCCCCACGGTGAGATAGGCTGGGGGGGGTGTACCTTTACCTGATTTGTGGATTGTGCTGGGGCTTAGGTGGAAGATAGGTGTCTGGACACCTACAGGGAGATAGCAGTGTGCATGGCCAGAGGCAGAAATTTAGGCAGGGAAGGAACTTTTACAATGAAAATTCAGGCGCTAAATGAGTGTAGGCTACAAGGTTAAGTAGCAGGCAAGAGGGGATTTTTTTGGATTGCAGTGGTGCCTGAAACTGGGACTTAGGCACCTAGATCTGGTGTTTAGGTGACGGAATACCTTTGTGGATCTGGGCCTCACTACCAATCTGAAATGATTTACACACCGCAAAGCATGAACTTGATGGCAAAACCCCATAATTTTAAAGTGGAGTTTGATGATAAATAAACGTATGTTTTTACCCACGGTTTTCATTACTTAACAGTTCTTAAAAGATGCTTTCCTGACTTCTCCACAAAGAATGGGATTTTGATGGTAGCAAATCAGACGACATTCAAAGATGGAAGAGGGAAAACAAGAAATGTAACTGATCTCAGGGAAGCTGCAAAGTAGGTTCTTCCTTCCTCTCGTGTTTTTCATTTATGTGATACCTTTTGTGTATGTTCCGGGTCAGTGAATTAATGTATAGGTAGAAAAGAAATCAAAATCAGTTGTAGCAAATGACTGAAATTAACCAAGTGAGACATTGTAATGAAGTGCTTTTAAAATTCTATATGAGGAAACTAGCAAAGGATTTTTTTTTATAGAGTGCTTTTCCATTTAATTTGGAGGTGTGTTGTTTGTGGCTGATTGTCAGCTTAGTTTTGTTATTTTATTAGTTCTCTCTGTGGAAGGTTAGCTTCAAACAGAGCAAGGAGTATAAATCCTAATGCTTGAGGAGACAAGCCACCCACCAAGGCTATCCCTGCCAACAGTCCTGGGAGCAGATACTCATTGACACCAATGGAGCTATGACAGTTTACACCAGCTGGAGGTCTGCTCGCTGGTTTTTAATACCCGTCCCAAGGAGTGGGTATCCTAGCCAATGATGTGGGACTGGTAGCATGTGGGAACCTATCAAGCCTCTCCAGGTAAAAAACTAGCATCTCCCATGCCAGGCCTGAGCTAGGAGAAGAGGGAACTTTCAGAGCAGCTTCTCCAACCTCCATCAAGTCCCCATTCAGACTGGGACCAGAGGGCACCCCCTTTCCTTTCCCTCAAACCTAGCAATGCCCCCTCTCTTGCCTCACCAATGCTGACTCCAGACCCCACAGTTTGTCAAGCCCCCTACTCCAACTGTCCCCAGCTATCATAAAGCCCTAGCTTTATTTCTTCCTAGCATTGTCCTAGGAAAATGTTTTAATGTTGGCAACTATTCTAGGGTTAGGGAAAAAAATTCCCCTATGGGCAGGCTATTGTTTTACTGTTTGCTATGCGTTTTTTTTTGTTTTGTTTTGTTTTTCGTCTTTGGTACTGGTAACATTGGAGCCACTATTGTATGGCTTCTGGGGGTTTACGGCAGATCTTACTACCAGCTGATGATATTTTTGTGATGTAATAAGTTATTGCATCTGCTGATACTAACGTTATTTAGAGCTTTTTATTATATTCTTTTTCCTAGAGCTGTACGAATGTTAACAGTTTGGGGGGCCTTCCACCCTCAGTGGAATTTCCTTCCCAATCAAATATTACTGTAACTGATGTTTGTTTATGCACAAAACCTGAGCTACAGCATTGTAATGTAACTTTATTACTGGCAATGACATTTCAAACTCTGTTTTGCTGAAAAAACAAATGCTACAAATAGAGGCATGTTCTAAAAATGCTTTGTGGCATAACTTATATTTTGTTAGTACGTTAAGGACCTATTTGCTGCTTAAATAAGATCTGTAGTATCCCATATAAACTAAACTTTTTTTCTGTATTGCTTAAGTGGTATCAATAATGTCCTTGATGCAAGATCAGTTGGGATGAAAATTTTTGAAGACTATGCCAGTTCCTGGCATTGGATTTTAATGTAAGTTTATTTACAGATATTCCTGGCTCCTACACTTTGTACCTTCCCAGGTATGAATGGAGAAGAACTATTCATTTATGTGTATGTCTGATATCCTACTGTTAAACTCCAAGAGTCTCCTCTTATCACATACTTGTATCATGCACTTTTCATAGATCTTATACACAATGTGAGGCTAATCCTTTATGCTGCTATGTTATCTATAACTACAGCCTCACATCAGTCTGTGGTAGATCTACAAGAGATTTGGGCATTTTACCACATACAGAAATCGGAGCCCCAACCTCCAAATAGTCCAGCTGTTTTTGAGGAGGAAATTTTTGAATGATGAACCATTCAGTGAGAAAGCAGGAGATGTCATCTGGTGAATTTTGGAAAGGAAGTAACCACGCAGGGCAGAGAGGAGCTTTATGAATGTCAAGTGCAGGTTATGGGGAAGAGATCTCCAAAGCAAGCTGTAGCTCTTTCCTTTTCACTGTCTGCTGCACAGTTGTTAGGTTTACAAGCCCAAAGAGATTGCTTACCCATCACAGTCATGTGGTCCTGAGTCTGATCAGTCTCACATCTTTGATAACCAGCTAGGTGAGTGGGGACATTTCAGAGAGCAATCACTAAATAAACTCTAAATTAATGGTTATGGATTTTGTATTTCAGTGGGTACATCTTCAAAGTCCAGGGTTTGTAATCATTTATTTTGTTTCGGCTTCTACTAAAGTCATCACAAAATGAAATATTTTACTGGTGTGTCCCACTTGACTGCATGTTGGGAATATATGTAAGAGGAGACTGGCCGTTATCTCCTCTGGCTGTGCACTCAGATACCTGTGTGCGGGTAAAGGGTTTACACAGCCATCATTGTTTTTTTTTTCCCTCTGTGACTTGCATGCTGGGAATGAAACCAGAATTCACACTGCCTTACCACTGATTTGAGTAGGCTAAAGGAAGACACTCACTGGATAGCTCTTTTTTCCCAATTGCACTGCTGATAGGTCGCTGCCAATGTCAGCTTTTATCTTCTTTCTTTTTAATGCACATTTTCTTCCCAGCTCCGATGCACTACACATGATTTGTTTGGAAGGATAGAAAGGGAAGTGTTTTATTCTCAAATTCAAAATCCCTATCTACCTTTTAAAAAGGATGTTCTTATTTAAGAACCTCAGTTAAACTAACCACACATGTACACATCCTTCCAGTTTGACACTTCTCTACTCTTGCCTATCCACAGCCTGAAGACATCACTGACTCAGAACCTCAGCTGGTGTAAATCAGCACAGTCACTGCAATGAAGCTATGCCAGTTTACACCAGCTAAGGAGCTGGCCCATCATTTATAAATGTGTCTATGAAATGTAATCATACTGCCTAGAAACTTATCGCCCAACAGACTGGTTTCCAATAGTTGATGGTATCCAAACTTTAAAACACTCACCCACTCATTAGACTTTCAGAAGGAGTTTTGGAATAAAATTTTAGACCTGTCATTCTGTAGCATGTGAAAGAGTGACCCTCCTTTTGTAGTAAATAGAATGCGCAAGGAGGAGGGATGCTCATGCCTATTTCCCTTATGTTCATGTCTCCTGTCTTTCCAGTGGTCTGTTCATTGCAATGATTGTCAGCCTGCTCTTCCTTGTGCTCCTGAGGTTCACAGCAGGGGTCCTCTTCTGGGTTTTCATCCTTGGTGTGATTGGAATTATAGGATATGGTAGGTGATAGCTCCTACACTCTCTAACGAAGAACTGCAGAGAGATTTTGTTCTTACTGTTGATGTTTGTACAAGAAAATCTGTAATTACTGCCAATTAAATTTAACTTAATCAGGTGAAATATTGTGTAGGTTTGACAGGGTCTTGAGGGTTTTTTTCTTTAAAGAAACTTCTACTGTGGCCCTGAACTTGCAAGCGTTTGCCACCAGGTGTATTGCCTTGGGGCTACTCACCCATGTGTAAGTGCTTGCTGGATTAGGCTTTCTATATTTGCACCATGATTTCTTTTTTGTTCATGTGGGTTTATAAGCCACTAGTCTCATGATCACCTGTAGTTTTTGCCTGTATGGCATGTTGAAGGCAAAAAAACCAAAGGCTCATTCATGTTTACAGATTCTTCAGAAACACTCAGCTCTTACTGGTTTATTTTTCTAAAGGTATCTGGCATTGTTACTGGGAGTATGATCATCTTCAGGGGACACCTGGATCTGACCTCACGATCTATGATATTGGCTTCCAGACTGACTTCAGAGTGTACCTGCAGCTGAGGCAAACATGGTTAGCATTTAGTAAGTGCCTTTTAAAATTACTCTCTGTAAATGCTTAACCAGGAGAACGAATCATCACCTGTTTTGTGCCACCTATGAAGTACCCCTTTTTACAGATGCTGAACAAATATCTTCCTTTATATATATTTCTGGGATCTCAGTGCAGTGAAGGTTTTTTATTATATTGTGCCATTTTCAGGATTACTAGTTTACCTGGCCTAGAAGTTGGTCTAATCAAACTACTAACAAATGTGGAAAACACGCACAACTGGTAGAATACCACTCTTGTTATGATGTCCCCTTTTGTCTTATTGGTTGTGGTGAGGGAGAAGGGTTTGACTTGATTAGCAGAGAACAAGACACTCGCTGGGGTTCTGGCCAGGTTGCAGGGGAGAGGGGATTTGCCTTTCCTCATCCATCCATGTATCATTCCTTCTGTATGGGTACCATGTGCAGTTTAAAGGGAGGAAGGGGTGAAGTGGTAAATGAGGGCCGAGTGGGCCATTGTCTGCATGACCGGCCAGTTTAGGAGAGGTGGCTGACCATGACTGGTCAGCTGCACTCCACCCCCATTGGCAAGTGCCCAAGCAACACCCTCCCTTTGGGAGTTATTGGGGCCTGAGGGTAGCAGAACTGGGTTTCCTGCATGCTGTGGGCCTAGGCAGATCAGCCCTCATGGGAAATAATTTTTCCTCTGGACAAAATTGGCTGATCCAAGAAAGATTTTTTTTTTTTTTAACTTCCTCACAACATACGGGAAGCCTGGTTTGGTGGGCACAGCATTTATGGTGTTGTAGCTTTGTGGTCATTGTCAAGCGTGGGGTATCTCCTGGGCTAAACATAAGCACAGGACTCTGGCATCTGCTGGCCAAAGTTTTGTCTTGCTGGGGTAGGGGTGGTCTCTTAGGTCTAGTGTAGACTGAGGCATTTCCCATCTCTGCTCTCATGTCCTTGAGCCAGAGGGATGATAGGGGATCTCATTAATTGTCTGGATACCAGGGGTGATTTAGGCACTGTCTCCCTTACCTCCCTGACTCCAGGTTTTGTGGCTTTGGCATAATGCTATGTCCTCCCACATTGGATCCTTGCTTTGCCTGCTAGGACTTGCGGTACCATTGACCCCATTGTTAAGCTGATTTAACAAAGCTGCAGTCTGCTGCATAAAACCTACATGCTGTGTCTCTGTTTACCTGCATGTCTGGGTCAGTGAGCTAATGGGGGCCACTCGCCACATGTTGCTGAGGTGAATCTCTTTAAAGTAATGCCCATAGAGAATATTAGTGTTGTACCATGTGTCCCTATTCCCTCCTTGTACCTCACTGAAATGCTGGCTTGCCCTGTATAAAACTGGGCCGTTGACTTCAATGGAATTACTTCTGCATGACACCAGTGTAAGGGAGATCAGAATCAAGCTCTCTTAATTAAAAGGCTGAATGTCCATCTATGTTTTATTCTTTTTCCTATGTCCAGAGACTACAAATTAGCAGCAATATAGAATAAGCATTGAAAAATGCTTGTTTCTGAATAGCTGAAGTTTACTTTAATGGAGTGCATTAAGGATAAATGATATTTTATGCTAAGTGCTACAGACATATGTTTTTAAATAGATGATTGTATCTGTGAACTGTCTGACATTGCAATGCTCCACTTTCCTTTGTAAATTACAAACACTAATGTCATCTGTCAAGGCTAGCAACTTCTGTGGGATTTCCCAAGAATATATTAAATGGGGATTGAAAGTTAGCCTTTGCAGTCAGAGAGTGAGCAAGCATGTTCTAACATAGGGTTTCTTGGCATTCATGACCAGGATTGTAAAGTACAAGTGGGAAACCACCAATATAGAAAGGCAGCATGTTGGTTTAATTTTCTTGCTTGCAGTGATAATACTTTGTATTGTGGAAGTCTTCATCATACTGATGCTGATCTTCCTGAGGAATCGGATCCGGATTGCTATTGCACTCTTGCAGGAAGGGAGTAGGTATGTTTCTCTGATTTATTGATTTTTTTAAAAAATTGTAATACCCTCCTTGTTGTATTCTGTTGGGACTTGATCCTGCACTGCCTGGGGCAGAATACGGTGGATAAAAGCACAAGGGGAAAAGTGCTAAACAATCCAGGAAGTGCAGGGCTGGCTGATCCTGCATGAATGAGAGCGTGGCCTAACGCTGCTAGGTTACTCCTGCCTAGTAGCAGTAGGAGGGGCTCATAGGAAAATGTGTAACTAGGCACATAATTTGCATGCTGAGGGAGTACACGCAAGTCCTTATATCCTCAGACACACCTATTGTCTGCCCCCACCTCTTCACATTTTAAGGTAGCAGACGTACAAAGGTCTTCAAAGATATGTTCATTCAGCACAGAGGACTACATCTAGTGTTGAATCTTGCTTGTGCCAACATGGAGCTTCCTTTCATACTTGCAAAGAGAGCATAAAAACCTTGTGTGCACCAGACAAGAGCTTGTAGGATCAAGACCTCGGCATCCATTTTATATAGGTCAAGTCTCATTGGCAGCTAGCAGTAGGATTTTCAAAAGTGTCGTCGTGACTTAGGAGCCCAGTCCTGTTGATTGAGGCACTTTTGAAAATCCCAAACTCGAAAATCTTCTGAAAATTTGATTATGCAGAGAAAGTACCATTTGAGAGTAAATATCTTTTAAATGTCTCCTTGAAACATTGGGATGGTTACTGTGAGGGGTTTAACCGTATTTTTTAGAGTGGGGTGTGTGTGTGGTGAGGAGCTTGATATAATCCATTCGGAAGGCTTAGATCCACTCTGCAACTTAGCTGACTGTTATATGGTGAAAAAAGTAACTAACAAGGGTCAAATTTTGCCTTCAGATCCAGGTGTGTTATACTTATTGATTTCAGTTATTGCTCAGATGAATTAGTGCCAGTGATATTATGACACGCAGTAATAGAGTAGTTAACACTTCTTCCTTTTAACAATCTCACAGGCAGTTTCCAGGTTGCAATTTATAACTTTCCTGCATTTACTTGGTCCTTCTATTAAACACAGTGCATCAAATTCTCTCTGTTGCACCAATGCAACCCAATTGACTTTGATGGAGTAGTGCCAGTGTAAATGAGGACAGATTTTTGGGTCAAGTAGTGGGCTACACAAGAACAGAATTTAGTGTAGAGAGCTAGTAGATGGTTGGTAGTCACAGTGCTACCAAATTCATCAGAGCAATGCCGAATATGAATTGTGACCACTTCCCTTCCCTGATTTTTCTTTTACATTCCTTGGCATCCCAGTGCCTGTAGTATCAGGACTTAGGGAGTCTTTTGTGGAATTTGGGAAAGCTAAAGTTCCATAATTAACGTACTTATTTCCCATTCTACAGCTGTGTATGCAGGAAATAGCAGTCAGTTTTGGCAGCACTACACTCTATCCTTTGGATCCTGTACATTATAATTCAGAAACATTTTACACACTAAGACACATTTATTCAAAAATGTGACAGATAGAAACACTTCAGAAATTTCATAAACTTCCCGCTGGGAGGTAATAACGTCCTCTAGTTTTTTAGCTACACTGAAAGGTCACTTGAGGGCAATACTTTTACACTCATGTTTAACGCATGAGGTGAAACACTGTAAGTAATTACTGTACACCTAACAGACCATGCCCTGTATTCAGGATGATGGAAAATAAGTTGCTAATGACTGGGAATCAAATTATTTTTTTCAGTACAGTTCAACTATTCTTTCAGTAAAATTAAAATTTATAATAGTAATCAGCTGTTTGGAATCCATTGATAGCATAGTTAACAAGCAGTTTGTTAGAGTAAACTGTCTGTGGCTTCACTGTTAACTAACAAGCCTCTCATTAACTGCTGAAAACTACTGATTTGTGATTATTTCTTAAATAGCATAAAATCATGCATATCTGTATGACTCATAATGCGCTTATTGTGCCTGTAGATCCAGTTATGATTTGGCAATAAGAAAACACTACTAGAATGTTGCCATTGACCTTGTTGTCACACAAGACAGGTTAATTTATCCCCAGGGTCGTCTTGTTTAACAGCAGGAGTGGAGTAAATTTGTCTTTCGTTTACTTTCTGGGAACTGGCTCCTGGAAGGCAGCTGGCAGCAGGAGTGAACAAGTCAGGGGAGAAGCACAATGGGAATTCGGGGAAGGAAAAGCAGAGGGAGAAGGGAGAGTGGAATGGTCAGAGGAGCGCGTCAGGGGACTGCTGGAAGGAGAGGTTCAGAAGGAATGGGATGAGGTGGATTGGGGGGAATGTAAAGGAAAATGGGAGAGCCATGTAATCAATCCACATGCTTTAGACAACATGCAGTGAGCTGCCTGTACAATTATTTCCTATCCCGTCACCGCAGTATCTAAGAACTCATTATTCCCCTGTGAGATAAGTGCAGTCATTTTCTAGAGAGGCACTGATGGCTTAAGTAATGTATTTAATGCCACAGAGGGAATCATTGTCAGAGCAGGGATTAGAACACTCAAGTTCCTAGTTACCAGTGTCCACACTCTGACCACACCTTTTACTCACTGGGACTAGTGCCTGGTTTGTCAGTTACTAAAGCATGCACACCCTCCTCCCCTAATAAATACATTACAATGGTGAAGTAGCAAAATGGACTGTGACTCAAGAGAGAAGTAGAATGTCAAGGGTCTAGAGCATGCAGTGCTCAGTAGAGCAGAAGGTCCCGGAGCAGACTGGATCTGTGAACACTAGGAAGGAAGGCAGGAGGAAGGATATATAGGGGAGTTCTAGGATATGCAGGGGCCAAAGGGAAAGAGCGGGTCTAGGAGTTGAGTAGTTTGGGGACATGGAGAAGACAGGCGGTGGGAGGGGTAGTGTCTGAGGCAGACAGCCGCTGTGGGGATGTGGGAGCAGAATGGGTTTATGACCCGGGTTTGAAGGAAGGTAGCAGGGGTAGGACCAGGGAGGGCAAAATCAGCGGAAAGAAGGAGACTGGGAAGAGAATATTGCAGAGATTTGAGAAGGGTAGTCAGATGAAGGAGGGAGAGGAGAAGAGACAAAATGAGAAGGTGACAGAAGCGAGGCAGTAAGGAGATGGTACTGGCAGTGTTCTGGGATCCTAGCACTAGGTGACACCACCAGTATCCTTGAAGAGAGAAGTCAAGGGGTTAATACTAAAGGGCTAATAAAAAGTGACTTTTGTTTTGTTATCGTTCTAGATTTCAACTCTATTTTGTTTCCTTTGTAGGGCTATTGGCTACATAATGTCCACATTATTCTACCCCATTATTACCTTCATTCTCATTGCAATCTGCATTTCCTATTGGGCAGTGACAGCTGTGTATCCTTCTATATGTCTAAGTATTTGTACCTCATTATCTCGGTGATATCTGAACAGCTCGCCAAATAACTGTGTAAATGCTCAAATCGGCCTTCACTCTCAATGAGCAGTACATTGGAGATAGAGGCAAAATCCTTACATAACTGTTTCCGCTAAGGATCTTCTCTTGATAGCAGATGTGGGATGAAGCCACTGTGAAAACCCACACTTTGCAGTATTGAAATCCCTTTGTGCTTTCTTAGGAGACTCTGAAGAAGACTAACACCAACAGATTGTATTTCTCACAGACATCACCACCTGGAGACATACTTCACACCCACCCTATGTGCCTGACTATTTACACAAGGAATAAATAAATGCACTTTTCTTCTGCCTTGCTTCTCCCAAAGTGGCTGGTGAGAAGCAGAACTGGGGATGGCAGTGATATTTACACACAGGTGTCTTAGTGTGTTTGTAGATCCAGTGGACAATACGGTGGGAAATGTCCTGCACCTGGATGTGTTGTATTTCTCTCCCTCTCATATCTTATCAAGTGGGTGCATGAGGTGCTGTATGATGCTCCTATCTCATTGAGCTGTTCTGTTCCATCATGCTGGCTGAGACTGTATTATAACACATTCAGAGAATCATAGACGTTAGAGCGAGCTGTTAGGTCACCTAGTCCATCTCCTCACCAATAAAGGATTCTTCCCTATTGTACACTGGGTTATGGTGTACAAGCAGGACATTATATTTTATTTAAAAAATAACAGTCTCGGGGTGGAAGTCCCCCCCAGTGGGCTCAGACAAGGCCCTGTGCACTATTTAAGCTGCATTTAAGTCCTTAAGTCTTAAATGGTACATAGGGCTTTGGGTGAGCCCACTGCACAGGGTTTATTCACCCATAGAGCGTATGGCCTGCACCAGACTTCACGTTCCTTAGCCCTGCTTTCATTGTTTCTTAGTTAATTTGGGAGCTCTTATTTGCTCCCTTGCACTTTGCCATGTTTTTCACTGGCAGCTGCACAGCCTGTTTTGCGCCTCATCCTGCATAACTGCCACCAGCCTCTCCGTAAAAACTGCCTGCTACACAGAGGTTTGCCAAGCAGCAGAGGGAGGAGTCAGGAAGCCTTAAAAGTTTCACTGGGTGAAGAAGAGTCTGTTGTTTCTGTTCTGAGCAGTATTAACTCATCCTCTGTTCGCCACTGCAGCAGTCACCGAGCACGGGAGCTGGCCAAGAGCCGCTGGCAGTAGGGTCACCGACTAGTCCATGCTGCCATAGCGATGTGTGCAGAGGGGACTACGAGTAATGTGGAGGTAGCTCCTTCCCTGAGTCTGGTCAGGGGTGTGCAGGCTTCAGGGCAGGGTTTTCCACAGTTCTCTAGCTTTGAGGAAAATGTAGGTGTTGTTCGCCCTTCTGCTTATATGCTGGCCACATGCGTAGGGGAAGAGGTGGTGCTCTAAACCTGAATCTCTCTTCAACCCACACAGGTTTCAGGGTTAGTGGTCCCCTATTATATTGTTTCATGTACAATGGAACTTAGGGATCTATGATTCTGAGAGTTCCTCCTTAATACAATTCACTCAGTTTCCTGTCTACATCAGGGGAACCTGTGTATAAAGTAATGGCTAATCAAACGCTGTGCAAGTATGCAAACCTGACGTGTGACCCAGAGGTAAGCATAACTAATAACTGTCTATGGAGGGGAAAAGGAGGGGGCGTGCTAATTATATTAATTTATTGATATTCAGTATATGTGCAATGCTTGTTTAAAGACCATGCATAGTTGTATTCCACTCATTCTTTGTGTTAGGTCACATAATTCTTAGCACTAGGTAGCACTGTGCATGTTCAAAGCACTTTACAAACACCAGGTAATTAATCCTCACAACACCCGTGTGAGGAGGATAAGTATTAATAGCCCTGTTCTACAGGTGGGGAAACTGAGACACAGAGGTAAAGGCTTAAATTTTCAGAAGTGTCCACTCATTTTTGGTGCTTCAATTTTTGGATGCTCAGTTTGAGAGATACCAAAAGGCATCCACAATCAGTGGCCAGTTTTCAAAATTTGGGCCTTAGAGACTTGTCCAATCCGCTGAGCAAGTTAACGGCAGAAACCCAACTGGGTACCACATCTCTCAGTTTGCAGTCATATGCTCTTGCTACTAGACAATACTGACTATCATAGCAATGAGGATAAGTTAAGAAAATTTACAAAATGCTTATCAAATCTTTTGGCATTTATTGGGAGCAGTTAGGTCACGTTGGGCTCTAACTTTATTTTGGGAGTTCTTCAAACACAAAATATGTTTATGAAGCCTAACATCCATAGAAGTGTTTCCAGATATTTTAAATGCCAATGGAAACAGCTTGTTTTAAGTAATAGCATTCCCGTGAAATGCATGCCTCCCAAACACTACAGCACTCTGCTGATGTCTGTAATCAAAGGAGAAAGAATCGTTAAGCCCCAGTCATGCAAAGATTTGTGTATGTGCTTACATTTGTGCATAGTGAGCGGCCCATTGACTAATCACAGAGCATTAAGCTAAACATATATCCAAGTCTTTTTTAGTATTGGGTTTTTAATAAGGCCCTACTTGAATCATGGGACGATTGTCAAATAATTGCAGCTGAGTTGTGGACAAGACATGGAAAATCATGGAAAAGTAATAATGGACCTTTATTAATTGTGGTAATTTGGAAAAGCCAGAGAAGACCTATTTGTTTAAGAAAATTTTGCTGGAACAATATAAACACTCAAGTATTATGTTAAGTATTATGTTGCTAATTTTTTTGATAACCAGACATTTTGCTGCAACTATATGACATTAATTAATGCATGGGGCTGACAGCAGTGCTCTGTGGTCAGTGACTGACAGCCAGGGCTTTCACTGTCGGCCCTGGGCGGCTGACGGCTGGAGCTCCTGCTGTCAGCCCCGGGCTGCTAACAAAATTGCGGTGAAAGCCTAATATTGCAGGATTCACAACATCCATAATATCACAAATTAAGTAGGGCTTTAGTTTTGAATTATTTAAATGAATTAAAAAACATTTACAGTGTAGTTAGACTTCCACTTGTGGCTCAGGATTGAATGAGTTAGTGAAACATCTAGCAGAATATATGAGATTTTTGTCCTCAGCCATTTAATTTCAGAAATTGTCCTGACACATCCTGTTCATTGCTTATGGTTATTTTTGTTTGTTTTTCTTTCTAAACAGACTTTTAACACAACCAATGTGACCAAATTATGTGTTGGTGCTCAGTGTACTTTTGCTTTCTATGGGGGAGAAAGCTTCTATCACAAATACATCTTCATCTTTCAACTCTCCAATGCTTTTGTCTTTCTGTGGCTGGTAAACTTTGCAATTGCACTGGGTCAGTGTACCCTTGCTGGTGCCTTTGCCTCTTATTACTGGGCCTTTAGAAAACCTGCTGATATTCCACCATGCCCACTCTTTTCTTCATTTGGACGAGCAATACGGTAAGGATAAAAATCTGGAGTTTAATCTCTTTGTGTTTCCTAGCACTGCTCATAACTCATAAGGAAACAATTTCATTACGCTTAGATTATCAAAGGAAAACAATTATGTAGAAAAGCTTAGTCATTAAGGGATCAGTCATCATTACAGACCTGCATTTTGCTTTTGACTTCAGTGGTGTGAGGATCAGATCCAAATTCATTAAGTGCCTGAATTCCAAAAGAGTAGAAGCTCTGAGAAATTGCATGCCTAACTTATACAAGCAATTACTGCACCTGCGTATGCAAATCTGTTATAGTAACCCTCTATGGCTGTTGGACACCTAAAAAATACAAATGATCTCGCTGCGAACACAGTAGCGATGTGTGGATGTACACATTTTTGTGCATGGGTCTTGGCTTTTTACTTTATTGAAAATCAGGAGCATATTGACCTATTGTGTAATTATTAAAAGCACTGTACAGTTTAAATGTAAACCCAATATTTAAATTTGTACATTTACATTATATCAGTAATGATCTTTAGTTAAAATTAGCAAAGGAAACCACATTATGGATATAAACATTTTTACTACAACACAATTTATAGGCCTTTTGTAATTATAGTATCTCTTATTCATGTTGTATCTAGCAGGGCAAATTGTTCAGCTAACACCAGCGTTATTCAGAAGCATTTAGTAGAAGCAACATTTCACAATCTTTCATCAGCATCCAAGTTCTTAGCAAATTTTGCATTGTTGTTAATCTTTTTCAAAAGATTGTTTGCAGATTTCACAGTCCATAAGATAGTTTATTGTGATATTTGCCAACGTCAGTTCAGTTACGTATTGCTGTTGTCTCCTGTAACATGGTATAATACTGCTTTGTTTTGTATTAGATATCACACAGGTTCACTAGCATTTGGATCATTAATTCTTGCAATAGTCCAGCTGATTAGAATAATCTTGGAGTACCTGGATCACAAGCTGAAAGGTGAGATTTCTGAACTTGCTGTAGAATATTAAGTTAATTATTAATATTCATCTTGTTTTCCTTCCTTTTCCAGAATGGTTCTTCAGCTATAAAACATCTAAGAGGCAAATCTTGGGCTGGTATAAATCACTGTAGTGCCATTTGAAGTCAATGAATCTATGCTGATTTACCCCAGCTGAGTGTTTGTCCTTGAAAGTTTAATATAAGAATTCATGGAGGAGATGTATGTAATATAATGTAGGGCTAGTGGGCAAGATTCACTCTGGAAGGGAGGAGAAAATTGCAACTCCTTGCTCCAGTGATGGGACAGGATTCTATCCTGAGGGAGAGCCGGCAATATTTCAACTACTGACCTATCTCCGTGGATCCAGCCATTGTGCGCAGCCCTCTCATATTTTAAAGAGAACTCATCATGTGTCTGCATGTTCTGCTCTCCCTCCTTTTCCACAGGTACACAGAACTCCTGTACAAGATTTCTGCTCTGCTGCCTCAAATGCTGTTTTTGGTGTTTGGAAAAATTCATAAAGTTCATAAACAGAAATGCCTACATCATGGTGCGTATTTTCTCTCTCAGCATGTTCTAGCGTCATGCCTGGGGCACTACAGTCAGTATCTTAGAGATAAGCCTACACTGCACACCCGTGGCGGGGATATGTAGGGTACATGTAGCTACATGCTGCAGTGACAAGTAGGCTGTTTCCACACTGTTGTGTATATCTTCATAGGGCAGTGAAAGGCTCTGGCAGCTCCCCGATGCCAGAGCCTTTCCCTGTTGCTGGAGCCTTTCACTGCAGTAGGGAAAGTCTTGAGCAGCAGGGAGGCAGCAGGGCACTACACTGCTAAAAATAGCCCTGGAGACCTGGAAGGCACCCCTTGGGTGTGTAGAGAGCCGTATAGGATACATACCAAGATTGTAGAGTGACTTTACTCACCTAAACTGTGCCTCCCCATCTAAACTGCTGTTTATATTGTGCTAGGGGGGCATGCAGTATCTGTACTTTACAAGCCTCCATGAGGAGTGTGCAGAATAGCTGTATCTACAGTCATCAAGATTTTAATGTTTTGCTCTTCAGCTATGCCAGGCTTAATTTTGGCTACTGTTTGACTCTAGAAGGTAAAGAATTGGATTTTAGTGACTTTGGGGGAATTCATGTGTCCCTGCCCCCAAAATGATAGTATCCTTTTTTCCCCTCCCCCGTCCCTCTCCCCCCCCTCACCCCCCCACCAGTACCCATGAAAAGTGGGGATACAGTATGACTGGTTAACTTCCCTCCCCACCTGCAATTCAAACACTGATTTCAACAGGAATGTCACTACATCCTGCAAACACTGTATACTACATACCAATGTGACGTTTTTTTAAAATATGCTGCTCTGAATAAGGAAGCTACAGAACACTCAGCACTTGTATTCACCAGTAAAATCATAGAGCCAAATTCTGCCCTCGTTCCAGTGGTGTAATTCCAGAGGAGCTGCATTGGTTTCAGGGGAGAGATTCCAGATTTACCCCGTTGTAAATAAGAGCAGAATTCACCCATGTTGTCTTGTTTTGACCAGAAACAATTTCAGTAAAAGTGTTTTGCAGTCTCAGAGCTGTTCTCCGAGGAAGTGACAGTAATGGTTTCATTAAAACCTCATTCACTCCAAAGGGATCTCAGAATTAGTGCAGTCTTCAGGGGAGGAAATTTTTCTTTCTACAGCCTTATCTGCATGGGGAAAATTGACCAGCATAGCTATTGTGGTATAATTTAACTATTCCAGAATATCTCCCCCACGTGAAGACACTGTTCTGGAATGAAAGTGAATTTATTACACTTTGTGAGCTGGGAAATTACTCTGGAATAAAGTCACTTTTATTCGAGTCTCCACTCAGGCAGCTATTCTACAACAGCTAGTATGAAACAGCTTATTCTGCAGTAGCTGTGCTAGCCAATTTTCCAACGTAGGCAAAGTCTTCAATTCCGTGTTTTTTAAAAAGCATTTAACAACCTATATTAAAATAATACTGAGGTTGTCCAAGAAAAGCAAGGCATGTCCCTATTAAAGCTGTTGCCCTTCTTTACACCTTTTTGGACACACTGTGCGTTCAGACGTGCAAATGTAAATCCAAATTAACTCAACTAAAGCTAAGTAGAAGTAGCAGTGAGCAGAACCTGGTCCCTGATAATACTGTAGTTTTGCAGCGCTCTGAACAAGCAGGGCCTGTTTTGATCTTGCTCCAATCTTACACTGATGTAACTCTATTGACTTCAGTGGAGTTACTCCTGATCCACTTTGGTGTGAGATCTGAATCATGTCTAGGGCACCTGACCTGTGTAATAAGGAGCATCAAGGGAGAGGCGACAGCCTTACATGGATTTTGTTAGTTTGTGCCTCCACTAGCAAAAGGCCTGAGCTGCAGAGTTGAGATCCGGACTGAATTTCCCCAAAGGTCAGGGGCATTTGGAGCCTGGGTTTTGCTTCAGGCTCATCTGTAGCCTTAATCTTATTTTAGGTTTCAGAGTAACAGCTGTGTTAGTCTGTATTCGCAAAAAGAAAAGGAGTACTTGTGGCACCTTAGAGACTAACCAATTTATTTGAGCATGAGCTTTCGTGAGCTACAGCTCGCTTCATCGGATGCATCCGATGAAGTGAGCTGTAGCTCACGAAAGCTCATGCTCAAATAAATTGGTTAGTCTCTAAGGTGCCACAGGTACTCCTAATCTTATTTTAAAGTAGCTTTCTGCATTCAATTATTGTGCCTAATCCCTGCACAAATCCCAGTAGTGGCTTTAGGTTTGTTTGTGGATGGATAGACCACAGCGCTTTTCCCTTCATACCCCTCAACTTGCCATCCTCAATTCCTCAACTGTAGGCAAGCTGTGGCAGAGGCTGTGTTCCCCAGCTCCTCTATTTGGAAACCTAAGTATTGTCTCCACCTCCTGCAGGCAGATCACCAGAGCCTCACAAACTGATGATTTGGAGAGGTGGGTGGGCTGGGAGATATTCTGCCACAGTCTGGTGAGAAGTAACAGGAAGCAGGAAGCGTATTGTGGGACAGTTTATGGATACGTGGAGGTGGGTGGGTTTGGTCACAGGTGGGGAAAGAACTATGTAGGGCCCTACATGTGTTAATTTGCAAAGGGCCCCAGAAAACTTAGGGCTGTCCTTGGTTAACTATATAGTTAACCATCAACTGTTACTGTTTTGCAGATTGCGATATATGGTAAAAACTTCTGCACTTCAGCAAAGGAAGCGTTCTTTCTGCTAATGCGGAACGTGGTGAGGTAAGGGGCCGTGTTTCCTGCTGCTGCTATTACACTCTGAAAACTCACTTTTTCCCCTAGAAAATTAATTGTAACGGATCCTGCCTTCACACATTGCTCTCCCTTTTAGCAGCTCCTCATGCATCTGGCAAGCCAGAGAGCTAGACAGTCAGTAGCCTGAGCTAGGATGATTTTATTTAACCTGACAGACAGCTTTGCTGTGGGTTAATTGGTTGACATTGTAGGTGGCTAGGCATCCCTGGTAGCAGCAGCAGGGCTGTCAAGAAAGCAGTGGGGCCAACTGAGAACATTTCTATTGATTTATTACACACAATAGAGGGCACCCATCACCGTGGTATCCAGGTGCAACTTGCAATGCTGAGGTTGAGTTCACATTTTCTAATAAGAGGAACAGCTAGATCTAAGCCTCAAAATCCCTGGAAGGAATCTTGGGAAGGGGGTAAGGGGGCTGGGAGGGTGACAAGGAGGGAGGGAATGTTTTTTGCTTTTAAAACCAAAGTCTCTAATAGGTATCTCTCCTGGTGTTGAACCACCACCCCCAGCCCCCTTGCTCCATTGCTAGGGCTGCTGCTGAACTCCTCATGCTAATCAGCACTCCTCTTCAGCTATTACAGGAAGAGCCAGGAGCACTGAAGATCAGAAAGAATGGGAGCAGGATGGTGATTAGAACAAGCTCTTAGGTGGAGGCCATGTTGGAGCAACAGGAGGTAGCCTAATTACCAGCAAGAGGCACATTTAAGGAGGTTAGGTAGTTTAAATTATTCAGGAAAGGATAAGAGGACCTGAACGGTGAGGAGCAGGGAGGGAGAGACACTGAAGGAGAAGAGAAAGTGACCAAAGACTGGGGGAAGGGGGTTTCTAGACAGAGGCAGGAGGAGAGGACTGAGCTGTATGTAAAGGTTCCAGGACTTCATGGTGGGTGCAGCAATTCAGTTGTACACCCCTGCCCATTGCATACCAGAGTTAGACAAAGGGCTGCATGCTGAGGAGTTTCCACTCCTGTTATTAAAGGATAATACCAGAACAATGTCCCCTCCAATTTGCAATCTCCATACAGTAGGGAAAGCTAACTAGTCTTTGTTTCCTCTAAGATTTTTCGTTAAAGGCTACAATTATGGTATGGAAATCTTCAGTAAATTTAACGTTTGCAGTGTTGTTGTGGCTGTGTTGGGCTCAGGATATTAGAGAGACAAGGCGGGTGAAGTAATACCTGTTTGTGAAAGAGACAAGGTTTCAAGCTACACAGAGCTCTCCTTCAGGTCTGGGAAAGGCACTCAAAGAGTCACAGCTAAATACAAGGTGGGGAACAGGTTGTTAAGCATAAATAAGGCTAAGATTTTGTCATGTTTATTTTTAGTAAAAGTCATGGACAGGTCACAGGCAATAAACAAAAATTCACATAAGCAGTGACCGGTCTGTGACTTTTGCTGCTGCAGTTCCATGGTTTCCCCTGTCACTGTGGTGGCTGGGAGCTGCAGAGGTGTCCCCACCCCCCTTCCCCGCATGGCTGTCCCCGTCTCTGGAACCCAAAGGAGGGCCCCCTGAGTAGGGTGATCAGATGTCTGATTTTATAAGGACAGCCCCGATATTTGGGGCTTTTTCTTATATAGGCGTCTATCACCCCCCATCCACTGTCCTGATTTTTCACACTTGCTTTCTGGTCACCCTACCGCTGAGGAGGCTGTCTCCTGTCGCTGGAACCCTGCAGGGAGACCGGAGGAGGCTGTCGTCTGTCGCTGGAATGCTGCCGGGGCGCCACTGGCTGCCAGCTCCTGTCCCGCAGACCCAGGGGCTGAAGCAGAAAATGTCACAGAGGTCTCTGGAAGTCACATCTGTGCCACCACAGCTAGTCTTCTGCATATAAAAGCCAGGGCCGTGATAGGGAGTAGCGAGCAGGGCGGTTGCCTGGGCCCCCATGCCACAGGGTCCCCCACAAAGCTAAATTCGACTTCAGCCCTGGGTGTTGGGCCTCTGGGCCCCGGAGTCACCCCCATGTGGTGGGGCTTCGGCTTTCTTCCCTGGGCCCCAGCGAGTCTAACACTGGCCCTGCTTGGTGGCCCCCCTGAAACCTGCTTGTGGCCCCCCAACGGGCCCCGGCCCCCTGGTTGAGAACCACTGTCTTACAGTATGTGTTAATTACATGTGCTAAACAATCTGTTCCATCTTGCATTTGGCTGTGACACTCTGAGTGCCTTTCCAAGAGCTGAAGAAGAGCTCTCTGGGCCATGTCTGCACTACAAACTTTGGGCAATGCAAGTTACGTCGGTATAAAGCTGCCGCAGGTAGTATATCACTTGTACACGTGCATATTTGGCTCCTTTTACAAGTGCTGCATGTACTCACCAGGGGTACTTGTATCAATGCATGATGCAGTGCACCATGGGTAGGTATCCCAGTGTGCAACCCACCACCATCCAGCACACTGTCTTTTGGGGAGTTTAGGCAATGCAGAGTTGGGCAGACGTAAGTCACACAAGTGATTGGAGGCGAGGGGTCAAGTTCCCAGTGTGCAGCTGTCTCCATCCCATAATGTCACTTTTAACCCATAATTTTCTTGCCTCTTCTTAAAATTCCCACAAACTTGTGCAGCCCTCCTCTCTGTTCACTATCTCTGACAGAAGCATGGAGCCTATACAGCTCTGCACTATTGTCATAAGCATTGCAAGCACAGGACTCACGATCCTCCAGCATTTGCAGGGCGGAACATGACAATTTCTTGGAGGACAGGTTGCTGTGAGACATAGCAACCATTTCAGGGTTGTTGGTGGCATTCACGGAGATGCTGCAGATGGTGGAGTGCCGCTTCTGAGCCTGAGAAACTAGCACCGACTGCTGGGATAGCATCGTAATGCAGGCTTGGGATGATGAGCAGTGGCTGCAGAACTTTTGGATGCACAAGGCCACATTCCTGGATCTGTGTGCTGAGCTCACCCCAGCACTCCAGCGCAGGGACATCAGAATGAAAGCTACACTGACAATGAAGAAGTGAGTGGCAATGGCACTGTGGAAACTTGCAATGCTGGATTGCTACCAGTCGTTGGGAAATCATTTCAGAGTTGGCAAATCCATCATGGGGGACATTGTCATGCAAGTGTGCAGGGCCATTAATCGTCTCCTCCTGGCAGTGTGCTGGAGGACATAGTGGATGGATCTGCAGCAAAGGGGTTCCTGAACTGCAGTGGAGCGATAGATGCCACGCTTGTCCCTATTTTGGCACTGGATCACCTTGCCACAGAGTACATCAGCAGAAAGGGCTACTTTTCTGTGGTTATGCAAGCACTGGTGGATCACCAGGGATGCCTCTCCGACATCCGTGTTGGCTGATCAGGGAAGATCCATGACACTAGCATCTTTCAGAGCACAGGACTGTTCAGAAAGCTAGAAGCAGGGACTTTCTCTCCTGACCAGCAGATTGCCATTGGCAATGTTGAAATACTAGTAGTGATCCTGGGGTACCCAGCCTACCCCTTGCTCCCTTGGCTCACCTTGATAGCACCAAGGAAACATTCAACTACTCTCTCTCGGCAGGTGTAAAATGACAGTAGAATGCGCTTTTGGTAGATTGAAAGGACGCTGGCGTTGTTTACTCATAATATTGAATCACAGTGGGGAAAAACCCATCCCAGTGGTTACAGCTGCCTGCTGTGTCCTAAATAATATCTGTGAAGGGGAAAAGTTGTCACCAGGGTGGAGGGCAGAGGTGGAGCAGCTGTCTGCTGAGTTTGAACAGCCAGACACAAGAGCTATTAGAAGAGCTCAACATGGAGCTATAGGGCTCAGGGAAGCTTTGGAAGAGCACTTTAACAGCGAGCCACAATAAAGTGTTGTGGTGTATTGTGCTCTGCTGGCCCTGCTGTTTTGAGGCCTGTTAGGAATTGTGTGGTGCTTGGTGCATATCTACGAATATAACATTGTCACTGCACCTATTAATTTTACAGTGTACATTTGTGATTATTATTACCCTGTGTTTGTCACTGGTCCTATGAGTTGTGTCACACTGTACAGCAACAAGTGGCTGCTTTCAGAACTGCTAGGCACTCTGCAGCATATGCTGTGAACTAATAAAGATGAATTATTTTCCAGTTTTGTTCAGTAACAAAACTAGTGAAAAGAAAAATCTGTGCAATCTAACAGCAAATACATTAAGAACTTAATAAATTAATGGATCAGAACTTAACAAGGGGAAAGAACATTCATGTCCATTTTACCTACACATACTGCAACTGTGGATTTCACAGGTCAGTGTATGTGAAACTGTGGTTGTCCTTAATGTCCCTAGAGTGAAGTGGGAGGGGTAGGGATATGGCCCCTGATACCACCTGGAATGTTGAGGGGGGTATAGGGAGATGCCGTAATGGAGTTCTCTATGGACTGCAAAGGGAGGTGACCCTGTGATTGTTGAGTCTGTAGCGTCTGGAGAAGTCCCATTATGTCCTGGTGAATCTCCCTCTGCTGGGACTCCTGGGCCAAAACCCTGTATGCTCTTTCCTTCTCCAGGTTGTCTGCAATGTTTATCTTCCAGGCCCTTTGCTCATGATATGATTCAGCACTGACTAATAGGATCTCACTGAACATGTCATGCCTAGCCTCTTCTTTCTCCTCTGTAAGTGGCTCAGGCATTCTGTGGATGTGGAGGGGGAAACCCCTCAAGACCACAACAGCAGTAGCTGGAGACAAAACAGACAGAGGTACCATTGTCAATATAATCACGATGAAAAATGAAAGTTAAGATTCAGAACTTCCCCCTTTCCTTGCTCCCCTACAGTTTTAAACAAGACATGCTTATGTACACTTCTGCTTTAGAAAACTTGTACACGGCACCACTCACAGCACTGGCCACAGTGAGTAAGGCCCACAAGGTTGAGGGAAATGAGGAGGAAATTGCTCGGTTGCATGAAACTATGTATAGGGCACTAGCACTGAATACTGGCACTGTTTTCCACAGGCAGTGGTGATTTTATCTGATATCTCACTCCTGAGGGTAACAAAGGCAGAAAGAACACAGCTGCTGATGGTGTCCCAAAGCTGCCTGGGCCCGTATGCTGCTAGCCTGTATACTGCAGTGGTGCCTGCTGAAGTTATTGCTGAGGGCAGCCATACCTAGAAACCTTCGGGAGAGGATTTCAGGGTAGCTCCATGAAAGTTTCATGGAGATGTCTCAGGAGGATTCAAAGGACATCTCTGTGTACATAAACTGACCCGCATGACCCCCCCCCCCTTGCCTAACTCTGCCGGGGAATGAACACCAGGTAACTCTACTTATCTTTGTTGTACCACTACCTCTTCTAGTACAAGTATGTTAATGAAAAGTCAATAGCTGTGCCCTGTTAAGTTGGGCAGAGATATCAGTACGTTGTTGTAATGGGATATACAATTACACACTTACCTGAGGTTATTTCCCCTGCATTGGGCTCGTCCATGCTCAACTGCCAGGACTGACTGGATGGGTGGAGTCTCAAACAGGTCCTGGCTTGTGGCATAGCTGGACCTCCTGGTCACATGTCCCCCATCCTCCTCCATCTCCTCTTCACTGTTCACACCAGGATCCCGTGACTTGGGCTCCTTAGAAGTATCCACAAGGTGTTCTGCAGGGTGGTAGTGGGGTCTTTGCCAAGTGCAGCATGCAGCTATTTGGCAAAATGGCAGGTCTGCGGCTCAGCACCAGATTGACAGTTTGTCTCCCTGGCCTTATGATATGCCTGCTGCAGTTCCTTTGCTTTCACACAGTACTGCGTCTGATCACTGTTGTACCCCTTCTCCTGCATCCCCTGAGCAATCTGCTCACAGATGTCCATGTTTCTGTGGCTGGTCCATAGTTGTGCTTGCACAGCATCTTCTTCCCACAGATGAGGAGATCCAATATCTCCTGTCTACTCCAAGCCAGAGCGCATCTGGAGTGTGTAGCCAGCATGGCCAGCTGGGCAGTTGCACACAACAATGGAGAACTGCTAAGTGTGCTCACCAAGTTGGATAATCAGGAAAAGGCATTTCAAAAATGTGGAGGGCTTGAAAGGGGAAGGGGACCTTCTGGTCTCAATGACCCTGGGCAGTGGAACTATCAATTGTGACCAGAGCAGTCCGTGTCTTGCATTGTGGGAAGGGTGCTGGAGGTCTGTTAGTTTGACATAAGTAACATTCTCACTGCATCGACCTCCATACATCGACCATGGCTCAACACTGCCCATTGCTGTAACAAGCCACTTAGATCAGTGTGAGACCAATTTAAATGTAGACACATGCACAACTAGGTCAATGCAAGGTGGCTTATGTCAGCCTAACTATGTAGTGTAGACCAGGCCTGTAGCTCGAAAGCTTGTCTCTTTCACCAACAGAAGTTGGTGCAATAAAAGATACTACCTCACCCACCTTGTCTCTAGTAAATTTCATTACAGTGATCTGAGATCAGATCAGAGAGCTAACATATTTTTCACAAGAGTATAGTGGGGGATGCTGAAAGGTAGTCCCAGAGGTATGTGTCTCAGGGGGAGTTTGGAGAGTGAGCCTGCCTTGTACTCACCCTGCAGCAGCAGCTCTTGTCCTGCAGAGCTGGGCCCAGCTCCCTGACCTGGGCATTACAACCTGGCACATGGGATCACAGCAGTACTTATGTTTGGCCTGTCCGCCCATCTGTAGATGAAGGCAGATGGGCAAAACCTGATTGGTACTGTGACACAGTGCACCAGGTTGCAACACTACTCGATTTGGGGCCTAATCAAATATGTTTTTACAGCTATTTCCAAGATTTCATAGACTTTACTCAAATTCATGATTACCATGACCTCCATGACAAAATCATAGCCTTAGCTATCGCTTCCACTCCTGTCCCTTATGCTACTGCTCTTAATCACCAAGAGCAATAGCTAGGAGCCAGGCAAATCTTGTATTGTTTTGAAATAGGATTTTCTACTCTGTATATTCTAGTTCTAATTCCTAACTCTGACAGGCTAATGGTGGTTTGTTTTCTTTAATTTGGTTGTTGATTGTTTATTTCATGCTGGTACATTACATTACCATATACATCGCCTTCATTGTTGTTAAGTGTCTTGCAATACCAGTCTCATTTCCATGCAATGAGTCAGGCAGGATTTTGATCAGAGGCTCCCTGCAATAAGCCCCGATTCTGGCCTCCTTTCCTTCCTGTTGTTTTCAGTCTGATTACAAGGAAGACTGAGCAATACAGACTTACTGTCAATTTTTCTGACTCCTTGCATTCATTCACCTGGGGCTGATTCCCTGCTTTGAGATTGCCCTCCTGTGCTGTGCTGAGACACCTCAACAAAGCCTTGAGGTTTCAGTGCATTCTGAAAGCAGAGACAATGTGGCTAGCAAGGACTGAATAAAATGGACAAAAGTCTACTGACAGCACATAAAAATGCTAGGTTTCCTACGTTTTGGTGCTCAGTTCACCTTCTGCTAGGGCTGGCCTGCCCATGATCCTGCTTTGAAGAAAAGGCTGAAATAGAGAAATATGCTAATTTCTTTATCAACAAGAGCAACACCCAATTAATAGCTTTCAAGTGCTGTCAGCAGTTTTGCTGTAGCGTGGCCCTGTTCAGCAATGTGCTGAATGCTCTCACCTCTCATTGATTTTGTTAGGAGTCAAAGGTCCTTAGCCCCTCAAAAGGCTGGCATTTAAAATGCTACCCTCCTGTATTGTCTCCATATTGATTTTTTGCATTGTTATATTGTTGGCCCAAGGACCAGTGCAAGACAATGACCTTTCTGAGCCAGTTTAATCAACTTTCCATGGATTTCATGGAATATGAAAAGACTAGAGATGTTCTGTTTTGAGGTGCTCAAACACCGTTTGTCCTCTGTTGAATAGAGTTGCGGTGCTGGACAAAGTTACAGATTTCTTGTTGTTCCTTGGGAAACTTCTCGTTGCTGGTGGTGTAGGTAAGTCAGTTATTTCAATGTAACGTTGATTCTTATTCCCTACTAGCCTGGAATATGCTAAACTTGTGTGTTCAGACAACACATCACGGACTTGCTCTTGCAAACCTTGATACCATAAGCACTAATCACTTGAACAAAGAATTACAGGATTGAGCCCAAAGAAACATGTTTTCCCTCTCTTTTTTTCATCTCACTTTGTGCATTTGACAGTATTTTTTGTAGTCACTTCCACTGTTCTTGTGCGGGTGTGTGATGGCTGCCATTTTAGTTGACACACTGGGGATTGAACTGGGGAACCTCCAGAATTAAAAACATAAGTCTCTACACCTTGAACTAAAGTTGTTTGCCTTGGACTGTAACAGACTCATATCCTCTGTGGATCTGGCAGAGAGGGGAACCTGTAATGTACCATCCCCAGTGTGTTACAGGTACACATCCTTCCCCAGATCATGCAAGAGGGTATTTATCAGCAGCACTGTAACTGAAACCAAACTGTCAGCAAGCAGCATGCACAGAGAGAAAGAGGAGTGGAGGAGAGACGAGGTGGGCCTGAGCATCTTTTGTGGTGTTGCACTCTGGCCTGTCCAAAAGACCCTTCCAAACACAAGCAGGGGAGCAGACAAAACCTAACATTTTTACAGTTTTTCCTTTCATTCTAATAAAAGTCTGAACATACTGTTCAGTGTGCTGCAGCAGAAAACTATTTTTTTTAAATTGGTCCATTTTAAAAATTCAAGTTGACGGTGTCCCCTTCAGGCCTTTTAAACTGTCACAAGAGTTTCAAAACATGATTTCATTGATGCCCATCTTTTATATTTTGTGTATTTTTAACAAAATTCCTAAATGGATTATTTTTTTACCAGAAGATGAAAATTAGAACTGAGACCAAATCTGTAATGTTTTTGTCATTACTGTAGACTGACTTTCAAAATGGGAAGGCAAATGTGATTTGAAACTGTCTCTGAAATGTGAGCCATGAAATGCTAAATTGATTCATGTTTTCCTCCTCCTTAAGGATACATTCTGTAGGATAATTCATTAACGTGTCTTTTCTGTTCTGTGTGGTACAGATATGATGATGAATTAATGTATGTAGCTCTAGATTTATCATTAAGTGTATTTATCAGTAGCTGTGCCATTTCTATTTTTAATCTCAAATAGTTAAATATTCCTCCAAGGGGTGAAAGCTAAAGCCACAGGCTTTTGTTCACTTATGTCTTTTAATTTATTTTTTTCAAGATCAGTCTGATGGTCTTTTTTATTATCATGCATTTGATTGTATCGTATATTCTTATTTATTAGTTTTGATATAAAACCCAGTCTGACTCATGAAATAAAACAATTGATTCAAGTCTTTCTGGCCCCACAAGTATCTTTATGATGATGCATTTATATGCCATTTCTGTTCTAGTCAGAATACAGATCCTAGGGATAATTAATATCTAGAGATTTATTGCTCAAAGCCTCCTGTGTAAACAATGCCTGAGTGTGTTTTCAGCTGTGCCTGTCTTACCCATTCCTCATGAGTGTGGAAGTCCCAGATACTCGTGTGAATAACTAATGGCCTGTGTACCCTGTGCTTCTTACAGGTGTCCTAGCCTTCTTTTTCTTCACACACCGAATACCAGTGTTCACACAAGAAACACCAACATTAAATTACTACTGGGTACCCCTCTTGGTAAGGTTGCGGTTTACATTCTCAGGATGCTGGGGGAGTTTTGAGGGGCAGCTCTGGGTCAGTTCTTGGGGAGCACTGGCAACAGCAGCTCCACCTTCCTGTCAATGGGCGCAGCATCCTCTCCTGTGACTAGCCAGCTCTGCCAAACTCCTTCCCGCCCTGACTCAGTTCAGGTAGCTTTGTACCATTATGGTGCTGCAGTGAGCCTCAAGGGACTTTGTACCTTCTGTGTGCAGGAGAGTTAGGTTCCAGGCCAGCTCTGCACAAACCTCCACAAACAGCACTGGGGTAGATGATGGGGAACCAATGGTCTTCCTAAGGGAGGAGGTCTACAGAGCAAAGAGAAAGCACTTGGCTCCTATGTAAATGATTTCCTTGTGGATTCCCTCATAGATCTTGGGATATCTGCAGGTTGGGTGGTGGGCCCTCTTTCTTGAATGGGCAATCTGAGAGAACTCCGTGAACTGAAACAGAGTTTCTTAGCCCTTTTGTGGGTTTTCCTGCACTGGGAACAACATGATTCCAAGTTGCCATCTTAGAAATTGGTAACAGATGTATGTCACCACACAGTTACTTTAATCTGTGATCTTTTGCCTCAGCAGCAAGACTACTGCAGAATTATGGAACTGTAAATAAATCCTTTCCTGCTGGTTTAACAGACTAAGTTCTTGTTTGTTCTTGTTTTTTGAGGTGATGTTGCCATGATGGTGTCAAATGTATGTGTTTGGGTTTTTTTTGCAGACTGTCATTATTGGCTCTTACCTAATTGCACATGGGTTCTTCAGTGTCTATGCAATGTGTGTTGATACACTTTTCCTCTGCTTTTGTAAGTATTGAGTCCTCTTTCATTGACACTTTTCTTCTGATGACATGCAGGGAAAGAGCTATCTGGTCTGTTTCCTTACAGAATTCACGTGACATGCTGGCATATTGTGGGAATAAGGAATTGCTGCTGTTCTTAATACAGGCGGTTTAATTTTACTACCAAGGGGATTGTAAAGCTCAGTGATCAGATATGCCTTCATTAGGCTATTTGCCAAGCTAGTGAAGTATATCTGGGGCTCACTGGGGTCTCTGGCTTTTTGTTTATTAAATGTTTCCTAATTTTTACTAACACTTTGCTTCTGGGTGTTTTGTAACTAGACGTGTCCAGCGACAATTCACTCACACATCTTACTAATGCCACTGGGCTTTGCACTCAGGTGTTCTCCTCCAGCAAATGCTTTATGTGGCTGATAACCTCATTGTCCTTGTGGTTTCATACTAATAACCACGACAAAAGCTTCATGCTGACGTAACATGAAATTACCTTAAAATACCATTTTAAAACTGTCAGTCCCTTGTGACCCCATAACAAATAGCTGCTGACTCTTGAAAGGAAGGCAGTTTAGGGGCATGTTTGACTTCTTGTTCAGAGAATGCTCAAATTACCAGAGAAATCAATTGGTCTCAGTTTAGACCCTAATTATAAGAACAAGGTGTGCTCGCTAAAGGGAACTCATTCCTTTTGCCAGACTTAATAAAATTTAAAACATAAAGATTGGATTCTACTATAATGGGAGCAGTCCTGGCAGGTCAGAGCAGGAGTATATTGCACTGGTCAACATTGCATCTGGCTGCATTATTTGACCCTGCTAACTAGTCTAATAGTCTCTATGGCCAAGGATTCCTAAGTGCATATTGTGGCAGTGGGACCTTGAGGCGGGTAAGCATGACTAAGGGCTTAATCTCCTCCCCCACCTCCATTTGGGTAAATTCTCTAACTCCTCTGAAATCTAGCCCCATTGTTAGAAGCAAAGTAGTGAATTGGACCCCAAGCTCAGCCCTTGCTGCCTGGAGCCTCTGTTCCCTTGGAACAGGCCAGAACACCAGTGACACAGGAGTTGGAGCACACTGGCATGCGGGGCGTGACACAGAATAAAGTAAATCAAAACCATTTCCTTACCTCCTCCTACCACCTTTAATAACCATCTGTATTTATTTATTGCAATGGGCCTGTTTCTCCTTTCACAGCAGTGTAAATCAGGAGTAATCCACTGATGTGAGAGAAGAATCAGAGGGGAGGAGTTTAGAGGCTCACAAGAATCAATCAGTTTCCTTCTCCATTTGATCACAAGACTTAAATGCACTAGCAGTTTGTCTTGGAGCAGGGAATTAGGTGTCAGGAGACATGCGTTTTTTTTATTTTGAGCTGTGCCACTGACTCATTGTGTGACATTTAGCCTGAATCCTGCAAAATGATCTACGCAAGCAGCCCCATGCAGATCACAAGGCTCAAGGTCTCATTTTCCCTATCAGTAAATGTTCCTCTCTCTTTGCAAACTGCTTTGGGATCCTTGCATGAAAAGGTCCTTGTACACACGCAAAATATTACAGTTTATTGGTGCAATTGAGGCATAGCAAATCATTTCAGTCTTGAGCATTCTTTAGAAGAATACAAATCATTCATTCTTTTATAATCTGAGGTATAATATTAATAATCATCAGTAACTCATGTCACAGCTCTGAAGATATCTCCTAGTTTTCACCAGTTCATTCACTGTTTGACTGCCTCTTTTAGGGGAGAGGGAAGGTAGAAGCGAAATGCATTAAAATTAATGGGAAAAGTAATATTTTCTTGTAGGTTTCTTTCCTCGTGTGGTAAAACTCTTGAGTCTCCATGCCATTATTCAAAACTTACATTCCACTCTGCTTCCCATGTCATGTACAGCTGTATGTTATGGGAGCAGAACATTGTGCACTCATGGGGTCAGATTTTCAAAAGAGCTCTGCTTCCTTTTAGGGACAGATTTTCGAAAATGCTCAAAACCCAGCAGTTTCCTGTATGACACTTTTGGCCAGATTTTCAAAAACTAAACACCCACAATACCAGGCTCTTCTGGCCCTAGTTGTGTGTGCTGAGCCCTTCTGAAAATTCCAGTGCAATTTTTAAACAAAAGAACTGGAAGAATTAAAAGGATTGATGTGCATAACTTTAGAATGTCAGTGTAGCCCTCCACTGATGTTTGTCTGTTTTGATGTAAAACCTCCTCTGATTTGGAAAAAAGTGGAACTTAGTGCTTTTCCAGTGTCCACCAGCAACTTAACAGTGCAGCTAAATTGTCGGGTATCAGATTTTCTAATGTTGATTTTTCTGCTTTTCCCCTTGTTCAATTCTTTACCCTTTTATGTTTGTTTGTTCATTTTTTGTTTAATTGCACTGCTGCTTGCTGCTTTGGCTGCTTTTGCTGATGCAAATTCAGGTGAAGATTTGGAAAGAAATGATGGATCCACAGCAAAACCGTACTACATGTCAGCTAGCCTGCACCGAATTCTGGGAAAGAAGGAACTAAGCCCTAAGAAGGCAATGGGATAACTTTAAAAAATTGCTGAAAATCAAAACAATGTCACTTTTAAGTGGAATGTTTATAAACTAGGCAAAAGTTAAAACTGTAAATGATGCTTCTGGTTGATGGGTGATTCTTTTTCTTTTTGCTTGTATCTAAAATCAATTAGCAATTTGGTAACATCTAACTAGATAGGGAAATGCTTAAACTAAGAGCTGTGAAACAAGGCCACAATTTAGTTTATAGAGTGCCTATGAAAAAGGAAAATGTAAATTTGAAGCATTTTTTATCCATAGCTAATGGTGTTTTAATAACTTTTGTAACACAGCTTGCTGTTTCAAATGACAGCTGTTTTGATAACATTTCTTTTTTATAAGTGTATCTTTGTAAACGATATTCAGGCAATTTTTGAAAGCACTACACTATAACCTAATCAGCCATAAAAATAGATCAAGAGACTCCAGCGAACCAGCAGATGGTACTAAATTTGTAAATATGGTGCTATGGTTGTATTTTTACTGTATAAGCTGGTTGACAGCTTTTTAAACTGTGATTATATATGTACTAATAGTTCCCTACATAGATCTTTAGATCACCTCCATTACAAATTGTATATGTTAATAAATGAGAGAGGGTATCACCCAGGTTCAGTCTCAAAGAAGGTAGCCAGAGTAGACTACAGCTAAAACTTCTTTTTTGTGAAATCTCTTATAAAAAAAACTCCTTTTAGAACAGAATTTGGGTTAAACATTAACCTCCATTGAAGGAGCGTTCCACTGTACTTGAAGAACATAGTTTGTGGGAACCACAAACTTTCTATTTCCATCTGGTGCAAGATGAAAAATGTATAGCTCTCAGCTGATGTGAATGGGAGATGCCCTTGTATTAGTATCCCCTGTGCCTAATGGGTTCTATGATTTTATTCTACATGATGCTGAGGTTGAGCTCCACCTGAAGTATGGAAAGGAAAAACTGAAATGTAGCCATTTTCCTTGGAGGCAGGTCTTCATGGCCCTCTAGAAGCGCCAAGGAATTCTTATTTCCTGTGTCCATCCTAGATGGGCTTCCTCCCTCCTTCCACGGGCTGAATGCATTGTCTCTGTGGGACTCTCAGCTCCTGTTAGCCCATGGAGTAAGTGGCCAGGGTTAGAAATAAAATCTGAGTCTCTCACCTGGTAAAGCAGAGCACTAACCATTTAGACCAAGGAGTCAGGCCCATAATGTTTGGTGTATGTTTAAATCATTAAAATTGCATGGTTATAAATGCAAAGGCTAGTAGTAGCTTTATACTATTGGTGTAATACATGTTAGTATTACACTAAGGGCTTGTCTACATGGTGCCAGCAAAGTGCACTAGAGGGGTGTGATTTGTAAAGCGTTTTAATGTGTTGCACCCTAACTGCCCTGTGTAGACCCTGATGTACTCTAAAAGGACTATGTTAAGGGAAACTTTACCTTTTAGAGCACGCCAGCAGGGTCTACACAGGGCAGTTAGAGTGTACCACGTTAGAGGGTTTTATAAACCACACCCATCTGGTGCTGTGTAGGCAAGCCCTAAAACCCCAATTCTGCAAGCCTTCAGTGCATGGAACTACCACTGAAGTCAATGATAGTTCCACTTGTGCAGGGCTCACAGGAACAGCCCTATGTTTCATCTGAGGATTATGAAGAGTAATACAAAGAATACATGATTACTGTAAGTAGGAGGAATGGGTTACCTTTCAAGGTGATGTTACTTTTCTGAATTGGGCTAAAAATACTTTAACCTATTTAAATACTAATGTAGAATAATTGTTCTAAAGTTTAAGGGGGCCCAATGGGCCAGCGTCCCACGAGGATCCAAAGCCAGTGAGGCTACATTCTAGCCTTCATGGGCTATAGAATTTTGAATTAAGCATTCCATGGCAGTCCACTTAACAAGAGTAGAAGCGGCAACATCATCCAGCTTTGTTGATATTACAGAAATTGAGCTCTCCTGGAGCTCAATGAGAACCTCAGCATCAGAACACGGGCAGGTTCCTTTCCATTGGCTGAAGGTTCAGTAACATGGGAAAGAATTTTTAAGAGCCCATACTTTGCTTTGTGGAGGACAGCTCCATTCCCAAGGTCAACCAAGAAACAAGGGTTGGTATAATACAACAGAGATTAATCCTGCACTTGAGTGAATGGGAGGGGAGTAGGAAGTTCCCATGATGCCTAAGTAATTTTGTTTATTAATACTGGCCATAGGTTGAATCAGTTTACTGTAGGTGAGTTATTCCACCCATATGTTTGGAGTAACTCCTGGAAAATGGAAGGATCTTGATCACATGGCCTATGCTTTCAAAAGTGACTAGCGGTTTTAGGGCCTTGATTTTTGAGTGTCCATCTTGAGACACTTTAAAGGAGCCTGGCTTTCAGAAAGTGGTGAACACCTACCCTTTGAAAACCAGGCTCTTTTACAAGGCTTCTCCAATTGGGTATTGAAAAACTCAGAAGCAAAAATGCAAGTCTCTTTTGAAAATTTAGGCTAGAATGAACTGTTTGGGCTGTGTGCAGTCATTCCATCACCTAAAAGTCTGCTGATCTGCTATTGTGGATCAGGCCCCAATGAAATATAGAATGGTACTGTAATTAGTTCATTAATTTGCACCTAGAAAGACTGAGCAGAGACATCTATAGTTCTGCAGTGGATTGAAGAGTTTTACTGGATGCTCTACTGAAAAAGCATATTTCTGTGTACAATGTGCTTTTTGCCATATGAATGTAACCATAGAGTTTAATATGACATAATAGAAATAGTAGTAACAGTCCTATGATTAGAAGTTTTTTTAATAAACCTATGCATTTGCTAGAAGAATTTCTAAAAGTTTTAAACTGAATTGATTGTTTATATACCATAGATATATATATAAAGTTCCTCCATTCATTACTATTTTGTGAGAATTAATTTAGACTATAAATGAACAATGTTTCTGAGAAGAGCATTTAAAAGCCATTTTTTAAAATGAAACAATTAAGAGAACTGTGAAAATGCAAAGCAATATCGCTTAAATTCTGCAGTCAGTCAATCAGCTGAAATACTTTTAAAAATTATTTAAAATTAAAATTGGTAAAAGAGAACTGAATATTTTGGAATAATGTAGGCAGAAATTAATACAAATATTAATTTGCAAATTAAATCATACTTTTATTTTTTAAGAATGGTTAAGCCTGATTATTATAATGATTCCTAACTAATCCTTTGGGCCAAATTCTGCCAATTTACAACCTACACAATCCCAGTGAATTTGGCTCTTTATTCTGTTGTTTGCTTTAACATGAAGATAAAACTTAATTACTGTGTACTTCCTCACTTTAGGGAAGTGGAATATTGGGCTAAGTATGGTATATTAAGATGGTTTATTATATAGGTTTTGATCCTACACCACTGAAGTCAGTGGCAAAATTCCCATTGATTTCAAAGGGTAGAGACAGGCCCATATAGTGACAAAAGGTTGATTATTATTCCAACTGTTTACAGTATAAGAAATGCCAAAACGTCAAGTATTGAAATAAACCTAGAAAGCTAAGAGAGCCGTTGTACATTAAGAGTTCAGCAGGTGGTGCTATTACTTTTCTTATTGTACTGCTTTGATCATTTAACTTGTGCCATTCTTCCTCCTAGTGGAAGATTTAGAAAGACATGATGGCTCTGCAGAAAGACCCTATTATATGAATAAATCTCTGTTGAAGATTTTGAACAAGCAGAATGTAGAAACCAAGAGACATTAGAAAATACCCAATGTTGTAACCACCCAATCGTGTTTGATTTAGTCCTGGTTTGATGCATTGTCTTCCCAACACAGATTAATTGTTGGCTTTTATTTGCATGTTTTATACCAAAGCTTCTATGAAAAGCCATCAGAATTGGTAAGGAAACTGTTTAAAAAACATAAAACCCAAGATGGGAACATTTTTATACTGGAATTTGTTTCTTTTTCAAGTTGTATTTAGCTTTTAATTCTAGTGGCTTGGATGTTTTGAAGATGTTGAATATTCTTTTAAATATAAGCATTTAAAATATGAAATGTTTTCCTGTTGAATATTCTGGTATAGGACAGTAAAAAGATTTCAGAAATCATCATATTAAGCTTATTCTAAAAAGAGGGTCTTTAAATATCCTTCTAAAAATAAATGATCATAAAAACTATTAGACTTAACAGATTGTCTCTGTATTGTAGTATAGAACTTCGGTCTTTAAACTATTGCCACTCACCCAGTCTGTAAAACTGTGTCTTCTATGACAAAAGTGCCTTACTGGCTATTATTATTACCCAGCTTATATTTTAAAGTTTACACACATAATTTAAACCACAAAATAGAATTGCTAGATAGGAAAAACAAGACTCTTTCAGCTTAGTTGAAATGAAGTGGTATAAAATCAACTGCATTTTAAATACATTTGACATTTTTTGCTAAATACTGCAGCATGCACAATTTCCCTATTACTGTTGTCAGATCATGAGTATTTTATGCTCCAAAAAAGAAAGTAAAAGAGAGTGGTTTTGTTACAAAAAGAAAATCATGTAAGGCTGTTTGGTTTGCTTTAGTAAACTTTTCTAAATCTAATTTAGGGGATGCTGAACTCTAACTGGAGCCCTATTTTGTCTTCAGCTTCAGAGATAGCCCATTGTATTTAGATAATTGAGGGTAGAATTGGGTCCTTGGTATTTAAAACAGAATGAAAAGGGAAGTTAGTAGATATCTGCTATACCAATGTTATTTATGTATTTTTATGTTCCCAAATGTAAAGTAGATGCTTCATTTTAAGACTGCTTATTTACTATTCTGGAAGTGTTTTATAAATGACCCTTAATTTTGTAACTTTTGATACAGATTATTGGAGTATAACTGCTTCATGTTTAAGATTACTAGCACTATTAATATAAAAACTGATTGTCTGTTACTATATGTTACAGAAGAGTCCACAAGCATTTATCTCAAGTACATGTAAAATCACAAAAAGGCAATTTAAAGGATGAGAAATGAGAGAGAAGTAACTGTCATTTTCACTTATCACATTTTTCATTTTAATGTGACTTTTAGAGATTGTATCATTTTCCTGCCAAAACCAAACTAATGTGAGCACATGACAGTCTGAGCTCTAAAACCTGTTTGCTTCTGCTGTGCAGAAATATTGGGAATGTATTGTTTAAATATCTTTGATAACTAAAATGTTTAATATTTAATGAAATTTGTTGTTACTTATTGTTTTACAGCTCTTGGGATTTGTTCTAATAAAGATTTAGATATAAAAAAAGGATGTCTTTGTGCTGTTGCTTTTATTTTGGTGTGTGGCTTTTTAGGTAAATACCTTCATGAAAACTCACTGTAAAAATATTTTAGTTAGATTTATACCACACCATCTCATGCCCGGGGCTCCACTGACATCTTAATACATCTCCTTAAATAAACAGACTCCAGCAATTACCTGCAGATAGCACAGCGCTGGCAGCAACATGATTATAATAAACCTCACCAACAAAATCACTCCCAGAATGACGCATCACTGCAATGTGGCGATTAGGAGTATTCAGCTCTTGGCTCAATCCAAGAGCTCTCCTTAATTTGATTTATTTTTATGTGTTTTAGCACATTATTTTTCAAGCCTCTTAGTACCTTGGAGAACTTAAAAAAAAATTTTAAGGCTCAATATCCATAACATGAACGCTACTGGGCTGACACTAAAGTAAATGAGTCGTGAACTGAAAACCCAGAGGTGACAGGGAGATTTAGTATTATTATTTATATTGCACTAGTGACTAGAGCTCTCAATCAAAGATCGGGGCACACTGCAAACACATAACAGAAAGATAGATCATGCCCAGAAGACCTTACAATCTAAGTAAACAGCTTAATGTCCTTACTTCAATTAGATCCCCCTTAGCATGAAGGGGACAGGAAATTCTGGTTAATATGGATGGACAAGTTTCCCTTTATTAAAGTGGCAAAATTTCTCTCTCTCTCTCCTGTCTGGTGAGTGACAATCAGAGACTCACAACACAAATGCTTAAAACACAATATGGGCTGCAGATGTTATAAGTGTGATTAATGCTTGCAGCAACTCCAAAGCATTCAATAAAGGGCTAAACATTCTTATAATCCTAATACTTATTTTAACAATACTAACACACAGGTGAGCCAGACTGGTTCCAGCAATGTATTTGTCAGTGTTCAGTTGAGACATGGGCATCTTGGCATGAGCTGGCACCTGGTTAGCCAGCATCACACATTACTTCGCATGAGATTGACTTCAAGCCTGACCTCCTTAGTCAAAAAAAAATCTCCCATTGACTTCAAGGATAAAATAATATTTGGTTTTGTTTAAAAAAGAGTAACATGCAGTAACTCTCCAACTGCAACGTATCTGTCTGGCCAGGTATTTGTATATAGCCCCCTCCTGAGGCACCCCGTCTCCTTACTCTGCCCTTCTCAGATACTTAGTGACCCACCTTAGGCAGGGCCGGTGCAACCCACTAGGCGAACTAGGCGGTCGCCTAGGGCGCCAAATGTTTCGGGGGGGCCAAAAAGTGGCGCCACTGCCTTTGCAGGGCTGCTGTCCCCCTCGCCACACTGGCTCCTCCATGGCTGGGGCTCGCCACTACCGCAAGTGGGATGCTCTGGCTCTCCGGTGCCTCCAGAAGGCGGCTCCAAGCTGCCGAGCTGCTGCAGCGGCCCAAGCCCGGCAAAGCCAGTGAGTGGACTTGGGGTGGGGGCCGCCAGGGTGGAGTGGGAGGGGCTTGCGGGGGGGCTGTGCACCCTCCAGGGGAGTTCAGGGGGCGGGGAGGGGGGAACCTGGTCTGGGGAGCAGCCCCTGGACACAGCCAGCCTCTGGGGTCTATAAAGGCTTGTTGAGATTTGCCCCTCAGTGAACCAACGTGCTGGGGCGGGGGGGGCAAGGTGGAAGTTTCACCTAGGGCGCAAAATATCCTTGCACCGGCCCTGACCTTAGGCCCAGTGGCCCCTGGGAGCTATCCCAGCAGTGCCTCCAAATGCAGCCTGCTCCTGCAGTGCCCCGATTGCCAAGGATGGCAGAGTTGGAGCTCAATGAGAAGGGGTGGTGTCCCTTGCTGGGATGCTGACAGCTAGTCCTTCCCCAGGCTTCCAGTGCAGGGGAGGCCTAGAATGTGCTGCTGGCAGGCAGGCACCTCTGCAGATCAAGGGAGACAACACAAAATGGAGTCTCAGATATTCTGCGGCAGAGAACAAATGAGAAGCTGCATCCCCTCCAGCTGCTCTAACCCAGATTCCTGCTGCCAGCTCTCTCCACCCCATTGAGCTCTCTCAGGCTCAGCTCACATGTCTGAGCCCTGCGCAGGCTCTCCTAGTTGCCCAGGCATGCCAATCAGGCTCTGGCCTGGTAATGCCTCCTCCCAAACACAGTGTCTGTCCTGGCACAGCTCACACTTCTCACAGGCTCTCCAGGGCCTGTGGTTGGCTCCTGGTCCCCTAATAGTCTGTGTGTGACCCTCAAGCACAGATATGGGAGGCAGTTCAGGTTGCCAAGTTTCTGATTTTTGACCGGAAAGTCCAGTTCCCTGAGTAACCATCCACACTTCTGTTCTGCCACCGGGAGGGCAGGAAGAGCAGCTGCTGCTGGAACTGGAGGAGCTCTCAGGAACTGCCCGGCTCCGGCAGAGAGCGGTCTCAGTGGCCGGCGCTTGGGAGGAGCGATCCTGAAGCTCTCAGCATTTGAGGAACTGGGATGGTGGCCGGACTCACTACAGGGGCCCCCTCCTCAACCTCCTTTGTGCCCTGCCCCTGGGGTGTCGTCCCCTCCCCACCTCAGTCACCCTCAATCTCCAGAGCAAGGCTCTCCCTCCCCGGTCCTGCCCCAGTCACCCCTCCACCCCTAGAGCCCTGCTCAGCTGGTGGCGGGAGGGGAGAGGTGGAGAAAGCAGTGAGCAGCCGGGGGCCTTGAGGGAAGAGGTGGAGCAGGGGCGGGGCCTTGAGGGAAGAGGTGGAGCAGGGATTGAGGAAGGTTCCGGAGCTCAGTGTCCAGTTTTCACAAGTTAGAATGTTGGCCACTCTAAAGGCAGTTTGTTTCAGTTCCAGTCTCTGCCTCTGTGGGACCTGCTTCTCTGAAGTCCCCAAACTGGCCAGGGGGCTAAAAACAGTCAGGGTGCAATCTAAAAAGACATATAGGTACCTAAACTTCAGAGTTAGGTGCTTAAGGCCTTGTGACAGCGCCGCTGCCATCTACAAAACTCCCACTTGGCTGCCCGCTAACCCTGTAGGTCCCCTAAACTCACTTGGTGCCTCACTTTCTGTTGTCAAAGTTCCTGAGGCTCCTACATTTCAGAGTCTGGGGCATGCACGCTGCTGCCCAATTCTAGATGTCAGGATGCCTACGTCCGACCTAACCCTAGAACAATTTGTGAACTGGCGTAGGTTTGCCAACAGTCCCTTATTACAAGGGACGTCCCTCATAGGTGCTGAAACTCGGGGTGCTGCTGAACTCCCAGCTTGAAGTGGCTTCCACCATATTCAGGGTTTACAGTTTGGTTCAATGGCTCTCAGCATCCCAACTATACAAATTGTTCCAGCATCCCCAACGTCCCTTCTTTTTCCAACTCTGTACAACAAGATTAGGAGTTAATGAGTGCTGCAAAAAGCAGCAAGAAATACCCCTAGCGAATGAGGTGAGTACTGCTTAGTATTAATTATTAATAATAATAATTAATAATATCACTAGGCGGAGTGAGCCTGGAGTGCTAAGAAATCAGTCCCTTATTTTTGAAATACAGTGTTGGCAACCCAAGGTGGAAGATAACTGTTTGGCCACCGATGTCACGTGCAGGGCCTGATCTGCAGACAGCATCTGCACACACCTACGAGAGCAGGCCCCATTCAAAACCTAGCTTCCAGAAGAGCCGGTGGTACTGCTGCCTAACTTATGGTCCAATAGTTGGAGCCTTTGCCTGGGATGTGTAAACCCCGGGTCAACTCCCCTCTCTCTGCCAGAGGGGCCAAATGGCTTTGAGTAGGGGGTCTCCCACTTCTCAGGACAAGGCTCTAACCATTGAGCTCTGGGATAGTCTGATATCCCTCAGTCTCTCTGGTTGAAGCTGTTCCGTGTGGCATAATTAATGGCACAGGGGAAAAGGACAGTCATTGGTAGAGTCCTGCATGGATACACAAATGTGTATCCGCATCCAATCCGCAAGCCACAAAAATCTGCAGATATCTGCATCCGCAGACGCAGATATCCGTGAGTTTGTAGGGCTCTACATTGGGGGCTGGCCTGAGGCTCCAAGGCATGTCCCCCACAGGAGCCCAGTTGGGGAGAGCCACGAGGGCAACTGTGGGGAGCCCGCACAGCGTCACAGACCCTCCACCTGCCCTCGACCGGGTGGGGAGCTTGGGGAGGGGACATGACTGGGGGCTGCTCTTAGCCCCTCCGCATCATGGGCAGGTGGAGGGTCTGCTGCAGCTCCCCATGGCTCCCGGGTTGGGCTCCACACTGGCCTGGCTGGGGGGAGGGGGGAGACCTGTGGATCTGCCTGGGGGCTGCTCGGGCCCCCCACCCAGGGCAGGTGGAGGGTTTGCTACAGCTCCCCACAGCTGCCTGCCCAGTTCTTACTGGCTCCAGGCCAGCATGGAGCCCAACCAGGGAGCTGTGGGGAGCCGCGACAGACCCTCCACCCGCCTGTGCAGGAGGTGTGTGCGGGGGTAAGGGCAACCCCCAGCCCAGTGTCCCTGCTCCCCAGACTCCCTCCCAGGGCAGGTGGAGGAGCCATGCTGTGGTTCCTCACAGCTGCCCACCTGGCTCTTACCGTCAGAGCCCAGCAAGGATACAAAATTTGTATCCGCATCTGTGTTGCTATCTGCAGAAATGGTCCGTGGATATAAAGCAGATACCAGCAGATTTGCAGGGCTCTAGTCATTGGGCCAGAGAGAGATGGACTCTGGCATCCAGTATGTTCAGAGAAGTCAAACAGGTGCTTCATTTTATGAAGCATTTACTGTTTAAAATACACTTTCTCCAGCGTTCTAGCCCCGTCAGTGCCCTGAGTAGAGTGCAGCGAGACGCGCTGGTGTCCTCCTCCCATTGAAAGTCTAGTGCAGTGCCAAGGGCTGCACACAGTGCTGAGCTGGAGCCGGTTCGCACCGGTTCGCTGGAACGCGAGGGACAACCAATTCTAAAATGGCTTCTAAATTTAACAACCGGTCAAAAGTGGCGCCTTAGGCACCGACTCCGTGGGTGCTCCGGGGCTGGAGCACCCACGGGGAAAATTTGGTGGGTGCAGAGCACCCACCAGCAGCTTCCTGCCCCACCCCCAGCCCCAGCTCACTTCCGCTCTGCCTCCGCCTCCTCCCCTGGATGCACCGCCCCCCTCTGCTTCTCCGCCACCCCTTCCCCCGGTTTCCCGCGAATCAGCTGTTCGCGCGGGAAGCCTGGGAGGGCTGAGAAGCAAGCGGTGATTTTGCGCTCAAGCCCAGGGAGGCGGAGGTGGAGCGGAGCTGGGGGGGCGGGCACGAGGAGGACCACCCACCGCAGCAGGTAACCCGGGGGGCGCGCAGGGGAACCGCTGCTGCCCGCTTCTCAGCCCTCCTAGGCTTCCCATGCGAACAGCTGATTTGTGGGAAGCAAGGGGGTGTCGAAGAAGCAGAGCGGGGCGGCGCGTTCAGGGGAGGAGGCAGAGGCGGAGCGGAGGTGAGCTGGGGCCGGGCGGGGAGCTGCCGGTGGCGGCTCTGCACCCACCAAATTCTCCCCATGGGTGCTCCAGCCCCGGAGCACCCATGGAGTTGGTGCCTAAGGCACCACTTTTGATGTGAGCAGTGGGGGAGCGGCCGCTCCCCCTGCTCCCCCCCTAGCTACGCTACCCCATCCCTAGGAGCCAGAGGGACCTGCCAGATGCTTCCTGGGAGCCGCCCCAGGTAAGCACCGTTGAGTCTCCCCACCTCGCCCCCCCCAGCAGGTCCCTCTGGGTCTTAGGGGCAGGGTGAGGTGGGCATGCACTACGGTGGCCCAAGAGACCCTCCTGCCTGGTTCTGGGGGCAGGCAGGGGGCAGGGGAAGGGGGTGGATGGGGCAAAGGTCCCAGGAGGGGGAGCATCAAGGAATGCGGGGGGTTGGATGGGGCAGGAGTCCCAGGGGCGGGGGCGGGGCAGGAGTCCTGGGGGTGGGGGTGGGCCACGACCCCCTTGTAGGGTGAGGAGGGAACCAGTTGTTAAGGTATTGGCAGCTCATCACTGGCTGCACATACTCAAAGACTGTCTTTTTAGTCCTCGGGACTAGGGCACTTAAAAGTCTCAGTCTCAGAACAGCCTCAGTCTGGAGCTTCTCCCCCACCTCAGGAGCAGCACCAGGGGGCTCAGCAGGGGAATGCAGAGGCAGAGGGAGTGAAGCAGAGGCTGACTAATGTGGGATTTCAAAGAGGCAGCAGGTAGGGGCCTCTCACAAAGGATAAAAGGGCGAGCTGGGGCCTGGGGGGCCTGTGTCTTGGTGAAGTAGCATGTGGCAGGGTAAAGGGAAAGTAAGGGGTGCCTGTGACTTGGTGAGGGGAGGTGAAAGGGGGAGCAAGTGCAGGGCATAGGTAGGGTGTGGGGTTTCTGGCTCATTTTCAGGAGAAGGGGAACAATTGCAGCAAGAAAGCTATTGTGCAAAGGGCAAGAGCCCCAAATCCTTCAGGTGGATTATTGTATTTGGGAGAAGTGATTGTGTGTGGGGAGGAGTACAGAGCAATGGTACCTAATTGCCAGCCCCAGCTCCACCACCCACTTTGGGCACCAGCCCCTGCTGCTAATTACAGCAGAAACAAATACTAAAGACAGCTGGTAGATCTGTGGTAGCTCACCACTTCGGATGTTCTGCCCATTAAAGCAACACTTCAGACAGATTTCCTTCCAAAGTGCAAGCCTGGAGCCTGATCCTGCACACACTTACTGCCAGGTGGTGTGTTTACCACGATGAGTAGTTCCCATGACTCTTGGTGGTAAGCACCAGGTCTGGTAGTGAGTGTTTGCAGGATTAGGCCCTTGAACAGCAATGGTGGCCATGTATGTGCTGTTACTTTTACAGATGGTACCTCAGGAAATTGCTCTTTAACCAGGATCAGCAATATCGCAAACTATCTAGTTCTTAAGCTGAGACCATGTTTTATAAATCAGTGTCTCTTGTCTTGAGATATAAAAGAATTAAACCATTATTGCGATCCCAGAAAACTCAGTGTTGTAACTTTTTTAAAAAATGGAAACTGCTGATGTGCTTTGTAGTTAATCACAAAGATGTGAAGTTTGGAATCTGATCTTTTGGTCACTCTGTTTGTGAGTGTTATAATACAATATGGCCAAAAGGCAATAAATAACCTCTCACCTGTACACATGGTGAAAAGTATTGGAACTGGCATAAGAAGCATCTAAAAAACAGCTTCTTACACTCCTAATAATCTACTAGAAACATCTTCTTTGGCATCTTTAATGGATAGTAATATTTTCTCTGGTCTTGATGTACAAGTCCTTAGTGGATAGCAGTACTATCCCATCTCAGAACTATCCCTTATCGCAGCAGGTACTGATTAGCATTACCTTGGGTGACCATCTCAGCTAGGAGGCAAAGGACTAAATAGGCAAGGAGACTAAAATCACCATTTTACCTGCTCCAAGACTGGGCTGAGGCACATTGACGTTGTAGGGGGAGGATGCTGGCAATACGACTGCCTGGGCCTTGTTTGTCTTCTGGCCAAACAGAGGAATCCAGGGCCAGATCTCCAGCTGGTGTAAAAAGACACCTCACCACCAAAGGCAATGAGCTTTGCCCTTTATACCAGCTGGGCCTCAATCTTTGGCACTGTGCATAGAACAACTAAGTACAATTTTAGAGCGGGGAAAAATAAATATGATTTCCTCTCTTCTGGCTTTTACAGGCTTTCCTCTGGAGTTGTATGTCTCCAAGTTTTGTACAGTTTAAGTGCTAGAGATGAGAGTAGAACTCTGCCACGTGAGCAACATTATTACTCATGTACTGCCTGCTATGAAAGCATGTGCTTCCCAGCAGGGAAGGAGAAACAGGGTAGGCATAATTCAAAAGGGATGGGCTGTGTGTCAAACTGGATTTTAGCAGAGGCAATGTAGCAAAGCACACTGGCATTTCTTTAGAGGAGGTAGTGGCTCATTGCAGATGCAGGAGCAAAGAGAAGAGCAGGCAGTTCAGAGTCAAGGATAACACCAAAGATCTGGACAGTGAAGGCACCAGGGAGGTCTTAATATCAAAAATTGAGTTTTGGTTCAGGAAGCTCCTGGTTTTGAGATGTGGCTAGGTTGAAGTGCAGCAAGCCAGGCCTTGGCTAGGCTATGCCAACTGTGGGGAGAGGAAGAGGCAAACCGACACAGTGGAGATAACCTTCAATTTTAAAGAAAGAGAATAATAATAGAATTTTATAAAAGAAAAGCCAGAAATTTGGCAGGAACAATAATATATGAATAATAATACAATATAAATAACACAAGTAGCATCAAATACTTGCTTAGGAAAATAATAAACTGTAATTTACGATCACAATAAAAGAAGTTTTTGGCACTCTGCTGTATCACTTCACCCCAAGAGGGAATCAGTTCCTCTTCTCCCTGGCTGCAAAGTCCAGCTTCAGCCTAGTTGTCCCACCTTCACCTCTCTCCAGCTGATGATGCTCCTTTGCTTCAATGCTACGATGACCAGATCTTCTCCCAACAGGTTAATCTGTGAGCAACAGCTTTTCACCCAGTTCCCTGAGCACCCAAACTATACTCCTTCTGTCAGTGTCCCAAAGGTCAACCCCACTGGTTATGCGCTCTGTGGCCAGGTTCCTTGTGCACTGCCCTTTGAGGTCTAGCTTCCTTTGGCTTACCCCATCTTATCACCTCCTTCCTCTCTGACTGCTTTCCCACTGCCTCCTTGGGATGGAGGCTGATCCCCCGCCCAAGGTCGAGCTGCCCTCTCATTGGCTGTCTCTCTCCAGGACATCGTTCTATGCTGCTGCATCACAGTTGCAGGCCCTAACACCACCCCTCTTGGTAGAAACTGCAGCAGGAGCTAGTGCCAGGGCAAGAGTTACTACAGAAACCAGGAGTTTATTCAGTGAGAAGAATCACTAATGGCTGAAAGACACGGAGCTGAGCATCCCTGCAATCTGGTATGGGTTAGGCTGGAGAAGCAGTGACCACAGAGATTTTTAGTTTTCTTGTAAATGGGATTTCGAAATAGGCAGTAAAAGATGTCCGCAAGAAACATTTTATCGGAAAAAGAGTGAGTATGTTCTGGTACGATTTGATTATTTTATAACAGATCAAAAATGCAGTGTTACTCTGCCCTCATTTGTGTGCCACACAGAGGCTCTTAATTCACATTTACACCATCTCTCATTTTAAGAGACCGTTTCAACTTGAAAGGCACACCTCCATCTGAAAATGTTCTTATCTATTCCAGGCAACTCCTAAGTTATTTTAACTGAAAGAAAGTAGAGCATTTTTTTTTAAAAAAATTGCTTACATTGTGCATAGTCAGCAACATTATTGTGTTGTTGGTCAGTTGCCTGTATGATGACATCATCACTGCCATGTGCTTCTCTGAGGGAGTCAAGTGTCTGTTGTTTCTTATCTTTCCAACAGGGTGTTTACCAGTAACAGAAGCAGGCAAACTGAAACTGAAGAGGCAGCAGGCAGCCATGCATGCAGAGAGGAAAGGGAGAGGGGCAGGCAGGCAGGTGTCAGTCTGTTGGTGATGCTCTTGGGTCTGCACTAACAATCCTTTTAAACAGAAAAAGGTGAGCTGGAAACCCTTATGAAACTCTTCTTAAATGGAACCTACCCAGAAAAGAGTGTTCTTTGAAATCGGTGAGTTTAGAAGCACAAACAAGTTGCCAGTGTCCCTTTAACCACAGAATCATAGAAGTAGAAGCACAAGCCCAGAAAAGGATCCATGAATGCTACAAACAAGGAGAGAAAGGACTGAGGCCTAAATTCCCCCACATGCTAGTGGGAGCTTAGGACAAAGAAAACTCTGCTCTGGAGCCAGCTAGGGCTTCCCTGGCTATGCTGCCCCCAGTACTTCCTCTTAAGGCAGTTTCCCACTACTCTTTAGGGCAAGTGGAGACATGACTTAGATCCTTAACATGCCCACATCCCATGTGGAGACCTAGGAGGGCAGCAAGGACTTGCTGTAGAGGTTTCTGCCCCTTCCTCTTTCCAGTGGAACAGAGGAGATCTGTACGAGAGGATCCCTGGGATTACTCAGGCTATGTCTACACTACAGTTTACGTCGGCATAATTTATGTCACTCAGGGCGGTGAATAAACCACTCCACTGAGCGACATAAGTTACACCGACATAAGCACCAGGATGGACAGTGCTATGTCGGCCGGAGAGTTCCTCCTGCTGACATAGCTGCCACTGCTCATGTGGGCTGGAGTAGTTAAGATGGCGGGAGAGCTCTCCCCCGTGGGCTTAGAGCGGCTGCATTAGAGAGTTTACAGCAGCCCAGCTGCATTGGTGCAGTTGCGCTGCTGTAAACTCTCTAGTGTAACCATAGCTCTAGCCCCAAGGATTCCTGGCCTATGAAGCTGAGGAACGGAATGGTGACCCCATGACACCTGGCAGAGATGAAAGATGCTGTCATTAAGCTTTCAAGAGTCTAGGAAAAGGAACCATGGCTTCTCTTGCATCACATTGTGAAAGCATCATCTGGTTATGAATTTGGTCAGGGACCCCATCTTTGTTTGCTCTGTTAAAGCACCTGGGAGACTTTTGAGCATAATCATTAATTAATAATACAGCACCATGTATGCTTAAGCACAATATTATCCATCATCTGTGAATTCAACTGATGGATAGCCCTATGTAATCAATTATCTTGGATTCAGAATCTGAAAGAGTGCCTTTGTAATATATAAGCTATCATTAGGGGATTTCAGCAAGAACAAGACCTTGTCCCCCATATGTACAGAGTTATTTTTAATTAAATTTGGCTTTTTTTAAAACTACATCAGCATCTTTTTGTCTGTCAGAACTGGCTGTGGCTATTGGTTGTTTTGTCCTGCTTCAGAAAACTTCAAATTTACTGCAGATCTGCCTTCTTCCTTCCTTTTAAAGCATGCTCGTAAACAGACTTTCAGCCTGATGAGTTTTATGTATCACATAGTTTTCTTAACATTCATATTACATTTAAATCTATCATTGGCTGCAGGCCATAGAAACTTTAATCCATGTCCAGATGACTTTTAAAGCCTAGTCTCATTCTCTCTAGATTACTGATCTTCTGAGCTGCAGGCTTTCCCTGGTGATTGTATTTCTGCAGCAAAGTTAGTTGCTGCTAAGTGCATATTGCCCAGGGGAAGCATCACTCCCTATCATCTTCTGCTGGGATCAAGGTTCAGTAATTTGTGACACCACTTTATGGGGTGCAGCATATGCCCTGCCACATTGCTAGCCAGTTCTCCTTGCTAGCACATGGCAGGGCCAGAGATATGGCTTGTCTTACTCCTCACTGACTCACTCCTACAGAGGAGGATCTGCACACTGTCTCTGTGCTCCCCAAGCCCCAGAGCTGTGATCTGGCTAGCCCTAGTGCAGGCTGCAGAAGGAGCGGGAAAGTCCTTACTGACTTGCATAGCAATGTTAAGGCATGGCCCTGTGTGGGCCTTAGTAAAGCCTTTTGCTTGGCTCCATTTTCATTTGCTGGTTGCAGAGGTGGACTCTCTGGTCAGAGAAATAAATTGACTAAAAGCCTCTGATACCCTTATTCCCACAAGCAATCCTCTTACAATGGGAATACTTGCGGAATAAGCATGGCAGAAATTGGTCCTAAATTTGGGATCAAAACACATCTGTACTGTACTGCATCTGCCTTTGTCTTGCTCTGATCTTTCCCAGGTACTACCCAAGCTTTCTTTGCCCTGTTACTTTACAGATGCACATTACTGTAGGGTTATTTCCCTCCCAGAAATCTACGCATCTGCAGATGGCTTGGGGAGGGAAAGGAAGAGATTGTTTTATACAGCACTGTATAATGCAGTTTCTGGTTGCCATCATTTTCTACACATCTGCCCAAGTCAATTTCCTGTCTTGGATCAATTTTCATTTCATGAACTCCCAAATTCTCATTTCTGCTGGTTTGGCTGGGCTTTGCTGGTGATCTCTTTCAATTTTGCTGCCTGAATGAGCCCAAGTTTTTACCATTTGGAAAAGAATCTAAGTAGTCTCAGGGAAAGGTCTGATGTATAATTTGCTCCAAATGATAACCTCAAAAGTCTCTCTCCCTCCTGTTTTTTGTTTGTTGTTTTTATTTGTTTGTTTGTTTATACTTTATACAGCTACAATTCCTTAAGACAATTTTTGAGTAAGCATTTCAATAGTTCGTGAAGAATTTTTACTATTAAGCCCACAGGTGTTCTGTGTTGTGAAATCTCTTATGGCACTCAAAACATTTTAACCATTATAATGCAATATTAATATTGAATGGTTCTTTTGGCATTTGAGTTTACAGAAGTAGATGTCCATTCTGAAAGCTTTAATACTATTGTCTCCAATTGCATGTGTCAGTTAGTCTTTCCGAAAGTAATGACAAGCTATAATGATAAGAAATTTATAACTTCACACATATAAACAGAGATTAATTTCATAGACTGTATTTTCGAGCATTTCAATGTATTACAAAGATATCTGGACAAACTCCTCCTAGACAATTTGAAGATCATACTATGTAGTTTAAAAGGTAATTTTCCCCATAGATTTACCGTCGAGTTTCAGAGTTTAGTACTGCTGCATTATTTTACATTTTATAATACTTCTAAGCCTGAAAGATCCAAATTCACTTTACAAACTATAATTAATAATAAAACATTAAAACAGTATACTATATCACTGTACATACCATATTAATATAAAAATATATGTCCTTGAAGTCATATCATGGGCATTTTAATAAAAATCAGTATTTCCACTAACAAAGATCTAAAGAAAAGAAACAGATGTACTAATCAAGTGCACTGTCAATAGAAAAACTGGAAAACTGACAAATGTAAAACCTGATGTTTTATGGACACAGATTTTTTTTTTATTCTGCACTAGATATGAGCACATAATTTATAATGAAGAAAAAAACTGCTCTTGGCCCCTCATGAGTCTTTCTCAAAGGCCTTGTCTTGCAATGTCTTGCAAACACTCAGCTTCTATAGAAGAGATGAGGACACCAAAGGCCTCACAGGATTAAACTCTGTTTTAGGATCTGGCGATTCATAAAAGTGCAGCATTCATTAGAGAGGGATTGTAAACAATTTCCCATATGGTCCTGAGAGGTATTAATGGGATAAAATGATATGTTATAAGCTAGTAATTGATTAAAGTTTTGATACAAAATGGTACTATAAAATGGATTAAAGCTCCAGTGATTGCAGTGATGACAGCTACATCTACCTTGTCATCTTCTTTCACCAGTAACAGAAAGGGGGACAGAGGAGAAAGAAAAGTACTTCCAAAGAGGACACCTCACAGCCTCTGGTGAGTGTACCCCATACGTATTTTGGAGTCACTCAAATTTTACATTGTATTTCTGTGTTATGAATTTAATGTGTGTGTTCCATTGCATATGGAAGAATTGTTTTCCCCCTTCCCTTCCCGTATAATTGTTAAATAACAAGATTTGTTTTGGTTTTGAACTCTGAAGAAACAGGGCTAACTTGTTGACTCACACACAGCAAGTGTAAAAATAGTTTTGGAAGGTTCTATCCACCCTAAAAGGTTTAACTGAAACATGTGCAGCAGAGAAAGCAGTAGTATTTATTTATAACTAGTCAATTGCTCTTTGCCACACTACCTTTAAAGTTCCTGTTTCCATATTGCTAGCATTTCCACTGATTGCTTCTGAATGTACAGAATGCATGGCTGTTAGCGGCTCTTATGCTCAGCAAACTAAATCTTGCATGCTGTTTGAATTACATTTCTAATGATATTTTCAAGTTAATAGTTTTCTTGGCTGACCTACTAACTTGTTTTAAAACTCAAAACAGTTTCTCGTGCAGTTTTAATATAACAACTTTCTTAAAAGCAATGGCTTAATTTAAACCAGGAAAAAAAATCATCACTTCTGTTACATGCTGGCATATTGTTACTTGTTCTAAGCTGATCGTACTTTGGTAACAGGGTTTGTCTGGATGAGGGTAGGAGCGCTTTCCCAAGGGGACAACTTGGGAAATAATGTTAGTGTGGTTTGTGATGGCAGCTGTTTATCATTGTTTGGGGGTGGGGGCTAGTTCCTGTTGAGATGTTGTGGGAGGGCTTTAAAAAAACAAACTTAGATCACAATGTCCAAAACAGTTATAGCTGACATATGGTAATATATATACCGAACAGGGAGAAACTGTTAGAGCGGGGTGGGGAAAAGTCAGAGGGGGCGTTGTATTAAGTGAGGAATATGCAGTTTTCATGCAGAAGAGGAATTTAAGTCAGCCTAATAGGGAGGCGGTGCAGATCAGTGGATAGGGCACAAGATGGAGTCAACAGTTCTGGGTTCTTTCCCAGCTCTGTTGCTGACTTGCTCTGTGATTGTTTTGGGGGCAGGTCATGTAACCTCTCTGGTTTCTTAGTTTCTCCACCTGTAAAATGCAGTGTCGCCACTTCTGGCAACTTTCTGGTAAGTCTTGCAATATTTGAAGTTTTTTTTTAAGGCCCCAGCTGTTGGAATCGAGAGACTGCACAAGAATCTCAACTTTCATTTTAAAAAAACCCGTATTCTAGCCCTCATGGTTGCAGAGAGAAGCTTAAACATAAGCAAATGCACCCTACAGATTCAGAAACCAGAAGGCAAATAAAAAGAATGCAAAATTCATTTTATAAATCTCATGATTCTTAAGCCAATTCTGTGATTTTCATGACCTGTGTGGGGTCAGCGATACAAAAAATGGGGATGCTCCTTTGTAAAGTTCTTTGAGTTACAGAAGTATGGCACTGTGTTAGTGCTAAGTATTGTTATTAATACAGTGCCATCAATGTGCAGGGTGCTTTACAATACCAAAGCAACATTGAGAGAGAGAACTAAGTCACTGTCCCTTGTGAAGCTTGCAGCCTAAGAGCCTGATACTGATTAATTCAGTGGGAGCAGGATTGATATCTAAGGGCACAAATACATACTGTATGGATTGCCAAATAGGGAACAACAGAGTTGTGTATAACCATGACACAAAAAGGCCCCACCCCCAATGAAAGTTAAATGTTCCCCATTCACTAATGCTGACAGATGTCTGCTCCATACACAGCTTTTGCAATGGTATAACTGTTGGTTAGGGGTATGATTTTTTTCCAATAAAGTTATACTGGTTCAATCCCTAATTTGCACACAATTATACTGGTATAAACATGCCTTATACTGGTGTATAGCTGATTCCCCTTCCCATATGAGTATAAACATATTTTATACTGGTATAATTGTTGTACCACTTGAACTATACTAATATAGTTAAAGCATTACGTTTTTTGTGCGTAGACAGGCCCTCAGTCAAATGTTCATCTTAGAATACAGTGGGGATTCCCCCATGGAGTGGGTCAATGGATAAAGTGAAAGCTCGGGCTCAGAAGCCTATTTCCCCATAACAGAAATGTGTTGTACTCACCAAAACATTTTGCATATCCCCCTTAATACAAAACGGACAGGCATGGAACATATAGTATCTAAACACCAGTACCAAAAAAAAGGGTTCATGGCTCCAGTTCAAATTCCTGAACCACTTCGATAGTTCGACAATGCAGCGAGGTCCTGTCCTGTAACTTGACTGTATGGAAATAGCACTGTGGATCACCAGGGTCTATTTTTGTTTTTTATTGTTTCTGTATCAGATTTGTTCAGGTTTAGGCCTCTTCAGTCTAAGTGGTGTTTCACTCTATCAGAAGTCCCTCTAGGCAGTTTCTGCTGTAATAAAGTTTGTTACATTTGAAAAAAAAAAGTTAAAGAGTTCTTAAGTTTTGATGACAATCCATTCATGCATCCAGCCCTTGGTGACTGTGATCCAGAACTCTGCTTGTCCGCCATAGGGCCCTTTGCTTGCACTTTTTCTCATGTTCCACGCTTCAGCTATAGTACCTTTTCATTAGAACTGGATGGTTCTTTCCTGATGCCTGTACAAGTTAGAATTTGGAAGAGAGGACGATGATTTAAACTTAACCCAGATAACACTGAGCTGATGCTGGTTGGATGGATAAGTTTCTGGAAAGCGGGGCAAGAACGGTGCCTTCCCCTTTATTGCAGGTGTGTCTTTCCTGTGTAAATCAGGTTCACAGTTTAGGGATATTGCTGGATCTGTGCTTCAGAGGCTGGAAGTGACTTTAATATTAATAGTTTCTGCATTTATTACAATCTTTTCTGTCAGATGTGGATCTTATAGGGTCATCTACACCTTTGAGATCCAGACTGAATTACTGTAACATGAATCCCATAGAACTGCACCTGAAGTCTTCATGATACAGAAAACACTGGCTCAAAGTGTTAGCAGGGTTGGCCATAGGGCACACATTACTTAAATGCTCTAAAGTATATACTAGCTCCCTATCTGCTTCCAATGGCAATTTAAACCTTGATCACTTTTTTAATCTGCAAAGTCTGCATGATTTAGGGTCTAGCTGCATGTTTTTCTTCTGTGCACCGTTCCCATGATTAAGGTAAGCAGCCGTGCTCTTGCTAACAGGGCCTGGCTTTAAACATCTGATGGCTTGTAACAGGGTTTTCTTACACTTACAGCAATGTCTGAGTATGAAATCTGATTTACCAACTTCCAGAGCCCAGAGTTTAATCTTCAGGGCCTAATGCAAAGCCTCACTGTTCACTCAAGCTTCTGGCTGAAATGGATTAGCTGTGATGGATGTTTTGGAGCTAGGATTTCTGAAATAATAAGTTGAGATGTTTATCCTTGGATCTGATTTAATGTCAGAAGATAGCTGTAAGTGTAAGGCATATTCTCAATGCATCCAGTTATAAGCAGTGCACTGTGTGAGCACAGTACAAGCTGGAGGTTTCTGGGTAAAAGTAATTGAAGGTTTTTATTTAAATGTTTTTTTTTAAATTAAATCTTTTTTCTTTCTTCCACCTGAGTCCTTTTCTTCCTGGTTTCAGACCCTTGCTGTAGGAACAAGCTCCACTTGGGGAAGGAAATGAAGCCAGCAGTTCAGAAGAAGGGTTCCTCCCAGTGTCTCTCGTCTGCTGACTCCTCTGGGAGAGGATCCATGCCCAGGGCTGAGGTCCAGGAGCTGTCCTACAGTGTCTAGGAGAAGGGGCAGAAAGTAGCTGATGGGACTTGTGGACTACTCCTTTGATGTTTGAGGCATGGAAAGTGGAGTAATAGCATAGGAGCGGTACCGAATGGGAACAGGATTCTACCAAAGGAGTGTGCTAACAGGGAGAGAAGTCTACATAGGCTGTTGCTGTCTTACATTAGTGCCATTGAATCATAGAAATGTTTGGAAGGGACTGCGTTAGGTCATCTAGTCCAGTCTCCTGCACTGAGGCAAGACCAAGTATACATAGACATAGACCATCCCTGACAAGGGTTTGTCCAACCTGTTCCTAAAAACCTCCAGTGACAAGGACTCCACATCCTCCGTTGGCAACCAAGTCCAGTTCTTAACTATCATTAGTTATTTTTCTTAATATTGAATGTAAATCTTCTTTGGTGAAGATTAAGCCGATTACTGCTCATTCTACCTGCACTGGACCTGGGGAAGGGAAGCAGCACTTCTCTTGCCAGTACTTTCATTGCCCAGAAGCTGCCTCTGGCCTTGATACTTCCTCGTCTTCCAGTCTTTAAAGAGGACTCTGGTCCTGTCAAGCTCCCAACTGCTGAACGTGGGCTGTAGTAGCAACTGTGGTTTGCAACCACCCACTCCCTCTACAACATGTGTTTTGTGACCAATAGCCCATACATGCCCTTGGGCTGCCTACCACCCCTTAACACTACTGCAGTGGGCTGGCTGGGAGCCAAGATTAATGATGAGCAAGGAGCTGCCAAGTCCCTCATTGTAGCCTCTCCCTGGCTTCTCATAGACTGATTCCTTTGCATGTGTTGGACAGAGAGGAATGGGAGAGGAGCAGGGTTTCACCCTAGGGGAATGAGGATTTTTTAAAAAATGTATATATAGCACTCATAAGGGAATGTCAGGCTTAGATTGACCTGTGCTCTGTCCCTTTAATGATTGGTAGTCCACAGAGGGTGTCAAAGAGGACAGTTATGGGGAATAGGGTGTGGTAATAGCAGGAAAAAGTAATGTATGCTGGGAGGGATTCAGAAGCAGAGGGCCTTGTGCAAGCTGTATGTGTTTGTTCTGGGATTCTAAGTTGAATAAAACCCCACTTTTAAACTAGCCCTGGTCTGGGAGTGTGACATTCAGCAAGCCAGCCAGTGGAGGCTGAATTGAAGTGATCTGACCTCTAAGACTAACCTGGTTGGTACAGCTTATTCCTGAAAAAGCTGCCAGAAGGTGTTGCAAACAGAAAAGTGATTTTGAAAATAAAAAGTTTTCTCTAGACGCATAAGGGAAAAGATAATTGTTTGCAAGCACTATGGCTGGTAGAGAGTTAGAGGTCCTTCATATGGAAGTAGGAGGACACCTCTAACAGGTAAAGGATGAGTATTTAAGAGAAAACTCCAAGCATTTCTGGGCCAGGATACAGTACAATTTCTGCTAAAAGAAGTTTTACTTTAGTTAAGTGGTTTGTTATATATTTAAATAGTGAAGAGCAGGAATTGTCTAGCTTGCTGGAGTTAAAAGATAAATTTGAACAGCCAAAAGGACAAGGAACAGGGTCTGGACAGATACCTGGACTGAGCAACACCAAAGAGTTTTAAAGCAGCTGATTGATTGCCTAGGATGGCCACCAATAATAGCCTATCCCAAATTTGCCTTACTCTTTATCCTACATGTAGATATTTCCAATCAGGGCTTAGATACAGTCTTAATTCTTATATCAAAGTCAGGAAAGTAAACTAAGAGCTTGTCTACATGGAGACTTCATGCACAGGAAGCCAGGTTATAAATCTACAGTGCACCAGCTTGCCACACACTAACTGGATGCGTGGGCCCTGCTACTGAGCACTAAAAGTTCCATAGTCCACTTTGAGATACTTGTTATTGGTTATGGATCAAGAATACCAGCTAAAAATTCCACCTTCACTTAGGAAAGGTGGAGTGTCTAACTCTGAAAAGGACTGTAACTGACATTTTGTTGATTACCTCTACTAAGCAAAATCCTGCACAGTTATAGTGATAAGCTTTTAACCTACATTTTTCACCTCTGCAGGGCTGAATGCCACAGCACACTGGTGGGTTGCAGAGTTAGCTGACTAATTTCAAAGTGAAATATTATCCAGGGGAAATCTAATGTGGAGGCAGATGCTTTATCCAGAATGCCTCTTAGTATGGAGAAATGACACAATACACACAGGAGATAAGCAAAGATGATGTTAATGATGTCTTACAGTTTTTGGAGGTAGAAGGAGATGGCAAGTTATCTTAGCAGCTATTACTACCAACCCTTTCGTGGTAGAAGGCTTCTCCATGGGCATTACATCTAGCCTAAGTCCTATTCCATGAGAACACATTTTGGTAGCCCAAAACCAAGTTCTGGCTCCTGCTAAAATTATTCATAAGTCCTTGGGGCACAAGCCTAATAGCCAAGAGAATCAGAGAATCATAGAATGAAAGAGTTGGAAGGGACCTCTGGAGGCCATCTAGGCCAACCCCCTGCCCAGAGCAGGACCAATCCCAACTAAATCATCCCAGCCAGGGCTTTGTCAAGCCTGACCTTAAAAACTTCTAAGGAAGGGGATTCCACCACCTCCCTAGGTAACGCATTCCAGTGTTTCACCACCCTCCTAGTGAAAAAGTTTTTCCTAATATCCAACCTAAATCTCCCCCACTGCAACTTGAGACCATTACTCCTTGTCCTGTCATCTGCTATCACTGAGAATAGTCTAGATCCATCCTCTTTGGATCCACCTTTCAGGTAGTTAAAAGCAGCTATCAAATCCCCCCTCATTCTTCTCTTCCGTAGACTAAACAATCCCAGTTCCCTCAGCCTCTCCTCATAAGTCATGTGTTCCAGACCCCTAATAATTTTTGTTGCCCTTCACTGGACTCTCTCCAATTTATCCACATCCTTCTTGTAGTGTGGGGCCCAAAACTGGACACAGTACTCCAGATGAGGCCTCACCAATGTCGAATAGAGGGGAACGATCACGTCCCTTGATCTGCTGGCAATGCCCCTACTTATACACCCCAAAATGGCATTGGCCTTCTTGGCAACAAGGGCACACTGTTGACTCATATCCAGCTTCTCGTCCACTGTCACCCCTAGGTCCTTTTCTGCAGAACTGCTGCCTAGCCATTCTGTCCCTAGTCTGTAGCGGTGCATTGGATTCTTCCGTCCTAAGTGCAGGAGTCTGCACTTGTCCTTGTTGCACCTCATCAGATTTCTTTTGGCCCAATCCTCCAATTTGTCTAGGTCCCTCTGTATCCTATCCCTACCCTCCAGCATATCTACCACTCCTCCCAGTTTAGTGTCATCCGCAAACTTGCTGAGGGTGCAATCCACACCATCCTCCAGATCATTAATGAAGATATTGAACAAAACCGGCCCCAGGACCGACCCTTGGGGCACTCCGCTAGATACCAGCTGCCAACTAGACATGGAGCCATTGATCACTACCTGTTGAGCCCGACAATCTAGCCAACTTTCTACCCACCTTGTAGTGCATCCATCCAGCCCATACTTCTTTAACTTGCTGACAAGAATACTGTGGGAGACCATGTCAAAAGCTTTGCTAAAGTCGAGGAATAACACGTCCACTGCTTTCTCTTCATCCACAGAACCAGTTATCTCATCATAGAAGGCAATTAGATTAGTCAGGCATGACTTTCCCTTGGTGAATCCATGCTGACTGTTCCTGATCACTTTCCTCTCGTCTAATTGCTTCAGAATTGATTCCTTGAGGACATGCTCCATGATTTTTCCGGGGACTGAGGTGAGGCTGACCGGCCTGTAGTTCCCAGGATCCTCCTTCTTCCCTTTTTTAAAGATTGGCACTACATTAGCCTTTTTCCAGTCTTCCGGGACTTCCCCCGATCGCCATGAGTTTTCAAAGATAATGGCCAATGGCTCTGCAATCACATCCGCCAATTCCTTTAGCACTCTCGGATGCAACGCATCCGGCCCCATGGACTTGTGCACGTCCAGTTTTTCTAAATAGTCCCGAACCACTTCTTCCTTCACAGAGGGCTGGCCACCTCCTCCCCATGCTGTGCTGCCCAGTGCAGTAGTCTGGGAACTGACCTTGCTCGTGAAGACAGAGGCAAAAAAAGCATTGAGCACATTAGCTTTTTCCACATCCTCTGTCACTAGGTTGCCTCCCTCATTCAGTAAGGGGCCCACACTTTCCTTGGCTTTCTTCTTATTGCCAACATACCTGAAGAAACCCTTCTTGTTACTCTTAACATCCCTCGCTAGCTGCAACTCCAGGTGTGATTTAGCCTTCCTGATTTCATTCCTACCTGCCTGAGCAATATTTATATACTCATCCCTCGTCATTTGTCCAATCTTCCACTTCTTGTAAGCCTCTTTTTTGTGTTTAAGATCAGCAAGGATTTCACTGTTAAGCCAAGGTGGTCGCCTGCCATATTTACTATTCTTTCTACACACGGGAGAATGGCAAGTTCTCTACCTTGTTGCGTGAATGGCATCTGTTGCATTTGGATAAAGATAGTCTATTTCCTCAGAAAGCCAAGTCAAGAAATCAACTGGTATTACATGGAAAATCCCAAAAGCAAGTATGTTAAGAACGACATGAAGAGATGGGACATCTCGGAGTAGAGCAAATAATCAGTCTCACAAGAGATCGGTTCCATTGACTGCAGATGGTGAGGGACATTGAACATTGTCACCAGAGTCTGTTCATGTGTTAAGCAAAAGAAACCTCAGCAGTCTGCACCATTACAGCTGAGCCCTTTGAGTTTGTATCAATAAACGTCTTACATCTTTACTTTACCATTACTTTGCTAGGTCTGTCCATACTTACTTTACCACCAGTAAGTCAGGCAAGATTGTGGTAGACAAGATCTTCAACTACAGTTTTTAAAATTGGTTTCCCCAAAAGGATTCATCATGACCAAAGTGCAGCGTTTGAACATATATTCGGAAAGTTAGAGCACTACAGCAAAATTGAAACACCTCACATAACCCCTCACCACTCATGGGGAAATGGGCAAGTAGAAAGGTTAAGCTAAACTCTTCTGGCTATGGTGAGGGCCTTGCTAGAAAAAATAAATCAAACTAGAACTTCCTTAGAGTAATCTATCCCTATATTTATACATGACATGATGAAGCTACAGGAATCTCACCTTTCTATTTATTATTTGGAAGATTTTCACGTTTGCCCATTGACATCACATTTACTTAAAAACTTTGAATCTGCACCTGAGGACCAAAAAAAGTTTTTTTACCTATGAACTGGCATCAAAATATTCTCAGAAATCACCTACTTTTGATAAGAATCACCCTCTTACCAAGTGAAAGGATACTTGTCAGGAATCTGTCAAAGAGAGGGACCAGGCTATTTAAGATCCTATTGGGAAGAAAAAAATTAATGTACTACTTAAAAGGAAAGGGGATAATGCAAGTCTATGAAGTAGAAGTAGAAGATGAAAAAGGATGTTAGTTCTTCATTTCAAGTCTTTTATTTTTCTGTGTCTTCTTCCCCTTTGATATAATTCCAGCTGCTAAACCACCATGGAGGAAAGACACAGAACAGGACAAACTAGTGCAGTAAGATCAAAATGAGGACAGGACTTCAGCCTCCAGTGATTCTAAGATCAGGAGTGAAAATCAAATACATCATCTGATGGTATCTGAGAAATAAAGATGTTGATCCTGTACACATGGAAACTGCTGATCAGACTGATGTGAGATTCATATGAGCTGTTGAAAAGATGTGATTGCTAAAATGAGACCATGGAACCTGAAACCAGAAGTGCACAAGTGGACAGATCACCAGAACAATCCACTAACACTCAAGTTTCTCCATCTGGAGAAAGAAGCACCCCAAAGACACTGACGTAAATATTGAGGGATGCTAACTGATCAATATCTAAGTCCAATCATCGATCTGGTGAATGTGCCATGGGGCTAGCCTCATGGTTGCCAGATTCCATACCAAGTACCTATTTCTGTACCTTATCCTGTATTCTATCCAAGATGGATGTAATAGTGGTAGATGAAGTGATATCGACTAATGGTGAGGATATTGCCCTCAAATGTTTTATGGTTCTATATAATTTATTATGTCTGTTTAGGAGATTTTTTTTCACAATAGCTCGCCCTATACTTCATGTTTTGGAGTTTTATTGTTGCACCATTTATCATATAAGAATTGTTATAAGATATAAAATCTTTGGGAATTTAAACTGTTCAGAACTGCCTCTCTTGTTGGATAATGGAGCCACTTTTGTCACAAAAAATTCTTGCTGAATGTGAAATAATCTTAAGAGATGCAGATGTTTCCACCATCAGTGCCAGCAGCTGTGAAAGATGACAGAGTCGCCTGAGAACAACTGTTAGTAGCAGTAGTCTATGAGTTTCACAATGCTCAAAGTCAGATGGCTGGACTGAATGTTCTACGGGTTAATGGCTATGTCAGGCCAACTTTACATTTATGAGAGGGTAGTGTAGCTCTCATAAAGAACGCCAGCTGTCCCTTTAAGGATTGGAGGCCAAAGGGGACACTTGGGGAAGCAGGATGTAGTTGTAGTTTGGTGGGTGGTCAGAGATTCAGCAGCACTGGGGTTTGTGCAAGCTGTTTGGTGAGGTTTTTATTTTAAGTTTAATAAAACTCCAGTTTTAAAACCATCCCTGGTCTGGGAGTGTAACATATAGTTTACCTAAATCAGGACCAAGTATGGAATACAGTAATGACCCTCCCCAAGGAGGGTGACTAACCGTTGATGATAAGCCAAAAAGGGTAGACCAGTCATTCTCACACTTTTGTATGGGTGACCCCTTTCACACAGCAAGCCTATGAGTGAGACCCCCCACCCCTTGTAAATTAAAAACACATTTTTTATATTTAACACAATTATAAATGCTGGAGGTGAAGCAGGGTTTAGGGGTGGAGACTGACAGCTCGCAACTTCCCACATAATACCCTTGCAACCCTGAGGGGTCATGACCCCCAGTTTGAGAACCCCTGCAGTAGACTAATGAATAATAGGATGAGAGAGAATGTAGGCTGAATATTACGATAGACTTCCCTCTGAGAAAATCCAAAGGACTGTACAATAACCTTCCAAGAGAAGTCACTGAGCGGCAAGGGCACAGTGCATTACTCATTTAACACCAGAATGGACAAAACATGTGATAGAGTAGGGATCAATCCTGCAGGCAGGCAGGAACTTAAATGACATGATAAATCTTTGCATTTGACTTGTGCTTCCAGTCTACAGGTGTATTTTCCCCAAAAGCAGCAACGAATGACTATAACTGTGAAGCTAGGATATGTTTACGCTGCATGATTAGAACCACATTTACTGGGAAAAAAATCTGTAAATTGTTTTCAAGGAACATGCACTCTTATCACAAACATACTCCACAGTGTGGGGATATAAAATTCCAAGTAATTTGAGTAATGTAATATTGTCTGTGTTAGATATACTTTGTCTGATACACAGTTTTAGTTCCTCAGCCACTAGAAGTAGAAGAGATCTTTACCCTGCAAAGGCACAAATTGCCAAAGTGTTGATTGAAGCACACTGATACCTGCTATATTCCTCTTGTCTAGAACGACCTTGGAACAACATAAGCTGGCATGTGCAATACCCTGCATACATGCTTAGTTGGAGCCTGTTGCAGAATGTGTCACTCACTCCTGGCTCTGTTTCACTGTAAAAGGTAGCTTTAGTTAAAGCTATGCCTACTAGGGCAACACTTAAAGAAAGGCAGGGGGCTGAAGAGGCAATTAAAGTTATCACTCTGCCACAGAAGTCTTATTCTCAAGAAAGTAGATGTTAGATACAGGTATATCATTTCATTCAGAGCCTCAGTCCAGAACTACATCCACCTTACTACTGCAACCCAAGGCCACTCATCTGCAATCAGAAATGCCCATTGAGAGAGTACAGTGTGGCCTAATGTTGGGGACACTCACTGTAGAGAGTTGGCGAGAACAAAACATCTGACCCCGATAAGTGATAAAGAGTTACTGCGCTATCGTAGCGTCCGCTTTATCTACTTTATCTATTGAAAGGTGAGACTTTTTTCTCTTTGGTTAAAGAAAAGAAAAGAAAAGAAAAAAGAAAAGAGGAAAGAAAAGAGGAAAGAAAAGGAAAGAAAAAAGAAAAGAGGAAAGAAAAGGAAAGAAAAAAGAAAAGAGGAAAGAAAAGGAAAGAAAAGGAAAAAGAAAAGGAAAAAGAAAAGGAAAGAAAGAAGGAAAGGAGTCTAAAGCAGCAAAAATATAAACCTGCAGTCCAGTGTGAATCAGTTTATTAAGTTTATACACACACGCTGGGGAAAAAAATAGTATGATATATTAACCTCACAAACAGCAAATCTAGTTTTTTAGTTTTCTGTCACTAGATGTCACTGTTTTGGGTGAAGGCTCTCAATGTGCATAGCTAAACCAAGTGGATAATTGGAATAACCTATTTTGGTTGAAAGAACAGGAGTACTTGTGGCACCTTGGAGACTAACAAATTTACAAAATCATCCTAATTGTCCTACTTTCCACTGCATGCATCCGATGAAGTGGGGTGTAGCCCATGAAAGCTTATGCTCAAATAAATTTGTTAGTCTCTAAGGTGCCACAAGTACTCCCATTCTTTTTGCGGATACAGACTAACACAGCTCCTACTCTGAAAATCTATTTTGGTTGGTCTTTCCTGTTCAAACAGAACCATTTAAAGATAACTAGGGCAAAGTTTTCTTAAAGAAACTAAAGATTTTTTTTAAATTGCACTAGTGATTTGATTTATTCTACAGATTTGAGATTTTGAACGATTAAATTACCAAAATATTGTTTATGAAAAGTTTGTTAAGTTATTTTTTGTCTTCTTTTGGGATTTCTAGAACAGCCAAGAGTTTAAGAAAATAGAAAAGGGTTAAATATTTAAAAATTAATAAAGTCAAGAGTGACAAAAAAAATTCCAAGGGACAATACATTGAGATTAGCTAACAAATCACAATAGTGGCAGCTACGCAGGGCGTTAAGTTAAAATTTTGGCAAGGGATAGATTACTTAGAACAAACTTGCAAGTCCCTCCCCCTCTCTATATCTGTAATTTGGTTTAAGATTGCAAGATCTTCAGAGCTGGGAACGACTCTTTCCCCCTCCCCTCTACTTGTCTGTATAGTGACTAGAAACCATTAGGTGCTCAGAGCCTACGCCTGCTCCTGTACAATTCAGTGGTGCAGGATCAAGTCCTCAGTTTCTTAGATACTGAAGTAGAATATTAACACAAACAGCGTAAGTATTTGTGCAAAAGAGTTAAAAGTCTGCACCTTAAAAAAGCATAATTCCTTTTTTAACATTAAAAACTGGTATGTTGAATACTATAAACGTATGGGTCATGATTCGTCTGTATTACACAGCATCAGCTTCATGACGTTTTCTATAATGCACTGTTTTGACTGGCTTAAAGGTAGGTGAGTTGTGGTTTAAGGTGGGTGCAGGAAAGAGGAGGATAGGGAGAAACTAGGCAAAGAAGGACGGACAAGTGTCTCTAAGAAGAGTTTTTCTGTTTCTTCCCACAGAGAAGTTTCATGAATTTTCTCTGCCCACAGCTCTCACATGACTGCCCTTCCAATAGCAGGAAGCAGCAAGGGGGAGATCTTTCCAGAATGAGGAGAATACAGCAGTAAGGGCAACTGAACACCAGTGACCGCAAAGGCCAGACCTTCTTCTCAGGGAGGCAAGCACTTCACAGTCCAGGCCATAGTGAGGGCTTGAATTGTGAGGAGAGTTCTCCTCAGCAATTCTACCAGACAAAAAGATGGTAGGCAGCTGGAGACATTCCGAAACTAGTGGCAGAACAGGGTGCAGAATTTGCATGTTCAAGGGGAGGCCTGCAGAAGGCAGTGGCTGCCCTGCAAAGCTTGAAGTCTTGCTGGAACTGCCAGCATCCACTCCATCATTTTTCTAGCCTTACATATAGACAATTGCCCAAAGAATAGCAGCAGCAAATGTGAATTCCCCCTCTGCATAGCCTTTTGACTTGCATGTGAGCTTCTGAAGCTAACCCCATTTCACTTCAATGAGATGGTGACCACTGAAGTCAACACTAGAAGCTGCTTCAGCAATATCCTCCTGCTAAACCAGATTACAGTGTCTGTGCTGTTTCTCATTTACTTCACACGCAGGGTATGAAGTTGGTTTTGAACTGGTCTTCATTCCCCACCCAAAAAGGATTACCTAGTATTTTTCCCCCTCTCCACAGAAGATACTGGGCAGTATTGTGCTCTACAGTGCAAATATGTGTTAGTTATCATTTCATTTTGTGGAATATGTTTGAAATATTTCAAACAATGTAAGCTTATCAAAAAATTTTTAAGTTAATTGACATTGCTGCCTAATCCTGGGGGAAGGCTAGAGTTAACTTTATCATTTAGGTCTAATGTGCCTACGTGTACAAGGGACATGGTCTGAAAATTGAAGATTAAAATTGTGCTTCCCTTTATAATTACTCATCGTTCAACCATAAACACAATAACGTGTTTGTTTAGCATGCTGCAACAGAGGGTTTATTCAGCTCATTTTGAAAATATTTGCAAATGAAATTTATTTTGCCAACTCACAGACATAAGCTTTAAAGTATAGGCTGTATATAACTCAAATACAGGTAATACTTTTTATAACAATAACTTACGGATACAAACTAATGATAAACTACAATTTCACAAAGAATTGTAAACATTTTGCACAATTATCAGTCCTTTCTTTTAGGCAAAGTGCTCTTGATGATGAATAAATTAACAAATACATAACTAGAGTGGACTACTTCCAGACAATACAAAAAAGGTGTTTAATAAGCCTTGTAAACAACATATAGTTATTTATGCAGAATCCATAAAAGTGTCTTGCAGGCCAACTATACTTCCGTACTTGGGCAGCAAAATGGTCTTGAAAATGCTTTGGATGTTAAATAAAAAATTAACATTAATATCTTTCCAACGATATTTTAATACACAATAAATGACTCTTAAGAGTACATCCTTACTAGCTTTTATCCCTGAAAGAAAGGAATTAGGTGTGACTTATTGGCAGTTGTGTCATTGAATGGGGTAGCAAGGGCTGGAGTCCAAGTGCTGTAGGTGAATGAGCTACAAAAATAGAAAGATTTATTGGTCAACTGCATTGAAAGTAGAAAACATTGTAAGCTAGTAAAAAAACCCCACTGTACTATGATGACTGGGCCACAAGTGAGCTGCACTAATTCCACTAACCTCAGCAAGAGCTCTTCTCTAGCACAATGGTTCTCAACCTTTCCAGACTACTGTATCCCTTTCAAGAGTCTAATTTATGCCCCAAGTTTCACCTTCCTTAAAAACTACTTGCTCACAAAAATCAGACATAAAAATACCGAAGTGTCACAGCACACTATTACTGAAACATTGCTTACTTTCATTTTTACCATAAAATCATACATTGAAATGTAATATTTATATTCCAGTCTGGGTGTTACTTGAACCTGTTTTTCACTTATGAGCCTTGTCTGAAGCCAAAGGTCCGCCGCCCGGGGCTGAAGCATGTAACTTAGCTACGCGGGGCCCTGCTTGTCATCCCTTAATGCGGACCCTGCACTTGCCACCCCCCTAAACCCATCCCATGACCCCCTGTAGGCTGCAACCCCCAGGTTGAAAAAATAAAAAAAAAACCCACTCATCTAGATGAGTTGAGTACCCCCTGGAAGACTTAAGTACCCCCAGGGGTACACATATCTCTGGTTGAGAACCACTGCTTTAGCACAGTTACAGGATCTAGCCAATTTTAATGGCATTACAATTGTTTCCAACTTCTTAATTCTGGGTCACAAGCTATTTGTGCCATTTCCATTCATGCATATTATCCTGCAGCTTGGGAATAAAGCAGACTGATGCTGTCTACATGGCAGATGTAACCATGTTTCCTGAGATGGTTGCAATACAATTGTTCCCTAACCCAATTACAAATATGGTTCAAATATGTGTTGTAGACTTGTGTGTGGCAACTGAAGTCCAGCCTACATTACAAATTGGAACTAGATTTTGGTAACCTGGTTTGGAGATCACTGTAGTAGCCAGGTTTCTCTGTATGCCAATGTGGAGAGAGCCTTAGTCTGCAATGAAGTTGCTAAATGTTCCACTAATCTCTAGTACTCCTTTCAAGTCTTCAAATACAAATCCCAAACTAAAAATGTCTACAAATCCTGAATTGGAAAATAAAGTATTTAGAGTAAACACTTTTTCATTTAAGATTAACTAAAAATGAGCAATAATTACATTTTAGAATGAACAGCAACAAATCAAGTGTGTTTAATATAATTTCTCATCACCAGCACTATTATTATGTGGAAAGTACACAGTGATCTTTATATCCAAATCCTCAGCTATGCTAGTACAAAGGAAGCAGCCACAGCAGTAGGTAATAGATAGGGCCCTACCAAATTCACCACCATGAAAAACGCATCATGAACTGTGAAATCTGGTCTCCCTCTGTGAAATCTGGTCTTGTGTGTACTTTTACCCTATACTATACAGATTTCACAGGGGAGACCAGTGTTTCTCAAATTGGGGTTCCGGACCCAAAAAGAGTTGCAGAGGGGTCATAAGGTTATTTTAGGGGTGTTGCAGTATCGCCACCCTTGTTTCTTCACTGCCTTCAGAGCTGGGCAGCTGGAAAGTGGCAGCTGTTTACTGGGTGCCAAGCTCTGAAGGCAGCGCCCCGCCAGCAGCCGCACAGAAGTTGGGTGGCAATATGATACCCTTACTTCTGCGCTGCTCCTTTCAGAGCTGTGTGGCCAGGGAGCAGCGGCGGCTCAGGGCTCAGCTGTGTGGCAGCAGTGCAGAAGGGCGGCAATACCATACCATGCCATTCTTACCTCTGCGCTGCTGCTGGTGACAGCACGGCCTTCAGAGCTGGGCTCCCAGCCAGCAGTAAGGGTAGCAGTACCGCAAACCCCACCCCGCATAACCTTGTGACCCATCCCCCCCAACTCCTTTTTGTGCCAGGACCCTTACAATTACAACACCGTGAAATTTTAGATTTAAATATCTGAAATAATTAAATTTACAATTTTTAAAATCCTCCGACCGTGAAATTGACCAAAATGGACTGTGAATTTGGTAGGGCCCTAGTAATAGGTGTTAAGAGATGTTAAAGAGAGAATACTGGAAATGAAAAGTGATGGTCAGATTTCTTTACTATACTATTATTTACATTACCTAATAAATTCTCTTGCGTCAGCTAAAGAAAAGTATTGGTATTTTGTACTTAGATCTGAAGAGAATTACAGTAAGTTACTGTACCTACCGTCCATGTAACTATGTAGAGCAGTTAACATTGTCCCATCTTGGGGTACATATGCTGAGTATGCCATTTCTTCTAACATTGGTGGAGACAGCCTAGAGGGCTGAACTGCCGTGACAGGAGCAGTGGATGAATGATTAGGACTAACATGTTTCTTATGGCGTGCTCTACAGTTTTGAAACCATACCTGAAAAGGAGGAAAAAGTAAATCATGTTTGATTGTATTGAATTTTGACATTTAATTTAATAAAATCCTCAAGTTTATAGTTCAGCTGAAGCTAAATTCAGTGTCACAGAGCACATGGAACTAGGACTAGATCACCATTATATTGCTGACAAGAATGTTGAAATATCCTTGGTATGCCAGGTTGGATTTTTTTTTTTAAAAGTAATCTAGCCTCCATTTTTTAAAAGTTTGCACCCTTTAGCCAGGGATTATAGAAGTCAGCCATTCTTATAGAAATATTCTGTGAAGGTTTTAAGCCAGGGATGAGTGAAAAGGGAAAGGAAAGCCCTTACACTATGGTTGGATCATAGTGGTATTGTTTAATTAAGGGGTCCCCCAGACACAAAGTTTGGTTCTGGATTTGAACTTCTTCACGTTTTAGATAGCATGAGGATAGGTTTTGTCTCAGGACCCATATCTAGGCTGATCAGTAGATGACCTCTAAATCTTAGTTAGTGTTTGTGCAATGTATTGCAGCAGCTTTGAGGGACAGTGAGTAAATGCAATGAAATCTTGCTCAAAAATGAAATCAGTAAATTTCATTTTTGTCTCTAGCAGATTTTGTATCAACATAACGTATTCAATGAAGAGATACAATACACCTAAATGAGTTTTATGTTAAAAAAAAAAAAAAGTATCTCCCACCTAAAGTATGTGATGAAAAATGTACTGTATGCATCTAACAGATATGGGTGTCCTAAACAATCTTTGCTCAAAAGATTTGATCTGCAGTTATGTTTGAACGAGCAGATTAGATCTCTTTCCAACTAAGGAATTAGCAATTTTCTTACTTGCACTTTGAATAACTCAGATTTTGTATAACTTGGACTTTGTGTTAGTGAAATAACTTTAGTAGTCACCTGTATCACACGCCTGCTCAAGCCTGTTCTTTCTGCCAGTTTTTGGAGTGTTTGTGCATCTGGATTGTTGTCTTGAGCAAACTGTGCTTGCATAACCTGAAAAGGTAAGAGGTTGGTTTTTTAAAAATTAAGTATTGTAAGTACTCTAGCAAATCAGATATTATTACAGGCTTCTCTCAAATTTGTGGTCATATCCCTTCATTAATTTAAGGGAACGATGCTCTTTAACCCCCAAGCACGTTGTCCCAGTTTATCTTTTTAAAATCACTATCTTCAGAGATAATCCCTTACTCTGAGTAATAAAATGGCCACAGACACTTAGAACTGGAAGAGGCATTTTTCTTTGTTCTGGTTTGCACTAGTCCGGGGGTGGGGGGAAGAAATGCAGGTAGAACAACTGCACTAGAGGGGGATTATGGCAGAAAATTCACTGCAGACTAACTTAAATGTTGTTGGTAGATAAAGCGTATAAACTGCAGACCATTGAATACATAGTAGGGGCACAGAATGAACTTTCCATGGTTGACAGGTTCAAAAAGATCAATCTAGGTCTTGTGTTCTAAAGAGGATTCCCCACTTAATCCTTTTCCAGCTGCCCTGAAATATGTATGTAATTTTGAAGTCCTGAGTTCATGCCACATTTACCTTTAATCCATCTCTGAATGACACACAGGCTGCATATAACAGACCTACTACTGGCTAATCTCACTAAGCAATACCAGACATAGCTCAGCATAGGATTAGGGTGGTATGGTGCAATGTTTTGAAAACCTGAGCATTTGTCATTAAAAATGAATGGCATCTTTTGCAAAAACAGATATCTGTTTAACTTGTGTCTTGACTAAATTCTAATTTTGCCTAAATTCCTCCAGTAGCTTCAACTGGAAAAGAAATTTTCACTTCCTGTCCTAAACTGTGCATCATTGAGCAGTTTCTGTGCTTTACCCTTAGAGAATGACTGCATTTTGGTAGCTGGCAAATAATTCATATGCTCAGAGACAAACTATATAGTTTATAAAGGACTCCAATTATAAAGGTGTTAGATTAGGAAAATTCTCACAAAGTGAAACTGCATGGCCCTTTGCTGGTGATTCTGTAGCGGCATAAAGGAAAATTTAAATTTGCTCATTTTTGGACTGTGGGGACCAATGATGTGTTTGCCATGTATGTATTTGCAAACTTTTTCATAGCGGGGACCAAACCGTTTCATGGACCACTTCCTCTTTCGTTTCCAATTTCATGGACCAACTCCTACCCTATCGATAGTATCATAAAATTCCAGTGGCAACTGCAGCAGTTGCTTCCATTGAGAAGCGTGGAACAAAAGAGGCCCACAAGTGTTTTGTCTTTTTTGAGGCAAGTTAATCACACTCCCCCATTTGGATATTAATTTAACATCCCCTTTCCAGGTGTTCTGTTTCTCTTAGTTGGAAACAATGAGAAGAGTCAGCCTGTTACCATCTAGCTCTCCATGGACGACAGTTTGTAAATCGGTGTGGTACTGCTAGACGACACTTTTGTTTCATATGTGTAAGGGAACATTTGTAGGTTAGATGCAGTCTAAACTAGAGGGTTCTCTTCTTAGCTCTCCAGTTCACGTAAGAAGCTCGTTGACATCTTGTAAAGGTGAGTCCAAAGCAGAAGTGGTTTATCAAGATTTAGGACAGCCTTAGAAACAGAATCACCTCTTTACTACATCATATAGCCCTCATGAATGCCACCTTGACTATATTCTCCAGTCCAACACTTTAGGTACAGATAATTATCCACTCCATTTGACCCACACACCAGCATTTAGATTTGCCAGTGAGTTTGCTTTGAGTATGAACAATAGAATCCAGAGAATAAGAGCCTAAGAGACTATCGATAAAGTACTTTGATTTATACATATTATCTTTTAAATTGGTTGTGGAGATAGAATGATTTTGCCCATTGGATATTACCACATATTAGTCAATTTACCCATCCCTCTAAGATTTCATAAACTGAAGCTATAAACCTGAATCTATTCCATAATTTGACTTAGCTCATTTACAGAGCTAATATTTTACATCAGCAGCTATTTTCTAGTTTGTCTTAAATAGAAATCCATTCTGTCACTCAGAGTTTTATATGAAAAAAGAGATAGTTTCTTACTTGTTAATTGGGTTCTCCATGTCCCAATATGCCAGCCCATATTGTGGGTATAAGTCCTCCTACCAGCAGATGGAAACAGGAAAAAAGTAAAGCTCTTGTGAAGTCAAAGTTTGTAAAGTGCTTTGAATACAGAGCACTACGTAAGAGTCAATTACTAAATTATTCCTCCTATGAAGGCAGTTAGCTGGATGAACCTCTTCAGACTTCCTGAGCATTAAAAATTCCATTCTGTTCATATTAAAATTCCATAAAAAGTTTAAGGGAGAAATTAGTCCCATCTTCACCAACACGAGAGATGGCAGGGTGGGATACCTAGGCTGATCGAGAATACTACCTCTCAATTTTCCACCTATTGAGCGTGAACTTGAAAAGCACCTTCCAATTCCAAAACAGACATGTGGTGGGTACCAAAGAAGAACAGATGGATGGATTACAACATCTATAAGCCTAGACTTCCAAAAATGTGTTTCTAGAGGCTTCCCACATCAGGTCTCTCTAGTGATATGAAAAGGTATGCAACACACACCCAGGTAGTTGCTTTACATATTTCTGGAAGAGAAACATTCCCCACACCCCCAGTCTCCATAGAAGCGCCTGTCAAATTATTCTGAATAGGAGACAAAGCTATCTATACCTGCCACCATATGCTGCTTCAATGTAGTTTTAAAACCAGAGATGACAGTGAAGCTGTTCTTGGGGCATTCACAAAGGATCTGACTTTCTAACTTAGAGTTTTCTTTAGATTTAGATAGAAGGAAGCCTTCATATGCTTGATATAAAGATAATACTGCATGTGTTCTTTCATGGCTCCAGAGAGAAACTTTCTGACCCAAGAGGAAAGACCAAGCAGGGCTACATGCCTGGTGGGATAGAACAATCTGAGCCCAGATCAAAAGATCGTACCTAAGGAAGAGATAGTGATTTAGAAAGAAGCATTAACTCCAGAAGCCAAGGACAATGCTAAATTTAGAAAATGCAATCTTCGAAAAGGCTCTGCCCATCGAGGTTAAGGGCAAAAGTAAGCTAAGGTTGCCTTGGATAGCAAAAGTCATTCAATCCTAAATCTAATGGGCCCTGAAACCTGAAGAACATTCCTCTGAATCATCCTGAGGAACTAGGATACCAATCATTTAACCTGAAAAGGGGCTTAAAGGTTTCATTTGCAGCAATTCAGAAGGTGCACTGATTAGCGCAATTCCTATTCTCTTGGTGGGCTCTGGCTCCAGCTCAGCCAGTTGCTTTGGATTTCAGAATCTCAGCAATGTGAATAGCAGCAAGAGAAGGGAAATTTCTTCTTGCCTAGAACAAGATACTTCTGTGTCCTCCTCCCTAACATTGCTGATATATACAATCTACATATTGCACTTCTGTTTGGATTATCACTCCCTACTCCTTCAACTTGTGGCAGAAATGGCAAAGTGGGTTTTTGACAGTGGACTGAGAAACAAGTCTCCACGAAGAGCCAACAGCCACATTACTACACCTTGGCTTAAGTGCTTCATGTCCATTACTACCACTCTATTGGGCTATTCTAGGGGCAATTCCTACTGAATACTCTCTTTTTACAACTGCCAGGGAAGGAGGATAGGCTGGCCAGACAGAGCTCAGATCAAGGCAGCAGAGAAGTCAAATTTAAGAGTGGCTACATGTAAAAAGTTTGCCAAGCACGCTATATCAGGCTGCTTCTTTAAGGAGTCCAAACCACCAATAAGAACACACTAGGCTAGAACTGTGAAGCACCTGTTAAGGAACTGAATCATATCGTCGGTTTCAGAAACTGAGTCTGCAAAAGAAACATCTTGCTGACCTGAGTATCAGGCCTGACCTAAGATAGACACGAATTACTGAGCTGAAAGAGATTCTCAATCATTTGCTTCAATTTGTCACCCAGAGTTCCCAGAAGAGACTGCATCCTACTATCTACCAGGCGCATATATGCTTCTGATTCTATCTGCAGCAACCCATCATTCAGGTCAGGGATGACAGAGTGTCTCTCCTTCCAGAGAGCCACGGTAAGGAGTACCATTTTGTCTTGGCGATTCTGGTATTCGCCACAGAAGACAAGGCCCTAAATGTTCAGTGCTGACCCAGAATGAAAAACAGAAAGAGTGTGTTACACCCTGTGCCCAATGGGAATGTGCACAAATATGAAATGAGACACAAAGGGATGCCACCATTGTAGCTGTAGGAGCTGGAATCTATTCCTGCTGTTACCCCTGTAATGATGGGGTTGACACTGGTCATAGATTTTATCTTGAGAAGGCTAAATCAGGTTTTTCCTCAAAGATCAAATGATCTGAACTATTCTATGACTGAAAAGCTATTTCTTTTCATGGGGGATAGTGACCAGTGAACAACTTCACATCAGAGACCTGGTCCAAAGCTGTAAATCTTAGTGGGCCATAATCAAGGCAGTCACGATGCTGGAGGAAGCCCTAGTGACAGAGGAGATTCAGCCAGCCAGAGCAGACTTGACCACACAAGAGTTTTGATTCATCACCCCCCACAACACGCACAGTCTCCCATCTGTTCATCATAAGAAGTATATCCACTGACTGAGCTGGTATAGAGGGATGTTGGAAAATGCTTCATACTATACAGTATGTCCAAACCGAAAGAGTAAATTGTGACCATGGTATTCTCACATTGCTTAAGTTTCAAATATACTCTTTCAGTATTTAACTTTGCCCTGACCCCACCCTCTCTATGAAAATTTTTTTTGATCTAAAATAGGTAGCACTGAGTACTGAAATGAAGATTCTGAAAAATAAGCCAACATTCCACTCTTAAATATAGAGGAGAATATGCTTTAATAGGTAGAGTCAAGATCTGAACGTTTTGGAAAAGTCACTTATTAAGGAGGTGGGGAGAAAAAGCAAGGAATATTCATTCGACAGTCATTAATACTCATTTTGTAGGTCACATATATTTACAATCTTCAGTATACTTAAACATACCAGAGAGAGATTGGTCCTTCCTCCACGAAGGACAAACCAGCAGAAAGTAGTTCAATTATTGCACCCCCTTCGCCATATAAAATAAGGAAGGGTTCATTTGATTGGAGCCAACCTGAGAGTTCCTGTTTATGCTGATGTGAACATAATACTTTCCAATTCGGAGGACACAATCTTGATGGTCATTAAAAGGCAGATTGTGGTGGTATAATGAAATCTAAAACTCCAACACACTAGTGTCCTGAGAAGTACATTTCCTTTGTATATTTTTCATAATACATAATTCTGAAGATATTTTTTCTTTATTGCAATTATGCATAGTGATGTAAGTGTCTGATTAAATGGATTTCATCAAGCAGTCATACTAGATCAACATTTTGGTTTCCACTTTGCACAATTACTAGCTGCCCTGGGGGAAACAAAGCTAGAAGAGGAACTATTTCATATTAAACTGCTAAAGCGAACAAAGTATTCCAGAAACATGCCATGTCTTGATAATTTGTTAAATAGTTTAGAACAGAGAGAATAGTTTGCTCATATGTAATTATACTTATATTAATTTTCAGTCAGTCATTCATTGCATAAAATCTTTATGCATTTCTGAACTGTGTCCATTTTCTGTGCTCACAATGCTGCCTCTACCTGGAGTTGATCCGCTGTGAAGCTGGTCCGAGCTCTTTTTGCTGGTTTTGGATGACTAACATCTTGTTCTGTTAGTAATGCTCCTTCCACACTAATCCCATTCCCTGATGTGGGGGGGAAAAAAAAAAGCTGTATATTGATGATTCAGAATGATATTAGTCATAAGTCACACTACTCTGGAAAAGATTTCTAATGTTTGTTAGCTGGTTATTATGGAATTGTACAATGGGCCCTGTTTTGTTCAAAGTTACTTTGGTATTAATTTGGAGTACTTCCATTGACATCCAGATTTCACGGACATAAGAGAGAGCAGGATTTGGTCCAGCATTACATCTACAATGTCACAGACCAAGTGGATAAGCTAGACATATTTTACTTTGCTTTCTTTAGAACTATAGAAAGTGAGTTGAACATATTAGAATAAAAGAGTTAAATATATTGGGTAGTTTGAACATTATTAAGCATAAAGGTGCATGTATTTCAACTGAAATAAAGCTAGAGAACTGCTTTTCTTATAAAGGAAGGTGAAATAGCAGCAAATTTAGTTAAGGCTAAATGACAGTCAAACTAGGAATTTAATAAAAGCAGCATATTACCATTTTCAACTTCTCTTTTTAGATTGTCCAACATACAATCATAATGTACTCTACAAAGGACTTTCTCTTCAACCAAAGCAAACTCCTCTCCAGTGGAAAGCTGTCTTTTGCAGGAGAAGCAGGCAAAACATGCTAGGTGATACACATTTCCCTTAGCCCTTCGGACCCAGTCAGTAGAATGGATGTGCCTACCACAACGAGAACAACGGGTTCCATACCGCCTACAGCAAAGAAGGGAAAACAAAAGGCTAAGTCACAGAAATAATCATCTACAATATGACCGTCACCCTAGGAAAATTAGTGACAATTTGATGGGGAAACAGTCCACGGGATTCATATAAGTGCACTGACTCTGTTTATTGATTAGATGACAGTAGAATTTACATTGTTTTTCTGGGGAAAATTTTAAAAGTTTGCATCTGGTTGTTTTAAAAACAGGGCTAAAGCCCAATTAAAAGTTTAATTCTTTCCTTAAGTCAGAAGGCAAAATATTCATTTAATCACTGAAGTGGAATCAAATATTCACTTATCTGCCGCTGTCTAAATACCCCTTTTAATCCATTGTCAACTGTCTCCCTATCCTATTTATCTCGTGTTCTATGACCTCCCAGTTATCCAAACATAGTCCACATAGTTATCCAAACATAGTCCATAGCCCAAATAATTTGGGTCTTAATTCTATTGTATGTAACTACATAGTTCAGCTGCTAACTGAAAGTTAAAACAGAGAAAATATATCTAGAAAGCTTCTAGAGGGAAAGAGATTAGATTCCAGGAAGTAACAAGGGGGGGAAAGTACAGCATCTAGTTTTGCTATAATCTTTAGAAGAACTTCAAATATCCAACTTTATCTAGAATATGGAGATAAATATTTTCCCGTCAGAATCTGACTATTTTCAAGAGGAAAATAGTGACTAGAATATATCTATAATAAACATGGATATTTATTCTTTAGGAGTACATGTGACACCAATATCTTCAAAAATGGATGCTTAAACTTAGGCTACAAGAAACCTAAACAACTAGCCTAGTTTTTCAAAAGGGCTGAGCACCCATCAATATATTTTAAATTACTATTTAGTTTAAATTATTCTCTTTTGGTATTAGAGCGGTCATCAGCTGATCAGTTTATTTCACAGTTGAATATTCCCTACCTGCTTTGGATTTGGGGTGAAATCTTAGCTCCACTGAAGTCAATGGCAAAGCTCCCGTTGACTTCGAAAAGATGCCAGGACTTCACTCCTGATTTTGTCAAGTGCAAATTCCCCTCAATTCCCTTTGAAGCCAGTACGAGTTACCATAACCCACATCTCACAGAATCATACCCTAATCTTGCACTGTGTACACACCTCCGAAACTAACTGCTCATAAATCAACACATTATAATTATGGGAACATGCTGCTTACAGGTTGCATGGAAATACAAAACAGTAAAATATTTTAAAAAATTAATACTTTTCTATGGTGTCCTAAGGGTCTTTGCTTGTGTTACAAGGAATTATATCCACTTTTTCTTGGAATAGAACATCACAGCTCTACTTTGTAGTCTTGAACCAGCACTATTAAAAGAAAGTATTAATCTGATGACTTTAGGGTCTGTATTATTGTAAGAGCCTTGACTTCTATTGTGGATGGTTTAGTTGCCTCACGGGCCTCAACAGTGAGGAATCTTTTCCATAAATGCTGTAGTTATTATATACAACATGGCACAAACTGCTTAGGGTTTCCCCAATCCCTTCTTAAGGCAATTGAGACTCTGGAGCATAATGACTGCTGAAAATAGTGAAGGTGAAAGACAACTTAAATACCAGCCTAAGTGAACGTCCAGGTGTCATATTCACTTGTCACCTCAGAAAAATGAGCTCCATTTTTAAGAGTCATATGATGTACCTGAAATAATCAAGTTTGCAGAAAATATCTTTATCTTTGATGTAGCAGCTGGTATGCCTTCCTAGAGAGGTTCTGCAAACACTGCACGAGAGACAGCGTACATGCCAGCAGAGATCATTTACCTATGAAAGGGAGAAAGAAGACGACATACTAATCTGGTAGCACAACTGTGAAGGAGTGTTTTTGATTTATGTAAATAGGGAGGCAAAAGTCCACACTTTTGCCATATGTACCACAGACTATCAGCATATACACCATACATAATCAAAGGCTTTATTTATTTTTTAAAGCAACACATTAGGATTCTATAAAATAATGTTCCAAATTTCATCTATGTCAATTAAGACCTATGCTTGAAGTTAATAGAGATCCTCAGTACAAGCTTCTGTGGTTTTGTGTTTAAAGCATGATAATGGGAAGTAGGGGATCTGGGTTCTGTTCCTGGCACCAACACAGACTTCTTATGCCTAGTTCTGCTCTCACACCAGCTGAGTAATAAAATAGAATTTGGCCTCAAGTGACTTTGAAAAGTTATCTAACCTCTGTGCCTCTTTCTTTTCCCCTATCTGCAAAAAGATCTGACTAACAGAAAGCGCTAAATTCAATTGATATATAAAGTGCTTTGAGATTTAAGTTCAGAGAACATGTGTCAAATAAAACAAGCCACGAATTACATCTCAACCCCTTTGTTTTACCAACTGAGTCTGCATTCTTGTAATTAAGTTTATGGGCTAAGATTTTCAAAGCAGTTTAGGACTTATTTCCAAATGGTCTAGGGGATATATCAACCATTGTTTCTATAGTTTAAAATGTAAAATCTATAATGCTGTTTGACTTAGGTCTGGTCTACACCTAACACTTAGGTCTACCTTAGGTAAAAAATTTCATGTGCTGTGTGATGTGGTTAAGTTCATCTTACTCCTCCCCGCCCCGCAGATGCAGCTGGGTTGATGGAATTCTACAGTGATCGAATAACCCCTTTTGTCACTGTAGCAAGTGTGTACACTACAGTGCCGCTGCTGCACTTGTTGTGTAGACATACCCTTAATCACAGAAAGTGAAGAGTAGGTTGTCAACAATTCTGAAAAGCTCTATACATTTTTATTATCAATAGTCTATTTAGTCTTTTGGCAATATAAGCTGTTTGTCTATAATGTTAGTATTGTGCATTTTGTATTTATTGTGCATTTGATCAAGTGCAGAACAGATTTTCTACATTGGTCTCATTTAATATTTGCAAAGACAATAAATCAGTGTTGGTTTCTGACCAATTTAAATGTTAAGGACTCCTAGTTATGATAAAAAGTAAGTAACATTATGGATAATACAACATTTTAATGAAAGTGGCAACCAAGCAACAAACTAGTTCAGAAATGTGCATTCTCAGAGCCAGATTCTAATCTCAGATACCTCAAACAATGAGATCTTCAAAATCTGTTTGCTGCATGCAGCAGAGTAGCAGATCTGATATAAGCAGCGTTGTGTCTTTAGTCAAAGATCAGAATGCTGCCCTAAGAGTCGTAGTTGACTTATCACAATAACCTACAAAATACATGTATGCATATGAAGGATGTTTTGAGGAGAAATAAACTTCAGCCTGTTATACTAAAATATAAAGTTGTTTGCATATTGTCCAGCATTCTCTCTCAATATATAATCATATTGGCAGCAGTCTTTATTGAAACACAGACAAAACAAATTGACAGATTTATCAGTACATCACAATTTAATGCTGATCTACACCTCTCAATATCCTTTTCCATGGTAAGAAGCTACCCTGTTGAAAATGGCAGTCAGCAATTGATCCTCCCAAGCCAGGCTGAAAATGGTTATACTGCTATAGGAGGTAGAACAAAAGCATCTGGGCTGAATGAAGTCTCAATGGCTCTAGGGAAATACTTAGAAAATTTTCTTAGTACAGACCATTTTCCACTATTGCTAACAATGGTTTTGGCTTTACTAGTGTTAGTAAACCCTGGTGTAGATGAGCATTAGCATGCTAGCATTAAGCCCCATGTCACATGAAACTGCTCAGAACAAATGTAAACAACATGATGCTTAAAATTCTGGCAACAGCCTAGAGCCTATTTATCATAGGGTTCCTAATGCTGCTAGCACTATCCTGTAGAAAGGACAAACCACACTTTAATTGTCCTCAATATAGTGTTGTCCATCTACATTCCTATTTAACCATATACTGAACATTGATTTAGGAGACCCATTGGTAACAACCACTGTCAGCAATGTGTCAGTTTCCTAGTGTAAATAGGAATAGAAAGAGTCAGACATCTGAGTAGCATGGAACACTGGATATTTATATCTATTTAAAACCCTCTCTCATGTAAGTGGTACAGACTATTCATACTTGCAACTATATTCAGCTTCTACCTACATTGCAAATTCTGCAGTTTTTAGACAGGGGAAAACTGATGCTCAGAGTGGTTAAGTGACTTATGCAGAGCATCACTGGGAGTCAGAGTTGGTAAAGCTGGGTTCTAATCCCAATCCCACCATACTTTAGCCACTTAAGAGCATTGTTACCAAGAACGGTTCACAAAAGGAGAGAAGGATTTCCTAGAAGGAAAGATGAAGTGACAGTCTTTTCCAGGTACTTTTCCCTCTATCTAAACCCATCCATGAATAATAAAGCAGCATAAATATATAATATACATCCTCTACCCTTACCCCTCCAACCCTCAAGACAACGTTTGAATTGAAAGGGCGAACAGAAAGTGTAGAGAGAGAGAAGAAATTTAAAATGCCTCAAGCAGTGCTACCTGTTCTGACAACGTTTTGAGAGCGTTGGGTAAGTGGTTGTTTATTTATGGAGCTTATGGAGTCAAGTGATTAAGTGACTTTTTTTAAAAATGATAGGTAAATTGTCTAACCTCGTGGTTCTGGAAAAAAGCTGGAAAGCCTGACCCGAGTGCACCCAAAAGCCTCTAACCCAGACCCAAGTGTATCCTAAAGGCTCTAACAAGTTTTATTTTTAAAAGTCTTGTGGTTTTATAACCAGTCTCTTGATCTTTTAAGATCTGACTCATGATTTTTGAACACTTGAGATTGGTAATACTGCTCCAGTGCAATGTAGCTCCTTCTCCCACTGCAGAAGCTACTAAACCATACCAAGAGGTTTAACTTATTTCTATAGCTCAAGAACAGTTCTGAAGAGCAACTTTACCTTCAGAATGCCAAAGTGCACGAAATGGCTTATTATTAGCTGCTGACAATGTAACTGGCATGGTAGAGGACAGGAAAAAGAAACTGCCCATGGCCTGAGCAGCTTACCAACTTATTTTTTAAAGAAAGTGTTTCCTGAGGCAACATATTCCTGGAATTCCCAAAATGCTAGAATTCTCTCAAAGTAGCATCAACAATTTGCCTTTCAGCTAAAGCCCCCCCACTTCCTGTAAACACTTACTCATGTGCTTAATTTTACACATAGCAGTAGTCCCATTGGTCGCAATGAGACTGCTCTCACATGTAATGTTAAGAACATACATGTCTGCAGGATCAGGGACAAATATCAGAAAATAAAACACCAGGCTGCCAGTTTTTTGGGGGGAATGGACGAGGAACAATTGTCTAGAATGTGCGTCAAGGACGAGGCAAATTTCATTAGGCCGAATTAAGTCATTCATAATGCAGACAGACTGTACAGAACTTTCATATCTGTGCAGCTCCCTGATCAAATCCATTCCAACTTCAGGGCCAACTGTCAGCAGCGAACACATTTTTAAGACTTTAAATTCTGTTTACACCCAGTGCTCCCACATTAATAGCATTACTTGAAATATTTTTGCTAAACAGCCTTTTGTCTGTTCTAGACAAGGCCTAAATTGTGGGTAGTGTGGTATTTTACTTTGTGAATATGCATGTTAAACTCCATGGAGTTCAGACCATTGGTTCTCTATTGAACAAATCATATTTAAACTCAGGTTAGTGGTTGGTGATTTGTACCACATTATTACACACTGTACTTTGCATAACCCAGCGGCACTAATAACAAGGAACAAGACTGTGAATTAAGCACCCCGGTATTTGTGGTTGAAGTGAAACCAGTAAAACTCATATATAAATAGTGTAGCTTATGGAGAGATTGTTCTGTACTAGATACTGTAAATTCTCAACACTTAAATACAAAATATAACAACTCCCTTTCTAACAGTTACTGATTGGTCAGACTGAAATCAAAGTGTATGATGATTTTTTCAGGGTACTTTCACAATACAGGTAGTTACATATTTAATCATTTTATTAAGATGATGTTATTAACCAACCAAACTGCTCACAGAGGTTCCCATATTAGCAGCCATGTGCTTTTGATGTAATTTGTTTTTGTGCAATTTCAGATCTAGTTCTGAAACAATGGGAGTTGCCCATTCAATTAATTATGCTTATTTAAAATACTTCATATCACAAAACGTTAACATGTATTTTTTGTAAGACACCAGGGGTAACTCAATGATATCAATGGGAGTTTTGCCATTAACTTCAGTGGGGCCAGCATTTCACGGGACCTGGGTATTATTTTGCAAAGTTTTAGACGGATGCAATTTGAAATGGCCAATACACGAAACCATGAAAAATGAAAATACTGGGTTTTAACATGGTGGTAGCAAAACTAAAGAGAGGATACTATTTTACAGTTTTCAAATTTAACAATAGATCGCTAGTAAAACTTATCTTTTCCAGAATGGAACAGTTCAAGGTGAAGATAGAAGGGCAAAGAAACTCCGCGTTTTAGGTTTTGCCGATCATAAGATACAAATGGTGAATTGTTTGAAGTTATTTTACTAAATGCAAAAAAGTCGATAGTCTCCCGAGTCAAATTCCTGATAGGATTTCAAATGGAAAAGGCGTTGTATTCTTGCCGCTAAGGATCTGTAAAGGTTTGCATCACAGATCGGGGACAAGGGAGGGAGGGAAAGAAGCAAACCCCCAAGAACCATTGTAAAAAGAGAGAGGCGGTTTCAAAAAAAAAAAAAAAAAGGAAGCGAAATTATTCACTGAGCGCTCGCCACATTACCAGCCTCCCCTGCCCAGCGGCCGAGCCTGAAGCGCGAGCAGCCCGTTGCTTAGGAGGGACCCCACACACCAGTTTGCACCAAGAGCCAGATACTCGGATGAAACTAATCAGGATGTTTGGGCCACAATCTGTGTGGCTCTCACATTGGTCCCCCCGGCGCTGTGTACGCCAGGGAGTAGCGGGGGGCCACATTCGCCTCCAGCCTAACGCAAGCCTGGGAGAGGACTGGGGTGAACCGGGCGCGCGGGGGGCCAGCCGGTCACCCCGCATTTAACCCGGCTGGGGAGGCGATCCCTGCCCGGAGGGGCACTGCAGCCGAGGCAGCTGGTGCTAACGAGCTGGAGCCGGGCAGGGTTCAAGAGGGGCGGGCTCTCCGCTGAAGCCAGGGGCGCCCTCGGACTCCAGCCTAGCTCGGGGGGCCGGCGCTGCCTGGGAACCGCGGAGCTCCAGCTCCCCGGGTCGCGGCGCGGCCAGGCTGGCTGGGCCCGGCCCGGCCCGGCGCGCACTCACCTTGAGCAGGTACTTGTCCACGATCTCCAGGCCGCAGCTGCTGCACAGGCACTTGCTGGGGGCGCAGCCGGAGGCCGAGGCCATGGACCGGGGCGAGGAGGAGGGGGACAGCGGGGCAGAGGAAGAGCAGGAGTCCTCGTCCCCTGCTGCCTCAGGGCTCACCTGGGGGAGAGCGGGGGGCCTGTTAGCGCGCTCGGACCGCCCCGCGCCGCCCTCTGCGCCCCCGCCGCGCGGGCACTTACCAGCTCCCCTTCCCCGGCGCCTTTCCGCCGCCTTCCCCCCGCCGGGGCCGCCGCTCTCCCGCACTCCTCGGCCATGAGCCCCGGGAGCTGCAGGGGGAAACGGGAGAGCTGAGCGCGCCGCAGCCCCCCACCCCCAGCTCCTCCCCGGGCGGAGGAGGCCACCTGGAGCCGGAGGCGACGCCCGCGGGCTCCTATGGGGGGGCGGGGGCAGCGAGTGCGCCCGCGGTGCCCTAGGAGCGCGCCTGACCCCCGTGGTGGGGGCAGAAGGCTAATATCCTTCCCCCTCCTCCAGCCGGGCTGGGGGGGGGGCGTTATTTCTTTAATAACGGCAATTAAAAGGGCAAGGCTGGGCCGTGCAGAGCGGCCCCCGCGCTGGAGAACCCCGAAGGGAGAGCGCGTTAATGGGACACTTGAAAGCTAATTACAGCGGGGTTTCAGCAGCCTGGCGTTTGTGCCGGGGACGCTTTGAATGAAAAGGCTTCGGAGTCAAGGGAGCTAGCGGCTCTTCGGGAAACTTGCTGCAATTAGAGCCGCCAGTGACTTACACTCGTTTCTTTAAGGTGTAAATTGCCACTTAAGAGCTCAATAAGAGACAACAGTTGAGCTCCTAAAGGATTATTTTTAACCGGCGCAGAAAGCCGATCCAATAATGGAAAATATCCAGCTGAATTTAATGTGGTGCCATTAAAAAAAATCGCACCTTTGTTCAATCGCGGGTCAACGTTTTTTAAAGCAATACAGTCGGGAGCGCTATTACACAAATCCTCCCAGCTCTACGGACACGTTGCGTTTCGGAAAGTGTGTGTGTTTGTTTTGATACACACACCCCACAGTTACTTCCTAGTTTCCCAAGCTTACTGAAATCACCCTATAGCTACGGGGGGGAAGGACAGCCACTTTTTGGTTCCTTAAAATGAAGAAATGTAAAGGTTAAATCTTCGTGTATACATTTAGTACAAATCTACAGATCAGCGGATCTAATATAGCTTAAAAATCCCGAAGCCTTGAACATTCACTGCGCGAGATAAGTTTCCAATCAGAATTACTATCTTCACAGTATCATTCCGGATTTTTTTTTTAAACTTTGAACTAAACATGGAAGTTTCGCTCCGGTCATAATAACCGCGAGCTCCTGAATACTTTAAATATTCCTAAGCAAGTTAATAGTCAGAGCCCACTTCTCCCTCTCCCATATTAAAAGCTCGGTCTCTGTTTTGTGCGTACACATTTGCCAAACTAAGGTCTATTTAAGATCACCAGCTTTTACAGCGTTGATGACTTAAATGTGGAGTACTAGTATCAGTTTACAGCTTTAATGTTCAAACTATCATGCTGATTTGAATGTTCATTTATCCAGACTAATTTAAAGGCCCTAATGGGTCTAAAAGCTAAACAATTCCGCCCCCCCCCCCCGGCCTCTTCCTCTAGACGTGCTTCGCAAATTATAATCCACTGCCACGTCTAAAGAAACTCGAAAAATTATGGAGCCCGAAGGTTGGTAACATTAGCCTGCATCTCTGAGAAACCGACCACTCGCCTTCCCGGCAGCACTTCTGGGTTTTGCCTAGGATCAGCTCACCTTCTCAGTGGAAATACCAAGCGCAGGAATGTCCTTGTCTTCTAGTTTACACACAAACATCGGATCGCTCTTCCAATACATGGCACTGCTAGGACCTCTTATCACATACCAACTCCAGAAAGGGCAGCGCTTCCACCGACAGAGAAAACACAAAAGCACCTTTGAAGGGCGGAAAAAAAAAAACACAACTCCAAGGCCCGTATGTTGCTACTACTTGCAAGGCTTGTCTTAGGATCCAGTTCCCAACTTCACTGATGTGAGGCCCTTCAGAAAAAAAAGTTTTGTTTTCAAGTGGGTGGAACCTCTCAAAGAAAAAAAAAAAAAACAAAAAAAACCTTGCAGCCTTTTGCTGGCTTTCTAGCCTCACCTCCTTGTGTAAAACCCGCCTTCTGTACATGTTAAGATCTTTATCGTTACAAGCAAACTTGCTCCAGATTTTTGCTCTTTAAAAAAAAAAGGCACTTTTTTTTTTAAAAGCTCCGTCTTCATCGTTTGCCACAGCTTCTCCTCCAACCCTAAACAAAGATTCAGGTTACACCTCTTTCTGTACTAACAAAGACGCCAAATATCAGGGAAAGCAAGAGGATGTGTGAACTGTAGGTTTTATCTATTCTACTGAAATCCGAAGCCCGAATATGTTTGTTTCACCCACAGAAACGCAGCAGAGTCTAAAACCACCTAACTACGTTCTGTTCTTACCCATATCGCCAAGTTCCTATCGGTAAAAGCTTTCTCATTAAGATTAAAAAAGGGAACATCTGAGCAGCCTAAAGCTTATGGCATTGCTGTAGTTTTGAAATCAAGCCTAAAAGAATAAAATATGTTGCTAATTAGCGTCCGTATCTTTGATCGTGACCTGGGCAGAGCCTGGTGTGAGTTGGCTGTCCACTGCCTAGAGAGTTTCTGGAAAATTAGAGGCGATTCTGATCGGTAAATGATTCGGTGCCGATTATTTGTGCGTTTTTCATACGATTGTGACATTCCCCATAGAGCTCCACCAAACACAAGGGTACCGGTGCGTTCTGAACCCTTTCCCTAGAATCAAGCAACAACTTCTGCAACTTGCAGGTGAGGCGGTAAATACGCTGTGTCTGCTTCTGTGTAGGTATTTAACTAAATCATATCCATGTGGTTTTAATTAAAGTTGTGTTTATTTTCCCATTCCTCTCTCCCGTTTTTGTTTTGTTTTGGAGCTGTCTAAAGGTAAATGTATAGATGCAAGGCATTTTTGCCAACGCTATGTAAAACAGACTGCAAGCGGTTGATTTAGCTGTTTATACATTTGGAAACAATGCAAGTTTCTCTGACGATAAGGGTGAGTCTTCTTATTTTCAAGAGATCCTGCGAGGAGATAAACATTGTTGCTTAATGCACACCTCCAGCCTTCGGAAAATGTTATCCAGATTACAGACCGATGTTGCGAAATCTTAAATACCTGAATAACTTTCACACCGGTGGATAGTTTCCATTGAGTTCAGAAAGTCACTGGCTACAGCTACTCAATCACTTGCAAAGATGTTTGCATAGATCGGGCCCTAAGAGATTTCTCCTTAGACAAAAATCGACCCTAAACCCGATCGGACCCTAGATAGAAAGAGTTTAGCTTTCAACCTAATCCTAATATCCGTGTCAGCTATTAGCACGGTAAACTCGAAAAGACAGCAAGCAGACGGTATTTTTTTTATTATTATTATGACTAGGTTTATGACAGTTAGTATGATAGAAAGCCTAGCCACCCGAAATGGCTGAACTCAGAGAGCTGGAGGACTGGGGCTAGGGTTTCAAACAGCATTTAGGGCTGTATTTTTAAACATTCCGCCTAATGCCTTGTCCAGAGAATCTTCCTGAAGTGTCTTTAGCTCTCTACAGATTCAGACGGAGGATGAAGAAACTTCTGCTGGCAAAATAAAATCGAGAAGGGAGCACAAAGCCTCCGAAGAGCTCCAGAAAAGGTGGGTTTCTCTAACTTCAGAGATTTGGAATGAAAGAGGGGGGCTTTCCCGTCGTGCTTCCCCCTCAGTTACAATATAAAATGGTTTTAAATGCACAGTATATTAATGTTTAGATTTTTATTTACTTATTTTGAAGGGGACAACTAATGCTGGAGGATTTCAAAATACCAGCTCCCTTTGGGAAATACCTCCCAGTTTGGGAAAAGAGGTTGAGTTAATCGTTTGTGTCTACATTGTAAACAAAGATCGGTTTTGTATGTGACCTTCGCTTTACAAATGACTTGTCGGGCAGCTTTGCCATCGGAATGGTGTGGTGAGACCACTTTTACCAGGCGTTCAGGAGCTGCGGGTTCGGCCAGTTATCTCTCTCCCTGGCGTGACTGGGCTACATTTAAACGTTACATTTACTTTCATGTTAGGACAGCACACAATAGAAATCGAAACAAGTGATAGAGGTGGTAGGTTCCTGCTTCCCAGGAAGTTCAATTTCCCAAAGCATTTGACTTCAGATCCCCTCTTATTCTAGAGTTTTTAGACTCTGTAAGCGAATCTCATTTCTTCCCTGGCCTTTAGGGGTCCTTTGGTTTACCTATAGCTTCTAAACCCATGTCACTAAGGCTTAGCTCCTAAGATTAAAGAGAAGGAAACTCCCCTACCCTTGCTGGAAAAAGGGTTTTTAATCAGGACGCTCGTTGAAGTACACTTGATGAGAATCATTCCAGCTGGAAAAAAATATTACCTTGGTTGTATGTAATAAATGAATCTGCACGTATATAATACACGAGGCTGCCCTTAGGATACCTTCTGACATGTGCATGGAGGAGATCCACCCCAAACACCATAACCTCAGCAACGGGCGCTTTACTCCTGTGGGAAGATAAACCAGTGCTCCTCTGTGCCTGGGCTCTCCCGAATTAAGGACTGGCAGACGATGCTCCGGGTAGAGTCACTCCGCTGCTCTGCATTGGTGGAGAACCCGGGAGCAGAGGGCATGAAAGGACCGAGCCCATCCTGCCGGAAGCGGGCAGGCACAGTATAATTGTACAGTGCTGAGCCGTAACGTGTAATCGCCTAATAATGTTTGTGCCACCTTGACATTCTTATCGAAAGCATCAAACTGATATTTTCCCCCTTGGCTTTCACCGCAGGGACCTTTATAAACCCCCTTCATCAGTGGGATGAAATTAAGCCTGCATTGATGGTAGTCCCTTGAAACTCGATATTTAAAGGCAATAAATCTGAATTAGCAGATTATAATTGACGTAGTGAGGTCCCACTAAGTTGGCTAGGCAGCATTTTGCATTTGCTCCTCACAGGGAATAACCACATGTTTGGGTCCTGAAAATAACTTAACCTGAAGGTGCAAGCAATTATGGAGCTGATCCTAGCACGCCAGGACCTCCCCTCCTTCCTTCCTTCCTTCTCTCTTCCACCCACCCTTACCCTGCTGTGTGACATTAGACTTTATAATCTGTTTTAAATGATTCGATACAAAACAAGCCTCTGTTCTGAGGAGCTCGAAAAAGACACGTAATCGAGGGAAATTATGTGTCGAGTAGAAGGTCTGAAGGAATTTTGTTTCAACTCGGGTCCCTTTCTGTATCTGAGGTGCTTGGAGTAAGCTGTGTTTACTTGTCTGGTGTCCTTTCTTCGCTCTGTGAAGGGATGGTCCCTTATGTTCTTGTTGCATCTCACTGGGAACTGGAGGTTAGCTTGATCTAAAACAACTATATAGGGTTTTTTGAGAGAGGAAAAATATTAGAAATTGGAGCCAACACAATCAGTACATACGGTGCTCTCAGATAGAAAGAGGTGTTTTTTTCCCCCAAACGTACAAAAGTAATTAGCAATGTATTTCCAGAGCAAAATAGATTTCCCTGTATGTCCCTTTATTCTCCAGGTTTTTTTAAAAAAAGATATCGGCAGTCGTGAATGTCAATAGCACTTAATGTTAGAAACACCCCAGTCATTCAAGTCTCTTGACTTCCTCTACAGATGTCCCAACGATTGCCTTTTCTTATCAGCTGTTCCACTCAAGCCCCCTTCTTCTTTTTGTCTCTTTGAATTAATGCACTAATGTCACCTTTTGGCATCTATTGGAATGGCTTTGAATTGACAAGATTAAAAAGTGCCAGGCTTTGGGAAATGTCTCCGCTCCATCTCATTTTGGTTCGGGAATGCGGCCCCGAGAGCTTAAAATGTAATATTTTAATTCCGTTACAGCAGGAGAAAGTCTTATTGAGAGAGACAGGTTCCAGAGCGCTCTCTGTCCCATGCTCCGGGTCAGGTTGTTCCGAGCACAGGAAAACATTTTGTGCTATCTCAAAAGACGCGCTCTCCATGCAGTATCGTATATAAGGTGGGGCTGCGAAACAGAAACTTCTTTGTCTAGAACACGTTATTTGGGACAGAAAAACACGGTTACGTTGGGTTGCTTTAAAAAATTTTGAATGCATTTTATTTATTCGGAGTTGGTTTAAATTCTACGTGTGTGTGTGTGTGTGTGTGTGTAATATATAAAGACTAAAGAGAAGGACCATGTTCAACTCAGTCCATCGAGTTTGTTTGCTGCTTTTTTGCCGCAGAGCGCGTGGGGACCTTTTTCGCACCCCTGAGCACCCTAATGGTACCCATTTAGGCTGTAGGGTCGCCCGGCCAGGATTGCCCATGTAGGAGGAATTCTAAGGGTGACACTCAACCTGTGTCTGGTTGAATTGTTAATCTTGTTGGAAGAGTGGTTCTGAGCTTTGTCAATAATTTTCTGCTCTCTGACATACGTCTTCCCATAGCAGAAACTCGTCTGCAAGCACTGCCCATAACCCAAGTGTTACGACAATCCATGATCAGACGCATTGGGAAATAATGCCTTCGCTAAAACAGACACGTTGCAACGGACGTTTTAGCAAGCATTGGGGCGGGGAGGGGGTGCATTTTCTGTCCCCGAAAAGCGTAAAAAGGAAAAAACAAACAAAAAAACCAGCCCGGTAACTCATGCAAATGGTTATCAGGTAATATACAGCGGTTATAGTGATAATAGCCATGATCCTTCAAAAGAGTTGAACTTTTCGGCTGAGCTGAATATTGTAATGCTCTGGCGAGAGAGGTGTTTCTGAGGGGGGGGGGGAAGGCAAGCAATGCTGTAATTTGGAGAGGGCGGAGATGGGGGTGCGTCTGGGACTCCTCCCTTGGTTCATCCCATTCAGTGCTGTGTGTCACTCCCCAGCTTTATCTCAGCGGAGCCGCTTTCTCTTCACCTGCATCGCTCTGAGTTTCCTAGTGAACACTCGCAACAGTCAAAAACTTCCCGAGGTGTAGATTGCAGAGAGTTTCCGACTGTACCTTGTTACTGTTTCCTACCTACAGGAAAATAAGCAGTTTCCCCAAACATTAGAGAAATACCAATCCCGTGACAGTGCCTCAAGTTCTCTATTCTATCGATCGTAACAGTACAGTGTATCTAGAGGAGATACCTAGCCAACTCCGGGCCGGATACAATTCATAAAAGGAACTCTTAGGCTGACTGTCAATAGAAATTGTTGATTAACATTGTCTGGGAAAGAGAGAAACCCCGACCCTGGACAAACCACTGCGGCGGGCGACAATCCTTCATTGGCCGGGTGATGGGCTGGAGAACCTAATGCATCGTTTTCATTGTTAACTCCTGTGATTCTCTGGAAAATCAGACTAGTTCAGAAGCGGGGGAACGCCTCTGAGAGGAGCGGGTATTACCTCCCTTGAATGTGCGAGCAGGGAGAGATTTAGTCGGTTTCTTATACCGCTGAGCATTCAGAAATAATGCCAGGAAGTGTGTGGGTGGAAGTGCTAATCAATTGCATATAGGAGAAACTTCGTAAATATTCTGCCATTAAAATACAGCATGGAGAAAATGCTGAGCACGAAGATTTTTACCAGAGGCATAATTTTAAAGAGCTGGTACTAGCGTACAGAACAGCTCACCAGGTTTCTCAAAACGTGACAACTTTTACTACCCGGTGCAAAGTAATTATAGCCAGAGTAGATGTTGCTGTTTAAAATTTTATACAGTGAAACTTTTACACGTGAAAAAATGGTGCTCTTGGAGACTACCCTGACATTACAATCCACTTGTGAACAGCTGGCATTAAAAATGGGTTAAAATAGCGCGGTGGCATGCATCAAAAGAAAGACCCCGAGGAGATGGACGGTAATGAACAGACATGACTCAGGAGGTTGCTAATGTACAGAAAGGAAAGGCACTCCAGGCTAGAAAGAAGAATTGATGCTGTTTTAGACTCTAATGTACCTGGTGTGGTCTTTGTGATATTTGAGGTTGCCCTGCATAGTCTGTCTTCTGGGAGAGTATTTAAAAATGAATGTGAGCTTCTGTTTGTTCTGTTGCTAATTAAACCTTTGTTTAAAATCATGCATTTTAACTCTAGAGGGGCTCTATCTAATTCTAAATCACAGAGTCTCACAACAGACCGGGAGGGAGTGAAGTATTAGAAGACTAGACAGAATAATTATTCACTTGCTGGAATTTCATAGGGGTTTTAAATGAGTAGGGATAACGTGGACTGCATCATGAATAATGGATGCACCTAATTTAAGAGCAGAAGTATTTCTGATGTATTTCTCTCGAGTCTTGTTGAAAGGAAATTATTTGTGTGCAAGGTCAAGTATATTTCTATCCTTTCCAGCGGAAAGTCACCTTTTATAACGGCCGGGAGAGTGACTTAGATAATGACAAGGGATTGACTGTAGCACCCCTACTTTTATATCACAGCATTCTCCCCTGTGCCATAGGCTTGCTCTGGAGCCTTTGGGTACACCCCTCTCTGCCTCAGTTTCCCCACCTGTGAAAGGGAGATGAAGTTAACAGTCTATACAAAGCATTGTGAAAGCACCAGAGCTTCGTAAGTGCTCAATGAGCGCTGTGCCATGCATACGGTGAGATTTCTTGGCGGTAACTTCTCCATCAAGTCTTAGCATTCCCAAAGTTACTGCAATAGTTGTGTTAATTGGCACCCTGAGTGTACTTGGCAAATCCTGGGCACGCTGGTGGGTGAGGGTGTGCGGTGATTTGAGGCGGAGGTCAGAGGGAGGCCTGCAAAACTTGTCCTTAACTCCACAATAAATACTAGCAAAGATCCCCAGCTCTCACAGCGCCCCTGAGCTTCCCCTCCCCATGTCGTGCTGCACATTAGCCCTTTAGAAAAGGTGTCTGCCCGGGGACGTTTATACCCCAAGCAATGTCCATTTCTACCTCTTCTAGGGGAGTTAATCTAGTGAAAAGCAAGAGCAGCTTCCACCTAGTGAATTGTCTTCCTGCTCCTCTGCAAGCAGACAGGGCTGAGGGCAGCGGCACCTGTTCACCAGGAAACCTCCCTCTCTCCCCGCCATGGTGCCAGGTGGCCTTTTCTATCAGGGAAAAAGGAGCTAGCACGGCCTTGTCCCAGGAACTCTCTCTTCTCTGGCTGGTGTGAGCTCCGCTCCGCCCGGCCCGGCCCGGCCCGGAGACAGGCAGGCAGAGGGGACGGGACTGTTGAATGATCGTGAGAGTCTCTCTTCTCACCTGGCAGGATCATGAGCTCTCCGCGCACAGTGATTTGCGAGGCCGGGCCCTAGGCCCTCCAGGTGGCCGCATTAACATTACCGGCCCCATTGTCAATGCGCTCAGCTGCTGTGGACATTCGTTTCCCCGGGCTGGCTGGTCAAATTGGATGTCAGCCGTCCGCCCTTTCATTGTCCACCATCTCTCCTTCTAGCGGAGATGGGGGCAGAGTCCTAAGGACCGGCTCCTCTGTTATCACAGGACCAAGCGGGTCCGATTCACAGGGCCACACGGTCACTCCCTCCTTCTGCAGCTGTCTGCCAGAGGTAGCCGAGAGCCGCCCTAGAGTAAGCTTCCCCGCCGGCCCCCCACCTGTCAGTAACTGGGAGTTTGTCATGCTACTAAGTTACCAGCAAACTTATTCTCCAGGCCTGAGCAATTAATTCACAGCAAACAATTGGTCTGGTGCAATTAGGTTCTCCGCTTGTAGAGTAGCAGTGGAGAGGCTGCTACTTTCTCCAGGTTATGGTCGAATGCGTTTTGGGGGAGGGATAGCTCAGTGTTTTGAGCATTGGCCTGCTAAACCCAGGGTTGTGAGTTCAATCCTTGAGGGGGCCATTCAGGGATCTGGGGCAAAAATTGGGGATCGGTGCTGCTTTGAGCGGGGGGTTGGACTAGATGACCTGCTGAGGTCCCTTCCAACCCTGATATTCTATGATTCTAACAAGTGGCTATTTTGTTCTGAATTCTGTATGTGTGGCTTATGTGTGACTAGTCAGGTACAGCGGGGTGGTGTGTCTGTCCTGGGATTAGATGAGGAAGCAAGCAGATCCACCGCCAGTACTGATAATGGGCTGCCTCCAGCCATTGCGCCAGTAGCTTGGATGGCTCCAGTATTCAGAGACGGTGGCGTGAACAGGGTGGGAATGAAGTAGTTTAAACATCCGAATGGACAGTTGAAGACGGAATTTCATATGGGTTTTAATGTCCTCCCATGCTGTGTTGTAGTGAAATTCATTTGGATCAGGTGCTAGAAAGAGAGTGAAATTTACAGGCCGAGTCGAAATATGATTGTAATGGAGGAGTATTCCTCCCCTTCCCCGACCTACTGGATATCAAAAACAGATAACAGCTACTGCTGGTGGTTTTTTTTTTTTTTTTTTAAATGCCCAGCTGCATACTCTTCACATGCAAGGACCCTTTTTTATTATTTCTTAGGCGTGTGCTCACATTTTGCTGTTTAATGGAAGAATAAAAGTTCACAACCCAGAAGCTGTAGTGGGGGATTATGTAATGACACTGTAATGCATTAGATTAAAAATAAGTGCATCACTTTTCAGAAGTTCCTTAAAACAAACGTGAAGAGAAGGTAAAACTGTCGAGGGGGCTGAAGGTACAGCGTATAATCAATACAGCCCGCCCCCCGCAACTCTCTAGGGGAACCCACACCCTCAAGGCTTCTGAAAGGTTCCCCTGAGGAATCGTATCTATCCCCTTAATTCCCTTCACCTCTGTTTATGTGATGAATAAACACTGCTCGCTCGCAGGAGACCGCTGCTGACAAATGGAAATATTTACTGGGGGAGGGGAACTGGAATTCTCGCTGCCGTCACCCCACGAGGTTTCCAAGCCCGCTAATCCCAGCCCAGGGCAGCCCTCGAGAACAGTGTCTGTACCTTTCCCCTCCTTCCGGGCATCTCAGGGCTGCGTTTGCGCCTGAGCCGGGGGCGAGAGGTCCTTGGTAACAAATACCCTAGAAAAAATGAAAGCTGGGGGCCGGTTTAAAACCCTCGTTTTCCCTGCTGGTTCTCCCCTGGCCCTGCTGGCAACGCTGTCCCTGAGATGTGGGTTTGCCTGGAGGATCGGGCCCCGACCTCTCCGGCGGTTGCTATCTAACAGAGAGGAATAATTCCCCATCCCGAGAAGCCCATGGGGCTGTGTGGGAGCAGCCCGAAGAGGCTGGCGCTCGCCCTACCTCCTCAGGAAGGGCAGGGGTAGGGACGATGTTTGTTTGAACAAACGGCGAGCAGTAAGCAAGTCTCCTTTTGCCTTTCGGCAGCATGAATCTCCCCCGGCGAGCCCAGGGCCCAGCGTGTCCCAGGGCAGAGGGCCATGATGCCATAAGTTACGTGGGACACATCGTGGAGCTGGAGGTCAGGGCAGGCGTGAGAGTTCCCGCTGCTCCATGGTGCTGCGGTCCCGGCGAAACCCCCGCGATCGCGTCCCAAGCGCTGTCAGCAGCCCGTAGTGTCCCCGGCGCGTCCCCTGCTCCGCACCGCTCGCCTGCATAAATTCCCCCCCCCGTGCATCCACTTCTGCACCGAGGGGGTGGAAGCGGCACCACCCGCGTGCCTGCGGATGGAGACCCTGTATCTGTTAACTCACACCCACAAACCTCCCTTGCCTGTCTCTAGTTCTAAACACTGGTCCCAAAAACATGAACTTCAGCTGTTCCAGCTGTCGTGATTCCAAGGACTTTCCAGCCCGGCTGCTCTCACTTAGCGGGACACGTTGCCTTGTTCCAAACCCCCTTTGTATTTCACGGGCAGACTTGAAACCTGTGCAGCGTCAGGGGCTCTGCACAATCGGGAGAAAGCCCTGACCCAGCCACAGCTCCTGAAGGTGGATTAATTACCAGTTAAACGTCAAGTCGGTTTCACAGGGCTTTACACTGTTTAGATCTATTTGAGAGTGACCCGTACAGCTGCAGAATGTTGTCAGTTTCCTTACGTATCCTGCCAATTTGATCGTCTCTGAGATCAACAGCGTTTACCATTAGCTTGTTATTGGTATGGGTGTGAGCCTTTTAACCAGAGGATGCAGACTAGAGCAGCTATATCAACCTAATCCAGAGAAATGATTTCCGTGAAACAGCCAGGAGAAGTAGATAGCCTCAGGGACGTAGAAAGAAAGGGAGACTGAGTCACAGAAAAGTTCTTTTTTTTTAAATAAAAGAAATAAAATGTAAACAATGGAGCTATCGGCGTAAAAACTGAGCTGGACAAGAAATCGACTATAATTGTACAAAAGTAGTAATATAAATAGACGGTTTTTTCTCTTGCTTTGCCGTTTGATTTTATTGTTGATTACATTTTTTGTATCTATTTTTTAAACAATTTTACAGCTCTGCAAAATAAAGTATGATTTCAGAATATGTTGTCCTAAATTCCCCTGTACAAAGGGTAGTGGTTATGTCGTCATGCTTTCACTTGGCTCATTGTTGCGAAAAAAAGTACGTTATAATGAGTACTGTCGTGAGATAAGCTGCTTTTTTTCGGAGTATGTGTGAAGTGGGGGGGGGGACCCAAACGTACAATTTCACTTCATGTGTTTGTGTTCATATTAAATACAATGGTTTTACTTGCGGTTATAATATCCTGCATAGGTGGGCTGTTTATCCCTAATGCTCAAATGTAGTATGCCAGGGAAACCCAGGATTGGTACAATTCATTTAATTGTACAATTCTTTACTTTTCAGGTAGCAGTTTTAGCATATTTCCACACATTTAATAACACAAAGGGACTGCAGTAGCAGCATACGAAAAATATTTATACTGTGTTTATTTAGATTTTATAGATTATTCTTTCTTTAAAGTGCACACTTTGAATGCATACGGCTGTTTCGCTATGATGACAATTTGACTAAATTATACACGAGCAAGAAAAGTAATTATAGAATAACGGGGCCTCTTATTTACAGCAGTTTATCGGAGGGGAAAAAAAAATCTTTGTTCTGATCCCCCTCTTCGCTCCTTAATCGCAATGCTCATGGTGACACACAGGAAAATGTTCACATGCCAAAATGAGTTTGGAAAAATCTCAGTAGCATTTCGGATATAAGGAAATGCATTTGTTGTCCTCTCTTTCTCCTTCCTCCTCTCCTCCGCCCCTTTCCTTTTGGCAGTGGGAACCTTTTTAATATACAGCCTACAGTTTATTGTTGCTGTTGTTACTTTGGTCACATGTGTTTCTGATATCTCCTCTGCCTTCAGCATACTTTGTTGTGTTAGAAAGATTTTACACTCATCTGGCTAAGGGAAAAAAAAATCTTGCCAACACTATATGATGCCCAGTTGAACGTTGGCTAACCACCTTCACTTTTTAAAGCCTCTTTCCCCACCCCTCATACCAGAATCTGTACAATAAAACTGTAATGAAATATGTTTATTCCCCCTGACAGACCTCAGCAGCGCATTTACACAAGTCGATAGCAATTACACTGAGTGCTTGTTGGAAGGAAACAATATTAAAATAATAAAGATGTCTAAAGAAAAATATTTGGAGACAGGCCTATTAAAGTGAAACTTAATAATCACTCAAATAAACAACAACCTTGGCTTTAAAAAATAAACCTGGTGGTGGGAATGGGCCGCAGGCGAGGACCACTTCACAGTGCTCTGCGAGTCAGAGGGGCCACATCCTGCCCTCAACGGGAACTTCTGCTTAAAAACCCGGGGCCCAGCCCGAGCCAAGCTGTTTTAAAAGCACGGCGAGAGGAGCGGATCTTGCGCAGCTGTGCTCGAGGGCAGGCGGAATCCCTCGCGGTGGCGGAGCGCTCGGCGTGTGGCCTGACAAAGACCCGCCGCTGGCCACGGCTCTTTCCAAGCAGGGGGCCCGGCAGTGGGTGATGCCGGGCGCCGAGCTCTGCCCCGGGGCGTGGCGCTGCTGGGCTCTCCAGGGAAGGTGCAACTCGAGAAAGCTCACCCGGGTTTCTAAAGCCCAGCGCGGCTCTGTAGCCTCCTTTCAGCGGGGCTCCGGCCGTGCACGCGTGTGAGCGAGGGGCGGAATCTAGTTGTTGGTGCTCCGGGGAGAGCGGGGCTGGGGGGTGACCGCTTCTCCCCACGGGTCAGGTGCGTGGGGCCGGCGGCTCAGGGGCTTAGCTCAGGTTTCACGTGTCTGCCCCTTCAGGCTTCGGCTCCAGCGTCTCCTCCACTGCCAATGGGGCCCTGAGCTCCACCTTCCTGCCGTCAGCCCAAGATAACAGTGTGGCCTGGGGGAGGGGGGGGGCAGGAACAAGCGCCCCCATTCTCCCAGGGCAGCCCGTGCGGTGCTCGGCGGGCCGGTGCGAGCTGGGGGGCGCGGCCTCCCTGCCCCCCGCCCGGAGGAAAGTGCCGGGGAGGGGGACAAAGAAAAGCCAGCGCGGACCCCGGCTGCCCGCGCAACGCGCGCCTCGCGGCCGGCGGCCGGCAGGGGCTTGCCCTGGTCACGGCGGCGTGGGCGCATTTCAGCCTTGGGTTTCCACAGGGCCGCTCGAAACTCGCCGGCCACGGCGGTCTCTCGTGGGGTGGGGAGAGGGATCCCCAGGCAACGTGTGTATCGGCCTGAAACGAGACCCCCACAGGCCCCTGGGAGTGCGATGACGATGCTATTGCTGAAATGCAAGCACGGGGCGGCCTGGCGGATCCTCATGTGTCTGGTTTCAATTATTCTGTCTTGCCTGAGCAATAGCGAAAATAACTGACGTGATGTAGCCATTCCGGCAATACCCCACGTCTGCCAGGGCTCAGATTGATACCTGTGCGCAGCATGGCCCACACTATGCCCTCTAGATTTGCTCACAGAAAGCTCCTACAGATTCCCCCCCCCCTATGATTTTCCCCGTGGCTTGGGATGAGCTGAGCCTTTTGTATGGACCCTAAAATGTCTAATCACGCCACCACATTGTCCCACAACTCCCAGCCCCTGGAGAGGCGAGCAATCCCCTAAGGAACTTGGCACACTGCTGGAGACTGAGTTCTCGCCTTCACATCGCAGAGATCTGCTGTACAGAAGTGGGTGGCTTGTGGCATGTAGGTATTACTCAGGGTACCTGTGACTCTGCAGGGTATGGAAATCTTGACTCTTTTCCATTCCCGCAACCCCATTTTCTCACCACAAAGCGAATCTCCATACGAATTTTTGGAGTTCTGCCCGGACAACCTTGGCATAAAACACAAATGCACAGGTTCCTTGGCAACTAAGGTAAGTGGTGGGCATGGTTATGGGGCCTGGGATCTGTTAGGATTTTAAGTGAACACTGCAAATTAGCAACTGAGCCAGGAGGATGCTCCATTTCTGAGGATGATACTGGCTTATTATCTGATCTCATCAACTGATGTCGCTATGTATCTGTTTCAGTTAAAATGCGTGTTTGTATAAAGAAGACACGATAAATGTGTATAAATGTAGGTATCCTATGTATAGGGGTGTTTGCTACTAGAGAAGGCCTTTAATGAAGAAATCTGGGGCTGTTATATTATGGCCATAGGGATAATTGCAGTGATAAATTCACACATATACATTTATGGCACCATTGTCTCTCATCATTACATAGCTTGGTGGAGAATGTGGGTAGGGACTGCCTATGATGCTGGCCAATATTATTTACTTGTACTCCCCGATCTGTCTGTCTGTATCCAGTTGTCTCTTGTCTGACACTTAGATTGTAAGCTTTTTGGGGGCAGGGACTGTCTTTTGTTCTATGTTGGACAGTGCCTAGCACAACGGGGTCCACGATTAGGAGTAAATAACAATACTGTTCACCGCCGGAGCACTCCATGGGAAAAATACTATCAGGCTGCATCATAGAGAAGAGAAGCACCTGCAGGGGAGAGGGGGAGGGGGCGTTAAAGAAAAGCCAGGAGAACACCGAGCTATCCCTAGACTTAATTAGCCATGTTCGTACTCCTTTGTCGGTGTCTCAGCGGGAGTCAGTGGTGCAAGCAGATTTGAACTCTTACTCGTACGGTACCACCCCTCGCCCCTCACTTCACGAAGAGTGTTCCCTGACTAGAGCCCTGGGCGGATGCGAATTTACACCCCGCGGATGCGCATATCCGCCGATAGAAATTGGCATCCACTGAACCGCAGGGCTCTCCGGGGAACTGCAGGCGCTAGAGCAGCGGAACGTGGGGCCGCGGCTCCCAGGAGCCCGCGCCCCGCAGCGGCAGCTCCTCCGGTGGGGCTGTACCGCCCTGTCGTCCGGCGGGGCTGTGCAGACGGGAGGCGCAGACAGGGCTGGGGGCGGTACAGAGGAGAGGCCGGTGCGGGGCGCTGGCTCCGGGGAGCAGTGGTCTCACCTTCTGCTCCTCTCGCCGCTGCGGTTCCCGGGAGAGCCCGGCGGTTCAGCCGGTACCGCCTGCTAACCGCGGGTGGCTGCATCCACCGGTATCAGTTTGTGCCTAGGCTTAGACTCTTGGGGGAAGGTCAAAACTACAGACAAGAAATCAAGTCACCATCAAATGCCGGCTTATCTCTCTGCATGAGCTGACTTGCAGAGTATCGCGGCCTTGTCTGTATCTTTCACAGGACTCTCTTTCATTTGCATTGTGCCTCTCAATGCCAAGCCAAATGCAGCCTGGGGCAGATACAGGGGTCCACCTGTTTTAATGAAACAATATTTCCCTCCCCCACACCTGAGCAAATATTTTTTCAGAGAACATCATATACGTTGTCTTGGGGATCAGATTCTGCTTGCCTTAATCAGGCAAGTGAGCCAACAGCCCCCGCTGGGCCTGCCTGTGTGAGAGGGGTCATTCTGGTCCCCATTTCCCGCAATCAATGGTCAGATATGTTTGCAGGAACATTATATACTGAACAAACTGACACCTCTGAGCTGTGATTGCGCTTGCCAGATATTTCAGACAATTTTTTCAAAAATATTAATGAGTTTGGGAGCTTCCATTTTTGGGAGCCCGTTTTTGAGAGACCTTAAACAAGTCTGGCCATGAGAAAGCGCTGAGAGAGCCCACCCTCTGCAAATCAGGCCCATACAACGGGCGTCAAATTGGGCATCTTAAAACTGAGGCACTCAAAATCACGAGTCACTCTTGAAAACCTTGGCTGTCATGTAGAGCTCTGAAAGACTTCCTCAGTTCCTCTGATTACTACTCTGCCTGCATAATTAAGATACAAACAGACATTTTCTTAGAATATATATTACTACTTAATACCAACTCTGCTCTGGAATCTTCTGACAGAATGTCAGATGTGAAGGGCTATTCTTCTGAGGCATGTTAAAGGGCAGATTAATTCCTTCTCTAGGAAGAAGTGGCCAGAGCCCTTTCCCAGCTAATTTCCTGCCCTACATGCTGCTGTAACTTCCATTAGCTGTTTATTAAAAGGACCCTACATCCATTAAACAGCAGAAGTTTTTAACTAGACTCCCTGACTAGGAATTATGTTGGTTATAAAGATTAATTAGATGGAATGTTGGGAAGGAAGGCCAGGAAAAAAGATCAGTCAGGTAGCCAAATTAATCTCAAGTGTTCCCATTGAATTACATCAGATATACAGTAGAAACTGAGAGTTAAAAACACCAGAGTTACTGACTGACCAGTCAACCACACACCTCATTTGGAACCAGAAGTATACAATCAGGCAGCAGCAGAGACAAAAAACCAAAAACTAAAAATACCAAACACCAAATACAGTCCAGTACTGTGTTAAACTGTAAACTACTAAAAATAAAGAAAGGGGAAAGCAGAATTTTTCTTCTGCATAGTAAAGTTTCAAAGCTGTATTAAGTCAATGTTCAGTTGTAAACTTTTGAAAGACCCACGGTAACGTTCTGTTCAAAGTTAGGAACATTTCAGAATGCTGAAAACCCTCCATCCCCGAGGTGTCCGTAACTCTGAGGTTCTACTGTGCACGTGGGTCAGAATTGCCAGGAGGAAAAGGCTCCATACTCTGATGCCTGTGGCTTACGACCATCAAAATCTGTGTAAGTATAAACAAGTAGGAAGATGTATTTAAAAGGTTTATGCCTCTGTGAGTATTATATGTAAAGATGCTGTATTACTTTAATACACAATACAATACCTTTAAAATGTGGGCAGACTGCAGGCAGGTGCCTCGTTCTGATTTTTGAGTGTGTTTATGATAGGAAAAAAAGGATCTGACTGTTCTCATTTTGATTTGACCTTGGCTCACACCCACGTAAATGAGGAAAATTGGGCCGGAGGGGTATGGTTCTATAGGAGGATGAAGCACCTAGACACTGTGTTTTTTCCCACTTCATGCACCTACTTACTTCATGCACTGTAGGCAGTGTTTGGAAAGGATTTCTAATATTCCCAGGATGGGGAAGGGATAAGGGGAAACCACCTGCAACTCCTGAGGGCAGCTCCCTTTGGCTGCCTGCTTATACCTAGCAGTTGTTGAACAAGTTAAGGTTTTTCTTTTTTTTCTTTTCTTTTTTACAGTGGCTTTAGGAATGCTATATATAAGAAGAGCACATTGATCAGGATTTAAAATACACTGAAAATGACTTCTAATTCTTGGAGAGACCATGGCTCTGTGCAAAAGCAATACATTGAAATACCTTAACCATCAATGTCCTATGTAGGGGCCCAGTCCTGCTCCCTTGACACCCAGCCCTCAAGTTTCAAAGTGCAATAAGGAATATTTAAAATACATTTGTTTAATAATGTGGAGAGAATGACTATTTTAAATCTATAATTCACACTGCATACACAGGGGCTGATTCTACAGAGACTTTTGCATGTGAGTAGCTTTACCTGTCTGAGTTGACTTCGGGAGAAGGACTCACCTAAGCAAAGTTACTTGCGCTTAAGTCTCTGCAGTCTTGGGTTGTTAGCATGATCTGATGCATTGTTTTCAGTAGAACTTCCACATGTGGTCATGCAATTCCTTGTTTTTACTACCTACACCTTGGCCAGGAAGTAGTTTGAAGCCATTCTCTTTGGGGTAGAATTTAAAAGCTGTGAGCCCTCATGAAATACATGACATTTTACCTGGACTTTTAAATGTAACTTTCTTTTTTGTTGCTTCAACTCAGCATTACAATGGGGGAGAATAGAGTAACACAGGAAACTGCTGGGGTAAGTGTTTGTTTTAACTTTTGTAAATAAACATTCTAAAAACTAGTCAGCTCCGGCTAGTACCTGAACAAAGCTTAAAGCAAGGCTGCACTGCTCTGCCTTGCTCTTCCTTTGTACCATCTGGGTGTAGATACCTGGGCTGGTGAAGAATTGTTTATATAGCTTACAGCGAGAGGAGAAGTAGTAGTAATGGGATGAGAAGAAACTTTGTCTGAATATAAGGAAAGGCCATCTGACAGTGAGCTCTGTCACACTCTGGAAGAGTCTCCTGAGGAAAGGGAGGAATGCTATCACTTGGGACACTTTAAGAGGGACTGGGCAAAGCACTAGTAAATGTACTCTGGGTAAAAGTCATGCTCTCATTTAGGGCCAAATCTAGCTTCCATTGAATACAGAAGAAAGATTCAGTGATTCCAAAGGATATTGGGTCAGGCACTTACACAGAATTAACTTCCATCTTCAGTTTTAAGACACAAATATCACTGTTATATTGGGAACCTGGGATTTTGATTAGACAAAATCATAGTGAGTGCAGAAATGGAAGGTACATTTATCCTTTCTTAGCTGCATTCCATCTGGTGTATTGGCGGCGTGGTGCTAGCATTTTTTCAAGACATTCAGATAGATGAATATGCACCAAGCTCTGGAATAGGAGTATATATGATAAGCTGTTTTGTCTCAATGTCAGTGTATTATGGCATGTGCAGGTCTTATTGCAGAGCTAAATCATTTCAGAGGCACGAGAAAGAGCAGAACATATGGAACCCATTCATTGATGAAAGCTATGAGAAGTACTATTCAGCTATGAAACCTATGACTAGATACTGCATTGAGGAGGAATGGATTCTGACCGGACAGCTATTATCCCTAAAGACCTAGAAGAGAGTTATTATCACTAAGAGATCATTCCCATAATGAATGAGTAACTAAGATAAGTTTTTGGAATGACGATTACTGGTACAAATGCATCAATTTGCTAACATGTGCAGTGGCCATCTAGCCACAACTATGCTAATGGAAGTGTCGGAGGCACAAGTTTGAGAACCATTCCTCCAGCAAGAGGGCAGCCCAGCTAGTCCATGGCATTTTCTCTTGTAGGGGACACAGGACGATTGACAGAAGCACTGGGGTCCAATTGACAACATGATTGCAAAACTGACAAATGGGCTGGCTCATTAAAAGGGATGGCTTGGTGGGTGCATGCGGGCAGGAGAATAAGGAGATCTCCCGCTCACACTCGTTAACAAGGCTATTTGGGGAAATGCGGAAAGCTTTATAGCAGGTGGGCATGGTGCCCTGTTGTGCATGCCTGTGTAATCTCACGTTTGCCTCCCTAGTATGTGGATGTAATCACTAAATGATCATGTCTGTTATGCTGGCATTGGTCTGAATGTCTTTCTTCCTTTGTAGTGTGATCTCAACTTTTAGGTCAGTGACTGCTAGGGAGGTGATCCTGAAGTGTGGATCCGAAGCACTGCTGCTGGCTCTGCCAGAGGTCTCTTCTGCCTGTCAGAGCTGGGGGTTGGGGAAATACTCGTTAAACATCACTTCGGATTGATGGAGGAAGAAAGTGAGGGGGTTCTCCATCTCTGGGTGAGAATGGGCAGCATTTCTGGTGTTGATGCCATGTTCGTGCAACAACCCTTCATTCGGGTTTGGACAGGCTCCATTAAGCTCCAACGCTTTCCCCTTTCAAATCCTGACCAAAAACACATGTTCTGTGGAGCTTCTCACTGTAAGCTCAGCCACTGAAGTGCTATAATTCATTATATTCAGTAAAAAAACCCAATCGACACCAAACCCCCACCTCTGCTGCACTGACAAGTGTGTGCGTCAAGTGCTATTCATTTTTTCTATTGTTTGTCTCTCTTGAGACCCTCCTTAAGACAGGATCTATGTATCTGGCATTTAGATGCTAGCCTGATGGGCGAAAATGCTTTCAGTAGAAAGAGAGAGATGTTTCTGTGTCTATTATGTTTCAGTACAACACTAAGCATACATTGCAGGTGCAGAACAAGTGGCTAATGCACATTACCTCTGAATTAGTCGGGTTTCCCTGCAGAATTATGAATACCAAAAAAGAGGGAGTAGTCAGGATAGGTGAACAAAGAACCCTATTTTGTACAGCTCTCAGAACTTCCTTCCCCCAGGCTAGTGTGTCTTCATGTACAGTGTGCAGTGTAGTAAAGTTATGGCCTTCATACAGTAACCATTTCAAGTGAATAATGAGCCTGTGTTATTCATACAGGGCTCTGATAATAGTTGTTAGGTGAATTTTTAACCATAGGCCTGATCCTGAGAAGTGCTGAGCACCATTGGCTCCATTGCAAGCAATGGGAATGGTGGGTCCTAAGCACCTCACAGCTGGGCTGTAAGGAACATTTATTTATCTTGATGTTTAGATTCCAGATCAGGATTTACAAGAAAGGATTTAAGATTCACCTAACAATACTGTGTTTATTTTTATATATTTTTTATTTAACAGCAGAAGTATACAGATGGAAATAAATTAAACCAGGAGTCATGAATCTTAGTATGAGACACATAACAATAATAGTCAAGGTTGAAAAAAGTGTATATTATAACCTGAACCTGGAGTTATTCTTGGGTGTTATTTTAAGAAAATAAGCTAATAATGTGTCATAAGCCTCGCTTTGGCTGCAATTCAAATCAATCACAAAAATCCCATTGATCTGAATGGGAGCTTGATTCAGCCCTTTCTAACACCAGCTATTGGTAGGTGTGTTACGTACAGAAGTTATAATGACTACATGAAACCTTGTGTAATTGAAAATCAACAAATGTTAGCAGAGAGAGAGAGAGAGAATGTGTACACTTTCATTAGTTTCATTTGGCAATTGGATTTGATCTTGGTCACTGTCTGCACACACTGCAGTACAGTACGGTACAGAGTTAATTAAAATAAGACAATTTTGCCTACAACTGTGTCTTTTAATTTAAACTAATTCTCATTGGCAACAAAATGTATTTGTCCTTTTGTCATTTTCAAGAGATGCTAGATTAGAAGAGCCATTTTTATACACTCATTAACAAATAATCATATGTCATTTCAAAGAAAGATAAAGATCAGGTGTTTACTAGTTAGGGTTCATGTTAATCCTTCAAGCCCTGATGCTTTGAGATGCTGAGTACCCGCTAGTCTCATTCAAAGAGTGGAGAGTTCTTGTTGTTTTGCAGGACCTTTTGAGCCCAATCCTCCTTCCTTTGAAATCCCTTTCAAAACTCCTCTTCACATCGCGGTGCAGGATCTGTCCATTCATGTACCTCTTTCTGTTGTTGCTGAAGACTGGTACTAAACAAAACTAAGCACAAGTACATGGATCTGATGAAAAGCATTTTAGAGACATAATGATGCGATCAAATAGGAAACAGGATAAGTGATACCTAAAATATATTCTGAGTTGCAAATACACACTTCCTAATATTTAAAACTTCTCACTCAAAGCCGTCGTTTTAGGGAAGGCTTTGAAAAGTTAATGGATCCCACTTAAGAGGGACTGAATAATATCTTCCTCTGAAATGAGTACACTGAAGGAAAAGGTTATGTTAAGATTATATGTGTGCAATTTACAAAACTAATAAAAAGTCTCAGGGACAGATTTTATAAAATGCCTTTCAGAGCCATTTAATTCATCATGTATTTAGCATTTGATCCTGCATCATTGGACGCAATAGAGGTTTTGCCGTTGACTGCAGTGGTAGCAGGTTTGTGCCTTGTAAAAGAGATTAACAATCTGTAACGTGCCTCTGAAAAATTTAATTTTTAGACCTGGATCGGCCTCAAATTAGGTCTCATCCTGCTCACAATGAAGACAAAGAGCCTATTGATATCAATGGTTAAAGGACTGGGCCCATTGCCATTTGCATGGAACGTTACCCAAACTAAAAGTTCTCTACTTAGTTTTTAGTGCCTCTAATTGTCGTTCCTGTCACTTGACTCTCATTTGAGTTTCAGCGGGTTGGAGGTCCAGCTCATTATCCAGTTCCATAGCCTTGAATGGAAAATGTGTTCTAATACTTTAAAAGTCTTTATGGTGGGATTTTAAAGAGCACTCAGTGCTGGCCTGACTCTGCTTCCATTGCAATCAAATGGAGCCCTACCATTCAGTTGGAACAGCGTTAGGCTAACATTGAATGAGTACTTTTGAAAATCCCACCAATATCTACATCTCATCCTTGAGTGCATGCTTGATTTTTGTCACAGAAGCTTTGTGGAACAGGCTCTCTTAGTGTTTTCAGGACAGCCGGAATTGGAGTGAGCATCTTTCACTCCCTGCTACTGGAACACTATGTGTCCGTATGCTGTTTTTGTGGCATACACATATGTATAAGGTACCAGTAAGTCAGAATAGGATGCTTGGAATGGTTCCTTTCACACAGAGAAATGGGGTGTGTGATTGTAAAATATAGATCGATATTTATGCTGCTTTTACAGTATGTACATATACCTGTTTTACTTGGCCAGAGAGAATTTAGTGTCTAGGATATTTTGACACTTTTTGACTTATTCTGTACACAACAGGCCAGTTTGTAGTTAAAATAGTCCTCTTGAATTACAATCACAATATTTTAATTGATTGCATTTTAGAACAGCTAATATTTTACTTTAGTATTGTGTCTTTTCCAAGAAAATATAATACAGTATTTGCATTTTTAGATGCTGTTCAAAATCTGATTACACATTTCGCAACAACATCTGAAAGTGTACATGTTATTTTTTAAGTTGCCCCTGTTAATGAGTTAAATCCTGCAGTTTTTGGTCTGTCAGAACCCCTGTTGACTACAGTGGGAGATTTTGTCTGAATAATGGCTGCAAGATTCGGTTCTCTCTGTGCAGATTTTTAAGAGTTTCTAATGGAAACACACTTGTATGCCAATGAAATACAGATGGCTTTTTTTTTTCTTTTTTGAAATTGAATGTCTAGGTGGATGTTTTAGAATATGCTACAGAAAATCCTCTGAGATGCATTAATGATATGAAGTACAGCTGTGCGGGAACTGGACTCTTCATTATGGGGAGTCTCATAATTTTGAAGTTTCTTCAATTAGAGAATGAAAACAAAAAAAATTAAAATTTTCCATGCACTGAAATTTTGAAAAAAAAAATCATTTCCGGTCAACTGAAATGTTTTGATTTGATTTCATCTTTTTATTTGATATTATTGATATTATAAATAGGCTTGGCAGAATTCAATTTCTATTTTTTTTTGTAATCTCAGTGGTTAACATAGATGTTTATTTTCAAACATTTATTTATTCTTATTGATTTAAATTTTCACAGTTGTGGGAAACTATGGAAGATCCAAAAATGGTGGGGGTCAGACAATAATTATTTAATGATAGTAGATGTTAAGATTTATAGAGTTAAAGCTTTATGGCAATTAAAACGTCAGAAATGGCGTCATCAGATGTAAATATTCAAAATAAATATCCTTAAATCAAACTCTACGTTCTCAAGCAGCATTTTTCTTACTTTGCCTGTCTGTAAATTTTGATTATAATCAATGGAAATATTTGACATCACTTTGTGTGTGTATGATGAAATTGATGTTTATTAACACTTGCTGATAAAAACCTCAGCCTTCCAAGCCTAATTATAAAATCAATCAATAAATCAATCAGTAAATAAAAATGAAAAGTCATTTTGAAATGGAAAATCAAAACAGTCCATTCTGAAAAGTGTGAAATTGAATGTTGCACCTTTATCAAAATGCTTTCAATTTTCATTTCAGAATGAATTTTCATTAATGGCAACATGTTTTTGTGAATGTTTTTACTTTTGACGAATTGGCATTTATGGACAGAAACATGTTGCATTGGAAGATTTCCAACCAGCTCTAATATCAAGGTATTTTTTATCTTTCAAGCACGATGCCCACATTTTTGATCACATGTGCACTTGTGGGTGTTCCCAAGCACAGTCTGTAAACCTCCCACCATGTGTGAATACAGGGCTGGGTTATGTGTGAACACACAAGTGGGGATTTGCCTGCCTAAATATAGACATAAATCTCTTGGAAAATTTGGGCTTAAATTTACAAGAAAATTTCTTGAAAGTTAGCAGATAAACATGGACAGATTGTGGCTTAATCTCATTTCAGTTGCTGTATAGTTTTAAAATCATTTTACCTTAAGAACATACAAAATATCAGGGGTTAGAACCTGGCCCTGCTGAAGTCATTGGGAGGTTTGTTATTGACTTCAGTTGGCGAAGATTTCACCCCAGTCTTATACAGTCAGAAGAGTAGGGACTTAGGCATTCTCCTCAAGTTTTACATCAAGCTATAAAAACACATTAAGTTTAGAACAGGGCAGTGGACTGGAAGTCAGGGTATTGTTCTATTCATACTTCCACCAGACACTAGTGTGGCTTTGGACAAATTACTTAGAGCTAAAATCTGCTCTCCAGTCCAAAGATGGGATCATTATCCCCCTACTTTCTTGGAATTATTTCAGCTTTACACTAATGCAAAGCAGAGCAGAATTTGGTGCTATACCTCTCTGTGCCTCTATTTTCCTATCTGTAAAATAATTCTCCCCTTGGACAGAGGGGTGTTGTGGAGCTTATTTCCTCTGTGTTTGTAAAGCGCTTGGAGATTCTCTGATTTAAGACATGCTTTGTCCTGATCCAAAGCCTTTTTAAGTCAATGGAAAGACTTTCTTTGCCTTTAGTGGACTTTGAAACAGGCCTCCATGAAAGTGTAATGTATTAAGTCACTCGCTTCAGTAAAACCATACAAATGATGTGAATTTTCTCAAAAGCTTCCAAGCAGCAGCCATCCGCCTTCCTTTTTTCTCTTTCAAGATGCAGCTTTTTTTGTGTGTGGTAAAAATGTGGCTTCTGACTGGGGCGGGAGATGTTAGATTTTTAAGAGCTAAAATCTATCTAAAAGGGAACCGCTAAAAGGCATAAATCTGTATGTCACAACATATTTTTTCCCCAAGACAAGCTCAATCCTATTGTCCTCCCGCCTGCAAAAACAGAACTCTCCGTATGACATTTCCCTGAGACCTTAATGAGTTTAGTCTGTAGGATTTCCTTTTTTGGTGACATTATCAGAAGAAATTACCCTGTACCATTACCTATGGCCAATGAGGCCTGACAGGCCTCCTTTCTCTTTCCTCTCCCAGCCTGCACGCAATTCTCTTAGACAGGAAAGTATCGTCTAGACGTGACCCTTTGAAGTTTCCTTTTCCTCCAATGACCAGCTCACTGAAATTTCAGTGCTGTACTTCCCAGTCCAAAACACTCAGAGCTTGTTGATGCTGCCGTGCTTATTATAACCATTTACTGTACTACTCTGCACTGGAGGAAACGCCAGGCTGGCTGTGGAATTTGCCTGGAATTCATTCTCCTCTAGCCCTGGGTGGCCTCGGGCTGGCCTGTGGTTTTAGGCTGAAGTGGGAGGGTGTGGGACTGCAAACTGAGAAGGCCCAAGATTGTGTAGCTCTATAAATGATGTAGTGGGATTATTTCTCAGGCGATGCGAACCTTCAAAGCAGTTTAAAGAAAGAAAAAGCATGTCCTGAAAGAACAATCACTCATAAAGTAACATCTGAGCAAAGTGCCAGATTCAAGCTTTTTGTGGTTATTTTCTCAGACTTCCTACCTGCTTGCCAGTGCTGAAATCTGGCTGTCAAAAATCGGGCTCTCACTTTCATTTCAGTGTGACCTCCCACCTTGAAAACTATGCAGGATCAACCCTGACTCAGCAGTGGGCTTCTAATATATCTAAAACTCCCACTGAGGCTATTGAAATACATAAGTAAGACTAGCATTTTTAGAGGAACAAAGCAAAACTCACTGCATTCCTATCACTCAAATACATGATTATAAGTCAGAAACTCATAGGTTCTAGTCCTGGCTTTGATACCCATTTCTTCTGTGGCTTTGGGAAAGTTGCTTTGTCATGTGCTGACTTAGGTATGAGTGAATGGGATGATGTGCTCTAGTCCTCGGTCTACTGAGTGCCTGCTGTTATGGGTAGCTAAGGCAGTTCTCCTACAGCTCAAATGGCAGCAGCTAGTGGTTTTGGAGCTGATGGATGAGGATTCTAATCGCGCTCTGATGTATCTATCTATTTAGCTATTGTGAAGACGTGCTTGCATTTCAACTTCTGTGCCTGAGTTTCCCCCTCTTTAAGAAGGGATAATAATATTTACCTCTTCACAGAGGTATTGTGAGGCTTAATCCATGTTTTTAAAAGGTTTGGAAGAAGAAGAAAAGCGCTGTATGTTTGCTCATTATTTCTCATATTATTAACTCATGAAGTTTAGGACTCCTGTCCTTCTGTGAAAGGCTGCTTGTGATTTCAATGTAAACGGTTAGCATAAAGCAAAATAACAGTTTCCTGTTCTAGGAACATTTTCCGTTATGACACACTAAGAGTAGAAATGTGTGACAGCCATGTCGGTCTACTGTCTGGGGAGGCTGGAGGACTGAGTGGCAGCCCTGATGGGGAGCTGCACGTGTATTAACTCCTGCAAAGCCGGTAGCCTGGACAGGCAAGTCTCTGACCTCTCTATAGCCTGAAAGGCAACGAGCCTAAATGCAAACTGTTTCCAAACACCCAGTAATTGGATTGCAACAATTTGTTCTGCCCTCCAATCACACTTTACAAATGTCGAATCCAGCCCTTAGTGAGTGTGGATTGAATTGGAAAACAGTTAAGTGAGCTTGACAGACTCTGTATATTCTGTGTTTGTATATATGACAGTTCAATCATTTATAAACTTTCCCACAAAATCAAACAACACCCTTTTTAGGGAGTGGTTTTCTAGCTATTCTGAAAACCATGTTATGTGGCATCTAGGGTATACAAAACTGCAGCCAAATAACACTTTTGCTAGTGAGTTTTTTCCTTTCTCTAATTTTTCTTTTAAACATTTGCTCATCTCAAAGATTTCAGAGGGGTATTACTTACATGGTATTTTCTTTGTTTAGTTTTCTGCTGGCCTTATTTATCACTCTTTTACAGCCAGAGCCATGCATTTTTCAGACTACATTATATGACTCACAATGGTTTCAGTTTACATCCACTCTATCATTCTGTATCTCTCATAAAATTACAACAGCTAAAGCTTCAGAACTCTCTGCTATAGAATTATGCTAAGAAATAGGAACTCTCCACATGGAATCTCAGGTGCAAATGCCACCAGCCTGGATCAGATTGTCTAGTCAGCAAAAAATCAGAATGTCTTTGTAAACTTCAATGTGTCATCCCTTGTTCAATAATTTTGAGCCACTCACAGAGGACACTCCTGTGGACTCACCCATGGGAAAGGCTCAGGGAGATGTCTGGATTCTACAGAGTTTGCTGCCTCTGAGACGAGGCGTTTGTGGGCTCACAGGGGATGTGAAAAGTTGTGCTGCTAACTGGGCACTTAAGAGGGGCATCATTATCATTCATAGGCTGCTCCCCCTATATCTGCACCCTACTCTCCCATTGCTCCCCGTGGGGAGTGGACTTTGAAGAGTGGAATTTAATACTGTTCGTAGCAGCATTAACTTCTGCCTTTTTTATTTTTTCCTGGCCCAAACTGCTGGATTGCTGGGGAACATGCCATGGCTCTGTTCCCTCTCTGCCTGCTCAAAAACACCACCCCTGCTGAGCCACTGAGCCTCATCCATGTGCAGTTAGCTTGGAGGGGGTTCCTCCGACCTATTCACAGTGAGGAAGGTTGCTATGGCCAGTGCTGGCTGATCCTTGCCGGGTATTTTGCCCTCTGCGTCTCTCGGTGTCCGTGAGCAGAGGGCCATTCACTTCCTGCTCCCACTTGAGGCCAGTGACATACAAGAATAAATCTGTAATGGGAGGAGTCACTGTGGATTTGCACTGCTGTAACTAGCCCTCAACCGGCATCTTTCCCGGGGCTTCATTAACCCCATTATCCAATTCACAGCTTTGAGAATTAGCATGAATGGTTTTCTCCCACCTGGAGGACTTGGGGTAAAGATTGATGTGGGTGTAATTTTGAATAACTTCAGTCATTTTATTGGACCTCAAAGTGTTCTGTGGTTGGAGGAAATATTCTGTGTGAAACTCATAGCTTCATCTGTTAGTGATTTGTCATTTACAATGTTTTGGGCTTGCTGCCATGTCAGCTGTTGGCAAACAAAAGGAAGACAAGGGAATAAAATGATTACCAAGAAAAGGCTTAGAAATGTAGTGAATGAAATAAACTAAGAATAACTTAAAACTGAACTAGGAGATAATATAATCAGTCACAGAAACAACAGGGAGTGGGCAGCAAGGGAGATCATGTTCCATCTTTTTCACATTCAGAATATTTGAATATTATCCTTAAAATATATGTAATCAGTTGGACCACATGAACAGGTCTCCCCTTCAGCTCCTGGAAACCTGGCAGGTAAGTGTTCTAGGGGAATTAAACAGCATATACAGTTCACAAGGTACCTTCACCTCTGGGTCCAAGAGACTAGGCTTCAGCCCGAGTCCGGAAGTCTATACTGCAATTTTATAGTCCTGCAGCCCAGGCCGGTGAACCTGAGTTAGCTGACATGGGCCAGCCACAGTGTAGGCCTGGTGGACATTATTTATTTATTTATTTATTTGCAGTGTAGGCCTGGTCGACATTAGAAAATTAGGTTGGTTTAACTACATTGCTCAGGGTGTGAAAAATCCACACCCCTGCTGACCCAACTCCCCGTGTAGACAGCACTGGGTCAATGGAAGAATTCTTCCATCCACCCCTAGCTACCACTTCTCAGGGAGGTGGATTTCCTATGCCAATGGGAGAATCCCTCCTGCTGGCATAGGTAGTGTCTACAGTCAAGTGCTAGAGTGATGCAACTGCAGCGGCACTAGTAATTTAAGTGTAGACAAGCCCTGATTCTGCTTGCCTTCTCCCAGCTATGGAGCTGGTGAGCTAATTACTTCATTAGCGCATCAGGTTCTCTGCAGGAGCAAGTGATCCCTTCTCACTTTCCAAGCCCACTCCTACTCTCACCATACCCAGGAGCCAGGGTGCTCTAAGTGACAAGTGTGCTGGCTTCCAAAAGGCTCTATTTGTAGCTGCTAACAGCACCCTGTCACAGACCACCAGGAACATATTTCCTGTGATCATCTTGTAAAGCTGTAATTACATATAGGTTAAGGACGTGTGACACTCTGTACCTCAAAATAGCACTCTGGAACCACCATATTCACCACTGTGGTATGAGGATGATATGTTTTGTACAAAGTATACTTTGTGAGGTATCAAATGAGAAGCCGTTATCTGTTGAACATTACTATCCTGTTGAATTGTATGTATTACCATTTTATCTGAACTTATGAAATTTTCCTATGTGTGTGTTACTGAAATAGGTTGTGAGCCTGGGAGATGACCATGGCTGGCCTTTCTGTGGCAACAAAGGAGCAACTAATACCCCCAGACAGATTTACATTAGGACTCTCTCAATGGTCCCCTTCCAAAGCACGTACAAAATGGAGGCCCAGTGCCTTACTATTGGCCAGCCATCTCCATGATGGCTATCAGAACCAAAACAGGGCAGCATCTTCCCTTTCATTTCTGTCCTGTACCTCGCTCCCTCTTGCTCCAATTCTCCTATCTGTACTCAGAGGTTCCTGAGTGGACTGTTCATAACTATTGAGTTTATTTTCGCCTATGGATGAGGCTTGGTTAAAGGAGCAGCTGTTGGTCACTAGGAGGTGACATGCAAGATTGTGTAAGCTAGACTTGGTGAGTGTGGGTGGGTATGTTGTTTTGCCAGGTCTTACTAGTAATGTATTACAAGTTTTTATCAACTTTTGGTTTTCATATCTAAGGATGTAAGCTCTCAACTTGCTTGCCCTTGTGGGTGGTTCTTGAAATGGGGTTAGATTAAATTGTTTGAAATTTAGATTATCCTTGGATAGGAATTCATGATTCCCCATGCCTGAGGTCAGAATCTGGCCCCTAAATCTGTGAATGGATCAGACTTAGCTGCCTTCGAGATGCTCGTAGGCCCGTGATGGGGCACTGTGGAGATTGGGTGGGTATGGGGAAGAGTGGGCAGGATGGGTTAGAAAAGGGATCAGCAACCTTTGGCACGCGGCCCATCAGGGAAATCTGCTGGTGGGCCGGGACGGTTTGTTTATCTGCAGAATCCACAGGTTCAGCCGATTGCAGCTCCCACTGGCCGCGGTTCACGTTCCAGGCCAATGGGGGCTGCGGGAAGCGGCGCAGGCTGAGGGATGTGCTGGCCACTGCTTCCCACAGCCCCCATTGGCCTGGAACAGCGAAGCACGGCCAGTGGGAGCTGCGATCGGCCGAACCTGCGGATGCTGCAGGTAAACAAACCATCGCGGCCTGCCAGCAGATTTCCCTGATGGGCTGCGTGCCAAAGGTTGCTGATCCCTGGGTTAGAACAAAGGGAAGCATGTTATCTTCTTTGAGTCCCCAGGAGATGCCCCAGAGAAGATGATAATAGCTGACATAAATGACACAATGAGGAGCTGGGGAGAAGGTGAAAATTAAAATAGCTTCCAAATGCTTTTAGCTTATTCCTCCCTTTGCTCCGCAGCACCTATATTGTATCATCTTAGACTCTGAAACATCGTCAGGGTGGGTGTATTCAGGTTTAAAAGTGACTGAGTGTAAGGAGACTGAAGGCCTGACCCAAAGCTCAGTTTGGTCTGTAGAAAAACTCCCACTGACTACAGTGGGCTTTGGAAGAGGCCCCTAATTAGTGTGAGGAGTCTCGCTTACACCATCTTGCATGTCACCTCTGAGTTTAGCCCCTGTCTCTCTTCTCTATGTTCCCATTTGTCTCATCCTGCCCCTACACTGCTTTTACCATGTACTGTCTCACTGTTTTTCTTCTCAGCCCTCCTTTCCATTTTTTATCACCCCACCCCTCCTATTTATCCATCCATCTATTGTTACTTTTCACCCCTACCCTCTCTTCCAAATCCATCCCTTCTCTTCCTCTCTTTAATTTTTCTCCTGCTTTGAAATGCATATTGCCACTGCTTCTCTTCCCCCTGCTGTGCTAAATTGATACTTGAGGAAGCAGCGCCTTCCATCAGTGCATACGACTGCTGATTTCCCCTTGCTGAAAGGAGTGGCTGCCTTCCGAGGTACATTGTAATTGAGGATAGGCAGCCTTTCGTCTGTTGTGGTGGTAGGGTACAACTGCATGATCTGGAAGGATTTTCTTGCCCTGCTAATTTTTCTTATTCTCCATCAGTGTGAGGAGAATAAGGAACTTAAACTGTGTCAGCAGCAGGCTCTCTGTAGTATTAGTATACTGGGATATAATATTGTTTTGACGAGGAAGGCAGCAAAGTGTTTTCTCTTGATTAAAGATATGGGGAAGTTATCACTACCTCTTCTCCTTTCATTTAGCAGGAAGATATCTGCAGGAAGCCTCGATGAATAATTATTACCTATGCACCTTTAAAGGTGGTGAATGGGTGACTTGCAACATTATTTTTCAGGGCTGCTAGTGTAATGTGTTATCTAGTGGGTTGAGAAGAGGACTGAGAACCAGAAACCAAAGAATTTTAATCCTGGCTCTGGCACTGACTCCTGTGTGTTATTGTGCAGGGTGGCATGAGGATTACTTAGTTGATATCGGTACAGTTCTTTGAAGATTAAGTGCTCCCTTTTAATGTTGAGTATTATTATTATTATTTTATTTTATGAATAGAAAAAAGTTTTCCTTCTATAGAAAAAGAATCCATCCCTGTTTCAAAACTGGTGTTTCCTCTGGCATGTTTTCCAATCAGACATTCCAGATGACTTGTGATTTCATGCTGGCTTGTTTCAGTAGCATGTCATGCCAAGTAATACAATACGACTGATGCTTTGTGGTGTGTCAAGTCTTGACATAGCCCATCAGCTGGATGTTTTTCAAGACGATTCAATTCTAACACTGTAGTTTGTAATTATTTGCTCCCTTAAGACTGAGACATGTTGTGACATGTTTTGAGCACACATTTCATGGATGGTCAGTGCAGAGATATGTCTATGGGTTTGAAGCCATTATCCAAGAAACAGAGCTGAAAAGGAGGGCTTCATGTTTACCTAGTCAAGGACATTAGATAATGTGGGCATTGCAAGGGCAAAACACTTTATAATAGACTCCTAAGGAATTCACTAACCACCCTTCCCAAAGGGTATGTTTGCCTAGAACCCCTTCTCCAGAGATTGGAGGAAAAAAGCTAAATCTACTATGAAAACATGGGTTATTTTCTATTATTGTGAATAGTCAGACCTACATCTGAGAACCATCTGAGAATCAGCCAGACAGTATACTGTGCTAAAAAGGGAAGTATGTCCCAAATTGGATATGTTTTGCGGCCTTCTGAGGTACCTATAGGAAAACTCTTTTATCTAATTTATTTGATATATACATATCCAGGGCTCCTATCACTAACAAAATTCCATAAAGCAATATTCTTTCCAAAGGTTTGTATTCTCTGTCCCTCCATTGTTAAAGTCTCTCGCTCGGTACGAGAATGTACATATATTCTGAAGTGTAAATCAGATGTTGCTTGAAAAGCTGCCAGGGTCTCTGGGAAAACAAGTACATTAGGAGAAATCTTGGTTTTGTTGTGCCTGAACTTTTGAAAAGTGAATGAAGTGACCTTATCAAAATGGAGCCCAAAAAAGATGTATTGCCATGTTACTAACTAGATTTTACTAGGATAAATGCTGCATCAACATTGGGTTTGTATTCTGTGACTATACCAGTGAATTTATAGACCTTCAGGGAGACACCAGTTTTATTTCTCACCTTGCACCAGATAAGCAGATTTTCTTAACTGTGAAAAACATTGAGTACATTACTTGTAACATTCCTGCTCCATCTCTGTTTTCTTCCATGGCATTTGGTCTGTCTGGGGCACCTGCTACCATTCCCCTTGCTTGGTCCACCATTAATATTTATTTGCTATTCTGGAAATCAGATCATCTACATTAAGTCAAATCTGGAGCACCTGAAACATTTGTGGGAGATGAGCCAAGGCATTCAGTTTACTCAGCCTTTGAAAGGTTCTTTTGAACAATCTGAATTGTTATTTGAGTCTGGTGTTGGAAATAGATTTATGAAACTGAGGTAAGAAAACAAAGAACACTTCTTGTTCTTAACCACAGAGAAGGGATTGGGTCTGGTCATGGTGGTGGTAGCTGATTTATCAATAGTAAAGTCCACTACCATGTGCCAAAGGTCAAAGAGAAATAGAAATGCTTGTAGAATTCAAGACATTGAAAAGAAAGTCTGCTCAGTGTCCTAAGATCTAAGAAGCCCTAATACCACATTACTGTGAAACTGCAAGAAAGTTTTATGTCAATAAAAAGTGGTTTAGGTCACAGCTAAACTGTCTGAAGTGTTATTAAAAAATATACCTGTTCTTTAGATTCACACCGAGTGCTCACCCCTTCACGACAGCTAATCTGGTTAGTGGGCAAATGCTCTACAGATTCATTTATTAAGAAAGGCAGGGTGTAACCTCGCTCTTTGGTTTATAGATTAATACATGTTAAAGCCCAAAGGGACGATTATGATCATCTTCTCTGGCCTTCTGTGTAGCACTTGCCATAGAATTTCATTAAGTAACTTCTGCCTGAAGCCTATGTCTTTATCTAGCATATATACTCTTCCCAGCTTGATGCTACGTCATGCTACAATAGCAACATTTAAAGGAAATAAATTAACAGGTAGAAGGTATCATGCCCATGTATCTCTTCATATGTCCTTATTTATTGTTGCATTTTTCTGAGACTATCCCTGTTGTGTAATGACCTAAAAAGATTTGCAGACATTTACTGATACTTTTGTGACTGTTCTACTCTTCCCCTTTTTTCTGACAAAGACTCTAAGTGAAGGACAAACTTTCAAGTTCTTTATGTACTACAGGCTAATGGAGTCCAAATACAGCAGGAGAGTGAAATTAGTGCCCAGTTCATTGTCATTTCTTTTTCTTTTAAGTAAAACTAAATCTTCAAGGTTTAATTAACATTTTAGTGTTCTTAAATAAGACATTTCCTGGCCCTAAGCACTACAATAACTTACTCTGGAAACAGAGAAAATAGAGGAGTATGTAACTATCTATCCAAACAATATAATAGCTGTGAAAGAGACAGCACAAAGGTGTTGACAATAATCTGTGGAATTATGTAACTAGTAGGGATAACAGGAAGGTGAAGAGACTAGCCTGGTAATATACCTGAGGGCCTAACCTGAAAGAATTTAGAACAATCTTTTTCACTTCAGTGCTAGTGGAAGGAGTTAACAGAACTAAAGAAAAACTAAAAAGATCCCCAGAAATAGCTTCTACTGACATCATGGCCTGACTTCAGGCTAACAAACAACTTTCTCACTTTTTGTTTTCAGACAGGGAAAGCAGTTTCCTAATGTGTTGGATTTTGGCAAACTTGGTCCTGTCAGATGGCCAGGTCTTGCATCAGATTTACAAAACTTGATTGGCAGCTCAGTTCTGCTGAACATTCACAAATCTCTGAGTGATTTCAATGGAAGTGCTTGTATGAGTAAGATCTGCAGGATCCTGAGTGGAAGACAGATGCATTTTTTTTTTCATATAAGAGCTCACACAAACAGAGGTGCTGGGGGAAGATGATAGCAGTTTGGTTTGAGTTGGTTTCCTAGTTTGGAGTGATGAACTGCATGGCAAAGATATCACTGCTAATAAAGGACCCAGCATGTTGGGTAGCACCTTACTCCACAAGCAGCCCCACTGACACCAGTGGGACTATTTGTGGTGGGATATGTTATTCACCATAAGCATGGTATCGGAATTTTGCCCAAAGAAGGCTGAGGGTCTTTCCCCCCAGGGACTGAGCATTCCTTGGGAGCTGCCCCTGGGAAGCATTTCCCATTGAAGATTGTAGGAGTGGAGGGTCTCAGTATCTCACAGGGTACTGACAGGGGAGGTTTCAGATTTGGGCCCTTGGACAGATTTCTAAGGAATAACTAAAGACAGGTAAGAGCTCAACCATTTATTAAAGTTCTCTTGAGCCTTTTCTTTAACTCAAACCTTTCAGTATGGTAATGTTGGGAATGCACACATGGGGCCAGTTGCCTGCTGGCCCCTTTGAGCAAAGGGGCTGCAGGGTGGGCTTTAAATTTCCCCTGATGAACAGCAGTAGCTTAGGGATCCCCATGCCACAAAATCTGTTGGCTCTGCCAGCTCTCAGTTGCCTCCATAGCAGCCCCCATCACAAATGGCATGTCTGAGCAGGCTGTGGTTGGAGCAGGGGTGAGCCAGAGGGGGGAGGGCCAGACTGGGGACAGGAAGGGATGAGACTGGGGAAGTCTTGCATCTTGGTGGTTCTGCAGCCCTGCAGGGCCCCATTACTGCTGCTTTGTGCTTCTTGCTCTTCCTGGTGAAAAGAAGGAGCAGAGGGGATACAGAGTATCAGATCCTCTAGTCCTAGCCCCACCTAATCTGCAGCCTGAAGATCTGATTGTATGGCTGTGCTAGCTGCCCCTGTAGAGCTGTGCCCCACAACGAAGTGAGGAGTATGATGATAAACGGGTAAAACTGCCTGTGCCCTTTCTATACTAGCTTAAGATTTGGCAAGGAGTGGATTCCATGGCCAAGGAAATAGTGGAATTTACAGGGCTCTGCTCCTAAGGTTACTCCCACCCCAGTTTGACCTATCTGTAATCAAACAACCTTTCCAAACAGAACTGCTCCTTTCCAAAGTTCTGCATCCAGTGTGGGCCACATTCTGGCCTCTGCCACACTAGTCTAACTCCAGAGTAACTCGACTAATGACAGTTCAGTTACACGGGATTTACATCAGGGTATATGAATTCAAAATCTGCCCTAAGGTGTCTAAGTTTTGCCTGAAAACCTATAAGGAAAATTCTTTCTTTTTTTTTTTTTTTTTAACATTTTTCCGATGTATAGAACATGAGACTTTTTAGATCAATATTTTTTTAAAAATGAACATACCTCATATATGTAAAATACCCTTGAATGGTTAAAGAAATGCATCTGGTTTTAAAAAAAGAGCCATAAAAATCAGATTCTCCTTGCTGATCAGCTCAACTTCTGCTAAACCATCCACGAGTTAGAGTTTGCTGCTGCAAGAGGCAAAAAGCAAATGCTATTTAAAACAAACAAACCTACCTCCTTTTTTCCTGTTTGCTTATGCCACTATGTAATGTGAGCGTAAAGGAAAACACACTGCTGAACGTTTTGAAACCATCCTTTAGCATCCAACATGATGTGCTTTAAAAGAAATAAAACTAACAAATAAAATGTATATAAAGAATCTTGGAAGATTATATCACAGATAAGGAAAATGCTTAGGATATTTTTTAATGTAATTCCTCTGCAACCTCCTCACAACATTATTCCCTGTGTGAGGGCCCCCTAATTATTTCATCATGCAGCAGGAAATCCTGGTAGGTCATATATAAACAGCCTGAGGCAGGGACCTCTTCATCAGATAGATCATGACATCTGACATCTGTGCAGTCTGCCATTCGCATGCCACAATTAACTAGGAAGCGCAAACGTTAACGAATGCAAGAGCAACTGGAAGCATGGGGATAACTTGGTATGGCAAAGGTCTTCCCTAATCCAGTTGCTGGAGCACACGGCTGGTCCCTTTCTCAGTAGTCACATGGCAGACTCTTAACCAAACCCTGGCCCCTGCTCTACACAGATGTTCCCCACAGTGGTTGAGAGGACAGAGTTATTTTCCCAGCCAGACCAGGCTGTGGAGCACCACCAGTGATCATTGCATGGCCACTACTTCACCGTCAGGGTGCGGTGGCCAGATTCTGGCTTAACACAAGCTCCATGCTCAAGGGCATCCATCCAAAGCTCTGATAAATCGGTTTGTTTAATTTTTGCAATGGGTCCAGTGTCATTGGATGGGTGTCAAATAAATCCTTGTAAGAAACTGTTTAATAGAGTATAAATGCAAAAAATCAGGTTAAGGTGGACAGGAGCTTGCTTTTTGTATTCTGAAGGCTCTTACGTAAATTAAGTTGTCATGGGATAAGAGGGAAGATCCTTTCATGGATTGAAGACCAGTTAAAAGACAGGGAACAAAGGGTAGGAATAAATGGTAAATTTTCAGAATGGAGAGGGGTAACTAGTGGTGTTCCCCAAGGGTCAGTCCTAGGACCAATCCTATTCAACATATTCATAAATGATCTGGAGAAAGGGGTAAACAGTGAGGTGGCAAAGTTTGCAGATGATACTAAACTGCTCAAGATAGTTAAGACCAAAGCAGACAGTGAAGAACTTCAAAAAGATCTCACAAAACTAAGTGACTGGGCAACAAAATGGCAAATGAAATTTAATGTGGATAAATGTAAAGTAATGCACATTGGAAAAATAACCCCAACTACACATACAGTATAATGGGGGCTAATTTAGCTACAACTAATCGGGAAAGAGATCTTGGAGTCATCATGGATAGTTCTCTGAAGATGTCCATGCAGTGAGCAGCGACAGTTAAAAAAGCAAACAGGATGTTAGGAATCATTAAAAAAGGGATAGAGAATAAGAGGGAGCATATCTTATTGCCCTTATATAAATCCATGGTACACCCACATCTTGAATACTGCGTACAGATGTGGTCTCCTCATCTCAAAAAAGATATACTGGCATTAGAAAAGGTTCAGAGAAGGGCAACTAAAATGAGTAGGGGTTTGGAACGGGCCCCATATGAGGAGAGATTAAAGAGGCTAGGACTTTTCAGCTTGGAAAAGAGGAGACTTAGGGGGGATATGATAGAGGTATATAAAATGAGGAATGGTGTGGAGAAAGTGAATAAGGAAAAGTTATTTACTTATTCCCATAATATAAGAACTAGGGGCCACCAAATGAAATTAATGGGCAGCAGGTTTAAAACAAATAAAAGGACGTTCTTCTTCACACAGCACACAGTCAACCTGTGGAACTCCTTGCCTGAGGAGGTTGTGAAGGCTCGGACTATAACAGGGTTTAAAAGAGAACTGGATAAATTCATGGAGGTTTAATCCATTAATGGCTATTAGCCAGGATGGGTAAGGAATGGTGTCCCTAGCCTCTGTTTGTCAGAGGGTGGAGATGGATGGCAGGAGACAGATCACTTGATCATTACTGTTAGGTTCACTCCCTCTGGGGCACCTGGAATTGGCCACTGTTGGCAGACAGGATACTGGGCTGGATGGACCTTTGGTCTGACTCAGTATGGCCATTCTTATGTTCTTATGCTCAGAAAATCCAAGTACTGTGCAGAGGAAACAAGTGCCAACATTCACTATTCTGCCGGACCATTATCCACCTTAAATTCATTGCATCTCCCACCTCCATGGCTGATTGGGCTCATTCAGTGTGTACAGTAGGAATGTGTCTGCATTGCTGTTCTATCTCCACCCTTCCCCTAGTAAGTTCCATAACTGGCACAATGACATTAATGGAGTTATTACACCACGGATGGCTCTGGCTGGCTGGGCTTATACAATCAACTTCTCCAGATGGCTGCAGAAAGGAAGCCCAAGTTAATTTTTCTAAGCCACAGAGAAATAGGCCCAGATAGTCACATGGATACCCATGGCCTGGGGAGGAGAATGTCAGAGAGGATACTCTGGCTTTGCACCCCAGAGACTTGATTTCCACCAGTGCAAAGTGGGTCAGAAGTGCTTCCTCATCAGAATGATAGAACTCATTTTGCACTGATGTCAATGATTATACAAGGTGCAGAGCAATGGGGGATGGAGGGGGAGATGAAATTGGGCTTATGGATCTTGATCCCTTTGGAGTTCCTACAGGAGAGCTTCTGTAGGCTACTATGGTAGGGAGAACGGTGCTACAATCAATATCCCACCAACCTCTGCACCTTGTGGTGAAATACACCTGAACAGTACTCTCTTCCACTTGAGAGGGAGGTGGGACAGTGTAGATCATGTTCTGGAACTGGGCATTCAATGGTTTTACCCTTACTTGGATCTCAGTCTTTAAAAGAACACCAAGAAGTGGAAAGTTCTGAGAGTCTGGTAGTTTGAGCCTTTGGTTCTCACAATTGTTCTCTGAGACTACCAGGAAGCTTCTGGTAACTGAAACTTGGGATGGCAAGATTTTTGGCACCCAATTCCTGTTCTTTCCTTTCTCTCTCATTTCACTGTTCTCTTTCGAAATTGTACCATCCTGTTTGTGATGCTAAGCTAGGGAGGAAGGTAAAACCTTGCAAAAGCAGATGTTAATCTTCTCAGCCCTCAATAGACTTTTCCCCATAACATTCTTACCATTAGGAAAGGAAGAAGTGAGTGAGAATGAAATGAAGTAGTGTCATTTTGTCATATGACCTATCTTAAGATTATAAAGGATTAGTAATATTGCTTTTTAAAGGTCACTTCAAGCTAAAACTAGCATGATAGTTGCATAGTACAATTGGGCTTTTTTATTTTTAGTTTAGCAAAAATCCATTTGGTTGGCTTTATCTCATATGTGCTGTTAAACTTTGTGTTCTCTACATACTGGTGTCATATTTTGCTATAGATGTTGTTTTCTTGGTCCATCATTTGCACTAATTACATTTTGCTGTGTAAAAGGGGTGGGGTCTGACTTTAAACTTAAAGGGCTAAATTTTTAGCAGCCTTAGTCTCTTCTTGAGTTGTCCCCTTTATTCCTTGGTAGTTTAGTGGACCTATTGATTCTCTTGCTAAACTGGATGTTACCACATATCCTAGAGATACTCATTGACACTTCAAGACATGGTAAGACACGTGGCACTTTAATACACTCAAGTTTCGAAAGGTACCAGAGCTTTCAGGATAGTGGTGAAACTATTCATTCTTGAAGGGATTTTTCTTTGAGAAACTTATTTTCTGAGATTTATAATAATAGGCACCTGAACCTGAGGTAGAAAAAGTAAAGCGATCCTTATACCATATAATCAATATTTTTAGTGTTGGTCATCATTCAAAACTATCAGATGGCCCAGTGGATCAGGCACCATGCAGAGACTCAGGAGCAGAGCTAGCGGAATTTTTTAATTCAAAATGTATTTTGGTCCAAAAAAAGCTTTCTAATAAAAATGGAAATTGCTGTGGAAATGTCCAATTTTTATGAATTTTTTCAGGTTTTTATAGAAAAACTGAACCACTGAAAAACTGAATCCTTTGCCAAGCAGTCTGAGATCAAAGGATGAAAATCTCTGTGTAAAAGTTGGGTATTAATAGTGTTTATTAAAACACCTGACAGCAGGTTACTGTCTGTGTGAGTGAGTGGAGAATTCTGAGTTATGGATCGTGTTCAATCCCCATTTTGCACAGGTGGGATTGGTGACTACACAAGAGGCAGTGCAGAGGAGACTCAGGCCCAGTGTTTCTTTCCAGTGTTTCATCTTTTCAGATGATTAAAAAAATCAGGACCTTTTAAAGATTAGGAATAAACTGTTCTCAAACTTTGCTAGACCTGGAAGATGCTGTTTCTGCTCCATGATAGTTGATTGCATTTCACCATAACTACAGATAGCCTCTTTACAAGAATGACCTTACAGGGCTTATCAACTATTCTGAGTTTCTGGGCCCTAGCAACAGTGTCACCATCTGAACGCCTGCGAGAAGTAGGTCATGTGATCTATGAGCCAGACTGTTAACTCTTTGACTCCAATGAGAGTACCTGGATGAGTAACTTCTCTGCTATGTGAATAGATTTTGGACCCTTTGACCCCACATCATTAGCTACTTCGAAGCTGTTGGCCTCAGTCAGTTTGCTCAAATAATTGATTTAGCTTGTATCAACTGGAAGTGTGTCACTTCAGAGATAACTACATTTCTGAGAGACTGTGGGTGTCTTAGAGTCAGCACGTCTCATTTTAGATAAGTTGAACAAACAGATTTTGCAGCTGACTCTTATCCCCAGTGCTCTTTCACTGGCCCAGTTCATTTGACAATGTAGTCAATATGACATGCAGAGCCAGATGGGAACAATACACATTCCATGTTACCTTGGTTTTCACACTATCTCCTTTGCATTTTCCAGAGATTTGTTTTTAATAGAGACAGGAATGTGAAAATGGTATCAATGAAACACAGACAAATCTGTCAGATTCAAGGTATGTTATACACCTATGCCCCGACTCAGCAAAGCATCCTTATTTGGGAAGGGCTATTAAAAACATGCTTAAGTGCCATTGAAGTCAATGGGACCTAAGCACATGGTTAAGTGCTGTTCTGATTAGAAAGGGATTTAAGTATATGTTTAAGAACTTTCCTGAATGTGGACCTGAGGCTGGAAGATGATACAATTTTGGTTCTTACCTCATTTATGTGGGTGTAAATCTGGAATAACACCTCTTCAGGGGGATACTCCACATTTACACCAATGTAAATCAGAACAGAGTCTGTCCCTTTGTGTTGAATCTCTTAAAAATCTGAAAGGAAAATTACAAACTGGTTTCACAGTGAAATTTCCATCATAGCACCTGTCCTTTGTGAAATCATGGTATCTAAATTACTCTGTTTAACTGTGCCTTTAAAAAATCGTTAATAAAACTTAATTAATGATTATGCCATACAGTTACATAAAAGGGAGGAAATGCACAGAGCCAACATGCTGAAGCACTCTGTGTAATTTATACATCACAATCATAGAAATTATATGGAAGGAGTGTGCAATGAACCCAAATGAAATACATTCTGTAATTGTCTTATTCATGAAAATTTGTGCTCACTGAGTAATTCCTCTCTGACCTCAGCTCCACAGGTCTTGTATAATAACTGCTGCTGAACAGAGGAGCTAGCTGTGATCCTGTGCCTCTAGTCTTTGAATTCCTCATAGGTAGGGATTTCTGATCTTTGTTAGGCATTACATAAATTATTATTAGAGATAGGCCTGACCCAGAATCCAAACACTCATGGGGGCGTGTGTGTGTGTGTGTGTGTGTGTGTGTGTGTGTCTAAAATCAGAACCTGGATCTGGATCAGAATTTCATGAATGTTTTTTTTTTTTTAATGAAGAGCAGAACCAAAATCCTGGATCCAAATACCTCTGAGCTTTGAGGTCTGAGGGGGTTGATTTGAAACCTCTAATTATTCTTAATGATAGGAATAACATTCTACTTTCCTGTTTTTCCTGCTGATGCTGATTGCCCGTACTTTCCGAGATTATAGGAATCTCGCCACCTCACATACATATAAACAGTGTATTTTCCTTTATTTTCTAATGATGGGTGACATGAGGCCATCTTGATACTATGTGCTGTTGTTTCACGTTTTAGACACATTTCACAGTTGAGTCATTCCATTGTTGATTCATACACATGTTGATTGGATTCTTAGTGATGTGAAGCACAGTGATGTCATAGTCCAACAACAGATATTTAAGATGTGGGCAAATTGTTTGCTGATTTATACTCGCTGAAGACACAGTAGAATGGGGACTAATATCTAGTTTAGGTATCTATATAGCTCCAGTCTCTGTGGTATCTCTAGGCTTTTTGGTGCCTTCCTATGTCCCAGGTAGAAGTAAAGTTTATGGGGGGAGGGAGCGGTTTCAGCAGCATCCAAATAACCTGAGTACAAAGTCCCGTTGAAAGTCAATGAGACTTCCTCTTAAATCACTTTTGAAAATCTTACCCTATATTCTTAGATTTTCTGCATCTCAGTTCTAAGAAATTCTACGGAGAGCACAACCAAGGAGAAATAGTTCTTAATTTAAATATATTCAGGAGAAGAAATTTACAAAATGAAAGCATCCATCATGCTGAAACTACTCCCTAGGGACATTATGCTCATGCTTTCACTCAACAAGCATAGTTATCTGAGAATCCTGGAATGTAATGATAGGTATCTCAGGGAGCAAAGATCAGAAGGCTACAATCTCAGGAAGACTGATCCATCTCATTTGTGTAATCCCCTGTAATGTGTGTTATTCTATTCCTCATTTACTCAATGGACATAGATATTACCATGCGATAGAGGATTGTTCTTAAATACTGGCATACTTCACCATCTCCAAGTAAAAATATATCTTTTATTCCTCCATTTGTTTTGTCTGCTATGAATATATTTAATGAAACAGGACTCTTATACCTCGAAGCTAAAACTTAACGCCAATGGCAGCAAAAATGACAAATATTCTCACTATTTATTATTCCCAGTCAATATTTATAAAACTTAATCCCCTAGGAAGCTGGGGGCAAAATGACAGAAAAGGGAAAGAATCCTTGGATATATATTTTGAAGGAGCGTATCCAGGATGCAGTCATAGCAAACTGAACAAGCAGAATGAAGTGGAGAGGAGTAAAGAGCGAAGCATTTGCAATTCTGGAAAGAGCAATAAACAAAGCAGAACTTTGGGCTCTTCTTAGAGTGACTAGGGCAGAGGGCCTGCTCAAGAACCCAGGCCTAGATCCTCAACAATTTTTAGCCACTTAACTCCCATTGAAATCAATGGGAGTTAGGTGCTGAAATACCTTTTTGGATCTGGGCCCTAGTCACTATACTTAAGCCCAAGGGTTTACATGGAGCCTAAGTGGTGCCTTTTGCACTGAATTTTAACCTAGAAGAGCAGCATTGTGGCTCCAGGAGCCCTGAAGGAGAGTGGCCGCTGCACCACCCATAGAGACTGTGCAGTGTGCATTCCCTCCGACAAAGAGCTGCTACTGCCAGCCCGTGTAGAGAGGGAGGGGTTAGTTGGACTCTGGCTCCTTCCCCAGCACACCTCCCCTGGCAGGCTAGTACCTAGCGTGTTCCTGGGAGAGCAAGGGCTGCTCTTGTGCATTGGCCCTGCAGGGATGTGCAAGAGGTAAGAGGATTCCTTGCACCCTCTCCTTCCTCCTGTGTACCCACATTAGGCCAGGCCCAACTGAGGCCTAAATCCCTCCTTGGCAGTGGGGACTCAAACTCAGCATTTAAGATGGGGATCTCAAACTTAATTTGGCTGTAAATGTGCTTACTACTTGAGGGCTCTTTTGAATGAGGTCCTCAGTCCTCCATGTACAATGGTCTGCTGCAGCTTTGGAGCCCCTGACTGGAATGTGCATTATACGTTCTGCTGAGGCACAGTGGGTAGCTGTCTCCCATGGGTTTTTCAAAGGGAGAGCTTGTCTATTAAATTAACTGCTGCGAATGGTGGGTGCCAGGCGCCTCAATGATCGAGAGTTCACTCTTTCTTAGGGCAGGCACTGGGCCACATTTTCCCCTGAGTTACACTTGTGCAATCTCACTGACATCAGTGGTATTATGCAAGTATAATTCAGGGAAAAATTGGGCCCCACTAGCTTTAAAAGTAATGACACATGTCCTGTGGGAAGAGGAGAATCTTTGTCTCAGCAAGCCTTTGTCAAACCAATAAGGCTGGCTAAAAGTGTGCATGTAAAGCAATGATCTGGCATGCAGGCCAGAACAATTCATTCCTTTCATCCCTGAAAAATCCTGTGTTCATAAAATGCTAAAATTTACAAGTGATTCCCTCATTTCCTCTACGTTAATCCCTGAATTTGCTAGAAAAAACTCCTGGTGCCAAGAATGCTTTGTAAATTTTGACTGGTGAGAATAAGCCTCATCCCTAGTCTTCCCTGAAATTCAGTTTTTCATATTGTCATAGGCCTATATGACTACAGTGGTTTTGTTTTAGCCATGATAGTATCCATGCTCATAAATGCTGCATATTAGTTCTCTCAAGAGGCTTAAAGTTAACTCTGCATGATACAAGTGGTTACGTGTAACTATGGAAGTTGTCCAAAAAGTTATTGTTTATAGTACGTGGGGTTTTCTTTGTTTTTATTCCAAGCAGAATTTGCAGTTTTGTTCTGAAATAAAACTTCTTTTGCTCACTCACAAGTGAGGGGAGCAAATGGTGGTAAGTTTATCAGGACAAGAGCCTTCAAGTTCACAAAAAGAAAAATGCCCTTTTCAAAGGAAATTGTCCATTTGCCAGGTACGTGGGCCATTGCTTTAGCTGCTCAGGAAAGCGAGTAGGGCCTGATTCTGCCTTCCCATGGTCAGTGGGAGCTATGTGCACATAGGAGATAGTAGTGTTTGACCTTTTTTCTCTAGCAACACAATAGTTACGTGGGAAGCACAGCTAGTGGCTCTGTAACTTCTAAAATGCAGTGGGAAGACACAACATCAGAATGTGTGTCCTGCCTCATTGAAGTTAAGGGGGGTTTGAACATAGACCTCAATGGAAGTAGGATCAGCCCCTTAGAATAGATTGGGGAAAGTAAACATGAAAATACAAGTTGGGAGAGATGGGATCTCCCATCCATGTTAAAAGTAAAGGAAAAGGATTCTGTCCTTAGTAATTTCTACCATAAATAGCGTCTTCCCAGGTCTCCAGCATAGTTTAATGATTCAGTAATAATACCAGGTAATCACACCAAATATAGAAATACTGGACAGCCTTTAAAAGAAAAGGGCAATTTTTTGTGTTGGAAACAGCTCAGATCTCTTGCAGATTATCTCCACAGTCCTTGACAAGTATAGGACGTGACATTAAGTTGTTTCCTTAATTCTCACTAATTGAGATATAGACTTGCCATCAATTATTCCTAGTCAGTACTGGCCCTATCATGACTGATTGCCCCAGGAAGGCTTAGGATTTATGGAGATTTTGCAAGTTAACAGGCGGACGAGAAAGGTTTAAATGGAGGTAAATGTATAGTAGCACTGATGTACAAGAGGCAGCTATGGTTTTGATTATGCTGATTTTGCAAACATATTAATTGGATTGACACCGGCCTGAAATTTCACTCTCCATTCACTTTCAGGTCAACACCACACGTTAACTGTAATGTAACAAGGAGAAGTGTTATCTTACCTATGTGCCCTGTCTTGTATATACTCTAGGTAAAATCCAAATTATCTGGATAATAACGGATGTGAATTCACTTTTGTGTTCAGTGGAAAAACTATTACAGAAAACTATCCTTTTGAGTTCTTTTAAAAAGGAAATATACCCTGACTAATTTCTCAACAGAGGATAAACTGTACTTCAACTTTAATGTTACAAGAGATTAGTGAACTAACTTTTAATTTTTAAATAGGATGTTGATCTTACATTTCCATCAAATAGCCATAACCACTGTGTCTTTTGGTTCAGTTCTAATGGTAGGTCATTAATGGATAGCCTGGAGCCTCTAGACCACTAGGGGAAGGTTCCTTGTTTACTTAGCTTAGTCACACTTTGTCTTAAGGTTCCATTTATAAACAGTTTACAAAATATTACTAAGGGTTAATAGATGCTACAAACATAAGTAGAATTTGTTATAGATGGTTTCAAGCACATCAGCAGAAGGTGTTCTAGACAGTTATAAGTAACCTGTTGGACTCCATCACAATCTATAAGAATGGATTAACAATGTATTAAAATATCTGTTGATCATTTATTAACCCTTTATCAATGATTTATAAATGGAACCTTAAGATATACCATGGCCCGTAAATCTCTCATGGGAACTGAAACATCCACAAATGGCTAGAATTAATTGTTTGTCATAGTAAAAATACTACATGAATGTAAAATAATGGCATAAACCCAGCAGAGGCACTATCTAGAGCTGTGGTTCTCAACCTGCGGCCCACTGGCCACACGCGGCCCAATTAGCACACAGTGCGGCCCAGCTGTGTGCTAAAGGGTGGTGGGGTCAAGGGCTGGGGCTGCCATGTGGCGTGGTCTGGGTTGCCACTCAGCTCCCTGCAGCAGGGTCTGGGGTTGGCGGTGGGGTCAGGTCAGGGCTGCCGCCCAGCCCCCTGCAGCAGGATCCAGGGTCAGGGTTGGGGCTGCTGCACGGCCCGTTACAACAGGGTCCAGGGTCAGGGCTGCCGCCCAGCTCCAAACAGCAGGGGTTGGGGTTGGTGGTGGGGTTGGGGCTGCCGCCCAGTCCCACACAACTGGGTCTGGGGTCCCTGCTGCCTGGCCCTGCCACCGGGGCTTTGCTTCTGGCCCCACTCTGTGGAGGGGTCTCTGGGCTGGGGGCGCTGGGCATAGCAGTGGGGAGGGGGATGCTGTGGTTCTTAACCCGTGGCCCAAGTAACACATTGTGGGCTGAATATGCAGCCCACAATGATTAATACGTTGAGAACCACTGATCTAAAGAGGCTGCGTGGTCCCGTGAATGGAGCAGTAGATTAAGGCTCAAGAGAATAGAATTCTGTTGCTGACCCACTGTGTGATCTTGGTAAGTCACTTCTCCTCTTTGTGCCTCTGGTTCCCCTCCTCCTTTTACCAGTCTTCTCTATTTAGATTGTGAACTCTTCAGGATAAGGACTGTATCTTACTATGTATAAGTATATCACCTGGTACAAAGGGGGCTGATATCATTTGGGTCCTATATGTATTACTGTGATACAGATCATTAATAGTTATATTATTGTGAGCTGTTCTATTATGAGCCATTACCATAGTTTATTGTGGATTTACCTAATAAGGAGTGGTTTATTAAAAATTAGCCTTGGCTTAACCAATCCTAAAACTACCTATTGTCGAGAGCCCTTTTGGCTAATGTATACATGTTATTGCATATAAAAATGATTCCCTTAAACTTCTATGTTGAAATAATTAAATACTTTTGTCAGCTGCTACATCTGCAGTAATTCCCTTAGAGCGCACAGCCGTATCCCTATGTAGCAGAAGGGCATCTGAGAAGTAGTGAGCTCCAAGGTGCATGTAGAATGGATTATTATTGTTTTGCAATGGTTTTTCTACATCCCACAAGAGGCAGGGATCACCGCAGCCAAAGGAGATATATTTCTTTTAAATATTTGGAAGATTTTTTTTTAAGATTAATGAAGCAAAATCAACTAAATTGGTTTTTGGCAAGGATAAAGCCCCCAATACAGCAAATGACTTAAGCATACGTGTAACGTTAAGTATCTGAGCGTTCTCATTGACTTCAGTTTTGTTTGGCTTTCAGTTTATCCAACAGTATATAATAAAATAATAATAATAGTTAATAATATGTAAAATAATTGACATAATTGGGATTACTCACATGCTTAAAGTGACCATGTGCTTAAGTGCCTTGTTGAATTGGGGCCAAGGAAATCAAATGGGATATTTCAGGCTGTGTCATTTTTCCAGTTCCTCTAAGGGATCAGTTCTCCAGAACTCCATGACTGTCTTCTCTTCTTTCTTTCTGTAGCTATTTTTGATGCCTGGAGAACTCTCTCTCACCTTCAGGTGCGCACGCACATTAGAGTTTGCTTTTTGGTTCCCCATTGCAGAGCAAATAATAAACATGTTGCACTTCCTAGTGTAACAGTGCAGAATCTTCACTTTTGTTGTACAGAAACCTTAGACGTTGCCCAAGGGATCAAATTCCTCCTTGATTTTGAGAAAAACCAAATCAAAGTCAATGGGGTTGCCTGGAGTGGTAGGGCAGATTTTTTCCCATTTAAATTATTAAATTAAAGTCTAGATTATTATACAGCAGATGTTGGTCTTTTACTTTGCAGCACTGTTCTCAAAAGCATCAAGTGGGTGCATGGGCATGTTGTTATTATTGATTGTTTTGTATTGTGATAACACCTAGAGGCCCAAATTAGGCATCAGGGCTTCATTGTACTTGGCACTGTCCACACATAAAATGAAAAGATGACCCTCGTACAGAAGAAGAGAAAATTGTTTGCTAGACTGCAGGGAATTCTTGAACTTCTTTTTCCATTCTTCTCATTATTACTCTACCTTTCCCATTTCTCACCCACCTCTTGCCTTTTTTTTTATTGCCCTCTCAATTCTTTATGCACTCATTGGAGTTGTACATTGTTTGTAGCAATGTGAAGTGCTGTGTTTGGTAGTAATGAGGCAAATGTAAGTGGCCAATGCAAAATGCTGCCCCTCCAGACTCTCTTCTGATGGTTTGTCCCTTGTCTTAATGTTTGTATGTGAAAGTGAACTCTGTTCCTTTTTGTGGTGGTTGCCGTAGGGCTTGGCAAAGAGTTCAGGGCTGGACACCAGAGAAACAGCAAAACTGAAGAAAGAAAGCAGATGAGAGGTAGATGACTCTTTTGAGGTTAAGTGAGAGATGACTCTCTCTTCTAGGGGCATAGGAGGGAAAGCAATGAACAGGGCTATGGCTCCTGTGGAGCACATCTATGCCCATCCTATTTATTTGGGCTAGTTACATAAGAGGGGATTTGGTCCTAAGCGAGACCAAGAGCCCCCAAGGCAGGGCACCTTACAAACCCTTGTTAAATACTGCAATTCTTAAAGTAGGGTTGGGGTAGGTCATCACAGCCCCTCAGAAAAACCTCACAAGATACCATCTCTCTGGAACCATAAACCTTTAAAAAGTTTCCCAAGGCATCAATGGAAAATGATCTGTCTCAGCAGAACTGTGAAGTGCCTGTCCTCTTTAAAAAAAAAAAAAAAAAAAAAATAGCACATCCTGGAAGAGAAGACTTGTCTGCAGCCTCTTGAAAGGTCTGATCAAGGAAGCCCCTGAATAGCTTGTCACCAAGAACAAACAAGGCCAACAAATCCAGTTGATCAGGGAAATGTGCGTAACCAAACGGCTCAATACATGAGTAACGCCATTGTTATTTTCCTTATATATACTGTAAGCTTGTGCCCAGTTGCATCATAGGCATGCTGGGCTTCTGTGGTAACTAACTACTGAAAACAACAGACATTTGATGGAATAAAATGAAACAAAACAAAGCAATTATTTGTCTGTGTACGTAAAGTGGAAATCGTTGGTTCTAAAGACAAAGGCACAACCCCCATATGTTTATATTAAATCACACAGGGGATGTATCAGGTTCAAAGGCTAACATGTCTCTGCTAGGCCATCAATCTCAATGCACTTGCAGTCACTAACACCAATTAAACAATGTGTCAGTAGGTGAATACAGTCCCTTTAATTACACAGCATTTTCCTCATTGCCATGCTGCAGGTCTTTCACAGCTAGTGTCCACATACATCAGCATATAGTAAAATATTTCCTTAGTAAAGGGAACCTTGTACAGGAGGATGTGCCAGCCTCGAAACAGAACCTCTGGGTGGCGTTGGTATCTCTGCCATGTTTGTAAGTAATGTTGTGCTTATTCCAAATGAATAGGGGTGCTGATATTTAGACATGGCAGTGCTATTGCCAGAAATAATATGGCAGAGTGTAAGCTGGTGGAATGAATCAGCAAGTTCAGTAACAGTAACAACCCCTCCTCCCCCCAAACTATTTTACGATTTAGTCCCAAGTGAGACCAAAATTCAGGTTTGCCACAAAGATATGTCCTCATTTTCAGTCAGCAAGCTTTTATTTTTGAAGGTCTTTTGAGTGGACTGGTAATTTTTTTTTTAAGAGCATGTTAGACAAACACCTGTCAGGGATGGTCTATGTCAGCGGTTCTCAAACTGTGGGTCAGGATCCCAAAGTGGATCGTGACTCTGTTTTAATGGGATCGCCAGGGCTGGCATTAGACTTGCTGGGGCCTGAAGCCAAAACCTGAGCCCCACTACCAGGGGGCCAAAGCCCAAGCCCCACAACTGGGGCTGAAGCTGAAGCCCGAGGGCTTCAGCTCTGGGTGGCGGGACTCAGGTTACAGGCCCCTCACCCAGGGCTGAAACCCCTTGGGCTTCGGCTTTAGCCCCTCTGCCTGGGGTGGTGGGACTCAGGTTTTGCTAAAAATAGTCTTTTTGTCAAATTGGACATTTCAACCAAATTGGATTTTCACCAAATAATGGAAAAGCAAAAATATTTGGCTGGAAGCTGAAACACTGTCGTTGTGTGTGTGTGTGTGTGTGTGTGTGCGGGGGTGACGTGGGGTGGAGGGGATTTTTTTTTAATAAAACCCAACAGATTTTAAAGAAAAACTTCAAAGAAAATGAAACATTTTTTGTTTTTGTGTAACTGTAACTTTTTCTCTGTAGCACAAACCATTTCCCAGCCAGCTCTGGAATGAACTCCCTGGTTTAGGGAAAACAAATGGGCTTCCGTACCCTAACAGCATTGCCACAGTCTTCCCAGAAGCATCAGTTCCAGCAGCAGTGGTTCCAGGAATGTCCAGAAACATATGGTGACATCAGCTAAGGTCATAGTCTAGGTGGTTATCAAAATACTTTTTGTCACAAATTCATCCCCGATATAACTCCATTGAAGTCAGTGAATTTGGCTTCTTGATCCTGAATGCACCCGAGTTTTGCCAAACCCCTTTGGCCTATTGTTGCTGTTTACAAATGATTTGAGAACTGATTCTCTTCTTTTCCTCTCCCAACACAGTCACTGTTGGAAGGTACAAGAGGCAGCAGAACCAGTTTGTGTAACTTGTTAGGTAAAGAGGAGCAGGAAACTTACATGGAAACACATTCTACAGCTTGGTTCCTTTATGGTGTGTCTGTTGAATCCAGATGGCTTTAAGGGGAAGCTACAGCTTCAAACGTTAGCTGTTTTAGTTTGTTACTTTTTTATTCCATTTGTGGCTCTCTTCTGAATTTGTCTGCATGGAGAATTCCATCAACTGTTGCCAATGCTCTTTCCCTGACAAGGCTGAAATCTAACAGGCAGGTGAAACCAAAACACTACAAGAGATGAATGACATAACCTCTCTTTCTCTATTTGGGATTTCAAGTTAGCTCTTAGAATATTTCTCTTGTTTAAAATAGAGAGAAAGCCTTATTCACTTCAATAAAAACCTATCTGACATGAGCTTACTCCAGACCCCAACTGAGACACAATAACCACCACCACAACTAGTGATAATTGTCAGTCTCAGAAAGAGGCCATGGACTTACTAAGCATGAGGTATGCTTGGGGTTCTTCCTTCAGGCCAGGGTTCTTCTGTTGGTATTGGAGCAGAGAGGGGAAGATTGCACTGCTGAGGCCAATGCTGCATTATTTTATTATGAATTATTTCTATTACAGTAGTTCCTAGAGGCCTCAGTCAAGACCAAGGCCCCATTGTGCTAGGCACTGCACAAACCTGGACTATAGACAAATAAAGGAACAGAGGGGCTGATTTTCCTCTCACACCAGTGTAAACCAGGAGTAACGCCAGTGAAATTCATGCAGTTACTCCAGTATAAAATTGGTGTGCGAACAGACTTTGTTTAATGTTGAGCCTATAAAATGCTTTTTGTGTTCTTCATGCCACCCTGTGTCACATTAATCACTAAACAATGTAACAGTACCCTGTTGACTGGAAACTTGTATGACAATATAACATTAAATGGCCAAATAAGGCAAAGCAGAATATAAATTGCTGAGCTTTCAGTGCCCTGTCTTCAATTTTCCTTTCTTGTCTTTAGGGTATAAGTTGGTGATGAGGACTTTTGTCCTAAGGGCCCAATAGATTGTTCCATACACTCCAATCTGTATTTAGCTTTTTAAAAGAGAGCCTTCTGCCAGACAATGCAGATGTCCTTTTCCATGTGTTGCAGGAGGGTCATACATATGGTACTGGCATTTGGATGAATAATGGCTTAAATGCTTCTGGGAAAAGGCAGCCCCCCTTTTCCGAGGGCCAGAACTCACAGTGTGGGGTCATGTTTCTGCATTTTGTGCTGCTTTAGGTTTCCCTCACATTTATTTGTTTTTATTTTTCTGTAATGCCATGCTGCATTTCTATTCTGGGTGGGGGAATGTCATTACGTCCGGTAATTATGTGGTTATCCTTATTGCATTGGTGTATTGCACTGTTGCACAGACCTCGGAAATATACATCCAGCCATCCGATCCTCCTTCTTTTCTTTTTTTTTTTTGGTACTATACACAGTCACTTACTTTTCAGCTCCAAGGCATATAGACATACTTCCCTCTGTTTTCTGATGCTTTGTGAGGCTTAATCATATCCCAAGGAAGAGGTATAATTTTTAAACCACAGGAAAGTTAATGATTGGTGTTTGCTATTCAGCATAACGCTTTTTGGTATCTGGAGTTTGGCATGCCATCCAATGAGAAAACCAACTCAGATGAATAATCCTCAAACCACACATGATTTTCCCAGGATTTATACATCTGCTTTTATATTCCAGATAGAACAATGACTTTGCTAGTCTTTATTAGAATAATACCTTTTTGATCAAGATTCCCTGTAGTTATTGCATAGCAGATGTAGTATATTCTACCCTAGAATTATCTCATGTGTCATATATGGAGGAAAATGGGTATTTCATCATGTGCAAATTAGATTTTTACATACAATTTGCATGGTTGTATAAACGTTGCCTACAGTACTTGTCATGACACAAATGCATAATTCAGGGTATTTTGTTAAATAAAGAGCTCCGAATGTACTTTGCTTATTATGTATAAAATCCTTAGAAAATTGGCTAACAATTGTTCAACATTTTCTTTACTGAAGAGATTACAGAGCAATCTAGCAATGGCAATTGGTCTTTAGTGGCTTCCAGTATTTTTAACAAATTCTGGTTTATTGGACATTTGTTAATCTATTTCAAATTTTGCATCAATCAATCAAAAAATAAATAAGAGATTGAAGATGAACAGTTCGGAGCTCACTACAAAGCCGTTTTCACTTTTTTGTTCAGTGCCTGAGATTTTGGCTAGCAAAGCAGGGTCTGCAGTCATCTCCCTGTTTAGGCAATAGGTCTATATAATTCTTTTATAAAATCCTAGCAACCATTTCATTTTTGCATCTTTATATGCTTTGCTTGAATGGTGAATTTGGCCAAGTTTGGAATTTGTTTCCCTACTTTGCACCACTGTCCACTCAAAACAGGAACATTAGACAGCAGATGGAGGCTTCGGGACAGATTTGATCCCCTTACTCATGTTGAATAGTATCTTATTTCACGAATGCTCCCAATGAAATCAGTGGGTCACTTGTGGAGTAAAGTGCTACTCAGTATGAGCAGAGGCATCAGAATCTGACCCTCCAAAACTGTTTAAAGGGACCATTGATATTTCTGAAAATACTACAGATCCGAAAGTGGAGGATTAGCAATGGTTCCAAGAATGATAATGGCTGTGATTCACTTTCTGTTTTAATGAACTGTATAAACTGGAATTTTGCCAAGATAATGTAATATTGGCCAGTTCCATGCTGACGAATCCATCCCAGGAGCCTGTAACACTTTTATTGACGTTGGGTGTAACATTCCCCTTTCTCTGTTTGGAACAGTCTATAGTTTACTTGGATTTGTTTTTAAAAACAAATCCAAGATTCAGCACTTGAATGTTAAAAGTCTGATTTTGGCCTCTCATGTACAGATTATACGCGGGTGCCATTCCACCAGTGTGAGATCAGAAACAAGCCCTCAGGACCTGATTCTCCACTGTATCGTTGACACCTGTGCAGAGTGGGTATAAGATCCTAGCAGACCAGGATGGTAGTATTTATACTCACTTTGCACAGGTGTAAATAATTAGGCAGTAGTGCATTAGGCTTTGAGAGTGAAATTCACCTCCTGCCCCTAACACAAACACTCTCTACATTAGCTTCTGATTTGTGTGTAAGTGAAAATCCATTGACTCCATTCATGGTCTGATCCCAATGGTCACCTTCAGGTTGGTTGACTTGGAACAGCCACAGAGCCCCCTTCCCTGAACAAAGGGTGTCCACACCCCCCATGTGCAAACATACCACATGGATGCATCCACTGTGAGGGGCCCTTCCAGAGGAGGTGTATTCCACATTCTTGCTCTACATGGATATTTATGGGAAAACAGGTAACTGGCCTGACAGAAGCTTGCTGTGAATTTTAAGAGTCTGTTCTGATAACATTTAACAGCTTAAGCATAAGTAGAACTGTGTGTATATGTAAGAAATTGCAGAGTAATCATGTTTGTGAGAAAAAGATAAGATACAGTAATTAAAAGCTAGAAAAGACAGCTTGAACTAACATTAAACCTGCACTGATGTGGGAGGAGAGTTAATGTGGAAATGAAAAACGAATACGTATGTATAAGGAGAGATAACAGGAAGTTTTATGAATAAGTTTGTGTAAGAAAGGGAGGTTGAAGCTGTATTGGCTGGTGCTGGAGGCAACTGGGATGTGATAATCCTGGTGATTTTCTCACCTGTGAATAATTGATCATCACTTGCTGAGTGTTTTGCCATAATAAAGATTTGTTAGATCCCTTTGCTGAGTAAATGAATCTTCATCCAACATGGCTGAAATGCTGCAAAACTGACCAGACATTCTGATAGGGTTGTTACCTCTGAGGCAGTGGCATTGGAATAATTTTTATCCTGCTGATGCTGAAAGCCATTGAACAAAACTGGAAACCCTGTATATAATGGAAACAGCTTCAAGCTAGGGGATGCTGCCGCATCCCTAGTTCCAGGACTCCTTCTCTGAGGTACAAAAAATCAGGACATCCGGTATTTTAATGAGCCCATAAAACTGGGCAGCTGGCAGTGTGTACTGAGTACCCCTTACCATTTCCCAGGACAGCTACCTCAAAAACGGGACGATCCTAGGAAAACCTGGACAGGTGGCAACCCTACATTCTGATAAGTCTGTGGCTAAGTGAACTCTTAATCCAAAGGAATCAGATGATTTTGCATGGAAATGTGTGTGGCATTGGATTCATCTCTATGTTTTGAGGGCATATGAAATCTAGGAACGTACTTTTGTTTTCTTACATTTGGGGCTTGAAATAAAAGAGTGTCACTCAGGAAGTAAGGAAACAGTTTATTCACTGACAAAGTTTGAAAGTTGTTTTTGAAGGAGAACATATTGGCTTCCCCCCCCCCACTCTATAAATAACTCTTGGCAGGCAGAAACAACCTTGATTGCATGCGATGAAGTAGAGCAACCAGCAGGCTCTACAGCAGAATAAATGGCGCTGTGCCAAGAGCTTCATCAAATGAATAATAGCTTCCACTTGACAATCAGTAAAGTGCCTCTTCTCCTGTGGATTTAGTTTTTTAATGATGATTAGAGAGGATGGGCCCCTAAAATTTCTCTGGTAAAAATGACCTCCTATTAATTTCTGTTACTTGAAATGCTGAATTTCAAAGCTATTTTACAGCTGCAAAACCAAAGGCACTGACATAAAGGAACTATTATCTTTGTAATTGTAGCAACAAGTACTAGATTTGTCATTGATTAACAGAGACTTTTTAACTTTATGATCCTTTTGTTGGCTAAGTCCCCTGTATACTATTCTGAGCTTTTCAGATTTACTGACTTTGAAAGTCAAATGTTTGTTATAGCTACAGTGCTAAAGTACATTTGGTTAAAAAAATTCCCTTCTAGAACACTGTCTCTCTTTTTATTTCATTCTTTCATAGCTTTTGCTGCAACATCCAGTACTGATCATTTTGGGTGGCAGGGAATCCATTTCAATATGCACAATATATTGTGCACAGCATTTACTAAAGTATTTTGTGGGGGTATGTGCATAACATACACATGTAAAGAGGTATATCTTCTCAGTTGCATGCCTCACATACATACAATAAAAACATATGTCCTATTTGTTATTATACCTATGGGGAAAGGACCCTTTCCCATCTATCTGGGTGTGGAAGCTGGGAAGTTTAATATCCAGGGGGTTTCATCATCCTGGAAAAGCTGAAACTCTAAACATACTCCACATCTATTCACTTTCCTTATCTTTCCCAGAGCAAAGTAACAGACAGAAACTGAATGCAGTCAAGTTGCTACTTTGCTCTGATGTTAAAAGGTTCAGCTCTGATCCCACCTGTTCATCAGAATGTAGAAACAAACTACGGTTCAGACTAGGCTTCTGTCCTTGGGCTGCTTAAACTAAAGGACTGGGATGATGCACATGGCTCAGTGGTCCAAAACATAATTTAACTTTATAAAGCTATAGGAATTCACCTCAATATCAAATTTCTTTAAGGTACATGTTTTTTCTAATATAGGGCACATAGATGTGCAGGTACTGTGTGAATATCTAGACAGATTAGACCGGCAGTGCTTATTTCCTATGCTCTTTACCTTTTTATGGGTACACACGGGGACCTGGGGGAAAGAAGTCAAGGACACCTCTTTCCCCACTATTGGAACCTCTCGGCCTCAGGGCAGGATAAGTTACCAGGACTCTGAGTGCCAGGGGAAGCCCAGCGGATTCACCCCAGGGAAGAGTGGCGTGCCGACTTCTCAGCAGGGTCACAAACCCAGCTCCACTCTCCTTATGCAGTGGTCCGCAGCTCCTGTCAGTTATGGGAGCAGCCATAAATCACAGTCCTGGGCATGTTCTCTTCCAGCCTCTCTGCCCTGTGTCAGAAGGATTGCCCAGGGTTCCTGTATGGGGCTAACACCCTTCCCTCTCCTCAGCCTTCATGTGGCTACTCTCAGGAAGAGCAGGATTTTGCCCACAGAGTAACAACATTTGTGGTGGTTATTTAAACAATAATGACTTTTTTGTAACATGGGTGAAAGTCTTCATAAAGTACTATTAATAGAGATATTTGGCCACCTGTCTCCGCAACATTTCCCATTCCTCACAGCAAAACACGGTTATCTGCCTATTTTGTTCTCGAATATGGAACAAGCAAACCCAAACTTATCTCCTCTACAGCAGTAGCTTTTGGCAACTGACCTGAAATGTGATGAAAGTGTTAGGCGGGGATTCTCAAAGGTGCCTATGGGAGTAAGGAGCCCAACTCTGTTGCCTTTCACTAGGAATTAGGCACCTCACCCTCCAAGGCTGCTTTGAAGAGAGCAGCCTCAGCCTGAAAGTGTCACAAATGCATCACATTTGAGATGAATGAAAAGAACTGATTTGTCGCTCAGCACAGATGTTGCAAAGTGATAGATCTCCACAGGTAAAGGTTAAATGAGAGGAAGGATGGTCTGGTGGTTAGGGAGTTTAGTCTGGGATGTGGGAGAGCCAGGTTCTATCCCTGCTTTGCGATAAGCTTCCTAGGCAAGAAACTTAGAGTATATCTACACTGCAATTAAAAACTGACAGCTGGCTCAGGCTAAGGGGCTGTTTAATTACAGTGTAGACATTCTGGCTCAGGTTGGAGCCTGGGAGGGTCCCAGAGATCAAGCTGCAGCCAGAGTCCAAATAGCTACACTGCAATTAAACAGCCCTTTAGCCTGAACCCAAGTCAGCAGGCATGGGCCAGCCATGAGTGTCCAATTGCACTGTAGACATACCCTTAGGACCAGATTTTCTATGGTCTTTAGGTGCCTAAAGATTCAGATAGAAACCTGGTGGAATTTTCAAAAGCTCTTAGGTACCTAGATGCCTTTGAAAATCACTCTGGGTGCCTAACTGCATCTTTAGGCACCTAAATACCTTTGAAGATCTGGTCCTTCGTTTCTCTGATTAAACTGGGGCAAAGTGCATTCAGAGCTCTTTCCTTACTATATATAGAATCCTTAGAAAATTTAGCTAACAATTGTTCAACATTTCCTTGACTGAAGAGCTAATAGTGTGCCTCTACCTTGCAGTGGTGTTGTGTGGATAAATACAATGATGATTAAGAGGTGCTCAGATATTACGAGGGGGGGGGGGCGCATTTAGCACCTCGGATAGATAGAACGAACTTTTTATTGTATACAAAAAATGGAGTCAGAGAGTAATACCATGTTGTGCTTCTGTGTAACATACAAGATAGAACATTCACAGTAGACAACATAAAGAAAATTTAAATAGAGAAATGTTCAGTCAATCCATCCATGCAGTTATTTTATATCACACTCCTCACCATTGTGTCCAATATGGACATACTATATCTGACATGATTGATTTCATAGGAGGTTCTTTTCTATCGCCACATGGGTGGCTTTTTTGCACTGTGTCAATACAGTGCTTTGGTGACTGTTATTGGTAGTACTAAGAAGAATGCCCGATGAGTATCAGATTGACAAGAAAAGATTTTAGAATAATCTCTATGTCTCTGAACAGGGCTGGGATGTCGGGAGTTAAGAACTTGTGAATGGGGTGGATGCTCTGTTCTTCATACCGCCATTTCCTTGGTCAGGATGAATCCTCTCAAAATTACCAGTGCAAAATTATTTCAGATACTTTCCAAAAGTTTAGAAAGATTCACAAAACAGAACCCTTTATTGATGAAAACACTTTTCCCCAATGGAAAATAAATCAGATTGCACTTAAAAATATGTTAATTAAATACATTGCATATTTAATTCATGGAAAAACAGCCAGTTCTTAGCTCTTTTTTCCTTGATGGACCTTCCAGGGTTAGCTTTCTCTCTCCAAGACTCATTGGCCTTGGTAGGCAGAATTCTATTTCCCTGCACTTGGGCGTTGTTCAAGGCTTCTGCCCTCCCTATTGGCTCTGATTCCCTGTGAGTGGCTCTTAGTGGGAGTGAAATGATGCAGCTGGACTCTGTTAGAATCTCTCCCAAACTTTTGGTCTATTAAAGTTCCCTTGCAACATGCAAAGAGCTTTTCTCTTGGGGGCTTTGGCACATACCCTCTCCTCCCTGCCCCAGAGAAACAGGCTGGCTCTTCCCTAATGATTTAAGGTGTGACATCCTGGCCCACTTGAAGTGAATGGGAATTTTGGCATTGGCTTCGCTGCGGCCAGGATTTCACCTATACTCACCTCTGCCCCAATTAGTACACATTGCAGGGTTTTCTCCCAAGCTACGGCCCAGATTGTGATTTCTCTTGTATGTGTGTCCAAGGGGGAAAGCAGCGAGAGGAGATGCAGAGAGCCTTGGAGATGCAGAGAGCAGGAGGAAGCAAGAATGTCAGGGCATGGGGTATGAGGTGTTTTTCATCCCAAAGGAGGTATAGCTAGGCAGGTGCTAGTGTATGGAGGCCAGCTCAAGGGGCAGCTTCACCCTGTACCCTTTTGAAAGGTAATACTCCAGAGTGTCCTCCCAGCACCCTTGGAGGTGTTCTGTTTGCTTCAATATTCCTGAGGCTCAATGCTCTTGGTCAGTGCTGACTGGGAATGCACCTCCACACCCTGCTGATGGGGTTGTGGCTGCCAAAGTTACAAGATAGCTTGAGATATTCTCATTGAAATTGCATAGCCTAAACAAAGATTAAGATCATTTTGGTTGGATAGTGAACTTAAAGGGCCAGATTTTCTCCTTTGCCGAGATACGATCAGTGTGGGGTAAGATGTCAGGGAGCCCATTACAACATTCTCATACAACATCATTCTCAATCTACCCAGGCCCTGATGTATATTAGAGCACCCTCGGGGCTGCTTTCATTTATGACAGCTTGTTATGATCCCCAAGGGGCCATATGCCAGCTGAAAATTACCACAGGGGAGGTCTGTCCCATCCCATCCCTCTCTACTCCACAACCTCTATGATGTCAGGGCAAGGGAAAATTTAATGTAGGAGCCTCCTCTGCCTGCTTTGTACCCACTGAGAATTTCCCTGGAGGAGGGGAAATTCTCAGTTGGCCAGCGGTGGCCAGATTACATCTCTTCTGTACTGCTCAGATGGCTCAAAGAAGACAGAACGGAGCTGAGATTCTGGCCCAAGAAGTTAAAATGCAAACAAACATGGAAGAGGATTAATCATCTTAGAAATGATTTTCAGTCTTACTTTCACTAAAGACAATGGCAAAGGATCAAACCTTAAATAAACAGCAAAAAGGGAGGATAGTAATAATACAAGGTAGGGTAAAGTTTTGAGGACAGTGTGTTATAATCAGCCGTTGCTCACGTGGAGGGAATTAAAATACGATTTCTAAGTACACTCTATATTACCCACCATGACACTTAACCAGCTCAGACCTGGAGGATGTAGCCCACAATGTGAGTTTATTTATTTAAGTTTTACTCATAACATTTCAAAGACTCCAGTAATACACTGCAGGCTGCAGGATACCTAAGGCCTAAGTTTATTTTATTGTTGTGCAGCAGCACGTATGAGGTTGGGCCTTGTTAGCCATGTGTTAAACAGAAATGGGTCAGCAAAAGGGTTTAAAACGAATGCTACCAGCCAAACCCTAAATAACTTACTCACGCAGACAGTTCTACTGAAATCAAGTGAGTGAGGGGATCAGGATAGTACTTACAGCAACACTGTCAGTGAGAAACTCTACAACTGGGCAAAAGAGTCCAAGCTAAAATACCAAAGGTAAACAAGGAAAAGTTTGTTTTACATTAAAAACCATATGTTCTTACTTCTTTTTTCTTTTCTTTTCTCTTTCTTTGATAACATGTTCTTCATTCAAGTTGAATTTCAAGAGCTTCCCTTGCAGATTGATAAAGAAAATATCAAACACAGCTTTATACATGGGGAGGAAGGGAGAAAAATGGATTACATTTGTTTTGCACCATTTCATTCATGAGCCAATCCAAGGAAAATCAGATCCCATCTTGTGCTGTTAATGGCAGAAACATGTGGGGTGGGGTAGGATTATACATACACTGCTTCATGTAGGTTTGGCTTAAGTAAATTTGTTTTCATGTGTAATTTGTGAGTCTAAAAACCAAAGGGCTTTGCCATGAGCTAGGACCAGTGTGATGTTGCACTGCCCTAGGAGCAGCCTTGGAAGCAGATTATGAGTTGCCTCCTGGTTTCCCCCTGTTCTGTGGGGGAAGTGCCCTGCACCAGGCCCATACGTGGTACAGAATACTGTCCCTGTCACTCTGGCTAGCTATGCTATCTAGTGCATTGAGGCGAGTCAAGGCCCCACCCACTACTTCCCACTTGCAGGTGAGGAGAAGCCTAGCCGCATCATGTAGGCTGATCATCTTCCCATGCTGCTACCTGCAGATTTGTGCAGCTGCATAATCTGAGCCACATGTTAATAATTAGGACTAAGCAGACAAGCAAAGCAGTTAGTTGATCTGATGAACTTATCCTTTTTTTCTCTTTGCAAATTGTTCATGAGTAAATTGTGATTTTCTTCAATTTATCCATTGTTAGAAACTATTTCCCAAATAATTTCTGTCAGTAATTTGAGCTGCACTGCCAAGTTTTGGCTGGACAAACAGATTGCACAGCATTGTTTCTGTTTTCAGAACCAACAAGATAATGCTTTAAATTAGGATTTGGGGTGTCAGCGTTCCCCTCATGAAGACAGAATGTGCTTTCTGTCTGTACTGTCCTGACACTTGCTTAAAAGCAGCTGTGCCTGTGACCATTCCCGCTGGTAGACTCACCAGCTAAACTGTTCACAGAAAGAAAAGGAGGACCACAAGTCCTCCTTTTCTTTTTGCGAATACAGACTAACAGGGCTGCTACTCTGAAACCTATTCATAGAAAGTGAACTGAAAAGAAGTCTGAACACAGTCAAAACAATTTCATCTTTATTGGTCTGAACATTGGCAGAACATTTCTGAGGTATTAGCTCATTTCTTTTAATAACATATGTCAAGCTGGTTTGTAACTTATACAAAGAGATATACAGTATGCACGTTTATCAGTTACCCTCACCCCACTGCTGGGGGAATACCTCTTCTGCACAGCTTCTTTTCTCACCAGGGTGGAACCATGAGCATAAACCTCATCACAGTTGAGACCAGAGCCAATTCCTACTGACAACAATTGGAGTCTTTCCAGTGACTTCAATAGGAGCTGGGTTGGGGCCTTAAATCAGGATTGATTTGTAAGATACGATATTTTGTGTGTGAATATGTAATTTGGTTGGTTATCTTCATGTAGTTATCATGGAAGTAATGAATCTTTAGGAGGGATTTGAATGGGGAAAGCATGATGGCTTGGAGGGAATATTTCCCATGATGGCTTGGAGGGAAAGCTTGATGGGTTGGAGGGAACATAAAAATGACCTCACTTATTAAATAATGTCCTCAGCTTTCAGGTTTGTGCTTTCAAATCACAATCTGAGTGGTTTCTATTCCCTTAGACAATATTGTATAGCTCTGTATCAGGCACTCTCTATCAGGCGCTATCTACAATACACAAGCACATAACAAAAACATATGTAGTAATATTGTTTGTGATGGATCGACAAAATCAGGGAAGTGCAAACTTCCAGGGGATCACCCATTGTCAGGGTAAAATCTCTATTAATTTTGCATGCAGGATATACATGTACCTTGCTCTGGCAATGGAATAACCTCAGTCATCCAAAGAAAAGGAGTACTTGTGGCACCTTAGAGACCAACCAATTTATTTGAGCATAAGCTTTCGTGAGCTACAGCTCACTTCATCGGATGCATGAATTCAATTCAATCGGATGCCACAAGTACTCCTTTTCTTTTTGCAAATACAGACTAACACGGCTGCTACTCTGAAACCAGTCATCCAAAGGTTTGTTTTCTCATCTCTAACTGTGGTGGTCTGTAATAGACATTCGCAGATTGGAAAGAGAAGCTTGCCCTTGATTTCTCCCACTGTGGGTAGATCTTGCCATTCATTTTGCATGTACTAGCCTATACAGTGATCATTGAGTCCCTTATGGGTAATATGATACACATTAATGGTGCACAGGTTATATTTTTGGAGTCCCTTTAGAGGTGTGTGTAGGAAACTCCTTTTGAAATTAATCTGACTGCTGAACAAGACTTTGAAAATATACTTGAATGTTCACCTCTGGCAGGACCTCATTGGTTTCAGTAGATAATAGGCATTATTCAGTAGCCAGCACTTTCCAATAGATACTGCAAAGTTTCCTGCTCTAAATATATGGGGAAATGGTGGTGTCTTAGATACCACGCCGTGGCAACTGTAGGCTGTTGGCTTGCTTAGTAACAGTGGCCAGTGCATGTCCCAGGGGTCATATTTAATTAAATTACATTCTGGGATGATAAGATCATTTTAGTGTACAAACCTAGGAAAAAGAAATTTTGTGGAAAACCCCAGAACAATTGGGGGGTGGGGGGGACTGTTTTCCCCTCCAAATAGGCAATGACTGTAGAATATGTCCTAGATCTGCATGGTTCAGGTTTAAAATATATGGCAGCAAACAAATCTGCTTTTACACAATCCTTCACACAGACTAATTTCCCTGTGTCCCATGCTCCTGTATCTTCAAGGGAGACCAACTTTTTATTTAAATTTTGAAACAAAAAATGTCCGCAGTGCTGACTGGTCCCCAGTATACCAAGCTTCAGCACAGAATGAATTTTTAATGTTCAAAGCAAGATTTAGAACATACCAGAACAAGCATGGTGGGAGACCATTGCTGCCTAGCATTTGGATGTCTCTGTGTAAAATGAAATATACCGGTGCTATCTGTAAGGCTTTGGCATTGCCTTACATGTATCTCATATCTGTATAAAACACCTAGATCTGTGGGTAACATTGCACAAGGGATGTTGCCAACATTCTGAATTGAATTCCCCTAAGAAATGTTAAAGTTTGAGTTTATTGTTTCAAAGTAATGAGTATAGCTTTAAATTCAAGGCAAAGACAAGGGCTAAAACCAGATTATGTGGCTTTAAACCACACAAGAATTTCCCTTGTGATATTTTTTGCTGTTTGAGTTTAGTTTGTATAAAATAATCAAAACAGTCTGTAGGAATTATAAATTTTAAAGTGTTTTATCCCAGCAATGCAGTTTGGATAATTTGTGGCAGCCCAGAACTCAGAATGTGGTCAAAATAATTTATTGTAAGCATTAGAAATCAAAATTAGCATCAGAAATCAACTCCTTGAGAATTTTTTCTTCTGTGATTTCAGCTTGTAGAAAACAATCATGTAGGACGCATGAGCTTCTGGAGTGCTAAATTTCTCACAGAGGTAGGGGTGTTTTGTGGAGCTCAGGTTTTATAATTTAATTGAGATTTATAATTAACTTTACAAACATACACATTTGTGTGTATGTGTATGTGCCTATATATACACAATATATATATTCTTAAAAATATTAGATATCTGTATTTTGTTATGTTAGAGGACAATTCACCAATCCTATCTTCATATTGTTACTGCTTTCAAGAAAAAAAACAATCAACCCAGTGCTCACAGGCGTTAACTCTCTGATATAAGATAACTGTGTAAGAGATTTGCTGGTTTTTCTAAAGTAAGTATGAGTTCGTCCTCAACTGGTGAACGGTGAAGTCTAACAAATAGTTATTCCAGTATTCCTGACTAGCGCTGAGCAACATGGAAACATTCAAGTTGCTTGCTTTGCAAATGTGACAGTAATAATAGATGTGCATTGGGAAAGTCCTGACCAGATTTTGCTGTCTTTGTTTTTTTCCTGATAATTTACATTACTAGGCTGTTACCATCATTAATACTGATATCACAAAATCTGGAGGCATGATTCAGCTCAGTGACTCGTACAAAAGAAAACAATAGTTAATTATATGAAATAAGTGCAATATTCTTCAGGAAATCTGAGCCCGAAAACCGCCATCCGGAGACAATCTGATACATTAATGATAAAAGCCCCATACGGGACTGTGGGAGTCTAAGTGTTTGCCATGAGATGTGTGTGCATAGAATGATTGAGCAACTAACTGTTTTACATATATGGGTGGGATTTTCAAGGGAGCTCAGGGCTGGCCTACCCCTGATGTCACTGAAGTTAATGATTTTACCAGTGGCTTTGCCAGTGGTTTTACCATGGATTTGAATGGGAGTGGAGTTAGTCCAACACTGAGCACTTTTGAAAACTCCACCCCATATGTACTTTGAAGCTGCAACACCTTAAAACCTGCCAACATTAGGATAATGATTTGATAATTAATTTGATGGCAGATGATCATTCTGGAAAAACCACATCTCACCATACCGAGAACTCTCACTGACGTCAAGTCCATAATGAACTGAATTTCACCCCGTATGAATATAATGAATTAATCCCTCTATATAAAGCTGGCACAAGGCTGATACACCATTTCAGTCTTACTTTAAAGGTGCATAGGACTTGAGACAGCCTTCTCCCCAATGATGAATTTCCCCCATATGGTACAATGGGAGTAGTACATAATCTTTCTTCTCACTAGACGCCCCCTGTTGAACTAGCAAAACTCAGGAGCTACTTCCTCCTACTCTCTAACCTTCCTCTGCCCCTACTCTCCGTACCTGTTGTTATTTGACTGTCTGGTGGGGTGGGGAATTTAATGCAAATATTACATCCCCAAGTAACACGTTAAGGGTCACTCTAAGAGTGCATGTGTACTCCAAAGGGTTAGGTTCACCGGAAACTTCACACTCAGAGTGTTCAAGCAGAAGGGGTTCGTTTTAGTTTGACAGTGCCTCCTCACCCTCGTCAAAGCTCTTGGGGTGCTCTGCAGTCATTCATAATAAATAAATGATGAAAGCACATCAAAAATAATGAAGCATTAAATTCATGCCCATGATGCTACACCTGGGTTTTAGCCACAGCCCTGCGTTGAGGGTGATGCACAGTCACATTGTCCCAGCAGAAGTACCAGGAGCTACTGTGTTTCCTGGAGCTCCCAGGCCCACAAAGGAGAGCCTGCTTATTGCTCCATCCCTTTGAGGATAAAGCCAGCACATGTTCCTGTGTGTGGCTGGCGAAAGCAGGGGTGAGTAAGAGGGACTGGCAGAAAGGACAGGCTGATAAAATAGAAGGAGACAAAGTTATTTGTTTCCTCTCACAAATCAACCTTCCTGCTTTCGGCTGTGATTCAGTAAAGCACTTAAGTATGTGCATAACTTTACACATTCATTTCAATAGGACTTCAGGATGTGTTTAAGGTTAGGCATGAGCTTAATTGCTGAACTGGGGCCTTTGAAAGCAGAAAGAATCAAATCTCTTTTCCTAAAGTGGGTATCCCAAAGAGCTGTCAGCAGGACAACAGCTGGAAAGGCTGGATTCTGCACAGTGCCAAAGACAGGGAGCTGAGGAACCATTTTTCAGGTGGTGGTGATCTGGCTGCACTGTTAGATGGTAAGCTCTTTGGGGCAGAGACTGGCATTTGTTCTGTTTTTGTATTGTGTCTAGCATCATAGGGCCCTGGCTACCATAATACAAACAATAATAATAATAATAATAATAATAGGAGTGATGCCCTGTAGAAATCTAGGTCTATCTATCCAAACACCTGACCTGAAGACCACCTCTGTGTAGCTCAAAAGCTTGTCTCTCTCACCAAGAGAAGTTGGTCCAATAAAAGATATTCTCACCCACCTTGTCTCTCTAATATCCTGGGACAAACACAGCTACAACAACATTATAAACACCTGTCCTGGTATTCATATCTTGCTCAGAAATGTGGCATCTTAACACCTTACAAATGCAAAATGCAAACACCACAAAGGATCCTGATCTTACCCTCCGCTCAAGTCCACGCAGTTTAATTTTTTTTATTTTAAAATGGTCCAAATTCAACCCTGGCTCGACCACATTGATTTCATTGCACTTGTGTCCACTTACAGCCAGTCTGAATTTGACCCTTTGTTTTGGATCATTGCTCTGTCTCTCTGCGCAGAATATCTACTGCAGCTCCAACAGGTTTAGAATCTTAACAGTAACCCTCTTCTTCCTCCTAAACCAAAAAGTTTACATTTCTGATTAAAATTCTGTCACATCCAGTTTCGTTCAGTATCCCCAAAGTCATTTTTAGCAATAACATTTTTACTCTCAATGTAGATCTGATGGAAGATCATCGTCTAGAAAATCCGTTCTAGCATAACTTGGAATAGCTTTATCTAAGTTTTAAGTTTCTTTTGCTTTGCCCCCCTCTTTAATATCCTTTACATGCATAAAAGGAATCTTTTGTCAGTTTCACTTAACAAGAAATTTTTAAGAGAGAGGAGAGCCAAGTTTGCCTTAGAGGGTGTGTCTTCAAGATAGAATTCTTGACCTGAGCCTGTTCATCTCGGTGAGACTAGCAGCCGCTATCTGGATCTTCTTAGAAAGGAAATCATGCGGCTGTTTGGAGCCAGGAGAAGGAGGGAAATCCTGTGAGGATGCTATGTTATTCCTGCATGAGAGTTGCTTTCTCACAAGAGCAATGTACAAATTCTGTGTGGATGGCCCATTCTAGTAGGATTGTTTAAGGGCATTCTCATGCAATTTGAACTTTCATGATACCTATTTACCTATTCTGTGGGAATATTCTGTTCTGGTGAGATCTGTGGATAGTGGCATGTAACTATCAGATATGGAGCCGGGGCTGGGGGAGGGGTGGAGGAGGGTTTGAGCTGAGTCAGGGTAAATGATTTCTGGCTGGGTTCAGGTTAGGCTGGCTCTTGTTGTAAGTTAGGATTTGTAATACCTCTTGTGTATATATATTTTGTGGGTGTGTAACTGTAGAGCTCATGAGTTATTTTCTTCGCTAACAGTGGGGTCCATTGTACACCATGCTGCTCTGGCCCATAGCAATGAGAAGCCCTTGATTCCATAAGGAACACTGATAAACAGAGAACCCTCATGGCACTGGTAACACACATGGCATTAATATCATCATCATCATCTCTGGATGATGTTGAAAGTAACACATGTTGTAACAGTACATATAAATCATCTTGATACAGTAGAGACCATAGAAAAGGTCAGTGAACCCCTCACTCCTATAAAATGCCAACAGTTACAAGTGTGCTCTCTGGCTGTATACATGTAAATAGTTAGTCAGTAAGGTTCCAGTAGATGGTGCTCAAGAATATGTAGCATAGTTCTTGTCTGACCAATACAGCTTTTGCTGTTTGCTGCAAATGACTTCCTTTGTGATCTGTTAACATTTGCTCCTAAATGCCAGGTGTGGAAACTCAAATAAGGGGCTGGAATCTAAAACGCTGAATGGATTGAATTTCTACAGAGGATGCCATGACTAACAAGGGCTATGGTGACTTTGCTATGTACTGGACAGGGTATGCAGGACTGCAGTGTTTTTGAAAAATCTTTTCCATATGAGTGTTGGTGTGAGATTGTTCTTTCAGAGCATTTCACTGTCTTCCTCAGTGTGTTGCGGTTTTTCACTGCTGTAGAGCTGTGAGCAGGAAACTGATCTGTTTTCAACTGGTGGCTATAATGGTCACATATTTAGATTGTGCATATTTTTTTGGAATTGATTTATTGTGTGGGTATGGGGTTGTAGGTATGAAGTTTCAGTGCATAATCATCTTGGGTAAAGAGGAAACTCAGATGAACTGCAAAGAGGTCAGGTACCTCTGAACTTGGAGATGCTCATGGGCTATAGTTTGGGTGAGGAAACTTGGGGCCCTCCACCATTATCCTACTGGGAAAACAGCCTACAGCACCCCAGTGTCTACCTGCTAGGGCAATGTCAACTTCCAAATGAACACAGCACTTCTGGTGAGAGTGTGTAATCGTTTCATACAATGTTAGAATTTATTTAAATGATTTTCTATCCCTTTTTTAATGTAATAAAAAATCCTATTTGCTTTTCTAGCCTTGGTGTGCAAGAGGAGGCAGCAGAATCTAGTGGCTATGATAATGGACAGGGAATCAGAAGACATGGGCTCTAATCCCAGCTAGGTCCTTGACCTGCTGTGCAACTTTAGTCCTGTCTGTGCCTGTTTTCCCTCTGTCCATGTTGTCTCTCTAGATTGTAAACCCTTTAGGGGCAGAGCGTGTGTGTTAACACAGTGCCTAGTGCAATGCACAATGGGACCTTAAGTCAGTTGGGGCCATCTAAGGGCTATTGTAATAAAAATAATAACAATAATTGAAGAGGAAGGATAGCCCAGTGGTAAAGGGGCTAGTCTGGGACTCTGGAGCTCTGACACAGACTTCCTGTGTGACCTTGGGCAATTCACTTAGGCCCAGATCCTCCAACATACATAGGCTCCTAACTCCCATTGGGCACCTAAAACACATTTGAGAGTCTGGGCCTTAGTCTCGCTGTGCCTCAGTTCCCCATCTGTAAAATGGGGATAATAGTAATTCCCTACCTCGCAGGGGTGTTGTGGAGATAAATACGTTAAAAGTTATGAGATGTTCAGATGCTATGGTAATGGGGGCCAAATAAGTACCTAAGGAATTGGGCAGCCATCTTCTCTGAGCCCTCAGCAATGGCTCCTAGATCTTTTCCCTACGATGATTCCGCCAGCAGCTAAGTGGAGATGAAAGGTCGGGCTTAATAATTTTCATATACCTGTGTGAAAATTCAGCTGCCATCATTTGCTCAGTCCTCAGTCTGCTAATGTTATCCAGCACTTTCTCATCACTACCTTTCACTTAAGAAGAAAATGTATGGGTGATTTTTTTAGCTGCACATTTCTATGCTGCAGTAGAACATGGTGCGTGTGTGTGTTTACTGACTTATTCCTTGGATGTCCGTTTATATGAGATATTGATTAATTATTTTAGTTTCATTGCCTGCAGCTTGCTTGCTTATTTTTAAAGCAGTTCAAAGGTAGTGTCTTCTGGGGATTGTTCTCATTGTGGCTATTGGGATTTTGGAGGTTGATGACAGTTTCTTTCACTGAATGCTTATTGCTCTGATTTATTTTGAAAGTGCATAGCTTTTTGGTTTATTTAACAGAGCCCTAGCCATGAATTTCCCAGTCCCAGATTTTCTCTCAAGAAATTTAAATTGAAAAGGAGAACACTGACATGGCAGCATTTTGGTTTCTACCTTTGCCAGGTAATGAGTAAAAGATGGTGTGGAAAATGAAAGCACGTGTTATTTACATGTATATTAAATAAGAAACAACAAGAATGGTAAGAAGAATTAGGTATGCTGCCTTTGGACATCAGGAGCCTGGTTCTGTGAGATGATATGTGCCTTCTGCAAGTTACTGAGGGCCACATCGTTAAAGGTATGTAGGTGCCTAACAACACAGATAGGCATTGGTACTGGAACTATGGGTGTGGGGGGTGCTATTGCACCCCCTGGCTCAGAGCAGTTTCCATTATATACAGGGTTTACAGTTTGGTTCAATGGCTCTCAGTACTCCCACTATACAAACTGTTCTCTTGGCACCTATCTCTCAGATAGATGCCTAGTGGGATTTTCAAAAGCACATTGAAATCAATGGGAGCTATGCACCTAACTCACCTAACTACTTTAGTAAATCCCACTAAGCAGCTAACTGAATTTTTAGGCACCTAAATACCTTTAAAAATCTGGTCCTGTGAGCCCTTACTCCCAATGGGAGTTTCTCTGAATAAGGACAAAGTAAATACTGAGGAAGGAGTTCAGGATTTAGCCCTTACTCTGTCTGTCTGTAAATATTTGTGAAGGAAGGAAGCACAATCTTTGCTGTGTTACCAGACATGGGAGGTACCTGATCATAGGTACATAGCAATTGGTATACCGGAGCAGATCGTCGTCTGTCCAGTCCAGTATCCTGACTCTCTCAGGCCAGTGCTAGCTTCATCACAGGAACGTGCAATAAAACCTGCAGTGGACAATTATGGAATAAGTAGCCCATTGGGGGAGTTTCTTTCTAACACCCACCAATGTTGGAATTGTGCTCTGAAGCATGAAGTTTTATATCCCTTATTTAAAAAAACCCAAAACTAAAACACACGCAAAGATTTTCCTATCTAATGGATCTCCTTATTATCCACGACCAATCCCTTTTTGAATAGCTGCTCTTGACTCAACAATATAATGTGGCAATGAGGTCCGCAGGCTAATTATGCATTGTGTAAAAGTAATATTACTTCCTTTTAGCATTTTTAATGTTTGTCTTTCAAGATCATCCCAGACACCCTTGGTTGTGTGTTGTGGAGAGGGTAAACAGGCACACCCTATGGCTGATGGGTAGGAATAATTTTTCCAATTTAGCATTTTCACCACCACCAAAGAAATAATAACAGCAGGGAAGAAGGAAGAAGACAGAGGAGGATGAATAAAAAGACTTAAAAAAAGCTCCCCTACCTGCCTTAGTGGGAGGAAGGAGGAAACTAGACTCATGAGTGGGCCTTTTTATACAAGTGGTGTTAGTTTTATTGGTAAGTGCACAGATATGGTAGTGAGGAATGTGGCAGTAGTACTTAGATGAAAAATGCATGGAGGTGTGTTTTATTATTTATACTCCAAAGCAAAGTGTATTCCAGGGATCGGCCACCTTTGGCACGCGGCCCATCAGGGAAATCCGCAGGCGGGCCGGGCTGGTTTGTTTACCTGCAGCATCCTCAGGTTCGGCTGATCGCAGCTCCCGCAGGTCACCGCTCCAGGCCAATGGGGGCTATGGGAAGCAGCGTGGGCCGAGGTATGTGCTGGCTGCCGCTTCCTGCAGCCCCCATTGGCCTGGAGCGGCGAACTGCGGCCAGTGGGAGCTGCGATCAGCCGAACCTGGGGATGCTGCAGGTAAACAAACCAGCCCGGCCCGCCTGCAGATTTCCCTGATGGGCCACGTGCCAAAGGTTGCTGATCCCTGGTGTATACCAAGCAGTTTAAGTCAAGAAGAAGGGTGGTGCCTGGAAGATACTCTTTCAGATGAAGGCAGTATTAAAAAGAGGGCGTGTGTCCACCATAATACAGATAAATGTTTCCAGGGAAATCTAGGAATAAACTGCAGCAGAAAAGTAATTTTCATGCCCCGCCCTCTTTTTAAGTTATTCTTAGTTGTCTAGTGCCGTGGTTCTCAAACTAGGGCCGCTGTTTGCTCAGGGAAAGCCCCTGGCAGGCCGGGCTGGGTTGTTTACCTGCCACGTCTGCAGGTTCGGCCGATCGCGGCTCCCCGCTTCAGGCCAAAGGGGGCTGCAGGAAGGGCAGCCAGCACATCCCTCGCCCCGTGCTGCTTCCCGCAGCCCCCATTGGCCTGGAGCGGCAAACTGCGGCCAGTGGGAACCATGATCGGCCGAACCTGCGGACGCGGCAGGTAAACAAACCGCCCCAGATGCCAGGGGCTTTCCCTGAGCAAGCAGCAGCCCTAGTTCGAGAACCACTGGTCCAGTGTCTTTTGAAATGTGAAACAAATATTTAACAGGAATATTAAAAATGTGAATTGCCAGTCAATGTTTTGGTCAAAGAACTTAGTTCAGTGTTCATTAAGAAGTTCTAAGTGCCTGTGGAATTTCATTTTGAAGGGTAACACTTGTTTTAGATTAAAGTGTCACAAACTATCTGAAAGTTCCAAAATTAAAGCTCTTTGTTTCTCCGATTAAAAACGGGTAATGGATTTTGATAATTTTAATCCAGTTTAAAACAATCAAATTATAAACTCCCCCAAATGGGATTTATAATAGTGATGACAATAGCTCCTTTTTTATGGAGTGGAAAAGAACATTAGGATATATAACTTACCACTGTGTCTTTCATTTAATAACAAAAAGGATGAGGCACTAAACTATAAAGGTGTGGTTTTATTTTATATACTGCTAATGATCATACATTGCATTTTTATAGTCCCTCCTATAGAAGGATCTAAAAGCATATTACAAAAATTCCTTAAATTGAGGGCACAGTGTGAGGTTGGTAAATAAGATTTTGCCTGCTTTAAAGGTATGGAAAGTGAGGCACAAGAAAGGTAGGTGATTTAGCCAAGATCACCCAGAGAATCTATGGGAATGCAAGGGGGAGACCCTTAATCTCCAAAATCCTAGGGCTCAGCTATAATCCCAAAATCATCTGTACTCTCATTTACATGTATTGTCATCAGGAACTGATTTATTATGTTCCCAAAGGTCATAATGTTCCCTATAGGAAGAATGAGACAATGCAACAAGCTCTTGTCTGCTCCATTTGCCATAATCTGATGATATAATTGTTTGTGTTAGCATTTATGTTTATTTATACACCTAGGAAACTCTTTTTACAGTTTACTTATGTTTGCTCCAGTTGAACATTCTCATTCAAAGAACTAAACCATGATATCCCACTGGAAACCACCATCTATCCTCAATTGATTTAAACAGTGATCTCAGTGTGCAAAATGATGCAGATACAAATCCCAGATTCCCAGGTCTGTGTAAGAATACCTACTTCAGACTCCATACAGTGTTTCAGCTACAGCCTGATGGTATTTTCCAGTTGCATGCATAGATGTGTTATTCTAAGATTGCATAGTGGTTGTTTGTGCAATACAGATTTATGCTGCTTAAGCAACAGAAGAATTCAGTGCCACATTCCCATGTTAACTGCAGAATGAAGATCAGTATTGTTTGTTTTGTAGATTTAAACGGTCAGAAATTAAATATTCTCCTCTTGTTTTTGCCTTTAATTCTTGGTAAGGATGAAATCATGTTTGTGTATTTAAAAGGGTCTTATGCTGAAGCTAAGAATCCTGCACTGACAGAGGGGTGCCATTTTCAGTCTCTGATTCCTGTGATCCTACGTTTGCAGAAAAAGGTACGTATTTCCCTTACTAGAGAATGAAGTGAGGATTTTTCCACTAGTATGTCTACTGAGAATAGTTATATTTAAAACTCGCAGCAATAACAGCCATTATTGCTTTGACTGTGACCCCTACATGAAGAAGCACAGGGAGAATGTTTTCTAATCTGGCAAACTAACATAGCAATGAAACACGAGATATTGCTAAAACACACATTATAAGACACTGTTATAATGGGCTTTGTAACTTTACAGTCTTCCATGTATAAGGGGTGGCATGTAGTTGCACTGTCCCAAGAGCAGACAAATTGTGGCCCAGAGTTCCGGTCCTGCTTTCTCCTTGCTGAGGGAGGGAGTTGCTTCACCTCTTTTCATGGAGCAGATTACTCCCCACTTTGTATCCAGACAGCTACTCTGGCCAGCAAATAGGAGGGTGGGACTAGGTCTCCTTCCACTCCCCATCGTCCTCTGACCGCTCCTCATGCGGGGAGCATCAGGGGAGTAGCCCTTTCTCTCTCCACTTCAGCTGAGTCAAGAGCAGGGCCAAAGAGATGAGTGAGCAGCACCTTTCTCCTCCTTACTCCCCTTGTGAAGCTGAGTAAAGGCTGTGATGATCTAGCCCTGTACGGTCAAATGCACTGATAAGTTAGTAAAGCCTCTGCTCGGACATCCTTTTGATTTGTTCTGCTGCAGTTTTCACTTCCATTTACACCAGTGAGAGCTCTACATTCGACCAAGGGGCAAATCAGGACCCTCAGTTTTTGAAGAAAATGCGAGATCTGTTGCTCAGACCTGCTCTTGAGCTTTCTCCAGCTGAAGAGGGAGAACTAGCAGAGACTGCACAGGTGTAAATACTGCGCAAGGTGCAAAGAGGTGGGGAATCAGCCCCCATGTCTCTTTGGCCAGCAAACTATTCAACAGGAGCTTGTCTAGCTCATTGTATCTCTTGTTTAAAAAACATTTCATAAATATGGAACAATTACAAATTACACAGAACTCAAACACTAACAGGGAGCATTTGTAATGCACATCAAATGTAACTGAAGAATGAGATGATACTATATAATCACAGAGTGATCCAACTAGGTTAAAGGTCTGATTCTGATCTCATTTAAACCACTGTATGTCAGGAATAACTCCACTGAATAGGGTACACAGGTGCAAATCAGTGTAAGTGAGAGAGCAGAGTTTGGTTCTGAATGCTATCCTGCAAGTAAAAAGAAAAGGAGTACTTATGGCACCTTAGAGACTAACCAATTTATTTGAGCATAAGCTTTCGTGAGCTACAGCTCACTTCGCTGTAGCTCACGAAAGCTTATGCTCAAATAAGTTGGTTAGTCTCTAAGGTGCCACAAGTATTCCTTTTCTTTTTGCGAATACAGACTAACACGGTTGTTACTCTGAATCCTGCAAGTAGTACTCACTGAATCATTACTCGGGCAATGGAAGCTTTACCTGAATAATGCTTAATGGGAGGGTCTAAGACCTTCAGGGCACTCCTGCATCTACCGTTTGGTTCATATATAGCAGACAATATATGAAAAGCTATGAGATATCACATAGCAGAATAATCCTGCTGGCCTTTGAACCTTGCAGAATCTTAGAATCTGAGAAAAGAGCCTCAATATTTTTAAATTTGCAATCCGTTTGTGGAGAGACAGTTTCTGTTTTAATTCAGATCTGTGGTTGGAGGTCAAGAAGAGTGTTGTAGCAATGGAGAGCCTGTGCTACATTGCACCATTTTGTATCTGCAAGTGTAAGAAAGAGCAAGTCACTAAAAAATGTAAAGGCCCTCTTTGTAGCATCAAAGTGACTGTTTTGTAAAAGTGATCCCAATGGATATAATCTCAACAGAAGCATATGCCATCTCGTACCACTTGCCCCAGCAATGGCTGAGAAATGTATATAACTTGGCTTGGAAGGATTAGATATTTATTGGTAAATGTCAATTTCACCCCCCCACCCCTCCCCCCCAACACACACAAATGAAGAAAAAAATGTTTCCATTGGTTAATAATTAAAATTTACAGAGACAAAGTTAGAAATATGCTTCTTGAGAGCTTATCTGAGTTTGATTTAAGTATATTTCTGTAGTATATTTTGACATGTGCTGTTGACAATTTGTATTTTATTGTTCCAAAGCTTTAACTTTTTGAATCTAAATGTTTACTGTCATGAAATAAATATTGTCTGGCCACCCCAGAAGTTTTGCGCAACACTGAAAAATTAATTCAATAAAATTTAAAAAGTGCTTAAAAATAAACATTGATATTATCATCGAAATTATAAAAAATAAAAATCAGATTCTGCGAAGCCTATATATATATATACACACACACACACATATATAACTAGGCTTTAAAGAAATACATCAAGAAAGCAGCCAGGAAAGCTCATACAGTGCACCATGTATTGGACCTGTTATGTTCAAGTAGCTGACTTCATTTATTCAGTGTGGCTCCTTATAGTAGTAAATTACTGATTCTTATGAGTGCAGAGGAACTGCGCTGCTAGAATTATAATTGTAGCTGCTTTCCCTGGCTGGCTATTTTACCTGGGGCTCTCATAGTAGAAATAACACGGCTGAAGTAAATAGTGCTGTGGAGCTGCACAGGTTGTGAACCTGTTAACATGCCCCTGCTACTCTCCTGATCTGCTCTTCAACCTGGCCTCTTGTAGGAGTGGTTCTCAACCAGGGTACGTATATCCCTGAGGGTACTCAGAGGTCTTCCAGGGGGTACATCAACTCATCTAGATTTTTGCCTAGTTTTACAACAGGCTACATAAAAAGCACCAGCAAAGTTAGTACAAAGTAAAATTTCGTACAGATGAAATGAAAAAGTAAGCAATGTTTCAGTAATAGAGTGCTGTGACACTTCTGTATTTTTATGTCTGATTTTGTAAGCAAGTAGTTTTAAAGTGAGGTGAAACTTGGGGTATGCAAGACAAATCAGACTCCTGAAAGGGATATTGTAGTCTGGAAAGGTTGAGAACCACTGTCTTATAGAGACAGCTGCCCACGGAATGCAGCTCTGCATCACTCAAAAGGCTGCACATTCCTTTCCAAATCCCCCCCACCCCCACCTCAGTGGAAAGGTACATATCTGCTGTAATTTGGACCTTCTCCATTTACTAAGGGGCCAGGAAGATTTAACACTAAATGACTAATGGACCACAGAGAGATCTTGAGCTTTTCCAAGGAGAGGTTTCAATGGATCCATTCCAGTAAAGCAAATAATAAATCTGTAATGTTGACAGAACAAGTTACCTGACATTCCAGATCCTTAAGAAACATTCATGTCATTTTGTAGTGCTGGGTCAGATCAAAGAACTACATTCACTTTAAAGTCTTCAAAGTCACTTTGAGATGGGAACCCTACAACAAACATAACTGAGGGAGCTCTAGCCAGTGTCTGGCACACCCCCACCATAGTAAAAAACACATACATCTTTTCTACAGAAAGGTAAAGTTATTCTGTGTCTCTTATCACAGAGTTGTGTGACTTCAGCTCTTGATCATCTTATTTTCCTGTTGAATTTGTGTGCTATTGGTACTACTGTCATGCATGTTCATAACTAATTCATAATAATACCCGTGGTGGTTATCAAATGTAGGAAGAGTCTAAGAGGTATGTCTGACACAAATATTGGTAATAGTACTTCCTGATTCAAAATAATGGAAAAAATCATAAATAAAATCCATTAATTTGTGTTGTTTATTGTGGGAGATGGGAACCCATAATCTATTACAAGACTCTGCTTTATATTCATTGGGCTTTTTCATCCAACTTGCTTTCCACTGCATGTTCTTCTAGGTCCTATTGTATGCCAAAGAAGGGAGACTAGTTTTGTGGCTTTAAGATCATGCCTTCATGGACTGTAGATTTCCCCCCCCTAAATTCTCATCCAGCTTCCAGACACTGTTTTTGCCTGACAAGAAGCAGCACTATCAGCAAGAGCAGCCCGGCCCTCCTTGTGTGAGTCCTGCGTTACAGTGACTTTCTCTAGCCGAGAGAAAGTTATAATGGGCCCTTGGGAAAACTGCCTTCTACTTGGTAGCCTCACTTGGTTTGTAGAATACAGTAGGTCATGCACTAAATAAGGGACTTCGGCTGCTCCTATCTTACATTTTGACACTTTCACCGGGAGACCTGCCTCTGAGTTTTGTCAGCACAGTTCCCAAGTGGTTTTTATGATCTGAGCAAGCACAGGCACCAGCTTCTTCCAGGCTCTGGGGGTAATCAACCCCCACTCCGTCCCTGGTCCCGACCCCTTCCCTCAAGTCCCCACCCCCTCCCCACCTTTCCCCCAAAACCCTATATCTGTCCTGCCCTCGCCCCACCTCTTCCCTGCCTCTTCCTGCCCATTCCCACCCCCCCTTCTCCAAGCATGCCCCATTCCCACTCCTCTCCCTCCCTTCTAGCACCTCCTGCATGCCACGGAGCAGCTGATCGAGGGGGAAGAGTTGATCAGTGGGGCTGCTGGTGGATGGGAGGCTCTGCGGGGGAGAGGGGGGCTGGCTGCTGGTGCTAATTAGCATTCACTAATTTTGTTCCCTGAGTGCTTCAGCCATGGAGCACCCATAGAGTCAGCGCCTATGTGACCAAGAATGGCTAAATATTGCAATGTTGTCGATATAAGCCCATGCAAAGCCTTGCAAGCTAACACTTGATTAACGAACCTTTGAAAGGTGACTCTTGTATTAAGTCAAAAGGTGACATTCTGAACTCAGAAAGTCCCAAATCAGTAATGAAGGTGGATTTTCTCTGCGCTTCACAGTCTAACAGGATTTGCCAATATGCCTTTATTAGGTCCGGGGTAGTTAGGTATTTTACCTTGCCTAGAGTGTCCAACATACCATCAGTTCTGGGTGTAGGGTATGCATCAGGAACTATGACAGCATTCAGCTTTTTGCAATCAACACAAAGCCTTATGTTCCTATCCTTCTTGGGAACCATAATAACTGGAAACGCCCAGTGACTGTTTGACTCTTTAATTACCTTAATTTCCTATATGCTTTTTATCTCCTTATGAATTTTTTCCTTCATTTTTCCAGTGGTCTGATATGCTCTGCTGGGGGTGGGTTGAGGCCCCACAGTGTTAATCTTATAGACTATTTTATGAGTCAAACCTGGCCTGCTGGAAAACATCTGCTGGTGATTGTGCAGCACACTCCTAACCTTTGCCTCTTCAGCTGGGATTAACTCTTCACCTACCTCAGTGCTCTCCAGTGAGGTCTGCCTTTGGCATTCAGCCATCAGATCAATGAGAGCTGAAGTCTGAGACTCCTTCTCTGCACGGCGTCCCATGTTTACAAGGGCTGCTGGATTGTGATGTGTTTTTAACCTGTTTACAGGCAGAGTTTGTGGAGCCGCAGGGCCTTTGTACTGCGTAGGTAACCTCGTTTCCCCCCACTTCAGAAGGCCTTTCCCATTAGTTCTGCATTGTGTACACTTTCACACAGGGTAACACCAGCACCAAATCCCCTACATCAAATGATCGCTCACAGGCACTGTGGTCATATCACACTTTCCGTGCAGCGTCGCTTTTGGAGTGGTTTTGCTGAACCTTTCCATCATAGTCTTTACATTTTTCCTAAACTTTTGTACCTATTCAGCCATTGTTTGTCACCACCATGCCACCCTCCCAGAAATCCCTGAGGAGATCCAGGGGACCGATGACCTTTCTCCATTATATGAGGTCAAATAGTGTGAACCCCATGGATTCTTGGGGATATGTCCCAGGAAGAAAAAACAGCCAGGGTAACACTACATTGCCGTCACAGGCCCTCGTGGTACATACAGTCCCAGCATAGATTTTAGAGTCCCATTGAACCTTTCAGTTAAACCATTTGTCTCTGGGTGATCTGGAGCAGATCGCAACTGTTTTACCCCACACATCATCCATAATTCACTAAATAACCAGGACATGAAATTTGACCCATGAGCTGATAAGATCTCCTCTGGAAAACCTACTCAGCTGAATCTAGTGAACTGTGCCATTGTTTCAGCCTCTGTATTAGACAGAGCATCTGGGTATCTGGTGTATTGGTAGTCAGCTACTACCAATATACATTTCTGTCCCTTTTGGGTTGGCCAGGGCATTGGCCCGACGATATCTATGGCCACCCTAAATAATGCTCCCATGATTACAAGGGCTCAAGGGAGACTTGTGGGATCCTACAGGCTTTTTTTTGCCTCTGACATACATCACCAGTCTGCAGTAATCCTTTACCTCATTCTGAATGTTTGGCCAGTACGATTTTTTCTTTAACCTTTCATGTGCCCTATCTGTTCCCAAGTTCCCTGCAAAAGGGCAGTTGTGTGCTGATAACATTAACTCCACATGATGTTTAGTGGCACAATCACTTGTTTGTAAGTCTTCCCAGGACTTCTATTTTTCCCCCACTGGGGCTTCTCTGTACATCCTTCCTTCTTCTATAAAGAACTTCTCTCTGTTCTGTTTATCTGAGCCATTTCTGAGGATGGCTGCTTTTATCGTTTCTAAAGAGGAGTCTGCCTCCTGCTCTGAAACAAAGTCTGTTTGGCTTTTGCTTGCAAGAGAGTGGTCACAGGTAAGCAGACACCCTCCCCCTGCCCTAGAGATACACTGTCTTTCTCTGCTGACAAGCCTGGCTTGTACATGTTAGCTATTTTGGCAGCTGCTTCTGCTGATATTGGAATTTTCTCCCATACAGAGGTTCCCACATCCTCAGTGCAGACCTCAGAGAACTGCTTCTGAGCAATCAGATTTACCAACTTGTAATAGGGGTCTGTCCCTTTATTCTTTATCCATTTTCTCAAATAATGCACCATCTTATGCATGTATTCTCTGTGACTTCAATTATCAACCTTTCCGAGGTTCCTGAATTTCAGGCAATATGCCTTTGGGGTAATTTGAAACCTTTTTTTACAGAGATATTTTAAAACCATCTTATTTCATAGCCTCATTTACATCCATGTCATTAAACACCTGCAAAGCTTTACCCGTTAATTTGGAGAGCAAAACAGTCATTCTCCAGTCCTCTGGGATGTTTTGTACATTGCAGATCCTTTTGAAGGTGCTTAAATATTCTTCAGTGCAATCAGGCTCTCTGTAACTAGGATGTAGTTTGTCCTAGGATCCTTGGAAAGGAGAAGTACCGGAACCTATCTTTGTTTTTCCAAGGATGCTTATGGCAGGCAGCCTCTCCTTCTCTTTTTCTTGGGCTCCTGCTTCTAGGGGCTTGTGCTTTTTATCTTCTCGATCCAGTGCTTACTGGTGGGCTGCTATCTTGGCTTCCATTTCCAGCCTTGTGGTCCACTCAGCTATTTCTGGCCCTCCATCTCAGCCAGTTTGATTCTGTAGCCACAGAGATAATGCTTGCTTATGTTACATAGAAATTTGCTGAAATGTAACTAGAGAATAGGGTTTTGGACCTAAATTTGGGTTTAATAATAATAAGGCCTAGTAAAATATGAATGAAGTGAGACAAGTTAGAAGCAAGTTAGAACGTAGCTCCAGGCCATGTTGTAAACATGGTTTGATTTTAACAAGTGTTTTAGACAACATGTGGATGTTTGAGAAGAATGCTATCTATATTGATAGTTATTGGAATGATATTTACACACATGTTAATTAAGATGATGTTTAATGTTAAAAAGTAAAAGATATTGAATTACGGTGGCAAAAACATAGGTATGGTAAAAGTTAGGCTTCATGCTAATTAATTAAGGTGTGTTGTTTAAATTGATTATAAAAAGGGTAGTATGCTAATTTTACATTAGCCCGCTCATCCACCATCAAGGCACCATTAGAGAAAGGCTTACATACCCATTCTTCTCCTCCAGGGACAGATCACCCCTGGTGTACCATTTCATCTTGGAATGTGAGTGTCAGTTCAGTGTGTGGTTATATTGTAACACCTGTTTGCGTTAACTACTTATTTTATTTTAAATAAAATCTTTGATTCCATCACTTGTGTCATTCGCAGCCCTATACTACATTAAGTTATCTGTAACTGCCCCAGAGGCTCGAACCTTAAAGAGCTCAGTTTGCTTCTGTTCTTATTTTTAAACTCTTATTTGGGAACACATAAATCAAGGTTAGAACTTGTGTGGCTGCCTCACTGAGAATTGTCTCATGTTGGTCTTCTAAGCCTCTGCCACCCTTGCACTCAGTCTCTTTCGGTGGATCAGTCTGATCTCTTTGCTGTCTATCCTGTTTACTCATCTTATACTTTCCTTTGTTCTATTTCTCTCATCCCAAAATAACCTCCCCCGCCCCCTGAAAATAACAAACGGTAACTTTTTCTTTGTCTTTTCCCAACCTACTCACGTGTGAATCTCTTGCAATCTAGGTTATGAATGCTTGGAACGTGATCCTTAGCCAATCAGCAAACTGGGTGTAAGATCACACTCTCTGGGGTATGCAGAGTTGTGATGCATCTCACCACCTTCCCTTAGCATGAAGCAGTCTTGTCTGTGCCTGCTGCAGGTCAGCTCCCTGAAACCTCCAGCCTCTGCCAGCACAAACGCTGCCTTCCAGACTCCCGCAGGCCTCACTTTCTCTGTACATGTAGCGATAGGCGCACACCAACACCTGAGTCCTTGGAGTGTTCCCTGCAGTGTCCAGCCCCTTATCCACAAAACACTCACAGAATTACCAGGCTTGCCATCCCCAAAGGAGCGGTACACACAGTTTGTAAGATTCAACTCAGGACCAGCACTTTGCTTAATCCCACACAGCACTTAGATATATTGATAGTGAAAACAAGAATAAATTTATTATAAAAACAAACAAATATTCAAGTGATAGTGAGTAAGAATATTGGAAACAAACGGTTTACATGTAAGACAAAATCAGAACATGCTTTCTAGAGATTAAACTCAACTAACAGGTTAACCTTCTGGTTATCTTTAACCCAAAGTTTTCTCCAGTGTTTCCATCCAAGCCTGGGTGAAATTCCTTTTTCATAAAGCAAACTCACTGTCCATTTACTTCCTCACTGAAGGGTGTCTTCTTTGCCCCCCAAATATTGTAGAGCAAACCTTTGATGTGCACCTCCAGATAGCATTCTCTCCCCTCTGGCTGTTTTTCTTGTCCTATTAGTTTCTCCCTGAAGTTCTTACAAGCCTTCATTAGCATTACTTCAGACTGGTGGGACAAGACCCACTGTGAACTATACAATGCTTAATTTACATGTAAACAGCAAGCTAGATAAATGTTTCATATCTGATAGAAAACCTGTTTTACATCTTTGCTGGTGACCCGTACTTAGACCCAGACTTTAAGAACATACTTTTCAGTGCATATATGTAACTCCTCATACAACATCTATACATGTGTTTCACGATGCTATTGATGACCAGTGTGACACTGACTGTTATTTGAGATCTCACATGACACTCTCTGGAGAATTAGAATGTACATACCAAACTCAGGGGATTTCTGTATCCTTATGCTCCCTTTAAGCCCTCTGCCAGTCGGTATCAAGGTGTAAACTGCCTGTCACTCACCCTGGGCAAGACTCAAAGGAGAAGCAAGCATGCAAAGGAGCAGATGGAGCTTTAGCTGCTCCAGGAACTGAGGTGCACACCTGATTTTCATCTAATTGTCTTATAGCCACTGGGTCCTACTGAATTCACAAGAAATGTCAATAGTCTGTATTTCTCCATCTATCGCTAGCCAGGATTCTGGAGATGGTGGCCATTCCTCTTGAATGAGACCCTTCCATTGGTCATCCATTCCTATGTTACTGCCAGGCTTGACTATAGGAATGTGATCTACTTCCAGCTACACTTCGAAACCACCTGGAAGCTCCTGTCTGTGGTGAACACTACTCCCCTCTTCCTGAGTGGCATGAGCCAGTGTGAACTAATAACACCTTTGACCTGTTTGGGTTTAGAAGCAATTCGAGGTATTGGTCATGATCTATAAAGACCTGAATGGTCTGGGACCCTGGTTATCTAAGAGATCAACTCTCACCCTACAATTCCTCCTGGTAGTTAAGACTGGCTGGGAAGTGCCTTTTTTTGGTACTGTACCAGGGCATGCCCAATGAATGCACTGGCCCTTTAAAGGAGACTGTGGGACAAGCATAGTTCAGTCCCAGTTCAGCATGGAAAAAAGGAATTCTAGGGATGTAGTTCAGAGGGACTGATGAATGGTTTACTCCAGGATCATGTGATGGCAGGATTATATAATGCAAGCTGTGTGCTCAGTCTGAGAGAGATTAAGGTGGGGACAAGATTTAGGGTCTTTGGTTTGGTTCTGTAATGGCCCAGAAGAGAGCAGCAGCTTTGTGGAAGAATGCTGAGAAGAGATTGGGGATAAGGCCCAAAGACAGGGAATGAGAGCAGGAGGAATTAGCAGAGGCCACCTGGGAAGGGATGGGGAGAAAGACTGAAGGGCTATTTGTTTACTTTGGATTTTTTTGGTTACCTTGGAAGTGGAAGTCTTTATAGTTTGGCTGGAAGGGAAACTGAGTTATGGCCACACCTGATGTTGGTAAGGTACAAATCTGTTATAGGGGTACATAAGTTTTGATACCTAATGATGGGTCTTTCTCTCTCTGCAGTTTCTTGCCCTTGCCAGTTCATTGGAATTGGTGTATCTTGACCTTCATAGTATGATACAAGTGTTAATTTGTTTTGCCTAAAATTGGAACTGTGTTTGTTCTTGGTTAGTATTTTAATTGCTGTTGCTGAACTCCCCTGTTGCCAGGATGATAGCTTAGTTCAGTTGCGCTGTGTACTAGTTTTCATAGGGTACAGCCAAGGTAACAGCATGAGGGCTGAGAGTCATAGACTCAAGGGAAAATGGGAGGACTCCAGTCTCTGCCTCTGTTTATTTTTTGTGTATGGAATGCCCATACTTCCCACTATCACAATACCGCACTGCTGCCAGGTCCACTGATTTCCTTACCATCATTCTCATCCAAGATCGAGAATACCATGCTGCTTTGTTTAAAACTGTTTGCAGAAACCTTAGTGTGCACTGGGACTTGGATCTCTGAATTACAATGTCAACAACTCCATTGTTTAAGTTTTGTTTAGCAAGCAGAGTTATCAGAACCCCGATGATTCTGTCTGCTTCTGCTTTTGTTCTGTTTTCTCCAGTGAAGCCTTTCTTGCCTGTTTGTTCATGTTCTTTTGTTTCTTCTCATGTTTATCTTGAGTCCAGTTTTGAGGCGACCATAGATATGGTTCTGTAACTTCTTCTGCAGCTTCACTGACAGTGGCTTTGGTGGTGATGTCATTATGATTCTGTGATGGTGGTTCAGTTATAATACTTCATTTATTTATTTATTGTAGAGATCAGCTCAAAATGACAGCTGTTGCTTGTTTCCACTCCTTGCACTGATTAATCTGCTTCTCTTTGGTTTCTTTTTCACTTCTGACCATGGCATTTTGTTCTGTCGCAGTTATGAATCTGAAGGTTAGAGCAGATTCCTCATTATTTTTTCAGTGATAACACTAGTAGTTTTGATGTCACTCCTGGGACATCACTATGGCATTTGCTTTCTTGCTTTGATTTGCAAATCAAATCCTTGTGTGTCTTTAGATTGAATTATCTTAATTTGGTTTTAGATTTTATAAATGTGCCCATCAGGCTTCTTTCTCAGCATATGGAAAACAAGCTTACTAAGCATCTTCATGAAAGACCCATTCCAGCCCACCCCCAAGTTTATTGCAATATCTTCCCCACAACTGCTGCACTCTGGGAAAAGCCTCAGATAATATATGGGCCTTACTCAGTGCCCTGAAGGTCAACAGACTTGGGTTCCCTTGGATCAATGGCAGGAGTTAATTTCAGAGTCAGGGGGTCAGGAACTTCTTGCCACCATCCAGGATGTTCAAATCTTTGGACGATAAACCATCAGATGGCACAGAAGTTTTTAGTCACAGTTGTGTCTGCACTGCATAAGAACCTAGAAAGATCCAGAGCTTTAGCCCCTTCCGTCTCTCTTCCCCATTAACTCTGTCTGTTTTTTCCCTCCTGCCATTTACCCCCTTCCTTGTGGTTTCTCCTCCACCCCCCAGGGAACTAGCAAACCCTAGAGTACAGCTCTTTATTGTGTGTGACAGATTTGGACCTGCTCTGTAATAATTGATGAATGCAGTATGTTGTCCCGGTTATTGGGATGTTTGCTGAATGAGTATTTGGATTAGCTCACTAAGGGATTATCTGGAAAAACAGACAAGAAAATAGTATCTCAAGATAGCCCTTTCTCAGCAAACACTTGAGAGCTGTTGAGGGACAATGCCAGAACCAGTGGCGCTGAGGATCCTGGCTCAGTCCCTGCTGAGCCTACAGGTCTGGCTTTGACCAGGATGGCCAAAGTCTGGGAACACAGACAGAACAAAAGGTAGGGTTTACAAAAGGCTGTCTCCCTTGAGAGGGGGGTAGTTGTTTGGGGGAACCAGAGTGAGTCAGAGAGACCCCACTGGGACTGTCTGAAGAAATTAGGCCTGGCCTATGTTACCATCAGGGAAGCCTTTAGGTAAGATAGACACACATGTTTGTTGTGTTAAAATCCCCCTCCCTCCCTACTGTTCCTACTTTTAAACAGCGCTTTTGTTTTAGGAAGGCTCTTTTGTCACTGTTTACCACTGTTGGCTGACTCCCAAAGGCAGGAACTACAGGGATCCAAATGCTGTCAGATTGCTCCTTAAGAATGGTGGATATACAGGGTAATATAGCCCAGGGCCTAGTCTATGAGTGAGACAATGGTGTAGTTTCACTCTGGGAGAGGTAAAGGCACAAAGTCTGAGACCTGAGAGGATGCATTCAGATCCCAGAGAGGAGACAGAGGTGCAGCTACCTCTGTAACCATGACAATGCCCCTTGCACTTCATCTCTCCCGCTGACATCGCTGTTGCCAATAATGCTGGTTTTGCCGTGGCTCTTCAGGGCCTGCTTGTTCAGCTGCACTTAGGCCCCTCCACACCAGCAAATGAGAGGGAGGGAGTGGGGGGAAGGTAGTGGAAGTTCTCTTGGCTAGATTTAGCCCTAGCTATCAGTGCATTCTGAAGCTATGGCATGAAGAGTTCTGTAAGAGTTGGGTTTCTTCTGGTTGTTTATGTAATTCCTGTTGCACTGTCTATATAGAAGCTTCCTTGTTTGCCAAGGAGAGATCTTATTTGGGAGAGTTTGTATTTCCTGGCTCCCGCCATTTACAGCTGTAAGAATATTAACCATCAAATGGACAGTTTTTTACTTTTTCCTCTTTCACTCTTTATGTATAACTTGGACAGGTGCATCAAATGTGTGGGTAGTGCTTTGGCAATTTGTGCTTGTTGTTTGTGCAGTTGTGTGTGTGTGTGTCATAGAAATCACGGCTGGAGGGGATTTTAATTCACAGAGTTCTGCCTGAATGAGGACTTGCAGGCTTTGGTCCTTCACTTGCAGAGGAGGATCACACACCAAGGGAATCATCCAGAGCAGCTCTTCAGCGTGTTAGAAGAGTATGAGTGATATTCATTAGTTAATTAATTAATTGGGCAGCATTAGCAAATCTAGTTTTCTGTCAGGTTTTAGTCCATACATTTGTTTTAAGTTTGCAAGGTAAAATATCGCCGGTAACTAGGATTTGTATTTATTTAAATTGTGTACACCACAGCAACTGCTGAGTGATTAATTGTGACCCACCACCAAATAACTGTCATTGCTTTTGCAACTTAATTTGAAATACAATAGGATTATAGTGAAACATGAGGTCATCAACCTATTGGGAAGCCTTTGCATGTCAGCATACTTTAGGGAGCATATTACCTTGTCACAAAACGGTGAAACTTCAGCAATTGATTTCTACGATACACCAGTGATTTCCCTTGATAGCTGCAAGAAGTCTATTGTACACACTCGGGAGGGCTTACTTCCTGTAACTTGTTCAGTCTCCACCCTCTCACCACATAAGAAGTCCTGTTGATTTCAGTGAGGCTGTGTGCAGCTAAGGCTTGTAGGTTCAGTCCTTACATTATTTCTCAGGCCCACATATACAATTGTACAAACATGTCCAGGGAGGATGTGTGATATAAACATTCCAGCTGATGCTGTGAAGGTAGAATCTTCAGAATGACGCTAGATTACCAAAACCGTATCAAAGAACGCTAAGCCCTACGATTGCTTACTCTACTCATTATCTGGCCTTTGGAAGAACAGAAGCTAGCACAGATCTGCGGATTCATGCAACATTAGCTGTAGAAGTCAACAACTGAGGTTAGAGAATGACTATCTAGAAGCAAGCCTCAAAGGTTAAGGCAAATATTCAGTTCCATTTTCCCTCCATTGTAACCTGGTTGGTTGTTACACTTGGTATACCCTTCATATATCTGATATTCTGAACCTTCTAATTGAATCACTCTTTCTCTTTAGCTTAGACTTGCGAGTTCCTGGGTTATTTTTCAAGCTAGCATTGTTTCCATCCAGTATTACCAAACCCTACTATATATTGCTCTAGACGTTTGCATGGGCTCTGTACAGATATATAGGGTACCAGGTCCCTCCTCCAAGAGTATATGGAAGTCCTCTGTTATCCAGAGTCACATTTTGTTAGATATGTTGCAAACCTTTGTATCAGCAGAGGTTGTGTGTCTTTTTTGTCAGGGACAGAGGATGCCAAAAAGAGAGACCCTTTGTACTGACTTGCTGGTTTACATTTCACCAACTCTGTGTGTTACCAAAATAAACCCTGTATTGGTACATTTAAAAAAATAAACACCGAGAAGAAATATACTGTAATAACCAATAATATCGTATTAAATATGAAAAGATCTAAAGTTACAACTGCCCACTACAAACAAAGACATAAAGCATGGGTCTAGTATGCCGAGTTATTAAAACATTTGTTCTCTTAAAATCTGTACTGCATATTGTAATCTGTTGCAGTTGTATATGTTCTGCTTTAGGTTAATCCAAAACCAAGCCCTTGGGGCTCTGACTCATTATGTGAATGTATACTACATAGCCAAAGCCCCACATGTTAAAGGGAGAATATAATCTACCTTACAGCTTGTTTAAAATAGCACACAATTTGATGGATGCTATCGCAACTAAACTCTCTATTGAATATATTGCAATAATCATGTCCCTAAAACTTGTGTCCATAACTGCTTTTTGGGTCCAGTCCTGTGCCACAGAAATGGATAAGAGTTCTATCGTTGAGCAGGACAGGATCTCTTGTCATGGAGTCGACGGTTGCTGCCCGAGTGCTCTCTTGACCTCCCAATCAGCATGTGATTGAGCACCACCTTTGCCCCAGTCTTTTAAACTGGGTGCTCAAAGGTCAACAGTTTTCCTTTGCCTTTTGGTGTGATCATCAGTGTTCCCACTCCTGCCTGTGTAAGCAGTATGTGCTGGACATTACATATACAACTGCACATCAGGGAAGGGGCCAGGTACAATCCCAGTTACACTCTAGAGGGACAATGTTCAATGGGGGTGAAAGTAAAAAATGACTGTAGACCACCTTTATGCCTACCGATTCTGGGCTGGCTGAGGGGAAAACTGGGCCCTGGCTCAAGTTAGAGAGGCCACAGAACTGCTCTAACCTGTGGTGACTAGAATGATCCCCTAAGGGCAATGTCACCCACTGGAGATCAGGTGAGTAGACTCCAGTCAAGCCTGCTCCCTGCCATGTAACACCCCCACTTTGCTCTCAGATGTTGCTGACATGTCCTCTGTGCTAAGGGTAGAGAGGTGCTAGGGGTGCCCACTTGAGTTACCTACTTCAGAGGAATTTTTATCAGCCCCTTTGTCAGGTTTAAGGTGCCTTGACACTGGCCCAGGGTAGTGAGACTCTCTAGAGTGGAGAAATAGGGCTGATAGACACAGAGTGGGAGCAGGGAGAACCCAAAGGGCTGGAAGAAATCCCAAACCTCCCCATCTTCCATTAGGGAGAAGTCTGAAGGCCAGCCTGATGGAGATGCCTCCTTCCCCAAATGAGAGAGAACACAAGAGATGCCAGAGTAGGAAACAGGTCTGCCAAGCTCCCTTGAAGATGCTTGAAGGTGGCAGCAGGCCACTGTGTTTCCTTTCTCAGGAAGGTAGGGGGTAGAAGGGACAAACCTCTGCTGGCCAGGATGTGGAATGGAGAAGCCATTGGGGTAGGACACTGGCAGGAAGGGGGAAAGCGATCATATGGCATAGAATGGAGTGGGGGCCGCTTTTGGGGAAAGAAGCAAAGGCTGAGCCATGTGTCGGTGGGGAGGGGGTCGGAAATGCCACATTTTTACGAGGACAACATTTTTTTACATTTCAAATAAGCTTGAAGGGAGGGATTGGAGATTGCTGATATGTTCTATGTGAGTTTGGGTGAATGGTGGGTTTTTTTCTTTTACACATTATGAAGACAATATCTTAAAAAATCACCAGGATACACATGCATAACCCTGTGGCAACTGGGGGAGCTGTGACTTTCTTGGAAAGCTGACTGTGGCAAAACTTTTTGCAATGTTAGCAACTATGCTCAGCAAATATGTCCCTGACATCACTGGGAGAATTTTGCTGATATTAGGCTTTAAACTCAAATCCTGCAGTCCTATTGGAAGACTTCCTGGGTAGAGAGTACGGGAAACAAATGTTCTCTGACCTCAGTAAATGGGAATAAGCCAATCTGGCCATCTCATAGAATATATACATACCTGCATCTCTTGCAGTTCTCTTACATACTGGGTGGGCATATGGATATCTCTGCTGTACAATTTCTTTTCAGTGTTATGAATCTCCAGTGTCTGGTTTGAATTTTATTACTGTGTATCATTTCCAGATCCAGAATTCTAAGTTTTTTGGTAACTCTCATCTTCCATAAAGTTACAATTATCAAGTATGTATGGACTGCATTAGATATTTTTTCCATGTGGGTTTTAAACTCTGGAAAGCTCTGCCATTGTTTAATATTCTCATTGTTCTATGGCACATTAATCACATTGTTACAAATTATTTACGAGTAAACATTTTTCAAAGTTAACAGTCTCCAGTACAATAGAACCTTCAGAGTTCACACTAACAACTGGGAGACCCACTGTAAATATTTGTGGTAACTCCCTTTCCCATCCATTCCTCAAAGATAATTAAGACAAGTATTAGAGAGTAATTCGCAATAAACACAAGGAACAAACCAAGGCTAATGGGTCACAATAGTACTCTGCTCACATACTTAGCAAGTGTGGTTGATTTTATTATTTGATATTCATTCTTGTGACAGGGTGCCATCAGCAGTACCCTGATCACTGACATTGTGACAGCCTGGAGAAGGCTGCAGGCCCAGCTGAGGGCAATTGTACACTTTCTGTGGGGGATTGTGAGCACCTGGGTGACAATCACTGTGCTAACAAGGTAGTTGAGGGAAAATATAAGGGGAGAAAACAGGACATGATGGGCTTGGCAGGAAGCTGAGAGGGGGAGTGAGGACTGCAGGGAAGCCTACTCTTGCTGAAAGTCTGCATTGTAGGGTATTACTGTGTAAGAGGGGAATAAATGCACACTTTGATAAAAGACAAAAGAGCTTGTCGTGTGTTTGTGACTGTGAAGCTGCCTGAACTAGCTAGGCAGCGAGGTTCACTGGGTAGCGATGGAGGTACATTGTGACAGTGCTGCGCAATGTTCCTTGGTATATTCTATAAAATAAAAAAGTCTTCAGGTCCCCTGTACAGCACTCAGCTATTACACCTGTGCTGAGAAATGGTGAGCAAAGTGCAAACTCATGAAACGCCACTATCTGCTTCTAATAAGCCTGGGAGCAACTCCAAGGCTACGGCAGATTGCTAGGATTTCATAAACGCAGTTTGGGCGACCATTTGAAGCCCTAAAGTTTAAGAGAATGGGAGAGTCCCCAGAAGTGAAGACCTTGTTTACTTATAGATCAAATAGATAATCCTGCCTCCCTGACCCCGATACCTCTTCCCTGTATATGTGTGTGTGTGTACACTAATTTCAGGACTGATCCTGTAGCTACTCAATGGGATTTTTACATGTGTGCCTGCTGCAAGATCATGGCCTTGGTTTTCCCCTTCTGCCAGGCATTTCAATGCTTTGGATTAAAAATGGTCGGGGACCAGAACTTCAATTCCATGGGAAATTCCAACTGTTCAAATTTTGCTTTTGTTCCAAATCAAAATGTTTTGACATGAAAGTAGACATGTTCCTGCGAAACGCTTGTTTGAAAAAACTGCATTTTTCTGTGGAAGAACTATTATTCCATCTAAAATGTTGTCAGCTAGCTCTACTGATCTTTGTCAGTGAAAAAATAGAAAGAGAAGATGATGGTGGATTTGGCAAACAGGATTGTTTTATAAATATACTTAATTAAAAGGGCAAAAGTAGTTCAATAAGAACTCTTTTTAACTGGGTTACACAAAGAAAAGTGTTGTCCTAAATAAGACCCCAGACGAGGGGTAAAGACAGTCAATGCAGAGACATTCTGCACTAACTCCCATTACTCAAATGCTCTGGTCACATAACGGTATGTCTACACTGCACTAGTAGTGAGCCTCCCAGCCTGGGTAGACCGACTTGTGCTAGGTGGGCTCGAACCCGGTGTGCTAAAAGTAGCAGTGTGGATGTTGAGGCTTGGACTGCAACACAGGCTCTCAAGCCCACCTGTCCCCTAGCTGTACTGTAGACATACCCTAATGACCTAGGGTATGAGATGTAAATTTGCCACTTCCTGGTGGGGGAAGTCTGATTCTGCTCTGTTACAGTGAGGTAAATTTAGAGTAATTCTGTTGACTCATTGGAGTCCTGCTGAGATAGAACTGTTGTAAACGTCAGTGGGACCAGGCCGCACTCTGCTTGGAGTCTCTCTGCAATACCTCATTACGGGAGGGTCTGTGTTATGTGCCAAACTGTACAAGTATCTGCGTGATGTGAGTCATTCCACTAGATATAGACCTCAAACTACCAAAAGCTCATTGTACTGTGTTAGGAATAAAAATTGGACAGGAAACAGAATCCTTGGCTTTAAGCATCTAAAGTGAACCCCTTGTGAGAAGAATTTTCAATTTCAAGTGGGATGTGTGGAGGGAGGGATATACAAATAATGCCAGAAAACAGACTCACTCTTTTTGGCACAAAGAGTAAAGAGCCTTCTCAATTGATGATAGGGGATGTAGAAACAATGTGGTGGGGGTGGTCAAAATTTCAATAAATGGAGTTGCCTGTCTGTTCCGGTCAACAGGGTTTTCAAACAGATCTTGGACAGCCTGCAGTATGTTGCAAAATCCTTTCACATGACTACAGCAAAACGAAAAGCAGAGTCTGAGTTTCTGTCAACCACCATATATTCATATTTCACTGGTGAAAACAAACAGAACAGCTAGGCTGCTTTTTGAACTTGGTTGTAGGTGTATACAATGAGCTCATGTGGGTCCAGGTGCAGTCATTAAGGAAACATTCGATATTGCTCAAAAGTTCCTTGAACTTTGAATTTTGGTACTATTGAAAATGTTTTAGTTAATGAAAATATAAATACCAGGAATGGAAGGAAGCTGCTTTTATAGCTTCTGGAGGTTTCATATATTCCTAACCATGTGCTTGAACTTGTAAAGCTTCCAGTATGTCTGTCTGTGGCCCATTACTACTCTCATTGTTTCTCTCCGGCACAGCAGGGCCCCTCTCAGACTATCACAATGGCACATGGATAGATTTGGATCTTCCTAAGCATAGGCCCCCTCCACATAAGCTAAAGGAGAATCTTTGCGAGTAACGCTGATTCCATCCCACGCAAGGGCAATGGCATGCATGCACATTAACCCATTCATTGCCATTTCATCCACTTGTCATACAAATGATGAATTTTAATCAGCCAAAAAGTGCAGAATTTGTCAGATTATTCCTCTAGAATCAGTTGCTAAATAAGACTATGCTGCTACTGCTCTCTTGTGACATCACCAAAACTGACACCTTCTCTTCTTTTCTTCCCCCATTTACTACTTTAAACCCAAACCTTCTACTCTGATAAAAGTAAGGTTATCCATTCCCTTGTGAAACACCAATGCCTCCAGAGAGGTGGGTGGGAGTCAGTTTTCTCTTTTCTCTCTCTCTCTGCCCTCTTCAATCTCTGTATCTTGATCTCTGAGCTTTCTTTTCAGAACCGATTTAGAAAAATGTTAAATACATTACATTTAACCTGCCAACCTTCTTGTCAGTTTCGGCTGATAGGTTTTCAGCACTGTTCTGTTTTGCAGCGGTCACAGATGCTATGGGTGGTCTTTGAGCCACATGGTGAATTCAGTGCTAGGGAGCAGTGAAGCAAGAGGAGGTTATATACTTTGAGGCAAATTCTTCCCTCCAATCAGTGAAGCCGCACCAGGGATGAACTTGGTCCATTTTATTCCCCAGGTTTCTAAATCCTGGGCACACAGGAGGGGAACAAAGTGAGGTGGGAAGGGGGACCCACTCTACTGACTGAAGGGCAATAGGATTTAAAGAAGGAACAGGCCTGAGATGGTATGGGGAAGCGGGAAGATTGCTGATAACATAACTTTTGTTTCTCTTGTAATGAAGAAAGGGCAGCCGCCTTGTTACCCATTTTTTTCTCAGCAGTAATCTAGTTATTTTCTGAACTATGAAGACTCTTAAAATGGAGCAGCCTTTCTGCTCCCTTTCAAATGAAAGGATGGATAATATTCACTCTATTCTATGTTCAGTGCCTGTCACTGATGGGGAAGTGATCTTGGTTAGATCTTAACAAATAAAAAGAACTGGAATATTATTAAGCAGACTGCAAACATCCATTGATTTCAAAGCAGTAAGTCAGGAATTGTTTTTTCTCTTTCAGTGTTTTAGTTCTCTCCCTTTTTAAATAGCTTCCAGTTCTTAATAGCCTCTTAACATTATGCCCTTTCCCCAGTAAAGAATTAAAGCAGTAAAAATGTTTGCCTTTACCACAGTATTAGATGTTCAGTTGATCAGTGTATTCTAAAGGCACTTATTGTGGGGCAGAGATGGGAAATGAAAGGCCAAATATTTATCAACAAAATCATAGTTTGAATTAAGCCATCCACAGATACTTACACTGTGAAACTATGAGCACAAGATCCCTTCAAGTCTAAACATTCCAGTATTCCATTTTTTAACAAAACTCTTCAGTTCTCAGGTCCTAATATCAAAGACAATCACTCAGAAATAACAGTAAGGTTCTTTCCCGTTTGTATTGACAGGGTTAGATCCCAACATTTATCAGTCGTATCTCTTAAGTCTCGTTATAAAGAGCCAGAAATAAATTAGCTTAGGTCAAGTTTTGTTTATACAGTGGACGGTTCTTCCAGAATTACCTTCTTGACTTAATAGCTTCCTTTTGGGTGACATTTCTCCCAGAGAGAAGACAAATTGTCTAAGGTCAACCTGCAGATCAACTCAGAGTGTAGGAGGAAATTGTAGGGGATCAGTTAAATTGCACTAGGTCTACCAACCAGCATTAGGCAGCACGCCACTAGTCAGAGGCACACTGAAGGAATACAGCCTCCCTTCCAGGATGGCCTAACATGCAGCTAAGCATATGAAGGGCTCTTGAATTACACTTTGAAATAGAGTAGTACTTTAGTTTTCCCAGTGGAGGCTGTCCTTGAATCTGATGAACTAACCTAGCACAGTGACAGAGAAATTAGATCACCAAGGTATCACACTAGCCTAATAGTGAAGTGTGCATTTTTTTCTAGATTTCTCATATAAAACATAGCAATTACTTGCCTATACTTGAAGCAGTTAGATTTCTCTGAAGATGTTACACAGTGCAATTTTCTCTGCATCTTCTCTCCCATCACTTCTGCTGCTTTTTGTGGGAACTGTTGTCTTTTGGATCAGATTGGAAGCAGAGATCTTAGGCCTGATTCGGACCCAAGTTAGTGAACTGCAGTGACTTCAGTGGAGTTTCTCCAAACATATACCCAGGATAGGAGGAAAACCAAGGGCATGATCTGAAGTCCACTGTCCTTTATCTTTCTATTGGCCGGGCACTGCTCCTGTTGAAGTCAATGACAATAAATGTATGGGCTTGATTCTCCAGTTATTTAGATTGGTCAATCAAGAATAATTCAGTTGAAGTCAGTGGTATAAAACTTGGGTTAAGAGAAGACAATCAGGATGGTCGATTTCAGTGTGACCAGTAAAAGGCCATGTCTAATTTCTAGCACTAAATAAATTTGTATTAGCAGAACTAAGATAAAACAAAATGCTGTGCCAATTTGGAAATATTTTAATCCTGTTAAATAAACAGCAACATATCCACTTCTGGTGTTGAAGGTGTAGAAATAAACAATGCATTATATTCTAAATGGCACCCCAAGATCCCAAATATGAACTAACACAAAGGAACAACTGCTCCATATTTATAAAATCATGAAGGGATTATAAGGATTTGCCAAGGGGAAAAGGTATTTTTCCTGCCTTCTAGAAAAACAAAAACAAAACCAAAACCCCACAAAAAAGTCCAAGTCTCTTTTTAATTAAGTTTTTTATCCTTTGAAGTTATTTCTGATTTTTTTTCACATTGATGATGTAATTTATGTAAATAATCATCTATCTATGAAAGGAGTGTGTCTGTCAAAAGCTAAAATAAAAAACATCCGTCATTTTGAAGTGATTAACATTCTCCAGATGTTTAAATCATCAGATTTCAGGAGTTTCTCTTTGTTGTGATAATGATATAGTATCCAGAACAAGAATGTTTACTTTTTTGTATGGGTCAAACACAGATTTTTCACAATCCTATTAAAGCATGCAGTTCATTGTAATTGTATGTACAGATGAAAGCGTATGCAGTTATTATTATTCCCCTTAATTGTAAACTGCTGCTGGTAATTTTACTGTAAAGCTGAAACAAAAGGAGCATACTTGAAAGGACCACCACTGCCCACTTATGTAATCAATTTATAGATGTCAAGTTTGTACAAAGATGGTTATCCCTTTCTGTTACCAGACATGTGACATGCTACCTCCCTGCAGCACTGGGAAACATACACTTGGTCCATCGCTTTATTTCATGTTGCTTAAAAATACAGTAGATGTAGCTGATAATGTTAAATGACAGCTCAGAACTGTTACATCCAAGTGGGTTTGACCTTTGACTCAAAGGAGTCAACAAAACACATATTCCTCCATAAAGTGGTAGACTTAACTTTACAGGATGTGGGGTAGACTAAGAAAGCTTATCCCATTTTCTTACTGCCAACTTGCTATGGTAATACGATCTGCAGAAACCTTATTGAAAATTAGGTTTTTCCATTTGTGAAAAATGGCTAAGCACATATAATATTGCCTCACTCTCATTCCTTTCTATAATCCATGCACAGTTGCATATTTTAATGAGTTGCTAAAGCTGTTCTATTGACTTAAAAGGTGAATGCGCTTTTATTGTACATTATTGATACATTGATTAATGATAAGCTTAAATACTTCTAATTTAAACTCGCATTTGCTTGTGCTGTATACAGGTAATAGCTGGTTGAAATTATTTGAATTTAAATTTTTGATGTAACTTCTTCAGAACTGAATTTTGACCCAAAAACCCCCCAGAAAAATGTCAACTTTTAATTTTTTTCAGTTTTATGACCAGCTATAGAACTGATCAAAAAGTAATATATAATATAAAAGGAAAAATTTCCCCTTTCTCCTACAATCTCTAAAATATGAATAAATTACCCCCTCTGGAGGTCTGATATAATGTGATAAAGGCAGACCAATTTATGTATATATTTAATTAGCATGAAAATTTGACCACCCCACCTGTTTTTGATCCATCAAAATATCTCTCCCAGGGTTTAGTCTAACATTCTGACTCCCCTGTCCCATTCAATAGCTTCAAAGAGAGACTATTAAAAATAAAAATCTTCAAGGGAAATATTTCTTCCACTTTCCTCCCAAAACATGGAATTTTTAAAATTACACCTGCATGAAGTCCTTGAGCGGAAAGGTTCAGCTCTGTGCCCATGACACATTTTCTATATTCCTTTTATAAAAAATGTCATGGCTTTAAAGTCTATTATCCCATGCCCCTCTTCGTCTTGTATTGGAGAAGGAGATTTATTGTTTCCCAGTACGATCCGGCATTTCCTTGTCACTGTGGATGGGCCTGAAATAACAGATATTGAAATGTCTATCTACCACAAAGGTATTGTAGATAATTTTTAGAAGTTTCTAAAAAAAATTTTAATCTGCCTCTTCAATTAATCTAAAGTTAACTGAGACAACATGGGGATACAGCTACTCCTAATAGAAGTTCTAAAGTTGGTTTTCTGTAACATCTGACCTATAGAGTACAGGACTATGTGGTTCAGCATAAAGGTTTTAACACACTTGTTTGGAATGACTGGCATAGTTTACCCCGGTCTAAAAATGTGTGAGTAATATACCCAACCTCATTCTGATAAAACCTATAACATATACTATAGTATATTCCAGGGTATGGATGTAATGTCTGTTGGGATAGTGTGGTATAAACATATATACCATGTATTATAGGCAGGGCTGGTACTGTTGCCTATTATTAAAATTGCCTGATATTTCCCATTATAGCATTTTGGCTTTAGTTGCTTATAACTTTGCCAAATTTAACTGTTTAGGCTGAAATTTTCCATGCTGAGTGTCTGTCTCAGGTTGAATTTTTCTTTGGAAACTTTTAGCCCAAATGGGTCAGCTGTTTCTGAGAACAAGGCTAGGGGAAAACACACTGATTTGTCCATTAGAAAAAATTCTGACCTCTTCTTGGAACAGCTCTAGTTCCCTCATGCTTTGGAGCAGGGACTTCAAATTTGATGGATCGGTGGCCTCTGTCTCTCAGATGTGTCGTTTGCCATCCCCGAGCAAATCCATTCAAATTTGGCTGAACTGTAAGCCTTTGAAAAATCACCTTTCTCCACCTCTGTGAGGGAGAGATTCCACAGGCAACCTTAAACATTAGGAAATGTCAGTTCTGAGTGCTCCAATTTAAACTTTAAACAAACATGTAATGTACAGAGTTTAACACACATGTACATTCTGATTACTATTTAAAAACACACACTAGTAGTTTGTTAGTAGACTACTTGAGAGACTCCTGATCCGAAAAGTGCTTCTTTTTATCGCTGGTGAATTCTGTGCCAACAGTGTTTTGATAGACCAGCTGTCTCAGTTGTTCCCAAGACAAGGTGGGTGAGGTAATCTTTCATTGGACCAACTTCTGTTGGTGAGAGAGACAAGCTTTTGAGCTTACACAGAGCTCTTCTTCAGGTCTGGGAAACTTAGAGTGTCACAGCTAAATACAATGTGGAACAGATTGCTTAGCCTAAGGAGTTAACACATATTTCAAGGGACTGTTCAAGGTGAAGTCATTTCTGACAGCTAGGGTATAAGGCTGGCACCTTTGTAGTCCATCAGATGTCTTTGCTCACCTCTTGCAAATGAGGCAATAACAGTATTGCACTTTTAAAATTATTCCTGTTGCACCCCAGATGTATTTGGCACTGTATGACATGTAAAATGTGCCAAAGAAATAGCAGAGCCACTGCCCTGAAGGCCTCACAGCCTAAAGGGACATGCTGAAGCAATACAGAACAATGTAAAACAGTAAACCAAAGGAAGCGGTGCAGCTTCTTCCACTTGAGTGCTTCTCAGAATGGCTGGATTTTCAGGAGGATTTTGGAGGAGAAGGAAGGGTAGCTGGTGAACACGAATTGGAAGACTGTTCCAAACATAAGCAGCAACATGAATCAAGGTCTGGAGTCAGGAGTGAGCAAAGGAGAAAAAGGGAGACCACAAGAGACAAGGGCAGAGTGTATGGAGCAAATGGGAGTGTAGGAGATTAGGAAAGATTTAGGTGAAACTAGAGCTGGACAGAGCCTTGAAAGTGAGCGTGAATAACTTGAACACCTTCTCTCTCATCCCTACTGTGACAAACCATGTCCATCCTAGTACTCAGCTCCATCTATCCCTTGTTAGATGAATGGCAGTACTACCTTCCCCCTCACTTTTATTGGATGTTGCCACATTCACTTTTCTTTGCAGTAGTTCTGTACGTACATGGGACATTTTTCCTTGCTTCTTACACAAAACACAGTTGTATCTTTTACTTCATAGGCCAAGTCCTACTTGCCTTACTCATGTGAGCATGACACCCAGCAGGACTACTCATGTCAGTAAGGTGAACTGGATTTGGCTCAACATACTGTATATTCTATCAACAGAATGATACTTCCTGACCACCTCTCTCTACTACTCTCCCAGGATTGCTGTTAGTAGAGCACATAGGTTGGTGCTCTGAAAGAAAATGTCTTTGTGTGTTGTAGCTGTTAAGAAAGTGAATCTTGCTTATCATTCACCACATTTTGGCTTTGCTGTGCTTGCCCTGTGTGTCTGCATAGTAACAACTTTTACAAGCTTGTCCCTGGATAATGCTGAAACAGAGTCTTCACTCCTTTTCAGCAATTTCTTTTTATAAGTCTCCCATTACCTCATTCAAATATGCTGCCTAACTGGGCAGAAATATGACCCAGTTGTGAGGCTAGCTCCCCCCCCACCCCCAAAGGGACTCTCAGAAATGACAGCTTTGGACAGTAAGTGTAAGCCAAAGGGAAAACGAACTACAAGCTGGAAAACTAAAAGATCCTTATTCCTGTCTTAGTTCATATTTAACTTACAGTATTAAATATTACCGTTCTAATATCGCATTACACTACATGGCACAGTTTGGCTTGTGTATTCGAGTGGTGCCTGTCACACCATTATAATCAAGGTTTTGGTAACATTTCAATTCTAAACTGCTAGCCTTTTAGGGGTTATGCCTAGGCCATGAAAATTCATTTCAGGCTGCTCCTTGACTCCAAGTCTCTGCCTGTAAATGAACTTTTTTTAAAATCAAATTTGAAGCAAAATACATTCAGCCATTTCTAAGCAACAGGGATAGAAGAAAAAAGTAAGTATTTGTGGCTTCCGATGCATTTATATGCTCATATAACTCAAAAGTGGTTGCGGGTTTAGCTAAATTGGCTTCAGAGTTCATATGGGCCCTAACAAGAATAGATTATAATGTCCTTGGTTGGGTCAGGTATGGGAGCATTTGTAATATGGGTTTACACTTACAATATGAAAGCTTCCAGATCACTGAAGAGTGAGTGCCTGCATGTGCTTTGGGTCTGATTCTGCCGTTCTTAATCAAACAAACCTCTTGAGATCTCGATCCCACAAACGCTTATGTGCATGGGTAACTTCACACACGAGAAGTCCTATTCAACTTAACTGGACTACTCACATGTGTAAAGTGTTTTGCAGGCTCAGGCCCTTTGTTCCTACTCCTGGTGTTGCAGGCCATTTATCCACAGCAGTGTGAGTTTAGAACTGGAATGTCAGCATTATATTTTACAAAGTCTATAACCCAACCTTATTTAAACTTTACACTTGGAATTAAAGTCCACATTAAATATTTTCATGTTTTTTTTTTAACAAGCAAACACAAAAAGCAGTTCTCTTAAAAATACATTCTGCTTGATGGAGGCTAAAAGGTGGCAGCTGTGCAAAAGTAGTGGACCCTAAATCGCAGAGCAAAAATGAGTGGGGAAAGCTCTGATTGCTCCTAGTACAGTAGTGAATATGCGCTCTCAACCACAAATCAAGAAAGCTTAAAAAAAAAAAGAAAGACTCAATCAAGGCAATAATGGCCTCCACTTCACAATCAGACAAGTGCTTCTACTTCAGAAATCCTACCATTTCTGGTTGATTGCTAACCCTGGCCTCACTTCTAATCTAAAGGGCGAGTAATAATTTGGAAAAGGAATTATAACAACTTCCCAACAATTTGGCAAATTGGTATTATTTTAAGGGGGTGTTGTGAAGCAGTTGCTGTTTGTCAGATATTTTTTCCCTGGTGCTCTACCCTTTCCACCAGATTGATTACCATTGAAGTCATACTAGAAGGAAAAGTAATGTTTGATGAAAATATATAAAAAGACAATGAGCTTTAGCATGTTATATGAGCTTCAGCATGTTAAAAGTTTCTAGGAAGGCCCAGAAAGAGATCTGTTGCAAGAACTGAACATTCATACTGTTACTTATTAATTATTGGTGTTTATTTATACTGTAGCAGCATGCTAGGAACTTTCCAAACAAAAAGTATGGTCTGTGCTCCAAGAAGCTTGTGCAAGGACAGTTCTTTCTTTTGTGGAAATATCCTCTAAAGCGTTTAATTTGGGGATACATTCTGCTCCTTTGAGTGAAAGTTTTTATACATTCTTTATATTCTGAAAATTGATATAGTTAGTTCTGGCTGTGGGTGGGGTTTCTATAATCAGCTATCTGCCTAGCCTGCTTAAATATGATTGTGTTTTGAATCTATTATTTCTTTATGACCTAGGCTGCCTGGTATTTTCTTTACCTGGAATGGTATTGATCATTTTACAGATAATGTGTCCCTATAGGAAATACATTATGTATTTGTCTGAGTTTCTAATATCCTAATGATACCCGTTTGAGTCACAAATAAATATACTCAAGCCATACAACATACTCGGTATATATTCAGAAATTCTCTGCAAATCATTTCCATTGTGATTTGTGCAGACACTTTCTGGATTTTTGTGTGTGTAGAAAACAGGCTCAAGATTATGAAAAAAAATGTCATCCAATCATTGATCCGAGTGCTTCAGGGAGTGTCACAGTCTCTCAGGATATCAGTGTAAGATTTTTGCAATTTAGAATTCTGACTCCCAGTTGAAAATATTTTAAAACTCACGCAGTTGGTCACTGAACAAAGATCAGTTGTGACTTGTGGCAAATCTACCTGGGCTAGATAGTAATGTACAAAACATGTCAGTGTTTTGGTAATAGCAGGCATTTCTGCTCAAATCACCACTTATTTTAGTGATCCGTGGACAAAATGAGAGTCCATAATTTCCCTTGGATAAAAGAGAATTCCATGATAGAACAATGATGGAACTTCTTCAGAGAAAGAAAGAGCAGAGAGTACATATTGGAGGATGGCAAAATTTCAGTGACTGATGAGATAAACATGGCAGCTTTCATATGACCTTAAATAACTTACCTTTACAACACAAACCAGAGATGCAGGATCTAAACCTGACTATTTATCTGTAAACAATAAATACAATTTGGAAAGAGAGCTTCCCGCTATATTTCATTGGGTGATTGAATATATGAATTAGCTTATGGAAGACAGAAAAATAACACTCAAATCAAAATAACTACTTGGAATGTGTTTTATTAAATAAAGAGTTCATCTAATATTACCATAGATTACTATGGATTTTGAAAGCGCATTCTTGAATTTGAACATTCATATCCACATAACAAGGAATAATGGAATGAAAATAGCCATATATAACTGTGAATGTATTAGGTTGGGTCACACTGTGATTCCATATGCCACTAAGCATAACATGTATGAACATACATTGCAGAAGTGTTAATATGCTCTCAAATTCTGGTCTACTATTCCTGTCACTAACATGGCTAATATGGGTACAGGAAACGTGCAAGAACTATCATTGTACAAGAAATTCTACAGTGTCACATTATTTGTCTCACCAGTGCTAACATGTAACACCCTTCTATAAGATTAGAATTTTGCATTTCAATCTCTATGAAAGAGAAGAAAATTTGGTCCAAAATATGCAACTGAGAGACTTTGTGCTTTGGAGGATAATAATCAGATATACAAACTCTGGTATCACTTCATTTGTAAGTGTCTCTTGATTTTTGCCAGTGCAGTTATGCAAGAAATATTTAAATCAGCAGATTAAAATACAAGTAATACTCTTTTATAACACTCAGATATCTAATTGATCACAGACAGAAAAACTTTGTATAAAGTAATGGGATCCATTTACAGCTCTATTAGTGGAAAATTAGTGGTCAGGTCAGTTTTTCCAGTACAGCTGTTTTCTAGGAAATGTTGTACTCTCTTAATGTTTAGTATTTCACAGCATGACTGCAAGCTTAAATGACCCCTAGTGTCAGAAAACAGCATGCTTAAGACAAATCACAAGAACTGTTTTTCTCTTTTGAACATAGTAGTGAGAGTAAAAATTACTCTGAACCACATTAACAGTCAGGAATAAGAGTAACCTGCTAACTGCTTCATTGTTGTTGTGTTTTTTAAGGAAAAAAATGGAAGGAGAAAAAAACCTCTTTGGTTGTTATAATGAAAGAAAACAGTCATCCATTTGTCTGTCTTGAGACATCACTACCTCTTCTGGGTAAGAGGTACCCTTTCTCTAAATTATCTTAAATAAGTAATCGCTTCACAAATCCATATGGTACACATACATTTTGTAGCAAGATGAGACAAGGGATATCATACTATTAGAATTGTCAAGGTTGGGAGCTCTGTAAGGGATAGTAGGAAATTGAAAACTATCTCATGGTAAACCCGCTTACAGAATTAAAGTAATTCTAGTGTAAGGTACCAAATGAGTAAAAATTCCTGTTGGTGAGCTGCAAATTCTAAATGGCTCAATTTAAAGTTCCAGTATAGTTTATGGAATGAAATAATTATGTACGAGATTTGGGTTTTATATTTTTTGTATTAAAATTACATGGAAAATAAATATCTTTTAAATTTTCTTAACTGGACATGTGTTTCTGTATTTTACCCAAGGAACTCTGAGACGTGAAATAAAATGAATGTCCTAGATTGTAATGTGCAAACTGCAGGCTAGAACACATCCTTCAGCAGAATATCCCAAAAACTCAGAGCTCACACTTTGTCGAGTTTCTGAGGAATTGTGCTAGTGAGACATCAGGGTTTTTGTCCCCTTGGAAAGGAAGCAGTGGGCTTGACCTAAAGAAATTATTGAATATACAGCAAAAGTGTAGAATGTTCCCAAGGAAACCACTTCTTGTGGGAAAAGTCCCATGAAATTTAATAGCAAACATTAAGCTTTCTATGGGTATTTGACTATTAAAAATAAGTTTTTTCTAGATATCAATTGTGGAAAGACTAGAATAAATAGGACAGTTGAGCCCCTTTCAGTACCAATTAGAGCAGTCCTCTGGGTTCCTTACTGTATGCCCAGCTACCTATGGTCCTGTGGGACTCGCAGTAGTTTGCGAATCCTTAGGAGACAGGATCACCTCAGCCACACCCCCTCCTACTCCAGAATGCCTGACAACATCCTGTGTCTTGTGGCTGTTTTGTGGTCACTTTGTACTGGCATAGCTGCCACAAAGTTGCCTTGTTTAGGGTGACCAGATGTCCCGATTTTTATAGGGACAGTCCCGATATTTGAGGCTTTTTCTTATATAGGCTCCTATTACCCCCATCCCCCACACACACCTCCTGTCCCAATTTTTCACACTTGCTATCTGGTCACCCTACTACAAGGTAGCCATGAATTGGGCCCTTGGAAAGGATATAAGACTTTTTTGAGAAATGTCTATATAACACTATGGGATTGAAATTCTATAGGATTTTTTCATAAGGGAGAGAGGGTGGAGGGAGAAGGGAATGACTGTGAGTCTATTGACCTCACACTAGTGTAGAACAGAGAAGGAGGCTGCTTATATTATTGGGGTACATAGGGTACACAGAGTCAACATTAAGTCACATACATATTTGTAGCATATTTTCTGTTTTCTTTTGGAGATGCTGCTGCATAGAATGGCTGTCTTTCAATTCCAGTCCCAAAGCCTATGGAGCCCTGACCAGTTAAGAGTTTCTGGGGACAGGCTCCTGTGGCTAGAGATAGGAAAGGACAAAACCTTTTAGTCTTTTCTTCCATCCTTATGTGCTTAGAGGACCATTTTTAGTTTGTCTCTGTGCGCCTTTCATTCCCTCACTCTCAAAGCCATAAGATGACTGTTGTATTGCAGGTATAAAGGGTGTAATTTTTAGTGGGTCATAACTCAGTCAAATAAAAAAACCATTTTCACTCAAAGGTACTTTTCAATGGAGAGCTATTTCCAGGACAGATTTTCAACTCTATCCAAAGCCATTTCACTACTGAAAGGTCATTATTTTATAAAATGGGGAAAGTGTATTTTTGTCATTCACCTCCTACTCAAAATACAGCAGAACCATTTTTGGTCACTTTCCAAAAATTTGCCTTTGGGGAGAGACAAAGGCCTTTATGCACTTTCTTAACTTTATAACATGAATAATTCTGAATTTTCGCTTGAAAGGTGAAATTTTGTTAAGTCCTGAGTGACTAAAATAAATTAGAATAAAAACAGTAATCCAACCTTCCTTATACTGGTGACTACAGCTCCTATATACTTATTAAAAAGTAGACTTTAGATTTCTATTTGAATGTAAAGAATAAAAAAGCCTATTCTCATTATATGCTTATAGGGATGGAACCTCATTGGTGTAAATTGTCACAAAACCTTTGATTTCAATCGAAGGATCTGTAGTGGAAAAGTACATTATATATTGATGATCTTATACTAATATTGCAACACAGCTTCTTTCATGTAAATCTTTCAGATATTTTTCCATTCTTCAACTGGCACATTTGTATGTTCATGTGATGAAGTGCTGGAATTGGAATGTCAGTTACCAACAGTTAAACTGTCTTAATTTTTAGTCTTCAGGACTTAGTTAAAAAAAAGTATAATTATAATAGTTATAAAAATATAATTACTGTCACTTTTTAATGAAAAGATCTATGTTCATGTCAGTAGAAACTCAATCAGCTGTCAGGAAAATACACTTTTCCCCCCCCATTGGATGATGCAGAAACTAACAGCAAAGCAAGTATTTACAGTATAAAATAGTGTCAGAAGTAGCATATTTTGTGTATCTGTCCCAATCAGTTACAGTAAGTAAACAGCACCAGAATGAAATTATGCATCTGATTTTATTCTGCATATTGGGATTTGCTTTTCTTCGCTCTGCTTTGAAAACAGAATATACTATTACTTTAACTTACAGGAATTTGTGTGTTGATATCCCACTAGAGTTAGTGCAGTTGAGACAGTAATTCCTACGGGGTTTTTTGTTAAAATGTATTTAAACAGATGGAATGGGTATCTGGGAGAATTTTTCACCATTTTGCAAGCCAAAAATTGTTCACTTTTCTGCCTGAGTCTAATGTTTTATTTTTGTAATCAAATACGCTTTCAATTAATACCCTTTAAAAAGGTACAAGAAGCTGCACTGGAATTATTTTCAGCTCCTGGAAAACAAGACAAAAGTTAGACTCTTCTTATTTAATATCATGTTATATAAAACTAAATTTTGCATTACATCAGTGATTGTATATTTCCAGCAGCAAACCCTGCTGGAGACCTTCCAAAAATATAATGTATGATATATTTAATAGCAGTAAATAATTTTTATGATCAAGACTAAATTTTAAATGATTATTGCAGTGTTAAGAAAGACATAAATCCTGACAGAAACCCAAGCCAAAAACGCTTAATACTTTATTAGGAGTGAAAATTGAGAATTGCTAAGATATCCTATAATTATTAGTATTTTAACCTCATTTTAAAATATTTATTTCACTTTAAATTAATTGCAATTAGCTTTTCAATTTCAGTAAACTGATTTACTTTTAATATTAAGACTAAAGTAGTAGAGGGGAGAGGAAACTGTCTTACTTATGTAAGGAAAACATTTGCACATGTGAGTACCTTTATTCACATGAAAAGTTCCTTTGGTGTTTATAACATTAATGAAGTTACTTGCATACATAAGGATTTGCAGGATTGGGCTCATATCATGCAATGTATTTTCAGGCAGAACTGGCAAGTGCTTTGGTTCTGATTGAAAATTGATGGCATGATGTGACTTTTGGTATGTGGGCTTAAAAGTTTCAGGCAACAGGCAGAAAATAAACTAGAGGAGGGGATAAATATGTCAACTCCCCCAAAACATATGTAAGTCATAAAGCAAATGCAACACTCATAGAAAACATTTATTTATTTTAACTAATCAAATATGCAAACTGGAAAGTACAAGATATTAGGCTGAAATTGTCCTTTGACTAAAAATTAGCTAGAAGTTTTTAAAAATAATAAAAATTTACCAATTTTAGGACTCTTTAGTTGCACATCAAGGACTTCCCTTCCTCCCCAGGGACCCTCAGACGATTTTCTTCCATAATCTATTCAGTTGCCTCAAACTACTTATAAGTCTGTTCACAGGGGTGCATATGCAAAAGCTGGACAAACTGCATTCTAAATACAGCAGAAATTACTATACAAGTTGTAAATAAAATACAGCTCATCAAACCTCAACCTATTAGTGGAACTCCATTCCCCAATATACAGGTAAACTATAGGCCTATAGTGCAGCCCTCCCAGACAGCAATTAGAATAGTGACCTCCTCCCCTCTCTGTCCCCTATGTGGTGGCAGATCTCCCAATATCCCCTCCTTTAGCTTGCCTCCATTCAAGCCCTCTGTGTTTTGCGGGGGCGGGGGGTTGCCCAAATCCCCTGACTAGATGCTCCATATGCATAACTGTATCAGGACTATAAATCATTCGGAGAGGTTTTTATGGGCCCTGTACATGGGGTAAATGTCATCTCAAGAGAATTTGTAAAGACAAAAGAGCTTTGTAAAAATGGTGCAAGATTTTGGACAACGGCTAACATACCAACCCAAATCCTGCTCTCATTCACAACCCTGCACCCTGCTTTAAACTAGCTGTCTTTGTAGGGTCTTCTTATAGGATGTTTCCAACAGACTGGAATAATTGGGTTCCAGACGTGTACACTTGAGAGGGTAAAATATGGCTAAACCTCACCAAGCTCCGGGCAGTTATATAGAATAGATTTTTCAGAATAGCTTATTTGAGAGGAACGTAGATTGTACCACACTGATCTCTGAACACCAATCGCTTTTTGTAAAAGCCTTCAAAGCACCGTACTAACTACACTAAAGTGTTGAGGTTGCGCTGTTACTGTAGTGCCTATACCATTTAAAAATGAAAGTAATGAAAACAGTATTTTTCTCAGCAATAAAATAGTTGTGTGGAATACTTCATTGCTCTAAAAGCATTTACCTTCCTCCTCTCAACACATGTACACCGGCTGAAGTACTTTTAATGTACAATATATAACATGAAAACCCTTTTAAGTGTATGTTTCTAATACAAACACACTGCATGACTGCGCAGTTATGAGCAAAGACTTGTAACTCACAAGATACACTGCATTTTGCAAATAGCCCCTCAAGGATTCCCAGGTGTATACAAATCTTTGGGCTAGGGATTAAAGTCTGATATGGGTTAGTTGTATCCCATCTTTTTCAGTTCTTTATTTTGTCTTTCAAATAGTACTGCAAGAAGGTGATATTTGTACAAAATGTCTGTTTTAAAGCACGTGGAAACTCTGCATGTTCACTGACTGGATACACCCAAACTGACTAGATGGCATTTTAGGTTTTTCATTTTAGAAATTTCATTTAATTCAGAAAGTGGTCATGGTTTTCACAACATTCTGAATAAACCGAGTGCAAGGCCATTTTCCAAAGACCTTTTTTTTTAAAAAAAAAAAGGAAAAAAACCAAACATGTTTAGGCAAAAATTAGCCACATAAGCAAATAAAACTTCATCTAAATCCTAAAGCTGAAACACTGTTCACTGTGTTGACTGTGTGTAGCACCCTACCACCTAGTGGCCTGTTGTATAAATCTAAATGTGGTGGTACGCAGTTTACCTAATCTCTCTACTGCAGATTTCTCTCCAGTCACCAGCTATGTGAATTCATGAACATATCCCATCTTATTGAAGAGCTGTTTCTGCTAATTGCTAGAACATGCTGGACTGCATTTACCTCACTTCAAAGAAGAAATGCAGTTGTGCTGCAGCATGGAAAGAAAGATTTGTATAAATATTAGCATGTTGAATGCCTGAGGCAGAAGACAACTGATGCATAACTACTGCATCGATAGAAGTGGCTTATCTAGCAAAAGAGTACTCTGTCCCCAGCACAGAGGATGCTGTAGGGGTGCTGTCCTACACCTGTTCTCTGTGGAGCTGCCGCCATCTCACCCCTGCCTCAACCCCCCAGCTGCAGTGATCTCTTGGGCTTTTGCCACCATTTCCACTCACACACAATATCCACTGTGGGGCTGCTGCCGCTCTTTTCCAGTGCAGTGGGATTTGTGGGGCTGCCACTCTTCTCCACATCCCTCCCTGGTGCAGTGGGGATGCCACTGCCCCTACCTCACTAGCAGCTCTCCCTCCCCACAAAAAAGAACAGGAGTACTTGTAGCACCTTAGAGACTAACAAATTTAGTTTTCTGGGACATACACTGCCCCAACCCCCTGCCACAATTGGCTCATGGAGCTGCTAGAACACACATCCATTCCCATCCAGGTAAAGTTTGAGGTGAACTGGAGCTGCCTGCTGAAGTCTGTACAGCTGCTAATAAATGAATATCAGTCCGGGTATACTTCCATGAACTTCAGTCTTTGGTGCTATTGTTCTGGGACCTCTCATAATTATGCAATGCCTTAAAGCAGTGGTTTTCAAACTGGGGTACGAGCTCTTGTCAGGAAGTAGGCAAGAAAAATCCTGTAATGGTAGACAACACATTTCATTTAGCAAGACTTGGAAATCTACTCATAGGTATATTATGACCCTAGCTCAGATGAGGGTATGCGGTAGACTACATTATGTGGAAAGGGGTACACAGCCTAAAACGTGTGATAACCACTGCCTTAAAGAAATAATAAAAGCGATGCTCTGGGTCCTGTCGAATCTCTGATATTAAATCCTACCTGCCTAGTTTTCCCTCCAGAGGGGATGAAAACAGCAAAAAAGCTATAGACCTTGCCAAAAAGGAGGTGCTATTTCTGCATGCAATCAACTTCTAAGGACAGCACTAAGCCAACTGACATCTCATCTGGTAGCCCCAAAGAATGATCAAGGGCAGTCCTCTTACAAGAAGGCTGGTAACTGGCTGGTTCGTCTTTTCCCCACTCCAGAAGCAGGTGGTGGATCAGCATTATTTTTAGTGACTGGTCATTGGGTTTATATAATGCACAGCTGTGGAGCTGAGTAAAGTTTAGTTAGAGAAGCACAAACATAGATACAAAGGCCCATAGCTATTTTTCTTGGCATTCCTGATACTGGAAACACACCCCAACAGACTTATTTTTAAATCTATTAAAAGATCCCCTACATTTCCCCCCAGACCGATCACTCATATAACAAATTTCAGTTAGAAGCACACTTTTCCAGTAGAATTAAAATTCCCTGAAGACCCAGATTCATGTAACGGAAACGAGAACTCCTTTACTAGAGCACTACTATCAGAGCACTACTATCCCCAAAATAAACCATTTCCTTAGCACAGCTCTCCTGACATGGTAGTTAGAACCCACTGAATAAGTTTCATAACAGAAGAAATAACTCAGAATTCATTGTTTCTTCAATTATCAACTAATTCACTATAGCTTCGTGAAAAACAAACCACTACTTTTTCCCCCCGTGGTCAAACGTATAAGCATGTGAATTGTAGTAGCCCAAGAATCTCTATAGTTTTATTTAAACATTAAGTATATGTTAATAGCCTACATATAACTCAGAAAGTTCATTATTGTCTATTACAGCAGCCCCCAGATTGCTTTAACTTGTGCCAAGGCAAATGCAGATCATGAACTGCAAGACTCCCTGATAGCATCCTGCTTTGCTGCCCCCAGCACTAAATCTGCTCCAATGGATTAAATTAATCTCTGGTGCTACTGGATTGATTTTAGTAATATACAAAAGCTTTTGCTCCAAGAAGAAACCTCCAGGAGAGTACTTATATCAATAGGAAGTGAAGAGGGAAGTACAAAAACCAAACACTTTAGTAGAGGTCGTGTTTTCAAATGCATAGACTTAGTCTTGTGTTTGGTATTTAAATAAGGAAAATACATACAGTAAATCAATCTTTTATTATAGAGACGTATCAAACACGGTTTGAGGTATACCTATGTACACATTAAAACTGTTAGCTGTTCTGTCCACTGTTAATAAATATTTCATAATTTTTAAGAAGTCCATGTGCTTCTGTTCTCCCTGCTTGTGTGGTGTTTTTATGCAAATTAAAGGACATTTCATAATTCTGTTACACTGAAATGCTTGGTTAAGTGAACACTGTCTCCAGTGTAAACTTTCACGACAGCATAACTTCCTTGAGCACAGCAGTGTAAATAGCTCTTATAAAGAGCAGTACAAGAGAAGTATCATTAAAGCTAGCAATCTGTGTTAACTACACCTATATTAGAAAATAGGTATCCTGTATCAATAGATTTCAGAAAAAAAAACTGAGATTGGTTTCTGGGTCATCTTCTGTTTTTGACTCTTCCTTATTCTCTGAAGAGGTGCACAAGCCAGGCTCTTTATTTTGTTTTCTTTTTCTTCTGTGAGTGTACACAGAATGAGTCTTCTGTATCATCTCATGAGGTGAGTTACTCATGCTGAGTTCAGTTTTCAAAGCTAACTGTAGGCACTTGTAAAACCTGGAAAGGAGCAAATACGTTTGCTTAAGTTCTGCAAACAGAACATTAACACTTTGGCAACACAAAATGTCGTGTATAACGTTTCATATAATTTTAATGAAATCCAAAGGCAGACCTTTTTCATATAATTTTAATGAAATCCAAAGGCAGATCGGTATTGTGAGGGGGACTCAGGGATACCAGCACATATGTTCTGTGCATGCTCTGTCAGTTCTCTAATCTCTGACCTTCTAGGAATCTAATTGACAGTTATGCCCTATGTATAATGAAAGTCCCATTCATACTGCTAAAACTACACAACAGATGATCTCAAATACTTTTACAGTTTTGCATCACATCTTAATAGTGTCTAATGGTCAATCCTATTCATAATCAGATGCACCATCACCACTCCTATTTGCAAGTACTTTAACATCCCTGTGGCAACTACAGCAATTAATTCAGAAAAATATTAAGAAAATATCTATATACGTTTAACTGTCCTTGGTGCAATTAAGTGTTTTGTCCTGTATCCTTTTGCTCTTTATTTCTTCTGCCCACCCTCTCTGTTCTGTTTCTCATAACTGGAAATGAGTAGAAAAGCCAGTACTGTGTAACTAGTCACCAGCAAGTGTTCCACAGACCACCGTTTGGGAACCGTAGACTGAACTTTGTACAGCAACGTTAAAGGGTGAATTCTAATCTGAATACTCAGGAAATTATGTGTAAATTCCGGTAGATTAAAATGAGATATTCCAGGCTTCATCAAAAGGTGAATCTCCTGTCCTTAAACATGCTAAAATCTAATCAAACACAAACCCCACATGAAGATGCAGCAGTGGAAGTTAATACTGTGAGACTGGAACTCAATGTACTATTCATGCCATATATCTGGAGCAACAATTGGAAGTCCTGTATGGACTTTTTTAAAAGCTCTGTAACAAATCTACTCTCCACTACCTGATACTGTTGTTTATATATGGTTAAATGATCCTCTAGGGTCATCCATAATTTAAAAAACCCCAAACCCTCTGAGGTCAGATTTTCAATCTGTTTTACTATTATTTTTTAGGCTAATCTTCCTGGTCTACTGTTTAGCAGAAAAAGTTTACACTTCTCTGGATTTAGATGTAGTGACACAGGATGCATAGAATCTAACAAACCTGTCAATCCTCTTCATGTTTTCTTCCATCTTCCGATTAGCTATCTGTACCAGAAAGTCAACATATTCTTCAGCGACCATCAACTGCCCCATGTGACTTAATGGCACTTCTAAGCAATGAGTACTCCGGACAGCCTAGAGGTACACATAGATGTATTCATTTGAATTACATTAGGAGATACCAGCTCTAAAAAGTAGGTGCATTCATTACAGGAAAACCACCTGAAAAGATCTGGTTGTATTTCTTTGTGAGCAGAGTGATATGCCATGTCAGGAAAGTGTCATTTAAAAATTATTATTCAAATCTCCCACATACTTAAAAATGTGCTCATGTTAATGAATAATTGCTAAATTCTATAGCAGAGTAGAAAAATAGTGCATACCATCATAATTTTACCTCTTCTGCCAACTGTAATACCAGAGTTCCTGAATCCAGAATCTATAGCCACCGAGTGCTGTGAAACAAAAACATTTTAAATAGCAGTTCATACATATTTTGTCAGACTGAAAGCTTACTGTGGATTATATTGCAAGTTAAGGTCCCAATTTTGCAAAAGCTTAAAGGGCATAGTCCCAACTGACTGCATTAAGAGCCACAATCACTAGTAAGTGTTTACAGGATCAGATGCTAATACTGTAACAAAATACTTTTAAATTAAATTTCAGTGACAAAGACAGATGGTGGTTTCAGTCCTGACCCATTCCATCAAGACAAAGGGGGAAGTTCATACCTCTTTTGGCACTATATTTTTCCAGTTTAAATAGCTGCTAGTCAAAGAAGACAATCGTGGGATGGATATGTTCTTAGATGTAGATTCTGCAGAACTCAGCAAAGTTTGTAGAAAGAAAAGATTTCCTTCTCTATATGAACCAAGGCAGGGTGAAGATGAGGAACAAAATGATCCTGTGACGGCCTACAAAGCCCCTTTTGAAAGGCAGAGAAGGCACAGCATTATCCACTTAGCTGAGGTCTGGGAGCAAATGGTCCCAGTCTGTAGTGAACTAATTTCTAAAGAACAGTGCCATGGGCCAGGGAAAGCAACACAGATAATTCAGGCTCTCTCAAGCCAATCTGCCTCAGCTAGAAGACTGAAGTGCATTTAAGTGACTTTATTTTCTAGAAAGCACAGCAAAATCTGCAGAAAGAATCTTAATCCTTATTTTCTCCATCAACATACTTTTACTACCTCAGTTATTAAACATACATTGCTCCTGAGACTATTTCTGAGTGTTAAGATATTCAGGTGCCAACATTTTTACTTATGCAGCAACAAATGTAAACAAAACAATACAACATTGTTGATCTAATTTTACCAGAAGCTGTGCATCCTGCAACTCTTGACACTGCACATGAAGAATGAATGGTTCAAATTTGAATACAGCGTCACCAGTGGCTTTCTGCAACGCTGTCATCTGGAAAATGCAATGAACATTAATATATTAATACTACAAAGGTGAACTGTTACTATTAACATTTCATAATAAAATAGCTAGTTTATGAAATGTTTAAAAACACCAGGAATGATTTGGCTCAAACAATCATGTTTGTTATTATTTAATTGCTTTAAATTTCCCATTGCTCATAATGTTCAGGATCTCTGCTGATTTGTAAGTATTAAACTGATTCTCTTGCCATGAATCTCTACTGGACCTAGACTTTTAAAAAAAAAATTATTTGCTTCCCTGTTTGATTATTTTGGACATAAAAAACCCCAATGATGTCAGCACAGCATAGAGAGTACTGTTTTACTGCAGTCAGCAGAGGAACCTCGAGAGCACAAAATATTACTACTGCTCAGTTATAGTTTGTTTTTGATTTCTTACATGATTGGATATGATCAGGGACATGCTGATATTGAAGTACATTCCTCTTAAAAAGGTAAAATAGGTTGAACTTGTGGCCTGAACTACTTGACCTTATTTTAATCTATGTTTCAAAAATTACTCATTATACTACTTATATGATGATGTTAAAATAAGATAAAATAAAAGGATTTATAAACTGAAGTTAAACTCATAAGGCACACCAAGGGCAAAAAATAGGTAACAAACAGTTATATAGCTTTAATACTCAAAACAGTGTTTCCCAAACTTGGGCCACTTGTTCAGGGAAAGCCTCTGATGGGCCGGGCCGGTTTGTTTACCTGCCCGTCCGCAGGTTCGGCCGATCACGGCTCCCAGTGGCCACGGTTCGCTGCTGCAGGCCAATGGGGGCTGCAGGAAGTGGTGGCCGGTACGTCCCTCGACCCACGCCGCTTCCCGCAGCCCCCATTGGCCTGCAGCGGCGAACCGCAGCCAGTGAGAGCCGCGATCAGCGGAACCTGCGGACACGGCATAGTACACAGTTATGATTTATTATTGTATGCTATGTTTATGTAAAATAAACGTAAGGAGTGAGATTATTGGTTTTAGTTTATAAAGGCTGCACTGAAACAGTTACATGACTCATTGCAGTTTACACCATAGTCTACTACTATATAATGTTCTAACTTTTTTGTTCTTATCGAGTGTTCTTATATCTAATTGACTTGCCTCCCCCAAATCCCATGAGCATCTTTAATGAAAATACTAGTAGCTACCAATTTGCTATACTTATATTTAGGGGAAAAAATTGAGCTGCTGCACCATGCTTAATTTTTTTTTGGCTAGCATCCTAGCCCAGTGATTCCTCTGAATTGAAAATATTTCTTTAATCCTTTTTTAAAATTGAGAACTGTGAAAATTTCAACGATTATCTGAAAACATCCACTCAATGTGCAGCGGCAGCCAAAAAAGCGAACAGAATGCTGGGAATAATTAAGAAAGGGATAGATCATAGGACAAAAAATATCATGTTGCCAATATATAAATCCATGGTACGCCCACATCTTGAATACTGTGTGCAGATGTGGTCACCCCATCTCAAAAAAGACAGAATGGAATTGGAAAAGGTTCAGAAAAGGGCAACAAAAAATTATTAGGGGTATAGAATGGCTTCCATATGAGGAGAGATTAATAAGACTGGGACTTTTCAGCTTGGAAAAGAGACGGCTAAGGGGAGATATAATTGAGGTCTATAAAATCATGACTGGTGTAGAGAAAGTAGATAAGGAAGTGTTGTTTACTACTTCTCATAACACAAAAACTAGGGGTCACCAAATGAAATTAATAGGCAGCAGGTTTAAAACAAATAAAAAGAAGTATTTCTTCACACAGCGCACGATCAACCTGTGGAATTCCTTGACGGAGGATGTTGTGAAGGCCAAGACCATAACAGGATTCAAAAAAGAACGAGATAAATTTATGGAGGATAGGTCCATCAATGGCTATTAGCCAGGATGGGCAGGAATGGTGTCCCTAGCCTCTGTTTGCCAGAAGCTGGGAATGAGTGACAGGGGATAGATCACTTGATGATTACCTGTTCTGTTCATTCCTTCTGGGGCATCTGGCACGGGCCACTGCTGGAAGACAGGATTCTGGGCTAGATGGACCTTTGGTCTGACCCAGCAGGGCCATTCTTATGTTATTAGTTTAAGATACCAGTAATAGTGGTGTAAAATAAAACTGCTGAGAACCCTATCTTCCCCTTTAGAATATTGAACAAGATTTAAATGTTCTTGTGTAGCATTCTCTTTCTGTAACTATCCTTGCTATTAAGGTATAAATCTTACAAATATAGGTGCCTAATGTTAGTCCCCTAAATAAATGACCTCATTTTTAGATGTGCTAAGCACCCACTGCTACTAGTGGAGCCAATGGGAACTGGGGATACTCAAGAATTCTTAAAAACCAGATGCCATTGGCCCCGATCCTGCATTATGTCGCATACAGGTTACCTGCTGTGCCTGCATGAGCCCCACTGGTTTCCACAGGGCTTCAAATGGGCACAGCAGTCTTACTGGGCTTATGTATGGATTTTTCAGTGTCTGGAAATTCTGTTCTACCCACCTGAGTTATATAAACAATAGGCTGCTTCAGCACAGTTGACTCGTGTTCAATGTATTAGGAAGCCAAGGTAGACAGACTTGTCTCAGAGACAAGTATTACAACAGAATTTAATATTGACTGTGATCAGATGAAGCGACGTTGGTGGGTATACTTTTTTAAAGGGTTTCACTGACAAGGCTAAGTAATTTAGCAGACACTCTAAGGACAGTTTTTTCAGTGACAGTAAACGGGCAAGAAAGTCATACTGACTGAAATGGTCTGTGTATGCTAGTATGCCCCAAGGCTGCAGTGACTTACATTGCCTGTTGCACTGAAATGCTCACTAAATTAAATAATTGTGACCAAAGGATTTTACCTTATTGCTTGTAGACCACCAATTTCCTGTAAAAGACTCAGAATTTAATAAGAAAATACTGAAAGTAATTTCCTATTAAGCCTACAAAGTCTGAGGCCCAGCCCTGCTCCCAATAGAGTCAATGGCAAAACCCCCAGTGGGAGCTGGATAAGACCCTTAGTCAGTAAACAGTGAAAGCATAACTGCTGTAACTAATTAATAAAGAATTACTATCACTGATAAGGTATGCAAGTGACAAAGAAAGAAATTCCCTTATTTCAAATACAGTAATGTTTAATAAAGAATTACATAGAAAAGTTTTGCCATGTGTTGATTTAATGACCATGGACAGTGTGCTCACTGTCTCATAGAACACTACACAATCCCTGCTTCAAGAAACTTCATTCTAAGGGTACGTCTTCACTACCCGCCGATCCGGCAGGTGTGAGCAATCTATCGGGCACTGATTTATCATATCTCCTCTAGACGCAATAAAACGATCCCCGAATGGACGCCCGTACTCCACCTAGGCAGGAGGAGTAAGCGGAGTCGACAGGGGAGCCACCATGGTCGACTCGCCGCCATGAGGACAGCCAGGTAAGTTGAACTAAGATACTTCGACTTCAGCTATGCGAATAGCGTAGCTGAAGTTGCGTATCTTAGTTCGAACACTCTCCCCTCAAACAGCAGTCTTATAAATGAGGAATATAACTACTAATATTCCTCTGTATATTCTTCAAAGAATAGGGTTGACAAATCAATGCAGGTTTACTTTCAGAGTCCATTAGGAAAAACTGTACACCACTTTGACATTGTTATATAATACTTTGCGCAATTTTAAAATTTTACTATTTAATTACATTTTAATTGTTTTCTTCTTGTTGAATAAGGCCCAGAAATCTTTTGTGAAGGGATGTTTTATGAAGAAAAAACCCCACACCTTTCCTCAAAGGATCTTAAAGATAGCTATAAAAATTAATTACTCCTCAAATTTCCTATTCCCATTTTAAAGTGGTAGATACACATCGAGGCACAATGGGGTTAAGTAGCTTGCTTGCTGAAAACTCAGCACAAAATCCAGGAGTCCTGACTTCCAGCCCAATTTTCCACACTTTATGTTTGTATTCTATGCAAATATAACAATTTAAGAAGTAGTCAGGTAAAGATTTCTCACACCTTTAATGGATGCATGAACATTTTTACCGTATCTACCAACTAGATGTCAATACAAAAATTGAGAAGGTACCCACTAGCAAAAGCCAATGGCAACACTCTAGTAGCTCAGACCCTACTCCTAGTATATGGCAAATCAGAGGCTGCTAAGATTTCTATGAAGGTGATATCAAGTAAACTAAGAAAAAATAAGATAGAGGGGCTTTTAAAGTTTAAATGTATGTATATTACTGTTATGCAGTCTTTACAGTTTATTTTTTTTACAGAATAACTAGTTTCATTTTATGGGGTACAATGTAAAGAGGAGCATTTAGAGAGCAAAAGGCAGTTTTGGAAGCACAAAGTAGTTCATAAATATTCAAACTGTTCAACAGTTTCTTAAAGTGATTTGATTTTAGGTTTCAAAACATTTTTTTAGGATATAATTTTAATTAAAAAAAGCTCCATAAGAGAGCCATTGTCTTTTTGCATTAGTTCAGATTTGTAGTTGTAAGACATGGCTGTTTCAATCTTCAACTGAAAGTTGATAAAATTAAATCATAATGGAGTTTCTGCTGCATACAAAATAACAAATATGCTTTTTCAGGAAGCATGCGTGTCTTTTAATGAAGAGGACAGAGGTCCATTTGTGTTTGCTTCCTTATCTGCTCCCCCGGATAATCAATCATGCATGACAGAATATCCACAGCTCAGAATATTTAACTTTTGCAAGGATTAGGAAGGGTAACAAGATTATTATATGGATAACATGAATATCCAGTTATAATTAATGATAAATTGTAAGGGACATTAAAGTTCATGCTTCAGACAATCTCTAACTATTAGAAACCAGGATAAAACCTAATGCAGGAGGCAGATTATCTTGCATCTGCATACTGTGAGGTTCTTGCACCTTCCTGTAGCATCTGATGCTGGCCACTATCTGAGATAGAATACTGAGTAAACATACCTTAGGTATGATTCAGTCTGGCAATTCCTCTGTTTCTATTAGAAGGAAGTTTTGTTTCATTACTACCATTAATTCAATTTAAACTGCTAGTGACAAAGACATTACCATCTGAAGACTGTCTGGTCTATGGAAAGTGAGTTTACGGTGTCAGACTATTTTCTATTGGAGGTGTCTACATCAGTCACTCTACAGCTGACATCTGTGTTGCTTGCCTCAGTGGAGACAGCCAGAATTAAATAAATGGTCATGGATGCAAAAATACATTCTTACCAAAGAAGTGATCCGTCAATACAGAATTGAGGCACACTTGCCAGAAACTTGACTGTACTTATTCTATGGATAAGAAAAGGGCTTCACAAGCACTAAATTAATATTTTAGGAGAAAAAAAAAATCTGATGTAGAATCAGCACAAAATGCTGGTCTTGTGCAAGCCATGCAAAACGTCTAACTAAAAACCACTGAAAGTGGTGGATTTTATAACCTGCTGACATTGTACTCTCGTTCATTATTTTAAGAAAGAGACAAATTTTGACCCTAGCCCTGTTTACACTGAGCAAGGTAGCCACATTACTGACTTAAACCATGCTCTTGCTAGAAAGGTGCTAACAGTTTCGCCAGCTAATGTAGACAGAATTTTATCCTAATAACAAAACTGTGCTCTTAAATGAACATATTCATTCTAGTAATATGAAGGAAAAATGTCAATTATTTTCTAGTTGCTATTTGAAATTGTGTTTTTTGGAGGGTTGGGATGAGGAGAGGGTAAGTATTAATGCATAAACATTGTACATTATTGACATCTTACCACATCCTCTTTTGCACAGAGTTGATGCGTTACCATGAGCCAAGAACAGTTTTTCTTCTGTACCTCATAGCCATTGAAACCCTAATGAAAAACAAAGTATTAAAATAGCACTGCAGTTATAAAAACAAATGTCCTTTGCGTTCTTGGCTTGGGACACAAGGATGTACAGAAATATTCTCTGATCAGTAACCGTAACTATATCAACAATCTTAATGTTATTTATTTATGTAACTTTCATGCATTTTTTTTTTTAACTATCAAATCTAGGTAGGATTTACAACACCTAGATAACAGTAGCTAAGCAGGTAGTTTAATTTAATCCCGAAAATTAGTGGAGAAGTGTTCTGATTTCACACACATTCAGCTATAGCAATGTGATCTAGTATTTGCAGAAAAAAACCACAAGGACACTAAACACTGGAAACACTGGAATGCGTTACCTAGGGAGGTGATGGAATCTCCTTCCCTAGAAGTTTTTAAGGTCAGGCTTGACAAAGCCCTGGCTGGGATGATTTAGTCGGGGATCGGTCCTGCTTTGAGCAGGGGGTTGGACTAGATGACCTCCTGAGGTCCCTTCCAACCCTGATATTCTATGATTCTAAGTTCTTTGAAAGAACTTTTGTGGTGTCGCACTTATTAATACGAAAAATCCACTTAGATGTATCTAAACATGAATCTCATGATTGGAAGCAACAAAATGCAGTCATATATGCTTTCCCCGTACTACCTTACCCTGGGAATATTCTCTATTAAAATGTATTTACGTTTTGGAGACAACTAATCTGAGGACCTGTTTACAGTTAGGATATTTGTACTGATGTACACCACGACAAAACTGTAGGTGTGCTGCACTGGTGTATTAAGGGATCTTAAAATTCTACATCTCTAACATTTAAAATAAGAAACTAGCATGTTCTCCTGTATAATCTGATCAGCACTTAGCATATAAAACTTGTGGTTTTGATAAATTTGTGGAGAGTTCAGGATGAAAATTAAGTTCATGAAAAGTCATGTAGTATAATTTGTTAAAGGAGATTGGTTGTAATTATCATTACTATAAATCAGTGTGTCAAGACTTAACTATCAGTGGCTTGGCAATGGCTAAAGAATATTAGGATCTGGATAGAACTGCCAATTTAAAACTCTGTCCTCTGGGAGGAACACTCTGACTACACTGTATTTTTGGTGTTGCTCAGATCTCAAAATGATGGTTTGTTGCCAGATTAAAAACCTAGACAGATCATGTGATTCAAATATCAGATGCTGGTGCTGTCTCAATTCTACTTACTTTTGTATACCTTAGTGTTCTGTGCTCTTAGTTTACATCACATAGACAACAACAATGAAAAAGAGATCATCATATGAAACTGAGCAAGGACTGATGCCAAGTCTTCCTACAGCATAAGGTGGAGGAAGAACTGGATCACATACTTTCAGTAAAATTATCTTCTACTCTAGTGCTGCTATAAACACCATGTTGATTTTGCTATAAACACCAATAACTTTAACTGTAGTATTCCCCAAACTATTCATAAGCTGGACAAGAGACAAAGGTGGGGTGGGACATGATATAACATCTCCACATATCTGCAGAACAGAAAAGATTATAGCAGCCATGCATGTAACTAGGGCTAACCTGGGCCAGGACGGCCACAAGCCTCATGCCACTTGTGGGTTGTAAGGGCCATGCCTCCTGCACGGGGGCACTTGACCCTGGGGCAGTGGTGAGCTGAAGCCGGTTCGCACTGGGTCGCTAGAACCAGTTGTTAAATTTAGAAGCCCTTTTAGAACCGGTTGTCCCTCTAAATTTAACAATCGGTCAAAAGTGATGCCTTAGGCACCGACTCCATGGGTGCTCGGGGGCTGGAGCACCCATGGGGAAAATTTGATGGGTGCAGAGCACCCACCAGCAGCTCCCCGCCACAGCTCACCTCCGCTCCGCCTCCTCCCCTGAACGTGCCGCCCCGCTCTGCTTCTCCACACCTCACCCCCCCCACCCCCGGCTTCCCGCGAATCAGCTGTTCGCGCAGGAATCCTGGGAGGACTGAGAAGCAAGCGGCGGCTTCGTGCTCAAGCCCAGGAAGGTGGAGGTGAGCTGGGGTGGGGGGCACAAGGAGGGCCACCCGCACCGCAGAAGGTAACCTGGAGGGGGGGGTGGCGCAGGGGAACTGCTCCCTGCTCCAGCTCACCTTCGCCTCCCTGGGCCTGAGCGCGAAGCTGCCGTCTGCTTCTCAGCCCTCAGGCTTTCTGCGTGAACAGCTGATTTGCGGGAAGCCAGGGGAGGGGGGCGGAGAAACAGAGCGGCGTGGTCTGTTCAGGGGAAGAGGCAGAGAGGAGGTGAGCTGCTGGTGGGTGCTCTGCACCCACCAAATTTTCCCTGTGGGTGCTCCAGGCCCGGAGCACCCATGGAGTCAGTGCCTAAGGCGCCACGTTTGATGCGATCAGTGTGGGGAGCGGCTGCTCCCCTGCCCCTAGGAGCCAGAGGGACCTGCTGGATGCTTCCTGGGAGCTGCTCCAGGTAAGCAATGCCAGGACTCCCCACCTCGCCCCCTGGCAGGTGCCTCTGGCTCTTACGGGCAGGGTGGGCACCCGCTACAGTGGCCCACGAGACCCTCCTGCCCAGTTCTGGGGGCAGTCAGGTGACAGGGGCGGATGGGTCAGGGGTCAGGGTGGGGGGCATCAAGGAACGCAGGGGGTTGGATGGGGCAGGAGTCCCCGGCGGGTGGGGGTGGTCCACGACACCCTTGTGGGGTGAGGAGGGAACTGGTTGTTAAGATTTTGGCAGCTCATCATTGCCTTGTGGTATGTGTGCGGGGTTTACTATGGGGTGGGCTCCTGGCCCTGTGACCTCACGGGAGTCCCAGCTAGAGAACAGTAGGCGCCAGGAGGAAATCCCAGCGCTGCCCAGGTGCGGGGGGGGGGGGGGGGTCCGAGGAGATGCAGCGCGGAACCTGCTTAGCAGCACTGACAGCGCCGGCGCTTCAAAGGGGGGTTGGGGGGGGCGGTGTCTTGGCTCCAGAGCGGGGTCGCGGAGGCGCGCTCGGTGCTGTCTCCCCACCATGACACCCCCCTTTCCTCAGACCGCTGCCGGGGAGCCACTCGCCCCACGCGGGCTTGTGCGGGAGGCGGCCCCAGGGGCGTGCCGGGGTCTGCGGTGCGGCCCCGGGGGAGAGGTTCGGGGGCGGGTAGCCGGACTCACTGGGGCGGGGGCCTGCGCGAGCAGGAGGCGGCCGGCGCAGGAGCTGGTGGTGCAGAATCGCTCCTGCCCGTTGAGGAGCTGCACTAGCCCCGCGATGGCCTCGTCCACGCTGCCCTTCCTGCTCTCATCCGGCCGGGCCAGGCGCTGCTCCTTCCAGCGCCGGAAGGCGGCCATCGGCCCGCGGGGATGAAGAGCCGAGCCGAGCCGGGCCGGGCCGGGCCGGGGACGGCGGGCGGGCGAGCCACAGGCCGCACAACCGCCCTATTGGCCGACGGCAGCCTGGTTAGGCCAAATCTACCGGCGCGGTTGCACAGCGCGCGGGGCGCTTCCGGGCCGGGGGAGGGGCTCAATGTGCCGCGTCGGAGAGTCGATGCCGGAAGAGGCGGGGCGGGATAGGGGCGGGTCTAACAGCCCGGCCCGCGGGAGTGGGCGGGGACGGGGACCTTGGCCTGAGCCGGGGTGCTGCTGCTGCTAGCTGAGGAGGTCGGCTCGCCCGCCCGCCCGCGAGAGGTGAGGCGGCCGCGGGAGGTGGGGGCTGGGAAGCGGGCCGGGAACTGAGGGGGGCCTGAGGGCAGGGCCGGTTCCCAGCGGGAGGGCGCGGAGACCCCGCCGCCTCTGGGAAGCCCCAGGGGGACCCCTGCTCCTGCGCCCCCCCGGGGCCTCGCTCCCCGTGTCCGGGCCGAGCCCCCCTCGGTAGCTGGCTCCAGCGCCCCGTGCTCGGGCAGATCTCAGGCAGCGCCTCACTGGGGGGGGCACGGCTCAGGCACGGGGGCTCCCCTCGCTCTTCCCTGTCTGGGCGCGTCCTGTCCGCACGCCGCTGGCGGCCGGGGGCCGCGGAGCTCAGGGCCGGGATCCCCGGGGCGGCTATTCCCGTGTTCGGGCTGGTGTTTGAAGCGTCGGGGCAATGGCAGGAAAGCCTGGGGGAAACAGCTGTGTAACGTGGGCCGGTGGGTTGGGTAGACCAAGTCGTCGGCTCTAGCGCTTTGGGCTCTAGCATCGGCTCCGTGGGCAAGTCGCGTAGATAGAATTTGAGTGCTTAAAATTAGGCACCGGAATGTGGGTTTAGACACCACAAGGAAAGTATGAAAAAGGCTTTGAAACTAACCCACTGCTCCACTATGAGATAGGAGTTGATATCATTGGACAGATGGAGCAACGGAGGCACACAGGTGTTAAGGTCAGAACCTTCTAATGTGAGCGCTTACTTTGCTGCCTGACTGAGTGGCTTCTAAATTCACTAAAAGAAAAGGAGCACCTGTGGCACCTTAGAGACTAACAAATTTATTTGAGCCTAAGCTTTTGTGAGCTACAGCTCACTTGTTGTAACTCACAAAAGCTTAGGCTCAAATAAATTGGTTAGTCTCTAAGGTGCCACAGGTGCTCCTTTTCTTTTTGCGGATACAGACTCACACGGCTGCTTCTCTGAAACCTCTAAATTCACTGTAATGTCTTACTTTTATAATGTTTAAAATGATTATCATTTAAAATCTATTTTGCTGGACCTGCCTCAGGAAGGCCAACTGTACAATTCAAGAACCAGTTTTCTAGAAGGACTTAATATCTTAATATGAGGATCCAATCCTTCTGAAAACTCTATGGGTGGTTTTAGAGACAATAGCTTATATGTTATCAGGTGTAACTGGAGACAGTCTCTCTTCTCTTAATTGGGAGACACAGTACTTTAGCAAATATAAAAAACCTTCAAATATTTTATGGAATATGAAACATCCATGCTTTTTGAACTGGGATGTTTGGATCTGAAACAATAAGCCAGTTTGGAATAATGTTTAATAATATACGGGGACACCATTTAGTAGTTTGAGTGTGGTGTTTCTTAAATCAAACCTAGTTTTCAATGTAGGTCTGAAAATTAGACAGGAGTAATTCTGAACCTTGCACCTGGGAATGAACTTTGGTTTGAAAGTATAACAAATACACTTTCAACAGGATATAAATAAAATCTAGGTACAGTCTTGGAGCCCTATATTTCCATCTCCCTTATGTGGACCCCTGTTATTCAATTGGAACTTTTAGGCCCTAGACTGCAAGTGAAATTGCAGTTATGATTAAGAGTATATGTGCAAAATTTCTACACAGAAAATATAAAATTTGTAGTGTTCTCACAGTGTGCGGAAGAGACATTTAATGAGCACACAGGTAATACTTTAAGAACTCTGTGAAGTCTGCTAGGGAACTCACTGCAGATTTAATTTATCTGGGAAAAGTGTAAATAGGCACTATAGAAAATCCTTAAATTTGGGTTTGTCTACACATGAAAATTATTCCAGATTAACGTAGGCTGTGAATTTAAAGACCAATAGCTATTCCTGAATAACATTATGTATTGGTATCAGAGGGGTAGCTGTGTTAGTCTGGATCTGTAAAAGCAGCAAAGTCCTGCGGCACCTTATAGACTAACAGACGTATTGGAGCATAAGCTTTTGTGGGTGAATACCCACTTCATCGGATGCATGTAGTATTCACCCACGGAAGCTTATGCTCCAATATGTCTGTTAGTCTATAAGGTGCCACAGGACATTATGTATTGGTGTTTCTTAATCCAGTTCCAAAGTGGATTAAGATAATTTGGAAAAAGACACTCTTATTCCAGAATAACTACTGCATGTATAGATAAACCCTGAGACGAGAGAGAATTAATGAGAATTAGAGGTTCTCAAACTCCCAAACTGATAAATACATTTTGCAGTGCCTATGGAAGCAAAACAGGGTCTCCAATGTCCTGGACTATGCTAAAATAAAATAATTTGCAAATAACAAAGCACGCGGGGCACTTCCGGGCCGGGGGAGAGGCTCAAGGTTCATACTTTTAAGTTTAGAGGATTAAAAGGCAAAAAGAGGAGCTTGTGATTCAAGAAAATATAGAATCTCAGAGTTATGAACACCAATCGAGCTGACAGGTGAATTACATACATACCTCATGTGGAACTGGAAGTACCCAGTCAGGCAGCAGAGACAAGACAAACAAATACTTGTACAGTATAGAACTCTGTTAAACGTAAAATTCTAAAAAAAGGGAAAGTTAAAAAAAAAAAAAAGAAGTTTGACAAGGTAAGGAAACTGTTTCTGTGTTTATTTCATTTAAATTAGGATACAGTAGTTAAAAGCAGCATTTTTCTTATGTACTGTAAAGTTTTAATGCTGTATTAAGTCAGTGTTCAGTTGTAAAGTTGTTTTGAAAGAACAACCATAACGTTTTGTTCAGAGTTGCAAACACCTCGAGAATGGAGGTTGTTCATAACACAGGTTGTAGTGTATCTGTCTTGAGCTACTACATTTAGCTTCTGTTTTATCACCAGAGTTTGTGTGTGTGTTGTAGAACCGTGGCGAGGGTTTTTGCTATGTGGACAGAGGAAAGTTTAGATCTTAGAGGCAGTATGGAGAAAGAAGTAGCAGTGTACCATGACAGCAGTTCACTCTGCAAGGTAGTGAATGCTTCATAACTGAAGGCATCAGTGAGCCTTACGGTTTTGAGATGATCAGCATATGGAGAAGCAGGCCCAATATTTCTGTGGTCACTTTTTTTAAAGATTTTTTTTATCCAATTTTTTTTTCTGTTCCCATGCTCATAACTTCAAAATTTCCTTTGAGAATATCGTGGTGCAGTGTATATATTAAAGCAGTTACATCTTTATTATACTGGAAATTTTAATGTAAACCAGTATGATGAGACAATGTTTGGAAAAGATCACTGCTTCAGAGAGAAATTTTAATTTCATATTTTCTATGCTGTGTGATATGATTGGGAGCCTTTTGAGATGAGACGTCAAAACAGTAATGAAGCTGAGACAGCTCCAGTAAAATAACCTTTTATTTACCAAATATGTGCTATTTCTTACATACAAATACTATAATAGGATTCCTTAAGTAGTATCATGTATATAATAACTAGAGCTGGCTGAATTTTTTCAGCAGAGTTGTTTTCAGTCAGTAGTACAGTATTGTCTAACTCAAAACATTTAGCGGGAATATGTCAATTTTTGACAACTTTTGATGTGGAAAATGTCAATGTTTCACTTCTATAATGCTGAAATGTTTTGTATAGTCTTTGTTGTTTTAAAACATTAATATAAACATTACATAATATTTATGTGTATTTGATATAAGCTAAAAGAAAAAATGTTGACAATTTGAACCTTTTTTTTTATTTTGGAATTTCCCACAGAACAGAAATTCCCATTTGTAGCTAGCGCTAAACCATGCCTGTCTACTGAGCTGTGCTCAGTACAGAGCTAGCACTTCTAGCTTGGGCCCTGATTCTACATTCAGATTCCAGTAGATGGATGGTGGGCCTCCATGCAACTGCAAGAGTTTGCCATTGTAGCTCCAGTTACAAAATTGGGGCTTTGGTTCTTCTGTTTTGTGGCTTAACTTGTCCTTTCTGATTAGTGTAGAAACAGGGCGTTTAGGCATGGCTGTATTTTATCCATTTGTATAGTAAACCAAATATATGGTGGTGTAAATTTCCCTTTGGAAAATTGATGTAATGTATATGTTGAGGAGGAGGGCTTGGGAAAGTGTAAGATTGAGTACCCCTCTAAGACTTGGACCTTTGTCATGATCCAAAGGAAGAATTATCTGTCTGACTAATGTACCTTTGCCCTGTTTTTCCCACATTCCTGTCAGTGTATGTTCTTAAAATACTTCACAAACATGCATAGTCAAGCTAGCTTTTAGATACATTAACTGTACTCCTCAGGATACATATGTATTCAGTTTTTCTGGTTTCCTCAATATATTTTAATTCCCCATTGTATCTTTTATTTTTGAGGGCTTATGAGCAAGGAGCTTTTTGTTGTCTTAAATAACAAGCAGAAAGAGAAGCTGGAAATTTTCTACTTTTTAGACCCTGGCTCAATACTCACTATATGGCCTGTTTTTTTTTTTAATAAGTGAAATTGGAAATTCATTTTGTAAAATGCAACCATGGGTCCCAAAGTACAATGTATTTCCCTCAAGATGTGATGGCATGATATCTAATATAGGAACTACTGCACTCATATTTTTAAAGTAGTTATTTACATGTTTGATTCACTTTAAAGCCCACACATTCCCACAGGAGATGGTGGTAACGCTCTTCGTTTGCAAGATTTGTAAGATGAAAGACCATCTTTTCTATGAAAAGAAATCAGTAGTGAGCCCCTGATTTAAACTGTTGTCTAAAAGTAGGGTGTGTGCTCTCCTCCCTCTGAGGTGAAAACTGGATTGTGAAGTTAATGCAATATTTTCTCATCTTCTGACATTCAGATCACTATGGCAACTGGAAGAAACATGATGAGAGCTGTCAAAGTTTCTGAATTTGGTGGACCTGAAGTGCTTAAGCTCCTGTCAGATGTCTTATTGCCGAATCCGAAAGAAAATCAGGTGGAAATGATAGCTGTAAACTAAGATAATTGCACTGAATGGTAATGACTTGAATATGAATTGAGTGAGTGTCCAAAACAGAACCATCTTCATTCTGAATATGAGTAGATTGAACAGCATATACATAAATAAAGCCACAGGCATCAGATTTAACTAATTTGTTTTGTTATTCTAATGCAGTCTACATATTGAATACAAAAGACTTTCCAAAATTGTTTCACATCCATATTAAGGGCTCTTTAATAGTGAAGTCAATTGCTTTAATAATACGAAGCTGTTGATGCAAAATTATGGTGATTGTAATGATATGTAACAAATAACATTTTCTCTTCAGGTCTTAATCAAAGTCCATGCATGTGGTGTAAACCCAGTGGAGACATATATTCGTTCTGGTGCTCATGCTAGAAAACCACCTTTACCTTACACTCCTGGCACAGATGTTGCTGGAGTAATTGAAGCTGTTGGGGAGCATGTAACTGTATTCAAGGTATTATATTCTGTTTCTTTTTTAATTGATGGCTTATTCTTTCCCTACATTATTGTTGCACTACTTACTGCTACCTCTATAATTTGTGGCCTGTCAGAATTTCCTCTGGGTTTTGGGGACCTCTAATTGGCTGTTAAAAGCATGCAACCAGGTCAAATTAGTAGCCCTAATCCTACAAGCTGCCCTGGAGGGCTGTCCCTTACACCCATACAGAGCCCCATAGAGATCTGTAGAGTTTAGCACTGGTGCAGGAGCCTGACTACATGGTGCTGCTTGCAGGATTGGGGTTTTGTTTACTGGTCCAGAAACATTTTTAAAGCATTGTAGGCGTATTATAAATGTCAAGATTGCTGTAATTATTGTCATCATCGTCCTGGACTGACAGGAAGGACCCTGAAGTTATTTTGCTGATATTTTTAATATTCAGACTTAAAATGAAGGGGGAAAAATACAAGATGTATCTATTGATAACAATGTTTAAATACTGAACTGCTGTCTCATAGTAGTTATATTTCACCCGCTGTCCTTTGGTTAAACAGTATCTTGTTGGGGAGGGGGAAAAGGTGGGCTCTTAAAAGATAAATGTATGTGGGGTTTTTTTTAATTGGCCTTCTCTTTTATTTCCTTACAGGTCAGTAAGATTCTTGGCCAAAAACTAACAGCAGAATATGTATTGTTTAAAAACTGTATTTGGGTAGAGAGCTGGGATTCTCCCATTCTGAAGTCAGATATGACAGTTATTGAGGAGACAAGAGCCTTGCTGGCCTGGAGATGGAAAATAAGGCAGAGGTGTTAACTTCAAAAATAAACAAAACGCTTTCTGTTTCAGCAGATTGACAGCTCCATTTTCTTTGCTTTTAGTTTTTCATGTAAATTTTGGCATTTTCTGCTTAAACTGGAGGGAAAGAAGATGAGAGCAATAGTTGCAGACAAACAGCTTGAAAGGGCTGAATAGAGGAGCCAATCAGAATAGAGAGATTTGTATATTGATGGTATGTAAGAAATAGCCAAATAGCAATTATGCAGATCTTGGCACTCTCGCTAATAATAGGTGTCAGCAAATCAAAGTGCAGGGATTTATGTGCTATGCAGGTACTAAGATAATCATACAGTGAGTTTGAAAGTCAGACACCCACAATGGGTCAGAATGTACAGAACTGAGGAAAAACTGTACAGAACATGAAATTAGCTATATTCAGCTCACAACCAGTACCAAAGTAGTTGATACTCAGTAGCTGCCAGGGCTGGAAATAAGTGTTAAACACACTCTGTGTGTTTGGATGTATATTGTTCCCTGTTTCTCACACAGCCCATTTACTTGGTGATTGTGTGGAGGTTGTGATTTTTATCCTGTTGAGGGACTCCAACAATAACTATTACCAATAACTATTCCTGTTAAGAATGTATAAATCTCAGGCTTCAAAAACTGCCGAAGTTCTTTTCATAAGCTTGTAAAATGTTTCTGACGTTTTCCTTGTGGAGCTGGATGAATTCAGGTTCATTAAGGATCATCTTAATCATGCAGTAGCCTTGGGTGTGACAGTATAGAACCTAGGATGTAGTCTATACACACGCCTTTCGAAATCTGGATATACAAAATTTTGTTACATGGATTTCATTTCCTTGATTTTTATAAAATCCCTCTACCTGCCTTTTGGGAAGGTAATCACACACACACACACTTTTACAGAAGTGTTACATAAAAAACTTTGACTAAAGTACTTGGAACTTGTGTCTAAACCATTTTTATTTTTTCCTGCCAGAAAGGTGACAGGGTTTTTACTAATGGTACCATCTCTGGTGGCTATGCAGATTATACCGTTGCTGCAGTGGACACAGTCTTCCCCTTATCAGATAAATTAGACTTCAAGCAAGGTGCTGCCATTGGAATCCCATATTTCACTGCTTATCGTGCACTCTTCCAAAAGTAAGATGCCAAGCTCTGTTTGTATCTTCTGCTTTTGAAGACTTAAAATACAAACAATAGAGCAGACACTCCATCCATAATAGCCAGTTACATGGCTTAACTTTTCAGGGCACACTACAAGGCCTATTTTATCTCTCTCTTTCATAAAGAGATGAGGGACTTTTTAGGTAGGGTAGTGATGGGAGGAGGACTTTGGTGGGGATTCTGTTGGAGGGTTAAATTAAATGTGTTGCCTACAGTATTGTCAGGGGGTTGTGATCTGAAGGCAATTGACTTTCTTTTTCTTTTTAGGAGTGCATCTGGGGTGCCCAGAACTGGGAGGGGCACTCTATATAATAAAAAAGTGTATACACCGAAATAAATGAGTCAATTGTTTTCCTCATCCTACCCCTCTTCACCTCACCTTCTTAAGAAGGACTAGATAGGTTATGCAACTGCAACCCCTTGGTTTAATCAAGAAGCAGAAATTATGACTGAAACAAGTCCTATCTTTCCATCACCTCTGTCTTCAGGAGATGTTGGCAGAACTCCTACTAGCTCTTCTAAGTATTTAATCCTGCCAGTAGCCATGGTATTGATTAATAAATCTGTACTCTAGTGATAGGCAAGAGTGCCTTGTCAGCTAGGGGATGAGAGATCAGGACTGGGAATCCAATCTAGATCAATATGTAGAACAAAGCATTGGACCATCTAGTTTATCCGTTGAAAAAGTATGGGTAGATTATTTTAAAACCTGGAAGACTAAAGTTGAAGAAAATGTTTTTTTGAATAGTAGGCTGGTGTTAATACACACCTATACCAACCATGAAAGTGGTACTCCCATTGTTATAGCTTATACCTGTATTTACATTCAGGAATGAGAGCTTTTAGCAACAAGGAATTATTAAAAGAGATAAGACCCGATTCTCCTCTCTAATCCCAGAATGAATCAGGACTAACTCAGTGTAAAACTAGAGAGAGGAAAATTAGGCGCATTGAATGTGATCTAAAAAGATTTATATTTAATTCCTATAATCCAGCTACATATTATGGCTGGACAATGGACAGGATCTGCTAAAGTTATAATGTATTAAATAGTTCAGTGTCTGTCATTTTGTCTTCCAGAGGGCATGCCAAAGCAGGGGAAACTGTGCTAGTCCATGGGGCAAGTGGAGGAGTAAGTATTTTGAAAAGCCTTAAATTAGCAAGTATTTTGTGTATCTATTTTTGTGACAAGTAGGCAAATAATTATCATGAAGGCTCTTTACATGTAAAGTTAAATCCTATCATCCAGAATATAACAGCCTGAAACTGCACAAATGACCACATATGGCCCGAAATGCTGATTTCCTATGAACTTAATTAAATCATATGTAGGGTATCCCATGGTGTAATCACAAAGTGGAGAACGGTCAGAAGCTGGTTCAGGAGCCATACAGCTAGTCTGCCTAAGAGAAAAGCTAAAGGAAAAGTTGCATTTTTAAAAGTTAGGCAAACTGTTCTTAGTTGTGCAAGAAATGCTCACTGGCTGGAAAGGGACTTTCTGTGCTGTTTCTCACCCATTAACTGTAACCTAGCTAGAAAATGGGAGATGTTGGAGGAGATACCTGAATGGACTTTAAGTTTTCCCAACTAGCTTCTGTATTTACAAAAGGCTAACCTTTGGCTCTGCTGAATAAACAAGAAGGCTGAGGTAGAGTAAGAGGGAATAGTTAAACTTTAAGTGGCCCCATCTCCCCTTTCCAGTGGCTGGAAAAAACTATTGTGAGCTGGCCAAGTTTTGTTGAGTTACTCGGTTAGCTGCAAAAGGCTGAGTATGAAAGTCTCACATGAGAGAAAACTCAGTCTTTTGTAATATACTAGACTAGAAGGATATTCAGCAATATGTTTTTTCTTTATTTTCATAAACTGAGTTTTGATTTTCTGTTCCCACTTCTTTTATATGCTTCTGGAAACACACATGTTTTTGCTTTACAATGGCATGGACCACAAATAAGATTATCCTCTATGGATTTGCAGACTGTTACAAAAACACTTGCAAGTGCAGTGAGAAGAGAGTAGGCAAAGGGGCACATACTAGTGATAAGCGTGGATGTTTGTGGTATGTCTTTCATTGACATAGACTTCTACAATTGTCCTTAAATCTTACATTCTTTTCAGGTTGTTCATTGAACAACTTCTGGATGTTGAGATAATCTAGTCATGCCATATGTTAGTTTGAAATGTAAATGTCAAAGGTGACTTCGGTTTTTCAAATAGGTCAGTTGATAAGCGCCTGGCAAGAGTGATGGTCATGAGGATTTATTATGGGAAAGGTAGTTTGTTTACTTTACATAACGCTCCTGGATGCAAGTCTCATTAGCAGAACCATAAATCTAGGCAGATGGAGTTCTGTTAGTAACAGAAATGGAATGAGGTAGTTTGTTACCAATAGAAGAGAATAACATCACTTAAATTAGCCGAGGAAGTGTCTGTCTGCAGGCTGGTCAGGATAGGTTGTAGAACCTGTCTTCGCAGGAGGCACCAGTTTGGGAGTAACCCCAAAAGAGAGGTAGAGTTTTGTGCATGCATGTTCTTCCGTTCCTCTTTTGCATTCCCCATACCATGTAAGCAGTGAGTTTGAGCCAGCTGAGACTGTGAAGCCTACTTGTCCTCGGGCACTAACAAGACTTTACGTCTGCTTGGCACTAATAAAACACCTCTCACCACCAACTGAGATATAAAGCAGGGATGAGAGGATGTGGTGGTAGGGAATGCAGATGTTTGTTTGGCAGGATCAGTGTCTGACCAGACTTCCAGTGGTTTTACTTGCTGCCTAAGAATGGAGGCTCATGTGCTTACTTCCCCCTCCAAAATTTGCTACCCTCTGAGGCTTCCCTGCTTGGGAGTTTTCTCTGGGGTCCCCACAATATCTGGCAACTATGCTTTGCAGGGCTTCCTTTGGCTTTCTGAAACTGGGGTGTGGTTTCTCAGGACCCAGCAGAAGGGGCAGTGAGACTAGGGAGTCTCGTCTGTTTTTGGTAATGTTGGGAGCCTGGGAATGAGACCCTAAATGGACCTCTTCTGTGGTGAAGAGTCAAAAGTTGTGATACGTTATCTGTGGTATATGGTGATCATGTTAGTGGTTTCTGTCTGTGGGAAGAAAAGATAATATGTACTGTTACAAGGCTTAACTTTTGACTTGGTTTTGTGTCGTGTGTGTTGTGTGTGCAGCATCTTTACTAGTACACAATGTTGTGTGTGTGAATGTAAATCAAATATCGGATAGCGGTTTTGAAAAAATCAAAATAATGTTTCAGTAATGCTGGTGATTTATGTTATGCATAAAAACATATTTTAAGATAATTTGACATGTAAAGTACTGAGTTTCTGATAGGTGATATTTATATTAAGAGTGGGAAAATAAATGGTAAAGGGAAATTTAACTCATTTTTCCAGGTTGGAATAGCAACATGCCAGATTGCCAGAGCTTATGGTTTAAAGGTTTTAGGCACAGCTGGAACTGAAGAAGGAATGAACATAGTTTTGAAAAATGGAGCCCACAAAATGTTTAATCACAGAGAAGCTGATTACGTTGATAACATTAAGGTAATTTACTACCAGATTGAAGGTTTCATAACTCTTCCAGCCTCTTTCTTCTTCCAGTAAAATATTCAAAATCCGTTTTGGATTCTATTATCTTCCTTTTAATTGACTAGAAAACATACTATAGATGGCAATCCTGGGCTGGCATTCAGATGAACTAGATAGATATTTTCTTTTCGTAATTTTTATGAAATGAAACATTCGGTAAACAGCTCTTTATATTTTTCTTTTGAACCAAGATTAGGGTTCTGTAGGAGTCTGCCACTGGAGCAAAGTGTACACAACCTTTTAATTTCTGCTCAAAGGAGAATTGTTTGTTTTAAAGATATGGATACCAAGAGTACTAAATCATAACTAAGGCTGTGATTCTTTCGGAGGTCACGGAAGTCATGAATTCTGTGACTTCTGCAGCGGTTGGTGCAGCTGACTTCAAGGCCACCTGAGCAGCTGGCCCTGGGGCCAGCTGCTCGGGCACCCCATGGCCAGTCACACCTGTTGCTGCTGGAGAGACCCAGGGGAAGCCTGGGGCCAGCTGGCTCCGGGGACTGCCTAAGAAGCGGCCGGTGTGGTTGGCTCCAGGGACTGCCCAAGTAGCGGTCCTGGGGGCGCCCTGGGGAGCAACCAAGTAGCGGTCCTGGGGCGGCAGTCAGCCTCCAGCACTGGAGCAGGCTGCCCTCTTCCCCTGCAGCAGAGGCCCCCCATAGCAGTGGGGCCCCAGAAGTAGAAGTTTAGTCATGGGTATTTTTGGTAAAAGTCATGGACAGGTCACGGGCCATGAATTTTTATTTATTGCCCATGCCCTGTCTATGACTTACCAAAAATACCCATGACTAAATCTTAGCTTTAATCATAACTAGGGCTGTCAATTAATCACAGTTAGCTCACGTGATTAACTCAAAAAAATTAATCGTGATTAATCGCTCTGTTAATACATTTCAATCAGTATTCTATTGTTTAAATATTTTTGGATGTTTTCTACATTTTTCAAATATATTGATTTCAATGACAACACAGAATACAAAGTGTACAGTGCTCAGTTTATATTTATTTTTGATTACAAATATTTGCACTTTGGAAAAAAAAATTGTAGTTTTCAATTCACCTAAGTACTGTAGTGCAATCTCTTTATCATGAAAATTGAACTTACAAATGTAGAATTATGTACCAAAAAAAAAAAAGCTGCGTTCAAAAATAAAACCAATGTAAAATTTTGGAACCTGCAAGTCCATGCAGTCCTACTTCAGCCAATCGCTCAGACAAACAAGTTTGGTTACAAGTTGCAGGAGATAATACTGCCTGCTTCTTGTTTACAATGTCACCTGAAAGTGAGAACAGGCGTTCACATAGCACTGTTGTAGCCAGCGCCACAAGATATTTATGTGCCAGGTGCGCTAAAGATTCATATGTCCCTTCATGCTTTAACCACCATTCCAGAGAACATGCGTTCATGCTGATGATAGGTTCTGCTCAAAAATGATCCAAAGCAGAGCGGACCAACGCATGTTCATTTTCATCATCTGAGTCAGATGCCACTGGCAGAAGGTTGATTTTTCTTTTTTGGTGGTTCGGGTTCTGTAGTTTCCATATCTGAGTGCTGCTCTTTTAAGTCTTCTGAAAGCATGCTCCACACCTCGTCCCCCTCACATTTTGGACAGCACTTCAGATTCTTTAACCTTTGGGTCAAGTGGTGAAGCTATTTTTAGAAATCTCACATTGGTACCTTCTTTGCACTTTGTCAAATCTGCTATGAAAGTGTTCTTAAAACAAACATGCCGGATCATCATCCAAGACTGCTATAACATGAAATATGTGGCAGAATGCAGGTAAAACAGAACAGGAGACATACAGTTCTCCCCCAAGGAGTTCAGTCACAAATGTAATTAACGCATTATTTTTTTAACGAGCATCATCAGCATGGAAGCATGTCCTCTGGAACTGCTGGAAATGGGCCATCCTGATTATCACTACAAAAGGTTTTTTTTTCTTCTGCTGATAATAGCTCACCTTAATTGATCACTCTCATTATAGTGTGTATGGCAACACCCATTTTTTCATGTTCTCTCTGTGTGTGTATATATCTATCTTCCTACTGTATTTTCCACTGCATGCATCCGATGAAGTGGGTTTTAACCCACGAAAGCTTATGCTCAAATAAACTTGTTAGTCTCTAAGGTGCCACAAGTACTCCTCATTCTTTTTCCTCTGGAATGGTGGCCAAAGAATGAAAGGGCATACGGCATACAAATGTTTAGCATATCTGACACGGCTACAACAGTGCCATGTGAACGCCTGTTCTCACTTTCAGGTGACATTGTAAACAAGAAGTGGGTAGCATTATCTCCTGCAAATTGTAACCAAACTTGTTTGAGCGATTGGCTGAAGTAGGACTGAATGGACTTGCAGGTTCTAAAATTTTACATTGTTTTATTTTTGAATGCAGCTTTTTTTGTACATGATTCTACATTTGTAAGTTCAACTTTCATGATAAAGAGATTACACTATAGTACTTGTATTAGCTGTGTTTCCTATTTGCTTTACTGTCTCATGAAGGGAGGGAGCATTTAGAAACTCAGATCCCACCAAGTCACAATATGATGAAGATACTTTCAGAATTGCATTAGATATGTCAAACTTAACATGTTGAAACCCCAGGTTACCTATAGCCTGTGAAATATACACAGACACCCAAATGTGAACTTTTTCAATTGGTTATCTCTTTTTATATTCTGTGTAGGAATTCAGTGGTGTGCAGGGAGTTGATGTGATAATAGAAATGCTAGCTAATGTTAATCTTGCCACTGACTTACAACTACTATCACCTGGAGGAAGGGTGATGGTAAGTATTTTCTCTGTCATTGCCTTCAAATTAAGTTTATAATTTGTTGAAAAATGTTTGGATTAAGTGTCTGTTTTTTTTTCTTATTTTAAAACTTTTTTGTATCAGATCGTGGGGAGTAGAGGTCCAATTGAAATAAACCCCAGAGACACTATGATGAAAGAATCCAGCATAATAGGAGTTAGTCTGTTTTCTGCAACTAAGGTAAGGCATTTTTAGTTCAAAGAATTTACTTGGATGAGCTATTCTATTCACTTATAAACTTTTAGTTTAAGCAAATTAAATGTTTAGCAACATAGCATAGTTGGGTTTGATTTGGAGTGTAAGGGTACAATTTTATTAGATTATATACATTTTATTTTTCTAAATGGACACTTAGAAGTATTAAGAAATCTCAGAAATGTAAAATGCATTTAATTGTGAAATCTGGATTAAAACTTTGTATTTACATCTAATGTACTTTAAAAATGCACATAACTTACAGTAAATACTATCTTCACTATACAGAAGTTGATGTATGAATGTGAAACAGCGCTTCTTGCTGGTATAGAAGCTGGCTGGCTTAAACCTGTAGTTGGCCCTGAATATCCATTGGAAAAAGTGGCGAAGGCTCATGAACACCTCATTAACAGCAGTGGTGCTTTGGGAAAGATGGTACTCCTTATGTGATAAGTCATGTAATAAAGTTTCTTTCCATTTATATTGTGGCTGTTCTAATTACACCCTTGCCTGTATCGTTCATTTAGCATGTTTTACAAAACATAGGGTTGATCACAGATATTTTATGGTAATAGCAAGTCTAATTTAGACAGGGAGGATGCCTTAAATGAACATGCTTTTTTATGTAATGAAAAGCAGTGTGTCAGATTTAAGCTTCTATGTACTCTTCCCCTCCTCCCCCACCCCCAATTTGGCTGACCTGGAAATTGCATCTTTTTCCTTTCTGCGTTGGTCTTGTCACTGATATCTGTTCTGTCCTATCCAGGTTGGAGTATTGTACAATACTGTACTTATTGCTTCCCTTGAATACTACAGGGAAGCTTCAGCTAGTGCAGAATGTGGCTTTCAGTCTGCCTTTTAAAGTGGAGCGACATATATGTGTAAGTAGGGCTCCGTGTGTTCTGTAGCCACAAAATATGTTGCTATTCAGCATCTGCCACAGAAGTGCGCTTTAGAATCCAAACTTCGATTTTACAATCATTAACTTTCTGGCCCTTATGATTGCTAAGAGCCTCCCAGATATGAATTGAATGTAAACAGGGGCAGCGTTGTATGCCTGAATCTGACTAAACAGTATCCTGAGAGGTGTAATTGCCCAAATTATCCCAATGGGATGGAGACTGTGAAGCCCGGTGTCGTCATTCATTATTTTACTACTGATCTCATTTTAGCAGAAATAGCCAGATAACGTGCTGATTCCTTGCTGTTGAAAGGGAGGGCAATGAGGAGTTCAATCCCCTCCCTCTTTCTTTTGAATTTAAAGTCAGCTCTCTCATAATGGGAGGGAAAGAGGAGCTGCCTCCCTCCTGGGTGCCAAGAATTCAAGCTGTCATTCCCTAATCATCAGTCCCTTTCATGGATACCAAAATATGCAGCATATTGAAAATGTGACCACTCTGTAAAACAAATGAATGTACTGTGAAATGAGGACCTCTGTACTGATTGTATTATTATTCATATCTAATACAATAAAAATCTCAATTTGTTAATCTGCAGCAGAAATTTGCGTTTGCCACACCAGAATGCTATAGAAACCAGGGGATGTTGCAGCAGAATCCAGGTCTAGCTTGCCTACATTTTGTAGTCCTATTTGATGGTCATTCCATGAATGAATTTAATCTCTTTATGTTGTGGCCCAGGACAAGTACTAATAATCAGATACGGCTATTTTGGTTTAACTGCTAGTCAGTGTTCTTGGTTGGCAGTATCAATAAACAGTAAACAAACTGTTATACAAGTGTGGATTTGTTTTTGCTTGCTTACATTTTTGTTTTCTGTTACCACATTCCATATTTTATTAAACTAGTGAACAGAGCAAAGAATGGTCCTCCCCATTCCTCAAGGACATGCCCACGATAATTTAATCATGATACAAGCACACGTTTTGGATCAATATACTCCTATCCTGGGGCTAGTCCACTAATGAAGTTGGTAGTACCATGTTGTCCGTACTCTCACATTACATGCAAATATGAAATATTTTGGTCATTGGTTCTAAATACCGACAGATCTTGACATGGATTCAAACTGTATAATCTAGTTCTTGCTATGCCAGAAGAGAGTCTTATGCTAAAAATCTGCACTATTTTCTAACATTTGGTGTGTAATCTATTTTAAATTCCATAGGGGTGAAAGTAGCAACATTTGTTTTATGTGTATAATACAATTATCATTCAAGTGACAGGAAAAACATTTGTTACAGTGTATTACACTGGAACATTGCCAGTTGAAAGTTGTCACTGAGATGGTATCATGGCTCACCAAAGGCCTTTCTTAGTTCTGAGGAGCCTACAGTGAGTACAGTTAGCTGACATCGTTTATACATGTTCTTTGGTTCAGTGCTCTTCCTTTTTTAAATGGATTCCCTGCCAGTGTATCTGTGTAGGCTCTTCAGGCATCCTACTGTGAAACAAATAAATTTCATATCCAAAAGCTACCGTTTATATTTGTAACTTTGAATCAAGGAAAGGGCCTGTGATAATTAAAACATTGTTCGTCTAACAGCATGTTTTACCCATTTTATTGAAGACACAAGCAAATAACAAGCTAGTCCACATCACTTCCTTTGTTCTCACCATCCTTTTAACTGTTTAGAGGCCTGTGAAGTGATTCAGTAAAAACCCTCTGGGTTAATCATTTGATAACCTGTGTCTGTCTGGGCAAATTTCATGGTTTGGGCAATATACAACCATTTAAAACATCAGATTGTAACAGTGTTTTCCAGGTCATGGAACTCAGAATTGTGGCCCCGAATTCATCGTTCTGCCTTCTAAGTAGCCTCTCCCATCTTGTCCTGTTTGTAAGCCTGATTAATTCATTTGCCAGGGACAAAGAAGTGCCTCTGCACCCTTTCACCGTGCTCCATGCAACTTTCTGGCCTTCTTATTAATCTCTGCTAAATGCAGAGTAGGTTACACTGCTAATATAATTAAGGGTGTTCAAGATATAATCCAAGTAATATAAAACAGAATGTGTTTGTGATATGTGGACATTCACAGCTTAGACTTTAAAGTACTGTTTGATATTACAGGAGCGTCCCTTAATGACATTTCCCAATGAACATCAGATACTATTTGACCTATATCAGAACATTTCTACCAAGGTTAAGGAAGAGTTCTCATAATTGCAGTCTGCTAGTCTGTACAGTGGTGAGTGTTGAAAGGTCTCCAATAGAAAGGAATTTGTAGCAATTCCAGTGTAAAAAAAAAAAAAAAAAATCTGTTTATATATAGCCTGAATTTGTCTGGTTCAGCCCATCTCCCCCCCCCGACACCCTTCAAAACCATGCACAATTTTCTCTGAAAGCCTTAAAGGGTAGTGGTCCCATTACACTTTTGTTTCCTGTTCTTCGATTTCTTTGAATCGCCACTCTTTCCTACTGACGCTTAACTTACTCTAAAGTAATATAGAAAAACTAATGAAACTGAACCTTCTAAAACATCTAAATCTCTCCTGCTTTTGGGGAGTACTCGTTGAAATGGTTTGTTGGCTTGTCCTCACAGCTCACTAAAATAGCATATGTTTTATAAACCTATAATTCATATTTCTTTTCAGCATCTTGATCTGTAGTTAACAGGTGCTTAAATTAATGCACCACAGTTATCTCAGGGTGTGCAATTGGGGAAAAATAACCCACTGACTCATTAAGTCTCCAGGGCATGGAATTATTTAGCTGTCTAGCTTGTCATGAAGGAACAGTTGCCCTCATTTCAGAAAGTCAGGCGTTATTAATATTGAGCTGTTTGACTTTCTGATACCTCTCATTAAACTGCTGAGGACACCTGTTGTTTTTTAAAAAAAAAATCTTTGCTCACCAGATGTTTTTGCAGTCTTGCTCTAAGTAATTGGAATCAAGTTTTATTTGCCAAGCTGCAGCGGTATCAGTGGTTCAGAAGAATACTGGATATGTAAGCACACAAGTCATTTGAGCACTGGGCCCTTGTGTAATCAAGAAGAGCGATATGAATGATAACAAATGTCAATCATAGGACTCTGCCCCATTCTCTATTCAAATGAGATTTGAAACAGCTTGGTCATTAGGGCTTATGACCAGGTGCCTGGGACAGACTACACTGAGAGTACCACTTCAGGGCAGACTGCAAGAAACAGGGCACACAATCTCCACAAACTGGGGGTTTATTCTATAATTAGATTCACCAAATCAGTAGCAAAAGAGCTTCTGTAGCACCACACTGATCAACAAGAAGCCTAACACAGTCCCTTTTATGCATTCCAGCCCTGGGCTCCCATCCAGACAAACAGGTCTAATATAGTGAGAGGTTAAACCTAATACACCGTATGTGAAGGTCTACTCATTTCAAAGGATCAGATGCTTACATACTGACATGGAGGGTATCTCGCATCTTACCTAAATATCACACTGTCAGACAATCCAGACTGTCAGAAAATCCTTAGTCAACTAACTGAAGATTTTTTAAAGAAAAGAATAGTTATAAATGGTTAATAGATGATAATATACGTACAAATGATTGCGAAGTCCTTATGTTCGTAGCAGTGATGGAATAGACTGCTGGCTTGCAAGAGTCTCTCTGGTAACTTCCAAAAGATTGGATGGTCCCTCAGTCCATTGTTCAGAATACTCATTTTAGGTGTAAATCCGCAGTCCAGAGAATTGGTACAGGAATGAGGCAAAATGGAGGTGTCCCAGGTGTCTTTTATATCCTCTGCCATGTACATGGAAATTCACTGTCCCAAACAAAGCCCACAGCTCCTTTGTATGGAATGTATTCGCAAAAAGAAAAGGAGTACTTGTGGCACCTTAGAGACTAACAAAGGTGCCACAAGTACTCCTTTTCTTTTTGCGAATACAGACTAACACAGCTGCTACTCTGAAACCTTTGTATGGAATGTTACTGACAAAGATTGAGTCTGAGGTCACATGTCCATGTCACATGTTCTTACATCTTTTGCTGAATCACAGGGGTGGCCCTTGGCTCCTTGCTGCGGGAGGCAGCTGCAGGAAGACTCATTGAAGAGCTGATCTCCCTCCGTGGTTCATCAACATTGGGCTGGCTAGACAGGATGTAAAACTACCTTGTAGGTATCACTCAAGAACAAAACACATGTCTGAGATGCAAATAGTCATTACTTCAGATACAAAGATGAAACATGCATATAGGTAGGATTAACATACTTAGCAGATTACAACTTTTCCATTGATATTTTACATGACTTTATATAAGATTTGTTGCAATTGTGTAACAGTGGTAGTAACAGTGATATAAATGGTCATCATCAATCATACAGCATCACAGGGCTGTGGGGGCCTAACTATTTATTTTAAACCTCCATTTCAGAAAGTATACTAGACTCCTGTGTCTTGATTTCTCCACTGCCTAATCACTCATCTCTCTGCAAAGGGAGCTGTAGAATGCTGTCAGATCAGAATGTGCAAGGCAGTGAAGAATCTGGCTGCCTACTCATTTTCCAAGTGTAGAGAGAGGCCTTGCTGTAGTAGTGAAGTCTATTAGGAGGCCTGATTATCTGTTGCACTGCACCTTGTATAGTCATTTACACCAATATAAAGTGCTGCCAAATCAGAATGACAGCATTTTTTGTGCCCTTTCTGCAGTGTTATTAATGACTGCAGTAGGTGAAGGGCAACACAGAATTGGTTCCTGTGGCTCTAACAATATATATCATGGGAGACCACAGCAATACCTCGCTAGCCATAAGAGTATTTTAAACATCTCATTTTTAAAAAATGGTTTCTCTGATTTTTTCATTGTAGACAGAGAGGGCAGAGTTCAGAATCAATGCAAGTGAGCATGACTCCATTGATTTAATCTTGCTTCCATTTACACCAGGACTGAATTTGGCCCAGTGCTTGCAACAGACTGAGCTAATTAGACAGTGCTAGCTAATTTAGTCAGAACATAAGTTAAAGTACAATAATCCCTCTGAACCGGTAAAACTGTAACTAATAGCAGGTTTCCTTGTAACAGATGGAACGTCATCTGTCAAGATTTCATATTTGATACAGGATAGAAATTATTGGTAAAATAGAATTATTGGAAAGTCTGGGTCATGCTCATTAAATTTTGGGTCCAGTGAGGATGTGATAAATTACTGCAGGCACAGTCCAAAATCAACTCAATGGAAAGCAAATTGGCATCCAAAAGGATGTTGGTCAGGACCGTTCATATTTGTCTAGATTAACTTTCCCCAACTTCGGGCTAGAGATGTTTTCATATGGTTGATTCTACGTTCATCTAAATTTTTTTCCTAACAAACCTTATTTACTTAAGATCATTGTGCTCTTGGTTTCTTTATGGTAGATTGACACACAGCCATCTTGAAGAGGGATTCAAACCTTTAGATTATGAGGCGGTGTAATACAGAAGACTTACATTTGAGGGTTTGTGGGATTTGGATCACAGAGGTGTGTGTGTGTGTTTGCCATTTGGTGGTGCACAGATTTGAAAAGATGGAGAGGATGGGAGCTTGTCGGGAAGGCAGCTGGTGCTGTGGGCATGAGACGGCACCCAGCTCCAGGACTTTGGAAGTGCTATTATAAGGGGTTGTAAAGCTGGCTTCACAGTTCCTCGCTTCCCCTGCCCCAGAACTGAGCTCTGTATGTTTGGGGAGCAAAGTCAGATAGAGGCAATGCTGGATGTGGTTGAAGCAGGGGCAGAAATACTGCCCCAGTTCTAGTTACTTGGGAATTTTACTGCTCTCAGCTGGAATGTTTACAGTAAACAAAGTGTGAAATAACTTCAGCTGAAGTAATGAATTAATTCAGCAGTAGAGCAACAGCTTGAATTACCTGTTTCACCTATAAGGAAAGTCCAGTACAAAAGTTCAGCGTTTGAGGTGTTTGATTAATTTAAATCTGTATGCACATTTTGCTATGCCTATGTAATTTTATTGGCATATATTAATAATAGGCTGGGAACCTGTGTCCTAATTTGCTTGGAAATGTTGATTTGTGGTTATGTTGGTGACATAATCTTTAAGAAATGCACGGTGATGATTCTATGACACGGTATATTGAAAGGATGTTTGGTAGTGAGTTTTGCTGCCTGACTCGTTTCTGTAACAATACTTATTATAGTTACAATGCTTCACAGGTTCAAAGCATGATTTATACATTAACTGAGTAGTCCCCACAACACCCCTGTAAATGCAAATAAGTATTATCCCCATTTTATAGAGGTGGAAATTGATGCAGAAAGATGAAGTGACTTGTCCAAGGCTACTCAGTGAGTCAGCAGCAGGTCTGGGATTAGAACTCGGCACCTCTTCATTCGCAGCCCTGCTGGTTTCTCTGGATTACACTGGTTTGTGAGTATTTTCAATTTGTAGGAAGAAAATGAGCAATAATTTATTGATACCAGCACAGAACTTCTCTTTTGGTAAAACTTTCATGAGAAACGGGACTTGTTTCAGGACATGCGATAAATGGGAAATGTGGTTTATACGTTATCATGTCTTGTTTGGCAATATTCCCTAAACTAGATTTGAATCAGCTAATTTTATCTTTGTATCCCTTTTATGCCACTTGTGTTGTGCGATTATAAGATATTTCACATTGAAGTGACTTTCTGTTTTGATTATAGCTTGTATTTTTATGTGCAAGCATAAGTTTCAGCTTATCATAGATAACTTATCTACATACAATTTGCATAATCATTTCATATAATTATTAACCTTGTGAAAAGTCATGTTGTAGGTTAATAAGTTTAGATTTTATTTGGATTAAGTTTGTGTGTTGTTCATATCCTGCTCTTAAAAAACATAAGGTTGAAGGACTTAAATTTCGTACGGCTATGGTAGATTTAATGCATTTTAAGCAATTTCTTTTACAATATGCACTGTTAGATATGTTGGGCACTACTGGGTCATTAAAGCAATTAGTTGAGTTCACTGCATCCATTGTGCAATAGTTCTAATGCCTGGGAAAAGGATAAAGAGTCTTCTTAGAGTTAATGATTTCTGACTAATATTTCAATGCTTCCTTTTGGAAATGCTTGAGAGGAGGATAGCTGGAGGTTCCAGGTCACGTTCCTCAAAGGTACAGTATGTCACTTCCCCCATTTTGCACCCTATGTGTTGTTCTAGAATGCTGTGCAGATGCCCAAAGGAATAGAAGGCTGCTCATTCCACTTTGCTTTCAACTGCAATGAGAAGCTTCTGCTGTACTCAGTCTGAATTGGAAGGTGTAAGAGAAATTACCACTTACATGTTTATAGCTACATAAGTAATGTGGATGAGTAATTGGCTAGTGCTAAAAGTTGCTGATTATTGTTCCCATTCATTTAGTCAGAATGTAGTTGGAGTCTATAATTCCACATTCCAATTACACATTCCCCTGGGTAAGGAAATACTTCTGGTCTGATTAACATACTGACTAGCAAATAAGAGCAGCAGTTGATACATGTGAAAGTGGTGAAGGCCATTGCTGGAGGTGACACTCTGGTCACCCGCAATTTTGAGTCTTTGGCCTTATAGCAGGAAATTCAACTTCCTTACACAGTGTTAAGGCCTTTGAACATTTAGGGCTACTTTTATTTAAATGGCCTCTCTTTTTCTGTTCATACTTCAGGATCACAAATGACAGCAGGTGCCAAAGATGGTATTTCATCTACAGATCGATTAAGAACTCTCTCATTTTCACTTGCAAATAATTGTGGGTGCAAAATAGAGGCTGAGTTGATGCCTATTAAAAAGTTAGCATTTGGGGCCAAATTTTCAAAGAAGATTCACCCCAGCCTTTAAATCTGCGCCAGCAAGATTCACATGCAAAATTGTTTGCATGTGCAGCCTGGATTTATGTGTCCAAACAGAATAGCTAAATGTGGGTTGTCTATGCAAGCCATTCTGAATGCAAATGTACAAGTGTCTTTTCAAAATATGGTCCTCTGGGTATATTATGTGATAGCTAGACATGTCTTTTCTGAGGGGTTGGAGCAAATGCGGTTGTATTGTAGAGCTTGGCTGTAGACAATGGATCATGTGGTGTGGTCTGGATGAAAGCTGGAGGCATGTAGGTAGGAATAGCGGTCAGTAGGTTTCCGGTATAGGGTGGTGTTTATGTGACCATCGTTTATTAGCACTGTAGTGTCCAGGAAGTGGATCTCTTGTGTGGACTGGTCCACGCTGAGGTTGATGGTGGGATGGAAATAGTTGAAATCATGGTGGAATTCCTCAAGGGCTTCTTTTCCATGGGTCCAGATGATGAAGATGTCATCAATATAGCGCAAGTAGAGTAGGAGCATTAGGGGACGAGAGCTGAGGAAACGTTGTTCTAAGTCAGCCATAAAAATATTGGCATACTGTGGGGCCATGTGGGTACCCATAGCAGTGCCACTGATTTGAAGTTATACATTGTCCCCAAATGTGAAATAGTTATGGGTGAGGACAAAGTCACAAAGTTCAGCCACCAGGTTTGCCGTGATATTATCAGGGATACTGTTCTGGATGGCTTGTAGTCCATCTTTGTGTGGAAAGTTGGTGTAGAGGGCTTCTACATCCATAGTGTCCAGGATGGTGTTTTCAGGAAGATCACTGATGGATTGTAGTTTCCTCAGGAAGTCAGTGGTGTCTCGAAGATAGCTGGGAGTGCTGGTAGCGCAGGGCCTGAGGAGGGAGTCTACATAGCCAGACAATCCTGCTGTCAAGGTGCCAATGCCTGAGATGATGGGGCGTCCAGGATTTCCAGGTTTATGGATCTTGGGTAGCAGATAGAATATCCCTGCTTGGGGTTCTAGAGGTGTGTCTGTGTGGATTTGCTCTTGTGATTTTTCAGGGAGGTTCTTGAGCAGATGGTGTAGTTTCTTTTGGTAACCCTCAGTGGGATCAGAGGGTAATGGCTTGTAGAATGTGGTGTTGGAGAGCTGCCGAGTAGCCTCTTGTTCATATTCTGACCTATTCATGATGACAACAGCACCTCCTTTGTCAGCCTTTTTGATTATGATGTCAGAGTTGTTTCTGAGGCTGTGGATGGCACTGTGTTCCGCACGGCTGAGGTTATGGGGCAAGTGGTGCTGCTTTTAAATGTTATCTTCTCATTGCAGTTGAGAGCTGCTTAGTATGGTGGTTATTCTTTGGTGAAAATCTATATGAATCAAATGACTCTCATACCTTAATGAGATTCCAAATTAAACTGAGTTTCTCTTACATTTTAGGATCAGATTTATGTTCAGGATGCATATGACTCTTCCCACCCGCTACCCGCTACTCCTTTAAAAGAGTTCATTGTAACTGTTCCAATTGCCTATTTGTTCTCTGATGTTCTTGACTGCATCAGTTTGTTACCTTCAGTCATATTGGATTTTTTTATTACACTGTAGTGCAACTTTGAACGTATTCAATTCACATTTTACACTTGAAAGAGGCATTGTCTATTATCATTGGCAGGATGGAGCATGTAATAAGTGAAACATCAAGCATAAGTGAGAAAAATGGTATCAGCAGTGTACATAGATAGCAAGAGCACAAATGTGTCTTTCAACCTACTGGTCCCCCATATATCAGTGACACTTATTTTTGACATCTTCTGTTAATTTGAAAACTTGCCTCTGGCAAGAGGACAAGGAAGCAATAGCATAGTGAGATGAATGAAAATACCCAGCTGTAATAAGTGAGGTGCACAATAATTATAAGCTGTGAGAACAAAGGGGTTTAGTATGGAAGATCTGCTTGTTGGGATCCTAATTATCAGAGCTCTTTCTGCAACTTTGGTAGGGAAACTGTTTCCTTTAGATTGGACAGAGCACTGAAAATGGCACTTAGTAAATGGTGCCATTGTGTGAATGCACTTCAGTTGGTAACATTTAGTCCTTGTTTGGATGAGGGAGTCCAGTAAGAGAGGCACAGGAGTTCCTGGTTCCCATTAGACCAGGTTTGTCTGTTATAATCAGACCCTTCTAGCTATCATAAGACTTTTTGATTTTGCCTTGAGTCTGAAAGCGTTGTATTAGCTTTGATCTTTTCTGACCCCTTACTATAGTCAGGGGCGGCTCTACCAAGTTTGCCACCCCACGCAGTCGCTGCCCAATTGCCGCCGCCACAACAGCGGCGGAACTGCCGGCCAATTGCTGCCGCCCCTGGAAGAGCGCCCAAAAGCCACCACGGGACACAGACTGCCTCCCCATTCTCAATGCCGCCCCAAGCACCTGCCTGGAAAGCTGGTGCCTGGAGCCGGCCCTGACTATAGCTTTGTTTCTTATTTTTAAATATTCCCTATACTAGTTTTTTCCCCCATTCTACCCTCACCAATGCCATCCTAATCAAACAAGATGGATTACATGGATGAAAGGTGCATTAATTGCCCGTGCTATCTCATTTGCTTCCTGACACCACTGTATTGAGCTAACTTTGAGTCTTATAAGATCAATGTACTGCGGTACGTTCCTGTCAATCAGTTGTGGCTGCTGTTAACATTATTTCAGGGTTTCTTGCCAGCAGGTGTCATACTAGTTCTACCACTTTTGGTATAGTTCATGCTTCACACTTGCCATTGTTTGAAAGGGAAGAATAACAATAAATTAGACAGGGTTTGAAGAAACATAACCTTTTAATTATTTTGCCCATTGCTTAATGAACCACACAAATAAGAGGGAAAGTTTTAATGTTAAAAACAAATTGAGTGTGATGAACAAAAAAGAGCTCAACATAGAACTGAAAATAAAGGAGAGAGGGAGGGAGGGAGGAAGGCAGCCTGCAACAGAAAGGAAGAATGTTCTCATAGGATGGGACTGAAGCTCAGGATATCTGAGTTCTAATCCTGGCTCTGTCATAGACTCTTGCTTGTCCTTGGGCAAGCTGCTTCACTTCTTCAGCTGTAAACTGAGGAGAATAAATTAATTCCCTAGGTCACCAGGTTATTGTGAAGATAAATCCATTAATGTCTATGTGGGTCTTGGATATTATGGAGACTATCAAATCCTATACATAAAAAGAAATTGAGCATTATACCATAAAGACATTGTATATGTTCTGTTCCAGAACATTCCCAACTACAGAGTTTTAATACATGCCAGATGGGAAGAACAAACCCAAAAGAATCTTCCTCCTACAAAGTTGGTTCAGTTACTGGCCTTTTTCACTTGTACTCCAAGGAGTGGTTTGAGCATGTAAAGTTTTCCCCACAGATTACTGAGCAGACACAAGCTGTGGACATATTTGGGAAACCACTAGGGTTTTAAAAAACCTGCTTGCATGGGGTCTAATCCTGCAAGCTACTGAGGGCACATCTGCACAGCGAGCCTCCCAACCCAGGTCGACAGAAGTGGGCTAGTGGGGCTTGCAACTGTGCTCTAAAAATAGCGGTATAGACAGACGGTGCTTTGAAATTCTGATTCGGGCTGGAGCGCCGTCTCTGGAGTCCACCTCCCCCCGCCCCCAGGCTTCAACTCCCATTCAGCATGTCGCGGGATCTGGCCATGGGTGCATGGTGTATGCTTCTCATGCGCTTGGTTGCAGTGTACACAACTAGCCTCTCTCTTTAGTTTTATCCCGGTCTTACAACCTTTTTTTTTACTTCCTTTCTTAGGTTGCTTTTTATAATGGGTACACAAAACCTGTTTTGCACTCTTTGTTAACTCTTTGAACCTTTTAGATGGTGAAAGTCACCTTTTCATTTTTTTCCCCTGACAAACACAGCAGGAGAGCATATATCTAAGACAACCATCTCAAAGTGGGTTTGTTATTGTCTTGACTGCTGCTCAGAGGTCATGTAAAAGACTGTAAGAGCAATGTCAGCCAGTTTGGGGCTTTGTTTTAGGTTCTCAACAGATCTTCAAGGTTCCAGCCTGTATGGAGCTTGTGATGTATTTTTATGCAACGCCACTACTGCCAGACACTAATAAGAGAAGCTGTGTTTTAAGATAAGGCTTACTTTCAATTTTATCCCCATTCCAATGGTTTCTATATTTTAGGATGTCTGTTACTTCTCTCTTATTCTGTTGCCTTGTGACTAGCTAAAACTTTTGTAGAAAATTATTACTATTAAAAAGGTTATTTCATTGCGTCACAGGTCGTCAGTTGCTCCAGTTCCCCGCCCCCATACATGCTCACTTACTCCATTTTGTTTACTGTGTATGGTCAGGAACCTGTGTGAAATCTCTGTTTAAAAGCAGATGAATTGCTTATCCCAGTGTTCAGAGTAGCAGCCATGTTAGTCTGTATTCGCAAAAAGAAAAGGTACTCCTTTTCTTTTTGCTTATCCCAGTGTATCCTTTCCTTGCTCTTGAAAGTAACCTCCATAGAACAACTGTTACTCACCTGTTTTCTCTAAAGAACTCGGATGTCTTTTGTTTCTTTTCAAGGCTAAAGTATCTGAGAATGAATACAAAGGGCTTAATTCAATCTAAAACTGGTGTGCCCAACACATGTGTAACTCCACTGACTTCAGGAGTTGCTCCTGATTTAAACCAATGTGAGACCTAAACCAGTCCTGCAATATGAAGCTGAATCCTGAGGCATTCACTGTAAAACTTGTGAATCATGGTTGCCAGCTCCCTTCAGGTTGAATAGGACAAAGTTGAAGAGTCCAGGTTTTTGTTACTGGTTAACGTGGACAACAAAGAAATTCCTTGTATGGTTTTTGATAGATGACTAGAATGGCATGAGGAATTAGTAGGGGGAAGGTATACATTTACTTCTGATAAAATATGTAAACATGTTAACAAATTAGGTGTTTGCTTCAGGCTCCTGGTACAGTTTGGGCAATCCTGACTTCAGGCCTTTGTCCATAAATCAACTAACAGATGAGTAATGGTTAAGAGACGGCATGTGTTAGAAAATGGCATTAGAAAATCGTGAGTTCATATTGGTCAGCAGTAATATCTCCTGACATAAAGCTCCACATCACAACAGACTATTGGTGTGAACGTCAAACTATGCAAACACATCTCTGCCTGTCTGAGCTCTGATGTGCCCATCGCTGAGGTAGTGAGTCAACAATACTAAGGAAAGATGTACTCCAGTGAGGATTCTCTGAAGACATTAAACACATGCACTGTTGCTGATACTAAGCTGAATTCTGTCTAGCTCCAGGTAGGTAGCCACAACCTTCTCTGGGAGGCTTTTATTTAGTACACTTTTATTTTTTGATCCCTTGCTGTCTTCTGTGTTAAAAAGTTCCTTGGCACCTCATCCTCATGTCATATAAAATAAATGAATATATAACATACAAAGCAGTTTCCAATTTATTTTTTCCTGACTTCTGATGTGACTGAAAAATTAATGAAAAAAAGATAAAATATAGTCTGACTTATGTCTTCTCTTCCCCTAGGCTTGTGTTTTCAGGCTTTTCACCATCTGGTCCCCTACCTCCATCAGCAGAGCTACATTGTGGCTTTTCTTTGCTAAATAGCTTGATATATTACTCTTATTTTAGGTGCAGATCACTAGGGTGGAACAGGCATATTTCTCCTGATCCAGTTGTTTTGATGCAAAAATTGCAGTATGCCAGCCTAACTGCCAGAGTAGCCCTGCCAAAAGCTGCTTCCCAGATGGTGCTCTCAGAAGTGAAATATAATGATCATGTTATAAAAGCGAATCTGCTGCTTGGACTATGGCTTCTTGTTGCAGCCACAATTGCACGGAGCCAAGATTGCACATCCACAAGACAGGACAGCCTTAAGTTAAGCACTCATGATGAAGGAAGGGAGAGGGTCAGTTGTGGGGCTAATGGCGGTGAAATAAACATGGTTGTACTTTACTTTTGATCTGATAGTCTTCATCCTGGTGTTTCCCTCCCCAACTGTAGAGCCTGTGGGCATACAGAAATTGTACCAATTTAACAAAATCTGTTTCTAAATCAAATTAGTTAAATTTGTGCAACGGTCTTCTATGGACACAATCATTTTAACAGTGAATAAAGTTAATTTTAGCTTAATTTAGTCTTTACCAAATATTCCCACTGACTTCAAAGGGATTTGGAGGAGGCCCTTAAAAGAGTGCAAACATACACTAAAAGATGAGGAGAAAGCATGCAGCAGCGGCTTCAGTGCAAATATAGCTGATGTTAAGGAACTTTGGGTGTAGGTTGGTGGATGTTAGAAAAGCCAAGGCACAAAACAAGATTAAACTGGCTAGAGACATAAAGGGTTAAAAAAAAAACCACCAAAAACCCTACAAATATATTAGAAGCAAGAGGAAGATCAAGGATAGGGTAGGCCTGTAACTCAGTGTCGTGGGGGAGGCGGGAGAAAACTAACAGAAAATGTGGAAATGGCAGAAGTGCTAAATGACTTTTTCAGTTTTCACCGAAAGGGTTAGTAGCAATTGGCTGTCTAACACAGTGAATGCCAGTGAAAAGGCGAATCAGAGGCTAAAATAGGAAATAAGTTAAAAATTACTTAGACAAGTTAGGTGTTTTCAAGTCACAAGAGCCCCACTTTCCTCAGATCCGAATGAGGAATACACTAAGAAACTGCACCATCTACTCAGGACACTCCCTGCACTAACACAGGAACAATCAGCATACCCGTAGAGCCCCGACCAGGGCTATTGTATCTACTATCCAAGATCCACAAACCCTGAAATCCTGGATGCCCCATCATCTTGGTCATTGGCACTCTCACTGAAGGACTGTCCGGATATGTGGACTCTCCACTCAGACCCTACGCTGATGGTGTCAAATTTCCACTACATGCATCTGAATTAGTGGGTATTCACCCACAAAAGCTTATGCTCCAATACGTCTGTTAGTCTATAAGGTGCTATAGGACTCTGCCCCTTTTACAGATCCAGCCTAACAGGCTACCACTCTGATATAAGAGCCCCATCAAATACCTAGAATACTCAAGAAGCTGACTGAGGAGATACATGAGCCAATAGTGCTTATCTTCAAAAAGTCACGGAAGATGGGAGATATTCTAGAGGACCAGAAAAGAACAAATGTAGTGCCAATTTATAAAAGGAAATACAGGTAACCCAGGGAAATACAGACCAATCATCTTAATTTCATTATGCCAAAAGATGATGGAGCAAATAATTATGCAATCAGTGTGCAATCACCTAGAAGATAATAAGGTGATAAGTAACAGTCAGCATGGATTTGTCAAGAATAAATCATGTCAAACCAATCTGATAGCTTTCTTTGACAGGGTAACAAGCCTCATGGGCGGGGGAAGCAGTAGATGTTGTATATCTTGACTTTAGTAAGGCTTTTGATACTGTCTCACGTGACCTCATAAACAATCTAGGGAAATACAATCTAGATGGAACTTCTATAAGGTGGGTGCATAACTGGCTGGAAAACCGTTCCCCGAGAGTAGTTATCAGTGCTTCACAATCAAGCTGGAAGGGCATACTGAGGAGGGTCCCACAGCAATCAGTTCTGGGTCTGGTTCTGTTCAATATATTCATCAGTGAGTTAGATAATGGCATAGAGAGTATACCTATAAAGTTTGTGGACAATACCAAGCTGGGAGAGGTTGCAAGTGCTTTGGAGGATAGGATCAAAATTCAAAATGATCTGGACAAATGATAAATGGTCTGAAGTAAATAAGATGAAATTCAATAAGGACAAATGCAAATTACTCCACTTAGGAAGGGACAATCATCTGCACACATACAAAATGGGAAATGATTGCCTAGGAAGGAGCCTGAAAGGGATCTGGGGGTCCTAGTGAATCACAAGCTAAATATGAGTCAACACTTTTGCAAAAAAAGCGAACATCATTCTTGGATGTATTAGCAGGAGTGCTGTAAGCAAGACACAAGAAGTAATTCTTCTGCTCTACTCAGTGCTGATTAGGCCTCAACTGAAGTATTGTATCCAATTCTGGGAGCCACATTTCAGGAAAGATGTGGACAAAGTGGAGAAAGTCCAGAGAAGAACAACAAAAATGATTAAAGGTCTAGAAAACATGACCTCAGAGGGAAGATTGAAAAAAAATTGGGTTTGTTTGGTGTGGAGAAGACTGAGTGGGGACATAACAGTTTTTAAGTACATAAAAGGTTATTACAAGGAGGAGGGAGAAAAATTGTTCTCAATCTCTGAGGCTAGGACAAAACACAATGGGCTTAAATTGCAGCAAGGGCAATTTAGGTTGCACATTAAGAAAAACTTCCTAACTGTCCAGATAGCTAACCACTGGAATAAATTGCTAGGGAGCTTGCGAAGATGGAGATTCAAGAGCAGGTTAGACAAATGCCTCTCAGGGATGGTTTAATTGTTAGTCCTGCCATGAGTGCAGGGGACTAGACTAGATGGCCTCTCGAGGTCCATTCCAGACCTATGATTCTATGTTGCAAGGTTGTGTGGACTTGGTATGGCACTATGGGATTGGGGTGAGGGGCTACCAGACCTGCTCTCTCCTTTGCTCCAGTGAATTCTAATTCTATTGCTAGTCCAGAGAATCAGAGACTTCTAGGCTACTCGTAGGAGGGTATTTATGGAGACAGTACAGAGACCTAATGTGACCCAATATTTGTATGGATTAAGTCTATGATCTATCAAGGCTTTTATGCACAATTTTAAGCATGTGAGTAGTCCCATGTGCTTAAAGTTAAGCAAGTGCGGAAGAGTATTGCTGTATCAGCACCTTAGATTCTCTGACATATCTGGTTTGAAGCAGGATTTCCATTGACTTTATCAATTCAGGTAAGCAAGATACTTTAATGGAGATTTGATTATAGTGCCTGCCAAATGACATCTAGGCTCTTGTCCACCTACTTAAGAGCCTCTGCTATCAATTCAGTGGGGGGGGGGGGGGGGGGGGGGGGGGGGGGCAGAGAGCTGCACCTAATGTATATAGATCAGAATGTGTTGCCTATCATGGGAAATCATAGAAGGTGTAGCCCCCAAAGAATAGGTCCCAGTACCTCCTGTCAGCCAGCTCTGTTTACTCTGTGGTGCCTGATCATTTTGGTTAAAGAAAACTCCTAAATAACTAGAATTGTACAGAACCAGGCACCTCCAACCGCTTTCCTTAAAACCTGAGAGCTGCCTCCCCATCCTCATTTACTGTTGTCTGTCTGCCTCCCCTTCCCGACGGTCTGACCCTTGCTGAGCATTATGACTCGCGTGATCTGTAGGATACCGAGAACTCCCAATGATGCCCGTGACGTGTGGACGCCTGAGGGCCAGGACTGCCTCATCTTATATGACGGGAAAGCTTTATACCAAGGGCGGGCAGTACAAATCAGCACTAACAGCCCAGCTGACTGCTTGGATCAAGAGGAGGTGCCGCCCCGGTGAAAGTCAAAATGATCAAGGAGTCACACTTAGGACAGAGCCCATGTTACTCCTCTGCATTTATTGCCCGCACAGTGATTGAGCTCTGCCGGGCACCGTGCTATGAAAGCCAGAGCGCTGGAGCCCTTTTTGCCACCCGCAGTATCTCAACGCTTCCCCCAGTGGTCCCTGGCGGCCGCTCAAAGAGGAGAGAGAGCCCTGGGTCTGTGCGTGCCCGGGTCCGGTCACGGGAGCCTGGGGAACCCGCCTGCAACGCAGCACGAGTGGCAGCCCAGCTCCCCACCCAGCGGGGCCCTGGGAGAGAGGAGAGCCATTGGGCTAAGCTCGCCTTTCTGCCCGCCCCCTCCAAAGCATCACCACGTGGTCCTCCCCTAGCAACCGGAGGGGATGTCTTGGTACAGGCGGCGAGGGGCAGGGAGAAGGCTCGGCAAGCTGAGGCCGGAGGGGTGTTGGCTGGGTTGGGGGGTTTGTGTTAGGGAGGTGTGAGGCGCAGCTGACTGCACTCTCTAGCGTGAGCGGTGACAGCTGCCTCCTCCTAAGCACCCGGCCATTAGCACAGCGATCTGCAGCTCACTTTCCATTTCCTGCACGGTCCAAAAGGCATCCTGCAAAAATGAGTCACCCTCACGCTGGGTAAGTGAGAACTGAAGTTTCCAGCTATGAACCCAGGGGGTTGGGCCAGCTGTGCCTCCTCTGGCTGGGGAAGCCGAAGGTGGCAGGTTAATTAACGAATCAGGGTTGTGGGCCGATGCTCAATGGAAGGAAAACTATTTTCAAGCACACCAATATACCTTTCCGATTATTCTTTGCTGAAGATTCTGAAGCCCTTTATGTTTTAAGATGTAATTTGCTTTTAAATAAAGAATTCTCACAAGCAGTGGCCGTCACAGGCATCAGACCCTCAGTCACAGGAGTTGGTGGCCGCAGGATAATGTCTGCATGGAAAATTAGAATTAGAAAAAAGTGCTAGTTGGGAGAGCCAGGGCTAACCTCTTGCACGTTCTCCTGGAGTGCTGCAGTGAGACGGGGAGTGGGATAATTTAATATTAAAAAGCTGTATTGACACTAGGGCTTCTGTATCTTCGTTCTTTAGATTTACTTGTTTGAACAGAGATTTTGAATCTCTTGGGGTCTCTTATTGTTGCTTAACCATTGCTACCTCTTACTAAAGAACAACTGCAGTCCTGAATAGAAAAGGAGAAAAAAAAAAAAAGACCCAAACCAATAATAGGAATCCAGTATTCTCAAATTCCCTTCCGTGTTACACAGTGGAATGTACCTTAGACTAGTTCCCCCCCACCCCACCCCACCTAACATCAGAAATACAAATAGTAGGCAGCTACATCATAACTTATTTTACAAATAATTTAAATATGCTCTTTCCTTCTAATAGTATCTATTATACATTTTAAAGAGTTGAACAGCCTAGTTAAAATCAGTTGATGTTCCTCATATTTGAAATAAGACTCTAATCTTTGTTTATGGTTATTTGGCTTTCTAATTAATTTTATGGGAATAATGGAATAAAATTCAGTGAAGCAAACAACCTGAAAGAATTTGGGGCCTGATCTTGCATTCAGATTTACACACAACTCCCAATAACTTTAGTGGTTAATAATATATACACAGCACTTTATCCTGCAATAATCTATGCAATTGAATAAGTTAACTCAGGAATGCAGGCATCATTGAAGTCAAGGAGACTGCTCATATGAATTAAAATTACTCTGCTCTATGAACCTTTGTAGAACTGAGCCCTTACCTGGCATTTCTATCTAGAGCTCATGCATAGGTTTCAAAGCTCTTTGCAAAGGTGGGTAAGTATTCCTATTTTATGTATGGGGAAAAAGATACACAGAGAGGGTTAATGCCAATGTTGTCAAAAGCATCCCCTATTTTGGGTCCCTCCGTTTTTGGGTGTGCAACTTGAGACACCTAGGCCTGATTTTGAAGATACACACAGCTCCTGTTGAAATCAATGGGAGCTGCAGGTATTCTGGACCTCTGCAAATCAGGCCCTATTTGTTGAAGTGACTTGCTCAAGATCTCAGTGCAAATTAATAGCAGAGCTGGGATTAGAACCCAGATTGCTGAATTCCCATTCCTGTACCTGTCCACTGGACCTGCTGTAAAAGGTGTAACTAGAACATGTTTTTAAATTACTACCAAACTCTTTGGAAACATTTGTATCCTGTATTTGTGAATCTGTGGTTTGTACAGTTGATAGGGTATAACCAAAAATGTCTGAAACCCCCTTGTTTTTGGAGGGTTGTGTGGCATGAGTTATTGCACAAAGGATCCTTGTATTACAACTGGTGTCTATTGTAATTAGGGCTACAGACAAATGAATGACTCAGTCATGGCTGTCTTAATATATTTCTCAAAATACTTGTGAAGTAGTCTGATTAGACTGGCTATTCATCTGTTTGGTGAAAACAGTGAAAATTACAGCACTGTGAATAATTAAGATTAGTGACTATAATTTAGGGAAAATATACTTAATAAATGAAGGCATTTTCAACAAGAACAATATGAATGGAAAAATCTTTAAAGTATTCTGTCATTATCAAAACCACCACTCCTTAAAGAAACAGGGATGCATTATGAAATTTCAAAAGCTAGTATTCAAATATTTATATGTAAAGCTTATTTAGTAAGTAAGGGTCTGATCCACAGCCAGCTGAAGTCAGTGGAAAGGCTCCAATGGATATCAGTGGGCTTTGTATCAGATCTGAAGACCTTGCCTTGCGCTTGCAAACATTTAAGTAGGGTACGTAAATTTACTCATGTGAGTAGTCACATTGCTTTCCCATTGACTCCATGGAGTTATCATGTGAATAAAGGTATGCATGTATTTAAGTGTTTGCAGGATTGGGGCAAAGAGATTAACCACCTGCCTGTTGACTTCAGTGGGTTTTGGATCAGCAAACCAACCATGTTACAGCCAGTGTTTTAAAGTGGTCTTTAAAAAGTGTGTGTGTGGGGTGGGATGTCTATCATTTCCTGCAAAAGTAAAAAGCAACATCGCATCTGTTCTGCTTCTCCAGCCCCCACATCAATTCTAAGCCCCTCGTTCTAGCCTCCCCTCTGCTCCTCCCGCAGCTCCTGATGTTCTTTACTCTCCTCTCTTGGTGTGAGTGGGGTGTAGCAGGGTCTCCTCTCCCTCTGCCCAGGCCTGGTGTAGCAGAGTGGGAGGAGCAAACCTATTGCTTATAACAGGGGTGGCCAGCCTATAGCTCTGGAGCCACATGCGGCTCTTCAGAAGTTAATATGTGGTTCCTTGGATAGGTGCTGACTCCGGGGCTGGAGCTACAGGCGCTACCTTTCCAATGTGCCGGGGGGTGCTCACTGTTCAACCCCTGGCTCTGCCATAGGCCCCACCCCCACTTCACCCCTTTCTGCCCCCTCTGCTGAGCCTACAGTGCCCTCACTCCTCCCCCCCCCCCATGAAACAGCTGATCAGGAGGTGCAGGAAGGGAGGGGGAAGTGCTGATCAGGGGGGCTGCTGTTGGGTGGGAGGCACTGGAAGCGGTGTGGGGGAGCTGATGTGAGGTCTGCTGACCTATTACTGTGGCTCTTTGGCAATGTACCTTGGTAAATTCTGGCTCCTTCTCAGGTTCAGGTTGGCCACCCCTGGCTTACAGGAAGGGAGAAGCGGCTGGACTCTTTCTGCTGTCTCCTCCAACTCCCCCACCTGTGAGAACAGCTTTGCCTACTGAGGGGAGCAGGAGACAGCATTATCTGCAACAGCACTGATTGGCTGCTCTTCCCCACGAGATAGGACAATGGGGAAAGAAGCAAGTCACAAGGGTTTTACTCCCCAGGCAGGGTGAAATGTGTACCCCTCAGCAACATTGTTCATGATTTTATAGATTTCTATCATATCCCCCCCACCCCCATCATTTCTTTTTTCTAAGACGAACAGCCCCAGTCTTTTTAATCTTGCCTTGTGTGGAAGCTGTTCCATCCCCTTTTGCATTTTTGTTGCCCTTTTCTGCACCTTTTCCAATTCTACTATCTCTTTTGAGATGGGGTGATCAGAGCTGCACACAGTAGTCAAGGTGTGGGTGTACCATGGATTTATATAGCAGTGTTATGATTTTTTCTGTCTTATTATCTATCCCTTTCCTAATCATTCTTAACATTGGTAGCTTTTTTGACTGCTGCTGCACATTGAGCGGATATTTTCGGAGAACTATCCACAATGACTCTACGATCTTTGTCTTGAGTGGTAACAGCTAATTTGGACCCCATCATTTTGTGTGTGTATAGTTGGCATTATTTTTTTCCACTGTGCATTACTTCACACTTACCAATATTGAATTTAATCTGCAACTTTGTTGCCCAGTGTAGTGAGATCCCTTTGTAACTCTTCACAATCAGCTTTGGACTTAACTATCTGGTGTAATTTTGTATCGTTTGCAAATGTGGCCATCTCACTGTTTCCCCCTTTTCCAGATCATTTATGACCCTGGTCCGCTCAAGCAGGCTGCTGCTGTTTTCAGAGATACTGCCTTAGGGCATTTGGCTAGGGACAGGTGAAGAGAGAATCTCCCCAGCAAAGCAAAATAACAATTCATCTATGGGGTTTCAGAGTTATTTCACAAGATTCTTTTTCAACAGATGATCCCTTCCCCACCCCAAAAATAGAAACCAACCCCAAACCCATCTCAATCACTGGTCACATTTCCTTCATGTAGCTTAAGTTCATAAACACCAAATGATATAACCATCTTTAAATATACAACAATATGATCAAGGCAGCTGTTCTGACTCTGGAGTGCCCTGTCCTGGCTCATAGACAGCAAAATCTATTTCTCTGTGTAGGATGAGAGTAGCCCAGCTCTGTGTTGGGTAATAAGGCTCAGCTGCACATGATTATCTCAGTTCAGGCAGACCCTCCCAGCTGGGACTCTGAAATTCTCTGCTGCTGGGATTTAACATCAGCTTTTCCTTTAGCAAAAAAGCAGCCCCCAAAAGCGTACCTCTGGTTTGGCAGGGCCTCCTGTGCCAAGGGACATTGCGACTAGGCACATGATGGCTGCAGAGCTTCCTTAGGGGGATGACAAGATTCCATTTCAGGCCTGATTCTATAAAACCTTACTCACTTGAGAAGTCCTGACCTCCCCAAGAAGTTGCTCACAAATCACTTCAGTGGGACTTCTTGTAGGAGTCAGGGCTGTAGGAGGATTTGGCTCTCTTGTGTTGCAGAGTGTTGAGTAAGCTGTTGGTGGCTGATAATTAATGCATAAAGATAACATACTTCTCTTAGATTTCTTCTGTTTGCAAGATAAATAAGAATGGGGAGAGTCCCTGTATATCACCAGCTGGAAATAATGCAAGATTTCATAGCTTATTAAAATTTTATTAAAGCTGAGAATGCATCTCCATCATGGCTAGAACTGTTTGTTCTCATTATGGTTTAAGTGGAAAAGTGGCAATAAACTGCAATTGTACAATATAAAGCAGGAATTGTAATGCCCAGTGACTCTACCAATCAATAAATAAGGCATTGATGCTCTCTTAGTCTATTTCTTTGGTGGAATATCACTAACTTAATTACACCATGAACAATTAACCGTGGAGATTTGATGTATAAAAATAACATTAGAGGCCTACACAGACTTTGTTCAGATACACTTATGAATCAATACATATGGTCATAAAATCATTACTACAGAGACAACATTGTTTGTTTGTCTCTGAGCTACAGTACATAATACATTGTAAACTGGTAAACACCAGATATTGCTGAAAAATATCTGGCACTGATGTTGCAAATGAAAACCTTGTAGAGTAGAATATTCCAAGTGAACAATCCCTTAATTCGCTAAATGCTCAGTGGTGTGGTGGTTTAACCAGGCTGTGCTGGGTGAAAATGACAAGGTTCTATTGGCAAGGCAGTAAAAGAAACTTATCTGAAGTCATGTGCAATATGAATGAGCAGCACGTACTCTGGTATTTGAATAATTTAAGTCCCCACTGCCACTGAGAGAATTATTGCAGGGTATTTTGGAGAGCTGCAAACTTTGTTAGCCTGATAAATAGTTTTTAAAAAAAGGCAAAATTCTGTGTGTTGGTTTTTATACAATGTAGTTGTAGCTGTGTCGGTTCCAGGATATTAGAGAGACAAGGTGGGTGTTGGTTTCTAGGCTTTTGTCCAGTCTGAGTATTTGTACTTTATTAATTTATTACTTAATGGAAAGAAGGAGAGAGGCTCCAGTGACAGTAATTCATTTGCTTTAACAGGCTGTTAAGATATTATCGTAGCAGTGTAAATGATACCAAAGTGTGAGTGGTGAGCAAATGAAATGATGCATATCCTGGATGATGTAAGGCCAAGCTGTCTGTTATAGGCATTTCCCCCTGCCTTCAAACAACTTTGCTGGAAATGGAGCATTTTAGCAAATTTCTTGAGTTTACTCTAGGCCAGATTGTGTATGGTCCCTGCGCAGGTATACAAAAGTGTGGAGAGGGTATATGATTTTTATGACCATTTTTATTAATTGGAAAGTATATGTGAACAAGGTCTGTGTAGACCTCTAACATTATTTTGATACATCAAATCTTCATGGTTAATTTTTCACGGTGTAATAAAGTTAGTGACATTGCATCAAATAAACAGATTAAGAGAGCATCAATGCCTTATTTATTGATTGCCAGAATCACTGGGAATTTTTTGAAATTTTTGTCTAAACATTTTTAATTTTTTTTTCAAATTCTACAAGCTCTAATTCCTTATAATAAGCAAAATAAAACACTATTTACATTAAATTGTATTTGTACATTGAGAAAATACAGTAAAGTAGGCCAGGGGTTTTCCATGTTTACTGTCTCTCAGTGACTCCACAGCAAAAAATTCTTTGTCCTGAGTATTATTCCATGACTGGAAGTTAGTTAACAAGTTAACTCATGATGCATGAGCCAGAAAAGAATCCAGCTCAATCTCCTGTTTATATTTTGCAGTGCTAACAAGAATCACAAATAAAAGAAAAGAAAAGAAAAAAAACCCTTGCTCAGCAAAGTGAGCAGAGATGACTCTGAATATGTGCAGATCTCTCCCATGGTACTTCAAATAGGAGGTGCTGGCTGTAGTGCATTTACCCATAATTTCCTTTCTGTTAGGCAGCATCCTCTGTCAGTTATTTCCCTGGCTGCTATTTGCCACTGTACTTCAGTGGTTCTGCAGGCAGACAGGGACAAATTCATAGCTGTGAAGGTTCTTTTCTCAGTGGAGCCACTGAGGTGCTGCCACACAAAATGGGAGGAAATGGAACTTGGAAATTGCAGGGATAGCGCATGGCCTCTGTGATATGAAGTCCTACTCGTTGGGGCATGTTGCTTTGCAGGGAGCCCCAAGTGATTAGGAGCATGGCCACAAGACCTTCCCTGCCCTGATCCTCTGCTGCTTCCTTCCCTGGGTGTGTTGGTTGCATGAGGTCTGAATTGTGGCTACTCTTGGACACAGGATAAAAACCTATGTGGATCCTTCTGGAATGGCAAAGCTAAGCCTTCTATAGTAAATACCTGAAAAATGAATGCAGATATATGGTGGTCTAATTTCCTAGCATGGATGCCTTAATAGGATATTCATCTCCTGTCTTTCAGCACCCAAATAGGCATTTACACATTAAGTGCCTAACTACTGACCTGAATGTTGACATGTGGGATTTGGGCATTCTAATTTGGCCAATAGAGAGATTACAAATCAAAAATAAATACAGAATGAAACGGTGAGACCAATGAACTGGAGAAAAAAATAGATATAGCAAGTAACATAGCACATATGAAATAGCAAAGAAAAGGGAACTATTCATAAAATTGCCAGAGGAGATGGGCTTTTGAGCTTTTTAAGTCATAGTAATAACAAGCTAGGTGAATATACTTGTAGCAGAAGACGAGTGATACTGTCTTGTTTGTTGTGTCTCTGTCACAGATTGTTTGTTCACTTCTGCTCGATTTTCTGCATCTAACCTATGCACTTTGTCACCCGAAGCTCCTTTAGGAAGGACATTTGTATGTAGCTTCTTAAATAGCTTGGTCTTTGGGATGTGGCCTTTAAAACATAACAACAGCAAACACACTACCGTCTGCTTCCCCACAATATTTAGGAGTACAGGGACTCAGGAATTGCTATACTAGATCAGATCACTGGGCCATCTCATTCAGTATTCTGTCTCTGACAGTGGCCAATACAAAGTGCTTCACAGGAGGAAATCCTACTGTAATTTGTCTTGGGAGAACCTGCTTCCAGGGAAAGTTTGAGCCTAACTCCGCAAAGTTAGAGGTTGCCTTATGCCCTGAAGCTAATTAATAACTCGCCATAAAATATTTGTTGGTATCTAAACCTAAGTCTACAGTGGTGTGATATTGTTACTTTATCTTTCTTAACTGTTTCCCTGCTTTTTTCCACCACAACCGATAAACGTTTTTCTGAATCATATCTGGATATGATTAGTGAATGAGCTGGAGATAAATAGCACTCCATGGAGTGTCTGGGAGAGGTAACGTGAGAAGACTGCTGCTGGTGCCCTTGTCACAACAATGAATACATTCTGTCTGTGCCATAGGTAGCTTTCAGCACCTGAGAACACAAGCCTAGTCTGAAGTTCAGGTCTTTCAATAAATGGTGTGCCTTTTCATTTAGAGGCTAAGGTCTTACATGGAATACATTACATTAGAACGATATGCATGCACACAGTCCTTTTGGAGTGCTAACAGGACCTGATCCAAGGCCTACTGATGTCCCATTTATTTCAGTGGGCTTTGGGGCCAGCCCCTACACAGTGTTAGTATGGCCCACTTCTGCATAGTCGTAAGCTATAGAAACCACCCCTGGCCATGTAACCAGCTCATTATTTACCAGAGGTTGGATGACTCTCATGAGCAAGGCTTTGTAGAATCAGGCCCATACTCCATACATGTGACTAAAATCTGAATTAAAGTTGATATCTCACCACACTGTATGGGTCAGTTATGTGCTAATTTGTTTTTACAAATCAGACCCCAATTAGGGTAGAAAGCACAGGCTTTGGGTGGGCACTATGGGCCTGATCCCAAGCCTCTTAAAGTCAGCAGGACTCTCTCCCTTGATTTCAATGGGCTTTGGATCAGGCCCCAAAAGAACATCTCTGCCCCCCGCCCCTCTCCAGTATCCAATTGAACTTTGAATTTGAATTCATTATTTCTGAGGCGCTGTCTGTTCATAATTAAAAGAAGACTCAAGAACATAACTCTACCAAGAGCTAGGTTTGGTGCATGCCCAGAGATCAGTTGTAATCTAACTTGTTATATGACCCGTGAAATACTTAATGGAAGGATATTGGGTTAAGTTTCTCTTCTGTCTTTACTAATATGGTACAGCATTGCCAGCATTGCCAACTGATTGTGTAAATCAATACTTGGCTATAATCCGGCAGTTTCAAATGCAAAGGCAAACAAGGGATAAAGAAAGTAACATAAACAGTTGCTATAGTACCGGTGTTTAATCTCCATGCATAACATGGTAAACTAAATTGTTTGTTTAAAGTTTAATTTGTGTGGTGTAGGCTACCTGTGAGATTATTGTGAAACCAAAAAATATATTGCACATAAATCTGTTACCTTCCTCATTTTTTCTTAGGATAATTTTTATTCCCCTATCTCCTTGAGAGCTCTTTTGTATACAGTACTTCACCACTGTGTAATAGAAATGAAGCCTGTGTAAACCAATTGAAAGTTACAGGCAAAAATGTACAGACCAGCTCAGACTGAAACAAACCCAACTATTCAACAGATTACTCATTCATCATATAATAAAATACCTTGCACATCTTCTGTGTCTTCCATCAGACTGCCAACGTACTACACAAATATTAATGAACTAATTAGTCTCACCTTTCGCCTCTGTTGAGGTAAATATTGCTAGTCCCATTTTACAGAAGGGGGAATTGAGAAACAAGGGTGCTAAATTTTCATAAATATGTACTAATAGATGCCTCAGTTTTTGGTGCCCAGTTGGGACACCTTGGGTTAGATTTTCAGAACTTCCGAGCACCTGCAACTCCTGTTGAGTTCCAATGGAGCTGTGAGCGCTCAGTACCTTTGACAATCAGCCCCTAGTTATCTCAGACTGGGCACCCAAAAATGGAGGTGCCTACATTTAGTGGAGACTTTCCCAAGGTCAGCCAACATGTCTGGGATAGAGGCAGGCACAGAAGTCCCATTTCTTGGCTCCCTGACCATCCTTCTTGACTTGTCATTCTTTCAGTTTTTCATTGATTATTAAACAAGAGACACATGCATTTGTTTATTCTGGATGGTCATGTGCATTCAAAAGGATGTTTAATACATAGAAAATAGAGATGGAAGAGAACCACTAGGTTAAATTATCTTGGACAGATTCTGGACCAGACTGGGCCCCCATTGTGCTTCTCTAGGGACAAGAAGGGGACTTGAAGTTGCCCCAAATGGGGCTGTGACACACTGCCCCCAAACCACTTATGTAGGGAATGAGTTGGGGCAGAAGTTGGTGTAGCCCAAGCACTTTGCACTCCATCAATCATGAGCCAGCACAATGGCCTGTAAGGGGCTGTTAGAAGCAAGTGCAGTTTAGAGCAGCAGTCATGAAGCTGCTCGCATTGCACTGGGGCTGAACCATTCCCAGTACAGGAGGAAGAACAGGTGATGCAAAGCCATCTTGCATCTTTTCCTCATGTGTATCAAGTGTAGCTCAGTGCACCTGACGCTTGAGCTCTCCCCTGTTCTGCTAGTGGAGTCTTGTTCCCTGTAGTACATTTTTAAGCTCTTTGTTGGGCTGTTCTAGTTTTAAATGTCCCAACTAATGGATTTTCCACCTTTTTCTCTTGGGAGAGTGTGCTAAAATCTGCTTGGACTTCATTTACTATTCCACACTCTGGAAGGAAAATAATTTTCCTGATATTCAGCCTACATATTCCTTCTGTCATATTTAATCCCATAAGGAATCAATGAGTAAGTGCAGGTTCGGAGTCAGGAGGTCTTGAATTATAATAATGGCTCTGCTGCTGACTCATTGTGTGGCTCTATACAAATCTCTTTGCCTCAGTTTCCCCATCTATAAAATGATTCTCATATCCATTCTTCCTAGGGATGCTATAATTAATGTTAGTTTAGTATATTAGAACTATCATGTATGCTTATAAGTGCTCTGTATTATTACTATCCTAATGCCACTAAGCTTGGTTACACCCTAAATAATTCTCCATTCCTTAGTGCTCACACACTAAAATATGTGTAGAGGTTTATTATGTACACCCTTACCGCTCACTATATGTATTTAGATTGAGCTTTTCATTGGCGTCTAAGTGAGTTAGGAGCCCAATTCCCATTTAAATTCAATGGGATATGGCTATCCAGCTTCCTTTGGTCTTTTAAATATCCCAGTGTTAGCTTCTGTAATCATCTATTGTAATTATTACTAGTTAAAACAAACAAAAGGAAGTACTACTTCACAGAACACAGTCAACCGGTGGAACTCATTGCCAGGGGATGTTGTGAAGGCCAAAATTATAGCAGTGTTCAATAAAGAATTAGGTATGTTTATGGAGGATAGGTCCATCTATAGCTATTAGCCAAGATGGTCAGGGGTGCAACGCCATGCTTTGGTTGTCCTTAGCCTCTGATTGCCAGAAACTGGGAGTGGACAGCAGGGGATGGATCACTCAATGATTTCCTGTTCTGTTCATTCCCTCTGAAGCACCTGGCATTGGCCACTGTCTGAAGACAAGATACGGGCTTGGACCATTTGTCTGACCCAATATGGCTGCTCTTATGTTCTTATGTAGTTATTACTTATATTGCAGCAGTATTTAGGAGCTCCAGTCATGGACCAGGGCCCCATTGTGCTAGATGCTGTACAAACACAGAACAAAAACACAGTTTCTGCCCTGAAGAGCTTACAGTTTAGGTAGCTGGTCTCCTTAAAATCTCAAGGCCACAGTGCAGCACAGGAGAGATGGGATATCTAACTGCTTTTTCCTTGCAAGGTTCATATTGTACTTCAGGGTGGGCTGTTCTGTATCTTGAGCTTTCTAGGCTAGTAGCACTTACATTCTTGAAAGTCTAGTGACAGTCTTTCACCATGTCTTCTTCTGTATTAGTGTTGGCCTTAGATGAGGGTCCTTGCCCAATCTCTTGGGCACGCAACATATTCCTAGACCAAGGAGAGTACAAAGCTGATCTTCCAAATATGATAATAAAATTTGATATCAGTTTTTGGAGGGGACAGTGGGAAGGCCCAGTATTCCCTTTCATATTATCTGGTTCTGGTTTAAAATATGTGTCTGCAGTTCTCAGGATGTCTGTACAGTGTCAGGTCCAGATTCTGATTCATGCAGATAGAACAATCATAAGAGATGAGTGTGCACAGAATGCATGTTGGCCTTTTGTACCAGCTCTTCAGTGGCTTGTGGAATAAATTGACTTCCTTATTTAGCTGGAGAGTCTCAGCCTTGCAGAGTGGATCTAATGATTTTCTGTAATGGACTGTAGCTACAGTGGGGGAAGACAGAAGGAGCAATCTCACTATTACCAGCTGCACTTTAAACAGTACAAACAGCTGCCATATAGTGAGTGCAGACTAAAGCATAGTACCATAGCATCATGAGCTAGTAATATCATGAAATGTGTGAATATGATGCAGTGCAAATTCTTTGCAGATGGATTCAGGCATATTTATATGGGGCATGTAGGACTGTGTGACTTGTTTAAATAATATATTCTAGAAAGAAGCATTGATGTACATTTGAATTTTTTTAAAACAGCTCCTAAAATAGGTGGGACAGATACTAATCCTATTGCCATGAGTTAGTCATCTCATCCCATACAGAGCTTGAGTTCTGCCACTTTTAAGGCCAAATGCAGGACACATTTCTTTTAAACAGGCCTTTCCTCATTAACGAAGTAGCCTGCTGGCTTGGCAACATTTCCTCCTGGGAAACAACCACTTAGCTGAATCCTTGTGGAGAAAGTGTTTTAAAATAAAGAGAAAAGCTGGGCTCTTCTTTTGGACACACGCAACTGTGACCTTTAGTTTAGAAAACTAAATGTCCCAAGTTATGTCTATAGACATTGCAGTAGTGGAGAATTAGAACTAGAGATGCTGTAGAAAGACAGATGGATTCATAACTACAGAAGAAACACTCAAGAAGAATGCTAAGGTAGAGACATAAGCTAATCAACCATTTTTAGAAAATAAATTTGCATCCTGGACTGACAACTTGCATGTTAATTTTCAAACCAGCACAAATAAAAATGGTCCAAGGTTTGTTATAGAAACAGTATTTATGGATGCCAACGACATGACTCTCCTAGGTAGTGATAATATGGACACTACCTAGAAAGAGGAAAAAGAGGGTGACCTAGAGAAACGTTATGCTGAGCAATAGAGAAAGAAGGCAAATCCCTTATCAAGATACACAGAAGCCTGAACGTATCTGAAATAAATGGTCGAAATTGGCGGATGCTCTATGGGCCTGATGTTGTGGGAGGAAAAAGAAAGAAAGAGATTCATGTTCTTTATATTTAGTGGGGCTAGAAGTTGCTGTTTCAATTGTATATATTGAAAGAGGCAGATTCTCTGGTCTGCTAACTCTGTTTTGGGCTACGTAAGTAGCACAAAGAGGACTTAAATCAGCCAGAGAAGGCCAGTGGAGTTTTCCCCCTGTGTATGTGAACTCTGGTTGCATAAAGTGGGCAGAGACTGCATAGCTGCCTTATGCACCATCCCCTTCCAGTGCCAGTCTAAAAGGATGGAGGGTGCATGTAGGAGGTGTGCTGGGGACAAGGAGAGGGGTGTAAGGAAGCAGATTTCTAGTATGCTTGATCTTCCATTCATGCAAATTAGAACTGTACCTCTGTAACTCTAGCTTGCACCGAGGCCAGACATGTTGGGATTAGAGAGCTGCAACTGGCTCATTGATACCTTCCCGCCCGATCTCGCTGTACTCAAACTCCAAGCAGCCAAATCTGGCCCCAAATTACTTATGTGTGAATGTTCATTGGTGCTATGGGTATGATATTAAGCTACCATAAATCCAATAATTTCTTACTCTGGCAGACCTCTCATTGGAATTTTTGTCTGAGCAAGAACTGTGGCCTGGGGTCCACAGTGAAAACAGTCTTTACTGGTTGATATTTTATTTAATGTTGAGCAAACAAAGGGCCTGTGTATCACAGAATGAGTGATTTCTGGAGAAGATATAAATCTCTCATGGAACAGGGGGATGTTACCTCTATGGCACATTTGAAGGTTATTTATCTGACAAAATGCCTGAATTGTTTCTTCAAGACAGCACTTTGTGCATCTAAATTTTAGGTAGATAATTTATAACTTCAACACTAAACTCTGGGTTTTCATAATGTCTCCATGGTGACTTCATTTATTGGTTTCAGGTCACTCGCAACCTACAACAGCCTTACAGACAAACACTTGGCTGGATACTTCAGCAATACAAGGATAAGAAGGCATCTTCAGCGATCAGGGCTGGTAGGCTTCAAAGGCTCCCTTTTTGTTACTTTTACCTCACACTGCTGGGTATTTTTGCTTTTCAGTACAGAGGTAGGGTAGCCACTTTTAAAAATTTGCCCATATAGACAAAAACATATCATGGTGTCATCCCATGCCAGCATGATGTAATGTGATCACATTTTGATGCTATGTAAGTTCATTGCATTACCATCCAACATCATAGTGCGATCACATATGGCAGGACCCTATGGGATTTGGGGTCCTGTAAATATAGCAGGGTTGTGGAACACAGAGCTGTGGTGCTAAAATCTGGACAATCCTAGAGCATCGAGGGCAGGTGCTAATCCTGGGCCTGATACTGCAGTGTGCTAAGTGGCATCAAAGACTTCACTGGGAGTTGACGAATTTGCAGTTAGCACACTACTGGAGGTACTTAGCACATTGCAGCATTGGAGGCTGAGGGATGCTCATCTTATTTAAGATGCACAGCACCACCATATGTGATTGGGCTGTAAATGTGTTAACTCATTATTGGTAGGGGGTGTGTGCGCGACAAGGCAACGTTAACTGGTTCTGTTCATACCACGGGTGAGAGACAATTCTCACACTTAAGATAGGTATTAACTTAATACAAATCATTTATTTTCTCCCAATTTAATATTATTGGATTAAATTAACAATTTGTGGAGACTGGAGGAGAGGACACTGTGGTAGAATTCCAGCAGGAAAAATTCCAACAGCAATTAAAAAAAACATACCTCCTAATGACCCAATTCGGATTTTCTAGTGTTATGAAAATTCCTCAAGTGACATTAGCAGCAGAATAAAACTGCTTCTGAATGCTGAGGATCCTGAACTTTGACTGGCTCAGGATGAACTATTAACTGAAACCGAGGCATTGTCCCTTAATAATAAACATGATTGCCTATCAGTCATCTGTCTTCATGGTGTTGGAGACCATTATTGGCATGGAACAATTCTGTACATAAACATTGGGTAATCTTAGCATATCCCTGAGCTTGTGGCAGAGTTGCAGTAAGTCATTACCACACATGAATGGCAGTGCATTACCACACAGTAAGGCTGCTATTAAGACATGTCACTGTACTTGTATTTCAAATCTGTTGTGAGGAGAACTTTTCTTTGAGTGATTACAGTATGGCTTTGTTACATATTTCTGGTTATTCCTCCCAGAATCTGTAAGTCATAGTTAAACCCTATTAGATGATTGACTTGTTTTTAAAAAACAGTGTCAAAGTTAACCTATTGCCTATAAAGTCGGTTATTAAATTCATAAAATTCCAATTAAAAATTGGGTTAATACCTTCAATTTTATTTTTCAGCAATCTCTATTGTCTCTAATTGTTTCATGCAGTGTTGTTGTAGCTGGATTGGTCCCAGGATATTGAGAGACAAGGCGAGTGAGGTAATATCTTTTATTGGACCAACTTCTGTTGGTGAGAAAGACAAGCTTTCGAGCTTACACAGAGCTCTTCTTCAGACCTCCATGCCTCTCTGTGCTGCCTTCAGACCTGAAGAAAAGCTCTGTGTAAGCTCAAAAGCTTGTTTCTCTCACCAACAGAAGTTGGTCCAGTAGAAGATACTATCTCACTCACCTGGTCTCTCTATGGTATCTAATGGAAGTGGCACACATAATAAAGGTGCAGAAATGGTGTATGCATTCAAATAGTTTTGCTCTCCTTTTGTACGTGGCTTTGTTTAGAATACACCTTGTTCTCTCTTCTCTTTTTCTCTATATTTATATTTTATTTGCTTATGGCAGATCTCAAGAAGTGGGAGAATAATATCTGAGAAGGAGTATCGGCTAAATGCTATGAGGAAGGATCACCAAAGATATGTACGGGAATGCCTAGCTCAGGCCATATTTCACAAGGTCCTTGAAATGGAGGTATGAACACATTATCCACGTATAAGCCTTTTAGAATAGTTCCTTAGTCATGTCTAGGGGCTGTTTACTAGTGCTGGTATGCCATGGGGCTGCCCCTGAGAAGAGGGGTATTTGGTGGAGAGGAGGGCATGGAGTCTCCACTCTTGATGACTCCAACCAGGAGAATGTTTTTGGAACATCCCCAATCTCAACAGTCTGCCAGCCACGTGAAGAGGAGAGGAAGCTACCTCAGAACTCAGACTCAGTCCCATGGTCACGAGGGTCAGATAAATCACAACGCCTCTTGTGTGCCAAAAGATCTAGTCACCTCAGTGTATTGCTACTTATCAGCTTTTGTTAGAGCTGAGAATTTGAATAATGTTATACACTCTTCTGTGTTTTTCTGAACGGTGGGTCTGTGAACAGCACAGCCCTTTGAAACTCTCCAGCCCTCACCATCTGTAGCTCAATTTCCATTTCCTAAAATGAAAAAAAGATGACTAACATTTGTTTAAACACAATTATCTCCAGAACCATGTTGCATTTAGCTCCAGTTCACTATCCCCTTAAAGATTCTGAGCTTAAACTGATCCCAAGCTTCAGCTGCAAATTCCAACGGGTTGCAGAGCCTGGCATTTAAATAGCTGCCCTCATCACTCTTATTTGTGTTGCCCAGCTTGGCTTCTTAAACAAATATTCAATTAATGGTTTTCTGATTAACACAGTTCTTAAATCTGAATATTCAAATAATCCGATTCATTGTTCAAGCCTGCAGTTGTAGTTTCAAGCGTTGAATCATCTGCTTCAGTCCTGTTTTTGAGACCACAAATCTTATTGTCTCCACCAAAGAACACAACATTGGAGTAGAACATTTGCCATAACTAGATGGAATTAACAGACTCTAAAACTGTCAGTAACACCCCCTCTCCCCCCCTCCCCCGCACACACAGTTTTTGGGGCAGGGACTGTCATTATGTTCTGTTTGCACGGTGGCTAGCACAATGGGGTCTTGGTCCAGGTGCTTGCTTTCTAATAAATATCAATTAGGGGCAAGATTCTCTCTTGCCCTCTGCTTCCACGCTGAGGAATAAGACTGGTCCCCCTTCCGCCCCCTTGGAGTGCAGCCACTCCTCCTTTCCCACGCAGCATTCTCCAGGAAGCTGAGACTCTCAGTTTTCCCCACAAAGCATTTGTTCAACTGGTACCTAAGCAACGTGATGGATGAAACCGGACCCAGTATCTTACTCAGCAGCCCCCTAAATCTCTGTCTCCGGGCCTATCTCCAGCCTGCTTCCCGCTAGGTAAGTGCAGGGTTTGCAGGGTTTACAAGATGGCACTGTGCAACAGCTTTGCTCCCTATCTGCCCCCCCCCACCCCTTGCCCTGCTGCCCCCGCCCCCATGAAGGCAGATTGCAGTGTCATTTCTGTAGGCACATACCATCTCCTATAGGAGAGCAGTTCAGGTTAATATAAATAATTAAACACATTGTTTATGGCTGTGGTATTCACTAAGCAGATCGTCATGCAACTTTTATAAGCAAAAGAAAGGGAAAAAAAACCTACCAATGTTCCCTCCGCCCATACAGTTCTGCCCTCTGTATTCTACCCTGGCAGGGGGAATAGCCTCTGTAGAAGTAAAAGCTGACTGGGCCCCTATAGCATTCAAAATGTTAATGTTGGGAAGGGAAGGATTTTCACATGCTGAAGTGTAAGGCAAGTCAATGATCATTACAGGGCAGTGATCAATGGGTGTAATAACCAGGAGGGCAGATGAGAAGTACCCAAAGCTGGAGCTCAGCCTTGTTTTGTTCACTGACACCTCATTATGGTAATTAATAGGATTTCTTGCACTGGCAGCGTCATCATCAGCTAGAAATTAAAAGAAAACTGGAAAATGTTGTGAGGAAGGACCGGGTTCAGAGAATCAAGGTAAGGCTGTGTCGCGTGAGTGTACTGAGCACTTGGCAAACTTGCTCTGTGTTACTCGCCTCGGCAAGATTTTTATCAGAACCAACCCCACGATGGTATAGAGTCCTTTCAGGGGTCTTTATCCTGGAACCACTGTGTTTGGGCTCGACTGTGCAGCCACTGGACTTGTGGAAATCCCACAGAAGTCAGTGGCTGTTCTAGCCAGGAAGCCATAGACCTCCCATGGCAAGAATATCTCTCTAGCTGAATTTCTTCAACTCGTGGCTGAAGCACTTAAAAAACCGTACTGGGGATCCCATCTTCTCAATCAGTCTCTTATTCTTTATCAGTAAAAGAATGCATACACAGCAGAGGGCATGCAGTATTGCCAATCCCACATGTTCAAAAATCATGAGATTATATAAAAATAATAGATGTGGTGGTCTTTTTATTTGTCTTCCTCTTTTTGAGCCCTCAGGGGTCACATTTTGAAGCTGTCTCCACAGCCACAAGGGCTGGAAGCTGACTTTTTCTTTAAGAATGAAGGCTGAAATCATCACATATCCACTTGACTCCAGGAGCTGGGGCTTTAAGGAAAGCAATAATTATTGTGAGACTCATGACAAAATCATGAGAGTTGGCAACACTGGGTATGTTAAGAAGCTATCTGGTTCTTTGATTATGTGCAGAAAGAAATGCAAACCTTTCAGGCATTTGAATTTCACTTTTCTCTGCATTCCAGCTGCAACCAGAAGAAGGAAAAATAAATGAAAATACCAATCCTGTAATATTTACAGCCTCAGCCCCAGTACAGGAAGTACTGGAGAGAAGCTGTGGTTTAGAGTCTGCCCAAGTTTGTATTCAGGACCTTTATGGTACAATGCCTGCCTCAGTGCTGGATAATTTTGAACTCCTGACCAGAAACTAACACTGCTCCCCTCAGTGGGAACCCTATGGTTGGTGCTGGTTGTCTTCTGTCCCTTGGGGTTAATCCCCTTAGGGACTCAAGAGACAGGCTGATGCAGGGAGGTGTAATTTACATCTTTCTCCACCATCTTCCACTAATCTGGACAGTATCTGATCTAGGATTACACATTAAAAGGGATAGGGGATAAAGGCACATCTAGCCCTTCACTGCCAGAGGGAGAATCACCACAATATGGAGACTTTGAGAAGGAACAGATGTCAAAGGAAGGAAGTAGGGGATTGCAGAGGCTCCTCTAACTTCAGAAAAGAAACGGGGCTTCAAACAAAACAAGCTGTAAGAGACTGAAATACAGAGGGAGAGGGCAGAGATTCAAAATATACACAGAAACAAGGGGAGGAGGAGTAGAACTGATGGGGTTCATCAGGTGTTTGGACAAGACCAGAAAGGGAGGGAGAAGGGAAAGGGACAGAAAGATGGGAGAGAAGCAACAGGCCCAGGACTCAAAAGGAATGGGCGATTCTCATTGTGTCTTCTCCTTGCTTCTCTCCCATTCTATCTGTCTGCCCCTTCCTCCTACTCTGGTGTCAGACCTGGATCTCTTCTTCCATTTAATGGATAATGACCTAAGCTCCTGCCAAAGCTGATAGTTATTCACAGACGCAGAAGGCTGGTTCAATGTTCCATGACAGGATATATAGCCTCCTCTCCCACCAAGAGCTCATATGTATAACTTTCTCTTCCTCTAGGTGGAACGATCAAGAAGATCAGTGGAAGATATTAATCCTCTGCTCTCTCCACACCCGCCTGCTGCTCCAAGGAATCACTATGGACGCCATGCTTTAGTTGATGGAGAGCAATCCAGTCCTTCTCAATCAGTGAGTCTTATCCAACACCCCGAATCCTGCACCATTCTGTAGACACCTATTACATCTCTACTTTGTAGCATTGACTGGCCAGACTGCTCCAAAGGGAGTAGGATCAGGCCCTTATTGAGGGAAGTGGGATGTCAGATCTTAGAGATAGTGTTTCATGATAAACCTGTTTTCGTACCTTAATTCTCTCTTTTTATTTGCACCCACCCTCCAAGATCACTACAATAAGTACTAGAGAGACAGTGGGCATGTCTACTCGCACGGCACTGCCACCACTGCACATCTGCTGAAGATGCTCCATGCTGATGGCAGAGTGCTCTCCTGTCAGCAAAATAAAACCATCTCCGTGAGTGGTGGTAGCTATGTTGGTGGGAGAAGCTCTCTCGCCGACACAGCACTGTCCACACCGGCTCTTAGGTCGGTGTAACTTACGACACTCGGGGGGGTTGTATGGGGAGACTTTGGCAAACCAGTAAAGTGCCTGAAACCACTATAGCGTATTGCTAAAAGCAGCCCAGTCAGCAGGCTGTAAATTGGCCATTCAGCAGTCTCAGTTTAACCAAGGAAGGAGGGGAGGGGGTGTTTTGGGTGCCACAGAGAGGGCAGCTTGACCCCTCATACTTCCTGATAAGAATTGTGTTGAAGTTGCTGATACATGCTGTCATAAATATAAAGGGAAGGGTAAACACCTTTAAATCCCTCCTAGCCAGAGGAAAAACCCTTTCACCTGTAAAGGGTTAAGAAGCTAAGGCAACCTCGCTGGCACTTGACCAAAAGGACCAATGAGGAGACAAGATACTTTCAAAGCTGAAATGGGGGGGACAAAGGATTCTCTCTGTCTGTGTGATGCTTTTGGCTGGGACCAGAGCAGGAATGCAGGTCAGAACTCCTGTAAAGAGTTAATAAGCAATCTAGTTAGATATGCGTTAGATTCTGTTTTGTTTAAATGGCTGATAAAATAAGTTGTGCTGAATGGAATGTATATTCCTGTTTTTGTGTCTATTTGTAACTTAAGGTTTTGCCTAGAGGGATTCTCTATGTTTTGAATCTGATTACCCTGTGAGGTATTTACCATCCTGATCTTACAGAGGTGATTCTTTTACTTTTTCTTTAATTAAAATTCTCCTTTTAAGAACCTGATTGCTTTTTCCTTGTTCTTAAGATCCAAGGGTTTGGGTCTGTGTTCACCTATGCAAATTGGTGAGGATTTTTATCAAGCCTTCCCAGGAAAGGGGGTGTAGGGCTTGGGGGGATTTTTTGGGGGACGACGTCTCCAAGTGGGCTCTTTCCTGGTTAGATTTGTTAGACTCTTGGTGGTGGCAGCAATAAGGTGCAGAGACAAAAGGTAAAATAGTTTGTACCTTGGGGAAGTTTTAACCTAAGCTGGTAAAAATAAATTTAGGGTTTTTTTTTTTTTCATGGAGGTCCCCACATCTGTACCCTAGAGTTCAGAGAGGGGAAGGAACCTTGACACATGCATTTTAGAAGAGCAGGATGTGCCCCAGGAATGTCTATTGGGGCCTCAAGGCTGCAAACTCTGGAAAAACCCACACCTGGTTAATCGATAATCAGAAGGAACCTCTTGCTTGACCATTGAAACTGCTTACTTAACAAGTTTGCGTTAAGGGACATGTCATTCCATTACTAATATATAAATAAGGGGGAAAAGTTTGAGGTGGGGGGACTCTTCAGGACTGGACTCTCTTTCTGGATTCATCTTGTGTTCCCCACTGGCAGATGGGCTGCTGCTGTGCCATTCGAGAGCTACACTCAGCTTTGGTAATTATCAAGGGTTGGGGATATTTTACTAACCTGTTGCGGATGTGAGTATAAGTGCTTGAGACTAAGTAAAGTTTAGCTTTAAGTGAAAGCACTCTTGTGTTGTCCTGTTTGTGCCAGCCATCTATTGGTTGGACGGCTGTGTCTCCCCTGATTTATTTCCTGACACCACCTCGCACAGAGTAAAAGTTACCAAGAGCTTTGGGTTGAAAGATCCCCAGATATGGTTTATTCACACCCCTGAGCGACATAACTTATACCAACCTAAGCTGTAGTGTATACATAGCCTAAGTTGTCTAAATTATGGACATCTTTATCATCAATACCAAAGTTGGGAGAATGGCTATAAGCTCGTTATAATCACAAGTGGGCTGCATTGTTAACTGACAATAGAAAAAGCTAGATTATAGCCAAGACTTTTCAGAAGTGAATAGAGACACATGGTGAGTGAGGTAATATCTTCTATTGCAGTGGTGCCCAACCTTATTGCACAGGAGGGCCACATAAACCTAAGAACAATTTTGTGTGGGCCAAACAGATTCTACATATTTTAATAAGGGCTTGTTATGTTGGCATAAGTTATGTCACTGAGGGCTCTGAATAAACCATTCCCCTGAGTGACGTAAGTTACACTGACCTAAAAGCCGGTGTGGACAGCTTCTCCCGCCCATGTAGCTACTCCCTCTCTTGGAGGTGGTTTTATTATACAGATGGGAAAGCTCTCTCCCGTTGGCGTAGAGTGGCTGCACCAGATGCGTTACAGCAGCATAGCTGCATCCGTGCTTCTAGTGTAGACTAGCCCTAAGATTTAAAGTCCCTGTACTGATTTATATTTTTAAGTTCAGCGTGTTTCGTATGTATTTAGATAGGTTGTTTCTATGTACAGTATTGTCTATTTACACACTTGTGTAAACTAAAACGATGTAAACAAGATGACCAAATGCGACTGAACCAGCCATTAGTATATTGTGTTGAAGCAGGCCGCTGTTCATAAATCAGGCACCCCTGTTCTATTAGACCAACAGACGTCGGTCCATTAGAAGATATTACCTCACCCACCATGACTCTTTAATACCCTGGGACAGACACAGCTATAACTACACTACATACAGAAGTGAATAGTGATTTTCGGTGCTCCAGGTTTTGGGTGCCCAATTTGAGACACCTTAAGGGGACGTGATCTTCAGAGGGAAGGTTTTCAGCTCTTTCTGAAAATCAAGCTTTTTAAATCTCTCTCAACGTAGGCACCCATATTCTCTCGTCAGTTTTGAAAATCTTGATCAATAACTTTTTTGCGTCCTCAAGAGATTTGTATGTTGGGATTATGCACCTTGTACCCTGTTGTAAGCCCTGTTTTCTTAAATACATGTTTCTACTCACCTTTATTTTACAAGAAATCTACATGTCAAATTGCAAGAGCTTGATTAAATAACCGGTTAAAGGTTCATCTATAATTGTATTGAATCCCTTATTGCAGTGGTTCTCCACCAGGGGTACATGCACCCTTGGGGGTACACAGAGGTCTTCTGGGGGTACATCAACCACTCATCTAGATATTTGCCTAGTTTACAGCAGGCTACGTAAAAAGCACTAGCAAAGTCAGTGCAAGCTAAAGTTTAATACAGACAATAACTTGTTTATACCGCTCTATGTACTATATCAGTGTTTCTTAACCTGGGGGAGGTGACCCGTGGGGGGTCACAGGATGGGTTTATGTGGGGCCACAAGTGCAGGGCCGGCATTACGGGGCAAGCAGGGGCCCCACAAAGCTAAGATACATGCTGAAGCTGAAGCCAAAGCCCCATGGCCTGGGGCTGAAATCAGACTCCTGACAGGGGTACAGTAGTCTGGAAAGGTTGAGAACCACTGCCTTATTGGATTACTCCTAGGTTCTGGAATGTGCTTGAATGTTCATTTTAAAAGGCTGTTCTCTTATTTCACTTGTCCAGTCTTCCTCTCCTCGGCCAAACACTGCACCAGGAAATATGCAACGCCCAGTCCGATTACAACCACTTCCTGGATATCCCACAGCAGGATCCACACCCAAGACTTCTTCAAGATCCAAACAAAAGCTCTTGGAACTTGAACATGATCATCAGTTTCCCAATGGGGTTAGCCCTTGTTTTTTTTTATGAGAATTACATAGTTTTAGGAACCCATCAGAAAAAAATGACTTAAAAGTAGACTAATACTGTACATCTCAGAATTGTGAACCACAGATTGTGTTTAATGCACAATTATTTATCATCACTTTTTTCCCTTCTTTCCCTTCCTTTTGTTTTGCAAAAGACATTGTCCTACTGACTTCATATTCAGACCTGTATCACAGTACTGAAAAACACAGTGGATGCTTTTTTTTATAGAGTAGTCTTTCTTTGCATATAAAATTTTCACTCTCTGTGGAGATTCTCTATAGGGGGAGTGCCTACCTCTTAACAGGGACAGCTGGGGGTATTTGTAGAGGATCTAGATGGCACTACTATAAGGTGGGTGCATAATTGGTTGGAAAACCATTCCCAGAGAGTAGTTATCAGTCATTCATAGTCAAGCTGGAAGGCACATATCAAGTGGGGTCCCACAGGAATCGGATCTGGGTCCGGTTCTATTCAATAGCTTCATCAATGATTTCAATAATGGTAGAGAGAGTACACTGATAAAGTTTGCAGATGATGCCCTGCTGGAAGGGCTTGCAAGTGCTTTGGAGGATAGGATTAAAATTCAAAATAATCTGGACAAACTGGACAAATGGTCTGAAGTAAATAAGAGGAAATTCAGTAAGGACAAATGCAAAGTACTCCATTTAGGATGGAACAATCAGTTGCACACATACAAAATGGGAAATGACTGCCTAGGCTGTGGAAAAGGATCTGGGGGTCCTAGTGGATCACAAGCTAAATATGAGTCAACAGTGTAACACTGTTGCAAAAAACCCCAAACATCATTCCTAGGATTTATTAGCAGGCGTGCTGTAAGAAAGATGCAAGAAGTAATTCTTCCTCTCTACCCCACACCGATTAGGCCTCAGCTGGAGTATTGTGTCCAATTCTGGGTGCCACATTTCAGGAAAGATGTGGACACATTGGAGAAAGTCCAGAGAAGAGCAACACAAATTTTTAATAGTCTAGAAAACATGACCTATGAGGGAAGATTGAAAATATTGGGTTTGTTTAGTCTGGAGAAGAGAAGATGAGAAGGGGAGAACGGACATGATAACAGTATTTAAGCACATAAAAGGTTGTTACAAGGAGGAGGGAGAGAAATTGTTCTCCTTAACCTCTGAGGATAGGACAAGAAGCAATGGGCTTACATTACAGCAAGGGAAGTTTAGGTTGGGTTGAGGAAAAACTTCCTAACTGTCAGGGTAGTTAAGCACTGGGATAAATTGCTTAGGGAGGTTGTGGAATCTCCATTATTGGAGATTTTTAAGAGCACGTTAGACAAACACCTACCACAGGTGGTCTAGATAATACTTAGTCCTGCCATGAGTGGAGGGGACTGGACTAGATGACCTTTCAAGGTCCCATCCAGTCCTACAATTGTATGATCCCAGCAAAGCCTCCCTTTCACCATCCACAGCTGTAAAGGGGCAGCAACTTTTCCTCACCTCAACTCCTCCTACTCAGCCAAAGTAGTAGGAATAGGGAGCGGGAGCTGCTCAGGCTAGTGGAACCTGCTCACATGTGTATGTAATTACCAAAAGGGGAAATTCAGCCCCTTCTCCCACAGCTTTGAAAAAAATTAAGCAAATAGGGCTTATGTTGGTAAAGGTATGAGTGGTTTGGGGGCTGGAATAGGGGCTGTGACCCTTGTGCAGCCACTGCAAGGTACTGCAGTAAGTAATCATGAACCATCAGCCCTTCTCCCAGCCAGCTCCCATAGCTGCCAGCTCTCAAATGGGATGGTTTATGTGGACCTTCTACACAGCCCAGTTCCAACAGCTGCCCAGGTTTGAGTTTCTTCTGTACACCTGCCTCCTGCTTCAGGGCCTTTGGCTCCTGTGCCCTTGGATGAATTTCATCCTGGAGGAGAAGTAAAGCTCCACTACCAATGGGAATAAAGTCATTTGAAAGGTACTGAGGTAATTTTGTGCCCAATAATTTCATGATGGATAAACTCTGGCTACCTTAGTTTCTGCCCCACAAATGAAAGGAAATTAGTACTGCAAAAGCACTGTTAATTTGTTCACTATTCTTGCTGTCTGTGGTCAAGAGTCTGCCAGGATCATAAGTAATATGCAATTTAAAAAAAAATTATAATCAGTTTACTAGATTCTTGGGTCAAATTTTCAAGGGGCCTGGACCCAGGTCCTCTAGCTTTTCTTCCAGATTCAGATTCAGGGTTTTGCTCGCACAAATCATTTCACAAGCAAAGATGTGGGCACGAATTTAGAGGCCCCTTTTTGAAAATGTGAACGTAAAATGGAAGGAACAGCCAGACCATGTACATTAGGGGGAGGGATAGCTCAGTGGTTTGAGCATTGCCCTGCTAAACCCAGTGGTGTGAGTTCAATCCTTGAGGGGGCCATTTAGGGATCTGGGGCAAAAATTGGGGATTGATCCTGCTTTGAGCAGGGGCTTGGACTAGATGACCTCCTGAGGTCCCTTCCTACCCTGATATTCTATGATCCAGTATGCTCTCGAGTTGTGCAGTGCAGGCTCAGTGTTGGCATGAAGTTTGGTTTTGACCTGGTTAAATGTGATTGCAGGGAGATAAAAGCATGATGAGGCTTATGAACTCAGGGGATTATTCAGCTGGATTATCCCCATATCAACTTCCCATCATTAACAATTACATGATACCGGTGCCACCTCCACCCCAAAAAGGAGATAAGAACATAAAGGGAGTTAGGCATGGGACTTCCAGGGGGAGACGCTTTCGCCCAACCACCGCACCCAATGGCTTAGAGCAGCTGTTAACAAAGGTATGTGATCTCTTTTTCACCCCCTACCCCCGATATCTATATTTCTTGCTCCAGAGGTGCTTATACAAGATATGCTGTCTTGAGAACGGGAAGGGAGCGTGAAGTGGTTCAAGACATGCTGAATCTGGCTAGCAGTGGAAGTAGTGCCAGCCTCCTCAAGGGGCTAGCGAGGAGCAAGATCAGCAGCCCAGGACCAGTGCTGGGGGCACACACCCAAGGCTGTGCACCCTCAGTGTTTTGTCAGTGCTAGAGTTACAGTGCAAGTCTGAGTTGGATCTCTACTTTGGAGAGTGCTTTGATGGCACAATCTGGTCCTACACGTTTGCTTTAATGCTGTGCTGAGATACTGTATTGTCTTCTAGTCAATGCAGCAGCCTGGGATTGTTTTCCGCAGCCAAATTAATTTAATCGAATATATTAATAACCAGACAGGCACTAATTTAACTGAGCAGGACTGAAATCATCACTTGGAAATGAACCAACTCAAAAACTAGAAGAAGAAGCTAAACCCTACCTGTTTTTGTCCTCCTTCTCCTCCCCCCGCCTCCGTTAAAGCACTGTGTACTCCTGAAAACCCAACTTTTGATTATCTTGTTTTGTGAACTCCTTCCAAGGATCCATCTATAAAACATTTCCAATGAAGAGAGTGGTTTTACACATGTGCGCACAAACATGAACCTAAAATAATTTGTTAAAGAGACTCAAGTATATCAAACCGTTCGACAAGCAGGTGTGTTCGCAGAATCAAGATCAGAATGTTGGGAGAATAATCTGCTCATGATTTGTCCTTGCACCCCACTGCACCCATTGATAGAGCCATTCAAATAAACAATTTATTCGGCTTCCGTGCCACAGAAGAACTGAAAAAGTGGCTTTTATGGTGCAGGCCCCCAGCATAAAGGACTCAATCCTTTCTCAGGCAGAATTACCATTAACTTCCATAAGAGCTTGCCAGTATGGGGGCTGTATGCTTAAACCCACATTATAGTCCAAATCATACAAGGCAGATGTGGAAAAGACTGATTGGATCATCCGGTCCATCTCCCTGCCAGGGCAAGATTGTTCTTAAAAGCCCATAGTCAGCAGCTGTGCTGCAAAATGCCCCATTCCTTTCTTTGATGTTATAAGAGAGAGCAGAAACAGATTAAATTTGAGGACTACTTACGTGCTTAAAGTTAGCCACATACTTGTGTGTCTTGCTGAATCAAGACCATAGTGAATCATGAAGAACTCAGAAAAACTTTTTTTCCACATAAAACCCTAATCAAAGAATTTTTAATAGTGTACAAATTAATAACAATCCAAGGCTGCTTGCAGAGCATTCACAAATGGAAACATTAAGTTAAATACATGATTTGCTATGTAAAGTTCACTCTGCTCTAACTAGAATGGCTTTGCAAACAGAATGGAGGAATTCTAAATGGATTCTATTCGAAAAGTAAACTGACATACAGGAATTATTTAGACGTCGGATTCTATAGCTGGGAAGAAAGCTGGTTTGGGTTTTGGAAACCAAATACAGGTTTGGTAGTTTCAGATTTGGATAAGCATTTGCCAGCTAAAAGAAGAAAATATAATTCATCTATCTGGACAGTGTATGTCTGGTAAAGTCACACAGGACCTGATCCTTGGGTCTGGTGGAGCTGGGCTGAATGCAGGACCCTAGGTGATGGGCAAACCTAGCTGTATGCTACCTTTGCATGTCCCTGATCTGCAGGGTTGCCCAAGTGTGTGTAAGAGGCAGCCATAGTACTTTTTTAATGAATTCCAGCTAGATTGACCTGATGGTCTATTACATCATCTGGGGACTGCTGGAGTCCAGCAGCACTCTGGTCATGCCCCCTTTTCCCATGTACGTTCCTGATGTGACCAGTGTCCCTATGCCAGGGAATCCTCAGCTGACTCAGTAGAGCAGCTGTAAGGCCCCTTTGTTACACAGGGTCTGAATCAGGGCCACCGATTTTGCACACTTTGATCTATTTGCAGTTCAGGAAGGTTAAATTCAGTGAGAGAGAAAGAGGTGAATGAATACTTTAAAAAGGTCTCACCAGAGCTGCCCCTTTGTTCACCTCTAGTTAGGAGTCTGGTTATTGAACGCATTTTTTGTGCTCCTGTTGTAGGACTCAGGAAAATTCCAGAAGCCCTCATTACACAGCAATGCATCTGTTACAATGATCTACTTTGGAAAAAGTGTGCACTTGTCTCATGATGACACTGATTACAGAGATGAAATCAAAGTCTATCAGCAGCATTGTGGAGGAGAAAACCTTTGTGTCTACAAAGGCAAGCTATTGGAAGGAGGTAAGGATTAAAAGTTGAGGAGTTCATTTTAATTCTGGCAACATCTTATTTTCTGGATAAACTGTTGATGTGATATCAAAATGATTTCAGCTGAGCTCACTCAAGATATGCGCATCCAGGGACTTATAAACCAGCTGCCTCCAACCTAAATCGAGATTTACTGTTCCATGATTGAAAATGAGGCTGCAATTACTTTTGCAAATTATGAAAGAAGGAATTTAGAGGAGTGATTTAACAAAATACTGTGGGTTAGATTAATTTGTGGATAGAGACGTATGGTTAATAAAATATTTGCAGAAGTAAACTGTTCTTGAATACTAAATTCTGTTTCTGAGTAGCAGTAATACATCAATGTATACTGTTTATTGTTCCAGAAGGAAAACTATATTCTGGGGGCCTGATTCTGATCTGTTTTACACTAGTGTGACTCCATAGACTTCACTAGAGTTACTCTGGTGTATATCAAGAGTGAGAGGAGAATCAGACCTGGGAATCTACTATTCATGAGAGCTGAAAATCACCTCAAGGTTAAGATCAGAAGTCCTCAGATACAATGAAATCACAGTTGTTCTGCTGCATAGGGGATGGGTGGTTGTGGTGCAGGCCCAAGGGAGTTCTCCATAAACACTGTACATCACACAATTGTGCGCTGTTTCGGCTCTGCCTAGCTGATTATGGAGGAAGGAGGGGCATCTACAATTAAGGAGGGGAGGGTTACCACAGATCACAATCCTTATTCCAGCCCAGGGATTGGAGGAAGACTTCTTCCCATCACTGCAGAGGAACTCCATAACGTTGGCATAAAGCCTATACCCAGGAGCAGCACAATCCCCCCGCCCCCATGGTGCCATGCTAATGAGTTTCTGTAACCTGAAGTGATGACTGCTATTGCTGAAGGGGTGATTTTAGTCTTCCAATTGAGAGAAGCATTTGAACCAGCAGTTCTGTTTCACTCAATGAGTTATATCGCAAAAAGAAAAGGAGTACTTGTGGCACCTTAGAGACTAACCAATTTATTTGAGCATAAGCTTTCGTGAGCTACAGCTCACTTCATCGGATGCATACTGTGGAAAGTATAGAAGATCTTTTTATACACACAAAGCATGAAAAAATGGGTGTTTACCACTACAAAAGGTTTTCTCTCCTCCCACCCCACTCTCCTGCTGGTAATAGTTGGTAATAGCTGGTAAAAGCTATTACCAGCAGGAGAGTAGGGTGGGGGGAGAGAAAACCTTTTGTAGTGGTAAACACCCATTTTTTCATGCTTTGTATATATAAAAAGATCTTCTATACTTTCCACAGTATGCATCCGATGAAGTGAGCTGTAGCTCACGAAAGCTTATGCTCAGATAAATTGGTTAGTCTCTAAGGTGCCACAAGCACTCCTTTTCTTTTTGCGAATACAGACTAACACGGCTGTTACTCTGAAGTGAGTTATATGTAACTGATTGTGTTTGCTTCTGACTTTTCACTGAATATGATAAAGCGCTATGTCTGCATCCGACTTCCCTTTGCTGGAGAGAATCAGCGCTGCTCAGCCGTGTATCATAGCCAGCAGTATAGGGCTTAACAGCTAATGGATACCTTTCTGCAAATCAAGTGGTAGGGGCCTGTGTTTCTGAGGTGGGAGGCTCAGGGTTCTATCCTTCCTTCAGCTGTGAAGTTTTGAATGGATGCTGTGACAATGTCCTAGCTGGCTACAGATATGTTACAGCACCTGCAGGACATGCTGTGGGGGTGGGGACAAGCATGATTTTTGTGAATATCAGCAGGTGGAATTTCACAACATAATGATCCTTAATGCAGATGAGAGGCAAAGAGCCTGATCTCACAGGATCCATAGTTTTGGCACATATACAGACAAAATGGAGGTCACTGGGCACAGGCTGTCAATAAAGCATTAACCCCGTTCTCTCACTAATTGCAGAGACCTTTCACTTTACCTCAAAGCGCCACCATGGTTTCCCCTTCAGTCTCACCTTTTTCCTCAATGGGATACAGATGGACAGGCTGAGCTCCTGCTGTGAATACAAGCATCGGAAGAGTGCGAGATTGGGAGGCAAGCATGGATACTTTGGCTTTGTGAATGTGGACCGAGCGTCTCCTTGCTATAGGTATGCTCACAAGTGTTTAGACCACAAAACTTTCCCCACTTTTTTCAAAGCATCTATCAAACGTTTCACCCATTGATCTCTCCAGAGCCCAGGCCACATCTCAGACGAATGGGGATCTATTGCCTCCCTTGTATTGAAACCAGTTATATCATCTGCATATTGGATCTGCTCTTGCAATCTTCCCATAGGCGATCTCCTATTGATGTCAGTTGATTTTTACATTGTCCCCATTGTGATAGTTCTCAGGGTACCCAAGACTGAGTCACTGCGTTACGTTCCCTGCCTCCAGCGTGAGGGAGACTTGCTTGTGCTTAACTGGGTATCTGTTCCTTGACATCACAAGCCTGTGAGCCACCTGAGCCTTCCCTTCTGGGCTACACCAGCCCTCACTTTGCCATTCAGGTTAACAGTTAGTGTATCCCAGTCCCTGAACCCCTTTGCAGCATTCCTCTGTTGTATCCAGCCCCCTTGCCACTGACCACTCACAGAAATACCAGGGTCAGTTGTCTCCAAGGGAACAGTGTACACACAAGCTCGCAGGATTCAATTCAGGATCAGCTTCTTGCTCAATACCACAGCACTGATAGTGAAAACAACAAGAAGTTTATTTTAAAAATTCAAAAGATTGCGAGTAAGGATACTGGAAACAAGGGTTTAATTATAAAATAAAACCATAACACACTTTCTAAAGGTTAAACTTAACTAGTAGATTAACTTCCTGTTTAATGAAGTTCATCTCACCCAAAGCCTTTTGCAGCACGTTCAATCCAAGCTGGTGGGGCTCCTGTTTTCGTGAATGTCAACACACTGCCCGTTTGGAGGATCTTCTTTGTTTCCCAAATATAGTTCAGCAAACCTTTGAAGTGTATCTCAAGATAAGGTTCTTTTCCTCTGCCATGTGCTTCCTTGTTGACTTTGTATGTAAATACCTCCAATGTGCTAGCTTACCAGGCTTAATTTACGTGCCAACAGAGAGACAGGTGAATAACCATCTTTTGACTGACAGGAAACCTGTTTCTCCACCTCTGCTGTGATACAGAAGCTAAATATATTTTCAGTATTCCCACATAGCTCCTTACATAGTAACTGTCCACACATTTCACAACGATATTAACAATGTGTGTGACCCTGACTTTCATTTAAGACCTCACACGACATTCTTTGTTGAACCAGAATGTACAGACCAGAATCACGATATTCTTGTAACCCCCTTGCTAATTGACACTGAGGGGTTTTTGGGTTACAACCATGTTTTCTGTTTTCAGTATGCCAGAGAGTGTTGAACTGAAGTTGTATGCTACATCAGAGCATTTGTCAGGGCGAAGATGGAATATCTGTCAGCATGGGAAGAGGCAAAAAGGGCCTTTTGTCAACCACACAGGCATAGAAGATGGTTTGGCATTGTTGGATAAGTATGTTATAGAATCATAGAATATCAGGGTTGGAAGGGACCTCAGGAGGTCATCTAGTTTAACCCCCTGCTCAAAGCAGGACCAATCCCCAACTAAATCAGCTGGATGTTTATGCTAAAAATGATCAGCAGTGAAATAAGTAACAATGGTGCCATTTAAACAAGCTGTATGTTCCAGAGTTAACAATCCATTCATCTCAGTGAGTCATTCCCATCTCTCAGACCTATTGTTGACTCAGGCAGACATCACTACATCAGTTTACGCTCAGTTGTATTCTTAAGGTTTTGTAGGCCACCATTCAAGCTAGATACATAATTAAAACAACAAGAACAAAATCTTAGATTCAGGAGCACAACTCTGCCTCAACATTTGAAGTCCACAGTAATTTCCCTGGCTGCTGAGTAGGCCAATATAGGACATTGCCCAGGATGCAGAAAACAAATAGGAGCACAACAAAGCATTCATTTTGTTCATGGCCAAAGACAATGCCATGATCAATAGCTGGAGCGTATGCCAAGAAACTTCAGTTTTAATAAAAAAAATAAAATCTGTCTGCTGGATTTTCAAGGCAGTGTCACACAGTAGAACCGCTGCTGCCATGTATAATTTTTATTCTTTTCATAAAATATTTTTAAAACAACAATAAAGAGTTGGATGAGGTGGGGGAGGCGGAGAAAGGGGAACCCCCCATACAGCCCAACTAACTTTTTAGATAAGCACTAAATTCTGAGGAAAAATTCCATGTCTTTCCACTTCACACTAATATTTACATGATTTATGTAAATGTTATGTTATAGTTGCTGTGATAAGGTTTTCTGAGGAGTGAAAAGCAGCTGAATTAGGGATGGAGGTACTGTTTCAGTAAATATTCAAAGTAGCTTAAATTTCAGCCTTTCTGTATGCACGTGTGTGGAGAAGAAAGTGAATTACCTTTATCTAAAATGATATGAGCCTGGAGAAATGGTTCAGATTATTTCATATTGGAAAAACCCAATGATTAATGAAATTCTTTTCTCTTCCACCAGCCCACCCAAATCTAGCTATTGACCTAAAGATCCCCTTTTATAAGGTTCCTTTCCCAGCAGTGACCACTCTATTTTCATGTCCCCAACAAGTCACATCCCATAAAGTCCTGCTTTACCCCTGTATGTTTGGAGGGGCAAAATTGTGAGCACAAATAATTTTGCGTCCACAGATTCAGGGCCTGACCCCATGCTCAGTGAGGGTTCCCATTGATTTCCATGGGTTTTCGGTCAAGCCCTTAGTGACTTTGCCCCTGATTCCACAATAGGTTCTGCCTGGGTGCTGGGGTTAGTCTATGCAGAGCTCATTGTAGGTTTGAAGCTCTAGATAGCTATGCACCTGCACATAGGAACTCCAATATCTCAATGACCTTTAGGAAATTATGGGTGCTAATAACTGAGAGGACAGAATGCCTAACACAATTATTCACACCTATATTTTGTGCCCACAAAATTGGAAGTCAGTGTCTGAAAATCTAGCTTTGGAAGTCTCTAGGATACATCACAGCAGGTTAGAAGCAGCAGTAGAAAGGGTTAGCATGAGGGATTGCTATATTAAAGCTTTATGTAAGAAGAGCAGTTGGATAGGTCATAGTGTTCTAGGAAGGAAATGAAAGGTATAGGAAGGGGTTCATGGTTATGGGGAGAACAGCTGAGAGTAAGGGAGAGGGATCATCCCTAGAACAGTTGTCTCGAGGAAAGAAAAAGGAATAAGCAGAGTGGGGTTTTCATTCTTCACTAGGCCTTGGCAGAGTCTCTGGGTAACGTCTACACTACAGACGCTACGTTGGCACTACGGCACTGTGCCATTGTGGTGAGGTAATGTAGGCACTTGCTACAATGACCGAAGGGTTTTTTTTCCCATTGCTGTAGTTAATCCACCTGCTTGAGACATGGTAGCTAAGTTGACTGAAGAATTGCTTGCAGTGTCTGTACTGGGCCTTAGGTCATCTTAACTACATCTCTCAGGGGTGTGAATTTTTCACACCGCTAAGTGATGTAACTAGTTTGATCTATGTTTTATGTGTAGATCAGGCCCCAAAACATCCCCAGGATCCATAGTACGTGTGCAAAAGTTCCTGGGTTGTACCAGAATTCTGAAAGCAAACACCACCTCCTATGAACTAAGAAATCTTTCAATGGGGGGAGGCAGGTGAGGAAGCAGGGTTTGTTGGTGAAGGTTAAAGCAGCATTAAGAATTGTTTTTTAAAAAAACTAGAGAGAGGGAGAAGAGGAGGAATTGGGCTTGGTCTACACTTAAAAGTTATATTGGCAGCTGCAATGGTCAGGGGTGTTAAGGAGGGAAGCAAGTAGGGAGCGTTCTGTCTCTTAGCGACGTGGTCCTGGATCTCTGTTCAGCCCATTGCCTGTTGGCCAAAGTGCAGCTTTAAATATGCAATTTGGGGGCTTGTCTACACAGCAAGTAGCTGCACGGCAAGCCAGGGTGTGAATCTACAGCAGCATGACAGTAACATCCTGTGCGGACACTGCCGCAGTGCAGTGAATGTCCTGGAGAGTAGCTTCGTGCAGTGGCAGTACAGATGCAGTACTGTATGGCACAGCAGGACCAGGATTTGCTCCAAAGTGCTTTACAGAGGTGGGTAAATGGTATTGTCCCACATTTATAGGTGGTGAACCTGAGGCATAGGACAATGTATTTAATTTTATTTTTAACTCACTAGGCATGTGGCAGGTTATGCTTCATATCCTTCCATTCTTCGCCAAAGGAAAAATGTGTAGTTTCCAAGTCTCCCGTGTTGTTTTTGTTAGGTGTATTATTGCAATGGGCCTGGACAAAAAACCCTCTCCTCCAAAGAAAAAGATGAAAGAAGACTATGGAGAAAAGCAAGAGGATTCGATGAAGGATGAAGAGCACAATGAGCCAAGTGAGGGCAGCGTCGAGCAAGAGGCGACCAAACACTCAACTGTTGAAATTTCATCAGCTCATGGAGAGGGTCAGGAGCCTGCAGTGGAAATTGGAAGGGAGGAAAGAGAAGAAGAAACACAAGAAGGACCAGAGAATGAGTCTGAAGATGACCAGGAAAATGCTAGTAAAGATGGTACAGTATCAAAAATCCCAGTTAAGGAACACAAACGGGGAGGCAGAATTGTCTAATGGAGAGGGCATAGCACTGCTAATCAGGAGACCTGGGCTCTATTCCCAGCTCAGCCGCTGACCTCGAGCAAGTCCCTTTGCCTCTTTTCCACTTCTCAGCCTATGTCTATTTTGTCTGTTTGGACTGGATGCTTTTAGGGCAAGGGCTGACTCTTGCAGTGTGTTTGTGCCTTGCACCACAGGGTCTGAATGCACTCAGTGTGGTACTGGGCTACAGAAAGTAACAAGAGCAAATATGATTTCAAAATCTTTCATAATCTAAGTTTAAGGTCTTGTTTACACTGTGACTTTAGCAACCAGTGTAAGTGCATTGATACAAACTCTTTGTGTAGAGACAGTTTACTCTGGCACAGTAGGAATTGCCCCACTCCAGATTACTCTGGTAATGAAGGACAGAGATTTAAGAAGTGTGTGTGTGTATTTGTGTTTGTGTGAGAGGGGCAGGGGGAGGGAGGAGAGAGCGAGAGCATAGGCAGTGCAGAGGTAACAATGCCTATAGTTAAGGTTGCAGGAGCCATGGGATATATAGCAGCTGAGTGGGAGAGGGGGACAGGAGATGTGGGGGATGAGGAGGGAGACCGAAGACAGTGGAGATGCAACAAAGGGAGAGGGGAACAGGAGCTGGTGATGGGAAGGGAAGAGAGAGGGAGCAGACACAGAGGAGGAGGAGGGGTAGCAGCCCGGGGGTGGGAGATGGTGGAGGATAGGAGCAGAACAGGGGGTGGTGGTCAGGAGCTGAGGCTTGAGGTGGGTGCAGAGGAACAGAATGGGGACATGGCAGGAGTGGAGGGTTTAGGGGGTGTATAGAAGGATGGGGCAGGAGTGGAGGGGCTATAGAAGGAAGGGGAAGAAGCGGAGGGGTTGGGAGTTTATAGAAGGATGGGGAATGGGCAGAAACGGTGGGGCTGGGGATTTATAGAAGGCTGGGGAGGGGGCAGGAGCGGTGGGGATTTATAGAAGGAGGGGCAGGAGCAGTGGGGCTGGGGGTTTATAGAAGGATGGGGAGGGGGATGGAGGGGTTGAGGGTTTATAGAAGGATGGCGATGGGGCAGGAGTGGAGGATCTATCTGCAGTAGATTATAATTTTTAGTTGTATAGTTCATTCATTCTTTGCATTTGTGATCAGCACTGACTTTCAGGGTCATTCTTGTTCTGCTTAGATTTATAGTATCTCCTTTCTAAGGTCAAATCTAACACAGAAGTTCATGTCTTGAATACAGTATATCCTCCTTCTGTCTTTCCTACTGGGGCTATAGCACTAAAAGCTGCCTATATGGAGTGAAATAAATCTGTTCACCTCTTGGTTATAGTCCTTTCTTGTTTTTAAGCTTGCAGTTTTCTTGTACCATATAACCACCAATGCCTTTTCCATCTATCTGTTGATACAGAAATTGTTAGCATCTCCTGTTTATTCATTTACTTATTTAAGAGAAGCCTTTTTCATAATATATCATTTCTCCATAAATATTTTCCCACTTTCTACTCCTGTCCTCATTTTCATGAGTTTTCTGCACCCACACAAAACTTTCTCATTCGGCACTAGGGATATGTTTTTGTGATTAGCCATGCCTTTTTCCCTGCAGGGGGTGGACACCTCTCTGACAATTACTGAGAAGGCTTGCCACCTCAGAGGCAGCTGGAATCTCAATTGCTTTGAATGTAGAAAATAAATCTAATCATTTTCTTAATTCTCATTGTGGAGAAATTGTTTATTTGCCTAATTGGTTCCACATCAGGTACTCTTCCTTTCTCTCTTTGGCATTTTGTCACTTCAACAAGAAAAAGAGGTGAACAATTAAATTTGAAAGGTAAGAAATTATCGCCCCGAGGGACAGCTGGAGCGTGTCTGATGTGACAATTCTCTTTCGTGATACAGTTTTGTTGCCTCTCTGCAGACTGTGCTGCAAATTAATGGTTGCAATGTAAATATTTTATTGTGAAAGGGATTTAGGTATGTTCTGGTTTGTGGGAATATAATTAGTCTATTTCTGGGTGGAGTGGAGAACATTTTCTAATACACACATGATTTCAATTTTGAATTACATACAAAGCCCTGATGTTGTCAAATGTTCCTAATCAGATTCTCAGTAAGAGACTTGGGTTGAAATCCTGTTCCCACTGAAGTCAAAATAGGAGTTTTGCCATTAGAGTCAATGGAGCTAGGAATTCACCCTGTAACCAAATGAATATATTAGAACTGTGCAATAATCAGAGCATTCCTCTGCAGCGTCCTTTGGCTGAGTCTGAATAATTAATTTTGTAGGATACCAATCTGTTAATTAGCCTTGTCAGTCCACTTTTTGCTTACTTCCCTCCGAACATATTGTCCTACTGATGCTTTATCTGTTACTTAAATTAATTTTCCTTGCAGCAAGTTTTTTCTATAATGGGGATCTCTTCCCTTTATATGTTATTCCTGCATTTGTCTATCTGACCTATCTTCGTTTATTTTATTCTTTACACTTGAATGACACCTGCTAGATCACTGAGTAGCTTTGTTCCATTTCTGTTACTCTAGGTATAAAGAAAATGATTTGTTTTTTGAGGTAATATACTTTTACAATCCCTCCTGTGGCCTCATATATTCACTTATTGTAAAAAGAGGTGAGGAAATGCAAAGGTAAAAGAGGGTTAATGGAGTTAACCTTTCTCTGGTTAATAAGAACTTTAAGTAGTTATGAATTCCATTTTCTGTCTCACGCTAGAGGTCTTCTTTTATTTCAGAGTATGATGAAGATTTTGAAGCAGATGAAGAGAAATCAGATGAGAAAGTTAATGAAGAAGGACAGGCCGATGATCAGATGAATGGAATGTCAAAGTCACCCTCAGATGATGAAAAAGATAATTTAGACCATGAAAAGGAGAGTAAAAGCTCATCACAGAAGGCACTACAGGCCTCTGACAGCGAGAAAGAAGAAAGTGATGGATACTCAAACAGTGACTCAGAGGAAGATAAACAAGGTTAGTTGTTTTTTCTTACCATGGTGCAGGGTACTTGACCTGATCTGTGTTTTACATTTTATGTATGCCCTGTTGTGTACATCTAGCCTGCATTTATGTTGAGCTACATATTACACTATGTCATGAAAGTGACACTTAGGGCATCATCCATCACAAAATATCCTTGACACAATCCGTAGCACAACCCCCTAGAAAGCTATGGATCCAGTCTCCCCTGCAGGTTTGCCGGGCTGTCCCACAGATAATCTAGCTCTGCAACAGCATGCTGTGGAGCTAACCAGAAGTGAAGAACACAGGCCAACTCTCTTCCATCTTAGCTGCAATATTCCTGATTCTCAAGACCCTTCGTCCCTCCCCGCTCCATCCATTCAGTTAATCCAGCTCTGGTCTCCACATTAACATTACTGCACAACATGGGCAAGGAGAAAGAAAGAAGGGCATATTATTAGCCATGCCACAGCACTGTAACACTTTACACTGCCATAGTGCCTTTCATCTGAGAATCTCAAATATTAATTATACCCAGCAATATTCCTCTGATGTATGTAACGGGTAAGGGACACAGACGAATCACTTCACACCCCATGTAGAAATACAGTCAACTCTGGAGTGCAATGCAACAGCTATTTAACAGCTCATAGCAATGTTGCAGAATAGTTCAGGATCAGAAATGAAGATGTAGCTACTAGGGGAATTTAGAGGCAAACTAAATACTTTGGGGGAAGATTTTCAGCTTGTGTAAATGTTCAGATCTCCATTGATTTCAGTGGAGCTGTGGCGATTTACATCAACTCAGGATCTGTTCTTTTAGCTGTAATTTGGCCAGCAGACCTTGATTAAGACCCCCGCTCTAATGAGATGTGTAGTCTTTAACACATCAGGTGCTTTCCATCTGACAGTCCTTATATGTGAGCTATTTGCTCAAGTTAAATGTACACATTACTTTCATGTTTGTATTTCTATGTGAAATAGGCAAAGGTAAAGCAGCTCTTGGGGAAAAAATTGCAGCTTTCTATAGAAAGACTAAAAGTCTTCAGAAACTCAAACCAGGTTTGAAACATGTTTGCATATAAAAATCACCACAATGATCAGAAAAAATCTTAATTTTTCATTTCTCTAATGATTATCAGGAATAATTTATTTACTGATTCCTGGACAATCAGTACACTTTTAAAAATTGTTTTCTGCTTATCAGTGTCTTGCATAATCAGCTTTCTTGTGACCAAATTAGTTGCTTCTTGAGCTGTATCAATTTTGTTATGGTCAGAAGAGAGGGAGTGTGTGTGTGTGTAGAGATAGATAACATAACAGTGAGGGTCCTTGGTTCTTCCTAAATTAACATATTTCTTATTTGACTATTAAATACTGCAACACTGATAACACAGTGTAGTTAAGGTGTAGTGCGGTGTTTCCATTAACTTTGTTTCATGCCACCATTTGAAATACAGTAGAACCTCAAAGATAGAAACGCCAGTGTTAGGGACTGACCGGTCAACTGGACACCATGTGGAACCGGAAGTAACCAATCAGGCAGCAGCAGAGACCAAAAAAAAAAAAAAAATTTTTTTTTCAAATACTGTACTGTGCCTGTATTGCACCTTAAAGGTAGGCACGTCTAGGCTGTCTGTCCCCACCCCACCCCAAGGGCAGCCATCTTATAGCAAGACACTGGGACTGCCAGCCCAAGGCAGCCAGAGCCAGCAGAGCGGGAGCAGAGCTGGGGTCTGCGCTGTCTTCACCCCTTCCCACCCATCATGGGAGAGGGACACACTGTTTTCACACATACACACCCCTGCCTGTCAGGAGTGGACAAGCTTGCAAACTCATGCCAGGCTGAGCAGGGAGCTCAGCTGCTGCTGAAGCTGGCCTGGAGTGTCAAAGCTACTGGATCTGGAGCCCGAACTGCGCTTTGTTCAGAGTTATGAACATTTCAGAGTTACGGACGACCTCCATTCCCGAGATGTTCATAACTCTGAGGTTCTACTGTATATTAATACTCACTGTGAGTTGTGCAAATGGATAAGGGCATGGCCATTCAGAAATGCCTGAAATTCTTTTCTCATTGACAAAATGCTTTCAAAAGTATGTGCTCTGTAATTCTCACATTCCATCCCTTAAACTATTTTAATTTGCTTTGCTTTAATTGCAGTTTTTAATTAAACTGGGTAAATTGTACCATTTAGTAGCAGAAAGTGTATTTCCTGGAAAGCTTCCAGCATCATGTAAATAAATATGCACTCTGAATTTTCCCCAAGATCAATTTTGAAATCAGTTGCTTTTTAAATGTAGCTCCTTACTGATTTTGCGGGCTAGAAATTGATCTCTTCCTCACGCAACCCCAATGAGAAATTATTTTAGGCAGAGTGATCACACTAATCAGATAGCTACGAGACTCTTTACTGAAGTACAGCTAGTGGGTTTGCTTTTGTTCTTTGTGGATAGTACTCACACTGTATGAACCACAGCTCAGAGTCAATATTTCTTTCTCTGTGGTTAAAAAATAAAGAGAAAAGGATAGTAGGATGCCATTAGAAACATGAAGATGATCAAGAAAGGTGCATGTTTAGCACCATCATAACGGAGGGGTTAGAAATATTTGTGAGAGAGCCTTATTTTCTGGCAGTTGGTGCTGTAAATGCTCTTCAAGCTCTAGCTCGCCGCTCCCTGTCAACATGGATGTGCTTGTCGACAAGATTTACAGTTACACTGGCATTTATATACTGAGGGTGGGAAGTCTGAAAGAGTCCTGTAGTTTTTATTTAGCAGCAGTGAATAGAGGGCTGAAGCACTGCACTTGGTTACAGCTAGAGATGGACCCAAATTGGAACAATGAATCCAAAAGCTCTTGGATTTCCAGCGGGTCTGGATTTGAATTCCTTGATCTAAAGACAGAAAGGTCTTTTGGGTTCTGGCTGCAATGCACCCAAAGTCTCTGGAGAACGACTGGTCTCCTTAAAGAGATTTCTCCCATTCAAGATGGCAGAAATCTCCAGAAATGAGTTTGTCTTATGAGATTTTCATCATTGTGGGCTAGAATCTCACAAAAACAGCTTGTGAGATTTCACCACCGTGGAACCCAAACTCAGTGTGCTTTCAAACATTTCTTTCTACTTAGAACTAAAAGCCTGCCACAGGAAAGATTTATCTTCTCCTAACATCCGTTTACTTTGTTGGCATCATAATCCTTAGCCATTTTTATCTACCTCCAGTGTGCTGAGCACAGGGTTTTGTTCTTAGAGAGCCGGCTAGCAATAACTCATTCAAGCAGGGCTCTTTTGCTATTGAAGTGAAAGGCTGTGTTTATTGAAAGTGAATGCTGAAAAAGAGGCAGCTTTTCAATGGACAAGATTCTGCTTCAACAACATGAAATAGAAGATGGCTTGAATTCCACTGCCACAATGTCATCAGTAAATCCCATTGCACATGATTAACTATCTGGCTTTCATTCTTTGGGTAGGCTTAGTTTTGCCTAGATGACACATGCTCCTTGAGGGCAAGAAGTTACAAATTATGTTACAAAATTGTGAAAAGTATGGAAAATTTGAACTGCTGGCTAACAATTGAAGCTGATGCATTTGATAAATACACTTGTGTGACCCAGCATGGGTAAGATACAGTGCTGTGAGACTGGTAAGAAAAGAAGAATCTAGCTTAGGAATGATGGGTGAGATTTGTTTTTAATCATCGAAAAAGAATGACAACTTTTCTTATTGTGTTTTTGTTAACTATCCCAGGCACTGACTCACCTGTTGAGAGTTTATTGTGATTGTCAGCAATGAATGATGGGCAAGAAAGCAGACTGTCAACAGATAATTCACTAGGATACTGCTTGTGATCAGCGTAGATGAGCACTGCTAAAAATGATCGGAGCGAGAGCTGAGAAATGAAAACCAAAAAAATCCACATTCTTCTAAAAATACATTTAAAAAAGAGGCTTTGTAAGCTAATGGAAGAAAACACACTTTTTTGTAGTTAGATATAAGACATATTGGGTCAAATTCTGCTCTCAAGTACATCCATACAATTCTATTCAAGTTCTCAGTGAGGTTTTTATTTTATATTTGCCATCTTGGCAATCATGGACTCTCATATAAAGCAGAGAAGAAAAGGATCTATTTTATATCCTATTCCCTTCTAATATTAATGCAGGATTTGTTTCCTGCAGCACTGTAGCAATGCTCTCATTGGCAGGGATTGAATGAAGTACCTTTTGATCTAAAAGCACGAGCATCTACTTCTTTAGTTAAGGGGCCAAGTCAGTTAATTTGTGAACAGTAGTAGACGCATAAGCTCCTTTATGTAGTCCCACCACTGTAGGAGGACAGAGATCCACAATGAGTTAATGCAGGGTACAATTAAAGGTGTGCAGGGAATGGTTTCCCTATCCTGTGAAAATGGTTGAGATTGCAAACATTTGCCTGTTCCAGACTGGGACAAAAATCAGCGAGAATGAAAGAGAGAGGAAGAGACCAAAATAGCCAATAGCGTGTGAGTAGAATCAGGCAGAGGAGGCACTTGAACCTGTTGTCTCCCACAGGCCTGGATTAACCAACATGCACTAAGTTGGCATTGGGCCTCCAGTCACAGGGGAGCCCCTTCCCTAACCAGGTATGGCCTGGCCGCCCTTCCATTATGATGGAGGGACAGCTGGGCCAAATTGAGTGGTGTTCTGGGGGGGACGACACTGAGGTTTTGACCCACCTGCATGCTGTAGTGAGAGTCAGTGGACTGGAGCAGGCAGCCAGGACAGCCACGGGAGCCTGAGCTGCTGTAGGGTGTGTGCAGGGCAGGCTCGCTCTTCTACCCCCATCCCACCGAAGGCAGGACCTGAACTCCTCCCCCCCCCCGGCACCCGTCTCCTTGGGGCAGGACCTAACCCCCATGTGGCACCCACCCCATGGAGGCAGCACCCAAATGCCCTCTGCTTCCAGGCTTCCCACCCCCTAGGGGCAGGATACCTAGGATCACATCCTGCCCCATGCTGTGGTCATTTCATGCCACCAGAGTGCTGGAAAGGGGATGGGAAAGCTTCTCAAAATGGGCAGCTAAAGGTGTCCTTGCTCGGAGGGGCTCCTTGGCTGTTGTAGAGATTTCACCATCTCCCAGCCCCATCCAGCGTAGGCGGCATGGACAAAGCACAGTATCATTCCAGCAATCCCTCTCTGGCTTTCAGCTGCCTTTGTTCTTGTGTTCCCTCCTCATGTTCTGCTGAACTCTCGAGACCTGAGAATCAGGGCCCATGGCTAGAACAAGTGCTATTCTCTGCTCTGACATTAGAAGATTTTCAGTGTAGGGGAACATGTCTCTCTGTATGGGCTAAATTCTGTCATGCTGGTGACGTGGGTGGAAGCCAAGTTTTCTTGCAGGGAGCTTCTCCCTCATTCTCTTTGTGCATTAATACATGATCTGTGCAGAATGCTGCCACTGGTACTCCTGGAGCACTGAAGATGGGGGGCTGGTATGACGTCAGCTCCAGTGGGGCATAGGTTTTAGAGCAGTGGTGTGTGGTGGGCAGCCCGCGGGCTGCATGCGGTCCATCAGGGTAAGCTGATTGCGAGCCATGAGACATTTTGTGGACGTTGACAGTCGGTAGGCACGGCCCCCTGCAGCTCCCAGTGGCCGCGATTCGCTGTTCCTGGCCAATGGGAGCTGGGGGAAGCTGTGGCCGCAAAATGTCTTGTGGCTCGCAATCAGCTTACCCTGAGTGGCCGCATGTTGCCCACCACTGCTTTGGGGCCTCCCCTTGCAGACTGCAGGAGTAGGTGACGGGGAGGGGGGGCACACAGAGAGCGCCTTCAAAACAGCACTAAGTGCTGAGTTCGCTCTGCTAATGCCCCACCTTGAAAAATTCTGCATGTTTGCAGGTATGGTGCTATGTACATTATTAATAACCACTGTCATCATTAATGAAACTTGGTACTGCTAGCCAGTCTCCAGGAGTGGAGAGGGGTGTGTGTGGGAGAGGTAATGATGGAGAAAACTAAGTTATTGCACAGTAACATGAGTTCTTCAGCTACATTATCTTTCAGCCACATAGTCACCCCCGCCCTCCATCTTCCTCTCGTGTTTAAAAGTCCTGTTAACACTTGAACAGCCAGGGCATTGCAACTGAGGGGGAGCTATCAAGCCTCCACATTTCTACTTTCACCCTCTGGCTTGGCATATATAGTACAAGCTGTCATGGTTAAAATGTTGACACTATTGTTCAAACGTCTCCTGGAATCACACAGCACAGCATACTGTTCACTAACCCCAGAAATGTGGATATTTTCTGGGGCACACTACTGGAGAACTCCTAGTTCTGGTAAGTGGTTTACTTCCTCTTTGCTTTCAGATAAATGTGGAACATAACAGGGATGTGGGTTTTGTTTTGGAAACAATTGCCAGTGTTCTTAAACCAGTAGCCTATAGTAGTCTGCTGAATTCATAAATAAGTGACCTTCTTTTCACAGGTGCTGAACACCTATAGATCCCATTAATTTCAATGGGTGCTCAGAACCTTTGAAATCAGGCTCCTGATTTAGGTCTCCAAATACGGAGTTAGGTGCCTAACTTTAGGCACCCAACTTTGAAATGGTTATCCTAAAAGATCTTGAAAAGCTACATGTGCAGGGGAAAGAAGTTTGTCAAATGAAGTCTTGTAGGTTTTCTCTTTCATGCTACTGTTGTCACTAAGTGAATTTTTGCTATTTTGTTAATTTGAATGCAGACTTCGTATGACTGAGGTATGTGTACAGTGTGCTTGTTGCATGGAATGGACTTTGGCCTAAACTATTACCGTGACTCACTTGTCATTTTCACAAGTTTCTTTTTTGGTAAAATCCTAATGGCAAAACTCTCGTTACCATAACAAAACCACAGAGATCTGCAAATTACCCACCTGGCTAGTTTACATAACCAAATTCTTTTATTACTTATTTTATTTTATCATCATCTTCCTTTCCCCTACATCCTAACTACTGTGTGCAAAATTCATTTATGTCTTGAATTTATCTATGCCATGGTCCTGCAAACCCTTAGTCTCATTTTGTACTCAATGGGATGTCTCACTTACTTAAAGTTATGCACATTTGTGACTGTTAGCATGATCAAGACCTTAGACTGCAAGCTATTTCGGGGCAGGGACTATATATTTGTAATCTGCCCAACTCCTTTTGGGACCCCAAGTAATGTATGATGATGATAATGGAACAAAGAATAATACAGGGGGATCAAATCTTATCTCATTTCGTCTTACATCTGCATTTATATTGCACTCATCACCACAGAGTCTGAGTTCAACAAGATTGCATAGGTATATCTGAAGGCAGAATTTCACCCTGTGTGAGAGATTTAAAAACATATCCAGATAACTGAGGAGCCTAAGTCCTTATTTTCTCAGCTAAGATTATGGGTTAGGCATAAATAAAGAGCAAGTAAGAAAGACTTCGGCACTCAAATCCTTATGGCCCATAAGCCAATGAATACATTGTAAAGAATTATTGGCCAGTTCTCCTGAAAAGAAACGTACACTGCTTATCTGAGCGTATGAGATTTTTTTTCTCAACTGGCCTGTTTATGTTCTTGTTAGTGTCTTTAATAATTATAATTTCTTAGGGAGCTGGGTGGCCATGGGGATTCAGAACTTTTTACCTCTAGGTTGTAGGTTCAGATCCAGTTGCTACCTGTCTGCATTGGAAGTCACTACTATGGGATTGGTGCTCAATAGTCTGTGTATGAAAAGTCTTTTAGTCAAGGTACAAGGTACAGGCAGATTCCACATCACAACTGACACTAATTGTCATTTTTGCTGTCGGTCTCAGTGGAGATGACAAGGCTTGAATGGGCAGGTGATCTGAGCTAATACAGTGATGGCCTGTCTAGAACAGAGTTGTGGCACCCTGGAATTGCTCTGTGGGGATGTTTGCACTGTCTTGCATCTCCTGTATCTTCTCTATGATAAATAGAAGACTTTAGCCTCCCAGGCTGATAATCTGTCACCTTTAACAAGCATTATATTAATTTAGGGCCACGTCCCCCATACAAACATGCCCTCACTATTCCTACTGAAGTTAATGGGCATTGTGTATATGCATATCTGAAAGAAATTTTTAGCTCCTGTAAAAATATTGTATTTAAGTTAAAAAAACAAAACTACAGAATATTCATAACAGTGCATTTGGAAAGAATAATTAAAGATGTGAGCACAGTTGCCAACTTTCACGTGGTGAATAAGCACCCCGACTTTCACAATAAAATCAAGCCAATCCCATTTCAAAACAAGGCCAAAACAAGCCAATCCGTAAGAACCCCAACACTCTACGTGACTAGATCCCCCCAGCGTGTAGTCTGGGACTGTGGTGGGTCTGCTGGGCACCCCGACTCTCTTCCCCACCCTCACTTGCCCCTGCTAGCCGGGAGCCGATCAGAAAAAAGAAGCAACAAGCAACAAGCCAAATAAGTTACAAGCCAAAATCTAGCCAAAAAGCAACTCGCAAGCCAATTAAGCCAAAACCAAGCCCAATTTCTGCATTTTTTCATGGGTTTGGTGTGTCTGGATGTGAGGGGTGCTAGAAAACCAGAACTACATTGTAAACAGCAAGGATTAATACTGTATGGTGTTGATTCCTGTGTGGTTCACAAGAGATTTCTAATAGATCCATCGAGATGTTATGAATGCGCTGAAGAACTCTGTCTGTTGAAACTTCTTGTCGAATACAGCAGGAGGAGTTTGTTGTAACCCCTTTCCAACTGGTTTCAGAGGTGGTCTTGGAAGCAGATCTCATGTATCATTGGTAGAGATTTCCTATGGTATGGTTACATTATTCGAAATAAAATATGTTAAGTGGCTTTGGTTAACTGCTTGTTGTTCGTTTCGGGTAATGGGCCTATCTATATAATTATGAGGCATTTTGTGCCAGATCTTCAGCTGGTCTAAAGCAAAACAATGGCACTTTACCCCAGATGAGGACCTGGCTTTTCGGGCACAGCTAAATGAACTGGTGCACAGTGAGGACAGATGCTTTATAGAAAAATATTAAAATGAAATTATGTTTACTGTTTGTAGATAGGAAGTCTGCATCCTCTCTCTCATCCAGCAGTACTCTGTATAGCAGTGAAGACGACTCTGAAGCTGAAAAGACGAAAGACCGTGTTAAGGGCAATGAAAAGGAAGACATTGACAGGACAGCGACATGTGCGAAGTATGGAAATGATACTTGGGAAAGCAAGCCTCAGGAAAATCAGGAAATTGATGCAGTGGAGGAAGAAATGGATGAAGCAGAAGAGACAAAAGCAGAGGCTGTGATGAGGGAAGAAGTTGAGGTTCTTCATGGAAGTATCATGGAAATACATCATCAAGGCATAGATGAACTCAACGGGGAACTCAGGCATGTAGGGTCAATAGAAAATACTGCAAGGGAAGAGGGGGAGGAGGATGGAAGCAACACAAGGGAAGATGGGGAGGAGGTTGTTCTAGTGCATTTGGAAGGCAGCACTGTGGAAGCTGAGGCTACAAACAAGGATCCTCCTGAGGTTGATGAAGGGGGTGGTAAGTATAGTCTCTTGGAGGAGATGTGATATGTCCAGTGCATGTAAGTGTTGTGTCATCTTACCATTAGTGATCGAGATGGCATTTTGATACAGCATGAGAAATTCAGTTATTGGACTATTCTTAGTGTACAATGTAAAACTGTCAGAATGTCATTTTGCTGTATGTGCCAAATAACCACCGGTGGTGTGTTGTAAGTTCATAGTTTGATTTTATGGGTTTTCCAATGTAAGGTTTGGCTGTTCTTTTTTCATCTCTCTCACTCGTTGGCGTAGTATGTGATAATAGATTTATATATATATTTTCATGGACTGCAATACCCTTAAGTTTGACATCTCATGTAATTTTATAAAGCTTAGTGCCCGTTTAGATCTCAAGCATAGGAAGTCCTAGAGAATTCTTATGCCAGCTCAGATGAACTGGTTTGTAATTCTTATAATTCCAGTTTCCATAAGGACTCCGAAAAATCTCTTTTATATCATGGTGCCATGCATAGGCAACCAGACTGGGAATCATCAGACATGGTTTCTGTCTCAAGCTCTGTCACTGACACACTGTCTCACCATGAGCAAATCACGTAACCTCCCCATGCCTCAGTTTGACTGTTTGTAAAATGGGGATATTAGTGCTCCAATCTCACAGCTATTGAGGGATGTTTTGGGGGCTGGGGAAGGAGTATAGCTATACCCACATGAGTAAGGCAGTGCAGGATTGCATACTTGGGTGGGAAGAATATAAGTACTCGGTGTGGAATTTCATCTGGATAGCGGGGAGAGTATCCTGATAATAATACTGGGAATGTCAATGTAAAGTAATGAAGTGGCCTTCTGTAGTGATGCAGATGTGAAGAAAGGGAGTCATAAGCCACACTAGACAATATTTCTGACTGTATTTCTATGGATGTCGATTTTGCAGTGGATTATATAATGCTCTCATGTAGTTTTAATAGATGTTTGTGGTTTGTTTCTATTGCTTTCTGCTCGAGTGCGTCATGTATCAAATAGCACCATGTGTGCAAAGCAAACACTGTTGAATGCTATGCTATATTATTTGCAAGTCTCTTGGTGTTGGATTGCTTTGGATTGCACTGTGTGCTTTGGTTTTGCTATGTTATGCATTCAAAATTGAAGAAGAGGGAATAATTTACTATTCAGGAATTCTATTGAATTATTTATAGATGTGTGTTTCTTGAAACTTTCCTTTTACTTGCATGAGGCATCTCAGCTTAAGCAACTTCACCATTAGACTGTTAGATAAGTATTAAGTGTGGTTGAAGATTGAAATAATTAGCAATCATACAGGTAGGATAAAGTGCTGTAATAAAAAAGGAAGAAAGGGCTAATCATATGTACTGAGCTAATGACCTGCCATGGGTTTGGCACAAAATAAGACCATTGTTCTTATTTGATCAAATTCCTGGGTGTTGAAATTAAACCATTTTATACTGTATTTATAGATTTGAATGAACATTGCATTTGGAATGACTTCTCTCTTTAAGAGGCCCTATTTCAGTTGTCAGGATGAGTAAGTGACAGATGGGATAAGCGCAGTGATGAGCTGCCAAAATCTTAACAACGGGTTCCCTCCTCATCCCACGAGGGGGTCGTTGCCCACCCCCGACCCCCGGGACTCCTCTCCATCCAAACCCCCCGCATTCCTTGACGCCCCCCCCAGGACCCTTGCCCCATCCACCCCCCTCCCCTGTTCCCTGACTGCCCCCAGAACCGGGCAGGAGGGTCTCGTGGGCCACTGTAGTGGGTGCCCACCCCACCCCTAAGAGCCAGAGGCACCTGCCGGGGGGTGAGGTGGGGAGTCCCGGTGGTGCTTACCTGGGGCAGCTCCCAGGAAACATCCGGCAGGTCCCTCTGGCTCCTAGGGGCGGGGTAGCGTAGCTGGGGGGGAGCAGGAGGAGTGGATGCTCCCCCCACTGATCACATCAAAAGTGGTGCCTTAGGCGCTGACTCCCTGGGTGCTCTGGGGCTGGAGCACCCAAGGGGAAAATTTGGTGGGTGCAGAGCACCCATCGGCAGCTCCCCGCCCCGCGCCCGGCCCCAGCTCACCTCCGCCTCCTCCCCTGAATGCACCGCCCCGCTTTGCTTCTCCGTGCCGCCCCCCCCGGCTTCCTGCAAATCAGCTGTTTGGTGGGAAGCCAGGGAGGACTGAGAAGCAGGCCGCGGCTTCCCGCTCAGGGCGAGGGTGGTGGAGGTAAGCTGGGGCGGGGAGCAGTTCCCCTGCTCACCCCCGCCCCAGCTCACCTCCACCTCCCTGGGCCTGAGTGGGAAGCTGCCGCTTGCTTCTCAGCCTGCTCCGGCTTCCAGCGAGAACAGCTGATTTGCAGGAAGCTGGAGGGGGCCGGAGAAGCAGAGTGGGGCGGCGCATTCAGGGTAGGAGGCGGAGCGGAGGTGAGGTGAGGTGGGGCCGGGGGTGGGGCGGGGAGCTGCCGGTGGGTGCTCTGCACCCACCAAATTTTCCCTGTGGGTGCTCCAGGGCTGGAGCACCCGTGGAGTCAGTGCCTAAGGCACCACTTTTGGCCAGTTGTTAAATTTAGAAGCCCTTTTAGAACTTGTTGTCCCTCGCGGAACAACTGGTTCTAAAAGGGCTTTTAAATTTAACAACCGGTTCTAGCGAACCGGTGCGAACTGGCTCCAGCTCACCACTGGATAAGCATAGTGCAGATAAAAGAACATGTACTTCTCCATCAAATCTCACAGCATCTTTACTGCCTGGAGAATGTCTAAAACTCAGGGGCAGACAAGGGAAAATGAGGACAAAACAAGGGCTAAGTGGACAAAAATAATCATTTATTCATAGAAGTTAGAGATATGAAAGACCTAGTAGATCCCATCCAATCCAGCTCCCTGCTGGTACAGGATTGTCTTGGTGAATTTGGGAGAAAATAAAGAATTTGTCAAGGAATGACGCAAGTAATGAGAGAATACGGGCCAGGACCTCTTTGAAAGGAAACGAACATTGTGAAAAAAGGATTTGATGGGTAGCACATGCCACGTTGGGAATCAAACTTTCTTTAGGGCCTGATCCCACAATCACCCCCTACTCACTAATCTAGGAAATGCTGGGCCAGTCCTGAAAATTGCAGAGTGGCATCCACTTCCAGAGAGAGCCAATGAGAGGTGAGCAGTTCAGCATCTTGCAGGAGTTGCAAAATCAGGCTCTTAGCTCTATTCTGCACCTGGGCTCCTTTATTTCCTTGTTAAGCTTTCTGTCGCGACTGCCCTTCCTCCTATATCCTTCCTCCTTCCAATGAGTTTTATTTTTCTCACAGAGTGATTTTATGCCCTGCCCTGTTGGCTGGTAGCAGATCCAGTTATTGACTGTGCTCCTGCTGACCAGTCTGGTTTTAGATGTTGCAGAAATATTAACCAGATATTAATTTACATGTAAAGGAGACCGTAAGATGAAAAGCTTGTCTGGGCTTATTCAGTTGCCAGCTGAGGCTGGGGGAGGCACCATAAACATGGAAGTTAGAATTTTAGAAGGTATGTAAATACCTGCTGTGCATTCTCTGATCTTATTGTGGACTTTGTGACAAGAAGGAGACATCACTCATCCCAAGAGACAGAATTACTGTGTGCTGTATTTGTCATCCTGCTCGGGGCTCTGTGTTTTGACTGTCAATACTCCCTCTTGTCATATATGTAAACTGGGAAGAATGGGAACTGCCAGCTAATCAAATGGCAGGACTATAAGCAGGTCAAAGTAATAAGGTATGGTTCATATTTAACAAAGCTTTCGGGACTTCAGTGAACCTGAAGAAAATGCTATCTATGCTTCTTTAGCCTGATGCAGCAAAGGAGTCTCCTGGGGGCGAAGGGCATCTGTATAGTGTCCAAATAACTCCAGGGGAGTGCAGTGGCTTCACGCTGGGGCTAGTACATTATTTAACCAGAACAAGAGTGGGTGGAGGTAAGGCCTGAGGAGAGAGAACAGAGAAGATGGGGAGAAGCATAGCAGGAAGGCTGAGGTGTGAGGAAGAGATGAGAAAAAAACAAGGATGAGGAAGAAAAAATAATCATCTAGTCACCTAGGAAGGACCTAGTGAGTGCCATCCAGTCCACCTCCATCCCTGCATGGGATTGTTCCCTGCAGTATGGTTTGTTCAGGCTCCATTTAAAAGCCTTAAGTGAAGGTGTCTCTCACTTCCCCTGGGAGGCTATTGTGCAGCCACACACCGATCCTGCTTAGGAAGCTTTCCCTGCCATTCAGACTAAATTTGCTGTTCCTTGATTTTGTCCTATTGCTCCTTGGGAGCTAAGGAGGCAGGGAACTGGAGGAGAAGGAGAGAAGGAAACAGTGTGGTGGGAGGAAAGGAAAGATGACACTGAGAAGATTGTGGTGGGGAAGAGAAGCAGGAAATATTGTAGGTAAAAACAAAAGGAAAAGAATAATATAAAAGCAGAAAAGGAAGTGGAGAAGTTGTGGGGAGAAAGGGCAGCAGAAGAGAAAAAAACAAGCCTGTGGGAAATGGTGAGAGAGGAAGAGGAAAGGAAAGAAAGTAGAATGGCAAGATGTGGAGAGAGAATAGGGGGAAATGAAGAATATAAGAATGGGGGAAAAAAGGGGAGGGAGGGGAGAGGAGTTTGACTAGCGACCATCTGGTCCCTAATCTACCCTGAAAACCAGTTGGACATAAATGTGTCACCTTTAGTCCTTCCAATAGAGTCCCTCATTGCCATGAGTAATTCTGAAATACCAGGCAGCTTAAACCCCATTATATGCACAGCTAGAAGGTTAAACAATGTTGGTGTTTATTCTCCAGTCTCAAAAGCATTAATAGCTGTTGTTTTCCATGCATAGCTCGGAGGAACCTCTCCCCTCTATACACTCCCTCCTTCCAATGAGTTTTATTTTTCTCACAGAGTGATTTTCTTTGTGTTTGCCATAACGCAGTAGCATTATCTGAAAGCAGGAAAGTTCACTGCTTTGGTTTGGAAATGGGGCTAGATTGGCAGAAATGCAGTGTTGATAATACATCTCCCTTAATAAAAATAAATGCAATATAACCATATTATATAACTTTTGAAATTGAAGCCATAGTTGTAGCATTACCTGCATGGTATTTGGAGGGAAAAGCCCAGTTTGCAGGAGGGAACAGTTCGGAGGAGGCACCAGGAAGTTAATTGTATGCATGGCTAGAACCAATGCTAGCTGCCATTACAGCATCTCTGTAAACAGTTCTTTCAACAAAGAACCAGTATAATTTTACAAGTATATGATCCTCTAATTTTATGCCTTAGCACGTGGTAATGCAACACTAATGGAAGGGATAGCACAACCTTAACTATAATGCTACAAATGTAACATGTATATCTTGACTATGAAACAAAATCTTAAACATCATAGATGTTGCTTTTAGGAGAAGCAAATATTTCTCTGCCTATATATAGGGATTTACATTCATATATGATCATGCATCAAGGTAAGACTATGTCTTCAGCCAATTCTACTACTGTGAGGAATTTAAAGAATCATCAGAACTGTATATGGAAACTTTAGTATGTAAAAATATGGTGTAAGTTTTTTTGTTTTTGTTTTAAGTAGACACAGGACAATAAAAGCTTTCTGTTCATCAAACAATTTTGTTGCTTGTGCATGCAAAGCATTTTAACAAAGGTAGTTTTGTGTCTTTGCAATGTTTTTATGGCTGATTTCTGCATGTATGTTTGTAGATCCTCCTGCATGCATTTTTATAATGGGTTGCCCTTTGATTTGAATATACTTCAAAGCATTATCACTGGTGAAGGCTTACTAGATTTTAATTAACCCTGCACTGATAATATGGCTCTCATTAAGCCAATTTCAGACAACTGAATGATTCCCTTTTCCCTTAGGCTTTCGATAATTTCTCTTCCTTGCTCCTTGTTTAATAATTCTGTGATATTTTTTGAAGATTGCAAATCAGTCCAAGAGAAAATAGCAGAGGCAATTGAAATAGATCATCGTTTGAGTTCTGAACCTGAGCCCAGTGATTCCAGTACAGATGAAGAAGAGGAGAACTTCACAAGTACAGCTCATGATTTAAAAGAAGGTGAGGTCAACTAATCTGATCAGCGGACTGGATTAAATTTCACTCTGCACTGAAAAGCCATTTATAGAACAGTTACTTCCCTCTTTCACCTTCCTTTTCATACTGGCATCTCTGCCTCTGCTTTCCTTTTCTTTCCTCCCCTGAATAAAATTGTTGCACTGATTAGTTAGCCTCTAAAACTGTAAAGCTTGCAAAACGGATACCATTTAGGAGCTGACAGTAATTCTGGATAAAGAGTTGAGGCCATGAAAAAGTGATTTCTAGTGGAGACTGCTTCAAAAAATAGGTATCTGTTAAGTTTCACTTTGCTTCCAGCCTAATCCATATATTAATATGAGGCCTAATAGGGAAATGCAGTCTTAAGACAGGATGCTTCTATTTATATGAATGAAAAAGGTATCACCTTTTACTGGAATGATCATCAATATGCATGCGAGTGCCCATGGTCTGAGTTCCAGCCTAGAGTTCAACAGACTATGTTGTGTCCCCAACTCACCTCCTTCCTAGAGCTTGGCATTATTGACAGTAACACAACAAACACCTCAACTGGAGCTCGGCTGTTCCAAGGGTTTCCATCTAGGATTTTCTCTGGACTCACCAGTTCCTGCCTGGAATCTTAATCCAGGATTTTAACATTAGAACCAAGGATTGCTGAACAGAAGAGCCCTGCATTTTTACACTGGGTTTTAGAGTCAGCCAAGTTACGTTAGTAACAAACCCTAACGAACGTAAATGTTCAGGTTCTTCTTCAAACAGAAGTCAGGTTCAGAGACACATAATGGGAAAAAGAATAAGGCCATAAATTATTTGACTTTAACTTCCCTGATTGTACCTGATTATCACAGAATATATCATGGTGGCCTCTCAAATGCCTGGAGTATTCTGTCCCCAGAGAAAGAAAGAGTTCACTGGTAGAGTAGTGATGCTGCTGGAAGAGCAGAGTGCTTTACGTCGGATGAATGCCTGGACTGGGAGTTAGGAACCCACCATTTCTGGTGGGTTTAATTTTCCTTATCATTCACTAGGGCCAAAATTTTCAAAAATAATGGGTCATTTTGGGTGCCAACTTTCGGACAACTTAAAGGGAGCTTAATTTTCAGGAGGCTTTGGTTGGGCACTGAGAGATTGAGATACCCAAAGGCACTAAGGACTATTTGAAATCTTGGCCTAGATGTTTATCTAACTTTATTACACAAGACATTGCTTTTAGGCATTAGCAAAATGTGGCTGATTTGTGAGTAAAGCACATAGGCGTAGACAACTTATTTTTCACATTTACAGTAACATACACACTTGGCTACTCAAATAAATATAGACAATTTTTCCATAAAGTAAATGGTGAAGTTCTTTCTTTACTCCTGTTCTCCTCCTTCGTGAATTACAGAAGCTTTCAGATTCCAAAATTTGTCAGGTTTGATTGTGTTGTTCTGTGAACTTTAAATATAATGGCACAGATGGATGCCATCAGCACTTCAGCTCCCAGAATTTTTGCTGCAGACTGTTAAATTATACAAGCATAGGGACCAAAAGTCACTATCTTTTTGTGGATTCTACTATGTTTTTTTAAATTAACCTATAAATATAGGGCCAAGTTGTTAAAAACAATTACTAATGAACAATGAGTGTCTGGCAAAATTGCCATGGAGCTTGTTTTCTTACAAACGACAGCCAGAATAGCTCCAATTAAAGAACAAAAACTGTTTGTAACACATCAGTCTATTGAAAGAGCATATGTTCATACCTGGATTTTGTCCATTTCCTAACTCAATTTAATATTAGTTGCTGGTTAGTTGTGTTGCCACCGGGAACCAAAGTGGCTTCAAAGAGCTGCATTGCTGCATTCAGACACTCCAGTTGTGTTTTGCAGCCTCAGCCAGGAAATAAAACATTCTCTGGGCCTGACTCTGTTCTCACATCATAGAGAACTCCTTTGAAGTCAATGGAGTGACACTGATGTAGACCAGCATGAGCTCAGAATCAGACCCTCAGGGTTTCATCCCAGTTGTTCAAAGGAGCCATGTTTCAATATGAGACAGTTGCTGTCAAACAGGTGACCAGACTGGAATAGGATCAGAACTAGAGACAGTTTCTAGACCTGACTTTGCCTACAGTGCACTTCAGAGCTTCTTCTGTGGCTAGTGCTAAGACGATAGCTGAAGCGTATATGTGTGTGCCTATATGTGTGTGTTGCAGGTGGCAGAGCTCTTCCCTCCCCTAGCCTGCTCTGCCCAGCTGTGTGATGCCAGTTGGTCTTTTGAATGAGATACATGCAGAACGCAAGAGAGGGACCCCCTCTCATGGAACAACCCACTTGACTGACTTTTTAAAAATGCTATTTTTAATAAATACATACAGTTTATTTTTTCTGCATTGAAAGTCAAATATTAGCAGCCTCTGTCCCATGGATCAATTACATATTAAGAGCAAAATACCAAATTAGCCCGACGCAGGGGACAAGGAAAGCAGCTCTCCACACGCTCTTTTAGCAGAGGAGAAAGGAGGTGGAATATGCTGACTGCAATGAACAAAACTGAATGCATCACCAATCTGTTAGAACTGGGTGATGATGACACTATGCTGTGACCACAATGAATGATGGTAGCTTACAGTATTTTTTCACATAAGGGTTCAGGTTCCATTAGCAGAGGAAAAGAGAAAGGGTTATTGTATTAGCTACTTGCTAAATCTGACCTAGAATACGTTGTCCAGTGTCAGCTACCATTTAGTAAAATAGGAAGGAGATTATTGCCTCGAAGAGGATGCAGCATATGACATAAGGTAGGATGATGGGTTGGGAGGTTTTACCTTATTCATACTGCAAATGAAACTTAAAGATGATTTATTAGACATTTTAAGAATTATTGGCAATAGGACTGAGTTTGGATGAAGATTTGACGTGACCCAAATTCAGGAGTGCCTGGATGTGGTATTTTTGGTCTGAGCCCCTTTTCTAAAAATTCTGATGGGGATTGATAAATGAATGGAGAGAGAGGATTTTTTTGTTTGTTTGTTTTTTTTGTAACACTGCTAAAAGTCTAAAACCTGAGGGACCTATAAAAATGAGGAAGCTGGCAGTAAATATAAATAATCAACTCACTGCAAAGCACATCTCTCTTAGAGGGTATTGGCAGAGGATGGAAGGCACGATTTCTGTTAGGTAGCAAAGTGCAAAGTCGGGGTTTTTTAAGCTGTATTGGTCACATGACCAGAGATCATATTACGTGTGGTCAGGTGAGAGGGGAAAAAGTGCGGCTGCTTCAATTGATTTTTATTTAGATTTCTCTCTTGCCCGCCCTCCAACTCAACCCCTCTGTTCTCTCTCTCTCTTCCTCCACCCATCCCTGATCTCTGTCTAGGGTGACCAGAGGTCCCAATATCATCGGGACCATCTCGACATTAGGGGCTTTGTCTTACAGACGCGACTATATCCCCTCATCCGGAAAAAACAAACAAACAAAAAATGTGTCCTGATTTTTCACACTTGCTCTCTTCTCTGTCCGCTCCATGGCACTCCCTTTCTCACCTGTTCTGTCACTGCCATCCTGTTCCCGCTCTGCTTTCAGCCTCTCCAACTGCACAATGCTTCCCCTGGTTTCCACTCAAATGGACCTGCTTACGGCAGTAAACTCTAGCCTCCTGAACTCAATGCCACCTGCAGGACAGGACAAAACACTGCAGCATGTGGCCGCATTCACCGATTCCTCTCTCATGTCAGTGCTGATATAGAGCGAGGAAAGTGACCTTAGGAAGTTGGCCAGGCCAATGGAAGGTCCTGGGGGAGCCAAATGGGGAAGATGAGAGCCTGTTCATCTTCCTGTGCCAAGGCTGTGGCCCACAGAGCAATGTGCTTCAGGCCAAGGATCTGAACCATCTCTAGGTAGACATTGTAGAGATGGGCTGATGCAGCATGAACATATGTTTAGGCCCAGCCAGGCTAAAGAAGACAGTGACTGAGGGTTGTGGAAATATAAGAAGGTGAGAGTAGAATAAATCAAATAAAGGCAGGATGGCCTTTCCCCCACTTTTGATTTTTCATATGTCCCACCAGAGCACAGTGTCTGGAAAGCATGATTCTTTTATTCTCTTCAATGACATTTAGGGCCAGTTTTTCCAAAAATAGACCAGATCCTGAATTATGTGTACAGGCACAGGTGCACTGGCACAAATAGGTAATTGTGCTTGCCAAAGGCTTGATCCTGCACCCCTGAATTCAGTGAGAGCTTCGGCCCTTGACTTCAAAGAGGATAGGATCAGGCCCCAAATGTGCACAAGTCATTACCCATTTTGCAGGCACAGATGTATATTCTATCTCCTCCTGTACATACTTATTTTGCATGACCTATTTGTGAATATTTAAATCTCAGTGCCAAGCCTATGGCTACTTCCGCCATGTACCCTGAGGTCACTTCTGGGCCGTGCAACATCATTTTTGTTTCAATTATTTGTGCCTGATGCCAGAATGACAGCACTGGAAACAGCAGGCCAAGTTTCCTCACACATTACCCAGCCTAAAATCCTTGCACTGATTTGGAACAATGGCATCTCTAATAAACACCTCATAAAAAGCCTTAAAATTAACGTATTTATTACAATAAAACTAATGTTTTGATTACTTCCTCAGATGGAGCTTTCTTGGCAGAAGCAGCAACAGCATGTGAAAAGCAGAAGGCAGGAGAGCAAGTGGCACAAGAGGGGCAGATGGTGGATGAGGAAAAAGCACTTGAGGAGCAGGAGGAGTTTGTAGCTGAGGAAGGAGCCACTGACACTGAAGAGGCAGGCAGCGAAACAGCTCTGGAGATAGATTTGCTGGCTAAGAAAGAAGAAGCAGCTGTGATGGGACAGACAGTGGAGAATGTACTTACAGTAAAAGAAGAAGCATCTAAGGAGAAGGCTAGACTGGAAGAAGATCTGGAAGAGAGTAGGGTAGGTAAGGAAATGGCATTTCAGGGAGAGGAGGCACCTGAGGGAAATGTAGCTGTGGAGGAAGACATAAAGGAAGGAGAGGAGGCAGTGGAAAAGACCGCCTCTGAGGGAAAGGTGGTGGAGGAAGTATCATCTGAAGGAAAAGAGGTTGTTGAGGAGGTGCCTGAGGGAGAGGAGGCTGTGGAGGAAGCAAAATCTGAGGCAGAGGAGGCTGTGGCAGAGGCAGAATCTGAGGGAAAGGAGGTTGTGGAGGATTCAGTTGCGGAGGCAGAGAAGGCTATGGAGAAAGCAGACTCTGCGGGAAAGGAAGTTGCAGAAGGAGAATTGGAAGGAGAGGAGGTTGTGCAGGAGGCAGCTTCTGAGGGATGGGAGACTATGGGAGAGAGAGAATTTGTACGGGAGGAGTCAGTAGAATCAGTGAAGGTTCCCATACTGGGAGCAGCAAGTGAAACAGAGGAATCAGTAGAATCAAGAAAGGTTCCCATCGGTGAAGCAGTGTCTGAAGTGGAGGAGGCAGCAGCAACAGAAACATCTGAGGAGGAGGAGGATGTAATGCAAACAACCCCAGAGGAGGGAGAGACAAGAAATGAGGCCACAGAAGAGGAGTTAGACGGAGAGGAATCACCATCTCTGAGGGAAGAAACCTCACTGGACAAGGAAATAAAAAGGGACACGGCAATAGAGGAAGACGCACACAAAGATGGGGAGAGCATAATGGAAGCATCTGAAGAGGAAGAAGCAGCAGAAGATCCAGAATCTGAAGAGGAGGTAGTAGAAGAAGGAACATATATAGGGGAGTCAGTGCCTGAGGAAACAGCATATATGGGAGAAGAACTGGTGAAGGCTGGTGAGGAGGAAGTGACAGAGGAAGTGGAAGAGAAGGTGGTGTCCCAAGCAGTAGTTCCTGAAAAGAAGTTGGTAATAGAAAAAAAGGTACCTATTGCTGAAGAGGCAATAGATAAAGCCACAATAAAGGTAGAGGAGTTGGCTGAGGGAGCAGCAGTGGAGGGTGTGGTGGTAACTGAGGCGATGGCAATGGAGGAAGTGGAAGTGGCTGAGGAGGTGGCCGAGGAATCGGCAGAGAGAGAGGGAGAAGAAATGTCAGAAATAGAATCTGAGGAGGCAATGTCAGTGGAGGCAGCAGGCAATGGGAAAGTAACGGGCAATGAAACACCACCACAAGGGGAGGAGATAGTAGAGAAACTAGAACCTGGTGAGAAAGAAAATGCAGAGGTATTATCAGACTGGGAGGTGCAGACAGAGGATGCAGGACATGAGGAGGGCATGGAAGAGGAAGAGGCAGGATCGGAAGACCAGAAGGTGATGACAGAGGGGATAATACCCGAAGAAGATATGAGATCAGAGAGAACATTGCCTGAGGTGGAGAAGCTGATGACGCCGTCATCTCTGAGGGATGAAGTGGAAGCTGTGGAAGCAGCACCTGAGGTAGAAGGCATGACACAGGAAATGGCATATCACCCAGATGTAGTGGAGAAGGAAGCAGTCCTTGTGGAAGAGTTAATGGCAAAAGTGAGACGTAGTGGTGGGAATGACAGAACAGAGGAGCGAGAGATGGAGACAGTGGAGGAGAAAATCACACTGAAACAATTAGACACAAGCGAAAAAATAAAAATAGGAAAGACAGAGACATTGGCTGAATATCCACAAGGGCTTCATGGGCGTACAGATCTGCTTGAAGTCCAGCACAAGGAAGAAACTCCTGCACATATAAAGACAGATACCACAGAAACATCCATTACAGAAGAGAGAAACTAAGGAGCTCCATGGCACATGGTGAGTATCAGTATGAGCCAGATTGCTACCTAAAAGAGGAATTGATTTTATTTTTATTACATTCCTTTGTAAGGTGTCCAAGGCTGCAGTACCTAGGCTAGTGCTATCAAAGCACCAGCTCTACTGAATGGTGAAATACTGGGATTCATTTGGAGGAGATAGGTAGCCATGATTTTCTTCCACCATTTATTATATTCTTCACTTTCACTTCAAAGGTTTTCTAAGGGTTTTCATTGCAAAATCAAAAGTGACTCTGAGTTGCATTATGAACATTCTCAGCTCAGTTTAATGTCTGTGTCTCATACCTTCATTCACGCTGAGTGGTACTGTCCTCCATGAGTAGTGCCATTGGTTACACTGGGACTATGTATAGGAAAAAATGTACTTATGGCTGAAGAGGCAATAGATAAGGTCACAATGAATGTAGAGGAGATGGCTGAGGGAGCAGCAGTGGAGGGTGTGGCAGTGACTGAGGGGGTGGCCAAGGCCGAGTGGTGGTGGTTGAGGGGGTGACGATGGAGGAAGTGAGTAAATGAGCAAGAGTGGTAGCCTCTGGCCATAACACTTCAACTGATTTTGGTATTATGGAGCTATAGCAGTAATCAGCCCGTATGTTTCTGCTTGCTACCTAGCTCTCTATGGACTTGTATGGCCCATATTATACTAGTAGCCAACCTCACAATCTCTAATGTACCTGTTTACCATACAACTAACACTTGCTTGATGTTTCCCAGAATGCTCTAAAGCTGGACATAATTATCTTGCCTTCAATACAATCCGTGGATGGGGGAGAAAGACACATCTGAGCATCCTCTGCAGTTCCTTCAATGATCTTATTTTAGTAACATTTTTTACAAATCACTGTAGATTTGTGTGGGTTGGGACATTCCCTCCCCGTCTCATTTTACTTGATGAGTAGCATAACCATCTGTTTGTTTAGTAGACCAGCTCCGGAATGTGCAACAGATAACTGAACTAAGCTCATAGAGCTCGTGTAGGAAATCATACTCCTTTATAATTATGACGACAATAATAATAAGGATCTTTCCACAGCTGTCATGTATTTATTTTCAAGCTACAGAGAATTCTTATATTGGTTGAACTGAAATTCCCCTGCCCCCAAAGAACACAGTGGGTTTGTGATGACTAGCTTGAAGGGAGGAGGAGGCTTGCTGGCACTTTATGTATAATAATAGAAAGTGCAAATGTACGTATGTATATAAAATTGTATATATGTGATTGTATCTCCCCCCCCACATTTTTTGCATGTCAATTGCATTTGTAGATTGTAAACTCTTCAAGACAATGGCTATGTCATCATGGATGTATATGTGGTTCCCAAGCACAATAAGGCCTGGATTCTGACTGGAGCATCAAGGTGGCATTGTAATGTAAATAGTAAATGACAGTAATAACAATAAGAAGCCCAATTCTGATCTCACACATTGATGGTGCCACTCGCATTGAAGCCAATGGGAACTGTGCTATCTAATGGAGGACAGAATTAGGGGCTGTAAGGGCAATTCCTTCCCTCTGTTGCATGCATCCATTAGTGGAGAAAATGGGCAATAGAGAGGAAATTTTTTTCCCTTCAACGTCCAGAGCAGCAGCTCAGGATTGGACTTCAGAGAGCATTAGACAGGGGGAGGAGCCAACAGGTGTTTGCACGTTGGCTGTGGCTCTAATGAAATCTCGTCAGGCCCCAGATCTTCACCTGTGCACACGCTGGGGTATAGAGCAGACAGTAGGTAGGCGTGCATACTGCCTTGCTGCTAGTGCTTAAAGGTGTAAAGAATGGCCCACCAGGCAGGCTCCTGCTGCTCCATGCCCACGCTGAGCCAGCCTCTGCATCTGGGTCCCATCTGTGTTTGACTACTGCTGAAGTGGTCACATAAATCTGACTGTGTTCTGCTGGCATTTCCAGCCAAGTTTGATTTGCTTCCTATGACCATTCACACAAGCAGATTTTGATTTGGAATAAAGTTCCTGCAAAGAGAGTTGTGCGTGCTTGAATGTCCATACACTTGAGCATTCACTCTGGGAGGGGTGGTTTGGCTATCAGTGGGCTTGGAAGTGGTCAGGAAGCAAGATCTGCACCACGTGACCTACATGACCAGTCACTTAGCATGAATAGCAAATAACATGATGCAATAGGGATGGTAAATAGCCCGCAAGCAAATCAAGGGCTGAAATGTTCTCCCAAACCATTCACCCACTGGCTGAATGTCAGAGAAATGAGGACCAGCAGGTAAGTCAGATACAGCAAAGGAGTCATTGTCATTGAAGAGATGAATGGCTGGGAGTATGTTGCTCAGCTCTACTCCACACCCCTGGCACCACTCTGCTTTGCCCTTGCTGGGGCTCCAAAGAGTAAGGCCAAGTTTTTTCCCCCAGCATGTAGCAGTGTTTGTGTGGAGTGAATGCCAAGTATTGTCTTTATGAGGCTTACTAAATGGCACCAACCTGTCTGAAATGTAGCTCCTAATATTTTTTTCAGTCACCTGAAGGCCATTGCCCCCGGAAGTCTGCTCTTGGATGCCATTTAGTAACAGGAAGACCTTGATTTTGTCTTGTCAGCATGGCCTGGCTCTGAGGAACAGTGCAGAGCTGCCCTGGCTCGAGGGAGCTCTGGGACCTACCAGGTAGGCTAAGGGTGTACTCCTGCTCATATTCCCTTTCTAGCCTGTGGCTTGCCTACCTCTGTGTGGCTGGCCAGCTCTATGGAGTGAGGTGGCGGTGAAGGTGGAATCATGACCCTGCCCAGGCTAGCCCCCTTGAGAGTGCTTTACATTCTCATGGATACAGGGAAAGAGCAGTCCCTACGCGAATGCTCAAGTGTATGGACATTCAAGCACAAGGCCACTGGAATTCTGCCTGGTCTTTACACAAGCCATGAAAGGGTCAGCTCCGTGTGCCATCCCCCAATGCGGGCCTGGCAGAATCTGATGCTAAGTTCTATGATGGTTTGTCCAGTGGGCTGGCATTTCCAGAAGCTTCACTCCAATGTAGAACGATACATAAATTGCAATCAGGGACCTGAACAAAATAACCGAAATATCCTTGGTCGACTGGGGCAAAAAAAAAAAAAAAAAAGCGATCAAACCCCAACAGTAAACCCCACAGCCAGCGGATTCCTTCATAGTGAAAATTGAAAAAAAGCACCGTAGTTTCCACATCCATTAAACAAGTATGCAAATACAAACTTTGGATTCAAAACAGCACAGGTGTAGGTATAAACCGCGGGCCCGATCCTCCTTTCACTTACCTTGCTGTCATCCAGTAGTAACGTGATGGGCGTGACTGGTGTTATACTGGCATAAAATTGGTGGAAGTGAGAGCAGAACACTTGGCAACAACTGATTTTTTTGGTTTACACACTATTAATCGGGCCACTCCCTTTTCAAAGCCTCACCTTTGAAGGCTTCTCACATTGGTGGCATCTGCACCAGTGAGCCAGGCTACATGCAGAATCTTTAAGAGCCCATGTAGGGCATGCATTCACAATTAGGCATTGCTAGTGAGTGCTGAGAAATGCTCTCCCCTCCCTATGGCCTCCCACACGCTGGGCATGCTACAAGGTTTATTTTCCATCTTAGGCAATGGAATAAAATCAAATGGATTTGCAGTGCTTCATTACACTGAATTATTTTGAGTTTCCACATGGGGTAATAAACGTAAACATGGTCAAATACCTTATGTTTGTTTTAATAGCTAGTTGGATTTGTGTTTCTGGGCCAGAGTCCCTAATATGCACTCTGAGAAAGAAAAATATCCAAGATAAATAATCTAAATGCATTTATTTTAGTAAAAAAGGAATTTAATGTGATTAAACAAAGAATAATGATGGATTAGCTTTGTATTTGTCAGTAATTTAAATTGAAGCACTGTGTCAAGTGAACCTGTACTGTACAATTTAAATCCTTATTCTTGTGCAATTTGTGTAGTACTTTGCTTTGAAAGCATGTACTTGAGTTGCGACCCTCTTGGTCTAGTTTTAATCCAAGGAATGTCCATAAAATTTGAAACAGTCTCTTCCATAGACCAATATGTTTTCAGATTTGTTCAATATTAACAGCACAGTAAATGGATAATATATGTTTACACCTTCTGCAGGTGAATAAATCTGGTATGTTAATTGTTCTGAATTAAAACTTTTCTTCATGGCCTTCCATTAAAGATTTTTTTGGGGGTGTGTGTGTGTGTGGGGGCATGTCTGCACACTCGTGTAGGTGCATAGACTCACATATTTGCTTTAGTCCACCTAAGTGATGCCATATTTCAGCCTGTGTAGCTGTTTGGATTTTTGGAAATATCTTCAATGTAAGATTACTAATAGTTAGCATTCATACAAGGGTCTGATCCAAAGCCCCTTGAGGTGGTGATCTTTCCATGGCCTGTAACTGGCTTTGGACCAAGTCTGATATATCTTCAAAGCATGGCTCATACAGTAACTAAGTCATCTTCATACTAACCTGTGATACAAGTACGCCGGACTGCTGAGCTTAGCCCCAGTTCCTGCCCCCTCGGTTATCCACAAACGGGATGAAAACGTATTACTTTTTTGAAATGATGATGAGTATTTTTTCGTTGGCAGGTTTTTAAAACTCTTTTTGGTGAACAGTTCTTTGTAAGCGTTCAATAGTTGAACGGGGTCGAGGACTTGTGATTGGTCAAATAAGTCACATGATACTTGTCACTGTTCTCCGATCGAATGAGTGCCCGAGTACTACACCTGTATTAAAAATGTGGTGGGGGTGAATATGTGGGCCGGGAACATTTTTATCCTAGGCCTGTTTGTGGCAAGCAAGGACCATAGGGACGCGAGCACGGCACACACAAATCCATTTATGTGTTCATGGAAAACTTGTTCCAGTGTTTCTCAGCTCTAGTATGTGCCATTATCCAAATTTAATGGACAGACCAACTAAAGCACGCAGGAGTAAATGATTTGCTTGCACAGCAAGTGTCAGGACTAGAACTAAGTCTGTGCTGAGTTCCCAAGGCCGCCCTGTCTCTTTGTCAATAGTTGTTTTACTGAACACAATGGGCTAGATTCACAAAGGGATATAGGTGCCTAATTGCCAGTTTAGGAGCCCAAAACTGGGATTAGGTGCCTCTGCTATTCACACAATCCCCACTCAACTGCTGCCTACCCTGTAGACATCAAAGCTCAATGAGTCCCTATGTTGTGTAGTAAAAGCTCCCTAGGCACCTGTGTTTCTGTCTCTGAGCATGTGCGCTGCTGCCTCACTCTGGGCATCTGGATGCCGGTCTCCTGCCGAAGCCCCAGAACCATTTACAAACCAGGGAAAGAGAGGTGCTCAGCCACCTAATTCACCTGCAGGGCCCACTCCAGCAGGTGCACTCTGAGTGCACCTCACGCCACACAGAAGAGGAGCAGGAGGACCTCCCTCTCAACCTTTAGCCCAGTGGTTAGGGTACTCCCCTAGAGAAAGAGAGCACCTCCCGCCAGCCTGGATTCAGGTGTTGAACTCTCTGAAACGCAGGACCCTGTTCCTCAACATCTCCCATTGGCTAGCTTAGGTTGGGGAGCCACCTAGCCTGTCTCCCTCCATTCACTGTAGAGGAAGCCTGAGCCCTAAGTCAGGCTTTGTGAATCCAAGTGATTTGCTAGGCACCTGTAAGTTAAGGATTGAGATGCTGCATGTCCTAACACATATGTCCCTTTGTGACGCTAGCCCAGAGAGTGAACGCTTATAAGGCAATAGTAGTTTGGGCTCATTCGGTGAGTGCTAGAGTGATCTGCAAACCACACCAACGTACCATTAAAGAACACTCTTGCTGTGCAAAATGAAAACAGCTAGAGGTGTCATCCTCTTCCCTGCTCTGGTCCTTTTATGGTAGGTAAATTTCTGGGCAGGTTGGGGTGGCTGCTGTACCTTAGAAGGCTCCTAGTGTTGTTACATTGTGGGTCTCTCTAGCCCCTGGCACAGCCAACAATCAGGAGGGCACAAAACTGGCTTAAAGCCACCTTGCCACCCTCCCCACTTTTTCCCCAGACTGCAAATTCTCTAATTCTACCTCAGCACAGAATCTCACCCAGGTAAGTTCTCAATTTACTGTCGAATCATAGAAAATGTAGGGCTGGATGGTACCTTGAGATGTCAAGGCCAGGCCCCTGTGCTGAGGTAGCACAAGGTCACTCTAGACCATCCCTGACAGGTGTTTGTCATAGAATCATAGAATATCAGGGTTGGAAGGGACCTCAGGAGGTCATCTAGTCCAACCCCCTGCTCAAAGCAGGACCAATCCCCAATCAAATCATCCCAGCCAAGGCTTTGTCAAGCCTGACCTTAAAAACTTCCAAGGAAGGAGATTCTACCACCTCCCTAGGTAACGCATTCCAGTGTTTCACCACCCTCCTAGTGAAAAAGTTTTTCCTAATATCCAACCTAAACCTCCCCCACTACAACTTGAGACCATTACTCCTTGTCCTGTCCTCTTCTACCACTGAGAATAGTCTAGAACCATCCTCTCTGGAACCACCTCTCAGGTAGTTGAAAGCAGCTATCAAATCCCCCCTCATTCTTCTCTTCTGCAGACTAAACAATCCCAGTTCCCTCAGCCTCTCCTCATAAGTCATGTGTTCCAGACCCCTAATCATTTTTGTTGCCCTTCGCTGGACTCTCTCCAATTTATCCACGTCCTTCTTGTAGTGTGGGGCCCAAAACTGGACACAGTACTCCAGATGAGGCCTCACCAATGTCGAATAGAGGGGAACGATCACGTCCCTCGATCTGCTCGCTATGCCCCTACTTATACATCCCAAAATGCCATTGGCCTTCTTGGCAACAAGGGCACACTGCTGACTCATATCCAACTTCTCGTCCACTGTAACCCCTAGGTCCTTTTCCGCAGAACTGCTGCCTAGTCATTCGGTCCCTAGTCTGTAGCTGTGCATTGGGTTCTTCCGTCCTAAGTGCAGGACCCTGCACTTATCCTTATTGAACCGCATCAGGTTTCTTTTGGCCCAATCCTCCAATTTGTCTAGGTCCCTCTGTATCCTATCCCTGCCCTCCAGCGTATCTACCACTCCTCCCAGTTTAGTATCATCTGCAAATTTGCTGAGAGTGCAATCCACACCATCCTCCAGATCATTTATGAAGATATTGAACAAAACCGGCCCCAGGACCGACCCCTGGGGCACTCCACTTGACACCGGCTGCCAACTAGACATGGAGCCATTGATCACTACCTGTTGAGCCCGACAATCTAGCCAACTTTCTACCCACCTTATAGTGCATTCATCCAGCCAATACTTCTTTAACTTGCTGACAAGAATACTGTGGGAGACTGTGTCAAAAGCTTTGCTAAAGTCAAGAAACAATACATCCACTGCTTTCCCTTCATCCACAGAATCAGTAATCTCATCATAGAAGGCTATTAGATTAGTCAGGCATGACCTACCCTTGGTGAATCCATGCTGACTGTTCCTGATCACTTTCCTCTCGTGTAAGTGCTTCAGGATTGATTCCTTGAGGACCTGCTCCATGATTTTTCCGGGGACTGAGGTGAGGCTGACTGGCCTGTAGTTCCCAGGATCCTCCTTCTTCCCTTTTTTAAAGATTGGCGCTACATTAGCCTTTTTCCAGTCACCTGGGACTTCCCCCGTTCGCCACGAGTTTTCAAAGATAGTGGCCAATGGCTCTGCAATCACATCCGCCAATTCCTTTAGCAACATCGGCCAATTCCTTTAGCAACCTTTGTCCAACCTGTTCTTAAAATCCTCCAATTATCAAAGTCTCTGTGATAGCAATTAAGTCATAATTTAGCTTATGCACTAATATTTCCAGTTCTTCTTGTTTATCCCCTCTACCCCTTGCATTTGTGTATACACATCTAAGATGTGGAGCAGATTCCCCCACTTGTTGCGTCTATGACCCTAGTGTAAATTTCCATATTCTCCCCGCACAACCTCTAGCCTCCCCCTTTTTTAAATGCTTACCTGTGGACTTTTGTCACCTTTCCCCTTTGAACCTCATGTAAAACCCTCCTTGATAGGTCGACGAGTTGGTGTCTCTTCCCCATTTTAATCAGGTGGTCCCCATCTCTTATCAACAGTCCTCATTCACAGAACAGCATTCTGTGGTCACGGAAGCTGAAGCCCTCCTGTCAACACCATCTGCACAGCCATGCATTCATCTCCAGGATTCACGTGTCCCTGCCTGGGCCCTGACCCACAACAGGGAGGATGGATGAGAATACCACCTGTGCCCCCCAGCTCCTTCGCCCTTGATCCCAGAGTCCTGCAGTAACTGCTGCACTGCTCAATGGCATATCTGGCATTATACCAACCATAATGGGTGACATGGCAGAAAACATGGTGTTTCAGGTGCATGCTGAAGCTGAGCATGCGGAGCAAGAGTTTCTGTTACAGCAAAATTCGTAACGAGATCCAATTACATCATGAGTAAAAGTTGAAAGAAAAGGTGCCATGAAATGCTGGCAAAACCCATAGAAGTCAGAGCCATCCCTTGGGTAGGGTGAACCAGGGCAACCACTCCAGGCCCCGTGCTTTGGGGGGGCTCCACGGGCCGGTGCGATTGGGCAGCCCGGTCAGTCCCGGAAGAGATGAATCTGTCACTTCTGCCCCAGGCCCCGGACTCCCCTAGGGACGGCCCTGACAGTAGTTCCCATGCTGGTGAAAGGTGTGGGGCAGATGGGAATTCCTGTGAACTAGAATAATATTTTAGTGATTGTAGGAAGTTGAGAACCAAACATTGCATTATTAAAAATACTTGAATTATTTATAAAGCTCTCTTCTAAACCTTATTTTTGCCATTAAGGAAATGAATGGTGAACTATGTATTAAACTGCTGTACACCAGGGTGGTGACGTAAGTTCCTTTATCCATTTTAAGGCTATATATTTACCCAAATACTGTAATTCACAAATCGAGATGTAAATATCAAACCGTTACATTAAAATAAAATCCTAAAGCAGACTAGTCAGTTTCTAAGCTCTGAGCATACCAATGAAATCATCATCCTATTTTTCTGTCTGACAGTGGTCACTACTTTGGTATCTAAATACATTGTTTCTAAATCAAAGGCGCTGAGCCAAATTTTGGCTAATCATTATGGCTCTTGATGAAATTGATCCTTTCCAATTCAGATCATCATTTGACATTTTTTTAAGCCTGCTCCACTGGCTGTAAAGATGGCTGGTTCAGATAAATTCAAAATGTGGATATATCAGGAATCCAGGCAGATAGAATTTTTATAAGAAAAGCAAACAGGTGAAAGTACAGAATTTTGTAAAATGTTATCTATACGCTCCCTTGCTTACTTGTAGTTGGGTCACAAAGGAAACCTGAAGGACACATTTAGGAGGAAACAAATTAGGTATAAAAAAGACTAATGATTAGATGAAACATGAGACCATCAAAATATTTAACTGTGTTGCCACTGGCATAACTCATCCCTGGCTCAGCAAAGACATCTTCAGCGTTCGCAAAAATGTCAGTGGACAATGGCTGTGTACTTCATACTTACCGTTGCTGGCTTGCACCTCTGAAATTGAATCTGTGTAATTTGCCAGTGTTAAACCCCAGCTGTGAATTTCATGTTTTGTATGCAAAAAGCCTGTTTGAATTCCAACAACCGGCGAGCATGATTACACAAGCCTGTGTCGTCACGCGTGGGAGCATAATGTGGTGGGCTTGATTTTTTGGGGTGTTGTTTCTATTTCCTGAACAGGGAACAGTCCATTGACGTTAATGGAAACATTTATCTTATATGGAATATCTAAAGTGCACATGATGAAAGGAAAGTTTTTATTTCCGATTTGTGCTATGTCTGCTTGTTCCTTTATCAGTTTTTAATGTGGATCCTCTGATAACTATTTGATTATCATTCATATAACAATTTATAATATTGCTGTAGCTACTATGGACTGGATGGTCTTGAAAATAAGCTAATTTATCTCAGTAGGGTCTCATCCTTTATAAATATTTCAAACAACTGAGTTCTCTGGGTTTTTCCAGGAAAGGTACATACTAATTTGGCTTCTGGAGCATGTTCTAATCAGTATTTCAATTTTGCAGAATTGCCATTTGTATTAATAACTGATCACTATGTTTTCTCCCCTACGGCCTGATGTTTTGTCTATAGAGATCAATTAACAGGGAGATTGTTTTCTTCAAGTCCCAGTTATTTTAATTACTGGTAAAAACTGTTTGCTTTGCATAGATTTGATCAGTTGGACTTGTCTAATGTGTTACATTTCAAAATATTAAAGTTTGCTTTTGTAGACTTTCAAAATTACTTTCCTGATACTAGCCAATATCCCCAAATAACACATTGGGGCAAACTGATGAAAGTTCTACAGATCAGCTAGCAGCAGTCACGTAGGGCTATTAGAAAAAAGGACTCATCAAGGCAAATGGACTTTGTTTTTTTTCTAATCCAGATTCATTTCCAGATTTGACATGGAGCTATTATATTAATGGAGGGTCATCAAGCATTTGCTGCAAGTTAGTGGAACATACAACACTGACAACTTTCACATCTATTGGAAAACTATTGGATGCAAGAACAGAATTTTCAGATGGGACTGTGGGTTCATTTACCACAGTATCCTGCCTACTGCACTGGCCAGTGCAATTATTTGATACCTTAAAGCAGGGTTCTCAATCTTTTTCTTTCTGAGGCCCCCCAAATATGCTATAGAAACTCCATGGCCCACCTGTGCCACAATAACTGGTTTTCTGCATATAAAAGCCAGGGCCAGTGTTAGGGGGTAGCAAGCAGGGCAATTGCCCAGGGCCCCCACGCCACAGGGGGCACTGTGAAGCTAAGTTGCTCAGCCTTCTGCTTCAGCCCCAGGTGGTGGGGTTCAGAGCCCCAGGTTTCATCCCCGTGCAGTGGGACTTTGGCTTTCTGCCCTGGGCCCCAGCAAATCTAACACTGGTCCTGCTTGCGGCACCCTGGGGGGCCCCAGGTCCCTGGCTGAGAACCACTGCCTTAACGGAATGTGATATCGCTGTATTTACTCCCTACCCTCAATATCAGCCCACCTCCATAGTACTCCTGGGCAGTTTTATAATTAAGCAGTGCCCTTCCAGTTTCCCTAAGAGAAACAGCACCTTCCTGCTTTCAGCATCCCCTTCCCTAATGCCCTCACTCATCCCCAGTACTGCTTTCAGCATCCCCTTCCCTAATGCCCTCACTCATCCCCAGTACCACTTTTGTGTCTGGACAAAGGCATTGCCGCCCATCCCTTGAGAAACCCTTTCATTTCATTTTCAAGGGTTTGTTTTTCACTTTTTGGTTTTTTAATAAAATGGACGTACACGTCAAAATGAAATGTCATTTTGAACTGAAAATTCAAAACGTTTAATTTTGAAAATGGCAAAACAACATTTTTCAGCTTTTGGATCCCCCCCCACCCCCTGACCTTCCGCAAAATTCAGTGAATCTGACACAAATTTGAAAATGTTTCAATCTACCTAAACATGCATTTTTTTGGCAAAATTTCGCCCAGCTCTATCTCTACACTATATATGCTTGAATGACTCTGTCTGGAAATGTTTAGTGCAGACACTGCCTTTCTCCCACCTGTGCTGTAGCCCTCCCTACAAGAGGTTAGGATAGACCATGCACAGGTGTTACCAGCGTGTTGTCTAGCCCTCCTCCAAGCAGGGAGCTGCACCGGCTCTGTAGCAGTGGCGAGAGCATCTCTAGAAATGTTCAATATAGACAAGGCCTGTGAGCAATACAAAGCCAATGACGTATTGATTTCACAGTCTTTTGCTGGGACGGTTAACAGTCTCTTTCTAGCAATAGACAAGGCCGAAGACTTCGTGCTCTTTTTATTAGTTTTTATCAGTGACTTTATGTAGCACTGACCACATGAGGGCCTTGACTCACTACTAGGGCCTACCAGCGACAGCTGTGGGCCGGTCGTCAGTGGGGGTCAGTCCTTTCTTTCCTGACTAGTCCAGAGGATGGTTCAGTGCACTTACTCACCTTCTGTGGGGTCACATACATGTCACTGCTCCTGTTCAGCTGTGAGATATTCAGGGCTGCACCGTGGCAATACTGTGCTGACGATGCTCAGCTCTGCCTGTCATTGGATCCAGAGTCCACAGTCTCATGGCTTTCCCAGCGTCAGATTGGGACAGTGATCTGGATAGAAATGAACTAGCTCTGACTCAGCCGAGATATGGCAGACGCAATGCAGGTTGGCAGGCAGGAGGATTAATGAGTAAGAGGAGCAGAAGCTTTCTGATTTCGGCTTAGAAAAATGTCTCAAAGAGGTGGTTAAAAGTGAGAGCAATGCTTTGTGGGCCTGCTCCTGCTCCCATGGGGAAATCAATGTAAAACCAGCTAGTAGCTACAATACGAGCAGGAGGTCATGACCTCTTATGAACACAAACTGCATTGGTTAGCTGTGAACCTTCATGCCCCATGAGAATTATGACGGGGAGTGACGCCACTCCACCTCTTTCCTTGTGATGGGGTGTGTGTGTGTGTGTGGGTCCTAGGCAGAGAAGCTGCTGTCTTGATAGAGATACCCAGGAGTAGGTGTGCCAGGTTTAGAAGTCTAGAGGGGGCTAATCAGCTATCTGTTCCTGGTGGAGAAGGGCTTTCATTTCTGTGGAGGGAAATGCTATTCTGACAATTAATCCTCTTGATGAGGAGCTGGATTCTCAACAATTCTCTATATGACTAGCCGTAACATTTATATTTACCTAATTGGTTTGTTTCCTGTAAATGAAGCCTCAGCCTTTCACAAGCCAAAGGAGTTGCTCAGGGGATGCCTTGGGGCTGAGAGTGAGGGAGGGAAGCCGCATTCTGAAGATGTTAATATTTCAGTTTAGTTTTTCCCCAGAATGCATCAGATAACTCTGAAGTAAAACAAATAATAAAACACTGCGCCCCCTACAAAGCTCTCCAAGCTAAACCATCCACATTTTTATTGCTACAGGATCCTGAAACTAACAACATGCAGAGAAGACTCGAGTTAATAAAATTTATTACACATTTATAGACCAAATGCTATAGCACTTACAATGCCTAATCACAGAGCTCAAAATCAGAAACACCAGTCATGAGAAACAAACCTACAGAATATTCTCAGAAAACCACAAATCTTGAACATGAGTTTCTACTCAGCCTGACAGTTATATACTCTAATGCTGCTAAGAAAAAATATTATAGCAACACAATCTCTCTGCTAAATTTTATTTTCCAAACAATACAAAATAGTTACTAAAGGATTTAACTTTGCATTAGCTTCCAGAATAATAGTTCAAGTTCTTTTTCTTTCTTTCTGTGTGTGTGTGTAAGTAATAAAAGGGGGTTCCTGGTAATTAAAATTTTGTCATAGAACCAATTGACTTAACCACTTGCTATGAAAACGCTGGAACCCAATACTAATGTGTGTAGAGTCACTAGATGGCACTGTAGAGTAGTCTTGCTTTGGATGGGTGAAAACGTAACCTTTTGTCTTGCTGCAAGGTTATTACATTTGTGACACAAAAATTTTATATGGCTACATTAAACTTATATGGGTTGGGGTTTAGTTTCTTATCTCTCTCTAGCTGGTTACATTTTTTTTTAACATAAGCATAAGGGAACTAGAGAGCATTTTCTATGTAATTTGAGGATGTAAGGCACACAACCTGAAGTAAAAAGCAGATATGAGAAAAAGTCTGTTCAGAAGCCAATTAGGACAGTCAGCTAAGGATTTCTTCATTCTCATACAGAGGGTTTAAAGCATCCAGGACCTGGGATTGAGAAGAACTACAGGACTGAGGGCCTGGAGAACTACAGCTGTGCAACATACGGAATTGGAAAACTGGAAGTTTCTAAACAAAGACAAACCCTAAAAGAAAATAAGGAAACTGTTTGGAAGCTGGAACAATATTGGCTGTGCTGTGTCCTGTTGTGGCTTCAGGAATTATGAGCTGATTCTTTCCTGTGATTCCGGCTGGCTTTGTTGCTACTTTGTTTGTATCAGTCGGGAAGTTTATGATATCTGCACAAGCCTTACTGCAGTCCAAAGTAAAACAACTTGCCCTAGAATTCTGTAACTTTTAACAGATTTATTTTTGCTTTAATCTCTTTTTTCAAATTATTAATGTTCAAGTTTAAGGTGCACCATTCCTTGTGGGCATTTGCTTTTATTAAGGAAAGGCAGATGTGCACCACCAGAAAACCCTAAGCATGCTGGCAGGAAAAATAAGTTACAGCATAATTTATGATAGAAATAGTCACCGTCAGTAAATAAGCCAATTTAGGCATCTTTGGTGTAATGTATGATGAGTGGGAGCTATGCTGACACAGTAAGAATTGCTGCTGTCAGTTTATGGGGAATCTCTCTCCAGGTAGATGGTTCATGCTGTCAGCTGCTGTCTTCAAAGCTGCCACTATTACTGCAGGAATGAAATCGCATAGAACTCATGGGATCAGACACGTAACCTGCATAAAGCCGAGAGAAGTTCACGTGTTATTCACAATCACCTCTCAACATAGCAACACTTTTCTCCTTTCCAGCCAGTGACCGTGTCATAAAGATAATACGAACGTCTTTTTGAGATAAATAAGCAATGCACATGCTGATGTCTTTTTGCTGCCTACGAACCCCAAGTCAATATAATCTTCTGAGGAAAATTTCAGAAATAAAACACAAAGCCTGCAGACCCTATCATTCATGCAAGGAATTAACAGCAATCAGGCACAGTAAAACATCAATGATTGACACAAAACTTGAGTCCAAGTATTTTAATAATACAGTGTATGTTTTATAGTAAAATATCTTTTCTGACCTTTCAAATTGGAGTCCAAAAGGGCCAGAGTAAGCAGCCTGTTATGAATAATTCTTTTGCTTTAATTCTTGGAGGTTATCAAGAGGGGATCTACTGCCATTGCACTATATTTCCAATTAAGGTGAACTGGTTCACTGGCCAACAGTTATTGCTGTTCTTACGGCTCTGCTGTAACTTGTCTAAATCTGACCCAATCATCTCAAATTTCTGGCTCCTGAGGATTTATACAGCTCTAGTCACGTACCAGAAAAAAGTTAATACCCCAAATATTTTTTGGCAAAAGATAAAACATATAGTAAAGAAGGAGAAAAAATAATCAAACAAAAACCTGAACAGCTAAGCTCAACACCACTGCACTTTAGCAGCCTGGAGGAGAACGGGCCTACAGGGGCCTAAGCCAACTTTGGCTTTAAATTGATTTCGAGAATTTGAATGAGCACTAGGCGAGTGACCAAAAGAATAAGACCACAAGAAAGAAAAGTAGTTTGCGTTAAATGTGTAATGGCCTTGGAAATAGCCGTGTTATCTTACTGAAGTTGTGTGCTGATGTAACGGAAATATAGGAAACCTGGTTCTCTGGGTACCAGGCAAAGGGTTTAGCCCTAAAACTTTCTTTTGTATCTTTGCCTAAAGCCCAATAACCAGCGATAACATTACTTTTTGTTTAGTGTATAAAAAGCAAGGATTTGAGAAGTTTTATTGTCTTCCCCCTTTGAGTCACACCTTGACGGGAAGGAATCTCTCGGGCCTGGTTTTGTTGTGAGTATTTTGGCCAATGCTTATAACTGTATTGCTGCGAGGATATAAAATCTGTGTGGGTATGTGCTTGTATTGGCATTTTGGATGTAATTAGCACCACGTGGCCTTTGGACTAAAAAAGGAATACTTGTGTGGAGTCATGGTACGTCTTCATATACTTAAAAAGGAAATGATTTCCAGCCCAGCCCTATCTGTGGGCACGGCGGGGTTGGAATCAGTTTTGTAGACCTAGCCAAGCTATCCTTTATCTAGGTAGCTCAGGTGCCAGAGCAGTGAAGCCACACAGAGTGTGTGCTAGCCACCCAAGTTATTACCATGGTTCTGGGTTGGTGAGTACAGCCACTGCTGAAACCCATGCTGCTGTGGTTTCACTGCTCCAAGACCCAAGCTAGCTAGATTAAAGCTAGCTTGAGTACATCTACATTGCTGCCATCACAACCCTTGAGTGCAGTATAGACCAGTGGGCCCCAAACTTTTCACGGTCACGCCCTCCCTTATCCTTGTCTGTGCCTCCCTCCTTCCCAGGGCCGGGAATGTGGCCATGGCTCTTGGGGCGGGGGGTGGGGGGTCAGGACAGGGGAAAGCAGCCCAAGGCTGGGGCTGCAGATGGGGGCAGGGCTGGGGCTGGGAGAGGAGTTGTGTCCAGGGCTGGGAGTGGGGCTGGGGCCAGAAGTGGAGGCTGTGGGGCAGGCTGAGGCTGCGGGGCGGGGCTGGGAGCTGGGACTGAGGAGGGAGCAGAGTTGGGGGCGGAGCGGGGCTGGGTGGCGAAGTGGGGCTGGGTGGCGCTCCCACCCTGCCCCCTGTGGGGGCTGGCCTGGGTCCCTCCGCATTCCCCCCCCCAGAATGTTCCTCTGCATCCCTGTAGGGGGAGTGCCCCACAGTTTGGGGATCATTGGTATAGACAGATTCTATCACTGCACTCCACTGAGCTATCTAGCCACATAAAAGGAGAAACATGGATGGGTGAGAGCATTTCTAAGGCTCTTGGACACCTTAATCCTACTGACAAAAGGAAAAATATCCTCAAAGGCAGGTATACAAAATAAGGACACTTGGAGTGAGAGCAACACCTCTATTTTGCCCCCAAACCACTGCTTCATACCCAGGAAGAAAAGTCATCACCCACCCTTAGTGCCTATCATTTAACCCCTTGAGCGTGACACACTCTTCTATATGCAGTTAGGGGCAACAGAGCTGCCTACTGTGCAAACATCACTGGGATCCAAAATTCCTGTCCATCTGGACTTATGGCTGCTACTACACCGGTGAGTACAAAATGTCCATTGAATGCTTAAGAGATTAGTGCAGAATCAGTGTAACTGCTGAAATTTCCACTACTGAAGCCAAAGGCATGCGGGGCTTCTATACACGTGTGTAATAATTTACCTGTGATGTGGAAATTTACCTGTGGAGACATCACAGTACAGAGATGTACTCTAAGAAGACATGTGGCCTGCAGATTCCACCCAGAATTGAAAAGTCCCAAGATACTTGAATTCTGGCTGGTGATATGTGTGGCTGCGGAGCTGCAACCACAGGTCTTTAAAAAATTCTAAATTGCTCATTGTATTTTAATATAACTGTGGATTTTATGTACCTACCTATATATTGTATGGTTATGGTGCAAAGTGTTAATGCTTGTCACCAAAAAGGTCTTTGATCACTAGACAATCACAGACCTGGTTAAACCAATGGGTGTGCTCAGCACCCTTCATTCAGGATAAATGGAAGGAGCAATTTAGCCAATTTTACATAGCGATAGCTGGAAACAACAGAAGCCACTGCCCAAAACACTGGGCCGCATGGCAAGGCCTAAGCAAGAACCAATCCAGAGAGAATGACGGGTTTCCCTGGAACTGGTTGCAAATGTGTGGGCTAGGGGACAAGACTGTGTCCCCTAGCAAGATATGTGTGGCTGGAGAGGCAGGAAGTCAAGCAAGCAAGGAGGCAGTGAGAGAAGCAGTCATGAGTGTGGCCCTGAGATGGAGCAGAGAGACAGTCCTCCCTGGGCACAGAACTAACTGGAGAAGCAGCTTGTAAATTGCGAACAAGGAAACTGCCTGCTGTTGTTTGTTTCTACTGTGTTCAGGAAAACAGGGACTTTGTACATTCTCTGTAAATAAACTGGATTGCACCAACAAATATACCAGACTCCTATAATCAATTTCTGCACCTAATGAAAACAAATAAACCCAATTATTGGTTATGGGCTCAGGCCAGAAGGATGACAATACTATGAACCCTCCACTTACATTACACCTAGACTTTCAAAAAATGGGAGCCTAAAACCTGGCTCCGAACTCCATATTTTGGCACTTAAATAAGTGTGCACATTTTCCAACGTGCTGAGCAGCCAGCACCTGTCATTAAGGGACCTCAGTGGGAGCTGCTGAGTGCTCAGTACGTTATTTATTATTCGCGTTATTTCCCGTGGAACTTCTCAATGCTACTGCCATTGATAGCGCTGGTTCTTGAGAGCACCTCTGTGTTATCGACACAACCATTCTCTACTGCCACTGGGCTAAGGCTGTTTCTGGGCAGCACACTTTATTGTGACAGCGTTCCAGGTTTTACAGTTGTCCCGTGAACCCCCTCCCACCACTATGAGTAAGTGTCACATTTAAAATAAACAGTGAGAATGTCACACGTGGAGCCCTAATTTCTTCTCAGAAGAATCTGTTCTCAAGCCAGCCTGTGACATACCAGGATGCTTCTGACAAACTGCTGTACCACAAGAAGCGGCAACAAGTCGGAGGCACGTAAACTTCTTTTCCTTAAATGTTTCCATTTACTCTAGCACCATAAACCTGTTTTTACAAAAATCATTATTTTGTATTTGCACTACAGTAGTGCCCAGAGGCCCCAGTCAGGGCTCAGTGCACACTGGGCGAGGTACTCTACACACTTATAATGAACAGACAGCACTGGCCCCAAAGAGCTCAGGGCTAGATTTTTAAAGGTATTTAGGCCTCTAACTGCCATTGATTTCACTTGATACCTTTAATAAAATACCTTTAAAAATCTGGCCCATATGGTCTCAGTATATGACCAAAGAAAACAGGTAGCTACGACAAACAGCTACAAGGTAACGGTGTGACAATGGTGATTAGTTGTACTAAGCAGCTGTCACAGCAAATGCCTTTTCAAAGAATTTGTTGATGCCTTAGGTGACGATAGCACTGTATGCTTAAATGCATCTAGGAGGCCATTAGGGAACAAGTCCTCCTGCTTGTGTCTCCTTCAGCTCTAGATTTTAACCCCCAATGAATATCTGCCGGGGGACCTCCATGAGAAGGGAGCGACAATGCTGCAGAGGTGGCATTCCCCTCTACTAAGAGCCTTCCCCAAGAGCCACTGGAGCTTTGGTCTTCTTTGCCGACATGCTTTGGCCCCCGCAAGGGCTGATCATTTTCAGCTTGGGGTGAAAAATGCCTCTCAACACTCATGCCGCTTAAATTCAGAGGCAAGTACATCAGCTCCAAGGAAAACAAGTACAATTAAGCTCAGCATTTGCTGAAGACGAGAATTCTGCTTGGACTCACCGTTTCTGTCAATAGGCGGGTACTGGAAGTTCCTCCTCATGTCGTCCAAGGACAGGCCTTGAGAAGGGTGTTGACCAGTGCTGTAAAATTGACATGACACCTCAATTACAGTGACCGAAATGAGTTGCATTGGCTTTTCCATTAATAAACTTTGAGGCAAAAGACAGTAGCATGAAATATACTTGCTTGGATGTCCTGCTACCAGCATTCACAATAAAGCCTTCGGAATGAAGGGCTCTTATTCAGGATCATGAGTCAAACACATGTGCACACACCACACATTCCCAGAGTAACTCTCTCCAAATATGTTGTTTTGGCTTCACACTTGCTTGTAAATTGCTATTTTAGTAGCAATTCTAGGCATCAATATTTTATGCATCACTGCTATCAGGTTCCTGCAAATTAGTTTATCTGACAAAGAACATCCCCAAGCTGTCTTTCAGTGGTACTGACCACCACCACCACCACGCTGCCAGTGGGTTTAGTTATCCTCGATTGTCAAAAGCTATCAGGTAAAGACTGTCCTTTACCGGCTCATCTCAGATAACAGGCAAACAGAAATTGAGCATGCCCAGAGAAAAGAAAACAAGAAGCCCCAAGAGAGCTGTATTTCCAGGGAAATGTAAAAGAATAAAGGCAAGATATATAGTGATTCGTGGTGGTTACTGTGACATAGCATCTCCAGGCACACTAGTTGGAGACGTCGCTGGAAAGGACACTTGAGATTATTTGCAACAATGCAGTTTCCTTGGTGATTTCAGTGAGGCAAGCTGCTAACTAATGGCAGGTAAGGTTCTCACAAGCGGGCTGATTTTACCCCTGAAAAAGTTAGATGGCTTTCAAGAATGGTTAGACACTGATAATATTTTATCCTTTAGTCTCCATTGTATCAAAGCTGATTTTAAATCAGACCTTTTTCATTTTAAAAATCTCTCTGCTTTTCTGTTATAACCTTTATTACATGAATAAAATGACGTTTTCTCCTTCAAAAGGACACTGACTAATAAAAACATAAAAGATGTTCCTTTCCTCCCTGAGATATCAACTTATTTTTTGTATGTATAATGATACTTGACATTTTTGTTCTGCGTTGGATGAGCTTTTATAGGGAAGGAGACAAAAATTTGGTTTTGGAGCAGCTCATCTATTGTTTCTTTGGAGAAAAAACTTTTGGGGGGAATACTTTTGCAGGGGTGAGGGAGTTTAAATAATAGTGTAAGCATTATCCTGAAAGGCTTTATTAATTTGTTGCCCCTCTGTAGCCACTCAAATCCATAATGCCTGACAACTATTGATCAGCTCACTGTGATAACTATGAGCTACATTATTATACACATTTTACAGATGGGCAAACTGCAGCACAGAAAAGTTAAGTGGCTTGCGAAAGTTTGCATAGCATGTAAGCAGCAAAACTAAGAATAGAACCCAGGACACATGACTCCCAGCACCTGTACTAAACACTAGAGCATACTCTGTCTTTTTAGAACTCTGAACATAAACAGAGCTTTGTTGTCATTGATAAAATGTCCTAGTAAATATTCTGCAATTGAACAGTGGAACCATTGCATATCTTAGGCCAGCGGTTCTCAAACTGGGGTCCGTGGACCCCTGAGGTCTGCGAGGGTACTCCAGGGGGTCTGCGAGTCATGTCCTGGGTTGCTGGTCCTGCTGATCAACTCTTCCCCCTCCCTCCCTGTGCCTCCTGCACACCATGGAACAGCTGTTCAGCAGTGTGCAGGAGGTGCTGGAAGGGAGTGGGAGGAGTGGGAATAGGGCACGCTCGGAGGAGGGGGTGGAAAGAGGTGGGGAAGAGGAGGGGAAGGTGTGGGGCCTTGGGGGAAGGGGTGGAGTGGGGGTGGAGCTTGGGGCTGAGCGGGGGTTGAGCACCCCTGGGGAAAATTAGAAGCTGGCTTTGGGGTCCTCGACTTGTTAAAGTTTGAGAACTGTTAGATGGCTAACTTCAATTGGCTTTTAACTTTGTGCCTTACACCAACTAGTGTTCTTTAATCAGAAAGGAGCCTGAACCAGATCTAACTCTCCCAAAGATTGGGGATGTCTGATCCAAGATTTTGGTTTGTCCAGTCATTAACTTCAGATCCAGATCTGAATTTTCCCAAAGGTCTGGGATTCTGATTCAGGCCTGACTCCAGCTACAATCATCAAGAAATCCACTCAGCACTCAGTATATGCAAGATTTATATTTTAAAAAAGGGAATACATTTCCAAGCCAGGCACTATATTTCCCTACAGCATGTCTCCTCCTTGGCCCCAGCAGCAAAGGTGTAGTTCTGTGGGACAGCGGAAAGAGAAAACCTTTTCCCCAACATTCCTATTCTTAGCTGAATAGAAATATTTACTAATTTATCCACTAACCTCAACTCATGGCTTCATTCTGGCTATTTACAGAAGCAATACTTTGTCTCTGTCACTGCTCCAGCTCCACAGTATCTTAAATTAATACTAATTTATATCCCCTGGGCAATGATAGCTAATTTGTGTCATGGTCTAAATGCAAAATATACAATTTCAATAGCACCCAAATAGGTCCCAGCAGTTTTCATAAAAGAAACAATGTCTCAAAGCTACATTTACACAAGCAACTTATATAGCAGGCCATTGCTTCAGAGGAGCATCAGCCTGCTAATAAAGTGCAATCATTTGACCGATGAGCTCAGAAGGCACAGCAATGGGGAAACATAAGTCACAAAAAAGAATAAATGCTTAGAGACCATTTTGTGTTCCCGATAAAGTCAATGAGTACAATTTTCAGAAATGCCTAAGGCCTTGTCAGTTATAGCAGTATAACACCCCACTGTGTGAATGCTATAAATGTGCTTAGACCAGTATAGTTTAGTCTCATATAGGAAGAGGAATAAGTTACACTGGTTGGTGGAAGGCACCTTTATACCAGTGCATCCACCCTAGGGTTTGTACCAATATAACTATGTTGGTTAAAAAAATCATACCCCTTACCAACATTGTTATATCACTACAAAAATGGTGTGTAGCCCAGGCCTTGGTCACTTCAGAGCCCTGCAGTGTGGACTACGGGGTGTGAATGGCAGTGCACACGAGCCCGATGTGCTGTAACTCCCCAATGTGGATGCTGCGGGCACAAACTAAAAGGTAGCTAGTTCATGTTCACTTAGTCCTGTTCAAAGAGGACTACGCTAACCCAAATTACGTACCTTTTAGTTTGTACCGGCAGTAGCCCCACAGAGCAGTTACCAAGCACCACTCTAGTGCACACGGCAGTCATAGCCCTGTAGTATGAACTGCAGGGCCATTCAAACATAGCCTAAATCCCACTGAAAGTCAATAGCAGTTAGGCTAATAAGTGACCAGGATGCTTTTGAGTATTTTACTCAATACCTTCATAGATACTAGTTGGCAAGCTGTTCAAAGTGTGTGCCCACTATTCCACGGAATGCAGCCAAAGTAAGACATCGCAACTCCTCAGCTGCCCTATTAATCACATACAGTCTCACCATAGCAGGGAAGGTGCATTTGTACAGTTCACCAGATATAATATGTGCTGGGATCCAACATTTTGACCTTCTATTTCTCTTCACTCAAGCATTATAAGTGTATACATATATGTTCATAGAGAGAACTAAAAGTTTGTCTCTGATCACCTTGCTTCCATGTGTTGGACCCTGAACATACATGACATGTTATGTCCAGTGAGTGGTATACAGATATTATGCATTAAGCCTGTGGCTGGGGTTTTTCAAAGGAATGCAAGGGAGTTAGTTGAATTTCAATTGGAGTGGGGCACCAAATTCCCTTAGGTTCCTTTGAAAATTCCAGCCTACATTGATACAATGGCTTAGAGAAACACAGTAACTCTGTAAAGCACAAGTCCATTTCTGTGAAGCACATTGGTTTGAGCTTCCTGTTCAGAATATTGTTCCTTTTCCTTCTGAGTGCAGAGAACTCAAAGGTCATCTTTATTTACCTCAGTGTCCTGTACTGGGTCACAAGAATTCTTCGAAGGAATCTCATGCTGCTCTGTTGTTGAGACAGGCTGGTATGAATGCAATGACTTAAAACTAGTGAATTCCTTCAACATGCAAAACATGGATCACTGCCATGTATTTGAAATATTTCACAGAGGCTACAAACTTACAACTAATGTTTTGGTTTTGAGTAAAAAAGCATATTGAATCTTCAGGGATGTTTGCATTGATACATGACTTTATAAAGCCAGACTCTCTCTCTCACTCTCTTTGTGCACATGTATTGTGGGTATATAAAAAAGAAAACAATATATATGTTACCGTATTTACTCTGCACAAAAAACTGTACACAAGATCACTCTTAATATACCCCCCTGTCTTAAGAAAAGAATACTTCCGTTGAGCACCAGTCCTTTTTATCGGTCCTTTGAGAGGTTGCTTATGATGGCTTTCAGTGTGTGTGTGTGTGTGTAAAACAGAACTAGCTGGATGCTGCAAAAAAGGATTAATGAACATCAATTTTAATAAAAAAAATTATATTGTATTTTGAACCTTTTCATTCATTTCCCATAGACATTAGCACTTAGAATTTTTTGGTTGCTAGGGTGTCCATAGAAAGAGAAGATGTCATGAAAAAGCATAGAAATGCTTGCATGAACAGACTGCAGTCCTGCAGTCCTACAGAACTGTATAACAATGAAAAAACAGGTTTTGATAGAAGTTATGTGAAATACAAACTTTAATCACGAATAAGCTCCTTTCCATAGGTTACTTGGACCATTCTCCAGAATTCTATCACACGATGATATAAATTTCTATTTAATTCTATAGGATGGTTTAAAAAACACATAGAAAGTCTATCGTTTTCTATTATATCCTGTAGGACTTTTCTGTAAAGAGGAAGCATTTGGTGATCCTTGCGAAATTTCTTTGTGGAGCTGAGAATCCTCCAGTCCAGAGGCAGAAACAATACCATGCCATTTACCAGTAGGCATACAAATGTTACCATGAATAGCAATTATCTGAAGCAACCTGATCCAACGCCCATTAAAATAAATGGGAGTCCTTCCATTGACTTCAAGGGACTTGGATGAGGGCTTAGTTGAAGTGAACCATTTCTGAGCAATCCACAGAATGAAATATGTTCACATAAGCCATTTGTTAAACAATTTTGGACCACTAGCAAATCTGTGTACTTTACGTCTGTTCATGGATAATACAAATAGAAAAAGAAGCTAAATTAATCAAACTAATTGCAAATAGCTGTCCTGGCTCTAATCTCATTGCATCTACCATGCCACTATCTAAACTAATGCTTTGTATAATTAATATTCCATTTTAAATACAAATCAAAATAGGTTTGGTACTAACAAACAAAACGTTATTTCCAAAAATATTAACTTGCTATAGAAACAATATCTTAACTGTGTAAACCTGTCCACCTTGAATACACAAATCAAGAGCAAAGTACATATCTGTGATGCTGACTGAGCACACGGTTCATACTGCAGCGAGTTATTCCACTGTGCAGCCTTTGATGATACAGCCTTTCTGTAGAAATTCTTTAGCTCCCTGGATATAAGATACTGTTAGGGTAGCACCCACCTCAATATTGGATATAAACTATTCACAGAGAGGGCTTCTCGCTCAGGAAGTGGAAAACTTCCCTGAACTTGAAGACTATTTTTTAAAAACCCTTCAGAACAGAGGACAGATTTTTGACTTCCTGAAGGCCCATACATTATTAAGTATTGATATTTTTATTGCTATTACAGTAGCACCGAGAGGCGCTAACCAGGATTTGGACTCCATTGTGCTCAGGGACGGCTCTACCAATTTTGCCGCCCCAAGCAGTCGCCGGTGAATTGCCACCGCCGCAACAGTGGTGGAGCTGCCGCCGAATTGCCGCCATGGGACACGGACTGCCGCCCCATTCTGAATGCTTGGAAAGCTAGTGCCTGGAGCCGGCCCTGATTGTGCTAGTAATTTGTTCGAACACATAGTAAGGATCAGTCCCTGCCCCAAAGAGCTGTTAGGAATAGGGAGTAATAAAGTTTGACTTTAAATCTGTTTATTTTGTGCAGAATAAGGAGTAGATGGATTCCTATAATGATTTTATGGTGCTTTCCCCACACTGAAATTTTAGGGGATAAACACAAAATAGAAAGTCTTTAAATTACACTTGCAAAATTCTATTTACCCACTCAGCTGTGATAAAATAATATTTATTGGTGGGTGGGTATGTCATTCGTTTTTCCTTCATCATCATCATCATCTAATGTGGGTGAGCCTGTGTCTGGACTGATATTTCTCCATGACCTTTTTGCAAATCAGTTTTAAACAATTTGGTTTGTAAGAAGGACAGTCAGCCTATAGTTCAGGATTTAAGGTCACTTTACAAATGCACTGTCTATGGGGTAAATTTTAAATATGTTTTTTAGTGAGCTAAGAAGCATAATTCCACATGCACTGCTCTACAAATGTACCCTGAAGTCTACGATTCTCTATGAGAAACTACACTGAAAGGAAACCCTAGCTGAGGAATAGGTAATCTAATATTGCAAAGGTTCCCATAGGAACACACTTCTTTTATTTATACATGTTTGGAACAGCTGCCTCATTTGGAGTCTGGCTCTTGGAAAGTGTAGACAGATGCCCCTAGAGTAGAGCTGCAGTAAACTAGTCTCCCTGCAGGCAAACAAACTCTTAGAAGCTCTTGAGCCTACTGCCTGTCATTTGTGTCTTGTACCTCACTGTACATTGTGGGTCTGAGAGCAGCAATTTTAGACTCATGACAGTCCGGCAAAAAGCTGGCCAAAGAATCTTGGTGTGAAAGGAAAAGCCAAGCAGAAGAATATCATCTGAGCCACTCCTTCCTCTGCCCCCCCTCTTTGTACAGCTGCAGAGCACAGGGATCAGGATACAAATCCTCGATAGGTAGTGTGTTTTCAAGTGTGTGATTGGCCTCCCTGTGTCCACTGTGCTTCATCTCAGAAACAGAACTGAATGAATGAAATGAATGAATGAAACAGTGATCGTGTGAAATTTACTATCATTATTACTGAGCCATTGTCAGATGGTTGGAACCCTCATAAATTTCAGCTGAGTTTTGCTCACACGTGCCATTTCAAACAGCAGCTACACCCATAGGGTCTTACATACTACACACTGCCTTCAATTCACCCAGTACTCAAGGGCTGAAATCCCGGTCCCATTAAAGTCAATGGCAAAGGTCTGAAACGCTGTGGTATTTTTACTTGGAAATATACATAAACTGTGTGCATGTGTGTGCAAGAGTCATCATTTACACTCATGAAATCCATTGGGCAAATGTGTTTTTCAGTGCAAATTCTAAGAGGTACGTATATGACGATGGTAGAATTTTTGATCTGTCTGCAGTTGGAGGTGCAAGTATGTGCATTGCAATTTTGTGACTGCATAGGTGGAGGCCCAGCTGAAAATCTGACCCTGTACCAAGCAAACCAATTAGTTGCTGCACTAATTAATATTCATGCACAGTTGGACATATTAGTCCCTGATGCCAATGGCAGTTCTGTACAGGGATCAGTTGCATGATAAGGATATATGTTACAATCTGGAGAACAAATACACTTTATTCATGTCTTCTGCCTGTTACCTACATGAGTATGAGCTCAGGGCATGTCTACACATACAGTTCAGCTGCACTGGTGCTGCGTGTCTGATGAAGGTGCTCTATGCTGATGGGAGAGAGAGAGATAGAGAGAGAGAGCTCTCTTGTTGGCATAATAAAACCACATCCGCAAGGGGTGGTAGCTCTGCTGGCGGGAGAAACTCTCCTGCCGACATGGCGCTGTCCACACCGGCGCTTATGTCAGTGTAACTTGTGTCACTCGGGGGGGGGGGGGGGGGGATGGTTTATTCACCTCCTGAGCAACTTAAGTTACGCCGACATAAGCTGTTGTGTAGACTTAGCCTCAGATCTAGAGGCACTCTGTTTACACGGGACTAGAATGAGAGTAACTAAGTGTTGCAATGCACAGCAATACGGAAATTGCAATTCCAGTGACAGCAAAATTTCACCCAATGAGAAATTGTTCTGTGAAAATTTTAAAAAGGACCGTCCGAGGGTTCTACTGTTTTGATACGTATATGCATATTATATAAGCCAGCTATGGTGACAACCTAGCAGATTATCATCCTCTTTTATATTTTCAAACAATACTCTTCAGTGTGAGTATGGCTGGCAAACAGAGAATTTACTGAAATGCTTTTGAACTGTTCTAGGTATGAAAGTGAGCCTACCTCTATCAGACCATATCTGATACTCAGTTGGGAGAATAAACAAGGGCTGTTGGTTTTAAATGCGCCATAAAAACTGCATTTCACTTCTGTACTTTAAAAAGAAGCTTTTTCATTTGGTCTGCCTTCAGTGAATATGCTTACGTAAACCTTGAGAAGCCTTTGAATTGAAAATATCATTAGCCATGGCTCTAGGACTCTGACACTTTTCAAAGTGCAGGCAGAAGCCGCATTACTAAACAGAACTTTATTTAAACTTAATTAGTCACTGGGGATAGTATTTACTTCACAGCGTATAGAAAAACAAAGGTCTGTCACCACTAGACATATCTGAACTTAGCAGATGTATTCATGGCTCCTGGCTTCTATTAAGGATCTTCTAAAAATATGCTTTCAGGTCTTCCTTTTGTGAAACTTTGACAGGATAATAGAATGAGATTTGCTGAATTCCACTAAACTGTAAAGTAACGTGTCATCGGCTTCACTTACTCTTCAAATATTTTTCTCTGGCAAAGCTCATCAATCCAGCTTTTCAATCTCTAAAAACACGAAGCCATGAAACAAAAAGGGTGACTCAATCAGTTGTCCAAGTGACAGAACACGAAATGTTTAACGTTAGCCACCAATGGCAGGATACAGGCTGCTTCTTTTAGGTTTGCTTAGAGTTTGTCTGTATTTCCAGCCTCAGTGCAAATATTATTCTAGGGCTGAGGTGAGTGTTGTGAGGCTCAGGCATGTTCCTGGGGCTCTTGCTTTGCGAGCTGCTATGAGACGTGTATTAAAAAGACAAAGTACTTTGCTCCGGGGACTGACAGATGCAGTTTTCTTAGAGTGCCACCGCTTGCTGATGCATGGAGTGGCACTTCTCAAGGCTGTGGAGGAAGCTAAGCACCAGCATCCAGTACAGGTAGGAAGCAGAAAGAGAACAGGGACAGAGAGAGATTCCTGCAAAGAAGTGAGGAAAGCTCACTCTGTCTAAGCCTAATATCCTCAGTATTCTTCTTCTTCCTTTTGTCTGCCTTACTCTCCTCACAGGCTCCTCCTGTCCCTTCTCTGTGCCCCAGCTTCCCTTCTCACTGGAATATTTGTCTTTTACTCAATACCCATGTTGTGTCTTTTCATGCCAGCCTATATTCCTGGGATAAGCTCTCTGCTCTGCACACAAAGCTCTCTTCATCTCCTCCATGGAACGACTACAATTTTTCTTTGAAGCATCTGATAATGACCATGCTTCCCCACCCCCGCACTTATGTTCTGCTCTATCTTGCTCCTGTGCCTGCCTTTAGCTTAGAAGATCTGTGGGGCTGACCTACCTCAGTGTAAAGTCATGTACATTTGTGGTCCTAGATACATTATTAATATTAATTCATAATTTATAGCAAACCTTCCTGCTTGTGGACAAGCGCACTGGGGCAAAGACTAATGCAAAACATAAAATCATAGAAAGATAAATATGTATCTGAAAGGAACATAGCAACCCCTCCGTGCATCTGCATGCTATCAGGGTGCAGGTCGAACAACTCTTGGGGGAAACTTGGCTTGAATCTCTTAGTACAGCACCTCACAAAATTAATACCGAAGCACTAGCCTAGAGAAACAGGCCAAGATCCTCAGGTGTGGCCAACTGTGTTTTATACAGAATCAGTTGGGAGCAGGGGTAGCAAAGCTCGCTTTAAGGACTGGTCCATGACCTGATCTCTGCCGGGCCAGACTCCAGGCAAAAGTCAGTGTAGCATTAGCAGCGGAAATCCTCAAACTGACTGAAGGACTGCTTTCTACTTTCAGCCCAAAGCAGGAAGAGGGGACCGAGAAGCTCATGAATTTTAAATATCAAAAAAACCCCAGAACTGCTGAGAATTCAGCTGTTGAGAGGAGGACTACAGTACAAATACACGCTTGCATGAAAAGCTACAGCCCTGTACCATGGCTCTGATTTCACAGGAGGCAGAAAAGCTAAATCTCTAAAGCTGCTCATGGTTAGAACATCTTTCTTAGCCCCATACACACAGACACTTCACTGAAAGGCTGAATCGACCATTTGTTGTCAATTGGATAAAAGATTATAAGAAACAACTAGAAACTTTAATAAATCACTTAACGCAGCCTCTCCAGAAGTCAAGTTTGGAGAGGGGGAAAGCAGAAGCAGAGATAAAGCTTGGAAAAATTACCTTTCCCTTGATAAAAATGTAAGGGATTGTGTGGGGAAGAATGTCAACTTGGCTTTTCTCTCCTGCTCCCTCCTTTTTTTAGCGGTTAGTAAAGGACAGAGCTCTGATCCTTACTCCAGGTAGACAGCTACCTAGGGAGAAGTTCAATAGTGCCAGGGATGGAAAGAAGCTGGGTGGGGGATATAGTGCTGGTGTTTTAGTCTATGCTGGACCATTGCTTGCTCTAGAGGGAAAGAGCTTTTTAACAAAATAGAGAAGAGTCTTCTTGCTGGAGGAAATCGATCACTCAAAATGCGTTGGTCTTGCACAGCTGCTTCCTGGATGTATCATGTTTCTTTTTCAGACCTGTGCTGAGGCACTGCAAGTAGAATCCCCATCCTGTGGCTGGAATCTCAACACGTGTGTGTGTAGCACATACACACTGACCAGATTCAAAATAGAAGCTCTGTGGTTTGCTAGTGGCACCATTCCCTTCTTAGGCTTCAATCATTGAAAGATGTCCACAATCAGACTCCTGTAACTACAAGCCCTTTCACTGGCTTGACTTGAGAGGAATGTCTATAGAGCTCACATGGTATTAATTATGAGGCTACGGATGGGCACATGGCTCTGACTGCATGCATATCTTTGCAGGATGGAAGCTATCTCAGGCAAGGACTGCATCTTTCCTATATATGCATGTATTAGCACCAAGTGCAATGGGGTGAAGATTCTGACTGGGGTCTCTGACACTTCTGTACAATCAATAATATATAGAAATAAATAGTAGCATGGACGTAATATTAAATGTGTCTGTAGTCAGGCCAAGCCAACGCAACACAATACAATACAAGGTGTGTCAAATTCTGCATAGGAGGAAGCTAGTCTTTCATACATCACACAAATATGTAGGTCCTGCCCACACTACAGATTGAACTGTTTTGGTAGCAACCTTATTCAAAAGCAGTTATCAAACAAGGTTCTGTGTGAATGCTGCCAGGGAACTGTTCATAGCAAGTTTTTGTAGCATGTTTCTGGCATGACTCCCCTGTCCAGAATGGATAGGGAATTCATTTAGTACCATGGTAGGTCACACCATGCTCTACATAGAAATCTTTGGTCACCTGAGCTGGCCTATAGCATAGTTTCAAACGCATCTACACCATAGTTTGTAATTAATGCCTAAAAATGTGTTAATTTCACACTTCAAAGAAAACGGGGCACAAAATCATTCTGATTTATGCTAACTCTCTTGGGTCTGGGGTCTACTTAGAATAAGAGGAATGTTATTCTTCTGCAAATTTTCCCTTATATGAGAAGTGCTAAAGGTGCAAAGAAGTAGAAAATCAACTATTAAAGCTTCTAATGTGTGATGGGTTGATACATTAAGCAGCCTGATTAGACAGGCAATCAGAATGCATTGCTATTTCACCCAATTCATTACGAGGGCACTGTGACCCACCTCTTATTACTTCACACATGGTAACCACTGCCACACAGGAGAGAGACTCACTAAACACAAACACTAAAGTTACAAGGCAAGAAGCAAGCAAATAACTTCATTGTCATGCCTGTTTAACTCCATGTGTGGGACAGGGAGATTTCATTAGATGAATTGTCTCAGCTGTGTTACCAAGCTGCACACTGCACAGTATTTCAGAGTCTATGAAGTGGTTAGAACTGAGAAAGTAGAAGAGATGGAGGAATATTCCAGTGGAATACAGCCAGAAATACAGAGCCCCTCTCTGTTCCAAATGTATACATTCTCCAAAATTAAAACCTTCAGAAACTATTGTCATTAGGAAGTCAAGTTATTAATCATCTCAGTATGTTGTATAATTGAAAAACTGCAGAAATCATTCCCATTTTATTTTACATTTTGCCTCTAGGTGAATCTATCTAAGTTCTATTTATAGGGTAGCATTTAGTTAATTTTTGTTGCAGAGAATTTGAGGGTGGGGGGACTTTCAATAACCCTTTGGGTTATAGAGGAACTCATTCAGTGAACTACTGAGCGTGGCTGTCATATTGAGAATACTAAATTATAGGAGCAGGCAGGGTGTAGCGATAGGTTCTTCATTCTCTCTCTCTCTCTCTCTCTCTCTCTCAGGTGTCTGCACTGTAATCTAAATATGTCACTCCCTCATTCTTTTCATGCAAAACTATTAAATTCCACAGCAATATTTAGCCCTTTACAGAAGAAGGATTAACCCAGGATCTCTCTTCCCTTCTCCTGACCCCAGTCCCCACCTTCACTTCCCTCTCACATTTAAAGCAGATCTTTTATTTCACCAGAAGAGGATTTCTTTTTTAATATGGAAAGCCTTTGCATCTAAGTGCAGGTGCGTATTCCCTCTCTCCCCATCTGGGGCCACTACTTTTAATCCTTTCCAGCTCAGGCCTTTCACTCCCCATAAGAGCCAGGAGGGCAGCATGGCCAAGTGGTTTCTCTGCTGTTACAGTTTTTGACTGCTTGGTGGTGCTAAAGAGTAAAGCATAAATCTGTGTCTTCAAGCAGAAATTAAGAGTGTCATTTCATTTCAGCAGTGCTCTCAGTCCCCATGAGACTGAGAAGGGAGATTGTTAAATTTGCCCTCAAACCCAGGACTCCCAAGTGATAGCACAGACTGCTTCAGATATGAACCTTAATGCTACAATAACACAGAGAACATAGATCTCAGACAGCCACAGAAAATTCCGTAATGGCTTCTCTTCTGTAAAGAAATGTAATACATATATTAGTATCAGTCCTTATAGCGTTTACTATTCCACTGCTTTGATGTAATTGTAGCATATATTAGAGGTGAAGTCCTGACCCTACTGAAGTCATTGGGAGTTTTACTATTACTGCTATGGGGTTAGGATTTCATCCTATGTCTCTTGAACACTAAGGACTAAATGCTCACTCTAGACAGAACCATGGGCAACTCAGGAGCAGCCCCAGGAAGCCCTGTGACTTGGATACACAGCTGGAGGCACAATTCCTTCCCTGCTTCAGGAAAGAGTAATTTGCTCCTGGCTTATGGGGCAGCGAATTGCAACAGCCTCCATGCTGGCTGCCCATTGGCAGGGCCAAGACACCTCCCACTCCAGGGATGTGTCCAGCCACAGAATACCCTAGGACAGGTGGCCCACACAGGTTCCCCTGCAGTGTAGTTCAAGTCACAGTCTAGCCCTGCTGTTACCATGTAATACCAGTGTACCATCTTTAGCCCAGTAGCCATAACTTCTGTCCACAGGCCTCACTTCAGTCCTTTCATTCCACTCAGATCACAATTTAAATTAAAACAAACAGACGAACGAACAAACAAAAAAAAGAGAGACCTGGCACTAAGAAGCATAGTGCAAAATGTCAGTGGCTCACTTTGCTTTTGTATTGCAGCCTTCTCCCACACCTTAAACCTTCGTCTACTGGGGCATGTAAGCTGTTCAGGGCAGGGAGCTGGGCATTTTTTATGTCTGTGAAATTTAGTAAATACATACGTACATACATACATACATACATACATACTACTACTACTAATCTACTGGAGATGATGGCATTTTATTGCCTTTGCAAAATGCTGCTGTGAGGAGATAGTGTTCACACACCACTCCAGATAATGGCTACACGCTTCATATTAAAGTAAACTTAACGTTAAGCGAGGGCAGAGGAAGGTTTCCTGGTAACACAAATAATAATATAACTTTCTTCCCAAGCCTGGCTGTTTGTAATGTCCCCTGAAGGAATGACTGTCTTTGCCTCTAGTTCCCACTGGCCAGAAGGCCACACCCAAACATATATCCTTATCATGCAACTGATCCCTGTACAGAACTGCCATTTATATCTCAGCAGAGTTAACAAGCTATGTTTGTCATAGGGAGTCAGTGGAATCTACGTGGCAGCTCTATGATGGGTTTTGCTGCCTGTTAACTGGGTGAGCCACAGGAGCCCAGACTTCTACTAGCTGTTTTTTATTAGCGTCTCACATGAACACAGCTCCCTCTGGTGGCTAGATAATGTATAGACATTTATGAATCTGCTATTGTCTCCAAGGTACAGACCTGGTCCTCTAGCTCAAACAAGCTCAAACTTGCCACAGTTCCCCTAATAAAAAATTGCATCAGATAACTGATGATAAAGCTTATTTTCAAAGACTGAACAATGCTCCCATGCTAAGAAAAAAACTTGACGGACTATATGTAACAGCACCAACTGGAGACTCCCACATATGGAAATGCTTGTCAACTATCTAACCTGGCTTTTCCATCTTGAAGCCAAAAGCCCCTATGGTTGTAGTTTACATACACTCTATTAATTATTCACTATTGTTTTTGTAAGATAAGCATTTTGATTGCTTAACTTTTCTTCGCTCAGAATTTCAAATGCAAACAACAAACCATAATGTAAAAACCGGCTCCTGCAGGTTCACTGGCAGGTAATGGAAATGTGTGTGTCTACCTACTGAGCACTTTTAATGACACCCCTGGATGGGCAGTCATCAGTCTTTGCTGTCCTACGGTAGAGCAGTGTTGCCATGTGTGCAGTCCAAGCAGTTGTCTAAATATCCCCATCACTGTTCTAATTTTTTAAAATCATGAACAAAATCTATATTAATATTAGATTTTGTGAACCCTTTAGAATGAAGCATCCACTTGTGGCCTAGCCAACCAGATAGAGTCCATAACATTTTAAATACCTTGGGCTCATCATACTGTTGTAGGACTATCTGAGAAGCTAGGATTCTGAAACACTTTTCAAACCTTCATACAGCAGCAACTACATATCATATGATTATTTAGTTATGGCATTGCCCACTACGTACAAGGTGCTTAACAAACAACCGAGAAGGACGGTCCCTGATTTGGGAATCTCACAGTTTATGGAAGATGACGGATGTCTCCTTGGATGCACTTTCTTGATGCTGCCCAGCACACTGTCCCATAGTAAGAGCTAGTCCAACCTCAAGGGTTTGCCACTTACCTTTGTGACCAAACAGCATAAGCTCTTGCATTCAAGGCGTATTCCAACTCAAACCGGTTACGTAAAGCTGCAACATGGCTACGGCCAGGACCTCCTCGTGCAACGAGACAGTCAGAAGAAGAGGAAGGAGACAAAGAGCCACTGCTGTTACTGGAGGCTGGAGACATCAACTGGATTAAAAAAGAGAATTGTCAACATTTGCTCAGGAGCCTTAACAGTGTCAAAGAGGCTTCAACACACTGAGCATGTGCAACAGAACACAAGAATTTTGCTGCAGTCCTGGATTATTTTTATTCTCCTCTTTCTCATTAATATTTGTGTCGCTTCTTTCTTCTGCTGCATTGGCTGAAAAAAGCAGTGCCTCCTGACTTTGATCAGCAGCACATGAGAGCTGCATGCAGCTCACCGAGGGAAGTGGTAAATTCATCATCTCTTGGAGTCTTTAAATCGAGATTGGATGTGTTTCTAAAAGATATGCTCCAGTTCAGCCATGAGTTATTGGGCTTGATAGTGTTCACTTACATAGCAGGGAAGAGTAATTCCTTCCACTTCAGGAATTACTGGGTGAAATTCTATGGCCTGTGTTCTATAGGAAGTTATGCTAGATGAGCATAGCAGTCTCTTCTGGCCTTATAATTCACGAATCTCTAAGTACAAACCCAGAATGGCAGGGCAGGCGTGTAGTGTTAGGAGGCATTTAAAAGTTTAAAAAGGAACAAAATCAATTTTCTGAGTGAGGGGAGAGGAAACAAAAGGGACAAAGAATCTTATCACCCCACATTTCATCCTTTGTTGCCTGTAGCACTTAACAACTCTCCACAGATTTTGTTCCTTAAGACTCTCCTAAACAGCGTTTTGCCATGGAGACAATGGAGCTTAAGACTAACTCCTTAGATAAATAAAGTTTCTTTTTTTGGTTCATAGCCCAGATTTCATCCTACATGCACTGCTGCCTATGTATCACAGAAGCCAGTTCTCCCATGAGACAGCACGGTTACTTGTGATATAGTACTTCACTTGTTTTAAAAACTTAAAAGCTTCCACCTACACACAAAGCAACCTGCTGCAGTCAGAGCATGAAGAAATGTAATAGATTACGGGAGTCTGCTCTGACCCTTTAGTTCAAGAGCAGTGATACGTTTTAAAGAAAAGGGGGAATTTTTATCATTGTCATTATCATTTATCATTATCATTTTATCAATTTTTATCATGCACACACACACACACAGAGCAAATGTAAATTCAGGGACTGGAGTCCTTAATCAAGCTCACTTCCTGTTTGATCAGTTATCTTCATTAGGCTGAATGCTGATAGATCCAGTTGCTTATTAGCCACAGAGAAAAGCAGAAATGTAGCTTTGTATTTCTCTTTTTATGTTTGCTCTTTTAATCCCCCTCCCTAAAATCCATGTCAAGACTCGTCTTTCTAGCCAAGCAGACCTGGGATTGCTAGGTGGGGAGAAGTGGGTCTGCCTAAGACTACTGCAAGGTACATCCCTGCAATGCTGACCAGTCTCCCTCTGCAGCATTACCATCTCTGGAAATGCAGGGAGCCAAGAGCAAGTGAGAGACCTGATCTCATATCACACTCACGGCAGTGTGTTCTGTCAGGCTGGCCTTTGGCCTTCTTCTTCTTAGGGCACTCATGGGGCTATAGTTTACTGTATCACCTTAAAATTTAATGAGGGAGGTTACAACTGGGTGAATCGGGTCAACAAATTCTGTGGTCTCTTTCACACTTGTGTTGCTCTCCAACTTGCATTCACATTTGCTCATTTGGTTTGGTGCATTCCTATTACTTAACTGCAGGAGCTTATATCTTTACCTCAATATTGCATAGGCATTCTTCTAATTTTGTGACTACTTCAGAAAATTCTGGTCTTCCCTGTGAATACAAGAGAGAGAGAGAGAGAGAGAGAGAGAGAGAGAGAGAAAGCAGGCACATTTTGTATTGCAAATAGAAGAGGGGCTGGTAGCTGCAGTTTTGATTTTTAAAATGTGGCTATCTGCATTTGTAGGAGACCCTGACCAGGAAAGATGATACCATTTACAGATAAGCCTGCTTGCATGCAGCCTGTTCTAACTTCCCTTCTAGACTCTATACAGATTAAAAAAGGGGGTGATTGTGGAGCCTCTCCCCTTCTCTCTCTGCATTCCTTGGTGCCACCATGAGTATACTTGCATGTCCTATACGAACTGCATGTTCAGATCTTACAACATGAGCATTTTCTAGAAGTCACAAGTGCAGCATTTCTGGTTTTCATAGGGCCTGCAAGCATGTAATTTATCAGATGTGCCCTTAAGGAGACTTCTTTAATGCCAAGACAGGGATCAATACTTGGACTGGTGGCAACCCCTCCCCTCCCACCTCCCACTTTAAAAGTCTGAGAGTCTGTCCCTGCAGCTCTTACTCACACGCGTAGTCAAACTGACAGCAGCCAGACAACACACATGAGCAGGACTTCAGAATTTGGCTTTCAATCTCAATTTTAGATTTAGTAGGGTTGTAGCCATACTACGCTAATAGGTTCTTATTGCTAATCTAAGTGCTTTGTGACACATTGTGCAATGTGTCCACAACGGAGGGCCAACTTGAGTGATGCTAAGAGCTTCTGTTATGTGCTCCAAGCTGAGAAGTAGTGGGGACACTTTTGAAAGCTGTTGTGTCTCATATTCTGAGTGCCTTGGATTAATGCAACTAGACTCAGCTGTAAAAACCTATTCACTTTATTGAATAGCTTTTGTCTTCTATCTTAACACTGAATGGATTAAATTTGTCCAACATATCCTGACCCCAATGCACAGAGTCTTTTGCAAAACCAAATATGGGTTCTTGAAGACTGTCTCTTCTTCAGTTGTTCTACGGCTTTGGTCAGGAGCATGGAGAGGATTGTCTCTGGACATTACAGAAGGCCTGGAGATGAAGTTATTTCATGGGGTTTGCTTGATATCTCAATCTATTCATTATATTAAATGTAATTAATTATGGAGATATCTGTCTGTCTCTCTTCTTATACTGGGCCTGACAACATTATCTCTGTGGCTGTAGTTCTGCAAAGCACGTAAGCACATGTTTATCCTACAGAGTGATTAAGTCCCATTGACTTTAACGAACCAAAGCCTATTGGAGTCGATGGAAGGACTCCCACTGATTTCAATGAACATGGATTAAGCCCATAATTATTAACGTTAAGCATGTGTTTATGTACTTTGCTGAATCAGGACATGAGTCCTGTCAAAGCAAGTAGTTTTATTTTGATTAAAACACAAGAACTAGCTAAATATAAAAGGAACTGATTATGAGTTGCTGTCTTTGATTTGCTGGGTACAAATGTGCCCTTGGAAACAACCGCAATTATCGTTTGCAGCATGTAGTTGTCTAAGCACCTGATACCTGGGTACAGTCTGGTGGTTAGGTGAGATGAGCCATGAGTTTGCCTTAAATTAGTTGCAAATGCTAAGCTTTGCCCTCTAAATTTGAGTCCCTTTTAAGAACTGGACTAAAATATCACATAAACATACACTGTTGTCTCACTTGTACTGTATCTTTTAACAAACCAGGGGGAATGGAAAATTGCAGTCATAAGTGCTGGACATCTTTCTGGGCCATAAAATTCACCATTCTCTCATGACAAATTAAAATCTCCTTAAAAAATGCAGAGGCCACTAATTTACTTAATTACCCACTTGCAATTAAACCCTGAATAATAAATGTCAATAACATGAAATGTATGCTCTTTTTCTTTTAGGTACATTGCTCATTCTACTTGCTATGGTGATTCAGTTAATACCATCATGTCCCTCCTCATGCCTGGTATGCACAGAAAATGTTACTCTGTGTCAAGGATTAACATATATACCAGGTAACCAAGTAAGACACTTCAAGAGAACTGATATTTATTATATACAGTGAGCTCACTGCAATACTCTAATTGTATTGACTGTTTCTGGACTCTGCATCTGAAAGCAAATCTCTGCAATTGCTGTCTAAAGAGTGATAACATTGTTTTATTTCTCTTTGCCTAGAGGCCTTACCAAAACTATTCTAAGGCCTTCAGAGGTAATTGAAAACCTTTGTTACTGAGAAAGGAGTCATTTCATGCAGCAAGACACTTAAAAAAAAAGATTGTTTTAATAAGTTATTGTTCACATATTGTGCAAAGTTCAAGTCTTACATTGGCTGAACGAACTATGAATTGCCTCATAACCCTGCCAGGCAATTCTACAGCATTAGTAAGATTAAGTGATATACCAGCGATACGGATTAGAATCAAAGTGCATTATGACATTATAATTCTGAAACAATGGTTTCTTTTTATTGGGGCTAAATGAGCTGTGGAAATGCTACCAAGATATGTTGACTGTATTCATTACATATTGCTTGCTTAAGTCAACAATTTAATAAGACACCTTATTAACAAATTTAAACCGAATGTGACTTTCATACTGATGCTAAGTAACATACTTTGTTTATTGCAAAAAGCAGCAAATTTCTAACACTAGCTCAGAAACAGAAAGGCATTATCAACTTAAGAAACCAGAAGTACTAATAGCCATAAAACTAACGCACGCTTGGCACTTAGACCATCTTTCATCCATAGTTCTGAAAGTGCTTCACTAAGGTGGGTAAGTGTTATTAAGTCCAGTTTACACAGGGGGATGCTAAATCAAAGAGAGGTTAAGGTCCAGATGTAAAGCCCAGTGAAGTCAACAGGCTGCCAATGACTTGTCTAAAGTCATATAGGCCTTGATTCAGAAAAGTATTACACATGCTTAAGTCTCATTGAATCAGTTAAACATGTTCTTAAGAGGTGACCTGAATAAGGATAGACTTAAGCACATACTAAACTACTTCCCTGACAGTGAGCTACTGACAGAGCCAGAAATGGATTCCAGAACCAAAAAAATCCAGGACTCCAAGACTGCTGTAGGTCTTGGGGTCAGAATACCTCGGTTCAAACATTTCCCAACAGAATGTTAAGCCTGCTATGAGACTAGTGAGGGTACAATAATTCCAAACTCCAAATCATTAGAAATTAAGGTCCCACTTTGTTATGAATTCACCGACTCCCAGAATGTCCTGACTGAGGGCTTGCCTACACTTGAAAATGTTTCAGCCGCACAGCTGCAGCGCTTCAGTGTAGAACTGCCTCCGCCAACGGGAGGCGTTCTTTCATTGGTGTAGGCAATCTGTCTCCCCAAGATGCAGCAGCTAGGTTGATGGAAGAATTCTTCTGTTAACTTAGCGCTGTCTACTTTGGGTGTTAGGTCAGCTTACCTAAATCGCTCAGGTGTGCGGATTTTTCGCATCCCTATATGATGTATTCAAGCCAACCTAATTTTCTTGTGTAGCCCAGGCCAGAGAAGACTAATGCTATTAATATTGCTATTCAATATTACTGAACATGTTACACAGATTGTATTTTGAATTCCCAGAATGTAACATTTGTAGGAGCTTGTCATAAATATAAAGGGAAGGGTAACCACCTTTCTGTATACAGTGCTATAAAATCCCTCCTGGCCAGAGGCAAAACCCTTTCACCTGTAAAGGGTTAAGAAGCTAAGGTAACCTAGCTGGCACCTGACCCAAAGTGACCAATGAGAGGACAAGATACTTTCAAATCTGGAGGGGGGGGGAAGGGTTTTGTCTGTCTGTGTGATGCTTTTGCCGGGAACAGATCAGGAATGCAGACTTACAACTCCTGTAAAGTTAGTAAGTAATCTAGCTAGAAATGCGTTAGATTTCCTTTTGTTTAATGGCTGGTAAAATAAGCTGTGCTGAATGGAATGAATATTCCTGTTTTTGTGTCTTTTTGTAATTTAAGGTTTTGCCTAGAGGGATTCTCTATGTTTTGAATCTGATTATGCTGTAAGGTGTTTACCATCCTGATTTTACAGAGGGATTCTTTTACCTTTTCTTTAATTAAAATTCTTCTTTTAAGAACATGATTGCTTTTTCCTTGTTCTTAAGATCCAAGGGTTTAGGTCTGTGTTCACCTGTACAAATTGGTGAGGATTCTTATCAAGCCTTCCCCAAGAAAGGGGGTGTAGAGCTTGGGGGGATATTTTGGGGGAAGACGTCTCCAAGTGGGCTCTTCCCTGTTCTTTGTTTAAACACTTGGTGATGGCAGCATACGGTTGAAGGACAAGGCAAAGTTTGTACCTTGGGGGAAGTTTTTAACATCAGCTGGTAAGAATAAGCTTAGGGGTCTTTCATGCAGGTCCCTACATCTGTACCCTAGAGTTCAGAGTGGGGAAGGAACCTTGACATGATGGCAGAGCGGTGGGATCATTTTGAGATCATTTTGAACCAGAAGCACAGCAGGATTTTAAAAGGTTTTGTAAAAGGTAATTGCAGCTATAGATTCTGTCTCTCTGCCTGGGGGACAGAGCAGCAGGCATAACAAAAGGATTTTTCTGTAGGCTGAGAACAGCTATCAAGGGGGGAAAAAAAGTTAAAAGAATCACCTCTGTAAAATCAGGATGGTAAATACCTTACAGATTCAAAACATAGAGAATCCCTCTAGGCAAAACCTTAAGTTACAAAAAGACACAAAAACAGGAATATACATTCCATCCAGCACAGCTTATTTTACCAGCCATTAAACAAAAGGAAATCTAATGCATTTCTAGCTAGATTACTTACTAACTTTACAGGAGTTGTAAGTCTGCATTCCTGATCTGTTCCTGGCAAAAGCATCACATAGACAGACAAACCCTTTGTTTCTCCCCCCACTCCAGATTTGAAAGTATCTTGTCCTCTCATTGGTCATTTTGGGTCAGGTGCCAACGAGGTTACCTTAGCTTCTTAACCCTTTACAGGTGAAAGGGTTTTGCCTCTTGCCAGGAGGGATTTTATAGCACCGTATACAGAAAGGTGGTTACCCTTCCCTTTATATTTATGACAGATCTGACTGTCTAAAGATGACATCACCTGATGCCATGTGCAATTGCCAAAATGTATATGCAAAGACAGTATTTTGTGCACAAAGGGCTGCTTAGTTGTTGAGACACAGGCCTGGTCTACACTAGAAAATTAAATTGGTTTAACTATGTCACTTGGGAGTGCAAAAAGTCCACACACCTTCTGACGTAGTTAAATTGACCTAATTCCCAGTGTAGACAGCTCTAGGTCAACAGAAAAATTCTTCCATTGCTCTAGCTGTGCCAATGGGAGAACCCCTCCCGCCAGCGTAGGTTCTGTGTACACTGAAGTGGCACAGTTGCAGCAATGCAGCTGTGCTGCGGTACAATTCCAAGTCTAGATAAGTCCCCAGAATCAGATAAATGGACTGCCAGTCTCTACATTATCCAGTGTGAGAAAAAACTGATAGAAGCTACATTAGTCTGGCCACTTCATATTACCCATTGCCTGGGGAGATTGGCAAAGTCTCTAAAAAGCTATGAGCAAATGATTTGTTTTTACTAAGCAACAAATCTTTAGGGCAAACCAATCTTTGACAGCATGTGCATAATGGTAAGTGCCAGGTTAGGTGCACACAAACCCTGTTATGTACACTCAAGCTAGAGTTTGGGTGTGCAAACAGGTAGCTCTTTGTTCAGCCCACCTGCCTACCCCAGCCTGTGAATGCATTAGGCCTATGCATTGGGCTGTGTGCACACCTGAGTCAGAAGAATGTGAGTACATGCACGGCTGAAGATTTAGTCATTCATATAATGTAGCCAACCAAAAAAGGTTACTTGAAAAAGATTCACTCTACTCTTTTTAAGTGTTTGTACAGCACCTCGAACAGTGGGGCCCTGCTCCATGACTGGGTGCTTAGACACTACCACATAATTAGTAAGTCAGTGAGTCAATAAATGTTTTCTGTTAAAGCAACAGATTTTCCTTAATGCAGAAACAGAAACAAGCCACACAAACAAAAGTAAAATGAGCCTTCTTTCAACACCATTTTACGCTATCAGAAGCAAATTTTTCATTTACTTTATTAGCTTGAATGTTGCTATACAGTCTATTGATTGTCATTTTAAAAACTGTCATAAGAGTCCAATAACTTAAGTGTGTTATAGAGATGCTGCAATAACTTATTGTTCTATCACTTTTATCATGCAAACACTGCTGGACTCCTGAAGACAACATTCCAAGTCACCCTCAAGCGATTATTCCAATTGGATGGACCATAGTTTGAAGTTAAGAGGATGTTTTCCTTTGATCATGCAGAGGCGTTTATTTAATGCAACACCGTATCTGATAGGGGTCTTTGCTCACTGGCTCATATGGGACTGCCATGTGAAAATCCTCAGGGCATCCATAACAGAAAAGACCCCCTTCATGTTTATTAGTTTTAGTCTCAGGGGAAAGAACAACATATTGTAAAGGGAAAAAAAAACAGTTGAGTTTCTAGTACAGATAAACATTAATGCCCGTGAATTGGTTAGGTAGCTCAAATGCCAGTGCCTGTTCAGAAGGGGCGCTCTTTACAAACAACAGGGGTGCTGCAGGACAGGAATGAGGCCTGCTGACAGAGCTGTGTGTGAGAAGCAAGCACAGTGCTTTGCCTGCACTATGTCTGGCACAAAATGTTAGTTTCGCACATCCATAAGCAATGAAAAATTCATCCCAAAATAACAACAGTGACAGTAGAAAGCAATGCATTAACTTTGACTTCTAGTGGAACAGATCGTTTTCTGTTTCTTGAACAAATATGTCATGTCAGTGCACAGCTAAAAAAATAAAATAAAAAATCTAATATTCTGATGCATGTGAAATTACATGCAGGTTATGATAAATAACCCAGCACTTAGATGAGCTCGCATGAGGGCTAGCTGGCTGCAATGTAACCTAGACAAAACAGAGATTATGCTGGTGGGTTGGAGGAAGCAGCTGAAAGGGCTGGCAGAATTTCTATTGGTGCCCCAGACTGAGGGAGTTTTGTTACCCAGTTTGTAACACAAGGGTGCAACCTGGTGGGTTGCTAAATCCTGGGCTGCTCCTGGATGCCAAAGCAGGGCCAATGGCCAATAGCTTCTCCGTCCCCATCTATGCCTGGCAAGAAGAATGTGACCTTTTCTCCCGGATGCAGGGACCTTGCCACAATTATCCCCCTTTTTCATGTTGAGATTGATTGCTGCAATGTCCTCTATACAAGGCTGAACCTTGAGACCGCTTGGAAACTGATGCTAATACAGAATGCTGCAGCCTGCTTATTAAGTCGAGTTTCATGTGGCAAGCGTGTTACACCAATGCTCTGGGGACCAAAACATTTCTGGGTGGGATGCAAAGGGTTGGTATTAACCTCGGAAGCTAGTCATCTAGTGTAGACACCTGGGAAATTCCCCATGCACTGGTGCCATAGCTGAGACCAGTGGGGATGCTAGAGCTGGAGCTCCATTGCTGTAACTGGGAGACAGCTGGCATCAGGCTGTTCTCCGGGAGGGGCTCAGCCTCTTGGTCCACCAGAAGCTGGATCAGTTAACCATTCAAATGCACTGCAAAGCCTGTCTTTCCTTCAGGTTTTTGGGGAGGGGAGTGGGCTGAGGGGTTTGGGTCTATTTTAATTCCCTCAATACATTTGTCGGTGAATATTCATGTACCTGTGAAACTGGGATGACCCGTCTTTTATCTCACATTATTCATTTATTGAAGGGGTGCCTATAAAGGATTTCAGACATCTAAATAAATAAAATATGAAGCATTTCCTTAAAATCAGAAGAAGCGAAAAAATTATTTTCCCATCTGTAACAGCCCTTGTTAGTGTTAAGATATGGATTGAGACCCAGCCCATGCCTACATCCCGTAGATAATGCCTCTATTCCTTTTTTACAGCTGCTCCTGGAACCACAAAAGCTTTAATTGTCACTGATGGAAATATCACTTCATTAGAAAGCTTCGACTTGTCCCTCCTGGTCAATATAACTCTACTAAGGCTAAGTAGCAACAGAATTACAGACATTAAAGAAAATGCTTTTAATGGACTTCAAGATCTGAAGACTCTACTGTTAGACCAAAACCAAATATCAAGCTCTTCTATCAGTGATAATACCTTCAGTGAGCTTCAAAAGCTGCAAGTCCTGGTGCTAAGCAACAATGCTTTGAGCAGCATCTATGGGACCTGGTTCAAAAATATGAAGGGCCTTATGAGACTGCAGCTAAATGGAAATCAGATCACTAATCTTACGGAGAGCAGCTTTGGAACCGCCTGTCTTGATAGTCTTAGGAGTCTGGATTTGTCTAACAATTTCATTAGTTACATTGAGAAAAATGCCTTCCAACACCTACCTCAGCTGAAAGAAATGGACCTTTCCCGAAATAGGCTGGCGCTCATTCCAGACATATTTTCTCCACTCCCTCAGCTAATTCTTCTAAGCTTAGATCAAAATCAATGGAATTGCACATGCAAACTTTGTGATCTAGCTTTCTTCTTAAGGAGCTTTGTAAATTCTTCAATCAGGTTGCTCAAAAATGCCAATGATATAAACTGCAGAGCTTCCAAAAACCCCACAGTTCACAATGTGCTTGAGCTAACTGAGGCCAACTGTAACTCAGATCCTCAAAACTTTACTGCTATTCTAAAAAACAAAAAGATGAATTCCTATTGGCGGGATGTTACTCTGGTAGCTGTGCTTTGCTTTGTAGGTAATGTATACTCTGGCCCTCTACTTTTTTTTGAATATAAATTATCTTAATATCAAAAAAATACAGGCCAAAATTTTCAAACTTGGGTGCCTAATGTTAAAGACCTACATTTATAGTTAGGCTCTCAAATAAGTGGTCTGATTTTCAGGAGTGCTGAATACACTCTGATCCAACTTGTCAACTGTGGGGTTAGTTGCCTAACTTTAGGCACCCAATTTTGAAAATTATGGCCACAGTACTTATTAATTGGCCAGACTTTTACAAACCTTCATGTTATAAAAACATAAGAATGGCTGTACGGGATCAGACCAATAGTTCATCTAACTCAGCATCCTCTCTCTGACAGTGACCAGGGCCAAATGCTTCTAGCAGCTGGAGGTTTAAGGATGTCTGCGGCATGGGGTTGCGTCCCTGATCATCTTGGCTAACAGCCATTGATAGATCTATCCTCCATCAACTTATCTAATTTTTTTGAACCCAGTTATACTTTTGCCCTTCACAACATCCTATGCCAATGAGCTGATTGTGCATTGTGTGAAGAAATACTTCCTTTTGTTTGTTTTAAACCTGCTGCCTATTAACTTCATTGGGTGACCCTAAGCTCTTGTGTTTGTGAAGAGGCAGATAACATTTCCCGAGTCACTTTCTCCGTACCTTCATGATTGTATAGACCTCTCTCATATCCCTCCTTAGCCATCTCATTTCTAAACTGAACAGTCCCAGTCTTTTTAATTGCTCCTTGTATGGAAGCTGTTTCATACCCATAATCATTTTTGCTGCTCTTCTCTGCAACTTTCCTAATTTTAATATATCTTTTTTGAGATGGGACAACCAGAACTGAATGCAGTATTCAAGGTGTGGAGGTATCATGATTTATATTGCCGCATTATGATATTTTCTGTTTTATTATCTATCCCTTTCCTAATGGTTCCTAACATTCTGTTGGCTTTTTTTTTACTGCGGCTACACACTAAGCAGATGTTTCCAGAGAACTATCCATGACTTCAAGATCTCTTTCTTGAGCGCTAACAGCTAATTTACATGCCATCATTTTATATGCATATTTGGGATTATTTTTCAAGTGTGCATTACTTTGCACTTATCAACATTGAATTTCATTTGTATATTCAGTAGAACTTTCGACAAACATTTCATCACTTAGCCTAATATTCGGTATTGATTCAGAATGGGACATGCCAGGCAACATTAGTAGCAGCCACTGTCACAAATCATTTTAGTGGAATGGGTTGGTCACAGTGTTTTTCTCGTCTCCGTCAAATTCCATCAAATACATAAAGAGTGTTGCCATCCTCCCTGCGGAATGAAGGAACAATTGTGCCTGGTATGTTACACAGATTCCTGTGCAGCTGGGAACTGCTGTCCTTGTACATACATAGGTACAGTTTTACCTTACAATCTAAAGTCTAGCCTGCAGCCATACCATTGCCTGAAGTCATACCACCTCAGGCTGTGATCTCGTTTGATTTCACAAGCTAAGAAAGGTTAGACCTAGTCAGTGCTTTGATAGGAGACTGCCAAGGAAAACCAACAAAACCAATCACAAGGGGGCTGCGTGCAATGAGATTGGTGATTTGGTAGGTGGTACTTCTCCCGCTGAGTACAGAGAGAACCAATGCCCTGGAATACTGCTGAGCTACCTGCAAACATTCAGCCCTATCTTGGCAGGGCGGGGGGGGGGGATCAGCAGAGTGGAGTAATCCTTTCTCTATCACCACAGAGACAACCCCAACTTAATGGTGTAGCTTCTGCAATGCTAGCAACCCCCATCCACAGCCTGGAGGAAATGTCCCAGAGCATCTGCACAGTAGTGCATCCTGTGACCTGGCCCCTCGACCAACCATCACCTGTGCACTGCTAGAGACTGAGGCCCTAGAGAGCTACCAACCCACCCCCTATATGCAGCTCCCCCACACCTCGCATATTAATACAAGAAGACAGAGTTATCTAAGGCTGTAAAAAAATCATATGACTTTTTACTGTCCTGTTGGAGACAGTGATGATGTAATTAAACATAGTACGGTAATACATTCACAGAAGCAGGCAGAGTTAAGGTTGTGGCTTAATTTTGGCATTTCCTGATTTTGAGTGCTTAAAGATGCCACCTTAATACTTTCTGAATGGCGGTTTTCAGTACAGAATTTTATATATGGCTTATCCTTTTCTTGTCTATGTGTCGCGTTTGTTGTAGAGTTGCTCATTCTAGGAGGTTGGGTTTTTTTGAGCTGTTTTTAACTTCACTTTGAAGAGTTTATATAAAGCTTCCTTCATTTGGGAGTCAGTGGGTGGCATTTCAAAATGGTAAAATGACCTTTCTAGAAAGAGGCGAGGGAATTTGAGCCTATCAGACTTGACAGCACCCCATTAGTTCAGTAATTGTACCACAGAAGGAATGGAGTCTCAGCTTCTCCCTTCTGCTAAAGAAATCCCTAGTCATTACAAATATATTTGCTTCTTGAATAATTGCTATAGAAAATGTTGCACGAGATACTTCTATGGAAAGATGGAATAATACAGATAAAATATTCACTGCTTAATTGGATATTTTTTCTATATTTTAAAAACCCTGTGAGGCAGGAAACCTACCATAGCAATTATAATTAATTACATTCCTACATGTACGTTTAACATTGGATGATTTATACCTTTAGGTACATGATTGTGTCTTTGACGAACCTTGTATCTGTCACAGGAGCTGTTGGTCTCACTTGCCTAGTTTTAGCCCTCCTTAACTGGAAACTTCAACAAGGCAAAGCAAATGAACACACATCAGAAAACTGCTGTTGCAGAATTCTAGATGAATCCCAGTGTGGTCATGAGCCAAGAAATTACCTCATTGAGGGATCCTGTAACCTCCACTTAACTCAAGAAAATGAAATAAAGGTCACGTCTGTTGTGGGGTCTGGAAGGGAAATGCCACTTCTACAGGAAAACAGGCATCAAGCAACAGTAAAGGCAGATGCTATGTCCATAGGGCTTAGCACACCACTCAGAAGCATTCAAAGAGAGAATGAACACAAAAAGAGTGGCTCATTTTTATGCCTTAAATGCAGAATGGTAGAATCATGTTCTCAAGAGCCTTATGAGAATATGCCTATAACAAATGAAGCAGGTGCCCTAACAAAAGATTTCCACAGAAGAGTTACAAAACCAAGCACCTTTGAGCAGTGGGAAGATTTACAGACTACAGTGCTGCAGGAACTTTCACAGAGTGATAAAGGTGAGTTTTCTTTTTAAAGACAGTACTAACAGGATCCAATGGCAGGCAGCAATATGAAATTTGAGATACAAAAGTAAATGTTCTGGGCCTGATTCTCCACTGCCATGTACCTTGGGCAGCAATTGATACTTGAGCAAAGTGGGTGATTTGGTAACATTATACACCCACTCTGCATGGGTATAAATGACTGTAACAAGTGCAATGTGGTGAAGAATCAGGCCCAGACACAAGATGGTGAAAGTTTCCTGTGTCTGAAATTGGTGTAAGCTCATGCCTTGCTTTCGCTAAAGTAGGACAAGTGTGAGATCCGTGTTAAAGAGAAGGACATTTGACTGTCCTTTGGGACACTGAAAAAGTAGACTGGTTTGTTGAAAAGCAGGGCAGTCCTACAAAAAGCAGGCTATCATGTTTCCCTAGTACCCCTTCACACTCTCAAAGCTTTTTCTCAATAGCAAGCTTGTCTTTAAGAAGAAACACCCCTGCCCCACATACCCAAATTACAATAATGGGAGGATACTGGCATTTGATATTGACATTTGACTGGCTCTAACTCTAGAGTGGCTGTCCATCTTGTAATGATATCGCAGCTAATACTCCTTATGGAAGGTGACAAGTCAATAAAGTGACCTTGCATTGCCCTTCCACGATGACAAGAAAGGCACACTGATTTTGTGGCTGGTGTTGGAAAATACCTGCCTCTGCCACAATCCCTGCCAGGGATATAGATTTTCTTTCATTAACAAGTTTTTAAAAAGAAAACGCAACAAACTTCTGATATTTGGGGAAATCCTAAAATAATGTGTTCATGCTATTGACCAGGTCTTCATGCGCTCTCACAACCAGGGAGTCTTGTCCCTACGTGAATCTCCTTTCTGGAGGCAGAGCTTTCTCTCAGTAAATGAAGTCCTTCTAGATATCTCTCTTCATGTCCTTTGCTCCCTCTCCTCTGCTTCTATACTGTTCCCTAGGTGTGGACTTCCCTCCTTAGCTCACTGAGGAAACACTCATGGTCTTGCAAATTCACTGCTTTCAGGAAGCCTCACGAACACTCAAACACAATAAAATCCTGCCAATCTGCCACTACATTAAACATATGCAGGCTATTCCTCTGGTTCTCTCACCTCATTTTGTGATCTCTCTCAATTTTGGTGAATTTTGCAGGACAACATGAAGTACATTAGCTGCTTTGAGAGCTCCTATGACAACAGCTCGTATCCAGCAATTTATGGGTTTAGTTCATAACCAGGAATGTTATTGTAATATATTTATTTCATACATGTTATCTGTTTTCCTTTTTTAATGTAGAGATTTATTCCCCCGGGCTTCCATGTTATTCTCCAGATGCCACATGTTTATTAATTTATTTTCTAAAGTTGCTACTTATTTTAAAATAGGAGTTTTAAGCTCTTTTATGATAGGAAACGAACCTGGATTTATTCATTTGCTTTCAGAAGTGTCACTAACTAATTCCTTTTTATGAAATATTCAGGGCTCAAGGCAGAGCTTTGGGAGAGATATTCCAAAAGGTTAAAGTGATGGAGACTTCAAGCTACATCACAAGAGGTGCTGAGCAAAATGGAGTTAATGGCAGATGCAGGTTCTCAGCACTTCTCAATCGAGTTGTGTGAATAATGGATTTTCCAGTTTGTTAGCAATTCCAAAAAAACAGGAAAAAGCAGGTTTGGGTAGAACCAAAAATGAAATGTTTCAGAATTTTCAGCAAATCAAAAAGTAAAACAAAATCATTTCAGGTAGAAATGTTTTGTTTGACCCAAAACAAAATGTTTAATTTCAATTTTGACCATTTTAAAGGTTTTGGATTTTTTAAAAGAAAAGTTGTTTCAAACCAAAAGATCAATGTTTCATGTCAAAATGTGTTGCAATGCAGTGTTTTGTGGTGGGTTTGGTTTTTTGGATTTTTGACACAAACAATTTTGCAAAACCAACACAAATTGGAAAAAAGCATCAGTGTTGCCAAATTCACATTTTTCACCAAAAAAAGTTTTTGCTGAAAAAAATGTCACCTAGAAGTACCCTCAGGGCTTCATGAGAAGGAAATTAAGGGTTAGATTCTGAAGCCTTTATTCACATTGGTGAGCAAGTTTCACAAATAGTCCCATTGACTTTAATTGGGCTACTGCTCCCATGAGTAACTGCTCGTTATTGGAATAAAGATTTCACAATCTGGCCCTTGGTTTGCTGGCTGCAGGTAATTCTGATTCCCCTCTCCCCCCCATCACCATCACTGTGGGCTCTTTACTAACCTAAAGGATGATCTACAAGGACAGTACTGCTTGCTCTCATTCTATTGTCTGAGGGGTCACCTGCTCCACCTCTGTCTTATACCAGGGGCGGGGACAGGACAAAACATCAATCTTGTGTGAATTGGCTCACTGAAGAGAATGGGGAAATGGTTCCTATGGTACTTTCTGCATGGACTCTGAGTACATCACCTGCATGATGCAGCCAAGTTCTATCAGTCTAGGCACTAGAGATAACATTTTCAGAAGCACTGAAGTGACTTAAAAGCCTAAGTCTCATTTTCAAAAGTAATGTAGGCAGTCAGGAACCTAAGTTCCACTGATCTTTCAATGAGACATAAGCTCTTAAATCCTTTTTGAAAATGGGACTTAAGGACTTCTGAAAATTTTGCCATAAAGATTCTTTCATTTCCTTCCAAACTCAAAATTCCCATATGACAATGCACCTTGCTGTCCCAAGACACTAGGTTGGTAAGAGCAGGGAAATGTCATTGAAGAAAAAACAAATACAGTTATACAAAGGTAAACTGAATGTGAAGATAAATTGGGAGGAAGGAAGTGGGGTTCCTACCCATTCTTTTGGTTGGCCTTTATTATTTCACTTAAACAACAACAAGAAAACAGACTTAATCAAAGCTTTTTCCTGAGCTTGACTATTCCTAGGGTTTTCCCTGCAGATCACCTTGCACCACGTCCCTAGTTCCCTGTGCAGACAGACACCTAACTTGCTGATATTTTGAGTGGCATTAACAAAATCTACCTGTTGGCATGAGTCAGAAAAATACTGTTGCATCTTTATGCAGTATTCTACATGCCAGACAGTATGGAATACCAGCAGAAGATATTGCTATACTGCTTTAACAAAATTATAAACACACACATTATTATATGGATAGTTCTGATTAAGATTGAAGTTTTCTGAACTTCTATCAGTTAATTTTAATTCAACTGATTAAAATGTGACCACAGTGTGTGAGTGTAATTGCCACAGCGCTATAGAGTTAAAATGTTTTACCCAGATTGGACTGAGATGTTAGCTAAATGTTGGTGTTATGCCACAAGCAGAGAGAGCTTTTTTGGCACTATATACATAGGTGTTCCAAACATGTGCTTAATCAGTGTAATAAAACTCTTCCATGTGCTAAATTCTAACATTTATTATTCAGCAGATATAAGGCATGACACATTTACTGGAAGATGTGCAATTCCTGCGCCTGCCTTAGCAAAAGAGAGACTTGAAAAGCATTTGACAAATGAATCGTGGCAGTCTCCATCAGAAGCGGAAGACAAGAGTTTAAAACATCATAGGCAAAGATATTTTATTACCAGCTCATCATCAGCACCTAACACACCAGTGGAATCAAAGGAACATTGTGTGCAAAAGATTTTACAAAGTCATAGATCACAACATGATGATCAATGTGGATCGCTGGAAAGGAGCAAAAATATTTCTTTGCAGCTACACAACTCCCTTATCTGTAAATATGTGAACTGTGATAAATTCCAGGGCTATACAAAAGAAAAGAAAGAAAATCACAGAGAAAATTTAAAGTTGGAGAAAAAGCAAACCAAAGCTCATAGAAGAGTAGTAGAAGATTGCTTTATGAGTGATGAAGAGATGCCATTATCACTAGGAGTTAAGAAAAGATATATACCAAAAAGTGTTAGCTTTTATGTACCTGACCTGGCAACAGTAAACAGGTTGGATGTGATGATGATGGACTCAAGTAAGGTAGGATCTAATGTTCAAAGAATCCAGGCTATCACTTTGGAAAGCAGAGAGCACAACAGTTCAGAAGCAAGAAGTGAAGAAGGTAAATTGTCTTCTGCTAAGGGAGATATTGGAAGGAAAACCTGCGTGAGGAAAGATGAAGCCAACTGGAAGAGCAAAATGAAAATTAAAGGACAAGCCTTTTTAACTGTAAAAGTAAATTTACATCCCTTCAGAAAAGTGAGAATCCACCCAGAGAAATTACCTTGCAGTGAAAAACCACAAGAAAAATCCAACCATCAACACAAAGAACCACCATTTGAATCCAAGAAGAAACTGTCACAGGCTTCCAACAAAGAGCTGACAAGAAAAAAAAGAAAATCAAAACAAGGGTCTTCTGTAGTTCCCCAAGAGCAGCCAGATACCAGAGAAGAGATGGAGATTTATTCCAAAAACGTTGCTTCGCAATTCTCTGACAAACAGACCTCGGCTAAGAGCAAAAAGTCCGAAAGTGCAACTATTATAACAAGTGCTGATGCAGCAGAATTGTCTGAAGAAAAGTACAATAATCCAATAGTGAGTGTCCCTCATTCTTTTAAGAATATTTCTGATGCAAGAAATTCTAGAGCTCTCACATCTGTTCTTGCAGAAGCTGTAACGTACAACAGTAACTTACCTCCACCCTCAGCAAAGGAGATTGTGAGAAGTATTGCTCCAACTGTATCTCTTGCAACTCAGAATTTAGAAAATACTTCACAAGATGGGGCAAATGATATTTCCATATCCCTGTATTCTAGAGAAGTAAATGAAGAAGACACAGGGGCTACAGAGTCATATGTATATGAAAATTCACAGATGACTACAAGAAAGGAAGAAGGTTGGGATTCTTCTTCAGCTCTTATTATCCAAACACAAGTCACAGGCAACTTGCAGACAAAAAATCCCAACAGTGAATGTGATTTGGAACTAAAATCAGTTATAGAGGATACAGTAAAAAATGTCAATCAAGGCCAAATGGACAACCGAGTATTAGAAAGCCAGAGTGAAAACTTAAACAGGATAGAAAGATTGGAGAGTTGTGAAAAGGTTAAAGAACATGAATCATTAGAAGGAAATCTGCTTGCTGTGGAATCTTATAGTTTCACTGTTATACCACAGATTCCACCAGATATCAACCCAATGTCAACAGAAACATATTTTGTTCCGACAGAGCATCCAAATCACATCAGTAGTTTGCTTCTGTATACTGAAGCCAATGAGCATTTAATTTGTAGTAGCAAAGAAGGAACTGACAATACTGATAACCAGCATGGAACAGTTAACACTGAAGATGATGGGGTAAAAATAGAACAGAGAGAAAATAAACAGCCACCTAATGACAATGAGGAATTGTCTGAAGTGCTAATCCCGGACACACAAATGAACATGGATGGTATAGCCGAAGATATACCACAAACTCAGAATGATGTGGAGAGTGAAAAATGTAAACTATTTTGTACAAGCACTGTGAAAGTGTCTATTATGTCTAACACATCCAGTATCCCCAGTTCTCCTAAAACTAGAAATATACTACCATGTAGCGACATCAATTTTCAAATAAACAATAATATGTACATGGAGAATGTGCAGAATTTGCAACACATTCAAAACAATCAACCTGATGAAGATAACAATATTCACGAAGAAGGTGAAATGCCACTGGAAGAGCACAAAGAGCCTTCTGTATTACCAGAGTTAAAAGACATTAGTTCTGAGGTAGAAAATGAGGTGCCTTTAATTCCTAGCAGAATAAACGATGTTGAAAACTCTGCTCCAAAAGCTACACTGTACCCACCATCTGCTGAATATGCTAATACATCACCTTTAGAGTCAGAACAAAGTGAGAAAAATAACTCAAATAACAATCACATTCCTCTTTTGCTTTCTTCAAAACTACAGACAAACAACCCCAGCCTTTCTGAAAATTCAAAATTCATTATCGTGGCAGAAAATTTCAACAAGTCAATGAACATTAAACAATATTTGATTGAATGTGATGAAAAAATGCAAGACCAACCAACCAGAGACATTTTACTTGATTAACTGAATACCATTTCTGGGGAAAGGAGAAGTCAGAAGAGAGACACATGTCTGGTATTGTCAGAGTAGCCAAACAGTAGAATTCAGAACAAGAGACTCAGAACAACAAACAAGAGAAAGATAAAACAGGGAACTGTTAACTGACCAGAACAGCAATTGACATTTATGAACTGTAATATATAGCATGTATTTCAGGCAATGTACAAAATTACATTTACAACTACTATAAACCCTGCTACTCCTACTATGTACAGGTTACACCATTTAAAACATTTCTGTGCTACATTTATTACAGTCTTTGCTGAAGATAATGTAAAATCTTCTTTTTATCTGTAACTATTACATTCTATTTTAAATTCACCTAGATCTCTAAGATTTCTGGTCTCTTGGAGCAGTAAAACATTTTATGCCCATTAAGTTCTTTTTTGGGGAAAGGAACTAAATAAAATTTGGGGCAACAGTCTGTATAAAGCCTGGTAAATTATGTTTAATCACTCGGTGGAGATCTCTGATTCAATCTTTTCAGACCCTCCAAACAATTAGCTATAATAGCTACAAGAACACAACGGTTTCTGTACAGAAAGGGGGTTAAGCAGCTCCAAGAGACTTGCATCTCCTCATTGTTATAAACTGAAGGTTTTGAAAAATAAATATCTCATTAACATATCAGCTTCCTAGGATGGATCTCTTGGGCTAGGCAACACATTATCATTTGGTTTTAGCAATCCTTCTTATGAGAGAAGAATGGGCCTTGGAGAGCAGGAAATAAAATAAAAAAGAATATGTATATTTATGACAATGACATTTCATGGAATGTACAGAAAGAAAAGATCCTACTTAAGAGATGTACCAAGTTAAGAAAAGTAGAAAGCACCAAGACGCATAGAACACTAGGGGCCAAGTCCACAAATCACTTGCATAAAAATATGTCCCAAATAATTGGGATACTGTTTCCCATTTCCTTCAGACACAAGAGTTATGAAAACTCATAACTCATGATTGCTGGCCATTTACCCTGTTTCAACCAACCCGCAGTATGTCCCATACGACTGTGTACAGTAGAGGCTCTTTAAAGTATTAATTTCCCTAGAAATTAACTGGAAATTTAACATCTAGCTTTCTTCCTCTTGTTCTGACCTCTACATGTCTCATTTTTTTTAGTACTGTACTAATACAGAGGCAGGGGAGATTGGACAGTAGCCTCAGCGCCCTGTAAAAATATAACTGAGCACCTGTGGAGTAACCTGGACCCTCTCTTTGAATATATGGATTTCATTTTGTCCAGAGAAGAGAAACCCACCAATTTAAAAGAGGATTTAGAAATGGGCCATCAGAACAGGTTACAACCTCCCAATTCTTCGGTATAAATTATAATACTGGCCACATAATGGAAACATCAAAGCTTTTTGTTGCATGCCTAAATAATTATTTTCTTCTCCCCATAATCCATCTATACTTTTCCTTTTCCCTCCTTTATTTGCAGACTCTTGTATTCCCACTTCCCCTCTCTCTGCCTACCTCTTTTTGCCACCCCTTTCTCTTGCATTTCAATCAATCTATTTTTTCAGCCCTTTGGTTTCTTTCTTTTCCTTTCCTTCTCCTATTCTTCCTTTTGTGACTGTTTGCAAGATTAAATAAAATATTCCTTCTCCCACCCAGTAGAAAGCCAAAGCATATGATTCATTTGGGACTGGAAAACAAAACAGAGCAGAAAAACCCTAACCATAAAGTAAGCACAATGAGCAAAAGGAAAGGTGTGTTTAGCATCCCCCACAAGTAGTCCGTGTGTAGCAGATGTATGGTATATCTACCCAGATTGCCTTCACATCTTTACTGTCCATAACTTTTATATGTGAAGTTCAAATATTAAACAAATTAAGGACTTGATTGAGACTTTAGGCACTGCCCTGAGCAAGGGTGGTGCATGAGCAACATTACCCTCCTATTAGCCGTAGGAGGCTTTGTGACTCAGAGACATGCTGTTGAGTCTCAAATCCTTCCTTACTACCACCTTGCTCCGGGGCAGAGGTATAGCAGTTGGCTGATGGCTTATGTCAGCAGTAAATACTAAACCTGTTAAACAGGATCAGCTGTGTTTGCTAGTGCATGGAGGAGGGACTTCTAGAGCCAAGGTCCTGCCCACTCCTCACCCCTCCCAGCCCACTCTCCAACCACCTGCAATGGAGGGTGGAGTAAACAGTGCTCTCTTACTCATATGTGCCCACACTGCCGGTTCAGGCAGCCTACACAGAGGTATAATGGGAGTCCTTACTCCCTGATATGCCCACACAGGCCAAGTAACAATTTAGCTCCAAATGAGAAGTTGTAAGAGCAAAATCGTGCTTATGGGCTATGCAGAAGCCAAGCTCAGAGAGGGGATCGAGAGAGCAAAGTGTCCGTCCTTCCTTCTGTCTTCTCTAAAACCACTGAGAGACTGCTTTAGAAGCTGTCTGCCTGTCTGCAAGTGTTCTGTAAATGGTGTCTCAGAAAGGCATCTAGGTTATGAGTCAGGGGCATAGTCCCTGAGGAGGAAGGATGGTCCAGTGATTAGGAGCACAAGCCTAGAACTTGGGAGATCTGGGTTCAAGTCCCTGCTCTGTCACAGACTTCCTGTGTGACCTTGAGCAAGTCGCTTGGCCTCTCTGGGCCTCAGTTCTCCATCTATAAAATGGGGATAATTGCACTTTCCTACCTAACAGGAATGCTGGGAGGATTAATATGGCAAGGTGCTCAGATACTACACACCATCTAGATACCTTAGATAGATATCTAGCATATAGTATGTGGGCACTTACATACCTGGTCAAATCCTGAGACCCATTTCTTTCAATCTGTTCTGCAGTGGTGATCCCCTGTGCCCTCTTAGAGCCCTACTGAAGTCAGTAAGGCTCGGTGTCTGCCAGTGCAGAATAGCTTGCAGGAATGGGGAGCTAGAGTCCCAGAGCTTGGCCTTGAAGATTTAAAGTCATTTACCAATATAGATACCCAGCTTATACTTAGGAATCAAAACAGAAGATGTTAATTATGATACCAGTTAGGTTTCTTTGTGAAGGGAGTCCCAGCCTGCATTGTTTCATGACACTGGGGGCTTGTCTACATATACAATGCTGCTGCTGTAGGGCTTAGTGAAGACACTCCTATGCTGACAGGATAACTTCTCCCACCAGTCTAGGTACTCTCCCTCCCTGAGAGGTGGTAGCTATGCCGATGGAAGAAGCCCTCTATTTGATGTAGCTCTGCCTACACCGGGGGCTAGGGTCATTCAGCACACCCCAAGCGATGTAGTTATACTGACATAAATTCCAAGCCTGAATCAGTATTCTCCTCAGAGGTTTATGCTGGGATAGAGATTTGTCCTCAGGAATTCATTTGTAAGAGACTCCTCAAAACAAGTGTGAGCCTTTCTGTCGTAGCGCTTTCTATATTGCCAGGTCACCATAACAACTAGGAGCCTTCTAAAGCCAGAAAAATGGAAGGTGGCAAAAATAAAAATACGCACCTGCTCATCTTCTCTCTGAGGCTCTTGGCAAAATAGCCATTTACACATGACAAACATTAGTAATCACCACTTCATAGGTTAAAGAAGTGGGAGCACTTACCTCAGGACACGCATTCCAGCCCCTCATTAACAGTGATGATATGGGCTTGGGAATTGAATACCCTATTGGAGGCCGGATGTGATGATAGGCCATATCTGCTGCTGCTGCAGCTACAAATTAAACAGTATAATAAAGCTTAATTACGATTCAGATATAAAAAATATTCATATGCCAACACATTTTACTTTAGTATTTGAATGAAAAACAGATCTGAACAGATGGAAATGCTTAAGTATTAAACTTGCAAACGGAGTGGGTCAAAGAAGCTTTCAAAACCATGAAAGCACTATTTTTAATGCACTGGATTAAAACAACCAACTGCCCTGCACTGATGTTAACACATTTCTGCCGATGTTTAGCCTGGCTGAAAATGATCTGATTCAGGTGTAAACCCTTAAACAATAACCTCTGAAAAAAATATCAGTTGACCCTCATCTCACACATGACATAATAATAAAGAGAGAATGTCTGAGCAGCTTTCAATAACATGCATTAGATGCATTTGACTTACAGATAAATTGGTGCCAGAGTCTGACTTCCTAAAATAACCTATAGTTAGCTCTGGTATGGCTGAAGACTAAAAGTAATTCCAAGCATTCATTTAACAAAAAACAACAGCAACAACAAAAAAATCTGAGTGCCTTTTTATATGTGCTAGTTGCAGCTGACTAAGAAAAAACTGCCAGAATCTTTTTCTAATTTTGTTTATATATACAGTGATTTAAAAAACATAATTAATCCCACTGCATTCTTTTAAAACAGTTTAGCTGTGGAAAGTCAAAGCAAATGTATGCCAGCCTCATAGCAAGAGCTAAGTAAAATTCTTTGTTAAACTGACATGATTAAGTGATACATCACTGGAGTATATAGCATCTGAGGGGGACCAGGAGATTGCAATCTTGAGATTGTAACAAGAATGGTTTAATTTTTTTTAACCATGTCCCATTCTCATTACAGTCTTTGTCACAAGAATAGATTAATTTGTGCCATTGTCTGTTCTCATTGGAATCTTTGTCACTGTAATGAAGTTTCAGAATGTTAATATCAGATATATTCTGTGAAATGTAGCAGTAGGGATGGGCAAACACATTTTGCCTAATTTTGATCCCATTCTAACGTGGGTTTGAAAGTGTGATTCAAACATTACTGGGTTCATGTTCTGCTTAGGAGAGACAGTGAATCAGAGCAGATGGGGAAAAAAAGATGTTAATGAAAAATAAATATAACCTACTATCTATCTATCCACACTCTCCTTTGCTTTTCCCACAATATACTACAGGAAGACTGTGCTATCTATTAGGGATAAAAGAACACCCCAAAATTTAGGTTGACACAAGTGGGCTACTCATGGTATGATATATACATACACACATGGAGTACTGTGATCTCTCTCTCCCTCTATGTGTGTATCATACACACACACATACACACTCTTATCATACCATGCACACACACACAGAGGACAGTATGTGTGTATGTGTAAACAGAACTACATGCACGATGCAAAAAAAGCATCGATAAACATCAATTTTAATAAAAATTGCAAATTTTTGGATCTTATTTCACCTCTTTTATTCATTTCCCATAGTCATTAGTAATAGGATTTTTTGTTCTCAAGGGTGTTCATAGAAAGAGAAACTGCCATGGACATTCATAGAAATACTTGCATGAACTGTCATGCAGATACTTTGAAAGAGTCCTATAGAATTTTATAACCATGAAAAAACAGGTTTATATATAAGTTATGTGAAATACAATAGATTTTAATCGGGAATAGTCTCTTTTCCATATGTTACACGAACCTTTCTATTGAAATGATAAACAATTGGAGATACTAAGGAATACATTTTTTTTTACTAAAACCGAGGGAACAGTTGTATTGAAAAGTCAGCCTTCTGACTGGGGAACGCTGTTCACATTATTAAAAACTGATGACATATCAAAGATGTATACACTTGGACTGAGACAGAGATGGAAATAGGAAATAGATGTGTTGAAAGTCTCTGCGTAAGGCTAAAAGGGATAACAAACAATGGTGATGTCAGGGTAGGGGGTCTACTATAGACCACCTAACCAGGAAGAAGAGGTGGCTGTAGCTTTTTTTAAACAACTAACAAAATCACCCAAAGCACAGGACTTGGTGTTGATCGGGGACATCAGCTACCCAGACACCTGTTGGAAAATAAATACAGCAGGGCACAGATTATCCAACAAGTTCCTGGAATGTATTGGAGACAATTTTTTATTTCAGAAGGTGGAGAAAACAACTAGGGGGGAGGCTGTTCTAGATTTGATTCTGACAAATAGGGAAGAGAAACTAGTTGAGAATTTGAAAGTGGAAGGCAGCTTGGGTGAAAGTGATCATGAAATGATAGAGTTCATGATTCCAAGGAATAGTAGGACGGAGAACAGCAGAATAAAGACAATAGATTTCAAGAAGGCAAACTTTAGCAAACTCAGGGAGTTGGTAGATAAGATCCCATGGGAAGCAACTGTAAGAGGAAAAACAGTTTGAGAGAGTTGGCAGTTTTTCAAAGAGATGTTCTTAAGGGCACAAGAGCAACTATCCCACCTCATAGGAAAGACAGGAAATATGGCACGAGACCACTGTGGCTTTCACCAGGAGATCTTCAATAATCTGAAACTCAAAAAAGAGTCCTACAAAAAGTGGAAACTAGGTCAAATTATAAAGGATGAATACAAACAAACAACACAGGTATGTAGGGACAAAGTTAGAAAGGCCAAGACACAAAACAAGATTAAACAGGATGAAATTTAACACAGAAAAATGCAAAGTCCTCCAGTTAGGATGGAATAATCAGTTGCACATATACAAAATGGGAAATGACTGCCTAGGAAGGAGAACTGCGGAAAGGGTTCTGTAGGTTGTAGCTAAAGATGAGTCAACAATGTAACACTGTTGTAAAAAAAAAGTATCATTATGGGATGTATTAGCAGGAGTTTTGTAAGCAAGATGCAAGAAGTAATTTTTCCGCTCCACTCTGCACTGATAAGGCCTCATCTGGAGTATTGCATATAATTCTGGTTACCACATTTCAGGAAAGATGTGGAAAAATTAGAGAGTGGAGAGCAACAAAAATGATTAAAGGCGTAGAAAATATGAAAAAAGATTGAAAAAATTGGGTTTGTTTAGTCTGGAGAAGAGAAGCTTGAGGAGGGGACATGATAACAGTCTTCAAGTACATAAAAGGTTGTTACAAGGAGGAGGGTGAAAAAATGTTCTCGTTAACCTCTGAAGATAGGACAAGAAGCAATGGGCTTAAATTGTAGTAAGGGAGGTTTAGGTTGGACATTAGGAAAAACTTCTCAACTGTCCAGGTGGTTAAGCACTGGAACACATTGCCGAGAAAGGTTGTGGAATCTCTGTCACTGGATGTTTTAAAAAACAGATTAGACAAACACCTGTCAGGAATGGTCTAGTTATTAGCTAGTCCTGCCTTGAGTGCAGGGGACTGGATTAGATGACCTCTCAAGGTCCCTTCCAGCCCTACATTTCTATGATTCTATGACACAGCCAGTTTTCCTGTGCACTCATGCTCCCATAATAGTGGGGCTCTTATGGGCCAGGCAGGACATATGTGTTCAGTTTCTGCTTCCAGTTTCACATCCATAGTTTTAAAATATTTGTGACACTGTGCTTTTAAATTCTTCCCGTAAATATACTGAAAGCTGGTTCACAGGCCTGGGCCAGAATAAATTTGTATATGAGAAAACTATTCAAGAGGGCCTTGTACCACATTAGGATGCTTTCCTTCCTCCAAGGCCTTACATGAACTCTCTGAAGCTAGGGATGTTGCCCATCAGCCATTTGCCCACATCTACTGCTGACTTTGAATAGCACCTAAAAATGCAACAGGGTATTTTTAAAATGAAGAATCATGACAAGGACAACAGACTTGGGTAGAGAACTAAGCCACTGGTCTTCAGAAAAGTGGTGTGGGATGGCAATGGGAAGCAACAACTTGTTAGGACACAAAAAAGGACAGAATACTCTTCAGAGGGTAAAAGCTCCCAGAGGGCACCAGCTTCATACTCTGCTTGACTCACACCAGAAGATGGGGGAAATGAAGCAAGGGGAGAAGGGGATGTGGTCCTCAAGACAATTTGTTTTCTCCTTACAATTTTCAAAATTCTATCCTATCTTCTGTTTAAAGATGGGCCTGAGCCTCAGAGTGCAGCTCTATAGCCAATCTCCTCAAAATGCAGCAAGTGTCTGGATTTAGGGTTTAGGCTCAGTCTGTTATAGAAATACAGGGCAGCTGCAGAGTTCAGATGTGGATCTGGACCTAGACTTACCCAACTGTGGGGTGAAATTCTGATTCCAATAAAGCCAATGACAAAACTCCCATTCACTTCAATGGGGTCAAGATTTCACCTTAGTGTATTAGTTGTCATCTATTTCTACTGCTGGTGTTTCCTACTCCAGATCATCACAGAGATGAACAGTGGTTGGTGCTTGTCAAGGTTCCTTCCCCACTCTGAACTCTAGGGTACAGATTTGGGGACCTGCATGAAAGACCCCCTAAGCTTATTCTTACCAGCTGAGGTTAAAAACTTCCCCAAGGTACAAACTTTGCCTTGTCCTTGGACCCTATGCTGCCGCCACCAAGCGTGTTAAACAAAGAACAGGAAAGAGCCCACTTGGAGACGTCTTCCCCCCCAAATATCCCTCCAAGCTCTACACCCCCTTTCCTGGGGAAGGCTTGATAAGAATCCTCACCAATTTGTACAGATGAACACAGACCCAAACCCTTGGATGTTAAGACCAATGAAAAATCAATCAGATTCTTAAAAGAAGAATTTTAATTACAGAAAAGGTAAAAGAATCACCTCTGTAAAATCAGGATGGTAAATACCTTACAGGGTAATCAGATTCAAAACATAGAGAATCCCTCTAGGCAAAACCTTAAGTTACAAAAAGACACAAAAACAGGAATATACATTCCATTCAGCACAGCATATTTTACCAGCCATTAAACAAAAGGAAATCTAACGCATTTCTAGCTAGATTACTTACTAACTTTACAGAAGTTCTCAGTCTGCATTCCTGATCTGTTCCCGGCAAAAACATCACACAGACAGACAGACCCTTCGTTTTCCCCCCCTCCCAATTTGAAAGTATCTTGTCTCCTCATTGGTCATTTTGGTCAGGTGCCAGCGAGGTTACCTTAGCTTCTTAACCCTTTACAGGTGAAAGGGTTTTGCCTCTGGCCAGGAGGGATTTTATAGCATTGTATACAGAAAGGTGGTTACCCTTCCCTTCATTTTTATGACAGTGCTATATGGATAACACTGATTAAATAATTAAGATAGAAAGAACAATAGATGTTTAGATAGATAGCAACACTCTGTGCCCCCACAGTCCTGCCTCAAAGAACAAACTGACTTCTTTATGGCAACAGAGCACTCAAGATTTCAAAGAGAAGCTACTCCGGTGCTCTCAATTGTTTAATCTTTGATTTATATCATTTGTTAAGTGCAATTCGCCTTCACAACTGATCTTTAACTATCCAACAAACTCCTTATATGACTGATAAACACTACCACATTGTTCTGATGGGCATAAAATCTAAATCCTTTCTAGACACTGTTTTCTTCTTTTTAATATAGCAGTTTTCCATCTTTGCATCTGTCCAGATAATGACAGACCAAATACGCCACTCATCAAGACCCTCTAGGTTAAGCACTGGATCTGCAGCCAAAACTCCTGTTTATTACTCCTGGACATGCACTAATAGGTGTTTGCAAAATACGGCCTTTATGGCTTGTCTTCACTACAAATTCAGCCATGTTTGATTGTATAATTCAGTTGTCCCCTAAACTGGTTACAAACATGGCTTTAATAGGTAGGGTAGACTGGACTTTAATCATATTGGTAAAGGGACAATGAGTTGTAACCAGGTTCCCTAGCTCTAGTGTAACTGTAGTATAGACTGGGCCTTAGATTATAAGGTCCTTAGAGCAGAGATCACTTCTGTGCTCATTATATACTAGCAATGAGTGCATTTTCTGATAACTCCTCAGTATAATTATTTCAGTTCTATATTGTATACTGTTATCTCACCATTTTTGGGAGTTGGCATTGTTGAGCACATACAGTAGTTTTTCATTACTGACCATGGGACGTGCTGCAGTCTTTGGTACTACAGAATTACATGATATGGTATTCAACAAATATTATATTTGACTTAATACTGAAATGATTTCACTGGGGATTCCATTTGATTCAATAGATGCTCCATTTGATAAAATAAGGAGTGATTTTGATTCAGTAGCCGTGAGACTCTTTATACAATCTGAAAAATGGATATCTAATTCTGTATAGAGCATACCCTTACTGAATTGGATAATACACTTGATACACTAGAGGCTATAGAGGTGCTATTACTGCAAAGACAACATCCATTTCAAAGCGTGATGTATAGATTTTACAAGTGCTAAGTTTTATAGTTAGGTATTCTTTCCAACATCTAAGTATTCCAATGTACTTGACCTGAATGGCTTCCCATACTTCTGTGCATGTACAAAGGTCAATATTAGACAGAGGGAAGGTTAAGAGTATGTAAGTAAAGCTACAGAACTTCACAGACAGCATACAAAAATGTTTAAAAAGAAAATGTACCTCTCAACATCTTAAAGTGTATAGTTGGTGAAAAATATGGGATTTATGTTTTAAACACTCATATGAATTTATGGAATAATGAGGGTGGAATTTGTATATAGGCTATGAAAGATGCCTGATCCCCACAATAGGTGTTTGCAAGATATGGCCCTAAATCAGATGTACAAAATGAAGTTCAAACATAGTTTTCATATTTAAATATACTATACATTTCTTAGGCAGTATGGTTTGAGAGGCAGTGGAGTCCAGGAGCAGAGGCTATAAGCCAGGAACTACTGAGTTCTAATCCTCAATCTGACACTGACCTGATTTGTGGCCTTGTGCAAATCCTTTCATTTTCTGTCTTAGTTTCCCCAACTGTAAACTGGGGACAATACAATTCCCCTACCTTACAGAGCAGTTGGGAGGGTTAATTAGTTGATGTTTTGAAAAATCTAAGCGTTATGTAAGGGTAACAATGATGGTGATGGATGAGATTTTCAAAAGTGCTCATTGACTTTAATGGGAGTAGAATTAGGCCAACACTTACTACTGAAAGGCCTTGTGGAAGTACATTTTAAGATGGGGTTCAAACAAAGAGAGGGAGATCTTTTAGTCGGTAAGCAGGGAGTCATCAAAAAGAGACTATAGAAAGGGCACTGATTTAGAAGGAGTCAAAATAAACGGGACTGAAAATGGACTTCTGAGGAGCTGCAAGAACAGAAGCAGAAACCAATGAACCATGCTCATCTAGCTGAAGGGGCATGTGGTTCAGCAGGTGAAGATAAACAGGAATAAAAAGTACCAAAAAAAAGAATACCAGACAGGGAAGAAAAATTAAATCATGACACCTTTCGGAAACATGGTGTGACATTCTGTATCCTGGGTGAGAGCCCTGTAACCCCCATGTTCCTCATTTATATATGAGTGTGATCTTGCATATATAGCAGGCAGTGTGAGGTATCGGGGAAAGGTTATGATCTGCTGAAAGTCATTTTTCTATCCATATATGTATATCATTAATGCATATGAAGTTATGAGAATTGTGTTGTATGGTTTTCACTAAAACATGCTATAAGTTGGGGTATCAGCCAGATATTAGCCCCCCAGAGACAACAGCAAGGAGAGTAACCAATGCCCAGGTGGAGTGTCAAACAACCCATCAACAGCCATTGTCCAGTAAGGGAGCTACAATTCAATGACTCACCTGCATGAGGCCACACCAGGGGAACTGCTCAGTCTTGCTTGGGACTCAGCAATGCCGAGACATGTCTGGGCTTGTGTTCTACAAGCACATGGGACTGAGGATATAAAACAGAACACGGGGGCCCCATGCTTGGCCTTTTCTCCTGCCCCACCTATGCTGCAAGCAACAAGGACACTGAAGACTTGAGACTCCAAGCGAGGAGGCCAAGAATTCAAAGGTGAAATCTGTGTACTATGAACTGCAATATCCAGTGGGGTGAGAAAAACTGCTTAATCTAGATGTTGCCCAGTCTAATAGGGGTGAGAGTTTAGACTGCATGCTTATATTTACTTTTCTTTTGGTAACTAACTCTGACTTTTTGCCTATCACTTATAATCACTTAAAATCTATCTGTTGTAGAGGGGTCTGTCCACTTTCCATTGATGAAGTGGTGAATGAATAAATTTGCACTGCTTGTCTTGAGCAGTGCAAGACGGTATATTCATAGAATCATAGAATCATAGGACTGGAAGGGACCTTACGAGGTCATCTAGTCCAGTCCCCTGCACTGATGACAGGACTAGGTATTACCTAGACCAGGGTTCGCCAACCTGAGCCTGAGAAGGAGCCAGAATTTACCAGTGTACGTTGCCAAAGAGCCACAGTAATATGTCAGCAGCCCCTCATAAGCTCTCCGACCCTGCTCCCAGCATCTCCCACCCACCAGCAGCTCCACCGATCAGCGCCTCCCCCTCCCTCGCTGCACCTCCCAATCAGCTGTGTCGTGGCATGCAGAAGGCTCTGGGAGGGAGAGGGAGGAGCGAGGGCACTGCAGGATCAGAGGAGGGGGTGGGAAGGGGTGGACTGGGGGTAGGGCCTGTGACAGAGCCAGGGGTTGAGCAGTGAGCACCCCCTGGCACATTGGAAAGCTGGTGCCTATAGCTCCAGCCCTGGAGTCGGTGCCTATCCATGGAGTTGCATATTAACTTCTGAAGTGGCTCTGGAGCACAGGTTGGCCACCCCAACCTAGGCTATTCCTGACAGGTGTTTGTCTAAACTGCTCTTAAAAATCTCCAATGATGGAGATTCCACAACCTCCCAAGGCAATTTATTCCAGTGCTTAACCACAATGACAGTTAGAAATTTTTTCCCTAATGTCCAACCTAAATCTCCCTTGCTGCAATTTAAGCCCATTGCTTCTTGTCCTATCCTCAGAGGTTAAGAAGAACAATTTTTCTCCCTCCTCCTTGTAACTACCTTTTATGTACTTGAAAACTGTTATAATGAACCCTCCCAGTCTCTTTTTTTCCAGACTAAACAAACCTAATTTTTTCAATCTTCCCTTATAGGTCATGTTTTCTAGACCTTTAATCATTTTTGTTGTTCTTCTCTGGACTTTCTCCAATTTCTCTACATCTTTTGTAGTGCCAATACTCCAGTTGAGGCCTAATCAGCACAGAGTAGAGTGGAAGAACTACTTCTCGTGTCTTACTTACAACGCTCCTGCTAATACATCCCAGAATGATGTTCGCTTTTTTTGCAACAGGGTTACACTGTTGACTCATATTTAACTTATGGTCCACTATGATGCCAAGATCCCTTTCCGTAGTACTCCTTCCTAGGCAGTCATTTCCCATTTTGTATGTGTGCAAATTTTGTATAAATCTGAGGTACAGTGCTAGGAGCTGGGAGGATTTGGCTGATGCCTTTCCCTGTGTGATTCATGAGTGGCTCTGGGAGCAGTCATGCAATAAAGCTGGGTGTGGGGCTCCACATGTGGTTGTGCTGAGTGATAACAGTACCTGGAGAGGTTTGCTACTGGTGAGTAGCAAGGCACTGTGAGAGACAGCCTAAGCTGGAGAGAGTTCAAGTGGGCACAGCAGTTCCACAGTCCCAGGCTGCACCCTGGGCACCCCATCACACATGGGATTCATGTTCCCCTTTCTTTTGTTCTTCCTTCTATTCATCTATCTACTTATAATGCTGCCATCACCCTGGTAGCTGCTGATCAGCAAGGTATTCATCTCTATACCATTTTGTTGCTGTATTGTGCTCTAGCTTATGTACAGTGGAATACTGATGATATACCTAGTATAGCAGGAGTGTTTTCCTCACACATCTGGTATCTTATACAGTAGACAAATGGTTAACTCAGAATGAAATAGGATAAATGGCAGGAATGGTCATGTCATGCAGAAGGAGATGAAGATTTGGGCTACAGGGCACTGGAGCTATGTCCTAGATGGCGCACTCTGGATCTTCAATTACTTGGTTAGAAAACAAGTTACTGCAATGGGCGGAGAGATAAAATGGAGGAATGAGATTCAGGTTTGGAATCTGGATTGACAATTAATGGTGTATATTACTAGAAACTGAAGTAGGATTGAGTCAGATATCTGACGACTATATTCAAATGTCAGCAGAGATAGAAATGAATGACTGGGAAGCTATAAATAGCTAATGCCGTTTAGAAATTCCACACTATATACTGAATGGGAATGCCCCTTGTTATTGATGCTAATGACAGCTACACCGTCTGTATAATAGAAACTGACTTTCTGAACAGTGTGAAGACCTCCAAAGGTTTGTAAAAGTAGCATAAAAGTAGCATAATTGTACAAAGAGCAGAAGAGAAATGAATCTGGATTTAATAAGATCTCAGAGGAAAGGGAACAGGGAAACTTCCTCCAACAAACACCAAAAATAGTGCCAGACTCTGAGATCAATAAATGTAACTTTAAATGTATCAGAAATAAAGCCCTGAAAAGTTAAGCACCCTCTGTTAAGGAGAGAAAGACAGGACAAGAAAGCCTAATCAAACAGGAATCAAAGGATTTACACTTAGAATAGGGAAATGTGGAGTGTTTATGTGTGGCTACCACAGCATGACTGCTAGAGAAGAAACAGATACAAGAAAAAGAAAAGGAGCTGTTACTGTTTGGGTTAATTCACTTAGCAAGGAGTCCTCCCCCACATCTCCAATAAATTCCACTTTCGTTCGATAATTCTTCGCCTTAGCTCTCCTCACTTCTTAAGCTGGGTATTAGAGCTACCCATCATGCACTGCTCTCTGTGTCGATGCCAGAGCTGCTACTTTGGATGCATTCTGCCAATACAAGAAAGATAGTGTGGATATGCAACAGTGGTTTAATTACAGAGGTGGCTGTATGTCAACGTAATTTAAATCGATTTAACTTTGTAGTGTAGCTATAGCCTTAATCTCATTTATGGGTTTAAGTGGTACACTGCACTTGTGCTGGCCCTATGCCCATTAGGGATTTTCATCCTCAGTACCGCGCGGGGTCGAACTAAGATATGCAACTTCAGTTATGTGAATAGCGTAGCTGAAGTCGAGGTACTGAGAACTACTTACTGCGGTGTCTTCACTGCGGTAAGTCGACAGCTAATGTTCTCCCGTTGACTCCGCTTGCGCTTCTCGTTCTGGTGGAGTACCGGAGTCGACGGGAGAGTGCTCAGCGGTCAATTTATCGTGTCTATACTAGACACGATAAATTGACCCCCGCTGGATCCGGCGGGTAGCGTAGACAACCCCTCAGAGTCGAAACAGGATTTAACTGGTGTGGAAAACTTTTCATGAATGCTCTGTGTAGGGGTGAATTTCACACAGAGGAAGCAGGGTTAAATAGCAATGTGTAGAGTTACCCAAAAGTGGTTAATACCATGGAACATCAAGAATGAAGACTTACAAGAAATACACAGATATCTCAACCCAGGTGATGTTTTTAGCATTGATGGATTCTAGTGAATTTCCAATTAAAAGTTAATACTATATCAGCACATAGTAATGTAGGATTTATTGCCACCATCGCCAGGATGCAGAATAGTATGAAACACCAAGATGTTATCTTCCTGCCTGGAACATACTGCGCAGTAAGGGGAAATGAATAAACTGCACTTTGCAATTCAGGAAAAACAGGTGCATTACCCAAAAAAGTACCATGGTACCATGCCTCAGTGCATAAGCCAAGATAGGGAGCAATGTGTGGCTACTGTGTACAGAGCCTGTGCTAGAAAAGGTGTTTGGTGGAGGAGGAGGTAAAGGAGTGGGAAAAACCAGAAAAGTGGTACAGGGAAAGAAAGAGACAGAGCAGACGATGAAGTAACAGAACCGAGGATGATTTTGCACAGCTACTGAAACTCAGTAAGGGTGGACAGCAATAGAGTGGACATCCATTCCTTAGCAGGCTTGGAAGCAGGACTTCCGAGATGCTACAGTTGCTACGATGCTGCTAAGAAACTGAATTGATGGGTATTACTCTGTGCTGCTTAATATGGCCAAGCTAAAGTCAGGCAATGGAAAGAGAGACTGATGAAAACTACTGATGGGTGAACCTTGAGATGCTGATCTTAACTTATCTCAAACTCTTTTTTCTGAAAATCAGACTAGAAGTCACATGAGTCTAGATATTCTTACAAGAGCTTCTGAAATTCCTGCTTTTGGCTCCAAGACAAACTGTGATGTTTGGTACTTCCAATTCCAGGCCTGGCCTAAATCAAATAGTGAAGCAGCAATATATATATAAAAGAAAAATAATTACCTCAATTGTTTTCAAAAAGAAGTGATTAGTGAAATTCCACTTAAAAAAATGTGGTCGAGAGGAATAAGGGATAGGTTACTTCTACAGGATTTCATAAATAAATTAATTAATTCACTTCAAACTTAAAGAATATCAGAAAATTGGAGGCACTTGAGGATCCATGCCTAAACGTTTCTATGTTAGCAATGGCTTTATAGCCATTTCACAGATAAGAGAGCTCCCAGTAAACTGTTTCCAACACTGTTGTTTCAGTTACTGTCTGGTATATCATTGTTAACAAGTTGCTTACATAATGCTACATACCACACAATACATTTAATTTAATATTAATTTTAATAATTTGGGGATTAAATTGATTTAATAAGTCTTGTATGAGATTTCATTTAGCATTTGAATTATTATTTTGTAAAGTAATTGACCTAATCAGGAGATCCTGATACAACAGTGATAGGCACCTTTGAAACAAGCAGGATTAGATTGATAGATAGATAGATGGATAGATAGATAGATGATAGGGTTGTACACAATTGTTGATGGTTATATTGTATTGGGTAAAGAATTCAATACAATACAAGTGAAAACTACATTTTCCCACAACAAAATTTCATGCATAGACCTGTCTTCTTCCAACTGGTAAGAAAGCTATTTGAAGTCCCTGTCTGATCAATCTTGCAGATATCACAGCTGTTGTTCTAACTACCAAACTCTTCCTCCACTCCCAACTCCAAGAAAAAATCCCCTAAACTTCCATGGCTTTACAGTTTCTGGAGTGACCTTCCTACATTCCCCAAGGTTCCACCCAAATCCAGAAGCACACTCAATTTCCTATGTTTCCTGGTACCTTAACAAAGCTGAATTTTTAGGTGAACACCACATAATATGAATTCTAGTAAAATACTGATTAATGCTATGAAATGCAGCTACTTTATTACAGTTCAGAGATGTAGGTAGTATTCGTGTTAGTTCAGTGAGCATCTTACCTGGTTTGAGGTGAGCAAATGGAATTTCACCTGTTAACAGTTCCCAGAGACACAAAGCATAGCTGAAAACATCAGCTTTTATAGTGTATCGAGTGCACTGAGTGAATACCTCAGGGGCCATCCAGCGTAGGTTCTGTGGATCAAAAAACCATCAATAATATGTTAATGGAGTGTTTTCTTCCTTTACATAGGAACATTTCTTTCTTTCTTTCTTTCTTTCTTTCTTTCTTTCTTTCTTTCTTTCTTTCTTTCTTCCTTTCTTTCTCACAACAAGCTAACAAATAAATCTTTTAACAACAAATAGTCATGGTAGCATACATAATTCATGCAGTAAATCACCATACATCATATTGTGTCTTCAGCATTAGCATGGAATTTATTTCACCCGCATAAAGCTAGCATAATCAGGCTTTAAGTAAGAGAAGAGTAGGTTGAGAGTGGTGCAGGAGTTGAAATCCACACTTCCAGTTAGCATGTCTAACTCTCTTTAACTACTACTCCAAATTAGGAGCTGGAATAATGATAATGACAACTATGCAGGGTATTAAAACTGTTGGATCTGTGTATACATTAATCCTTTGGCTTCTCTCCTGGGGCTATCATTGTATGCTGCAGGCACCCATCTATGTGGCTGCTTCACAAACAACCTGCCACCCACTGGGCTCATGAGGAGTGGTGGGTCTTACTCTGGTCCTCTGGTCCAGAGTGAATTTCATCCACAGTTCTTAAAAGACCAAGATGTTAAAAGATGTTTCTTAGTGAAACATCATCTTGGACTAAATAGCCACCAAGTCTGCTCCGACAGCCATCACTTCTCCCTCTTGCATGGTTAGTTCGGATTACTGCTTCTTAATAGGATGACACTATTTCTAACACTGTAGTCTACTCTATTCCAGAGTAACAGATTCTGATGCTGCAATGTATCATGAATGTATTGTTACCTTTTTGTCACAGGAGGAAAGGCTTTGGCTAAATTTTGTAAAGTGCGTGTTCAAAAGTGCCTGTGAGCTTTTGGGTATTGTCTTTTAAAAAGTTGGGCCCGTATGAGCAATTTATTTGAAATAACTATATTGAGAAAAGAACTCAGAAAGAAAATCCATGTTGGATAACTGATTCCCTGTGAGAAATTCAGACTATCAGAAAGCAATATGTATATATATGGGATGATTTACATGTTATGCCTAAGAATTCAGGGGTGATCGTGCTAAAATGAGAACCATATAATAATATTGGTTTTTGGGTACACAGTAGGGAGCCCATTTGTGACTGCATAGTGTGCATATTTTGTATCCAATAATTTCTGCTATTATCAAGGCTGATCTTAAACACTAAGAAAAAATTAGCATACAAAAGAAACAAAGCATTATAGTGTCACTGTACAACATCATCAATTCCAGCAAAAACATATCTAATCTCATCATTTTCTCCTAGGCTGAGTTTGCACATAAATAGTATACTAATTAAATGGAAAAGAACAAGAAGGAAACCCCAGGTTGTTTTGTCATGTTGTCTTCATCCAAGGACTGCAGAAATCTAGATTCTGAGACAAAAAAAAGGAAAGCTTTTTAAATAAACAACACTACAGATAAACCTCATTTTACAGAAGTTTTGGTGGAAACCCAGGACTTCCATAAAATTTGGGTTTTGTAAAATCAAGAGGAAATACAATATCCCACTGTTACACCAGGATACAGGAAGTTATTCCCAATAAAATGGAGCTTCTTACATCAGTGAGCCAGATCTTCAACTGCTATAAATTGGCATATCTCCATTGGCTTTCATGGTGATTTATACCAGCTGAGGATCTGTCTCAGAGTTTTTAAACTCAGGGTTAACTGTACTGGTGTGTCTAACTTCATTTAGATTTAAAACAAACAACACCAAAAACCTATACTAAAATTCAAAGGCACAGAAGACTGGCACTCTGATTTAATGTCCTACTTCCTTTCAGCTGGCTGGTGATATAAAAGCTGGTGATATAAAAGGCTGCTCTAGTAGACTTCAGTTTCATAAGATCTTGTATGACTATAGCAAAGGCAATATATGAAATATTGATTGATTTATTTAGATGTAAACGATACATAAGTGCCTACCTAGAATTCTGGGTACCTTTGAGACATGTTAAAAATACATTCCTACCTGTACAAACAAGAACACACCCAGTAGCATCCCCAACCGGAGTATAACCAGCAGAAAAGAAAAATATTTATCTGCTCAGCTACCCCTACAACCACCAGACCCCAGTGCATCGCTCCTTCTCCAATAGCCTAAGAAAGTAGGTGGGATTTGCAAAGTAGCTGTCTCTAATTTGGACTATTTCCAAGTTAAGGGCCCCTCGCAGATGCTGTCCTGCCAGCATCCCCCTCCTCCCTCTCTTTAAAATCACGCTCAGGTACCTCTGCTGATTACAACTGCGCTGATGTGGCACCGTGACAGAGTCAGTGTCTCAAACAGGCATGTCCCAGGGCATTTAGGGCTTTATAGGTGGAAACCAACGCCTTAACTTCCACCCAGACACCAACAGGCAGCCACATGTGCCTCAGCCAGAAAATCTACTTAATTAGTGAGCCATTGCATTTTGCATCAGCCTCAGATCATTATGGGGAAGCCTGGCCAAAATCTGTGGTGACAAAGGATATGTCTACAAAGGGTATGACTGCAAAAAACCCCACAAACCTGGGGCAGCGAGTCTCAGAGCCTGGTCAACTGACTTGGGCTTGTGGGCTCATGCTATGGGGCTGAAAATAGCAGTGTGGATCAAAGGTGGTGGGTCACAGAGCCTGGGATGCAGCCCAAGCAGGAACATCTGCACTGCAATTTTTAGCCCCATAGCACGAGCCCTGATAGCCTACGTCGGTTGACCTGGGCTCTGAGACTAGCTCTCACGGGTGGTTTTTTTTTGCAGTGTAGACATACCCAAAGTTCCATATCTGAATGGAATAGCCACAATCTCCTCTCCAGACAAAGATGAAAGAAAGCTATCCTGATCCCTGCTGCTCTAGGATTGTGTGATAACAGCGGGGCTCCAACACTGTCCCTGGACTGTGAACTCTAGTAACAAAAGATAGGAACACATCCTCAGTTAAAGGGACAGACATTACCCTGGCCATTTTCCCCAGTTGCTTCCTCCACCCTACCACCACAACTGCATTCTGATCTGGATTGAGGCCTGGCCATTCGAACCTCATCCATGCTCCAGTCTCAGCTAGACTGCGGGTAAGGTGTTCAGTTGCACTGATTGAGTTAAATGAGAAACGTGGAGCAGGGGCTTATTGGCATTCTGAAAGTACTGTAGCTTGTACATGGACTGTAGCCTTGCCTCCTCTCTCACCCTCCACACAACCGTATACGCACCTTTAATAAGAGCAAGTACAAGATGGAACCCTGCAGAACTCAGTAGGACACAACTGCAATTGCCCAGATCTACTCTCTGGGATATTTTTCAGAGAAATAATGAAGCAAAGTACAGCCTCATTAACTTTCTGATTCATCAGAGAAAACTGAGTCCTAGTTTTTGAGAACTTGCTGACATTTTTCAGATTAATCACCAACACCTCACCTCCAAAATCAGCAACAACAGCATGGCCATCTTCATAGAGAAGAATATTGTGGCTGTAAAGAAAGACAATTGTTAGCACAGGTAACTGTATGATATTGCTCTGAAGCAATAGTGCATTTTAAGGTTCTGCCGCTTTATTGTGCTCTCTAGTATCTCAACCCCTTTTTAAGCAGAGGCTTGTCTGTACAACAGAGTATACCTACCCTTACTCAGAGGACTAAAAAAAGGCAAACTTGAGAATTTTATAAATCAAAATGTCAGAGTCATTTTCTAATTAGTTGTAGAACAAATACATTTTCTCATTAGTAGTAGATCAAATATAACAGATTTATTAATTATGTACACAGCATTATCAAACAAAGTGAAAAAGATGACATTTGAAGATGAACCCAATGATAGCCTTTAAATAAAATTATAAGGCCTGATTCTCCTCTCACACTGGTTTTACACCATTGTAAGTGCATTAAATTAATCCGAATTTACATGGATAGAAGAGCAGAAGCAGGCCCGTAGAGGCTAAATATTAGGGGATAACTGCTAGGAGGCACTGGAGTCTCATGACGATGAGAAAAAATATGGTACAAACTTCACTGTCATGAGACACAAGCTACCTTACCTTTTACCTTAGATTTAAAAAAAAATGTCTCTGTGAAGACATTATTCGTGTATAGTTTCTCTACTATTTTAGGCCCTTAGGTTTAGACACAGTCTTGCCTTCAACAGCAGATATACTGTACGCCCCCTATTTATGCCCAGTTTATTTTGACTGTGTGACGCTCGCAGACAAGATGCCAGCTCATGCCAAGGCCCCAGACCTCACTGAACACTTATAAATGCATAACTGGTAACCAGTCTTGCTTACCTGTGTGTTAGCATTATCAAAATAAATATTAAATGTTAAGTTGATAAGAATGTGTTTAGTGTTTTATAAAATGCTTGTAGTATGCTGCATGTATTCTTCTCATCCAACCATACCCCATGTTATAAAGTGATAGCAAGCATTTGCATTGTAAACCTCTGTGACTATGTAACTCATCAAACAGGGGAAAAGCCTTGTGTAATACAAATGACAGTCTCTAACAAGATGTTAAATCCTGTTCATTGAACGCAAATAAGCTATTGTGTGATGTCAAGGATCAAAGACTTTGTTAAGTGCATCCTCACCCCGCCCCCCCACTACCACGAAGAAGAGATCTTCGTGGGAACTGTTGATGTCAGCTTGGTTTCTGTGAGAAGAAGCTATAAATATGGACGCCCAGAAAAATTCTTCATCTCTTTGCTGTTTGGATTCACATGGAGCCAGAGACTCTAAACTGAAGTGAGAGATCCCCCACAGTTATCCCTGAGTTTGCCCTGAAAGACATTTTGAATTGACAGATCACTACAACTCTGTCACACTTAGGATATAGATTGTAACTTATTTGTGTTATATGCCTGCTTGCTTTAACTGAAATTACTCTCATTTCCTTTTCCTAACTTTATATAGTTTATTATAGGACTGGATACAGGCTTTGTCTTTGGTGTAAGACTTAGGGTACCAATTCATAGATACTAAGGTCAGAAGGGACCATTATGATCATCTAGTCTGACCTCCTGCACAATTGATCTGGGGTAAGTGACTGTTCTCTTGGAACTGGAAGCAACCTAAATATTTTGTGATTTTTGGTGTAAGTGACCATTTTTCACTAACTCCAGCTTGCCTGGGTGGCAAGACAGACTGGAGAAGCTAAGGGGACTGTCTGTGACTCTGTGGTACGACTCATATAGTGATCCACCAGTTTGGGGTGTCTGCCTGGTGTTTGACAGTCTGCCTTGGGGTAGGCATTCACAATCATCAACCACTCCAGACAATGTGACAGACTGAACATCCATACTATAACTTACGCAAACAAACTCCAAGGTGAAATCCCGCTCTCAATGAAGTTAACAGGAGTTTTGCCATTAATTTTAATGAGTCCAGGATTTCACCCCTACACTCTATTCCTGTTTGAGTTCCATGATGTCCCTGTTCATAGTATCTCAGGGAATTAAGTATGGGAGAACTCATGACTGTTGTCAAAATTCTTTTGACAGAAAGGGCTAGATCCACATCTGAATCATAGAATATCAGGGTTGGAAGGGACCTAATCCAACCCCCTGCTCAAAGCAGGACAAATCCCCAACTAAATCATCCCAGCCAGGCCTTTGTCAAGCCTGACCTTAAAAACTTCTAAGGAAGGAGATTCCACAACCTCCCTAGGTAACCCATTCCAGTGCTTCACCATCCTCCTAGTGAAAAAGTTTTTCCTAATATCCAACCTAAACCTCCCCCACTGCAACTTGAGACCATTACTCCTCGTTCTGTCATCTGCTACCACTGAGAACAGTCTAGAGCCATCCTCTTTGGAACCCCCTTTCAGGGAGTTGAAAGCGGCTATCAAATCCCCCCTCATTCTTCTCTTCCGTAGACTAAAAATCCCCAGTTCCCTCAGCCTCTCCTCATAACTCATGTGTTCCAGTCCCCTAATCATTTTTGTTGCCCTCCACTGGACTCTTTCCAATTTTTCCACATCCTTCTTGTAGTGTGGGGCCCAAAACTGGACACAGTACTCCAGATGAGGCCTTACCAATGCTGAACAGAGGGGAATGATCACGTCCCTCAATCTGCTGGCAATGCTCCTACTTATACAGCCCAAAATGCTGTTAGCCTTCTTGGCAACAAGGGCACACTGTTGACTCATATCCAGTTTCTCGTCCACTGTAACCCCTAGGTCCTTTTCTGCAGAACTGCTGCCTAGCCACTTGATCCCTAGTCTGTAGCAGTGCATGGGATTCTTCCATCCTAAGTGCAGGAGTCTGCACTTGTCCTTGTTGAACCTTGTCATTGTTAAACCTCATCCGATTGGTGTAAATTGGCACCGCTCCATTGACTTAAATGGTGTTAGTATCACTGAGTGCAATGGTTTTAAAGCTTTTTTCATTTGCAGACGCCTCAAAAATTTATAATGGGGGTGCTGACCCCTTTGGAAATCTTAGACATAGTCTGCAGACCCCCTAGTGGTTTGTGGACCACAAGTTGAAAACCACTGACTTAATGTATTACTGCTTTGTCTTCTGAGTAGAGCTTTAAAAATTGGGAGGTACAATAGCTTACTGGTCAGCACCCAAAGTAGGGAGTTAGCACACCAGAGTTCCACTCCCATCTTTACACTAACTTGCTCTATGGACTTGGGCAAGCATATGACCTCTCTATGCCTCAGTTTCCTCATCTGTAAAATGGAGATAATGCTTACTCTGCTTTGAAAAGTGCTTTGAGATCTACAGATAAAAAGAGATATTCAAGTACCTATGACAGGTTTCAGAGTAACAGCCGTGTTAGTCTGTATTCGCAAAAAGAAAAGGAGTACTTGTGGCACCTTAGAGACTAACCAATTTATTTGAGCATAAGCTTTCGTGAGCTACAGCTCACTTCATCGAATGCATACTGTGGAAAGTGTAGAAGATCTTTTTATATACACACAAAGCATGAAAAAATACGAAAAAATACCTATGTAGTTCCTTGTATTAAGCCAAACACCAGGGTATCTGAGTATTATTATTAGATAAGAGCATGAAAATGGTTTGGGGGCAGACTTAAAAGGAAAGATTGCAAGGATTATAAAGACATAGCTTGGTTAAACAAAAGGTAAAAGTGGAGCATGATGTCTATACATTTTTTTAAGGTGTAGACACTACGACTAGAGGGTAATCATGGGATGGGGAGAAAGATGGGGAGGTAGGAGGGGGTACAATTAGGAGTAATGTAATGAAATTTAAGAGTTCAAAGTAGCATTAGATCTGCTTCCAGTGAAGTTAGTGACAAAACTCCCCTGAACGTCAGTGGGAGTAGGATCACATCATTGGCTTGCACTGCAGGAATCAGTATTGAGACTATTGCCTGGAACTCTCCCCTTCATCATAGCACTTACACTGAATCATCAAAAAGTATAAATCAAACCATGGAAGAAAAATTACTTTTCCATTATTTTGTGAGTGAAAAGCCAAACTTCTGGGTTTCACTTGACATACTAAGCTTCTCTCACAGTTCTAGCAGAAAGCACCAGCACTGGCTGATTTTTGGAACAACGTATCAGTCAGTGGATCTCAATTATTTATATATGTTCTGAATATATTGAACTCAAACGTGACAAATCTATGTGACAGGCCACTGGAAGTTCAAACCAATGCCAATTGAAGGAGATGGACTATATGCAATACTTACATACCACAGTGATGACAGACAGATGACTGCCATTTTATCTTCTCCTTTTTCTAAAGCCAGTCTCAGAGTTCAGGGGACTCTGGCAACAGAACTCAAGTCTGGTTCTGTTCACCTAAGAATATTGAGTACACTGATCTGGATCTAAATGAAATGGGGAAATTCCATTTTAAAAATACCTTCTCTGCCACTGCTCAGGGTTACTACCAAATACTCACAGTACTTATAGGCACCATCACCCATCTTGAAATTTCATTATTCCCAGAAGTACTACTTCTAAAAGGCACTTACTACTTGCCCACCATACTGAGAAAATGATGTCTCCAATGAAATAGGAGCACTTTGTGATACAGCAGTGAAAGTGTTTAACCTGCGTGATGAGAGAGGCATAGACATAAAGACATGCCTGGAAGCATTCCAAGGGTTAAATATACTGAGCTAATTAGGCTTCATTTTTAATCTCATCACATCATTAAAGCCATTAGTTTACAAACACATCTTCCTGATGTGAAATCACTCATATAATTAAAAGCAAGATAATACATGGAAGCTGTCTGTTAGTAGCTTGATAAAGTGCAGGAGACTTAGGTCTGGGGGTGACACAGGATTTCTTGATGCGTACACTAGCAGATCAGAGGCTCCAAAGAAATTCTGTGCTACGGTTTGGGGGTAGGGAATGCTGGAGCTGTTTACATGGTCTGCTGCATCAGCACCCCAGGCAAGTTCATCTTTCCAACAGCACTGGAGTCCCCTCAGCATGCTGCAGCTGCTTACAAAAGAGGGTTCATGGGAGGGAAATAATGCTGTTCAGAAGGCAGGGGTGGAAACTCCTGAATAACTGGCATTTGGTCAGCTAGTGGCATGGGATAATCCCTGCTCAGAGCAAGGCAACTGCGGAGTTATTTGTAAAAGCTCATTAGCTGTACTGACATATGTAAAAAGTTTAATTTCAGGGAAATCTTTGAAACCATAGCAACTGAAAACTCCAATAAATGTGAAGGATTGCAGAACTATGACATCACCTTAGACTGTCAGTGGAGGTATATTTGAAGGCTTACAGCTAAGCCTTGGATTTGTCCAATAACCACTGGGATTCAAGAGGTGAATTATGAGATTTGTATCATAGTTAAACCCATTTATTGAGGGTAATGTGAAAAAAACACTGCCCTCTTTACTATTTGTTCAACACCAGGGAATGCAATGGGGGATAGTGATAATGTCTATGAATAAATCTAACTATACACATGTATCCTATTGATAAAGGGATTCCTACAAATAAGCTCCCAAGAATGAACAAATCAGCTACAAAGTAAATTTCTATGTATGGTAATAAATATCTATTTTATAGGAGTGTGATCTCATGAGCAGTTAGGTAACAGAGCCACAAAGCAAAGCAAAGGAAAGCAGGGCTGACACTGAAACTGTGAGTGAGATGATGTTCTGATTAGATAAGAACCAAATGGGCTTTCATTATATATTTTCACTTCCATAGCTTCAAATGAGAAAAAATGGAACTTCCCTCTTGGAAAGGAATGAATTTTGATTTAGGGGGCAACTCACTGCTGAACAGAAAAGGGACTATGTGGCACTATGGGTGAGCATGTTAGCCTTTTATGTCTGGAGATTTCGGCTCAAATCCTATGTAATAGGCTGTTTTTGTGTTTATGAGTGATATTGTGCTATATTGTCGCTGACCCACAGAGAATCTATGAGTCCTACTAACAGGGTTAGCTAAAGGCATCATTCTTTAGCTCAAGTAGGAGAGGCCTGTATTTTTGGATGTGAAGAACTGGGATTCTAGGCCCTAGCCTCCTGTGTTTGTGCATGTGATTTATATATTTATATTTACAGTAAATGCCTAATTCAGCCTAATTCCTGGTAGACACTTACTCACATAAACAATAAAAATACAACTCAATTTAGTATGTCTGAATTTTCTGCTTAGGAGAAACCCAGGACAAGAACTGATCAGAAATGCTGCAGCGTGCGATTCTGATGCAGGATGCCACAGGTCAAGATTGAGATTTGTATCTAGAGCTTCATAGGGGAAGTTTGTCGCCAGCTCTCACTATACCTAATCATAACCAGTTCCATCAGGCCCTCACTTTTAAGAGCACCAAACTCACCCATAAAATGTAAGAAAATAAAAATAAAGTTAGCGGTATTTCCAGTATGTTACTTACCTCCTTTATCTGTTTGTTAGTTTGTCACTTAAACTTCCTAGGCCAACATAATGATTGCTGGAACAATCACTCATCCCAGTTAAAGTTACAAAGAGAAGAGACAGTTCAATGGCCAAATGGGAAAGGAAAGTAAGGAAATCAGGTTAAAATGCTAGAAATCTGGACATTCTTACATAGTCTTTTTCTCATTAAGAAACATGGGGGCGGGGTGGGGGGAAAGCATTTGTAAGTTTTAGAGTCAAATGAAAGAGTGCTCCCCTAGAGAAGCAGCTGAGAAGAGCTGTGATTGATCAAGAACAAGGCTTTATGTTGTTTATCAAAATAGATCAGACTTTGACAACTCCATGACACTGGGCCGGCTTAACTCTATCTTTCAGAAACATAAACTTCACTCATGCAGTGCCTCAGCCTCCAAGGATTTGAAACTGCTAACATCTGAGTATGTGCTGTAAATTACTACCAAAAATATTGGCTTAAGGATATTTGTCTCACCCATCCACATGAAGCTGAGATGTGTAACATCTTCAAAAATACATATACAGAGATAACCCAGCAAAAGGAGCTGATGTTACTAACTCACAGCTATGTCTGTTCCTACTGTTCTCTGAGTAGGTTTCTCCCAAAGTTTGGACTGAATCAAGATTTTAGAATTGGGCTCTGAGGGCTAGATCCCGTTCTCACTGAAGTAATTGGAAAGCTCCCATTAACTTCAATGACAGCAAAATCAAGGCCTTGTGCCTAAAAGAGGATTTAGTGAGGTTATGCAGTGATGGGGGTGGTGGTTTATTGTTGTTTAGCAAAATACTATCAATAACGGACGAAGTTTTTACTAAACAATAAGAGAATTAAACTTTTATTTAAAATTAAATGCTGGGCAATTCCACATATCAGAGATGATACAATGCATATCTTATGGCTCTCAGTTTCTAAGTTACTTAGACCGAAATCCAGAGTCCAGCACAAACCCTGAGTAGCCACACTGTGCACTGAGGATATATGCAGGATGGGTAGGAGTGCTCCCAAAAGTCATGGAGTTGCTGCATAGCTGTTTTGTGGAGGCTACTCCAACCCGATGGACATGGTTGACTCCAGTAGCCCTTTAAGCAGATTGGAAAATGGGTGATTCTGCATAGCAATGAACACTATGGTTCATCCCATATCTTGCCTATCCCTATACCTATACATTGCCACACACAGAATTCATGTGCAACTGAGTTCTATGCAGTGCAGGTTTATCATTGGAACTGAACTGGTCCATGGCAGAGGGGCCTAGATTTGTTGTGCAATTCTGAGTTCCTAAGAGGCAGCTCACAGGAAGACTGGAGTGCCTTAGGATGTTCAGAAATGACAAGGAGATGATTGACTATGTGGCTCTGGGAAGAAGGATAAAAGTGTTTGGGGCTCAACTGGTGTTCTTGTCCATCCTCCCTGTTGAAGGAACAGGCCTAGGCAGGGACCATCGAATCATGGAAGTAAATGCTTGGCCATGCAGGTGATGTTGGCGAGAGACCTCTGGCTTCTACAACAAGCTGGTGTTCCAGGAAAGAGGATTACTGTGCTGGGATGGGCTCCATCTATCAAATACTGGGAAGAGCATTGTGATGGGGCGCCTGCCCCACACTGGCCTGTTAGAAGTTAATAGAGCTCTATGGTGGTTGCGTGAAAAGCAGCCAATAGGAAAGGGGCTGTGAGGAGCAGCCAGTCAGGGCTGGGCAGGCCCATATAAGAAGAGCTGCAGGGCAGAGTAAATTCAGTAGCTCCCTGGAGCTCAAGGTGGGAAGATCAGGCTCCTAGCAGGAGCGCAACACCCTGGACAGAGCAGTGCTGCTAGCAATGACAGGGAGGTGGAGGGGTCTGTGGGCAGGGAGCTAAAGACGGCTCTGGGTTGGCTGCAGGAATTCACAATCTGAGGCCCAGAGCCAAGGGCAAAGAGAGTGCTGGGGGCCACAGGGAAGTGGCCCAGGGAAAGGTACTGAAAGGTTGGAGGGGATGCAGCATGTGGCTGCCAGGGGTTCCTGGGCTGGGACCCAGAGTAGTGGGTAGGTTGCATCCCCCGCTCACCACTGAGGAAATGGCCAGACAGTTGGCTGCAGTTGCCACGGAGGGAAGTAGCTGGACAGCAGACTGTAGTTCCCCTGGAAGGGGGAAGAACAGAGTGGGCCACGGTCAGAGGGCTGTGTCATGAAGAGCATGCCACAATCCTGGGAGTGACATGGGTCCTGGAGCAGGAGTGACAGCAGCGATAAATCACCAGAAGAAGGTGCACTGTCTAGTACAGCTAATTCCCAAGACAGCCAGCGGGCGGCGCTAGCATGGTGAGTCCCACCATATCACAAGCATCTCTGGACATTGTCTGGCTAACCTGATAAGGAGAGCTTTAAACTAGATCCTATGGGGGATGGTGACAAAAATCCGGCCAATGTGCATGTAGGTTCAAATAATGAAGACAAGGGGAAGAGGCTAATTTCTGGAGAAGGAACTAGAAACCACAACTGCATTAAAAAGGCAAGAAAAGCAACAGGCAGTCTGCAAAATATTTTTGATGCCTGTACACAAATGCAAGGAGTATGGGGAACAAGCAGGATGAACTGGAAGTCATGGTATATGAAGAAAATTATGACTTAATTGGCATTACAGAGACTTGGTGGGACAACTCCCATGATTGAGGGATACAGCTTTTTCCGAAGGGATACATATGTGGAAAAGAGGATGTGGTGTTGTGGGGGTTTATTACTGACCATCAAATAAGGAAGAAGTGGATGAGTCATTCTATAAGCAGGTAACAAGATTAGTTAACACATATGAGCTAGTATTAATGGGGGATTTAAACTTCCCTGATATTTGTTGGAAGACTATCACAGCAAAACATGATATTTCCTGCAAATTCTTAGCATGCATAGGGGACATAGTCTGTCATTGCCTGTCCACCTACAAGTTGGGGCCCATCCAAATTTCCACTCCTAGATACTCCACTGTTATGCCGCGAGGGAGAATTTCACTCGCAGTGTAATAAACATTTCAAATGATTATTGTACTGAGTGTTCAATTTAGTATTATAGTATGATTGTAACACATGGCTGGATGGCCTCACTTCCCAACATCAACATGGCCTGTACTTGGCATCCAGTGCAGATGCAAAAGCGCCTCTGTGGGCATGGCCCTGACTCGCAGCAGATCGCCTAAGATCTGCAGGTTTACAGGAGCTGAGCTGCCTTTCAGTTCTAGGGAGTGAAGCCCCTGATAGAACAACCAAGTGGAAAGTCAGTGAGTCAAAACTTGTGGAGTTTCCATTCTCCTTCCTGGGAAGTATCCATGTAGGTGATGATTTAGCTCTCTATATAAGCAGGATGTGCATTAATCTTACATCAAAGAAGGGAAATGGCAGTTGAGCACAATATCATTTTCTCCAGCTAGATCTAGCTTTTTGCACAGAGCTCCTGAGACTTTGCAGACCGTATTCAAGTGGCAAATAGTTAGTATTCTAAAGATGTCCATGTCTTCAGACTACATTGTACGTTGTGGATACTTTGTATTCTGCACTTACCCAGCAGTGCAGAAGAACTCTGTTCTCCAAGAATTTCTTTTTTCTTATTTGATAACTATGATATTTAACCTTAAAACAGCAGACACAATAATCCTGCTGAAGCTATCAATGCATCACACATACTTCAGAAACTGATTTCTGAGTGGGTCTGGCCACTGATTATCTAAAAATGAAGTTTTTGAATACAACCAAAAACTATAGGGCAGCGGTGGTATAGTTCATCCCCAAAGCAATGCTGCAGAGGGTGTGGGAGAGTCATTTCAGTTCTTACTCATCACAGAAAGACATTGTACAAAGCATGCAATTGAAATGATTATTTTTCACAAGATTGAATATGAAAATGTATAGTCAAACTAATTAAAATGTCAGACAAAGTCAATTTATAATGTATTAAACTTCCTGTTTTCAGGCCAACTCCCACTCTCAGTTACCCAATTGCAAGATCACTGACAAAGTAAAATGGAGGGTTTCAGTTTAAGCAATTTAAAAATGAACAGTTATTTACAGAAGATTTCTAATTACTGTCAAAATGTCCCATATTTGAAAATTCAGTGGAGTATATTATACCTCTTTTGCAGATTTTTCCATTTCTAAAACCACCTTTTGGTAAATTTAGGGTGACCAGATCGCAAGAGTGAAATATCAGGACACACTGGGCGAGTGGGAGGGGCGGGGGCGGGGAAGAGACAGACACAGGTGCCTTTCCCCACAGCCCCACCACCACAACTACACAATGCCCCAAACAGACCCCCACTGCCCAGTGCCCTGACACACCCAGATTTTCCCCACTTCCCAGCACCCCCCAAGAGGCCCCCACTGTCTACCACCCCAAAACACACAAACCTCCCCCACTGCCCAGCACCCTCCACACCTCCCAGACACTCACCATCACACCCTGTCCCCTTCCCTGGCCCCCCTCACCAGCCCTGCTGGGCGGTCTCTGGCTCCTAGGGTGAGAACGGCGAAGGGAGTCTCCAGACTCTCCATGTGCTGCGTCCACCACAAGCACGAGCTCCATGGCTTCCATTGGCCAGGAAAAGCGCCAATGGGAGCTGCTAGAGCTGTGGAGTGGGGCTTGCAGACGCCAGCAGCACGCAGAGCCCCCCCAACCCTAAGAGCCAGAGGGACCTGCCAGGGGGCAAGGTGGGGAGTCCCGGCAGTGCTTACACGGGACGGCTCCCTTCCCGGGAAGCATCCGGCTGGAAGGTCCCTCTGGCTTCTAGGGTCGCGGGTCGGCTCATGTCGGGTGGGGGGCTCTCTGTCCACTCCCGATGCTTGCAAGTCCCGCCCCTGCAGCACACGGCACTCCTGCCAGTGGGTGGCACTGGGAGCTGCCCCAGGAAGCAGTGAGTGGCAGCGCCGCGGCTGTGGTCTGGATGGTCCCGATATTGGGACAAAGGGCATCCCGATCGATGTAAGGTCAGGACGCGGGACAAGTCCCCTAAAATTGGGACTGTCCCGGTAAAATCGGGATGTCTGGTCACCCTAGGTAAATTAGAGATTACTACGGAACCTATTTTATTATAGCTTGACCTCAGACATTTTTATTAGAACATAGCTTATTTATGACGTGACAAGGCATGCAGACCACTGCAATGCTTGTTTGCTGGGTTTTTTCTTGACACAATTGTGGGAAAGTCTGACCCTAAGAGCACCCCAATACCAGCTGGCACACTGTTGTCATGATATTTACCCAAAAGATGACATGAAATATATCATTGGGAAAACTAATGACTCACTGATCATTAATATTCCTGCATGATGTATCTACTGTCATCCCACAAAGGACTTAAGAGAGGCGAAAATATGTGACTAAAATGTGTTTAAACCGGGCATGTTAGGGAAGTTGATAAACAGTCTTTCTCCAGACCAAAGAAAGAGGCCAACGCCTCACATCAGGTGTAGCCAAATTCATTTATATTGGATGTTGTGGGAAGAGACCATTTGCACTGTAAAAATCACCAGTGGGGGAGGAACCAGCATGGAGTCCACACCTGACAGCACGGTGGCCGTATAGACCCAGCAGGAAAAAGGAACTTTTTTCTGGGGATACCCATCAGAAAAATATGTGTTGGACTATAAAGAGAGGGGGACAGTACCTCTATACTGTCCTTCACCTGAAGAGACAAAGGAACCAAACACTTTGAGCTCTGTGAAGGGCCCTAGCCAAAGAGTCTGGTAAGCCATGCTGAAAAAGAAACTTGGTGAGAAACAGTGCTTTGAACAAGAGACTCTAGTCTGTTAATCCAGGTTTTATTCATAGAAGCATATTTTTATGTTTCTTTGTTTGTAACCATTTCTATCCTTACTCCTGATACTTGATATCACTTAAACCTGTGTCCTTTTATTAATAAAATTACTTTACTTTTACTACAATCCAGTTCAGTGCTTTGATTGAAACAGAGTGTTTGTTAACTCCAGGTAAGGTAGCAAGCTGCTCCCAGTACTGTCTCTTTAAAGGATCAGCACATTTGATAAGGTTTTGTGAGTGTTTCAGTAAGGAGGAGTGGTGCACTGCAAAAAGACTTCTCTGAGGAACTTGGGAATTGGGGCTTACTGATTGTTACCTGCTTGGCAGGGTTTGGATGGGCAGAGTCTGCTGGCAAGGCAGACAACCTGGGGTGTCAAGGAGCTGACACATACTTTAGCAGTAGCAAAACTCTCACTTGCTGAGGCTGAGTGTGGTGACAGAGGGTCCACAATTTGGGGAACCCCAACAGAGTGTCACAGTAAAATACAGGACTAGATTATGGAGGCACAGCATCTAGCATACATTAGACTCACTCTATTTACAGTGGTTTTCTCCAGAACCCCCAATGAACTGCTCTGCTTCCCAGAGATTGGCTGAGGGTACAGTGATCTGTGTGCTCTGTCTGTCGCCACCTTGGAACACTGCTCCACTTCCTCTGCAGTGGGATAGCATAGGATGGCCAACTCTGGCCTGACGCTGCGGGAATTTCCCAGGGGGCCTTTCTGCCTACTTGATGGCCCCTGTGCGGTCTCAGAGCAAGGGACCCACAACAGGGAGCGGAATCTGCCCCATAATTTTGTATTTGTATTTTTTAAAGTTCTGAGTGTTTACACACACCTGGCTGGCTAGCAAGCTCTGTTTACAAAGCTCTGCTAGGTCAGCACAGCCCCATGTCTATAGGCATGCAACGTTGATGAAGAAAATGTGGACTGTAATTCTTTAGTCTAATTTTGGTTGCTGGGTTTAGTGTGTGGGTGCTGTGTGGTGTCCTATGATATACAGGAGATCAGTCTAGATACTCTCTGGTCCATAGATTCATAGATATTAAGGTCAGAAGGGACCATTATCATCATCTAGTCTGACCTCCTGCACAACGCAGGCCACAGAATCTCACCCACCCACTCCTGCGAAAAACCTCTCACCTATGTCTGAGCTATCGAAGTCCTCAAATCGTGGTTTAAAGTCTTCAAGGAGCAGAGAATCCTCCAGCAAGTGACCCGTGCCCCATGCTACAGAGGAAGGTGAAACACCTCCAGGGCCTCTTCCAATCTGCCCTGGAGGAAAATTCCTTCCCGACCTCAAATATGGCGATCAGCTAAACCCTGAGCATATGGGCAAGATTCACCAGCCAGATACCCAGGAAAGAATTCTCTGTAGTAACTCAGATCCCACCCCATCTAACATCCCATCACAGACCATTGGGCCTATTTAGCCATTCTGGCTTTGAGACCCTCCCCCCTCACAGGGCCTCAGAGCACGAATGTCTATCCCTGCAATTTTATAGCCCCACAGCCCAAGCCCTACGAGCCTGGGTCAGCTATTGCAGTGTAGACATACTGTGTGACTCTAAAACTTCAAGAAAAGAAAGCTAAGCACTTATAGGGCTTACAAGTATGATACTCTCTGTGACTGGTCTGACTTTCAGGTAAAACACTCAAGGCATGATTCTGATTTCACAGTGGTTAAATAAGGGGTAATTCCATGAAGTCATAGCTCTTCAGCTAATAGTTCTCCCCACAACCTCCCTTGAAACATAAGAGATAGGCAAGCAGAGGAGGGGAATTGTTACCTGTGGAAATGTAGGGAGAGCAGCTATCAGCTCCATTTTTTCTCAAGCAATCCCAGCCAGTGACACAACTATGGTTTTCTGTCTTATAGACTTTATTAGGAGAGCCAGAAGCAGCTTGGCAAACCAAGCTGGGTGGGCTTAAAGCTTAAAGCAATGTCTGGGGCCAGGGTCATCCCTTTCAGTGGAGGACCAAACTGGAGCATGGATTTCTGAGGACAGAAATAACCATCATCCACCAGCTAATGATTCACTGTTTTCAGTGTGTGCTACTCTGACCTCTAGCTCCTGTTCCACAGAGCTGGAGATACGGTCATGGAAGCCTAGAACATGGCTGGCTGGTTTTGGAGGTGCTGGCTGTCATACTGGTGAACAATAACGGTGCCACTTCAGTGTTTATTCCCTGTACATTCTCCAAGCATTCTGCCCTACAAGTGGCCTTTATGAACTTTGGTGTGAAATCTGAGCTTGCTGGGAGTTTTCATTTTTCTATGGAAGACTTCCACCAAAAAAAGGGTGAGACACTGTCAGGACATCTAAGCAACCAGCTGTGGCTGGAGCAGAAGTGGTGTGTCAGAACTACCAAGGAGCAACCCCAACAAGGGTTGAGGAGACTAGAGTGACTGCTTTCATTAGGAGCCTATATTCCTGCAGTAAGGTCACTGGTTAGACTCTTGCCTGCTTGTGGATTGGCTAGGCCCTTAGGCCTCTCAGGTAACTATCTCAAATGACTCATCAAGCTCAGAACACTCAGGCTCAGGCTCCAGGATGACTCATCAGGTTCAGAAAACTCATCACAGATATAATATTCTGAAATTCCAGAAACACTCTTTCTCTCACCCCTTCACTAATTCCAGGCAACACTCCCCTTGCTGGGTAAGTCCTGGATAGTACAAATGTACTTTAAAAAATTCATACACAATACAAATATTACTTCCCACTTTTTGATTTCCTTAATAGCAGTAAGGTGTGTTTAATAGGGAGGTTTCTATAGTCTCTCAACGGAGAGACTTGAAGGTACTCTTAACGATGGTGCCATTCAGTAAACAACAATATATAGCTTTTATAGCACTTTCCATTAGTAGATCTCAAAGTGGGTTACAAAGGAGGTAAGTACTATCATCTCCATTTTACAGATGGGGAAATGGAGGCACAGAAAGCTAAAATGACTTGCCCAAGATCAGCCAGCATGTTAGTAGCAGAGCTTGAAGTAGAATCCAGATCTGCTGAGTCCCAGTCCAGTGCTCTGCCCATTAAGTCCCGTAGCCCATCATATTACCATCCTGTCTACCCACTCCCCAGTGTGAATACATGTGCATGTGAGCGGTGGACTCTATCTTGACTGATACAACTGGGGACGCCTGGGGTTAAAAATAATAGGCTGTGACAGCGTGAGCTTAAGAGCCAAAACACGCTAGTTGGGGGTGTAACAAGCTCATATCTCCTGTGGATCAGGTACAGAGGGGGATCTGTAACACATGCATTAATGACTAGCTACAAGTACGTGAGTAACTCACTTTGTGCTACTATAGTTTGACTGCTTGAACATTTGCAGAAAGTGAACACAAAAGGGCCCTGGACAGGTCAGAAACGAGTTCATGTTTTCAGCTGAGTAAGTATCTGTGGCTGTATCTTTGCACTGTGTAGTTGTGATTTAAACTAGCAATGTTGCTAAAGTCCCATGTTACCTCACCTTTCCCAAACAATCTCACACCAAACAAAAAATCAGACTGAGAATGAGATTACACAGCCAGGGTCTCACGTTGAGCCCTGTCTCATCTTGTTTTGGCAGCATGGTTATTAGCTGGTGGAGCAGTATGAATTCTGAAGGTCACCGGTAGGTCAGGATCATTCTTGGCAGCCTTTCTGCTTGGTTTTGAGCTCAAACATAATGGGCAAACAGCAGTCAGTTCACAGCTATGACCCTAGAGTAGCTTGTTTGCCAGAGTTTGAATCTCTGGCAAACAGCTTGATGCTGCATTTAATAAGTAACACATAACTTTATTTGAAAGCTTTAGATATCTTCTTTCCACTGTATGCAAGTCGACCAACATTTCCCTTATAAACATCCCCATTTCAGTGGTTTATAGCACAGTCAAAAACATTAAATCTGTACTGGAACTTGGTTCACAGACAACCAGGTATAAGGGCTTAAATTAAAAAATTCTATGCCCTTGTATTTTCTACCTCTATTGTGGCCTGGATGTGTACTCAGATAGCAATGGCAGCTTCCATATGTGTATCAAGGACTACATATAACTCCAGAACAACAATATTATTAGCACTTTTGGGGGGCTTACATTACTCTGAGATAGTTTTGTTCTAAGAAGCAATTTCTCCCAAGGGAAATTATGGCAGTCACGTGTAGCAGGGTCCCTGCAGGGCCCTCCCGGCTCCTGCCCCCGCTGGGCTGAGAAAGTCACACAGAGACTTTTAGGTGCAGTGCTCACCTGGTGCTTTTATTTACAGGCTGTGCTCCCACCACCTTTCCACCATACAAGTAGTCCCTTCTTGCAGTTCACAGGCAAAAGGGGGCAAGCTATCGCTCTCTGCTTCCCCTTTCCTCTACTGCAGCTTTCCTCTTTCCAGCTCCCTCCCTGGCTTCCTTCCTCTGGGGCTCTAATCCTGATGCAGCAGCTGATGCTGATGCAGCAGCTGTTCAAGCTTGCCCAATCAGGGCCAAGTGGTCTACCCAGCTCCAATTCACCTCCCTTAATTGGAGCTGGAGTGACAGAGGATTGGCTAAGCGGTTTTTGGCTTAGTACCCTGTCACACAACATCATCTGGGACATTCAAAATAAGACCGGAGGAGACCTTTGTAAATGGACAACAGGAAACAATACTGCATTAGTTGGGACATAAATTCATCGATTTTTAAGGACTTGAGGGAACCACTGTGATCATCTATGAACTAGTAACTCTATGGCACCTGTACATCAGGTCTCTAGCACAGGGACCATTTCCAAGGAGAAAAGAAGCATGGTGTGGGTGCCTCTGAGCTCTGGCTATTCTCAGCTGGAATGGCCCTTTGGTACTGTGGGCAGCCAGACTGCTCTAATTTACACCAGAGACCAGACTCCAGATCCCGGGCCTGCAGTGTACCTACTGGTTAAAACAGGAGCTGGGAATCTAGCTGACTCTTTATGGCTGACTCGCACTCTTCTACTCAGTGGCTTACTGTGAAAATGTGAGCAAGTCACATAACCTGCCCATGCCTCAATTTACCTCTTTATAAAATGGGGATAATAATTATTCCATTGCAGACATGAAAGAATGCTTGGGAGATTCAATCCATGTGTATAAAGTGTCATCATCTCCTCAGAGGAAAGGAGCTACATGTGTGCAAAATGAAGAGAAGTTGCCTAAAATGACAAAGGGCTCTATTGTGCCTTTAAAGTAGAGCCCCTGACCCGTGATGGGGCTGAGCAACACTTCCCAGAGTGCCAGGAAGCACAGCTGCTCTGCCACCCTTGAAGAAGGTGCAGTGTCTGGTCAGCTCTGCTGGCGAGTGCATAGGGGGATGGTGGTGGAGAGAGATTAATGCTGGTGCCTGCTGTAACTTTCCATAGCCTTTGTGATCAGGGTAATGTAAGGGTCACATTGTGGCCAGTTGCTCTGCTATTGCAGATGAGTGGGGGCAAAGGATGGCTCCATACTTCCTACCTTAGCTGTGCACGATCTGAAAACACAATACTCACCACCATGCAAATCCTGATGCTGTACCTTTTTTGCAATAAAAATTTCTTAAGGATTTTTAGCATGCACTCCTATCACACATGCCCAGCACAGGCATTGAGCTAATAAACCATAACAGATCTGTTACTGTCTATCGACTCAATGATCCATGAAATAAAAAATCCAGCTGTAGACGTTGATCAGAGAGAATGAAGGCCCTTTTAGAGCACTGATAGACTCTCACAAACCTAGTACCTATTTAAAAAGGGATGGTAGTTTGTAAGTACTGCAAAAAAAGTTAGTATGCATCTTCTCAAAATCTATAATCATGCCAGTAACAAAAATTTTAAAACACCTCTAATCTTATAAAAAAAAAAAGGAGTACTTGTGGCACCTTAGAGACTAACCAATTTATTTGAGCATAAGCTTTCGTGAGCTACAGTAGCTCACGAAAGCTTATGCTCAAATAAATTGGTTAGTCTCTAAGGTGCCACAAGTACTCCTTTTCTTTTTGCGAATACAGACTAACATGGCTGCTACTCTGAAACCTATCTAATCTTATATTCTCACAACACTGGCTATATCACAGTGTTCTGTATTCAGGTTCTTCCGCGGATGTGATAAATATTGGGGAGGCTTTATTCCCCCCTGACTTTTTATTTATTTATTTTTGGACTTTCATATAACATTGACTTTATAATAAAACCCAAAGTATTTCAGGAGTAAATTACCAACGCTAAGAGACACATTATGGGCCAAAGTCGGCCTTCAGTTAGGCCTCAGTCCTGCATTCTGATCTGCAGGGTGATGATGGCTATGCCGTCGGCCAAATGTGTACACAGGAGACAACGTACTCATCAACGCAGGATTGGGGTCAGAGATTTGTCAGTGTCTAATCCTGGGTTGCTTTGGATGAATGCAATGAAATGTAATGTCATTGGATTCTGGGATTGTTTGCTTTTGGTTTTTCACCTAGATGGAAGTCGAGGCTTTAAGGCAGTGGTGGGAAACCTGCAGCCCATCAGGGTAATCTGCTGGCGGGCTCCAAGACAGTTTGTTTACAATGACCGTCCGCAGGCACGGCTGCCCGCAGCTCCCAGTGGCCGCAGTTCACCGTTTCCGGCCAATGGGAGCTGCGGGAAGCGGCGCGGGCCGCAGGGATGTGCTGGCCACCACTTCCTGCAGCTCTCATTGGCTGGGAATGGCAAACCACGGCCATTGGGAGCTGTGGGAGGCCATGCCCGTGGACAGTCAATATAAACAAACTCTCTCACAGCCTGCCAGCAGATTACCCTGACGGGCCGCAGGTTGCCCACCACTGCTTTAAGGGATCTCTGTGACATTTAGCCTCCGCTTATATACAGCTATATCATATACGTTCATAGGTGTTAGAATGCTCAAGTTTCAGAGGTGTGTGTGTGTGTGTCTATGTGCATGCTGATGAAAAGTGCACAGGCATGTGTGCCTGTGCAGAAAATAATGAATTCACAAGTGGAAGCCAGGGTGAGGCCCCAAAGAAAATCAGACCTTAAGAGTTATTGTAATAAGCTTCACTTTATGTCATGAGTATAGCTGGTCAGAAAATGGAATTTTCATCCTGAATCAGAAAAAAAAGTAAACTTTTCTAAATTTACTGGAAAACAAAAATCCCAAATATTTTGTTTCAGAAGCATTAAACAAAAGAATAGCCAGACAGGGTCAGAACAATGGTCCATCTAGCCCAAGATTCTGTCTTCTGACAGTGGCCAGTGCCAGAAGCTTCAGAGGGAATGAACCGAACATGGCAATTATCAAGTGATCCAGTCCCAGCTTCTGACATTCAGAGGCTTAGGGACACCCAGTGCATGGGGTGACCATCTTGGCTAATAGCTATTGATGGACCTATCCTCCAGGAACTTATCTAATTCTTTTTTGAACTCAGTTATACTTTTGGCCTTCACAATATCCCCCAACAAGGAGTTCCACATGTTGATTGTGTGCTCTGTGAAGAAGTACTTATGTTTGTTTTAACCTGCTGCCTATTAATTTCATTGGGTGACCCCCTGGTGCTTGTGTTATGTGAAAGGGTAAAAAACACTTCCTTATTCACCTTCTCCACACCATTCATGATTTTATAGAGCCCCTTAGTTGGCTCTTTTCTAAGATGAACAGTTCTACTCTTTTTAATCTCTCCTCGTATGGAAGTTGTTCCATACCCCTAATTATTTTTGTTACCCTTCTCTGTACTTTTCCCAATTCTAATATATCTTTTTTGAGATGAATTGCCCAGAACTGAACACAGTGTTCAAGGTGTGGGCACACCATTGATTTATATAGTGGCATATGATATTTTCTATTTTATTATCTATCCCTTTCCTATTGGCCCTTAATGTTCTGTTAGCTTTTTTTGACCTCTTGTGCACGTAGAGCAGATGTTTTCAGAGAACTATCCACAATGACTCCAAGATCTTCTTGAGTGGTAACAGCTAATTTAGACCCCATCATTTTGTATGTATAGTTGGGATTTTTTTTCCAGGGTACATTACTTTGCACTTATCAACATTTAATTTGATCTGCCATTTTGTTGCCCAGTCACCCAGTTTTGTGAGATCCCTTCACAACTCTTCACAGTCAGCTCTGGACTTAACTATCTTAAGTAATTTTGTATGGTCTGCAAGCTTTGCCACATCATTATTTACTCCTTTTTCCAGACTGTTTATGAATATGTTGAACAGCACTGATCCCAGTACAGATCCTTGGGAGGGACCCCCATTATTTACCTCTCTCCATTCTGAAAACTGACCACTTATTTCTGTCCTTTGTTTCTGATTTTTTAATCAGTTATTGATCTATGAGAAAACTTTCTCTCTTATCCCATGAGTGCCTACTTTATTTAAGAGCCTTTGGTATGGGACCTTGTCAAAGGCTTTCTGAAAGTCCAAATAGACTATATTGACTGGATCTCCCTTCTTCATGTTTGTTGGCACCACCAAAGAATTGTAATAAATTGGTCAGGCAATAAATTGGTCCTTTTACAAAAGCTGTGTTGAATCTTCCCCTATGTATCATGTTTATCTGCATGTTTGATAATTCTGTTCTTTATAGTTTCAACCAATTTGCCTGGTACTGAAGTTAGACTTATTGGCCTGTAATTGCCAAGATCACCTCTGAAGTCTTTTTTTTTAAAATCAGCATTACATTAGCTATCCTCCAGTCACCTGATACAGAGGCTGATGTAAATGACATGTTATATACCAGAGTTAGTAGTTCTGCAATTTCATAAACATAAAAATACTCATAAATTACATAAATTTTAAAATGATAGTCAAAACTAAACATTTGACCTTATCAGAATAAATCATTTTGATAATTTTCCGTTGAAAATGTTGATGAAATACATTCCTTCAAAATGTGTTTAATCTAATCAGCATTTTCGGATGAAAAACCAGCGGTGAGCAGGGTTTATATGTGGACTAGCCACTAGAGGGGGATGCAATGCACACTTTACAAGCATGTCACTTTATCTCTGAATTTTTCTTCATCTATGGGTTGCTGTGCTTTTAAAGATATAGATTAGTTATACACTTCAGTTACACTTTTTTAATTTAATTGAACATGTTCATTTTAGAGAGATACTTCAAATTATATTTACTTTACCGATAATAAGTAGTGCTGTGTAAAGAAGCAAAGTAAACAGTTAACAAGACTGGGAACTGTCAGAGTAGATAAAACCATGTTTTTGCCAACTACTTTATCATATACAGTATTGTAATTTTCTGATAGTTTTGCACATCACTAATACTTGTCAGTGCTTTTAACCAAAAGCTTAACACACAGTGGGTGTTCTGTGGTGTAACTGCTTTTAAAAAAAACATAAAAGACCACCAAACCCTCAACCCCTCCTCCTTCCAAAACACATGCACACTACCCTTTAATTGTCAAAAGGAAAAAAAAGAATGATCTTCTCCTTCTCACAATCTCTTAATCCCCACAGGATGACAGCGAGCTGTGAATGAAATCAGTCTGTTTGACACTCTTGGCTACATCCATCAAAGACAGACACATCCTGTGATCACTTACACTTACAAGACACTACTTTTTTAAAGAGAACCATGATACTGTAGGTAGGATTTAGCAAATCTTCAAAAAATTAATCTCATTTGAAGATTTGTCTTTCCCCCACAACCTCAGTGCTCGTGTCCTGACTTTTAAATGTTTCAGGGTACTTAAACCAGCACTGTTAGCTGTATTCCTTCCTCTTCTGTGGTGCTTTCCCACAGAGGGTAGGGAATATAGAAAAGGGCAGTGGCCTCAGAGCTGAGGTGATCCATTCCATGGTGCCTATACTTTATAGGATGAGGGTGACCATATTTCCCATGCTGAATATGGGACACCTGGTAAAATTACTCATATTCAGGCAAGTTCAACAGCAATCAATCAGAACTATGCAGTACAAACATTCAAATTAACATCAATTTGACTGAGCCCCTGTTAAAAAGAAATACTGCATAGCTGGATTCTTTTTATTTACCTTCTTATCTTTAAGGCTTTATGGTTCACACGGGGAAGGGTGACACCTCCTGCCTCCCCACACAGTCCCATACACCTCTCTAACACGGGGGGCAGGACGGTGTGACCACCCTACCCGACCCTCCCTGCTCAGAGCTCTCCACCCTCCAGGCCTGGCTTGGCCCCTGGGATGGACCCGCCTCTTCTGGGACCTGGCACCATGTCTTCCCGAGGCAACGCATGGTGAGTGTGGACACAGAGTCACATGCCCCCCTCCCCAGATCTCTGCCAGGGTTCGCACCAGAATGTGGCCAGCAGCAGCCTTTCAGCACTGTGCAGGAGGGAAGGGATAGGAGCTGCTTCCAGCCACGGGGGTGGGGGTGGGAGTGGGGAAAGGGATGACCTGGCCCATGTCTTTGCAGAGCTCATCTCTTCTCCCTTCTCCCCCTCCCCCTCCCTTATCTGGCTAGAAGCAGCTTGTTCCTTCCTGCCCACACAGTGTTGAAAGGCAGCTAACACCTCCAGGCTGCTTCTAATCACCGACATAACCCAGCTGCCTCCAGCTACAGCACGGGCAAGAAGAGGTTAAGCCCTAAGGATGCATTGGAAATGGCCCACCTTGATTATCACTACTAAAGGTTTTCTTTCCCACCCCCCCACCCTCGCCCGCTCTCCTGCTGGTAATAACTCATCTTAAGTGATCACTCTCCTTACAGTGTGTATGATAACACCCATTTTTTCATGTTCTGTGTGTATATAAATCTCCTCACTGTATTTTCCACTGAATGCATCCGATGAAGTGAGCTGTAGCTCATGAAAGCTTATGCTCAAATAAATTGGTTAGTCTCTAAGGCGCCACAAGTACTCCTTTTCTTTTTGCGAATACAAACTAACACGGCTGCTACTCTGAAACCTTTCAGGTACATTTATTCCCTTGTCTCCAAGATCAAACACATGTCCTGAGCACATGACATCAATGCCCATGATGGCATACAGTCACCCGAATTGAAGAGCTCAGTCTTCTATTTTCATACTTTAATCATTGGTACCGAGTCACTAGCCTCATCGAAAGGTTGCTGCTTTCACAGCAGTGCAACAAATTAGGGATGCTGAACCACTGACCAGTTCCTTAACATCAGTTCAACAGGCTAGACGTACTGAGCCAATGATCTCAAAAAGGTCTGTGTTGTGACCTCATCCCATCAAGCTTGAGTTGTTAAGGCAAAGACCACACAGAGACCATTATTGGAATACCATGCCCTGTTTTTAAAAAAAGAATGTAAAAAAAACAGATGTTGAAAAACTGGAGAGGGTTCAGAAAAGAGCAACAAGAATGATTCTGAGGTCCTGACAATTTGCCTTACAGTGTAAGAATTGTAAGAATCTCAATCTTTTGGCTTATCCAAGGGAAGGTTAAAACACAACTTAGTCATAACCAATAGGTATCTAAAATGGGGAGAAAATTTCTGATAGTAGAGAGCCCTTTAACCTAGCAGACAGATGCATAACATGAGCCAGTGTCTGGAAGCTGAAAGTAGACAAATTCAAATTAAAGTGCAAATTTTTAACAGAGAGGGTAATCAACCATTGGAACAACTTAGCTAGAGATTTAATGAATTATCTGCAAAAAGCACAAGGAGTCTGGTGGCACCTTAAAGACTAACAGACTTATTTGGGCATAAGCTTTCATGGGTAAAAAAAACCCCATTTCTTCAGATGCATGGAATGAAAATTACTGATGCAGGCATAAATATACTGACACACGAAAAGAAGGGAATTATCTATCACTTGAAGTCTTTAAATCAAGATTGGATGTCTTTCTAAAAGATCTATATTTAGATCAACCAGAAGTTATGGCAGCATTATACAAGAGGTCAGACTAGATGATTATAATGATCCTTTCTGGCCTAGGAATCTACCTGAACAAGTACAATTTAGCTGTTGCAAGTCCGAAGTACTGGAAAGTGGTACCTCCCAAATGTGAAAAACAATTTGCGGTTCCATTCTCTGCTGTATAGAAACCGATTACCTTGGATCTTACGCCTGGTTTACACTCCATGGTTACGTCGACGAAAACTGCCTTTTGTTGACCTAGCTGTGGAAGTGTTTTCACTTAAATTGGGCTCCTGCTGACATAAGCGTCTCTCTAGGCCGATGTGGTAATACCACCTCCCTGAGCAGTGTAGAGTCACAGTCGATGTAATGGAGACAGGGTCAGTGTAGACACTGCATTGCTTACATCAACTGTTACTGGCTTTCAGGAGGTGTCCCACAACTCCCCCCATTGACGATACAATTGATACAAGTGCTCCTGTCATAAATATAAAGGGAAGGGTAAACACCTTTAAAATCCCTCCTAGCCAGAGGAAAAGGGTTAAGAAGCTAGGATAACCTCGCTGGCACCTGACCAAAATGACCAATGAGGAGACAAGATACTTTCAAAAGCTGGGAGGAGGGAGAAAAACAAAGGGTCTGTGTCTGTCTGTGTGATGCTTTTGCCAGGGACAGAACAGGAATGGAGTCTTAGAATTTAGGAAGTAATCTAGCTAGATATGCGTTAGATTATGATTTCTTTAAATGGCTGAGAAATTAAGCTGTGCTGAATAGAATGGATATTCCTGTCTGTGTGTCTTTTTGTAACTTAAGGTTTTGCCTAGAGGGATTCTCTATGTTTTGAATCTAATTACGCTGTAAGGTATTTACCATCCTGATTTTACAGAGGTGATTCTTTTTTACTTTTTACTTCTATTAAAATCCTTCTTTTCAGAAACTGAATGCTTTTTCATTGTTCTTAAGATCCAAGGGTTTGGGTCTGTGGTCACCTATGCAAATTGGTGAGGATTTTTACCAAACCTTCCCCAGGAAGTGGGGTGCAAGTGTTGGGAGGATTTTGGGGGGAAAGACATTTCCAAACAACGCTTTCCTAATAAATAAACCCAGATAAACGTTTGGAGGTGGCAGTGGAAGTGCAAGGGCAAAGGGTAAAATAGTTTGTACCTTGGGGAAGTTTTAACCTAAGCTGGTAAAAGTAAGCTTAGGAGGTTTTCATGCAGGTCCCCACATCTGTACCCTAGAGTTCAGAGTGGGGAAGGAACCTTGACAGCTCCTAATGAGGACATGCACCGTCAAGACAAGGAGCTAAGCGTGTGCACACACAAGTGATATAATAATGGCAGGGATTGTATGCTGACGTAAATTAGGTTGACATGGCCTCACTTTGTTTTACAGGCTTTTTTAGGGTTAGTCTGGCTTCACATCTGGCTCAAAAACAGTGAAGCTCTGAAGTGCGCTCTTTTTAAGGGGAAGTAAAAGTTGAATGTTTAGGCATGAGCCTCTCCTGATGTCTTTACCTTAAGGGACAGGAAAACACCCAATTGTGAAAAATAATGTGCAATTCCTTTCAAATAAAAGAAAATTACTTGTTAGGATAAAAGGTAATCTGTTTCATTTTAGTGTATTCATATCTTGACTCCATTTAAAGATCCCTTATTCTTAACTGTGTAGTGGATCATTACAACTGCAATACAAGGTGATAAATGGTCACATCCTGCAAGGAGCTTGTCATTTAATAGGATATTATTCTATACAGACTTCTGATGTGAGTCATAGTACGTACTGACTTCATCAATGTTTGAATTACTTTTCTGGTAATATTGACTTTTCTGCAAACCTGTACAAGCGTGGGCAGAAGAGTCTTCACATTAAAAAGTCCAGCTTTCAAAACAGTTAAAAATCATTTCTGTGCTGTCCTTTTGACTCCCAGGCAATGTTCCTGAATTACAAATCTCAGGACTGCAGGTAGCTAAAAAGGTAGGCTAAATAAATCGCGTGAGCCACTCTCTGACATTGGATTTCTACACAGGGCCCGCATTGACTTCAGTGGGAGTTATGGGTTTTCAGCACCTCTGAAAATCACGCTGCTTGTTCACATGTATAAATAGTCATTTAATTGTCTAACGCGAGGCACCCAGGTTTGACATTTGGTTATAATTCTTAGTTTCATGCAAAGAAACTAGGTTAATGCACCGTTAATATGAATATAATTTCTCAAAACTCAGAAAATTCAGTGTTAAGGTTTCTGGTATCAACCTGAGTGCTAGTCTGTTTAAGGGAGGGAACAGACTAGAAATCAGAGCATAGTTACAACTCTAAGTTCCTATTTCTGGCCCTCACACTAATTCTGTGCGATCCTTGGTAACTTGGTAACTTGGTAACTTTTACCTTCCTGTGTCTCTTTATTGTTCATGTGTGACATGGGTTTAAAAATACATATATCATACCTAGGGCAGGAAGCTTAATGACTGTTTGTAATGCACCTCCAGATTCTTAGAGGGAGAATGCTATAGAATTATTAATATTCCAGCAGGGGAAGGTTCAAGAGGGCAGGTGAAGAAAGACACAAAGCTACCATTTCTGCCAGTTTGTTCCAGTTCAATACAGTAGTGTTTGCTGGGGTATCATTTTCTGTTCGGAGAGCCATGATCATGTCAGGTCCACCCCCCCCACCCTCAATGAGCTTAGGGATGTTTCATCTTGACCTTTTCTTTCTCCCCTTTCTGTTCTTCTGCCTCCTGAGGGATCAATCACTAATCAGCAGGGGGGATGTTTATTTCTCCTGTGTGCACCATGAGAAAATGGGATTGATCTACCACTTCATCTTTTTTTCCTGAGTAGCACTGCTTTACTGTATTCTGTGAATACATGTTGGCATCAGCATAACTTGAAGATGACAATTTAATGGACAGTCACATATTACTATAGGTAGGAAGAAACAGCAAAAAGATGGCTGTCCAAGTAAGCGACTGTGTTCCACCCAGTGCTTTATATCAAGTCACAGGGGATTGGATTGGGGTGAGGGAGACACATGGGGAAATATTCCAAAGGAAGGCTTACAATTTACACTTAGATCATCCATTTGGAACAATTCCCCAGGGTTGGTAGGATGGAATAGAAGGATGCAGGCATTGCTACCAAAATTATCCCGAAGGTGATCTGAGAACTAACTCATTCACTCAAATGATTTACCAGCCATGGGAGAAATCCTGAGAGGTACAAAATACATGCAACTTCCACTAACTTCTCAGGATTTGCAATATTAAAATTGAAATTACAAATCTGCAGTTGGAGGTTAATAGTACTTCATTATACTCAAAGTACATTATAGCTCAAAGTCTTGCTGCTAAAGCAGATAGCATAGGCTAGCTAATAAAAGACTGGTGGTAGCTTAGGAAAACACTACTAAAGCTAAGAATACTGGGTAGACTGAAAGACTTTATAGATCATATTTACTCCCTATTATACTAGTAGAAAGTCTGGACAATTAAGTTTTTCTCCCAGTAAACTTTAAACAAGCTTTAGAAATTCTAACTTCCTAGGAGAGATTTTGTAGAAGCACATAAAATAAAAAATGGAAGGCAAACTTGTGAAGAGCAGATATTGGGGATTAATAGAACTAAAGCTTTGATTGTTTTTCTTTGTTTCGTTTTGGCTCTATGTTTGATCAAGATAAAGCATTGCCAACAGCCAAATGAAAAGGAAACTCAGTGCATGTTCAAAACAAAACATTATATATATTTTGAAAAGATCTGTTCAAGCTTTTTGTCAAAAATTTGTGAAGTCAGGTTAACACTGCAATCATTATTTTATAAGTAGCACAAATTAGGATAATTTTAAAAAGGCATTTATGACACACTAATGATTAGGAAAAGAATCTGCATGCATAGATGGAGTTAGAATACTATTCTATTGAGATGTTTATACTACACTCATCACTACAGTATCTGAGCACCTTCCAACAGAGCAATAAGCAATGTCAAGTATTGTTTTTTCTCTCATCCTTAGAGGAAGAAGCATGCGGAGTAGAGTGCCTTGTTTTCGTAGGGCTTTTCAATATTATTTTATTTTTTATTTGTTAGATATACCTGTTGCTATGTGTTTATGCTAGAGAAGGCAAGGTCCAAGAAAGGTGCCTTGCACTTGGAGCACAAAGTGGTGAGGTGTGTGCTAGTTGACTCAAGAGGTTCTGTGTCCCACACAGACAAGCGTCACCCTTACAGTTAAATGTTGGGGGAAGAAGGCAGGATCCACACAGTAGCAAAGTCTTTAGCTTTGGGCCTTCAACCCCACCTGCCTCTGCAGAGTGCTCTGTGCCATAGAAGGGCTCTGCACCCATAGCATGGTCTCCCAAATCCTGCACAGCGTAATCACAGTAGTCCTGTTACCAGGCATTCCTCTGTCCCCTTGGATTCCCAATGTACGAATCACTTGAATGTGCCTACATCTTTCTCTCTCTCTCATATACACACACTTATATTATATATGGGTTGCTTCAAATGTTTCCAACAAAAAAATTATGTCAAAAATGAAGTTTAGTTGAAATTACATTTTTTCCATGAAAAAAAATTCATTTTTGCCTAAATGTATTGGTTTGGGAGCCTTTTTGCATCCTCCTGATCCTGGGCTCTTTTGGGGGTAGGCAAGACCTCAAGGGTAATCTGGACAGTCTGGAAGGCCTGTCTAAATTATGGCACCTTCTCTGAGACTGCCCTATAAACTGCAGCACTGTCCAGAATCTCTGCAATACTGCATACTGCAGCCCTGCCCCGACATACTCCTGTCATTCCCAGGTCAGCCCCGCCCTGGCATGCTTCCTACATCAATGCTTTAAGGGGCTCCAGAGAAGGCAGCCTTATGGCTGTCTTGCTCACTTCCTGAGCTGGAAGTGGGGCTTTTAGAGCCTCTTCATAGTGCTCCAGCCTTTTTCTGGCATGAAGGGGCCAGAGTGGGGTCAGGATCTCACCCATAATGTGCTGCAGTTACCATAACTTTGTTTCTTTAAAAATTAAGAGGGGGAAAATTAGAACCCATCCCCCATGTATTTCAATAAGCCCTCTGTTTTGTCAAAAACCCCAGACATATTCACTTGACTGTCTGATTCTCAGAAATGTAGGAGAAAATAAAACACTTCAAAGCCTGATGCAGAAAACTAACCAAATGAGTATGTATCAAATAAAGGATTATCCTTATTTGTGAGGACCTTTGTGTCTGAAAACAGAAAGGCTACCTACTGAGCTAACGGTGAATCTGCTTTTTCTGTCAGTAGTAGTTCCAGAATAGTCTGGGGGAACAAACATGCATGTCTTCCAGATTCTTCTTTTTGCCATAGTGAAACTCCTGATTTACAGCACAATGAGTGAGAAGAGAATAAGGTTCCCTTTCTTTACAATGAACTGAAATTAAATGGGGCCAGGATTTCACTCTAGATCCCAGCATCTCTGGGGCCCACCCAGTCCCTCCTCTCCTACATGTTCCGTGTAACTCCCATTAAAGCCCAATAGTTACTCATAGCTGTGATGGGTGCGTGAGAATGGTGCCCTGAACATTAGAACCATATTTAGTTTTAAAACCAGGTATTATCAAGCATATTTGGACTAGTACAGATGTACTTTCCCCAAGCTTGCAGCTCCCATGACTTCAGCTGAAACATTTTGGGACTCCTACAGATTTCTCATCCCAGAATACACTCATACATCTGTAGACCATTAGTTTGGGAATGCTTTGAACCACTCTGCAGGTGACAAGGAGAGAGGTGAAAGAGGATTGTAATGGCCATAAGAGGATGTTGGGCAATGCCCACTCTGGATAAAAGTTCCATAAGTAAATCAACCTGCCAGATGATACTTAAAATACAACACAAGAGCTCTTTACCTTTTCCCTCTCAGAACCTGATCCTAAAAGTTGCTGAGCACTAACAGCTCTCCCTGAAGTCAACATGGTTTCTTAACTAAAGTCAGCATCAGGCCCTCAGCGATAACTACATTTTCAGACACTCACAGCAATATGTTTCAATACATGGTTATAAAGCAGAGATCCGTATCCTCCTACTAATGGCTATAACTTTGTTATTACCAAACTAAATTCTTTCAAACAAGGCAAAGTACACCCTCTCTTTTCAAGGGGACTATATATACGACATGCAAAGCTTCAATATTTAAAGTTGAACTCTACTTTAAAAAGTGACTATGTGAAAACATCTCCTTCTTACTCATCAGATCCTCTTGCTTTCATACCTGCTCACTTTATTGATAAAAATAAGTTTTGACTTGTTTTTTTTTACTTGGGATAACTCTGAAGAGCTACCACAGCTATGGGAGAAGGGGAGCTGGGCTGAATCCTTTCTTGCGCATCATAAACATATTTGTTTATAACTTCCAATTGCTTACCCCCACGTCACCTCAAGTAAAACACTAAAACTGCACAGGAATCACTTACAGAATAACCTGTACTGCAGATGTTCTACTTCTGGCAATAATGTGCAACAAGAAAAGAACCTAGCTTGTTAAGATTGAGTTTAGATGGTTGGCGGTTTAAAAAAACCCTAAATGCTTTTTTTTTTTTTACTTGTACACAGAGGCCATTTGACCTGTAAGTCATTGAGACAATAAATTTTGAATTCCACTATGCAATATTTTTTACAGAGTTCCTCTTCAAAGTAGAACCACACTTTAAAACAAAACCATCTTTGGGTTTCTAAAGAGGGTTAAAAACAAAAAAGAAGAAAAAGCATCTGAATAATACTTTTTTCCTCACATTTGGGTAATACAAATGGAGCTCTAAAGCTCAATGGAGTTTTATAAAACTTTCACATAAAAATGTTCTTCTGGGATAAGAATAGGCATGAAAAATTTCAGCCCAAACAGTAATTTCTTGAGAAAGTTATAAGTGGCTGGAAGTAGGGATTTACAACAGAAGTGAATTCTAAACTATGACTACAGCATTGTTCCTGCGTCACTGTAAGGATGTACTGAATAACTTGTTACCACTACTGAACGCATAGTTAGGCTGTTCACTAACCTTTTCACACTATCTCCAGCTCCCCTTGTCAATATTTCCCTTAATCATGGGTACACCTGGCTAATACAGAAGCTCAAGTGATTATTTTAAATATTGAATAAAACATTTATCATCTGGTACTGTTGGCTAACTGGCAATGGTCTTGGCTGCAGTGTCGTGACCACAAGTTCACACAGCCATATGAATAACAAAACTATTTTAGGGATGAAATAAAATGAAGTATACAGAATGTAAATCTGCACTTTTGTGGTATGTTAGATATGTACTCCAGCATGTCTCAGTACCTTCAAAACAGGATCAAGTAACTTGTCTAATTCAGAGGCTGAATGAGAAGACGAAAAAAAATACTCAAGAGATATGCAAAGAAAGTGTGAAATGGAACCTCTCTAATTATGAAAGGAAAGTTTGCCATTTTTAAGTCATAAAAGCAATGCAATAACCACTTGCAAAGAAATCTCATCTAAGATATCAAAAGCAATTCATATAAAATGAAAGGAGTTGACATTAGTGAATTGGAAAAAGAAGGTTTACTTTGATACTGTCACAGAATGCAAATGTGTATTGCTGCAAGGACAAGCAATCTGCCATAAATGTTAGCATCCACAAAAGCTGAAAAGTGATAGGAAGAGAGAGGAAGAACATATCCAGGATTGTGCATCCAGTGCTAGATTCAGTTAAACAAGGATACAAACAACATGTTCAAATATTTTAATACTCTGTAATGAAATGTGGAAATGTCTGCATCTATTGAGGAAAGTTATTGAGAGATGAAACCTTTAAAATAAAGGGAAAAATGGAATGTTGTCAGGGTTGCATACATTTAAGACCTCTGGAAAATTTGGATCAAACTGAAATCACATATATAGAGAAAATGCACCTTAAAAACTTACTGGTTAAAGCAATGTACTGTATCTAAGATGCATTGAAAAATTGTAGATCATGGCCATACAGCTAAAATGGATTTTGCCTTTTGCAAAATGTCATTTAGGAATAAAAGCGTCTACAGAAACTAATGAAAATTGATGTACTGACTTGGGAAAGCTATTACAGTTGATTTAATTTGAAGCAAAGAACACGCAAGAGGAAGCACAAAAACACAGGTTGCGTGCAACAAATACACAAATGGCAAGGCTTCTGGAAATTAGAACTATAATTGCTACGAGGATTTGGAAAGTGAAGCTGTGAATATGGCTAAGGATGTAGAAAATGATATTGAATGTATCAAAAATGTCAAGAAACTGTGAAGATCCAAGTGTTCAGAAAGTTTTCATGAGCCAGCTACTGTACTGTATGTTCATAGCACAGGGCTTGTGAAAGGCAGAGCAAATTATAACATAAAGAGGTATGAATGTGGACAGAGCAATGCTCTTATGATATTTATCAAAGTGGTGACTGATCCAAGTAGATTTAGGGGAGTGAAAGTATTTGAAAAGAAAGAAATGAACTAGCTGGCACCAGTACACATGATAAAGGGAAAATGAAAGTAATATTGATGGTCTCCACAAAAAAGCATAACATGCCCATATTTGAGCTTTTGATAAGAGAACAGTCAAGTGAGGAACACAAATTCTTGCCAGATAATAGTTTTCAAGACAGATAAAATTTAAACTCCCCCAACCAGGACTCCCACAAATCACTGTCTTCAAGATTTCTAGCATCACATAAACCAAAACCACAGGATGATAAATTTAATCATAAAAATGTAATGGGTTCATACAATGTTCCCATGATTCTTTGAGTTTCTAGTGAATCTGATTTCAGCTCCCATACTTTCCATCAGAATATGTAAGTGATTTGAATATGAGAAGTAGAATTGTTTTGAGACCCCATGAGATGTCAAATGAAAATATTAATCAAATGCAAAACTAAGCCAGACACACTGAAGAATGGTGTATGCTGGTAGTAAGGTAAGCAAAACAACAACAACAACAAAAATCAATATAGAATTACAGACTCCTCTAAGTTCTTGGTTCAAATCTAGCCTTGGTCAGTAGATCATAGTGGACAGATTGTCTGGAGCGGCGATCCCTTGAGGTCGAGGATGATCTCTTTCACAGGTTTTATTTTTGATGGGTCCTTTGGTGACTGAAGAGTCCAATTCTTGAGCCACAGGCTCATTGGCAGACATTGCAGGTGGTGTTGGAAGACAGGGTTGGGCTGCGATTGCTGCGTAACAGTTGTCTTTCCTTTCTTTTCTGGCATTTTTCTGCGACCAGGGCAAGGCAATTTTCCTCAAAAGTGTACGTTCCCTCTCTGATAAGTCTTTGCCAATTATCCCTGTCCTGGGCAGCTGTCTCCCAGCATATGGTGTCGATGCCACATCTCTTGATGTTTATCTTGAGGGTGTCTTTAAAGCATTTATTTTGGCCTCCTCATTTCCTTTCTCCTTCGGTGAGTTGGGCATACAGCAGTTGTTTTGGTAAGCGTACATCAGGCATGCGCTCACAGTGCCCACTCCACCTCAGCTGGTGCTGGATAATCAGGGCCTCAACACTGAAGAAGTTGGCCTCTGTGAGGACACTGACATTAGTGCAATGATCCTTCCACTTTATGTTGAGGATCTTCTGAAGAAAGTGCTGGCGCTGACGTTCCAGGTTTTTCAGGTGTTTTCTGTAGGTCACCCAAGTCTCACAGCCTTAGAGGAGAGTTGGGATTACCACCGCTTTGTAAACTAACAGTTTAGTATGTTCTCTGATGTTGTGATTGTTGAACACATGGCGAGACAGTCTGCGAAAGACAAGGCTGGCACCACGAATTCCGTGCTGAATCTCAACGTCTATGTCTGTCCTCTGTGAGAGATGGCTGTCAAGATAGACTAAGTAGTCTACGTTTTCCAGTTCTTCTTTGTCAATGTAGATCTTCCTTGCTGGGTCTGATGATTGTCCAGGGACTGGCTGGTGGAGAACTTTGGTTTTGCCGATGTTCAGAGTTAGCCCCAGGCTTTTGTAAGCTTCAGAGAAGCAATTAAGGGCTGTTTGAAGATTCTCCTTTGAGTGTAAGAACACAGGATCTGAGAGCTGTAAGAACACAGCGGACAGATATGCACTGAATGAAAGCAGCCCAGGAATTGGTGCTGTCTGGAACCCATATAACAGTTTATGCAGAGAGGTTCAATAGACAGAGAGACAGTACAATGCTGTCATCCTCCTCGACTTAAATTAAGGCATCTTGACAAGACAATATTGGATAACCTGTCTTGCCCCCTGTGCTGAACCCATTATCTGGAAAAACAGAAGAGTTTGCTCTAGAGGTGTCAGTCTGGCACCTACCATCAGTACTACATTCACTAATTTTTCTACTTTAAAGAAACAAAGAAATAGCCCATAGAAACAGAACTCAGACCAGAGAGCACACAAATGCTATTGTCACCTCAATGGCACTGAGAACTTTGAAAAGACAGACAGAGAGAAAGGAACCCTTAAGTCTCAGACTCAGGAAATACAATAGAAGAAACTTCAGTAGAGCCAAGGAAAGGTTAATAAAGGGTTCAGAGGAATCAGGACTAAATTGTCTGATGTTAAGGTCACACACAGCTCGAGATGGCAAGACCAAGAATACCTTTTTCATTCTTTCACTCGTGGATTGAAAAAAAAAATTAGAAAAAGAATTAGAAGAACATGTAATCAATCCTGTCCTTCACAAAATCCAGTAGTTGAGCTTGACTGCCAGATTCAAGAGCATCTTTCAGAGCAAAAGACAGGCAAAGCCTATTAAATGTGTGTTCCTTTTCCAAAGCAAGGGGTCACTAAAAGATCTTTCTACCTTTAATACACTGAAGATTTCATGAAAGGCAATGCTATTTTAAGATTTCGTAAAGGGATTTTTATAACAAAGAAGAGTTACAGACACCATCCTCATTACTGCCATACTGCCATCCACTCTTTCATCTGTATCACCAAGCCAGATCTTAAGAAACTTTTTATAGATAGTTAAAGCCATCAAATGAAGCTCAGTCGCTAAAAAGACAGTTTCTAACATGGTCAGCTGTTACGGTTTAAATTATACCGATACTGAAAGTGTCTAGGTTTTCATTTAAGTGCTTTAATCATGCTGGTTGAGCTCGCTCATGAAAGTAATATTTGGTCAATCTGGTACTAAAGTGGAGTTCATCCCCAATGCTGGTAACCATCAAAACCTTGAAGGTTAGTTGGAAAAGCAAAACCAAAAATTCAAATTATTCTATTAATGGTACAGAGGAGACAACCTCTAATCCAGGATATTGAATATGAGAGATTCATTTTATCCTTAGTTTCCCTCACCTCATGTTGCGGTTTCATTTAATTTATTATGTGAGGCATTACGTGATTTCCAGAGACGAAAGTAAGCTGGTCCGGTATGGTGTACCGGCAAGATCCGGTACACAGCCAACCGTACTGGCAGGGGGAAGTTTCCCCAGGCCGACAATTTAAAAGGACCCTGGGCTCCTGGCAGCGGCCGGAGCCTTTGGCCCTTTAAATCACTACTAAAGCCCCAGGGCTCCCGGCCACCGCCACCGCTACCATGGGGCTCCGGTGGTGATTTAAAGAGCTTAGGGCTTCCGGCTGCCACTACTGAGCCCCGGGCCCTTTAAATCGCTGCTGGAGCCCCGGGGTAGCAGCAGCAGCTGGGAGCCCTCAGGTTCTGGTGGCAATTTAAAGGGCCTGGGGAGTTACATGCCCCACCCCTTCCACGCAAGGCCCCACACCTTCCGCCTGAGGCCCCCGGCCTTGTGTACCGATAAATCCCTTAAGTTACTTTCACCCCTGGTGATTTCTGAACTTTACAAAGATGTTTATAACAGATGAACAAATTTGAGGTGAACAAATTTCCACTGACTTAACTGTAGTCAAGATTACACTCTTGGTGATTTGCTTCATCTATGGCCAGGGAGTAATTCCCTAGACTTTCACCCTGGGCTGAATGGGATTCTTGCTGGGGAATGGGATGCATGATTTTAAAAGTAAAAGTTTCAAAGTTCAAACTACTCTAGCAGTGGCAGGCAGCACCAAAAAGCTGCAAACATGCCTTTCACATTATTGACATGAAAGCAAAATGTCACCTTTTGGCAAGTGACTTGACAGAGATCCCAGCATGGCAATTATACGATCTATGGCCTTTTTGCAAGATGACATTTTTGGACAATGTTATTTAGGATAATCTAAAGTGGAACAGTCTTTGAAGCTATCTCTTGTGACTAGAGATGAGCCTTAACTATAAAGTTTGGATCTGGATCTCAACTGCCTCCATGGTCAAATATATTTGGGATTTTGGTTTGTGTCATTGTAAACAGGAACTTAAGAAGGCAACAGTTGTGCTTCCCTCACAGAACATGGCCGCTCCTCTGTGCTCTCTGGTTGGGAAACTGGACAGGGAAGCATGAGGGGACAAAAGTATGTGGGGTACATGAGGGAGACTCACAGGAGGGACAAGAGAATATGGGGGCTGGGAAGGAGAGAGACTGAGGAAGTGGAGGGGACTGTAAGGTGTAAGAGCAGATGGAGGGGGAGATGGAAATATGGAGTGCAGGAGGGAGAACAAAGGATGACAGAGGAATGTGGACTGTGGGAGAGAGACTAGGGAGGTGTAAGGGAATACGGGCGCAGGAGGAGGACTGTGAGCAGTGGAGGGATGTGAGACAAAGGAATAACCATTCTCTCTGAGGGGGTGGCAATGCATTTTGTGTACATGTACAGGACTAAACAATTGGTTAATTGTTTAACAGTTGTTGGTATCTGTCTTTCCAGAACAAGGGAAGAGGGTATTTCCCTAAATCAGAAATCAGATCAACAAGGACAGAAACGGATGACTTAGGTTTCCAGAATATCATTCAGATGTATTATTAAAACTCTTAAACTTGTCAAGGTGTCAGGACTAGTGAGCAAAGTGTACACAAGAGAAGTAGTGAGAGTGTAGGGCAGAAACTGAAGAAGCAGTAGCTGACATTTTCAAACGCTAAGTTAATTCAGGACATATCCCTGAAGACTGGAAAATAGCAATGTAAAGGAGCAGTAACACACCAGCAAATTAGAGGCCAGGTAGTTCACTGCCAGTTGTAGAGAAAACATTTGGAAATGTTTTAGAAGATCAAGAGGTGTAACATTTACTGTACTAAAAGTGCTGCCTGGCTAAGAGTAGCCAACACAGTTGCAAGAAAGGAATATCATGCCTCAGTGACTTGCTGCAATTCTCTGCGGCTACTTCTGGCAGGGTAAATGAAAGTGCAGTGAAGTGGACATCACCTTATTTTTTTTAAAGAATGCCTTCTACCAATTTCCACACTGAAGGGTAATGTGTAAGGTGAGAAGTCATTGATTAGTAGGAAATCTGCCTGACTGCATTACAGGATGGCTAACCATGTGACTTTTTCAAGCTGGAGAAATGGAATGGGGATGCCACAGGGGTCAGGGTTGCATCTACAGCTTGTACTTGACACAATAAGGATTTAAAAATGTAAGAATTTAGAGTTTACAAATGAAAAAGTGGGAGAGAAAACAAACAAACATGCAGTATGCCATAGGAACTTCCTCTAACAGTTCATATGGAAACATATGGCTTTTTGCATTGTGATAAACATTTCCACAGTTAATTTTTTTCTTTCCCTTTGAGGTGCAGAGATCAGTGCCTTTGCATTGTACAGAACTGGTTATTGCAAAGCTTTACTGTCAAGCATTCCAACTTGTTTGATAAATGAGCTGCAATTAGTACAGAATGCAATAGACAGGCGTTCGACTTATGCTCAGAGTTTGGTTCTCATGATACCAACATTCCTGCTTTGCTACTTAAGTAATAAAGTTGCTCAATAAGGCTCAAATTTTCAGCTCACCTCCACTGATATGCCTATAAACATTGTTGATTGGTCTATTTGTATTTGGAAATCCCAAAATCTGCACATTCAAATCAAGTGATTGTGCATGCAACCAGGCAGCTGGTACATAGCTATCCATTTCTGCATCTTAATACAGGTATTTGCATGTAAAGATAGACACATTCAGACATTTGGTAGGTGGAGAGTAATCAAAGCATGCTGATCATTTGAGACAAAGTATAAGGCAGAATTTGTGCCAGGACTGCCATCCTGAAGCATTTAAAAATCATGAGTCAGGCCCCATGTGATTGGCTTAAATATTGTGAGATTTTAAAAATAGTTTGGGTCTTTTCATTTGTTTTCTGGTTTTTGAGACTTTAGGGTTCATTATATCAAGCTTTTACCTACCACTATGAGGGTTAGAATTACATTTTTTTAAATGAAAGGTGAGATTCTCACATACTAACATGATTCTGGGAGCTGGGGCTTTAAACAAAATCCCAGGTAATGTATTTGTGAGACTTGTGATAAAATAATGAGAGTTGGCAACACTGCCTATGCTTACTTTTAAAAGGACCAAACTTGAGAGATGGGGATGGGGGGCGGGGATTGTCATAGGCACAAAGGGTAGTTAGACTCCCGACTTCCCTTGAAAGCGCACCTAACTCCCATTTATGCCTTTGAATATTCCTCCCCCCCGCCATTTCCCTGACTGAGATCATCTGGCTTACATCTCCTATAATCTTTCAATCAGAGCTTTGGAGCTGTGCTCCGGCTCTGCTCCAACTCCAGGCAAAAACCTGCAGCTCCACTGCTCTGGAGTTGCTCTGCGAGCTCTGCTCCAAAGCCCTGCTTTCAATGATGGAATGTGTTGCATTGACTTGTAATTATTTGTAGGTACTGTGCATATACTTTGTGGAAATTATTATCTATATTCTAAATGTTTGGTTCCTCCTAAGTCTCCTTCGCACCACCCTGGTGGCACAAAGTAGACTTACAGCAAGGCAGCACCTGAAGATTTCCCTAGGGCAGGGGAGTCATCAGCTGGAGTATGTCCGCCATAGCTACTCCATCTCTCCACCCCTGCCAGGGCCTAGCAAGTATTCTAGGGTGGGATGGAGAAATGTCAGGGAAGGTGAACCAGAGTAGGGCCTGAGTCCAATGCAATGCACTCTAGCTGTGCCAGTTGATGGAATGACTTGTTAGGAGCTATTATCTGCCAGAACAAGTTCGAACAGCTCTGAGGGGTGGAAAAGTGGCAGAACCCCATGAGAGGCAAGTGGTGCTCCTGAGGATTTTGGTCTGTTTCTTTGTTGGGCTTCATGTGTTGCCATCCAAAATAGATGTACCACTAAAGTCAGAACTTAAAAAAGCCCAAAGAGTTAAATATTACATTTGAATGTCCTCAGTTTAAGTACTGCTGGACACAAGAAAATATTACAGATATTTTCAAATGTTAAAGCCATACAGTTAATTCTGTTGATGCTAGCCCTGGCAACATCCAGACAAGCCACTGCTGCCTCAGTCTCCTCTGTTGTTGGAGCACTAGAGCACTGACTTGGGAGACAATACAATGAACGCTTCTATTTCTTCACAAAGCAAGAGGAGAAAAGTCCAGTTCCATCCCCCAGAGAAAGAACTACTAAGCAGAGGAAGCTTTTAGTGCAGCTACCAGTTACAGTAGGACATGAAAGCTTTGAGCAAGGATCAAAAGATCATACAAAAAATGGGATGTGTGTGGAATACAGTTCTGTATTACATTGGCCCTAGGCTGGAATACTGGAAGTGGGTCACTGGGGAACACAAACAAAAATGAGTACTGTAATTTTATTTCCCAAAAATGCTTGTTTAGTAACAAGAGAAGAGAAAAGAAGGTATATATGCCTGATATGGAAGAAAATCTTTTCCGTGCCTAATAAGGTCCTAGCCCTTTACAATTTTTCATGTAGGGGATTTATTGTCTTACAGGGTGAGACATTAACTTAACAGTAAGTTCCTGTATAAAAATCATTTCCTTCCTTCAAGAGAGGATGAACTTTAAAAGACCAGGACTGTACATTGGAGAGAATATAGTTGTTGAACAGCTGCATCCTTTTGGAAAGATTACCTTCAGAATTCAACAGACATCACCATGAGCAGTGGATATATATGGAACATATGCTAGGAGTGTGATGGGCAGTTGACAGTTTTCAAATCTGTTTCAACATTTACATACATGAATTTGTATAACCAGGTCTTTCATACTTGAGCCTCTCCTGTCACTTTGTAGGTATACACCAGATGACTACTCCACTGAATGTCAAGTCACTATATTAAAGGGTGCAACTTAGTGTAAATTACACAACAGATGTGTATTTCCCATGTCAATTTTATTCTTACTGAATGCATATAAATCATAAATCATTTCAGAATATGACACATTGCTGGGAAATAGGTATTAGTCTGAAGGATAAATAAAATGTATCAAATAAATAATTCAAAATAAATGTGTTAAAGCATTCAATAACACTGACACCCTTACGCCTCATGATTCAATCTGATCCATACAGGTGGACCCATGCGCCTGTTCAGAGCCCCACGGATTTAAATAAAATTCTGCACAGGTACAAGAGTCTGGCTGTGCAGATCAGACTGCAGAATACTGTATTTATTTTAGGGCTACATCTTCCACTGAATTTGAGGGACAAGGAGAGAAACTTACCTGTTCAAGTCCCGATGTATGATTGGTTGTGTAAGATTATGAAGATACTCCATACCTTTGGCAACATCTACAGCAATGATTAATTTAGACTGCAAGTCAAGATTCCTAGATTTAAAACATACAGTACTGGTCAAAACGGACAGATATAAGACAAATTTACTTGCGACATTCTGAAGTGCTCATAATAACCTGACAGTTGTGTCATCTGCAAATCAGAACTGTCTTTTTAGTTGGTTTAATGTAATTTGAATTCAAAATCTCACCAAGTAAAACAATAATAAACTAGCTAATAGTTTTGTGATTAATTGCTTGTTTCCTTCACATACCAAATAGTCTGGATTAAAAACAATGATTTGGTACATTCCTCTAGCTGAAATGGATAATAAATATTTGCACCAGTGGAGTTCTTATCTCCAGAATTATTTATAATAGGGTCATACGAAGAGTTAATCAGATACCTCTTCTGTTCATGCAGCAGAGAAAAGAGTGATCCTCCAGAAATATATTGAGTGACTATAGAAAACTGACTTGGATCATCTAAGCAAGCACCAACAAACTGGATGACGCAAGGATGATTGAGTCGACAGAGGATAGAAACTTCACGGCAAAACATGTCCACATCTGATTTGGAACAGTAGGTATTGGCTCTGTAGCTAATAATTGACATGAAGAGAAATCAAAAGTAAGCAAAAATAGCATGAAAATTATGTGGTATGATTTTTTTGTACTCTAAATTAAGGTACTAACAAAGCGAAATGGAAAAGTCTTTGCAAACTTACCGTTTGATTGCTACTATTTTATTTCTGCATTTTCCCTTATAGACTTTTCCAAAAGACCCTAAAATGATTAAAAATAAATAAGCACAAAGATATTTTCTGTGTGCATCAAGCTTTTAAGATGGAGGCATTCTGCTTTCTGGTACCTGAGCCAATAATCTCATGGAACTCTATTTCAGAGAGCTGAAGATGGAAATGTGATGGCAAACCAGCACGGAGGAGGAGAACATCTGCCTTTTCTGCAAAAGAAAATTGTTATCCTTTTTTATAAAATGTGTGTGTGAGTGGGGGGAAATAAAAGCACTTAAATTGACAAAAACATACACAGTAGCAGCTGATTTTCCTACCATAAATTGGGTGACTGGTAATCCCATTTCTTTTTGTTTCAGTACCCATGACAAACCCCAATAATAAACAAGGATTTGCAAGATTACAGCTGCCTCAGGGTTTCTTGGCTCTAAAGTCTTATCACTGATAAACACAGTCCCATAAGCATATTCTGTCTGGATCATGTGATTGTTGCATAAAAATCCTTTATATAAGGAATTAGTTCCCTATTCAGTGTATCCAGTACTCGCTACCAATGCTGTGGTTCTTATTTGTGGTCTGATCTACTGTTCAATGGCACTTGGAATCTGAACTCTGATGTGCAATTGAATTCACACACCAAACATCCCTAAATTGTTGATCCATGTGGTCTACCACAATGTGCTTATAAGAATATTTCTAAATAGAACATTTTAATATGCATGGTGATTATATGTAAAGAATATAAGCACTTGAGTACACCCAGAGCTAACATTTGAAATGGAAAATCAAAAGGATCTCAAAAAATGAAATACCTTTCAATATAAATATGCAGCTGAATTTTTTGACTATGTCTGCTTCAGTACAACACCATTTGTTTTTGGATAGCATCTTTCTTACAGAAGTATCCCCAAACATTTCACAGCAGATTTCAGTCTAATGTTTGTTAACTCTGCATTCATATATTCATGTTTATATCTTTAGTATCAATTCACTGTCACATATTTCTTCTCAGAACAAGAGACTTTGGTTTGAGTCTTAAACAAAAAGTCAATTTCTCTGGAAATTTAAAAGTTTAAAGAAAATAAAGAGACATGGTGGGTGAGGTAATATTTTTTATTGGACCAACTTCTTCAGCTCTGTGTAAGCTCGAAAATGTCTCTCTCTCACCAACAGAAGTTGGTCCAATCAAAGATATTACCTCACCCATCTTGCCTCCTTAATATCCTGGGACCAACACAGCTACAACAACAGTGCATACAAAGAAAATAAATTAAGACCTAAATAGTATGGCTTTGTTTCTGCCAGAAACTGAGCACCTCTGTTTCCACTAAAGTCAAAAACGCAAGGTAAGTAAATTGCTTTCCAAAATACTCCCATAGGAAGACAGCTCCTGTTTAGTTACATTTTCTTTACAGTTCTAAATTTTAAAAAAGCAGGTACAATTGATCATGCGCAGTATATTCCGGATGATTAACACCTTTAGCAACAGAATATAAAACTAAGTCCCCCTCTGCCATTAAAATACCTTTTGTCATGCTTTTAATCTTCCCTAGAGGGGATGGAACAGAGACGTAAGAACCATCTGAAACCAAAGAAGAGAATGAAGTTTATGGACTTTTCTGAGGACAGTATATATGCCTTTGCTGATAAAAGAAGTGAGGCAATTTTTACTTAAAAAGTAGAGAAAATGTGGGCAAAAATATCACTTTAAAAAACCTGATGGGACTGTGAGCTTGTATTTTTAAACACACATGCTGTACATGCTGGGCCAGATCCTCAGCAGGTGTATTGGCCTAGTTCCATTGGTGTCCATTAGAGCGACAGTGATTTACACTCCCAGAAGGTCTGGCCTAATACGGTCATATATATGGACTGAATTTTCTAAAGAGCTATGGGTCATATTTGCAAGTGCTCAGCATCAACCACTGGAGACAAAATTTCCAAAACACTCACCACCCAAAAGATCACTCTTGTGACACTTATTGGCCAGATTCCGAAAAGATCTGCACTGAAACTCTGGCCACTTGTTTAGATGCCTAAATCAGAGCTGAGCTCTTTTTTAAGATTTGGCCTTGATTGCGGATGCTCAACTTTTAAAAACGTGACCCACACCATCCAGTATACATGTAAGTATCGAAAGAATGAACTGGTGAAAAAATCTGGGATTTAGCTGTTCCAAGCAGATTTAATTTCTGTGTCTGCATGTGTTAGGGTGACCAGAGGTCCCTATTTTATAGGGACAGTACCTATATTTGGGGCTTTGTCTTATATAGGCACTTATTACCCCCCACCCCCTGTCCTGATTTTTCACACTTGCTGTCTGGTCACTCTAGCATGTGTTAGTAGCTTGCTGGAGTTGAAATTCAACGATTTGTGCAAACTCAGCTCTCCGGAGATACACATGCTTCGGAAATGCAGTGTACCCGAACAGAAGCATACTGCACTTAGGCGATCTGGGTTTTCAGGGCCCAATATTAGTCCTATGAATATCACTGGAAATTTTTCTATTCAGTCACTGGGAGCAAATTCGTGCCCTAGGTGAACTGTAAATCCATAGAATCTAAGCAAGGATGCTTCAAGTCTCATTTTCTCTGTGGATACTTTTCTTAACAAAATACAAAACTTTTGTGAGCCCATTCCACAGCTGAGATTAGCAAATTTACTTCTTGCCACTTGTCAGTTAATCAGCAATAGAGAGGGATATTTTTGTAACAAAAAGAGTAATTAATCCTTGATACGGGGCACTTAGGTGGTTTAAGACATTCAAAAATATGAAGGATTGGGTTGAATACAGAAACTTACTGCATACCAATAATCAAACAGACATCAAAGGACGACAAAACAAAGAGAATACCTAAACAAGGTGTTAAATATGTAGAAAGGTATGCATAATGATTATTAAGGAATGATTTTTATTTCAAAGCTCAGTTTTTAATCTCTAACCAGTATCAAAGTGACAACACTATTCTAAGATAAAGGAGAAGTTTGGACACAAATCAGAGACCCACAGTACCTGAAAAACAGGGACACTCATGCCATTAAATTATCTTCAAATATAAACTTACTGTACCAGATAGGGCCTGATCCAAAGCTCACTGATGGCAGGGGAAAAATTATCAGAGATTTCAATGGGCTTTCAAAGGCCCTTCAGTGACCAGCTTATCAAACTGTACCTCCTCCAGGTTGGGAGTATTCATTACAGGGTGAGTCATCCTGGGGTCTTTTATAATGTTTCAGAAGGGTAACAATGGCATCGTGTCCTAAAAGGAGGAATGATGGATTTGTATATTAAATGTCAATATTCATTACTTATTATTTCTTTATACGAAATTAGGAGAGTTTTAAAATGAACAGTGCTGTTTATGAAAACATATAAAGAAGGTATTCAGTGACTGTGATCAGAAATGTGATATGATTTTGAGCTAGGTGAACATGGGGAAAATCTGGCTGAAAAGAAACAAACGTAATTTTCACCTCAGGTTGGAATGGCATGCTGGGTATGACTACACTAAAAAAAACAAACAAAAAACAAACCATGGCAGCAAGTCTCAGAGCCTAGGTCAACTGACAGGCTCCCAGGGGTCACACTATGGGGCTAAAAATAGCAGTGTAGATGTTCAGATTTTCACATAATCAACGACTCCAAGAGTTGGGACTTCAAGAAACACACCATGAACTATGAGATTTGCTATGAAGTCATGAGAGTTTTCAATACTGAGTAACTGCTTCCATTCCATATTTCGGGGGGAAAAGTCATATTGGACTAAAGCTGGAGCCCATGCTCTGAAACCCAGAGACGGGGGCAGAGTCTCACAGCCTGGGTTCTAGCCCAAGACTGCACATCTACACTGCTATTTTTAGCCCCGTAGCTTGAGCCCTGTGGGCCCAAGTCAGTTGACCCAGGCTGTGAGATTTACTGTCGTGGGTTTATTTCTTTCTTTCTTTTTGCAGTGTAGACATATCCACAAATACTACAGTGATAGATGGCAGTATAAAATCCCAAAGTAAAAGCTGAGAAAAATCTTAATTAAAGTCAATGGGGAAAGAACTAAGACTGAAAATATTTCAGCTACTAAAGTCTCAGTAGACAAAAATATTCTCCATTTTTTTGGTGAATATTTGTCACTCTGTTTCAGCAAGGAAGCAGAGGGGAATGGTACATGCACAGATTAGTCACTATATTATATTCCGAGTCTCTCACATGCTTTGGTGATTTAAAAAACTCCTCAGCACTTCAAAGTGATGTTTGGGGTTCCATTCTGCACACTCAGAACTGTAGTTTGAGCTCTCCCTCCCGTTCTCTCCTCTTTACCTATCTCAGATTTTTGAATACTCTTTTAAAAGGAGGAATTCCTTATTCTTTTGGGGCTTTGCTCTTGGTTAATTGGATGCATTTTCAACATCGTGTTTTTAATGCTTTTTTGGAATCTCAGAATCCCCACTCCATTATTTCCACTTTTCCTAGTCCAATGGAAAATTATTGGGAAAAATAGCAATTTTATCATGGGTTCTTGCTCCAGGTTTTCTGTTTGCCTCTCACAAAGAGGAGAGCAGAAAAAAACAGATACATTCAGAATAAGATTGTGATGCAGTGCTCACATACCAAATGCTACCTTTCATTTGAACAGCTCTCTTGGCTCTGTTTGCTTGGAAATGTTTTAATTCCCTGCCAACTCAGTGGCACAATTTGTTGGCATTTTCTTAGGGATATTCTTCATCAACAGCCTAATGAGTGCAAGCATTTTGGCTCATAACGAGCCCAAACCTGCCAAGGAAATGCCAGTAAGCTCACAAGTGCTGAAAGGCTTCCTCAGTAGAGTTCTAGAGTCCCAAAGATAGTTCAGTGCAGCTCTAGCAGAGTCCACTATGAAATTTTTCCATCTCCTGAGATGATCCTGGGGATTTCATTTGAGAACAAACATAACACTACTTTTGTGTAAAACTGGCTGATATTTTAATATAGTTGTTGAGGAGGCAAAAATTTCTGCTTGGAGCAAATCTTAAGTAGAGCTATTGGCAACTGATTAATCAAGACAACCTACAACCTACTGATTGATGATATGGTGGATCACCGGATCGGCGGGTGGTGATCGATCTATCGGGGATCGATTTAGCTCGTCTAGTGTAGATCGCTCTGCCGTCGACTCCGGAACTCCACCACTGCAAGAGGTGGAAGCGGGATCGACGGGGGAGTGGCGGCCATCAATCCCGCCCTGCGAGGACGCGAAGTAAGTGTTTCTAAGTCGATCTAAGATACGTCAACTTCAGCTACGCTATTCTCGTAGCTGAAGTTGCGTATCTTAGATCGATCCCCCCCTAGTCTAGACCAGGCCCTACTGAGCACTGAATGTGCTGTTGGGCAGATTAGCTTAATTTACTTCCAAAGTGCAGCAAACTACTGAGCACTAAAAACTTGTCTACACTGTGAATTACTGAGCACTAGCAAAGGTGTAAATTTTAATGGTCACCAGTGTGTCATGCACTAACTGTCTATGTGGGCCCTGCTGGCATGCACTAAAACCTCCCTAGTGCACACTGATGTAGTCCCATTTCAAAGAGTACTGTATCAACGTGCACTAAGGACCTTTTAGTGGACCCTAGCAGGGTCCACATAGACGGTTAGTATGTGACATGCTGGTACACACTAGAATTTACACCCCAGCTGGTGTGCACTGATGTAGCATGTACACAGCACTTTGGCAGTCTTAGTGAGCAGTCCGAGTGTCCACTTGGGGAATCAGGGCTGAGTAGCTGGTGTGCACTAACTACTGTGGGCTTTTCCCACGTGTGGACAAGCCCTGAGGAATTTTTCCACTTGAATTCTGATTCCTCACCAAACCCACAGAGAGACTACTCTACTAGCCCTCTATGTCCTGAGCTATGGAGTGGTGCTATATGCAGGGGTGGGGGAAGGGGGCTCCCACATTCTTACACCTGCAGCCCCCCCAGCCCAACAATGGTTGTGCACATGTGCAAAAATTTTCAGCAAGAAACAAAGCTTTGGGGTTGAATAGGAAAATGAAAGAAAAGCAGACCACAAATCTGACATGTTAGGGAAATAATTCTATGAGACACATACAGAAAAGTATAGTAGGAAACACTGAGGGATTTTCTGCTCTGAGGGATTTTTGCAGGAAATCAAGGACTGCTATATTCTAATGCATTGCTTCTTATAATGCCTCTTCCAGCCATAAAAAACAAACCCTCATCCATATAAAATAGTTCAAAAATTGCATTTTCTGAACTGTCTTTCTGAACAATGGATTTCTTTTACTTTAGCAGCACATTTTTGCAGCTGAGTTTGTGTGGAACCAAAGTGATGTTTAGCAGCCTAGAATATCTGAGAAGATACAGTCCAGCTTTGGTTTTCATAACCCTTGATGCCAGGAGCCAGCATGAGATGGTGGGAGCTCCCAACCTACAGATGCTGCAGGTTATTTTGTACTATTATCTTCTACCCATGGTGTTCCTACGTATTTGCAGCAGAAAGTGGAGAACTGAAATACCTTTTTCATAAGCCCACATCAAACAGGTCTGCTCATCTTTTTCTCCACTAGACCTGCTGGGATCACAGGCTACCAGATTCATATCAGCTCCATTATCCAGTAAAAACTGTACTAGACGAATGTGACCATGGTAGCAAGCACAGTGTAATCCTAGAACATTAGAGAAGAAAGAACAGTAACTGTGGTAGGCACAATTGTTACAACATAATTGGACTTGTAGTAATAGCTATAAAACTGGAATTGATTTCCTGGATAAAGGAATATATTACCAGACAAAAGACTGGGCACTGTAAGAACAGAGAATATTATTCTACAAGAGCCAATCTCTTGCATGCCCTATAGTAAATGTCAGTACTTATTTTACCATGTGCAATTCACTACCACAAACATAGGTTAGCAACCTGATAAGGATGTAAGAACAAACAGAAAGAGAAAGGGCTTCCCCCATCCAGTTTGAGCAGGTCTCCTCCCTTCTTGTATCTCTGCACTGGTTCCCCATCGAGAACATCTATTCGGTGTTCTCCTCCGCACTTTCAAAGGACTTCACAGCCCCTCTACCTCCATCTCTGTCCCCAGTCCTTATCCACCCAACTTTCTCTCAGGACTGATGCTTTCATCTCCTTAGGCCACTCCCCACTTTGAACCCTCTTCCATGTCCCCATGCTTAATTGGAACAGCTACCCAATTAATGTACTACTCCCCCACACACCAAAATTTTCTGAAAAACCACTTGTTATACGAAGTGTGCTAGCTATAAAGACCACATGCTGCTTTGTTTTTGGTCCCTGTACTGTACCTGCTCATGCCTTTAAGGCACAATACTGTCAGGTGCTCTATGCTCTCAATGCCTATTGGCTTCAGTTGGAGTTGAAAATGCTCAGTCCCTTGAAGAATTGGGTACTTAGTCTGTAAGGCTGGAATTTCCAAAGGAGCCTAAGAGTGTGAAGATCTCTTTGAAATTCAGTGGGAGACTGAGGACCTGACTCCCACAGGCAGCCTAACCACTTCAGGCTCGGAAACGTCCTCTGCTTAGTATACTTTACCGGTTAAAAAGTTTGGTGTTCTCTATATATACAAATAATAAATCACAGTCCTCACGAGCGTACCTGTATGCCCATCTCTTCCTTGATGATTGATGCTTAAAACATTCTGGTCAAGAAGAAATTTTACAAGTTCTATGTTCTTGCCATAGGTACAGGCACTGCAACAAATAAACAACAAAATAAAAAAGAACTCCCCAGACCCCAGAAATAGCAAAATTAACTTTGGTTACCTAAAGATTTCAAGGGAGTTACATTGGCATAAAATCCGTGTAAGAGAATGGAGAATCTAAATGTGCAAATGCAGGGTTTATCTACTAAAACAAATATGTGCTATTCTGTTACCTTGGAAGTATCCTGAATATCCTGGTGCCAATATGTGCAAAATTAATTGGGTCTGGTCTGCAAGTGTTTTTAAAGAACCATTTACATTTTCATAAAATTGTGGCCAAAAATATTTAGAACAAAATTTCACACAAATTTTGGTGTGCCACCTTGTTGTTAGATGAAAAGTCTGGAGGACAGGTGGATTCTGGGTATAATGTGGTCCAAGCTTAGATTCCTTTTGGTCAGAAAAAGGAAAAGAAGCAATGCTTTGTACAGCTGTTGTTACACTTTGAACATCTCTCTCACGCCTGCTATTACCATCTGGTTCTACCTCTTTTCTCTTTCTCCAATGTCTCCTTTGTGGCACCTACCTCTAGCCTTGCCTCTCTCTCAGACATGAGTCTAGCATCCACACCTTCCTGCAGTCCTGCTCCCGCTTAGGTTGAAGTGGTTGTTACTGCCAATTTTGCATGCATCTGTGAGCAGAATTCTATTGACAATGGTGTTTAAATTGTCCTACCTGTGAAAAGCTGTTTCACTGAATATATTTTCCTTAGTCAGACTTTCTGTTCCTGACAGCTGGATTATTTCCTTGACAACTTCAAACTTTCCATTGTAACAAGCACTGAAGACAAAGTTAGCAGAGTGTTATTGATAATGCTATGAATTACGCCAATGCAATGCAAAGCAATGCTTCTGTGCATTACTCACAGGTGTAAAGGTGTGTCTCCATAAATATTGGCCACATGGGGCTGAACTTCAAAATTGCTTTGGAGTAGGAACTTCACTATTTCATGATGTCCAAATCGAGAACAGAAGTGTAGAGGAACATGGTCTTCATTGTCCTGAGCATTCACTGTCATTTGAATCAGACAGAGGAAAGTGAACTGTTTATACTCACTTTTTCAGAGAGAGAGAGTTTGCGCATGCACACTATGAAATCCCAAAACAGTTAATTGATTACATATTTATGGGCCTGCTCCCGCTCCACTGAAGTTAATGGGAGCTTTTCCATTGACTTCACTGGATGCAGGATCAGACCATGTAATCAACACTGTTCATAATAAATCACCAAGCCCATTATTTTGTAATTATTCAGGACATAATTAGTTATTGCAACATCAGAATTACTGAATCTTTCAATAAAGTTTTCAGGGAACAAAAGAGGGAGGTATTAATGAATTAGCCCTGGTCTACACTAGGACTTTTGGTCGAATTTAGCAGCGTTAAATCGATGTAAACCTGCACCCGTCCACACGATGAAGCCCTTTATTTCGACTTAAAGGGCTCTTAAAATCGATTTCCTTACTCCACCCCTGACAAGTGGATTAGCGCTTAAATCGGCCTTGCCGGGTCGAATTTGGGGTACTGTGGACACAATTCGACGGTATTGGCCTCCGGGAGCTATCCCAGAGTGCTCCATTGTGACCGCTCTGGACAGCACTCTCAACTCAGATGCACTGGCCAGGTAGACAGGAAAAGAACTGCGAACTTTGGAATCTCATTTCCTGTTTGGCCAGCGTGGCAAGCTGCAGGTGACCATGCAGAGCTCATCAGCAGAGGTGACCATGATGGAGTCCCAGAATCGCAAAAGAGCTCCAGCATGGACTGAACGGGAGGTACGGGATCTGATCGCTGTATGGGGAGAGGAATCCGTGCTATCAGAACTCTGTTCCAGTTTTCGAAATGCCAAAACCTTTGTCAAAATCTCCCAGGGCATGAAGGACAGAGGCCATAACAGGGACCCGAACCAGTGCCGTGTGAAACTTAAGGAGCTGAGGCAAGCTTACCAGAAAACGAGAGAGGCGAATGGCCGCTCCGGGTCAGAGCCTCAAACATGCCGCTTCTATGATGAGCTGCATGCCATTTTAGGGGGTTCAGCCACCACTACCCCAGCCGTGTTGTTTGACTCCTTCAATGGAGATGGAGGCAACACGGAAGCAGGTTTTGGGGACAAAGAAGATGATGATGATGATGAGGTTGTAGATAGCGCACAGCAAGCAAGCGGAGAAACCGCTTTTCCCGACAGCCAGGAACTGTTTCTCACCCTGGACCTGGAGCCAGTACCCCCCGAACCCACCCAAGGCTGCCTCCTGGACCTGGCAGGCGGAGAAGAGACCTCCGGTGAGTGTACCTTTTAAAATACTATACATGGTTTAAAAGCAAGCATGTGAAAGGATTACTTTGCCCTGGCATTCGCGGCTCTCCTGGATGTACTCCCAAAGCCTTTGCAAAAGGTTTCTGGGGAGGGCAGCCTTATTGCGTCCTTCATGGTAGGACACTTTACCACTCCAGGCTGGTAACACGTACTCGGGAATCATTGTACAACAAAGCATTGCAGTGTATGTTTGCTGGCGTTCAAACAATATCCGTTCTTTATCTCTCTGTGTTATCCTCAGGAGAGTGAGATATCATTCATGGTCACCTGGTTGAAATAGGGTGCTTTTCTTCAGGGGACACTCAGAGGAGCCCATTCCTGCTGGGCTGTTTGCCTGTGGCTGAACAGAAATGTTCCCCGCTGTTAGCCACGGGGAGGGGGGAGGGTTGAGGGGGTAGCCACGCGGTGGGGGGAGGCAAAATGCGACCTTGTAATGAAAGCACATGTGCTATGTATGTGATGTTAACAGCAAGGTTTACCCTGAAAGAGTGTAGCCACTGTTTTATAAAATGTGTCTTTTTAAATACCGCTGTCCCTTTTTTTTCTCCACCAGCTGCATGTGTTTCAATGATCACAGGATCTTCTCCTTCCCAGAGGCTAGTGAAGATTAGAAAGAAAAAAAACGCACTCATGATGAAATGTTCTCTGAGCTCATGCTGTCCTCCCACACTGACAGAGCACAGACGAATGCGTGGAGGCAAATAATGTCAGAGTGCAGGAAAGCACAAAATGACCGGGAGGAGAGGTGGCGGGCTGAAGAGAGTAAGTGGCGGGCTGAAGAGAGTAAGTGGCGGGCTGAAGACAGGGCTGAAGCTCAAATGTGCCGGCAGCGTGATGAGAGGAGGCAGGATTCAATGCTGAGGCTGCTGGAGGACCAAACCAGTATGCTCCAGTGTATGGTTGAGCTGCAGCAAAGGCAGCTGGAGCACAGACTGCCACTACAGCCCCTGTGTAACCAGCCGCCCTCCTCCCCAAGTTCCATAGCCTCCACACCCAGATGCCCAAGAACGCCCAAGAACACCAGCCACTCCGCCACAGAGGATTGCCCCAAAAAAAGAAGGCTGGCATTCAATAAATTTTAAAGTTGTAAACTTTTAAAGTGCTGTGTGGCATTTTCCTTCCCTCCTCCACCACCCCTCCTGGGCTACCTTGGTAGTCATCCCGCTATTGGTGTGATGAATGAATAAAGAATGCCTGAATGTGAAGCAACAATGACTTTATTGCCTCTGCAAGCAATGATCGAAGGGAGGAGGGGAGGGTGGTTAGCTTACAGGGAAGTAGAGTGAACCAAGGGGCGGGGGGTTTCATCAAGGAGAAACAAAGAGAACTTTCACACCGTAGCCTGGCCAGTCATGAAACTGGTTTTCAAAGCTTCTCTGATGCGTGCCGCGCCCTCCTGTGCTCTTCTAACCACCCTGGTGTCTGGCTGCGCGTAACCAGCAGCCAGGCGATTTGCCTCAACCTCCCACCCCGCCATAAACGTCTCCCCCTTACTCTCACAGATATTGTGGAGCACACAGCAAGCAGTAATAACAGTGGGAATATTGGTTTCACTGAGGTCTAAGCGAGTCAGTAAACTGCGCCAGCGCACCTTTAAACGTCCAAATGCACATTCTACCACCATTCTGCACTTGCTTAGCCTGTAGTTGAACAGCTCCTGACTACTGTCCAGGCTGCCTGTGTACGGCTTCATGAGCCATGGCATTAAGGGGTAGGCTGGGTCCCCAAGGATACATATAGGCATTTCAACGTCCCCAACAGTTATTTTCTGGTCTGGGAATAAAGTCCCTTCCTGCAGCTTTTGAAACAGACCAGAGTTGCTGAAGATGCGAGCGTCATGTACCTTTCCCGGCCGTCCCACGTTGATGTTGGTGAAATGTCCCTTGTGATCCACCAGAGCTTGCAGCACTATTGAAAAGTACCCCTTGTGGTTTATGTACTCGCCGGCTTGGTGCTCCAGTGCCAAGATAGGGATATGGGTTCCGTCTATGGCCCCACCACAGTTAGGGAATTCCATTGCAGCAAAGCCATCCACTATGACCTGCACATTTCCCAGGGTCACTACTCTTGATATCAGCAGATCTTTGATTGCATGGACTACTTGCATCACAGCAGCCCCCACAGTAGATTTGCCCACTCCAAATTGATTCCCAACTGACCGGTAGCTGTCTGGCGTTGCAAGCTTCCACAGGGCTATTGCCACTCGCTTCTCAACTGTGAGGGCTGCTCTCATCTTCGTATTCATGCGCTTCAGGGCAGGGAAAAGCAAGTCACAAAGTTCCATGAAAGTGCCCTTACGCATGCGAAAGTTTCGCAGCCACTAGGAATCATCCCAGACCTGCAACACTATGCGGTCCCACCAGTCTGTGCTTGTTTCCCGAGCCCAGAATAGGCGTTCCACAGCATGAACCTGCCCCATTAGTACCATGATGCATGCATTGGCAGGGCCCATGCTTTCAGAGAAATCTGTGTCCATGTCCTGATCACTCACGTGACCGCGCTGACGTCGCCTCCTCGCCCGGTATCGCTCTGCCAGGTTCTGGTGCTGCATATATTGCTGGATAATGCGTGTGGTGTTTAATGTGCTCCTAATTGCCAAAGTGAGCTGAGCGGCCTCCATGCTTGCCTTGGTATGGCATCCGCACAGAAAAAAGGAGCGGAACGATTGTGTGCCGTTGCTCTGACGGAGGGAGGGGCGACTGACGACACGGCTTACAGGGTTGGCTTCAGGGAGCTAAAATCAACAAAGGGGGTGGCTTTACATCAAGGAGTATTTCAGGCAGGACTTCACGGAGGGTTCCAATAAGAAATGGTGCACCTAAGTTATTGTTCTTATTGGAACAAGGAGGTTAGTCTGGCCTCTGATTGATACATGGCTAGATTTACCTCGCTGCACCTTCCCTGTGAGTGACTACAGTGTAACCTAGAGGAATGAGTCCCCTAGACAGGGGAGGGGGGGAAGCAAATGAGTACAAAACAAATCTGGTCTATTTCCTGTTTTGATCCACTCCATCTATCTTTTACATCTTTGGCTGGCAGCAGATGGTGCAGAAGGACTGCATGCCATCCACATCTCATGGCTGCTCGGCAGAAGATGGTACAATACGACTGCTAGCCATCCTCATCTCTTGCCTGCCCGGCAGAAGATGGTACAGTATGACTGCTAGCAATCCGTATCGCCTGCCTGCTCACCATAAGACGGTTCAATAGGACTGACTGCAGGACTAAAGAGAATGACCTGGTCAAGTCACTCCAAATTTAGTCCCTGCGCCCATATCTGTCCAGGCGCTCCCGGCCGACGTGGCCAGGAGCACCTCGGACATGACGATGACGGCTACCAGTCGTATTGCACCGTCTGCTGCCACAAGGCAATGGGTTGCTGCTACTGTGTAGCAATGCAGTACCACGTCTGCCAGCACCCAGGAGACATAGGGTGACGGTTACCTGAGCAGGTTCCATGTTTGCTGTGGTATGGCGTCTGCACAGGTAACTCAGGAAAAAAGGCGCGAAACGATTGTCTGCCCTTGCTTTCACGGAGGGAGGGAGGGAACAGGGGCCTGACGATATGTACCCAGAACCACCCGCGACAATGTTTTAGCCCCATCAGGCATTGGGATCTCAACCCAGAATTCCAATGGGCAGCGGAGACTGCGGGAACTGTGGGATAGCCACCCCCAGTGCAACGCTCCGGAAGTCGACTCTAGCCTCAGTACTGTGGAAGCACTCTGCTGAGTTAATGCACTTAATGCACTTAGAGCATTTTCTGTGGGGACACATACACTCGAATATATAAAACCGATTTCTAAAAAACCGACTTCTATAAATTCGACCTAATTCCGTAGTGTAGACATACCCTTAGTGACCCTTAGAAAGTGGATTACTGCCAGTGTATTAACGTTGTGAAACAAAACTATGATTCAAAGGTGTTAGGCATAAGAAAACAATCACCTGAATTATTTCAAATGAGAGGAACAAAATTCATTCACTAAAAAAAATCAGGAAGAAAATCTTTCATTGCTGTTCTCTGGAGTGGAAATCCAGAGTTATTTTTAAAGACTATATTATGCTCCTTAAGTATCAGTATTAGAACCATGGAACCAGTAGCAATTACAGAGTGACAGGAAAAAAAATGAAAACAGAAGTACAGAAGACACAAATAAGGATATAGTGTTTTATGGCATTAATAAAAATCATTTATAAAAAGCAAACAAAGAAAAAAGGTATTTCCCTCTTCTGGATTTCCCAAGTTTTCCCCTTTCCCATATGGCAACGTTCTAGATCTCAATCCTGCAAAGTCTTAGAGTCATAGAGTTTAAGGCCAGAATGGACCACCAGAGAATCTAGTCTGACTTCCTTTATTATACAGGCTCCATTGGCGTGCTAAACCCAAATCCTCAAAATTAGACTAAATCCCACAGGAGACTAGACTATTATGAGCCACACACAGAGAACAGGAGGGACCAAGGTGCACCAGTGCCCTAGGCCCCCACAATGGCAGGGAAATGATCATGTGAGATATACCCAGATAATCCTGCCAAGTGACCTGCACCCACTCACTGAAGAGGAGGGTGAAAACCTCATAAGGACACTGGCAATCTGACTGAGGAGAAAATTCCTTCCCAACCCCACATATGGTGATCAGTTAGACCCTGAGCATGTGGGCAAGAACCAGCCAGCCAAGCACTTGCAAGAGAGGAAACTTGGCCACTTCAGAGCCCTGAGCCTCCCACCTCCAATGTCCCATCTCTAGCCATGGCCATTCCTGATGCTTCAGAGGAGAGATTAAAAAAAAAAAGAAAGGTACACACATTTTACTTTACACCCAGGAATGGTCCAAGATATGGAACTACTCTTTTGAGTGATGTTAAGCAGGTACATAAATCTTCGCAGGATTGGAATAAGAAATTTTGAGGCAGTGACAGTCTCTATCTCTGTCTCTTGTACATAATTATACATGGAAGACATACCACTGTATGAGAGTTTGGGATGGTTGCATTATTCTTGAAAGGCAGTAACATTTTATAGCAGTGTCATGGATTTTGTATGTGGTGGCATATATTTTACAAAAGATATAATCTACAAATGTTTTAGAAAGAATTTTTTAAAATGTATTGAGACAATTTCTTGTCTTCCTCCACCTGTAAAGCCAGTTGCCTTAGTTACCATGTAACTGTATAAGCCTGAGAAGGAAAGCAAAATTAAAATGAATTAATTTTAAATTCTTCTAAAAATAACTCAAATCCACCAAGGGTCCTGTTGTGAAACCAATGCTCTAAACTTCTGTAGGATTATTATTTCCCAGTTTAGTTAATATAGTTTTCTAAAAAAAATCTTGGGGGACAGATTATACTAATTAGCAATGGGTGAACTTTAGCAGAGTTGGGGTGAAATCCTGGTCCCACTGAAGTCAATGGCAAATCTCCCATTGATTTCAATAGGGTCAGGATTTCTCTCTTGAAGCTTTGAGTCAAATATTCCTAAATGCTTTGCTGAATTAGGGCTTTGTTTCAGTTAGCACTCAAAAGATTAGCAGAAATGCTATTTTCATTGAAATACAATATCACACAAAATCTTCCTCCTGTAAGTAGTAACTTCTACTGGGGAAGTTTCTTCCTAATCCTCTCAATTAGCAGCTGAAGCTTGGGAGCCACAAAATACTTTTAATGTGTCTCCTATGGCTCTTCGCAACACATGATATTAAAACACTGTGATTTAATTATTAATCAATCTAAGTTATTAACCAATCAGAATGCTTTTACTATGTTATTAACCAATTGTAGAATACTTGGTCAGTCATTTTGCTGTGTGTGTGTGTGTGTGTGTGTGTGTGTGTGTGTGTGTGTGTGTGTGTGTGTGTGTGTGTGTGTGTGTGTGTGTACACACACAAATTGTTTCATTTACAATTTATATATATAGTAAATGAAACCATGAATTCACATTACTTTGGTTCTTTTGGGTAATGCTGATCACTAATTTGGCTCCTTAACCACTGAGTATCTGAGGTCTGAGTATCACTGATCTAAAGTAACTGTGGATGTTCACAGTACCCCTATAAATTGTTCACCACCCTTTTGGAGCCAACAAGCTCTTGGCTTCAATGATCTATTGTGGCAATAAGTTTCATGGGTTAGTTATGCATTGTGCAAAATCAGTATTCAGTTTTTTGCTTTTCAGTTCCATCAACTGTCCTTTTGTTTTTATATTCTGAGAAGGGGTAAATAGCCTACAGTTTCATTTCTCTCTAGACCATTCATTATTCTGTATAGCTCTATTGTGTCACCTTTGATGTCTTACTATTGTCATCTGTCATGGTGCCAGAGGCTAACTCATTTGGAACTAGTATAAATGAGAAGGAAATAAAATGTCAAAGTTCAACTCTCCTGGAAGACTTTCAGTTTGATAAGCCCACCAAGTGGCCTGAGAGGCAGGAGTGCTTCCCCACATTCCAAACCACAACAAAGAGCAAGCACGGAGAGCGTGGTGAAGCACAGCTTGGCACGTTCATTTATGCCCTGGAGAGTGAAGCTGAAACTATTTATAAAGCATTTCCTTTTGCTGAGGTGGGAGATAAGAATAACATTGACATTGTTTTTAAAAAAATGCCATGATCATTTTCATTCCCAAAAGGAATGTAGTAGACAAACAGGGATATATTCCCCAAGGGAGCAGAGGCCCAGAGAAAGCATGAAAGCTTTCATAAGGTAATGACAGGAACAGGGAATGCATTGTGATTTTGGCATCAGTAAGGAAGAATGTATAGAGATCTTCTAATAGTTGGATTTTAAAAAAGGAACTTTTAGAAAAATCACCAGTAATGTCTGAGCTAATCCTGGGACAGCGGGTGCTGCTGGCGTGGCAGTCTGAGACAGCAAAATGTAAGTCAGTCAGCAAGAAAATAGTAGATGCATGGTAAATAAAGAAGAAAAGAATAAATTCCAATTGGGAAAAAAGAGAAGCACAATAAAAATTACCTTTCAGACCATCAAATAACGTGGGCAGAAATATGACAGGTATGGCAACTGACAACTAGCAGAATCAAAAAAAAAGGAGCCAAGGAAATAGCCCAAGTGAGGGTGAGTGATACCTGTTTACAGGGATCTGTATTCAAAAACAAAGGGGCTTGTCCTGTTAATCTTAAAATCTATCTAATTTCAATTTGACTTTAATTGGCAGAGGTGATTGTGATTGCAGAGAGACTTTTAACAAGATGAGCCACAACCCAGGGTAAGGTTCAGTAGTCTGAAGGGGCAGATAAGTTTCCTAGGTTAATTAAAAACTCATAGGACCTACACAGGCAATGAATACATGTTTGACAACCACTGCAGCAATCTACTAGACTGAACCATGGTCACTGATATGGGCTTCATAAAAGGCAGAAGAAAAAAAATGCATTATACCTGTGTAAAGACAAAGGACATCTTGTCTACTAGCTATTGACTACTTTTCTAGACTTGTAGAGATTCTACTTCTTACTATACCCACTAGGTTGCAAAACAGATAAAAGGCATCTTTTCTCATTTTGAAGGAATAGTCACCCATAACAGACCACAATCTGCCAATTTAGAATTCCACGCTTTTGAGAAACAATGATTTCAAGAATATTACTTCCAACTCCGACCTCTCTTGAGGGAACAGAATCTAAAAGAGAGCATTCTAAAAATATAAACCTGAACCTTGCCTCCATGTTCTGCTGAGTTAATAGGGAAACCCCCATATCAGGCACCAAAGTAAGACAGTTCAGCTGCTTATGAGTCCACAGTTAAGAATGATATTGTCAAACTCAGAGGCAAATCTTCCACCTAAGTGGCCCTGTTTAAAGGATGTGAAACTGAGAAACAATAAATATAAAAGGTCTCAGTCTTTCTTCTTCAGCCATCAGAATGAATATCAAAGTTTATCCAGTCTTGATAATCCTGGAGACACAATAAAATAGGACAGCACCAGCTGTTGTTATAGGGCATAGTTGCACCAATATTCCAAGAGTCTTCATTCTGCATCCAAGAGGGAGACTGATCAAGATACTCAGCAGCATGGAAGAAACAGGTGGCATCTTCAGATGGTTCCAAACCCAGCAGAATTGCTATATGACTCTACTTGAAATGTTCCTTTAGTGAATGGAGATAAAGCTGTTGAGAAGAACCTGAAGACTATTAAACTAGAGTCTACAGTCCTAGGATTTTATCAGCTAAATGAATCAGCTGGACAAAACTCTCTTGAAGGGATGTGTTGTGTTTCTTTCAATCTGTAGCAGAAAGAGAGGCAGCAGGGAGATGAGGAAAGAAGTTCTACAGTGAAATATGATGTGTGTGTGTGTTACTTTAGGGATAATTCTCTCTTCTTATTCTAAGAAAGTTCCTTGTTCAGTGTTAGAAGAAAGTGATTCTTTACCATTGTCACATGACAGAAGGATCAAGTTACATGAATAGTAGCATTGACTATGAAACTACTCACATGTGTAAGGATTTCTGACATGAAGGAATCTTTGCGGGATCTGATCCAAAATCTGCATGTTTTGTATTTAACCTAATAATAAAGCATTTCCTACTATTATACAGTTTTATTTGGATTTTTTAAAATAGATATTGAACTTACCGAGATACAACATAATGCAAATACGTAAAAATAATGAATACATACATAATATAAACAGTATATTAAAATAATGGGAGCACAGAGTGAGTGAAAAGAGGAGAGAAAGATAAAAACATGAAAAAACATACAAAAATGAGATTTTTCATGCTAAACAAATCAAGGTCAGCAATTAGATATTTTCAATATTAAGGGAATTTCAAGTGATAATAGTTCATAAAGGTAAATTAGACTTTTAAAATGTATTAGTGGCCTTAAATAAATTGAGAGTTTATAAGAATCTGATCAAAATGCACTGCCACTGTCTTGGTAGGGCCACAATATTTAAGAAAAATGTTTTATTTATCTGGTTATTTTACTAAGAGTTCGCTTCCAATAGTTTTCATATTGCATGTCAGGGAATTCCATGTAAACAAACTATAGGACTAGCATTTGGAGAGAGAGTGCACTCTGCTTGCAGCCTATTGGTTACAATATAAAATACATGAATAATGCATTTGTGTATTTCCTTTTATATATCTCTATGATGGAGATGAAGTAGAACATTGGCATGCCCTGGATTTTGTAGATGTTAGTAAAATTTGGCCATACTTTGACCTTTTCATTATGTTGCAGTGGTCACTGCTTTTCTTTCTCTATTTCAGAGTCCTGAGAGATATGAATTAAATGTCCAACCAAGTCAGTATACATTAAAACGAAGAGGTCAAACTCATGAAACATATTGCTGAATTTCTGAGCATGTTTTCAGATTCCTTTGGCTAATTTTATATCATGAATTATTTTTATTCTTAAGTGTTTATGAGTTCTTCCTCTGTTACCATGGTGATTTCAAGTTTCAAAATGTAGTACTTTGGGGGTAAGACATTTTCAGTTTTCTTTGCTTTTTCAATTGAGGAATGTACAAATTTTAAAATAAATAATCTTGAATGGGGCCCTAATTTCCTCTTCTTTTGGAATATATTAACTAAGTGATAATAAGCCTTTTACAGCCTTGTATAGTGAATGCACATCTCTTCTCCTCTCCCTCTCCCCCTTTATTATAATTATACTGGTTCAGTGCGCACATATCAAGACTTAAATATCAAGGGCTCACTGTTCAAAAACATATTTACAAATCTGAGTCATGCTGTTTCCCCATTTTTTTCTAATGAGTGAGTAGGAGGGATGTAATACATTCATGACTCTCAGAGAACATGTTAAATTTATACTCCCAGATACCAGTAAGTAGGAGGAGTGTGGGTGCAAACACAGTAACAGTGTCACTTGCAGAACAGGTCTATGATATTGTGGAAATCATGTATATGAATGATGCTGCTTTTGGCACCACTGATTTTGGAGCTGTGCACAGAAAACCTGAGTCCTGTGTGAAATGATCAAAGGAAAAAGACATATGGACGATTGCCTTTTGTACTGTGTGGTTATCTAGCAAAGGATAGTATATCGATAGATATGAGAGCGAGAGCGAGATTAGAATAGATATAGATATACCCACACATATATAGAGAGAGACCCCAATTCAGGACAACATTTTTATTCAGAACAGCACTGAATCATGTGCTTAACTCTAAGCGTGTGCTCATAATCCACTGAAGTTTATGGAAGTTATGTATATGCTTAAGTGCTGTCATGAATAGGGATGGATTTCGGCACATGCTCAAGTGCTTTCCTGAATTTAGGATTTAGAATTTAGGCCATTTACTGCAGGCTTGAGAATGCAGTACTCACATACACAAAACTCCCACAATGACCACCTCCTACTGAAATTAACTGAAAGATTCCCATTGACTTCAATGGGCATTGGATCAGGAACTGACTAAGGATTACGAGACTGGGAATTTTATATGATTTTCAAATATGGATAGATGAAATCCTTTTTATGCTTTGTCTGCTGTGCTTCATTGTGTTAATTAATGATTAGCTATGAATATTGATTGGCAGAAGACATCGAATGGGGTTCTAGATTGTGAGATTGAACTTGAATAATTTTGATAACTTTGTTCTTACTATAATATGTAGGATTCTTGTAGCAAATGCCAATTGCCCCGTCCCCTTCCATTTTGCTTTTAATTAGCTCTCTCGGGATCACATGGAGAGTGTCTCCCTGGGCTAAATCCTGACTCAACAGAAATCAGTGGAAGTTTTCCCACTGACTCTAAGGGGCCAGGAATTTATGCAATGTATTTGGGATATAAGTGTGTTAATGGTAGTAATATTAAAGTCAATAGCTTTATTAAAAATAAGTACTTTTTTCGGACCATATGCTGTCACTTTTTCAAAGCTCTTTTTTTTGTCCTATATCTAAAGACGAGAAATATCCTTTCAATCACTTGAATATAGGGCTGTGTCCAATTTGCCTACAAGAACATCTGAACTAATACATTTCACATACATTTTTTAGCTAGTTAATTACAAGTTTTAGTATTTATAATAGTTTTCAAGGTGGCTACAGATACTTGTGTGTGTATCTATCACATGAGTATCACAAAGACAGATATGTAGTAGAGGCATCCTCAAGATAAATTGCAGAGTTGTGATGAATTGCAAAAGTATTCAATATATTGTAGTTATCACGTACCTTTAACTGTCTCACACACACTCTGCTCATCACTTAAACAGTCTGACTTCCTCTGTCATCCCAAATCTCTGAGTAGCTTCAAAGAGTCACCATTTAATAAGACAAAAATCAGCCTACCAGAAAAAAGCTCACGTCTCTCTCTCCCTCCCAAAATTATACAGACCTCATGTCCAGAAGAGGCAGTAGTCGGTCCTGCACAGATACCAGGATTAAGACCCAACATCTCATGATTCTGCAGAGCTAGACATGGGAGCTTTATGCTCCTGGCAAGAGCAGAGTCCCCCTTAAAGAGACACAGCACTTGCTTCTAGCAGTGGAAGATCCTAGGATGGCGAGGATGCCACAACAATTTTGTGTGTAGATAAGCTAGCTTAGGTTATTTTAGAAGAGGTTTTACAAATGTATTATTTATGGTACTCCTCTCCCCACAGGCCCTTTACTAACAGACTCATGGGACAAGCCTCTCCTTTCCTCCCACTTGACACTAAACTCAAGAAATGAGGGAGGTGGGAGTGGGGTAGCAAAGATGTCATTAAGCCACTTTTGTGTCTGCTGAGTTTTCAGCTTTAGTGCTGTTCTAATTTATGCTTAGCTGCAACAGCCCCCTAGCAGGTGTTCCACAATGGAGAACAGTTGGAGCACAGCAGCACTCTGCCCATGCAATCCCTCCCACCCCAAGAATGTCCCACCCCAAGAAAGGTTTGGAGTGGGATTGATATAGACTCATTTTCCTGTCTCTGCACTGTACAGGGAACCTCCTTACCCAGGGAGTTTTACCGGGAGCCTTTTCTGGTAAGTTTTGTGCCCTTTATATTATTGAAGCTATATAAAGGAGCTGAAAGAGAACAGCAAATCTAGTCCATGGTAACTAAAGCACATGGTTTTACAACTAGTGGGATGAAAGAAACCCTGACATATATTTCCACAACACAATTTTTTTCTTTTGCTTAATCTATGGCATATACAGAATATATAATGGTGTAGAATTGTGTAGCAGTTTTATTGGCATTAGCTTGGTATAATCTGTAACACTCACTCAGAATGTTTAGTTTGGGAATAATGCAAATATTTATGCCAACAAACCTTCACACCATTCCACCCGATCATGTATTAAACACACACAGACACACAAACTTAAATTTTATAATGAATAATGTATTACAAACATTCCATTTCTTTTTCTGTTCTCAAATTGTGCATGAACAGATTATGGTTTCCTCATTATTACTTGAAAATATTTACCACATAATTTCTACTTAATATCCTTCATCTGTAGCTCATTCACTAACAGTTTATTGTGGGTATTTGATATTCAAAATCTGAGTTGGTTAGATTGGACACATATATCACATGGTTTCTTTCTTCTTCTCCGGTCAGACCAGCATAACTCTTAGAAACAAATTTCCACTGTGAGTACTTTTGACTATGATTTCAAATTTGTTTCCCCCTAATATGCTCCAGCATTCACTTGCAACTCACTATTTCTATGAGCACTTTTGCCAATAAACTAATTCTCTAGCTTATTCGTGAGACGCCAACACAAAGGGGGCAGAATCATAGACAAAGCATATTTAGAATGTGAATAAATATTCCCAGAATTTTTTTTGCACTTTTCACCAACTTCATTACACAAACACACATGCACACACAGTATCAGAAAGCAAAATCCAAGGTTGGTGCAAAGTATGTGTCAGGACTTGACACTATATACAAAATATAATTTTAATGTGCTTTTAAAATCTTCCCTTACCATCTGCCTTGCTGCCCTCTTCCATCAAGAGTTTTGCAATATTAAGAAACCCTTTGGCAGAAGCTAAGTGGAGGGGTCTGTCTCCAACTTCCCCGCTCACATTCACATCAGCACCAAACTTCAGCAAGAGGCGGTTAACCTAAATATTTCATCAATGTAAATTAGAACATCAAGCGAAAACAAACATTTCAATGAAACCAGAACATAAGAATGGCCATACTGCATACACCAAAGGTCCATCTAGCCCAGTATCCTGTCTTGAGACAGTGGCCGATGCCAGGTGCCCCAGAGGGAAAGAACAGGTAATCATCAGGTGATTCATTCCCTGTCGCCCATTCCCAGCTTCTGGCAAACAAAGGCTGAGGACACCATCCCTACTCATCCTGGCTAATAGCCATTGATGGACGTATCCTCCAGGAATTTATCCAGTTCTTTTTTGAACCCTGTTATAGTCTTGGCCTTCACAACATCCTCTGACAAGCAGTTCCACAACTTGACTCTGCATTGTGTGAAGAAATACTTCCTTTTATTTGTTTTAAACCTGCTACTAATTAATTTCATTTGGTAATCCCTAGTTCTTGTGTTAAAGTTTACTCTGTATTGGATTTCATAACATCTTGAGTGAGAAAGCTTTATTTTTTTAAATTAAAACTGGGTTATGTATGTATATATAATTTATTTTCATGAAACTCATTATAAATTCCATTTGTAAGTTATATATCTATAAAATATTACATTGTTCACTAGCAAATATCAGTTCATTTTAAAAAATGATATGGATAGCAAGGGGTTGGGAAAAAGACACACTTATTTGTTTAACTGACCTAGTCAGCATAATAAAGTAAATGTCCTTAACATCCATAAATTAGCTATGTCGAGCTGTAGCTTCCTTCAGAAAGTAGAGTCCCTTATCACAAAAGCACCATATGCATTTTAGCATAATTTCATGAGACTGTGACTATTTGTTCAAAAGTGGTTCACGGGAAATAAGCAAACTAATCTCTCAGCCCAACATGTAAAGAGTTTCTTAATGTTATTGGATGATGAGGTGAATATATAAAAAAAGGAGGGTGCAGGAATGCATGCTTTGTGCACATCCTGGCTGTTATTGAACCATAGAAGTACAGAGTTTTCAATCATCTGTTCTCTTGGAGTCTGTCCTTTCAAAAGCATTTTCCTGGGAATGACTCTCCAACGCACTCTAAGTAAACTTCAGTGAAATGAAAAATATACTCTACCGAGAGGTCATGCTTTGAAACTCTGAAAATGTCCCAGCATATGCATGTTTCCAGGAAAAGAAAGACACAGGGACTGACTCACATAAGCCAACACAGACACAAGGCTACTTCTGAACCCAAGGATCTCCTGCGGTGCAAACGAGTATATTGCCCACTAAGCCACAGACACTTCTATATTAGCAAAGAAAAATGGGATTAGGAGGGTCTGATGATAATTTAGGGCCAAGGCTTCAGTGCTTTTTTAAAATTTCACTGCTGGTGAGAATAAGACAAGCAAGATTTGGCCCTTTCCATCCACAACACACTGGGTGAAATCCTGGCTTCATTGGATCCACTAGGAGTTTTCCCATTAACTTTCATGGGGCCTGGATTTCACCCATTAAAACAAAGGTGCACCAATCCTTTTGTTATTGAGTACCATGGGTCATTTATACACATTTCTGTAGAGGTATTTAAACTGATACACCTAATGGATACAAGGCAGCTTCAAGGTTCAGCATTGTATGAATTATATCTCTGGATGTGAAGCCCTGTTATAGGTTAGAAAAACTCTCTCTCATGAATGGCATCTAATTTCAAGAACTCTTTTGCGGGGTAGTAAATTTGGCTGGTGATCCTAGCAGTGGGTAGTTAAAACATGAATAGCCACATTCCTATGAACTTTCAAACACATGAAAATATCGGATATAGTTAAAGGCATAACTTAAGGATGTGCAATCTGTGCAGCCTCTCTCTAGTAGGACCCTTCCAAATATAAAGACAGGTTGGCTGACAGTAAACCTACATGTGGCTTGTTGTGAGTGCACTCCTTCATCTTTGTCAGATTCTGCCCATTAATTACCTGTTCATGGCCATAGTATGCTGCAATGTGTAATGGGGTGAAAAACACTGCATCTTGAACATTGACATAAGCTCCATGCTGCAAAAGTATATCCACAGCCTAGAAGAAAAAGAAATAAAAGATTCCAATTAGAAGCTCTGTATGTGGTTACCTTCTAATAAAATTCTCTAACATTATGCCAAGAAAGAACAAACACCAACTTATAAAGGCGAAGAACTCCATACAGCATATAAAAGTGATTAACTTACAGTACTATAACTGAACACTGAATGTCACTGATGCCTTATAAATAAACCTGAAAATGTATTTGCCAATAAAAAGCCTGATTTGTGAAGGGAGAGGCCCAGAAATGACTGACTCAGAAAGCTCAGAATAGCCTTTAATTTTCTTTGAGGCTTCATGAACAAACACCAATAAACATATCACAGTTCTTAAAAGAAAATAAAAGACCCCTTTAAATTTAAATGCATGCAGGTAAATTCACAAGTATAATTCACTCAATGTGTAAAGACTTCAGTGTACTTTAGAAGATAATAGCCCTTAGACTTCAATAAATAACCAAAGTGGTTTCTTTCAAATTTTCACTCTCTTAGTCATTCTGAAGGCCAATGGTTTGGTCGAGCAGCTATTAATTTTGAAGCATTGGCCTTCTGAATAACTGTCAAAATGGAAATTTGAATTAAACCATTTTGGATTATTTATTGAAGCCTAAGCACTGTTATTTTTTTGAAGCCCAACGGAGTCTTTATACCCACTAAGGGTCTTGTGCTACAGATCATTTGCATAATTCTACACACAGTTTTATGGAATGCTATTGCTTTTTCTTATAGCCTCCATGTGAGTCTCATGATTGTGAAAGGTGCTGGAGTGAGAACCCTAGAAATTATCCACAGCATGGGGAGCAGCAGGGAAAAAACATTCCAGCTCAACCTATTCATGTGCCTCAGTGGTGACATAAAGGGACCACCTCTAGTGAAAGGATGAGTGGATAGTGTAGATTCCACTGCTATTCACTCCTCCTCTCTGCTGACACTGCCAGCGATGGTCCCAATTAGTGCGAGACATGATGAATCATTTGTGATGTGGGTGCCTGTCAACTAGTAACTGGACTGAGACCACCAATTCATTTCACACGGGCTACAAAGAGGCCGGTCATTTGAATCTGTCACTCACAAGTACTGACGGAACAAGTAAGATCTGTTACTAAGCAACATTAGTGTTCAGGGATTATTTCTTTAGACTATTTAAATGGAAAAATATTTTGTCGATATGCTTCACTGAGTGAATTTTCTGTGCAAAGCCCTTTCCATACCATACTTAATGCATTTCCCCTTATGTTTAATTATTTCACACTAACATTGGCTGTAAGCCTCCCTAAGACTAGTGTTTTAGGGACTACTCCTGCCACATACAGAGCCTCCTCAAATCCCATTGACTTCAATAGGTTCTGAAGGCATTTATCACCTTCTAAAAATGTCCCAAACACTGGAAGGCCCACTTGAGCAGAAGAGAACCTGAATCTGCAGGTCTGAGAACAGGATGCATGGAAGGGTATTGTTAGGATATAGATATTCAGGCCTGTCTGTAAAGGCCTATACTCTAAGAATTTAGGTGTATTCTTATCACTTAGCTAGTTATAGAGGTATAAAAGAAAGAATCAAAATCAGCATCTGCCGGTGTCAGGGACTTCTCTTACTGTGACAGTCTGAGGCCCTGTTTTTAGGCTAAGGCCTTTGGCTAAGCAACAGAGGCAGCCATAAGCTGCGAAGCGACCGGTGGTCACATCCTCACATTCCAACCTAGTCACATTGAAATAAGGTGTTATTGGGCTGTTAGGAATACAATCCTGTCCTGATAATGCCTATCGCCTCCAGAGAAAGGGAAGTGCCTAGAAGATGTAAAAGGAAACTTAGTTTGATAGCATCCTGTCTGGCAAGAACTCACTTATCAATAGCTGGGATGTGAAATCCTCATTTCTTTGTTGTTCTATCACTGTAGTCCCCATTTCCCCATTGTTTGTCTGTATAATCTCTGTCTGGTTCTGTGATTGTTCCTGTCTGCTGTATAATTAATTTTGCTTGGTGCAAACTAATTAAGGTGGTGGGATATAATTGGTTAAATAATCATGTTACAATATGTTAGGATTGGTTAGTTAAATTTCAGTAAAATGATTGGTTAAGGTATAGCTAAGCAGAACTCAAGTTTTACTATATAGTCTGCAGTCAATCAGGAAGTGGATGGATGGGTGGGTGGGTGAGTGGGAAATGGGAATGGGGGTGGGGAAATTGGAATCATGTTTAGCTAAGGGCAGGAATGGGAACAGGGACACAGGTAAGGCTCTGTGGTGTCAGAGCTGGGAAGGGGGACACAAAGGAAGGAAACTGGAATCATGCTTGCTGGAAGTTCACCCCCAAAAACATCGAATTGTTTGCACCTTTGGACTTCAGGTATTGTTGCTCTCTGTTCATGCGAGAAGGACCAGGGAAGTAAGTGGGTGAAGGAATAAGCCGCCGAACATCTTGGTGCCGTGACTTGGATACATCGCATCGGATAGGTGAGTGGCAGCCTGTAAGTCCCCCTCCCCAACAGTCCGCACAGCTGCTTGGAGGGGGTATCGTGAACTCTCGTGATGGTAGTTGTGGGTTCTGGCAAGCCAGGGTAAAAGATTTTTTGGATAAATGGATAAGGAAGAACCAGGGCCCATACCAGGTGCAGAGGTCAACCTGGGATGAGATTAAAAAGGAAATGGAGGAAGTGTTAGGGGACCCAGAGGGATGGGGGGTGGCTGAGGAGCCCACCCTCCTTGGAAAATGGGTAGTGGAAGAAGGTCCCTGCCCATGGGGACTGAATGCCTTCCAAGGAAAGGAAGCACTTCAGTCCGCTTGTGAGAGGTTTGAAGTAAGGGCAGCATTATGGGAAGCTGCCAGTAATCTTTCAAGTTTGGTGCTGCTTCAACAAGGGCTGCTGAAGGGTTGTAAATTAGTTAGGGGTAGTTAAAGATGATTTGGCACAACAGGGTTTAAAGTCAAAAGCAGGGTTAACAGACTACCTTTAGAGACTGGAGCTGGGACTTGGTCCTGGGGGAGTGGAGAGAAAGAAGGGGAAGGGGAAAAAAAAGTTTCAAAGTGCAAAATGGCAGGGTTTGCAGGAGCGGGTAACAACCCACACTCTTCTCCCAGAGCCAGAATGAGAACCTGGGGATAAGGGTTCCCAACTGTTTCAACTCAGGGAGCCTACTCTTGGCTCAAGCTAACTATATCCTTTTCTTCTTTTCCTTCTTCTTTTTCTCGGTTTACTTAATTTGCTGCTGGTAGCCTATACTTTAAACTGACCTGACAGGCTTAATTGGTTTCTTTCCACCTCTTCCCCTGCCTTTCCACACTTTTGTTTTTCTGAAGTTTTAATGAAGGGTACTTTGGATACTTATGTGAGATGTTTTTGGTTTTTTTGGACAAAGTATGAGGGAGGTCTGCTGTATTCCATTGGAATTTTTGGAGTAAAAGATCCATGGGCATCCATGGAGACAAATGTTTTACTGCCTCTTTGAACAGACTCAAGGTAAAGACAGCATAGGTTAAGGCAGCTGTGTGGCAATAATTGTACTTGGTGGCTAAGCTGTTACAGACAAATTGCACTACCTTAAAGAACTAAATGTAGGAGTAAGTGATTTAAAGAAGTGAGGGAAAAATTACAAATAGCTTTTGCAAAAATTGATAATACAGAGTTTGAAGGAAAGTAAACATTTGGGAGTTGTGGAAATGGTAAAAGGTAACTGTTGTGAAGATGTTAAAACAGTAACAGTTGTGGTGTTACAAGAAGGAAGTTTTTGTTTAATGATAAAACCCAGTTATATAAATGTAACTATATGTGCAACTCTGTGCAGTGACATTGGATGGAAGCTTGGTAATTAAATTATCCAAGGGGGTCAGGTAGAGTGGCTACTATCACCACTATGCTTCTGACCCAGAAGCCTTTACAGCTATTCTGAAGGAAAATGGGCCCTTTTCCCACAGAAATGGTCTATAAGGGACTGCTGCAGGCAGCAGGTGGAGAGAGAATCTGATCAAAATTGTTTGTCTATTGGGTAATGTAATCAAAATCACTAAAGGAATGTAAGGGGTTTCTATTGGAACTTAACTTGGCTGCCCCTGGTTGTGTCTAGTTGTACAAGATGGGAGTGTAATCGGGTACAGTTGTGTAAAAAAGAGTAATCACAGTGCAAGGGATGTTCGGCAAAAGAGAATTTTGTGTGTGTGCACAGGAAAAAGAAAAGGAAAAGGGGAGGAATGATGGGAACACTGAGCCTTGGGGTGGCTCTGGGGGATCAGATTGTTGCTTTGGTGGGTGCGCATGAAAACTCTGTGGGCATGGGGGAGGCAGTTACACCTTGTGTAAAATTAATATGGCTAATATAATGTTATGGAGGTTAAACTATATGGAAGGAATTTGCATTTTCCCAGGACGTGTGCAGTGTGTATTGGAGAAGGGGTAAAAGAAATGCAAATAAAACATGGTACTTCATTAAAATCCTATTAGGGCTCCAAAAGGAGCCACAATAGGTTGTGCTTTCTTTTTCAGATCTCTGTGTTTTGGAGCAGGAGATGAAAGTGGAAAGTAATCAGAACTCTACTGGAAGTGGAATGTTTCCCTTTTAAGACAGTCTCTGAGCTGCTACTAGCTTTGGATCCAAAAGCAAGCTAGTAAGCCTCTGTGTAAATGCAAATTATCAAGCTGATGGGCACAAAGGAGCTGCAAATAATGAATACATCTGGTCAGCAAACAAGTTACTAGAAAAAAGAAAAGGAGTACTTGTGGCACCTTAGACACTAACCAATTTATTTGAGCATAAGCTTTCGTGAGCTACAGCTCACTTCATGCATCCGATGAAGTGAGCTGTAGCTCATGAAAGCTTATGCTCAAATAAATTGGTTAGTCTCTAAGGTGCCACAAGTACTCCTTTTCTTTTTGCGAATACAGACTAACATGGCTATTACTCTGAAACCTGTCAAGTTACTAGAAGACTCAGATTATGGCCCTCCAGGAAAGGGAGGTGAAAAAACAAGTCAAGCCTGAAAATAAGGGGAACAGGTTAACCTTAAGGTGTGTGTGTGTGTGTGTACAGTGCTAAAATCTGAAGCTGGGTCTCAGCTATTACCTGAGAATAAACTTAATGCTTGGTACAGCAGAGAAACTATTGCAAACTTGGTCTATTGTACAAGAGAGGAAACTGAGGTACACCTCCTCATAAATTTCATAAATGACCCGTGAGTGGGGTAATTCACTAGCCTGACTATAGAACAAAATAAGGACAGCCTGGAGGTAATTCTTCTGTTTTTCCTGCAATTAGCAAGGAAATTTGTAAAAGGAAGTGGTGGTATTATTAATTAATTATTACTATTATTATTATTAAGCAATAATCTGTCCCCACTAGGGGGTGGTGGAAATTGTTTCTTTTGTTTTTCAGACTCTCTACAAGCAAGCTGGCGCCAGCGGAAGAATAACCCACAATACCATGGATCTATGTTTTGTGTTGTTTGTCTGTGGTGTTTGTCTTGTTGCTAGCATTGTTGTGTTTTAATTAACAAAAAACCTCATGACATGGGTGAGGGATGGCTTCAAAAGGCTGACCCTGGTGGGGAGATGTGTATGGGAATGCAAAATGCTCAATTAGGAGGCCAGCACTTGTGTAATAGCTACCAGTTTCATCATCTATCACCATGGGGGAATTGTAAAGCACCATGAAATCTCTGGATTAAAAGCACTACACAAGTGTTAGCTAAATCATCATTACTGACAAAAAAAAATCATACAAGAATCACATTCCTATGAGATTTTGCCTGGTATAAGAACCAAATCAGAAGTTAGGTCCTTTCTGGTTTTAAATTTGAACCAGAAGGAAAATCGTAAGAGCGGAGATTTGCATCCTTACAACCCAATATTCAAAGGGAGTTAGATCTGAGATTTCAGTTTTGATCCTATGATGCATATGCCAATTTCCTGAAATATTGTTGGAGATTTTACTGTATTAAGGTTATGGATCATTGTGGGCTTGGGATTATACATAATTCTAGGGGGAAGAGTGACCGCAGCTTCTCCAGGAATTAAGAACAGTGGGGGAATAGGAGTGCATAGGTAAATTCACTTGCATTGTAACACCTCCAGAGAAGTACCATCTGGAGAGGCTTGCAAATACTAGTTCAAACTAGATTCTCCAGAGATCAACAAAGAAAAAACTTCTGGATAAATAACCTCAATTTAGACTGACTCATGTCCTTCTTTCTGATCAAGAAAACGGACAGGACCTTCTGTTCAAGGGAGGACCCAATTCTTCCTGGAATAGGATGGAAGGACTTTGGCCTACAGAGGTCACCCATCATTGCCCTGAACTGCAATGGATCCATCTCTAGCTTAAAAATGTCTGCAATGTCTCACAATTTTTCTTAACTAATTGAAAATACTTAGTGCAATCAGCAATCTTCAGCAGCTTATTTTCCGCTTTCTCCACAAAAGCTTTAGTTTATTAAATAATACTGACCCTTGTGGTGCCCCACTATTAACTTGCTTTCCACTCTGAAGAGTAATCATTCAGTACAATTCTACTTCTATTTCTTCTTGCTTAACCAGTTTTTAATTCACAACATGACTTTTCCCTTTACCCTCTTGTTATTTACCTTAATAGTCTTTTATGAAAGGCATTATCCAAAGCTTTTTGAAAATTAAAGTAAATTATGTCCACTTCAAACAGAGACTGTTAATTAAAGTAACTTTGAGGGTTAGAGAGAATCAACAAATGGAATATAAGATAGACTACATAAAGATTTTGTCTCTTGGAGAAGGGCAGGAGATAAGAATTCTTCTAACAAAATTAAATCAATGGATATTGACTTTCTAGTAGGTAAAATTAAAATGAGAAAGACAACTTCAACAATTAAGCCATATGCATCAGCATTAGCCTATGTATATCCCTGTGTTAACACATCTAAAGTATCTGCAATGCTTTTCAGAGTTCTTTATTAATTAAGCCATTAAAACCTAAATAAGAGGAGCATCAAGCACTGGCCTAATTCTTTCCAATTTAGCAGATATAGATATAATCAGTCATGTCCTGTAAAGATCCTTTGCACAAAACTGGCAAGTCTCTTAACTCTTTGCTGGTCTGTAAGAATTCTACAATTAACCTTGATCAGAATGAAGCAGTAAATGCCTAAAGAAGCTTCCAAATGGTTGTGAAACACTAATTACAATTAAAGGAGTTGTCTAACTAAGGAAGAAGTCTACTGAAATGTTTCAACATATTCTTTTTTGATAGACTTGGGGACAGAAGACAGAATTGAGACACACTATCTGTATGTTCTCCTAGCCTCATTGGAATAGATAAGATAAATACAGTTGGGTCACAGATAAAATCAGTAATGAAAAATGCAGGTACTGATTTCCTGAAATATACCATTCGTACCACAAGAATAGTTTCTCCGTCCAAAGCAGGTAGCCAAGGAACTGAGGTGTTTTGTTTTCTTATCTGAATATATTATACATAGAATGGTTTAAGTGACTTTGTGATACATTATGGGAAGACAATTGTCTTGCCCTCATCATTTAATTAATAACACTATATTTTTGAAACATCTCAATTGCTTTAACCTGTTGGTTTAAAGACATTACATTACAAGAGTCAATTTGCTTCAAAAGGCAGACTCTTGGATTGAGTAGATGGGTTGGGGGCTCAGTCAAGTTAGTTGAAACTCCGTTATCACCTATGTAGACACAGTTTAACACCTTTTCAGTTGTGTTAGCTGGTTGTGTTGTAGCCAAGGTAGAAGCTCCCTTAACACCCATGCAGACATGGGGGGTAACATTTTCAAAAATGCCTAAGTGACTTACGAGCCCAAGTCTCATTTTCAAAAGAGACACAACGACTTCAAATTCTAGGGGTATGTCAACACTTAAAACGCTGCAGCAGTGCAACTGTAGGCAATTTTGAAAAAACTAGGCTTCCAGCTAGACTACCACACAACCAGCTCGCACAGCTTTGAAGATGTTAAACTGTCTGCAGGGGTGTTAAGGGGGCTTTCCAATCATGTTAAACTCCTTCAACTGAGCTAACTCAGTTGAAAAAACACTCTTCCCCCCCAAATAGACAGACCCTTCATCAGTGTACCACCTTAAAAACTGATCACATTATCTCTTGTAGCTGATGTTTGATCAACTCTGAAGAAAGCAAGATAAGTCCAAGTAAAAGAGGTTTGCTTATGTGAAACTGTAAGGGAGATGCAAGGCACCCACACCATTGGGCAGGATCTGGCTACCTTATGATTTCATCTTTGTGCTATTTTGGACACTTCAGAACTGGAAATGCATAGTTTCCATCTTGTTTTGTAGCTAACATGCTTTCATAATTAGGTTCAAGAGTGTAATGATTAGAAACAGGTGAACTGGTTCTGCAGAAAAGAAGGGTCTTAATCTAAATCATAACTGAACTCTTTTAAAGATAAGAACTGATGGAAACTCTCCATCTCCTAGTCTGAGACAGGCCTCCTTTATTCAAATCCATCTTGGGGACTGAACAATTTCTGCTAAAATGGCTACTGTATAAAGTTTCATTAATTCCGGTATCTCTCCTCCCACTCCTCAGGGTTTGGACAAAGGCAAATTCTGGAGAAGATCTGGGCCTGATTCACCATTGCCTACAATTTGTGTAGTCATCTATATCTATGCTAAGTGTGGGTAGCCCTACTATCCTGATTTAGTAGCATTTTACATTGACTTTGCACCAGCATAAATGACTACAAAAAAGCTTCGGACAAATTGCAGGGCTGTGAAGATTCAGTCTCCTTGAATTCATGAGATTAGATTTTTCTAGCCAGCCAGACTGTAACAGATAAATACAATAAAACTTCAGACTAGACCTCTCCATTCATGACATATGAAAGGAAGGGGGTATACTGGATGTCAGGTAGAGGAAACTGGAGATACTTGAGATTGGAAGTCGGGAGAGAAATAGAGTTAGGAGGAAGGGAAAAATATGTAACTGTAGAAGTTAGAAGCATTAGTGTGGAATGGTGAGAAAGATAAAGGAAAATGAGGACTTTGAAATATTCAGATAAGTTTCAAATAAATACGTAAACTTTCCAAGGTTTCTCAAGTTGTTTGAGGTTCACCCATAACTAGTAATAAAGCTCATTCAAGTGAAAACTAGAGATGAAAAATATTCCATTGTAAAATAGGATTTACATGTGAAAATCTATATTTTATTCTTTGAAAGCTGTCCTTATAAGACAAACTCCTTGTTTACCAACAAGTCATCGTTGCAAGAAAACAAATGCATTCACTCTTTAGAGTGTCAGGGGTACCTGTGGCAAAATGAAATAACATTCCTCTATCCCAACTGGAATCTCAGCTCAGTTCACAAACCTCTCCATCTGCAAATGCCAATGTTAATTTATAAAATGAAATCGGCAACAATATTAGTTTTTCAGTGTGGAAATATTGGATAGCACATCAGAGCATATTAAAAATGTATTATTAATTCAGCAGTGACCTCTCTGGGCTGGAAACATTTAATGTTTTTAAAACACCAGGCTTAGGAACCGTTTTTTTAAACTCATCTGGGTATCTAATTTGGTTTCCAGCATCTCTTATTTTTCTCTAATTTTGTACACTTCTCACTGAGGTCTCCAGTCCAGGGATCATGCTCTGAAAACATCCACTAAACGATAAAACAAACCAACAAACTAGTTTTGCTAAAGTAAACAAATATGACACAAAATCACAGAGAAGATGAAATATTTATGTACCAAGCTGGCTCAGCTGAGTTGGAACATCTCATTTACAGCAGTGTCCTTCAATCTCCCAGTTTTATAGAGGTGATTACTATCGTGGTTTCAGGAGGTGTGGAGATTGTGCCAAGGTCACAAACTGGCCCTGCAGCAGAACTGAGAATCAAAGCTAGAAGCTCCAGTTGCTCTTTGTCTGGCTCTGAAATATAATGAGCATCTTTCCTCAAGAAATGGAAAAGTCAAATGATATATATAATAGGCTGGTGTGTATGTTTCTTTTATTTATTTAACTGAATAAATAATTTCCCCTTATTTTATTGAAATGGAGGAAATGTCAAAAATATATTTTCCCTCTCTGACTTACATTTCACTGCACTTTTTACAGTTTTTTTTACAGTTCCAATTTCCATGAATATTAATGAACTTCTGTGCAAAGTAAGCTATTTAACCTAGCAGAAGAGATTCTCAGCAGAATGACAATTTCAAAGTTCTGTAAAAAAGGGAAAGAAAAAAGCAGAATCTGAACTATAAATCTTCAGGTTCCAAACCAGCAGCAGAACCAAATGAGGTATATGGAGTACAACTCTCCGTAGGGGACGTTTCTGGCAAAGATCTGATCATTACTAACAGAGAAAACAATGGGTCTTTTCTAAATTGCTCACAAAAAATGATTCCTCATCAAATTAGGGGCTTTATCCTTGCAAGGAGCTGAGCATCCTCAGTTTTCATTGACTTCAGTTTCCGCTGGGGGCACCCTGCACATTGTAGGAGGTGCTCTGTCACTCACAGGATCAGGCCCAAAAGTTTTAAAAAAGCAACTTGAAAAAGTAAAATAAAACAAGGTATTTTGTATTTTCTGCTCATCGTTCTTCATTTTAATGATCTGATCTGAAGCACATATTTACTTTATGCTCTTGTGCATCTCATATGTATTATTTACATTTGAGCATTTTTCTGTTGAGCTACAGAAAATACAGCATTATGCAAAATCACCCCCACAGGCTTATTCTTAACCCATTGATCCTGTAATGAACTCTGTCATGAGGAGTATATTGCAGGATTGGTGCCTTATTCATATACTTTTCTAGGGGAAAAAAGCACTGGCAGAAGTAAACTTCGGAAACGATAGAAATGGGGAGAAGAATGGAGGTGTGGAGGGCCAGAATTTCAAAATATGGACTCTAATTTAAAAATTCTTTTCTGCTAGCACATACTGCAATTTATCTGCTTAAAAAAATAGAGAAAAAGTAAGTTAGATCTCATCCTCATACAGATATATTGAAAAATCATGTATAATTGGATCAATGATTTTTTGTTTCCTTTAGTCAACTAACAATAATTAAATAATAAAGAACTCAAAGTTGTATGTGAAAGATCTATTCTGGAAAGCTAAGAACCTGAAAGATGTAAATTAATCTGTCTCGTTATCCAGAAATCAAAATGTATTAGTGTATCTGATTCATTTCTCTCTGCAAATAATTCTGCTTTAGTAAAGGGGAAATAATGACAAAATTTGTATTTGCAGGAAGAATGATTTTGAACTCAATGCACAGTATTTTTCTGCAAGCAATATAAAGAAACCAATCAACATTATGTGCTTAAATCTATAGCCCAGCTTCAATATTTGTTCATAAAGATTTTATGCAACAACATCCACACATGTTGTTAAGTATTAAATTATCTGATTTGTGCAAATGTGGGATTTGTGAATGCAATACTTTTCTGCCCATATTCATAGGCCAGACTGAAAACATGGCTTTTCATGTTGTAAAATATGAAGGGAGAAATCCTAGCCACTTTGAAGTAATTGGACATTTTACCATTGATTTCAATGGGGTCAAGATATCACCCTCTGTGTATCTCGTTAATATTAGGACTCCTTTACACCACTCTGAAAGTTTGCATAAATTACATGTATACTAGTTTTAAGCCATCTTTACAATGCCAGAGTGGTATAAACGGTTTTAGTATAAATGACAATCAGGCTCCCATCATTTATATTTAATATATAAATATTTCTTCACTAATGAGTGATTCTAACTTTTATAAAAAGAAAAGGAGTACTTGTGGCTGTAGCTCACGAAAGCATATGCTCAAATAAATTGGTTAGTCTCTAAGGTGCCACAAGTATTCCTATTCTTTTTGCGAATACAGACTAACACGGCTGCTACTCTGAAATCTAATTTTTATATTGCCTTTCTGTAACTTCTGATCTGCTCTCACTCTGTCTTTTAAAACACATTGACAAATTGTTCTCTCTTCATGTCCTGTACTTTTGTAAAGCAAAAAAACCCTAAAGAATTACAAGGTCTGGTTGGTTCAAACCAGCTCTTGTTTCTGTTTGACAAATGCAGATTCTTCATATAGGTTCCATCATACTTATTATTTTCCTTGAGCTTAAACTGGCTGCTCAGCACTTGTATATATGATGCTGGTAATGAACGACTGCACTTACTCCAAAATTAGGGATACCTGGACTGGAATTTCCAAACATCAGTGCATTCAGTCTACATGCCAGGGAGATGATCAGCATGTTGAAACACATTGAACTGAAGCAAAACCTTTAAAAGTATACAGGGAAACAATGACTTTTCTAGTTTTATTTAGAAATTATCTGGAATGGCAAAGTACTTTTCATAGTCTCCAGTCTGTGAATAAATCGTCCTCACTTCTACCTAGAAGCAGGTCATTTACAGAAATGGGCAAAAGCCACAGAATTCATGGCTGGATCTGATTTTCCCAGGTTTCCAGATTTGAGGTGAGGAGATGATTCAGCCTATTACGACAGATGCCAGCCACAAGTTTGGATCCAAATTTGAGTGTTCAAATCTTGGCTTGTTGTTCAGGCTCTTCTCTAGCAATTTGGTACATGACTAGAAGCCAGCACACAAGATTTCAGGGCCTCCTTCACTTTACTTCACATTTCTTTTGACATGTCTGTCAGTATTTCTTTTCCTACCTCCTATGTCTCTCAGAAAGTATAGTTAGGTCATATTTTATATCAAACTGAGTAGTACACTGTGTAACAAAGTTCCTCCTCTGCCTTGGTGGGTCCTGCGCTTATTGGCGGATTTGCTCGCCTCAGAGGTTCACGGCAGCCCTCAGTTTGGCCACTTTCATGGCTCAAATCTGCTGTTCACTCAGTTAGCCTCATCACTGGCCAGCATGGGGAAAAGAAAGAAGAACAATCCCCGCAGTCTCTGCTGATCCAACTAGCAGATTGCGGAACAGGCCAGAGACCTCCCCTCTGATGGAACCCACAGTCCAGGTCAATTCCTTCGGTATCAAGTAGTGAGTTGGGGGGATGGAGGGATGGGGGGAACCCGGGCCCGCTCTCTACTCCAGGTTCTAGCCCAGGGCCCTGTGGATTGCAGCTGTCTACAGTAGCTCCTGTAACAGCTGCATGACAGCTACAACTCCCTGAGCTACTTCCCCATGGCCTCCTCCCAACACTTTCTTTATTCTCACCACAGGACCTTCCTCCTGATGTCTGATAATGCTTGTACTTCTCAGTCTTCCAGTAGTACACCTTCTCACTCTCAGCTTCTTGAGCCTCTTGCTCCCAGCTCCTTGCATGCACACCACAAACTGAAGTGAGCTCCTTTTTAAACCCAGGTGTCCTGATTAGCTTGCCTGTCTTAATTGATTCTAGCAGCTTCTTGATTGGCTGCAGGTGTTCTAATCAGCCTGTCTGCCTTAATTTTTTCCAAAAAGTTCCTGATTGTTCTGGAACCTTCCCTGTTACCTTACCCAGGGAAAAGGGACCTACTTAACCTGGGGCTAATATATCTGCCTTCTATCACTCTCCTGTAGCGCTGCACGAGCTGCAGCCGGTCTGCTTCCAGGCCGCGCCAAGGAAACATCTATACACGCTCGTGCTCCACCCCTTCACGTCCTCACCCTCTCATCCCGCCCCGATACAAAATGGTGGGACCTCCTGCCACCTCTGGAGGGTGAGGAGCCCCGGTGGGCCAGCCTATACTCCACCTTGGTCCCGAGGCCTGCCAGGGATATCAGTTGGCAGCTCCTTCATGGAGCCATGAGCATGGGCGTGTACTTGGCACGGTTTACCCCTATCCCAGACACCTGCCCCTTTTGCGACATGAGGGCAACCCTGGCACACATATACTTGGAGTGTGCCAGGCTGCAGCCCCTATTCTGGCTCCTCAAGAATGTTTGTTATATTTTGTTATATTTTAGGTTGCACTTTTTCCCTCACCTTCTTATTTATGCACTCCTTATCCATGGCCCCACAAAGTCACAGGACCTCCTGGTCAACCTCCTCCTGGCCCTGGTTAAAATGGCCATCTATATAACCAGAGTGAGGAGGTTGGCCGATGGAGTTTCCTGTGACTGTGGGGCCTATTTCTGATCCTCCGTCCATTCACATATCCAGGCAGAGTTCCTCTGGGCGGCGTCCACTGACTCCCTTGATGCCTTTGAGGAGCAGTGGGCATTGTCTGGTGTTCTCTGCTCAGTGTCCCCATCTGGTTTCCTTCGTTTGACCTTTTGACCACACTCTTGTCCTTGTTATTTCATTAGTTGTCCCCCATACTCATTTGGTTTCCAGGTCCTGTGGATCCCCCCTTAGGCTGTGGGGGATCCTTTAGTAGTGGGTGGGCGAAGCCGGATCTTAATAGAATCACTCTCCTGTAGCCATCTGGCCTGACCATGTCACAACTGTAACATCAGATAATCTTTTGCAACTGTCACACCACTTTTTGTATAGCTAAAAGATTTTTATTAAAGGTGGATCAGAGATGAATCTGCCACTTCTTTCTTACTTATTGCACCCAAAAGATTGACAGGTGCTGATATTTACTTTGTAACAAAATAGATAAAACACCCCTTGGTGATATAAGTTTCACCAGCATGAGCGGTAGTGTGCACAATGCTATGTTGGCAGATAAGCTTCTCCCACCAACATAGCTACCACTACTTATTGGGGGTGGTTTAATTATGTCAGTCGTAGAGTTCCTTCCCATCGGCATAGAGAGATCTTACAGTGGCACAGCTGCATTAGTACAGCTGTGCGGCTGTAAGCTTGCTAGTGTAGACATAGACTAGGAAACCTGAGTTTGGAAGAAACATTCATTCTTTACGCTGGTGGTGTCAGAGTTCACATAAGTGTTTGAGGTGTAATATATATGTTTTCTAGGGAAACACTCCACAGCTTCTTAGAACTTCTAAACAGATGACCAGATGATCAGAACAACCTTTTGAATTTTCAGTGAATGTAATCTACCCACTTAGCCCACCAGGATAATACTACCTTCATTAGTGCGCAAATGTGGGGTCATGTCCATCATGAGTAATTTTATTCAAAATTTCACTGTGGATATCTCCCTTAATTATGCCTCTTCTTGAGAAAGTAAGAGTTCTGGGATGAGACATCTGCATAGATGTGTGGAATATTTCTCAAGATTTCACAATGCTTATTAAAATAGAGGTTTTTTTTCAAACTTTGCCATAATTATTGCATAGTATTCATTTTCTGCTTATTATTATCATCAGTGAATTTAGTGTAGATTAAAATTTTGGATAGAACCAGGCATAGTGCAGGTAAATGCTGTGCAAGATTCCACAGACAGCTCTATCTATGGATCTCAGTCTCTGCTCCCAGTCAATATGAACACTGCCAAACTGTGACTAGTTTCCCAATATTGTCAAATAATGACAAGGGCATGACCACCAAAAACAGTTTAAATTGTTACCAAGGTCAGGATGAGCTATAATGAGAAATAATGAGCTATTAAAATGACTCTAGTAAATAACCCAATCTAATGAGCGTCCAGCATAATGAGGAAGACAACACAATCAATAAGATAATATGATCAGAAGGCCTTACTTTATATACATGGTACTTTTGAAAAGACAGATACTGTTTTATAAAGAATATATACTACAGATTGTACCTTAGATACTTGGGGCTCTGTTAAAGAATACAGACAATTTCCTTAATGCCATGCCCCCAGGCAGGCAAAATATCTCTCTGTACATAAGATCATTACCAGGTAACACACAGTCCACACACAAAACACAAAGTACATTTCAGAGAAGATGAAAGGATCATAAACCTAATAAGAGTGTTGCTAACTTGCCTATTATAATTCTTGCACAGAATGACTGGATATATATTTTTTACATTGTAAACAGTATATTTTTTACATTGTAAACAGCAACTTCTTTTTTGAGACAGGATATGCTAGGAAGCATTTCTAATGAGTAAACAACAAGACCCAGGAATATACTTGACTAATGAAGGGAATGACATGATGTCTCAAGAGTTTAAGAATGTAATGCTAAAAAACAAACACCAAAACCACCAGCAAAACCTACTCCTTGAAAAGCCAACCTTCAAAATAAAGTATTTATTGTCAGTCTGCTCTATTAGCATGCTTCTCCATCCACAGACTTAAACAGTTGCCTACAGATGCTGCAAATTGATTTGTCCCTTGATAACAGTTGGAGTTGCTGACCGAAACATTGAAGAATAACAGCTTTTTAATTGAGTTTTTGTGTGTGACTAACTGTACAGTGCTTTATCCTTTTCTCACTTTGTCACATCTGCATAGATTTCAGAGGTAATGCCAGGCTTTCGTGTGACTTGTCTTTATGGCTTCTATCTCTAGCTCCCAATCAATCAATGCAAAAGTAATATTTGGAGTTATTCTCATTTTGGTGTCTTTTGTATTCACCGCTTCTAAGTATTTAGAAGATACAAACATGAGGTGAGAATCAGCCAAAGACTGCACTGGCTTCTCCTGGCCCAGACCCTGGGGGAGGATCCCCAATGGCAGAAAGTTTGGCCAGGTGGAGGGATGAAACAGCACTCTGCACCCTCATCCTCCTCTGCCCACACCAAGATGTGAGGAGTGGGGGATTAGGCAGCCAGCACAGTTTAAAATGTGAGTGATGCTGGCGATGGAGGGAAGTGGCTGGGATATGGTGATTCAGCCCCTCCACTTGGCATCCTTTGCCAGTAGGGTTACTATGGAGTACGGTCAGAGTGTGAATCTGTACAGAGCTTAACAGAGCACAGAATTTCCACTCACAGTGGGAATGCTGTGGAAGTGCAGATTGCTCAGGCTGGCTTGAACCTCCCTGGGACAAGAGTGCTGTAGTTATTATTTATATTATGTTAGTGCCCAGAGATCCAAGATAGAATCAAGGCCCCATTGTGCTAAGCAGTGCATATACACAGAGTTAGACATGGTGCCAAATATTCAAAGGCGTTTAGGGGCCTAAAGATGCAGCTAGGTACTTAAAACCTTTGAAAATGCTCGTAAGTAGCATTAAGCGTTAAGCTTCCCTTGATTTCAAAAGGAGATAGGAGTCTACCTTTGGTTTGATAGGTAAGACATATTGAAGCTGACTGTGCCTCCAGTGTAAACAGGAATGTTTCAAAGGTTCACAAGTGGAGTGATCCCAAGATGGCAGCCACATGAAAGCATCATCACAGCTTTGCTGCTTCTGCAATTTCAAAGCCTGTGGGACTAGCAGGTCTGTTACACTCTCCAAGTGGCAGCACTGTCAATTTTGGTGATGTTTGCAGTGCAGGATGAATGACAGAGTTTGAATCTTACCTCTGAACCCCCTTGTTTTCTGTGGTTTCAGTTAGATCATGAATGTTGCTTTACAATAAGTACTTTCACAGAACTATTTTCCCCCTCCATTAGAGGAGTGTTAGTTATTTAGGTCTATGTTTTTTTCTGAATTTAATAGTTTAAAAAGGACTGGATCGAAGTAAAAAATCTCTCATTATCTGCAGAACGCCTACATTTCCCTCCTCCCCTACTCCCATCGCCCCAGTGTGCTTCAGCGTGAACCTAGATGGACCCTGTGCTCATTCAGTCTTCATCCTCTCTGCTGAGCATGCCAACAAAGGTGCCAATTAGTACAAACCAGGGTGATAGTTCTGGAGATGTTGACACTTCTCTACTAGGAGCTGAACTGAAGTCTGAGTTGCTTTCTAATAAAAGTTTTTTAAAAATATCAGGTTTAGAAAGAAATTCCATTCCCTAAAGCAAGTGTTTTCCCCAGGGCAGTCTCAACCCCTGGTCCTTCCCATAAACTGTGAGTGGGTCCCAGCTAGATCAGGGAGGAACTCTGGTACGTAAGAAGGTTGAGAAATACCACCCTAATATAATATGGGTCAAAGTTTCAACATGCTTTCTTAACTGCACCACACAGTTGTTTGCAGAAGCCTCCAGTTACACACATAATTCCTGTATTGACACCAACAAGTGGATATTTTTGAATGCAAATGAGGTGACTGTGACTGCACAACTGATTACACAACTGTGAATATAGTCATCAATGTGCTCTATATTACCTTCTTTGTAACTTCTTCTTGTTATCCTGCATTCCTTGCCCACCAGCCCTATTTTAGGAAATCTGAAGTGTGTGTTTCCATAAGTTAGCCTAGCTGTGTTGTTTTGTAAAAGTCAGTAATTTCAACTTAAGCAGCAGAACTGAGAATACAAATAATTGTGCATTTATGATTATGTTTGCAATTGTGAATCTTTCATTACAAAAGTAATTCTGCACACATAATATTAAACACTTCAAGAAATATATTTTAAAAATAAATAAATTAGATTGAGTTAATTGTTTCCAGGGCAACGCAAAGGAGATGATATGACAAGCGATTGAATTGAGGCTGGAAAGTGATAGGCTAACAGGTTCATGACTAAAAGCATGTTTAGATAAGGAGGGGCCGGACTGCAGTCTCCAATGGAACTCCTCTCACCCTCCCTCCCCCCTCCGCCACACCTCAATAGCAGGTTCTGGAAGAAGAAATCCTTTCAAGGATCCCCTCACTGAATTCCTCCAGATCATTCTGTCAGGGAGGGAGAGCCATAGGGCTTGCGCCCAAGCTTGGTGGAACCCCAGGAGTCCATAGAAAGCAATGGCCGATGCTGTACCTCAACAGCTGGATGGCTCTGTTGAATCCATATACTAGGGACTTCCCGTGACTGCAGCTGCTCCTGGGATCCCCAGACGGAACTCACAGAGAAGGTAATACAGAAATCTGTGCCCCCTCCCTGAGTGCAGAACGTGCATTTAGCTTGTGAAGCATAATCTACAAGATCTGGAGAAGGAGATGAGACAGTGCAACAGAGCCCTCACTTCCACACTGGAGCAGAGCTTCCCTTCCATACACAGATCTGGGGAGGAAGCAATGATCCCATCAAGGGTACTCATATGCATTCATGTCACCACAAATCTTTTGTTAAATTCTTTGATATTAATAAAGGAATAGCACTGGTTCCCAACAAGACTTTAAAAACATTTTATACAAAGAGCAGGAGATGTATGAACATGCCTGGTACATTTACTCATGTGTATTCTATGTACACCCAAACCAAGCCTCTCCAAGGGGTTATGAAGTGCCAGTAAATGAAGCTCGGATTTACTGAGTTATTGATGTGCTGTTTTGTCTGTGTTTTAAGCAGTAACACGCTAAAAGATAAATGAGCCAATTAATCAGGCCATTCACTCTCATCATTTCCTGTGCAGAAGAGCAAAAACGTACCTCATGATGACCAGCTATTGTAGCAATATGAAGCGCCGTAAGAGCTCCGTATCCGACTTGCTGAATGTCAGCTCCACCATGCAGCAGCGCTGTCACAAGCTCTGCACTGTCCTACAACGCACACATTTCAAATGTTTTTGTTAGGGCAATAGACATCTCTAAAGCTGTGTCTCTCCCTGATTTTATGAGATATTTAAATATCACTTAGCCTCAGAACCATTTTTAAATGCTCGTATGGACTATTTTAAATATCAGAACCATTAGAGTGTCAAACCCAGAAGAAGGGCACATTAGGACTTCTCAGGATCTAAGAAGGAAATCCCACAAATACACAGGTCAGTGTGCTGAATACCAGATCTATGAGCTTGGTATTTTGGATGAGTCTCCTTGTTGACAACATAATGGGCTAAAGCATGGCTGATATTCCTGCCAGATATAACAATGGCAATGGAAATCATAGTAATAATAATAATAATTTGTTGAGACTGTAAGATCAGTTCACAAACCGTGTGTTACGAGGGACAATAGCCAATTGAGGTGGATATTATTGAACTCATTTACGAAGGGGTACACTTATGCACAGAGAAATGAAGTAACTTGCTTGGGATCACTCAGTGAGTCAATGGCAGAACCATGAACAGAAGCCAGGACAACTCCCAATCCCCTGTTCTAACTGCAAAACTAGACTTGTTCCTGTATTGAGTCAGATCCTCAGCTGACTCCAATGGAGCTATGGTAATTTACATCAGCTGAGTAACTGGCCATCAGTCAGCTTGGAAATCAAACATCTTCAAATGACTATTCAGCATCCAATAGGAGCACACACAACACTGCCTGCCATGCTGACTAGTATTGTCCCGTGGGTTACTTGTATTTCACTGTCTGTCTGTATCCATCCATTGTCTCATGTCTTAGACTTAGATTGTACTCTCTTTGGGGCAGGAACCAACTCTTTGTTGTTGTTGTTCTGTGTTGATCTGCTTAGCATAATGGGGTCTTGGTCTATACCTAGGGCTCCTAGGTGTTACAGTAAAAAAATCATAAATAATAAGACCACAACAGCAAGAGATGCTCAAGCTCCTGCCGCCACCACAGCTCGCTCTCCCTGTATTGTACACAAAAATGAGTGTAGACCATGAATGAATCAGCCGTACAGAACATGCAGTGGAGATGGAACTGCTGACCCATGCCATTTTGTTAACGTTGAAAATCTGTGTGTTCAGCTTACTGGAGCTATTATCAGCTTCCACGTGAGATCATGAACTACAGTATTTCCTAACACCACCCTCCCTGCCAAATTGTAATTCTATGGAAGAACGTTCTGGATTACTGGATGTGATATTTTAACCTGAATTTAATGAAGAAAAAAACCCTGAAAATAAATGGCTTCCGCTAGGAAGTCCTTGGAGAATTCCTTCCTCAAGTGATAACTTGGTCCAGCCTACTTAGCTCCGCCATGATCCCATCAAAACTCACAAGGTCGTCTGGCCACAGCCCAGACACAGGGAGTGCCATTAAAACGTCATCCTTTACCATCCTTTACACCTCATATAAATACCAAGGTATCTGGGATCCCTATATTTCCCTGTGCTTTCCATATACAATTATTTTAATACAATAGGTGCTATGGTGTGTTAACTGTTGGTAAATCCTGCAGCCTTAAAATTTCAAACGTCCTGCAAAAGAAATTTCAGACTGTATATTTGATTCCAAAATTCACAATTTGCAATGATTTGCTTAGCTTCATGGAATCCAGTCAGAGCACAGAAAAAGTATCGTGTGACTTGGGTGACTAACTAAGATCCTGAGTCAAGAAATCACTTAAGCATATGCTTAACTTTCAGTATAATCCTACATTTCATTGACTTGACTGTATGCATTGAAAATTTGTGAGCAGACAAAGCATCATTGACTAAAGAAACTCAGAAATTAGTCCCATCTAATGAATACTTTCAAGAATATTGGAATCTGTTTGCAAATAATTTGCATGGGGCCCGGAGCAGTTGCCCCGATTCGCCACACCCAAGGGATGGCTCTGATCATATTACAATAATTAGAAAAGAAAAGACTGTCTTGTGTTGAGCAAATAGAAAGTTAAGCCAGGAACTTTCAGTTCCAGTTCTGCCAATAGATTTACTGTATATCTTCAGGCAAGTCACTTACTCTCTCTGTGCATTAAGTTTCTCTGTTTGTAAAATGGGGATAACAATAGTGCTTCAGGGCAGGTGTTGTCTTTATTTTTCTGCTTCATTCATCACCAATCACAATGTCAGTTCTTAACAATAGATAAAATAAAAAGTAAAATAAAATAAACAAACATTACAGCTGACTGGGAAACTTTAGCTGAAACAAAGTTGTGACAAAAAACAAGGCGGGGAAGCAGCAAAGCTTTTGTGAAAATGTTTTTCTTTCTGTAAACATAATCATAACAATACTTCTCTAACTCACAGACATGTTGTGAGGTTTAATTAAATAGTGTCCATGAAAGATGCTAAATCCATAGTCTTTGAATGTGCGCAAGCGTTTATAAGTAATTTTCCTATATATGGTATGCAAGGTGTAAAGATTGTCATTGGGATCAGTAATTTAGAGAGAGCAGACGACCAAACATACGGACTTCTCATTTCTAATTTACCTTGTAAGCTGCCAAATGCAGAGCTGTAAATCCATTTCTTGTTAACCTGGATGGACGCAACCCTTTTAGCATAAGAGTTCTAATATGGGATTTGTTACCTTTATAATAAAAATTGGAAAGATAAGTCATTTACAGAAAAGAACATGCAAATGAAGGCAATCAGCTAAGAGCTTCCACACTTAGTATGTGGCTCAAATCAGATCTCAACACTTTTATTCACATTTGCAGTATTCAAAATGCAAGGAATGGTCCTTGAAATGGACAGTGTTACTTGGATTTAGAATTAAATGGCAGATTGTGGCGGCCTTTGCATGGGTGTACGATGGGAAGGGAATGGATTGCTCTCTGTTCTAGCGTCCCCTGACTTTGCTAGTGACTCCAAAGTGGACAGGGAAATGATGACGTCTTCAACACGTGGCAGGCACCATCCCCTTATGGTACCAGTCACCATCAGGCACAATCTAGCTATAATGGGAACATTTGTGGCACTGGCATCTATTCACTTGCTAATCTCATTCACATCTTTGAGGGAGGACTTTTTAGAGATATTTGAGGTGCTAAAAACTCCTGTTTCAGCATGAGACTCGCTCCCTCCCTCCCTGCCTTACAAGTTGGGTTTCCTGGACACATACCTTGTCAATTGATCCTTCCAAAAGTGATGCTCCATCTGGCGCCTTTACATTTTATTATTACTGGGATAGTAGTTTATAGGAATACTAGTGAACCATAGCATGAAAACACTCTCATCTCCTGCCACCTCTGTCTTATTCACGTAAGTGCTGTGATCCACATTATGGCTGCCTCCTGCAAAGCTATGCTAGAAGAAGATGCTCTCTCCCTCAGAGTTGCCACAATTTAGCTCACATTGTGACTACACAATAACCCATTTCTTAATGAACTCTCAATATGTGGCAGGGCACCACCCCCTTATGGTACCAGTCAGCATCAGGCACAATCTAGCCGTTAACGGGAACAGACTGTTCTACAACTGCCTAAAACAATCCTAATGGTCTCTTAGGTCTTGCACACACTGAAGCTAATGGCAAGCTCCCACTGATTTCAATGGTGAATAGTCAGGTTCTCACTGATTATACATCTGGGCCCGGATTCAGCAAAGCATTTAAATACATGCTTAAGTGCCATGTGGAACTGAAGCCTTAGGGTAAAATCCTCTTTGATTCTGAATGCTGATCTCTGTTGCATATTGTGGAACAAGTGCAAAACACATGAGCACAATGTGGACAAGAGATCTACAATATGGATCAGAGTAGAAAATTCTGCTGTCAGTATGAGTACCCAGATGATCTCTCACATGACTTTTCTTATTCTCCTGGTTTGCTATCTGCAAGAATCCCATCAAAGAACATTCTGGGCTAAAAGATCTGATATTTATTTTATCATAATTATTATTATCTTAATTCACCATGTTGTAAAACATTTTCACAATATTAAAAAAAGTAAATGTTCTCTCTGTGGGAAAAAGAGTATCAAAAATTCAACCTTCATACCAGTCTATAATGTGAATATTTCATATAGAATAATACTATCCCTTAATGACAAAATAAATATAACAACTCATTTCAAGTTATTTGCACATCTGTACTTAACTGTGCATCAGAGTTGACTGGAATTTTTGCTAGATTGAAGAATTATTTAGAAAGGAGCTCAAAGTTTACTTGGAGCCACTCCACCTTGTCACTACAGTTTAGAGTGTTGTAGCTAATGCTTACCAGAGCATCAACAAGGACAATGCGAAGAAGGCAAATAGTTAAAAAAATATAATGTTCCTGTGGGCTATTAAATATACCAAATCACAAACCATGTAAATAACATGCTAAAAGAGTATGAAAGTACAAATACTTACCACCGCAAATACAACATAAATGGAGAAGAGATAGCCCATTTTCCGTGCGGTAATTTAAATTGACTTTGCTAAAGGCTTCATCAGAGCTGAAAAAAGAGATTTCACAGATGATCACAGTTTTCAACTTTTAGCATATTTTCTTTTATTTGAAACATTCGAAAAGAGAAATCTCATTGTCGATTCACTTATTCCCAACACTGTAAATCCAGAGGTACTTCACTGATGTCAATGGATTAATCTACATTTCTATTGTTGCAAGTGAAACCTGAATCCAATCCTTACTTTTTCCTGAGCTATATTTCTATTTTGACATTATTTCTATACATACATATACAAATAGCTACATTATAAGAATAAAGGGAGAAGAAAGCTTCTTTTAAGAAAAAAAATAATCTGCTATAAGTAGAAAGGTTCCTTCTTTCCCCTCCACCCCATCTTTCAAGGTGATAAAAGTGATAGAAAAAATTAGAAAAACTATGTATTGATTTCTAATGAGTCCAACAACATGGTATCTGGGGGAATGAAAGAGACAGTGAATCTAATTTCAAAGAATACTCAAGTATAGATCTTGCAGAAAATAGTTTCTGTTCCCCATATGACACACATATAGATGGGCAGTGAAGCACTTTCAAATGAATACCTGTTAGGACCCTAGTAAAAGGAACAAACTCCCTGTCTACTAGGGGATACAATGCCTTCCCCGTAAGAGTGGTGGAAACTTGTAGAACATATGAGCAAAAAAATTTTCCAACTCTAACGAGTTTCCCACTGAAAACTGACAAAAATTTATAATATTCCACAAAACCCAGACAAGTGCTTTCTACTTTTGAATGAAGAGCACTGAATTTTAAAATGCAATGGAAATCGATCTATTAAAGGAGTAAATATATATGACAACAATGGCTTTTGAGGGTGCCAAATTACAGTTCATAAGACAAAAGAAATAGAATACAAGGGATAATACAATTTTGAGGCATGCAGTTAGGTGTTTGACTTGTCTCTACCATACCTGCCAAATGTCCTTCCTGCAAAGCTTAGTGTTACAAGGTTAAATCTGATAATAAGCTTTACGCTAGCTCCTAACTACACTGAAACATATTACAAATCTTACACCTGTTTTATAGTATGTCCAGTAGTTGCTGAAACACATTTCTTGGCAGGAAAAGCAAAATGCATTGGCGCATTTTCCTTTTTACTGACTATAAGGAGTTTAAAATATAACACATACTAATGATAAACGTGAATACTCTTGGCAAAAGTAGCACCCACAGCAGGCAGTGGTGTGCAGGGGACAAGGAAGGAGTGGAATTGCATTGCCCACATTGTAGTATCTCAAGGCATCATATGGTTTGTGAGGCATATCACCGCTAATGATTCTGGAAAAGGAGAGAGAGTGTACCACAAAGTGGCTTTTGTTGTATCTTAAAATCGACTGCTGTAGTCCTCCCCAGTGAGAGGAGTAGTGCTAAGATCGACCTTGCTGGGTCGAATTTGGGATAGTGCAGATGTAATTTGACAGTATTGGCCTCTGGGAGCTATCCCAGAGTGCTCCAATGTGACTGCTCTGGACAGCACTTTCAACTCCGATGCACTAGCCAGGTACACAGGAAAAGCCCTGGGAAAATGTGAATTTCATTTCCTGTTTGGTCAGCGTGGCAAGCTCAGCAACACAGGCGACCATGCAGTCCCAGAACTGCAAACGAGCTCCAGCATGGAGCGAACAGGAGATACTGGATCTGATTGCTGTATGGGGAGAAGAATCTGTGCAGGCCGAACTCCGATCAAAAAGAAGAAATTCTAATATATATGCCAAAATCGCACGGCGCATGGTGGAGAGAGGCTATACCAGGGGGACACAGCAGTGCCGCGTGAAAGTTAAGGAGCTCAGGCAAACCTACCAAAAGACAAAGAAGGCAAACGGTTGCTCCAGGTCAGAGCCCCATACGTGTCCCTTCTATGATCAGCTGCATGGCATTATAGGGGGGGACCCTACCACTATCCCACCACTGTCCGTGGACACCTACAAGCGGGGAGTCTCACACAACAGGGAGGAGGATTTTGTGGATGAGGAAGAGGAGGAGGAGAATGCGCAGCAGGCAAGTAGAGAATCCGTTCTCCCCAGCAGCCAGGATCTTTGCATCACCCTGGAGCCCATACCCTACCAAGGTGGGTTCCCGGACCCTGAAGCCGGAGAAGGCACCTCTGGTGAGTGCACATTTGTAATTACAGTACAGGGTTTAAAAGTAATTGTGTTTAATGTTTGATTTGCCCTGAAGAATTGGGATGCATTCGTGGCCAGTACAGCTACTGGAAAAGTCTGTTAATGTGTCTGGGGATGGAGCAGGAATCCTCCAGGGACATCTCCATGAAGCTCTCCTGGAGGTACTCTGAAAGCCTTTGCAGAAGGTTTCTGGGGAGGGCTGCCTTATTCCGACCTCCACGGTAGGACACTTTACCACGTCAAGCCAGTAGCAAGTAGTCTGGAATCATTGCAGCACAAAGCATGGCAGTGAATGGTCCTGGGGTTTGGTTGCATTCAAGTAACATTCGGTCTATATCCCTCTGTGTTAGCCTCAGGAGAGTGCTAGCATTCATGATCACCTGGTTGAAATAGGGGAATTTTTGTAAGGGAACAGTAAAAGGACCCCATTCATGCTGGGCTGTTTGTGCTTGGCTAAAAAGGATCATCCCTGAGAATAGCCACGTGGTGTGGTGGGGGGAGGTGTGTGCTGCACATTCACCCAAAAACCGCAGGCTCTCCTTTTAAATGGCAAACCCAATCATCATTGCTTGCTATGGGAAAGGAGGGCGCTGACATTTGAAACCATTCCCACATGTTATGAAGGCGGAAGAAGCATACCCTTTGGCTTACCATGGCTGCCTGGAAACTGAATTCTGTTGCCCAGCCGTGTGTGATGTGTCATCATACCGGCAGGCGCTCAATATAAAAGGCAAAATGCGACCTTGTACCTAAAGCACATGTGCTGTCTGCTGTGAATGGCTTGATTCACTGTGAAAGAGTCTCCCTTTAGTTCTCAGAAATCTATCGTCTTAAATTTTACTCTCCCTTTTTATCTCCCCCCAGGTGCAAATGTTTCTATGCTCCCCCTATCATCTCCATCCCTGAGGTTATCGCACATTAGAAGGCGAAAAAAAAAAACGCACTCACAATGACATGTTGTCTGAGCTCATGCAGTCCTCCCGCACTGATAGGGCACAGCTGAATACATGGAGGCATTCAGTGAGGGAGGCCAAGAAAGCATTAAGTGAGCACAATGAGAAGAGGCAGGAGGCTATGCTGAGGCTAATGGGGGAGCAAACGGACATGATCAGGCATCTGGTGGAGCTGCAGGAAAGGCAACAAGAGCACAGACTGCACTGCATCCACTGTATAACCGCCTGCCCTCCTCCCCAAGTTCCATAGCCTCCTCACTCAGACCCCCAAGAATGCAGCGGGGAAGGCTCCGGGCACCCAGCCACTCCACTCCAAAGGACGGCCCAAGCAACAGAAGGCTGTTATTCAAACAGTTTGATTTGTAGTGTGGCTACAATAAGCAATGTGGCCTTGTCCTTCCCTCCTCCTCTACCCCACCTGGGCTATCTTGTCAGTTATCTCACTTTTTTTTTAATTAATAAAGAAAGAATGCATGGTTTCAAAACAATAGTGACTTTATTTTCTTTGCCAGCGGTGATCGAAGTGGGGAGGGTGGTTGGCTTACAGGGAATTAAAATCAACAAAGGGGGCGGGTTTTGTAGCCAGACAGCCAGCCCCCTCCCTCAGACCAGCATTGCTGGGAACACACGGGAGCCAAAACAGGGCACTTAACATAAATTCCAGCACAGCCTTTGAAGCTGTGAAAAGCACAGGTGTGCTGCTACAATGTGCCTCTGGGAACACATACAACGATTAGGCTCACAGCAGGCAGAGGCGCTGTGACAGACATGGCTCTTAGACCCTACTAAATAGCATGATGCACACACACCAACATCCTAGGTGGGAAAATATTTACCCTAATAAAAGGAATGTCCAGTAGTTGAAACTTATTGTTTCTCTCCCTTGCAAGTGTAAACTACTCTTGCGAGAGCTGGCGTCGCCCAGACAGACCAGCCCCAATTTGGCATAAGAAAGGAGAAAGAGAATAAAGGAGTACAGAGGTATAAGTAGGGGACCTACAGCACCATGATTTTTGAGTGCTTTCACTATCTATCTGCTGGTCAGATAAGTGACAGCCTCCCAAGGCTTCTGCAGCTAAGAGGGTCCCTAAGCCTTGTCCCTTATTCGTCTTTCCGCGGAATTGAGTGACCGATCCTGGCTTGGCACCGCTGGAATCGAGAGATGCAAGGAGGGTAAGAAGCACCCACACCTGATCTCCTATCTTTAGTGTACACATATTTTGAAATAGAGCTCTATACTTTGTTTTCTTTCTTTGGGATTGTGGCTTCAGTTTTGTAACTTGTTTGTGTGTGTAACATCTCTACATTTAAATAAGTAGGCACTAGCAATTTTGTAACCACATGATTAGAATCTAGTTTAATAAATTTTGGTAACCATTTGTGCATAAGCCTGACTTGTTTCTCTGGTTTACTGTAAAGCAGCCAACACAATTAAAGAACCTCAGCCGTTTTGGCTATAAAGCCTGGCCATTAGGTGAGAGTACTAAGAGCCTAGCGTTGAGTTGTGCCGCCTCCACGGGGCAAACTCTTGGGGCGCCTGTCAGTCAATCCTGACTGCCCACTGCGAAGGAGCTCTGAGCTCTAGCAGTTAAAGTCACGGGTGTGGAGAGGCTCTTAGTGCTGCCATTGGGGCACCTGTCAGTCAGTGTTGACTGCCCGCTGCGAAGGAGCTCTGAGCTCTAGCAGTTAAAGTCACTGGTGTTTAGGACCTTGGGGCATCCATCAGCCTAGCCCGGGCTGTCCGCCGCGAAGGGACAGTGCGTCCTAGCGGTTAAAGTCACGGATGGTATAAACGGGCATAGCTGGCACCTCACCAAACATCCCTGGCCATTGGCTAACAGGTTTGCATCAAGGAGAAACACAACTGTCACACCATAGCCTGGCCAGTCATGAAACTGGTTTTCAAAGCCTCTCTGATGCACAGCGTACCTAGCTGTGCTCTTCTAATCGCACTGGTGTCTGGCTGCTCAAAATCAGCCTCCAGGTGATTTGCCTCAAACTCCCACCCTGCCATAAACGTCTCCCCCTTACTCTCACAGATATTATGGAGCACAGAGCAAGCAGCAATAACAATGGGAATATTGGTTGCACTGAGGTCTAACCTAGTCAGCAAACAGTGCCAGCGAGCTTTCAAGTGTCCAAAGGCACATTCTACCACCATTCTGCTCTTGCTCAGCCTATAGTTGAACTGCTCCTTACTACTGTCCAGGCTGCCTGTGTACGGCTTCATGAGCCAGGAAAGCAAGGGGTAGGCTGGGTCCCCAAGGATAACTATTGGCATTTCAACATCCCCAATGGTAATTTTCTGGTCTGGGAAGTAAGTTCCTTCTTGCAACTGCTCGAACAGCCTGGAGTTCCTAAAGATGCAAGCGTCATGCACCTTTCCCGGTCATCCCACGTTGATGTTGGTGAAATGTCCCTTGTGATCCACCAGTGCTTGCAGCACCATTGAGAAGTACCCGTTGCAGTTTACATACTGGTTGGCAAGGTGGTCCGGTGCCAAGATAGGGATATGGGTTCCGTCTATGGCCCCACCACAGTTAGGGAATCCCATTGCAGCAAAGCCATCCACTATGACCTGCACATTTCCCAGAGTCACTATCCTTGTTAGCAGAAGGTCCATGATTGCATTGGCTACTTGGATCACAGCTGCCCCCAGAATAGATTTTTCCTCTCCAGATTGATTCCTGACTGACCGGTAGCAGTCAGGCGTTGCAAGCTTCTACAGGGCTATCGCCACTCGCTTCTCAACTGTCAGGGCAGCTCTCATCTTGGTATTCCTGTGCTTCAGGGCAGGGGAAAGCAACTCACAAAGTTCCAGGAAAGTGGCCTTACACATGCGAAAGTTTCATCCCATACCTGCAACACTATACGGTCCCACCAGTCTGTGCTTGTTTGCCGGGCCCAGAATCAGCGTTCCACTGTATCAACCTGCCCCACTGCCACCATGATGTCCTAATTGCCACATCCTGTGCTTTCAGGAACATCTGTGTCCACGCCCTCCTCACAATCATCCTTATGCTGGCGGCTCCTAGCCAGGTTCTGCACATACTGCAGGATAACGCATGAGGTGTTTACAATGCTCACAACAGCAGCAGTGAGCTAAGCGGGCTCCATGCTTGCTGTGCTATGTCGTCTACAGGGGTCACCCAGGAAAAAAGGTGCGAAATGATTGTCCGCCATTGCTTTCATGGAGGAAGGGAGGGGAGACTGATGACATGTACCCAAAACCACCCGCGACAATGTTTTTGCCCTATCAGGCATTGGGAGCTTAACTCAGAATTCCAAAGGGCAGTGGAGACTGCGGGGACTGTGGGATAGCTACCCACAGTGCACCGCTCTGTAAGTCGATGTTAGCCATGGTATTGAGGACGCACTCTGCCAACTTAATGCACTTAGTGGGGATATACAAAATTGACTGTATAAAATCGCTTTCTAAAGATCGACTTCCATGAAATCGATCTAATTTCGTAGTGTAGACATACCCTTAGGTTAGTTTTTAATAACATTGCTAGCACCCATGTACTGAATATATTCTTTTCAATCAATGGTCTTCCTTAGGGTGAATTGGGAATGTGAGACAGTTAACCAGGAAGCTAATTCAGCGTCAAACTCAGGTGGCCTACTGTCTATATGTCGGCTAATTTTCGCTATTACTTTATGTTATACATTAACATGTAGGAAGTTGTGTGAGGATGGGCTGCTGGGTACATTTTATATAAACATTGCTTATTCATAGAAGATGCTATACATGGGTATCTGAGGGTGTGGAAGAAATTGTGTGTAATATATGTCCATTTCATTAAGCCTGCATTGTAATGCATGTGCAGAAGAGGTCAGCATTCAGGAGATATGTGCAATCTGAACTCTGGCATTTCGTGATTTTTGAAAGCAACTTGAACATTCTCTTAACCTCAGTAGTCATGTTTTGCCTTTCCAATGTCAAAAAAATAAAAACATCCCCGCTTTTAGTTCTGGATTCATAGCTCAAGGAAATATGTAGATGTGGGACTCTATATTGCAGGTGTCTAGGACTTGAGAGGGTAAGAAAAAGCAGGAGTGAGAGGAGCCAGGATATGGCCTGAGTCCAGGCAGGGCAGAAGTACTGTGAAAACAGAGTTCTCACAGAAATTCTTTCCCCAAAACTACCATTAATGTCAATCAGAGTTACTCACTCTTGTGCATCAACAAGGATATGGACCCCACAATGTTCAGCAGTGAAAAGTGTGATTTAATAGCCCTGTTTTTCTGTTTAGTTTATTGCATTGGAATGACACATTTTAGAACTATTTCTAGACCCTCATTCAGACTTTCCATTAACTGCTAGTAAAATGTTTCTGGTTTTGATGTGATCAATTAAAATATAGTTATAAGCCACATCCATCCTAAGAAAGAAATGCAATTTCCTTTTTGCCCTCTCTATAGTAATGGTACATAAAGTTCTCAGGTAACTGACCATCTATTGTGAAATTCGAAGTTCAGTTTCGTTTTTAATTTTCCTCTACATTTTTGGAATATCATGCTATGTTTTAATATAGCCTAATGATTTTATGGTTCTTGCAACTTGGTGAGGTGACTAATTAAAATGAAGTAATTATTATGAATAGATTTCTAATAATATATCTCTCAAAAAGGATGAATAGCCATTCTGACTCATTAAAAGTAGAATGCATCATTCACACTGGATGCTTGCATCTTTTTTCTGCAAAAAATACAGAACATACTTGTTAAAAATGTTAGTCTTTGTATTTTTATGATTCATTAAGCTCTGTTCTCCATGTGTACAACTCAAGTGACCTCTTTTCCAGAACAGCACGTCAAAGCCCCAAAAGGGAATTCATTAATAAAAATAAAACTAGAAAAATTGACAATAAAATGAATGAGTAAATTAAAGCTGCCTCATGTATTGCAAATAAAGATGTACAATATATTTTATAATATAATAGACAATTACACTGGGTATTCCTGCCCCCTCATGATTAATGACATCTTATGGAAAGGCAGTAACCTCTGCATAGTTACAGTTACACCCATCTCCCCTTATAAAGCCCTCAATAAACAGCCACTGTAACTTGGCTTGGATAATTCCTGAAGGCCTGGAAAGTGCTACCTTTATTTCTGAAGCAAGGGAGAATGATCAATTTCCTCCAACTTCGCAGAAACAGTCTGATTTTGAGTTACAGGTAATTAAATAATAACCCTGATTGGAAATTTTGGCTTTTGTCTAACATTTGTCTCCTCATAGGGCAAATCATCTCATTACTACTCCTTTAAATATTCTATGTAGTTAAATCTCTTTGAAACCTGCTGTGTGGACAATTCATGCCCCATTGATATCAACAGGATTTTTTTGCCAGTGAGTTCAGTGGGATTAAGATCAGTCACTATGGATTTAGTTCAGCAGAACACAAAATACAAGCTTAATTTGGACGTGCTTAAATCCATCCTGATTCAGCAAACCACTTGAGCATGTTTAACTTTAAATATGTGCATAAGTCGTATAGATGTCTATTAAATGTAATACAATTCCCCCTACAAATGTAAAACCACTGTTAAACGAGATCAGAACCAGGGCCTGTTTTAATAAGTTATTCATTTTAAGTATAGACAAAAGCCTTTAAACCAGAGATGTGCTAAGCATTAACTTGCACCATCATGGCTGGTGGCTTTTTGCAATGAATTATTCCATCTTTACAAAGTTTTTGGGGGGGAGTGGGTGGGGGAAGGACAGTGGGCTTGGCATCAGCAGAGCTGAATTCCAACATTTCCACAGTCAGTTCCATACCAAATTGGGTTGAGAAGTTGACATTTTCAAAAATTTATTTCCAAAAGATTTCTATCTGGAAATGTTGAAACATTTTGTTTAAACATTTTCAACAAAAACAAAACATTTTGCTCAAAATAAAATATTTCAACATACCCCAGATCAAAATGTTTCTTGTTTGGTTTGTCAAAGTGATTTGAAATGCTTTGTTTCAAGTCAGTTCAGCATTAAACTGCATTTTCCCATTGTGGTGCATTGCCTCATGGGAGCTATAGTTCAGAAACCTCATGCCTCCCACTTGTCCCTTCTGAGCCAGGCTCCCTGGCTGGATTATACCTCCCATGACAAACCTAGATTCATGTTACTCCTGTGATGCATCTTGCTTGGCCAAAGGGAAATCCGCATTGTATTATGGGAGATATAGTCCTCCGAGGAGCTCAGCCCATAGGAGAAAATGGGGGCCCAAACTAGAATTCCAATGCAATTGTTAATAGGGAAATAAATACAAGTTGGTGTTTTATTAAACTGATTTGAAATGAAACATTTTGGGTCAGTGCAACAAAACAAAATATTCCGAACAGGTAAAAACAACCCAAAATTTCATTTCAAGTTTTCCAACAGAAAATGTCATCATAAGGAAGATTTTTCCAATTTCAATTTTGTGGAAACCGCATTTCCTGTCACAAAATCATCCCAACAGAAATTCCAGCAACTAACTTAGAATAGGTTATACAAACCCAGGTCTTTAGGTCCATTCCATTAGGAATGATATTCTAGTAAAAAAGGGGTGTGGAACTGATACATATGAATATGTAAAGCCTATTGATAAAACCAAGAGCTAGACTCCTTTCTGAAAAGTTGCATGTATTAGTTTGACTAGCTTCTAGCAAGGCTAAGTTTCCACATCTGTCACCTAGATGGCAGGTATTAGGCATTCAGGAAGCTTGCTGGTCTTGTTTCTATTTTCTTAATGTAAACTGTTCTGATATGGAATAATTCTTCCACACACTACAGTCACATTTTTTTCTTTAATGACTGTTCTTCATTTACCACTTACTTTTTACTAAGGAAAACAAAATGTTTTGCTCACTATAAAGAAAATCTCATTCTTCAAATATATTATAGCTCCATACGTGTCCTCTCAGGCATAGCATGATTAATGATACTGATGTAAGGCCCATCTATTCTTTCAGATTTTCCTTGAGGGGTGATTGTGGGAAAGAAACTCCAGAGATCTGGGCAAAACTCCTTTTTGTTAACATATCTCCCCCCCACCCCCATGCTTGGAATTTGTGTTTTAATACATTTTGGTGCATGAATCAAGAGATAGATTGATTCATTTGATGAATGAATTTTAAGAGTTTCAAAATACCCAAATATGATTCTATTGGAACATCACGTCTCCCACTCTCCCTTCTAGAGTTCAGTGACATAAAAGAAATGGTAGCATTGAAGGGGATGCTGTCAATTTCAAAACTCACATATTTCTAAAGATCAAATTCCCTTCCCTGTTAAAAAGACCTCATATATTACTAAAAATCTAATTTTTCACCACTTAGGCCATTTGTTTATATTTTCCTTTTCTCTCAACATGGAAGAGGAAAATAGATTTTCAGTTTCTCTGGTTTATAGTCAATTTGTACTCAGTTACACTTTGTGTTTCTCATATTCTGACAGCAATGGTTTAGTTGCAAACACTGCAAGGCAATGTTTATGTGTTGAAAAGGCTTCCACAGTAATTTTTTTTTAAAATTCATAAAACCATTTCCATTGGTCTTAGATTTTGAAGTTTGTGGTTACAAAGCCTAAATGTTGAGCATTGTAGCAAAACATTTAAATAAACACTTTACAGTTAAGTCAATGGGGTTACTCACATACTTAAAATTAAGCATGTGCTTAAGTGCTTTATTGGCTCAGACCCAGAATGCTCAGCACTTTTCAGGATCCAGCCCAATATAATCAACAATCTGCATTTCAAATTGGGGTTTCAAACAATGGTAATTAACATAACTGAGTGAATAATCAGAATGAATAGGTTAGCTGACCAATTTTGCCTTTTTTATTTGTTAATGGTCTGGCAACAGAACACAATATTTTCCTCAAGTGCATTTGATGTTTGAAATTATTTACTAGATAGCTTCTGCAAATTAACTCATTCACAAGCCATTTGTTGAGCTCACAATTTGTTGAGCTCACAGGGATAACAAATTTGTTGGTATTTGTTATCCCTTTTAACTTATGGCTAGCAGAAAATTCAGGGTCTGGTAGGTTGTTTCAGTTAGGACAAATTGGCAATAGGTATTTATTTAATGTAAGTTTTATTTTCAAAGTCCTATTTCCCTGAACACAGAAGGAAACAAACGGCAGGAGACAGTTCCTTTGTTCGCTGATCCAAGCCTGCCTTCCCATAGGTACTCTCTTCCCAAAAAGCTTTTTCTCTGGATTATGTTACCAGCCTTCTGTTACCATCTTCTTGGCTTTCTCTAGCTGCTTCAGCTTGTCCTGTGGCACTTCAGCTTGTGCTCAATTACCCTCCTCCCCCGCCCAAAACAGTTCTATCAATCAAAGCCTCAGCCCCTGCATTTGAAAACCCGCACATGATTCAGCTTTTACTCCGCTTTTCCATGTGTTTGTATTTTGTGGGCTACTGTTATTTCAAGTACATAAAAGGCTGTTACAAGGAGGAGGGAGAAAAATTGTTCTCATTAACTTCTGAGGATAGGACAAGAAGCAATGGACTTAAATTGCAACAAGGGTGGTTTAGGTTGGACATTAGGAAAAACTTCCCATCAGGTTAGTTAAGCACTGGAATAAATTGCCTCAGGAGGTTGTGGAATCTTCATTGTTGGAGATTTTTAAGAGCAGCCTAGACAACCACCTGTCAGGGATGGTTTAGATCAGTGGTAGGCAACCTGCGGCCGCATGCTGCCCATCAGGGTAATCCATTGGTAGGCTGCCAGACAGCTTGTTTACATTTGCACGGCCTCCCGCAGCTCCCAGTGGCAACGGTTCACCGTTCCCCACCAATGGGAGCTGTGGGGAGTGGCGACCAGCACATCCCTGCGGCCCGCGCCGCTTCCCACAGCTCCCATTGTCCAGGAACAGTGAACTGCGGCCACTGGGAGCTGCGGGCCATGTAAATGTAAACAAACTGTCTGGCAGCCCACCAGTGGATTACCCTGACGGGCCATGTGTGGCCCGTGGGCCGCAGGTTGCCCACCACTGGTTTAGATAGTAATTAGTCCTGCCTTGACTGGACTAGAAGGCCTCTCAAGGTCTCTTCCCGTTCTACGATTCTATGATTCTATTGTTTCGGGCCTGATTAAAATGGTTTCTTTGCATTTATTCTGAGTCGTAGGCGGTGATCATGCCTGACCCATAACAGTATGTTATCTTATTGGATGAGTAGGAGTTTTAGAATCAGGTTTCCTGATAAAGTGACTACAATTAGGAATTTGAAATTACTTTCAGCAACTATTCTGCCTGCATCTTTGTGTAAAAATCTGCAAATACGCCTGCCAGTAGACTTGTTTGCCAAACTATTTTTGGAGAATGAACAAAAGGAGGTATGTACACTGCTAAAGCAAATTCATTACAAAATTCAAACATACATTTGCAGTAAAATTTTGGCAGTATTCACCCAGCTCTAGTAATAAGCAGCCATTAATCTTGGTACTAGGATGTGGGACACTGGCCCAGAGTTATAAGGACTTACTCCTGAAAACAGATAGCAGATATAAATAGAAAGCAGATATAGACTATCCATATGTGCAACACTCATTGACACATATATGAAAACATTTGCAACTACACCAACATTAAAAAACTAATTATTGTTTCTAAATATAATAAACAAGTTTCCAGAATCATTTACCTAAATACGTGTTTCAGTTCTGTGAACTCCTTTTCTTTGATCTGCAGGTCATCTTCTAATCTTTCTAAGATTATAGCGTATGATTCACTAACTTTCTTCTTCCATTCATCTAACAAGAAAAAGCAAATACGATTCACAATATACTTCATGCCCTGTACAACACGAGCACACAAGTCACAATCTCCCAGTAATCAAAACAACTTCACTATCAAATTTACCAAATTATAGATTATTTTGCTACAAAAACTTTCAGTTTAAATTATGGATATTTGCAGTTTAAATGATATTATATGTATTATGCAAAAAGAGTTAGGAGTTTTTTCCTTGTGTAAAACAATATACACACACACATACCTATGCTATACACAATATTAGATATTTCAATCTTTCTGGAAAATTCATTTCATTTTAATAGTGAAAAGCTAAATTCATAAGGTTGTATTTGTTAGTTCTAAATATCTAAGTGTTAACAGTATAGAAGTACAGAATAAAAATAGTTCTAAGTTTTGTAATGTTCTAATTAAATATTAATTAAATCAACAAAATAATCTAATTTAGTATGATCTAATGGTTTGAAGAAATTTGCTGGCTTTTCTTCCTCTTTTTCTTTCATAGATACTGTATGTGATTTGAGTCAAGCCAGTCTTCATATAGATTAGGAGTAATACAATACCTTATCCTTGAACTCAAGAGGAAATTAGCAAATGAGTAAATTTGCTAATGCTACCTTTGCTGCTGGTTGATGGATTTATATCATATTGCATTTAAAGAAGCAACATTAATTACCAGTGCAAGTTTGGGTTGGTCTAGATTTATAATTCCCCATTTGTTCAATATTTCTTCTTTGTTTCAGTAAAGTTCTTGCAGTAATGATTCCTTGTTCAAGTGCAGTGACAGCCCTACCGAAAAATACTTTGATAGTCTCTGGCTAAAAATAAACTGTGTGCCAAATGGAATGTCATGCAACAATGACACAGAGCAAAACAATGTGTGCTATCAAGTATAAAATAATAAAGGTAACTAATCAGTTTGTTTAAAATACAGTGTCAAGAATAAATTGCAAACGTTTCAGCGGCAATATTTGCTTCCATCTGTTGACTACCCATACATAGGGGAGGGTGAGCAAACTGCCACCAGATCAGTGGTGAGGAATAGACATGGAATCGATCCCCAATCACAGCGTGTAATCCTATTGTGGATAGGTTGTGTTTTCGTCTGAGTACATCTCTTTCTTACACTTTGGCAACGCTTGTCCAGCTTGTTATGCCAATGAAGTATCATAGAATTGAGTGGAAAAATTGATTCACCCATTAGCTCAAGGTTATGGTGTACACATGCATTTTGTGTCCTTGTTTCCTGATCTATCTCACAGGAGTTCAGCCCTGGGGACACGAAAAGCAGCTGTACTGTCATCATTTCTGCTAGGGCAGTCCAGCTTGGGGTTCTATTGGAGTGCTAAAGGAAGAGGTTGCCCTGGAGAATGCTGTACTGGCCAGCTCTGTTACCCCCAAGAGGAGTGCGAGATGCAGGCCACTTATGTGGCTTGCATCCCTGCTGTAGGTGGACTTTCCACCAGCAGGGGACTACAGCTTGACATTGGTCAGTGTCTTTAAGGAGGAAGGAAGGAAGGAAGGAGAGTAGTTTGGTTATCTTTGAGGCTCTAAAAAAAGTAAAATAAGCAGTTTAGTGCTTTGGATTCAACTTACCAATGATCTGCTCCCTTGTCTGTCTGTCTTTCTCTCTCAACCTGTCCCTCCCACCTTCCCCCAAAGTCTCTCACATTCTTTTTCTCACTCCAATATTTTATTCATTCTGTTCTCTGCACTTGTGAATCTTTTATTTATGTTTTATACTGGTAGTTTAAAACAAATATTTAAAGTGATAGTATCAAGGTTAGAAAGCACAGCAATTGACCTTGACAGTTTTTCTGTATATAACGTCTTACCTTAAGGATTCCAGTCAAGATAATATGTGCATACACACACATACGCACCTAAAACTTTTAATGTGCTACATCCAATTGTAAACAAACCAGTATTCCTGTTGTAATTTCTATCACAGCATGACCGCACCAGTTTATTTGCCCTGATTTGCACCCAAAACCAAGCATGTATTTTTAAATAATTTGAGTTGCGTTGACAATACACCCTGTGATATGCACCCAAATATTTAAGAAGACACAGGTCTCATAACTGACACTCCACATCCAAGCAACTATCAAAGCTACAGACTTATGGCCATAATGGGTGTCTATATTTCCCAGCTTGTATTAGCTTCATATTTATTTATTTTTCTTCAGATTCCTAAAATGCAGTTATGGGCACCCATCCAAATGTAGGTTCTGTGAATACTTAGCCCATAATTTAGAAACACAACATAAACAAAGGATTACCCATAAACATATTCACTTCTGCCCCACCTCCTTATAAGCCTTGACGGAGAAAAAGAGATTAAACAGATCAATGTTTGTATTAATGTAACTTCTGAAGATTATTCAGCAAGCTATCTATATATTAAGGGGTCTGTATTGTTGTGAGTTTTGTTATGGCCATCAGTGAAGGCAGGATCTGGCCTGACTTACTGCGTAAACTATCCCTGTCAGAGGAATTGTCTGATAAAAGGGGCCCCAAACTGTAAACTACCAGAAATTTCCAGCTCACTGACATAGACAGCAGAGTCAGGCTGCAAACATCCAAGTGTTCTGTTTGGGATCAGTGAGAGAAATCTAGGAAAACAGCATGGTAGGGTATTGTACGAAGAGTAAGAAGACAGGTTTTATTCCTGGCTCTGTCATTCGTTTGCTTTATGACCTTGATCAAGGCACCCTCAGTTTCTACCCTAGTAAAATCAGAATATTAATGCTCACTGATCTTTGTAGAGTTCTTTGAGATCTATGAAAGAAGCCACTGCTGGCAAAATAGCAAAAATAAAACCAACAATGGGGGAACCCCAAGGGCTCAGGCCCTTAAACTTGCATTCTTATCTGACCATATACCGGTTCACCCTAGGGCTGGGCGACCCCCTTCTCTGAGTAGCCCTGGAGCCACAATTCTTGTTGTCATCCCCTTTGGGGGAAGTCCCAGTGGTCCTGCTCCCCTATCCAGTGTGATCGGGAGTGCTCCTTCTCCACCTACCCAATAAGATGAATTGTGGTTGCATGAAGAGTTTGTTGAATAACGGAAAACAACTAACAAAATGGTAAAAAAGAAAAATCACAGTTGGTGCATAGGCAATTTGCAAATTAAAAAAGTTATACATGCACTGATTGAACTGTTAGACCAGTTCTAATTAACATCCATACAGTTAGCATTAAAAAGCCAAAAGCAATATTTTTCAGTGAACATAATCCTCAGAAGCAATATCTACAGAACATTCAGCTGTACAGCTCTTGGGTTAATTTTTAAAGTTTTGTTAAAAAAACTTATATTTGAAAATGTACAACTGTCAAACTCAACCTTGCAAGAGTCCTGCATGCCAAATTCACTTCCCATTTCAGTTGATAAAAGTTCTTTTCATGAAGTCTTTACAGGATTAGACCCTTTGAAATTATCCTTATTTCAGATTAATTTCTTCCCATTCTAAGAATATCTATGTGGAAGGGCGGTAAGTCACTATTATCTATTTCAATATTGTTCCAGTGACATCCAGATATATCACTGATAATGACAAGAACTTTAAAATAAGGAACATTATTATGAAAATAAAAGACAAGGGACTCAATAGCCCATAAAATGAAACAGGTGTTTACAATGGCTCCTCAGTGACAGTGGATTAAAAGTACTGCTATTTTTGTTACCACAGTGTAACACTGGCATTTGCAAAGGGATTAATCTTCCACATGCGATCTATTGAGCTGCCAGTAGAAAGGAGAGAGAAAGTGAAGTGTGTGCATTAGAGATTTAGGAACAAGAAGAGGATGGAACCAGTGAGCTCTTGTATTACAGATAAATTCTCTTTCCAAGGCAATAGTAGTTTCTATTGAGATCCAAATCATTTTCACCCTTCTCTGTATTGCTATTCTCAATCTCCCCTATCTTTCTGGAACGTATGTCTTTCAAGCTGCTGCTGAAGTGAAAAAACAGATTGACAGAGCCAGAAGAGTACCCAGAAGTCACCTACTACAGGACAGGCCCAACAAAGAAAATAACAGAACGCCACTAGCCATCACCTTCAGCCCCCAGCTAAAACCTCTCCAGCGCATCATCAAAGATTTACAGCCTATCCTGAAAAATGATCCCTCACTCTCACAGATCTTGGGAGACAGACCAGTCCTTGCTTACGGACAGTCCCCGAACCTGAAACAAATACTCACCAGCAACCACACACCACACAACAAAAATACTAACCCAGGAACCTATCCTTGCAACAAAGCCCGATCCCAACTCTGTCCACATATTTATTCAAGTGACACCATCGTAGGATCTAATTACATTAGCCACGCCATCAGGGGCTCGTTCACCTGCACATCTACCAATGCGATATATGCCATCATGTGCTAGCAATGCCCCTCTGCCATGTATATTGGCCAAACCGGACAGTCTCTACGCAGAAGAATAAATGGACACAAATCTGACATCAGGAATCATAACATTCAAAAACCGAAAGGAGAACACTTCAACCTCTTTGGCCATTCAGTAAAAGATTTAAGGGTGGCAATTTTGCAACAGAAAAGCTTCAAAAGCAGACTCTAAGGAGAAACTGCTGAGCTTGAATTAATATGCAAACTAGATACCAGTAACATGGGTTTAAATAGAGACTGGGAGTGGCTGGGTCATTACACATATTGAATCTATTTCCCTAAGTTAAGTATCCTCACACGTTCTTGTCAACTGTCTAAATGGGCCATCTTGATTATCACTACAAAAGTTTTTTTCTCCTGCTGATAATAGTGCATCTTAACTAATTAGCCTCTTACAGTTTGTATGGAAACGTCCATCTTCTCTGTATGTATATATATATATATCTTCTTACTATATGTTCCATTCTATGCATCCCATGAAGTGGGCTGTAGCCCACGAAAGCTTATGCTCTAATAAATTTGTTAGTCTCTAAGGTGCCACAAGTACTCCTAAGCTTTCATTTGTTTTTTCATCTGCCACTCCTGATGTTCTTCTTTAAGTGCCCAATTTCTCCGATTTCAATTTCCTGCCTAAAAGGTTACTGAAATAATACTCCCCTCTCAAATTTCATAATATAATATACACAGTATGGTCAAATCTCTTCATTATACCATGCTCTCAAAGCATTCAGGGAAATCATTAGGATGATGTTCATTATGAGCCCCATTATTGCACTACACAGGAAAACTAATTAAATAAAGAAAACTGACATGAATAAAATCATTAAACACTCATCTTGGCTTTATTTGAGACTGTACCGTCCTGCACAGTAGCACAGTAAAATTTCAGGATGGATGGAAAGCTGGCAGCGCTATACAGGTTAATAAATTCTATATTTGTCTAGCAAATCCAGCACATGCTCATTTAGGTCAAATCCTGCATTTCTTCAGGAAGAGTCCTTATTTAATGGAAAACTCCTGCTGCAAGAAATGTGAAGGGTTAATTTGTCCTGCCTAAATGAAGAGTTCATCAATGGATCCTTTCTACCCTAAAAAGCTAGTAAATATACTTGGAGCAGCATCATGATCCAGTGGTCTGGGCATAGGACTAGGTGTTGGGAACTCTTATTACTTTGTGGTCTTGTGCAAGTCCTTTGATTGAGCCAGGCCTTGCTTTTCCCATCTGTGAAATGGAGACAGTTGTAGTCATCTACCTCAAAGGTGGGCTGAGGAAAAAATAGTTCACTTTTGTAAAGTGCCATGTAAGTTAAAAAAAGAAAAAAGGCAATGGGTAAATCAAGTTTGGAGCACAGTTATTCACTAGGGGCCCAATGCTAGCTCCACTGAGTGCCTGTAAACTGGCCCTCCTATTAGCCCAGGAAGTCGGATGTGTATGCATTTCCATTATACATCCTTAGGTGCTGAGAATTTCTGCTGGAGAAGCAGAAGTGTTTCTTGTATTTCTTTGCACCCCTCTTTCCCTAAACACCTTTCACCAATAACTCTGCTCAGATTATAAATATTATCAATTATTTGTATTGCAATAAGGTTCAATTGATATCAGGGCTCTATTATACCAGGCACTTTACAAACATGCAGAGAGATGGTTACTGCCCCAAGGATCCTAATCTAAACAGGCAGTGGATGAGAGGGGAAACAAGCACAGAGATGTGAAGAAGCAGAGCTAGGAATAGAATTCAGGTCTCCTGAATACCAGTCACAGGACCACATTGCCTTGCAGGCATTCTAATGATCTCTTCATCTCCTGCTTCTGCATGGACTCCAAGTTTTGCCCCAGATCATCCCCCAGTGTGGCCTAACAACCTCCTTTCCTTTGAATACTCTTTTTAAACTTCACTTCTTTTAGCCAGTCTTCTGCTACTAATCTCAGCTCACTTGATCCCACTGCAATCCATGTGCCTGGTCACATTAAAATCATAGAATTCATTATTTTTAAACCCCAACAAGTTAGCATAATATAGCTCAACTGGTCCTGACACCAAACACAAACACAGGACCAGCTTGTGAGCTTCTTTTGCACAGGTGAACATTTAGTCCCATGAGTCCCATTGGATTCAGTGGTAGTACTCATGTAAGTAATTACTCCTCCATGTGAGAAAGGACTCACAAGCTGGCCCACAGCACACACACTCAGCATTTGCCTCCTCTCCTTCTTTTTGTTCATTCTACTAATTCTTCAGATTGTAAAACATGGTGATGCTTTTACTTCTGTAAATTTCTATCCAGAGAGGACTGTAAAGGCCAAAAGGGCTGGAACCATGTGTTATATTATGCCTACAAAGCAATACAACGCCTTCCCCCCACCATGGCACTATATCATTATACGAGCAAAAAATAATCTCATCCCCACTTGAAGATGCTTAATCCCTACACTATCAACAGAGCACACAGACACTGGGTTGGTGTTCAAATTCACCCCCCACTGGGGCATGGCTTTGTTTGTGAACTCAAAAATGGGATCACATCAGCCTGAGACTAAACTTTTTCTCTGATATTTTCCTCCAAGGCTCCTGTGTCCTCGCTCCTTACTCTAGTGAGCCACTCCAGCTTCCTTAATGCTCCACAGGAATTAAGGAGCTGCACTAACTCCAATAAATCAAGAGCTTTAGCAGCTTTATATCATTTGCTAACAAGGTGGTCAACAGAAGCACCATGAACCCTGATTACACTTTGTTTAAAGAAACCATATTCCTAATGGAGTGAAGAAACCTTTGGTACATCAACAAAATACCAGAGATAAAATCCTGGCTTTACTGAAATCAATGGCAAAACTCCCAGCGACTTCAGTGGAAACCAGGGTTTCACCCAAGATGTTAATGATAGTAGCTATTTTTTGTATGACTTTGCCATATCTTGCTATGGCTGAATACGTGGAACTCCCACTGAAGTCAATGAAAGGATATGGCTTTAAACAACCAAAAATATTTAAGAGAATCCAGAAGCTGGCAACCTAATAGATGCTTTAATTTTTTTTAATGGACTAATTGAGATCCCTTTGGGCATAGTCACGTGTGTGCTTTTTATTGTCACTAATCATAATTTTTCATCCAGAAATGTTCTTTCATAATTCCTTTTCTCCCTTTTTTTGAATAATGCAGTAATATAAAGAAAAGGAGTACTAGTGGCACCTTAGAGACTAACCAATTTATTTGAGCATAAGCTTTCGTGAGCTACAGCTCATTTCATCCGATGCTTTCAGTGGAAAATACAGTGAGAAGATTTATATACACACAGAACATGAAAAAATGGGTGTTATCATACAACTCATCTTAAGTGATCACTCTCCTTACAGTGTGTATTATTGTATATTACAATAATTTCAATGTAAGGAAGTCCACATAAAATTATGGGTTCCTTAAAGGGTTACTGGGCAAAAATTTGTTTTCTATTATGACTCGGTTGAAATCAATGGATACATACGTAAGTGCTTATTCATGATGGATAGGGCTCTGTATCGGTCATGGAGGTGGCAAAAGTCACGGATTCTGTGACTTCTGTGACCTCCATGACTTCTGTAGGGGCCAGGGTGGCTGCTCAGGTGGCCCGCAGGACAGCCACATCATCTGTTGCTCCGGAGGCTCTGGGCAGCGGTCCCCAGCCTACTGGTCAGAGCGGCCATCGTCTGCGGCCCCTGGCAGCTGGTGCTACTGGCCCCAGGCGGCCCCTCCAGCAGTGTCCCCCCTCCTGATTTAATCATAGGTATTTTTAGTATGAGTCATGGACAGGTCACCGGCAGTGAATTTTTGTTTATTGCCTGTGACCTGTCCATGACTTTTACTGAAAATACCCGTGACTAAATCATGGCCTTAATGATGGATCTGCAACTGATCATGCAAAATATGTGCATCAGCCATATATACTTATATGTGTACGCATAAAGCAAAACACTGCATGTGATAAAATATTTATAATATTTTATTTGAAATAATATATGGAAAACTATAGTTTATTTAAAACATAGCTCTGTAAATGATTGTTTTTCAGAGGTATTACACTAAACCTAATTATATCTTAAACACTAGAAACATTAAATAAATGCATGAGGAACCCCAATTTTATTAACCACAGCTCTATCGATCCCAGTTTGCTTTCTGAAAACTCAAGGCCAAAATATATAGTGCAGAAAGCAATCCTGGACTGGCACAAGCCCATAAAAAAATCTAATCTTTCTCACCCAGTAAAAGAAATCTACACTTATTCTGTTACAAAAGATCTGCTTTTATTAAGCTCTCTGCTTCAACATTTAAATGTTTTATTTCCTCTCAAGGCAATGCATTGTCAAACTACATGTTAAATGAGACTGGACATGAAACACCTCACTGGCTTGCAAAGGAAAAAGAGTAGACATTTAATGAATCTATTCAAAAGTGATAGGAAAATAGGAAATTACTTAGTCACAAACTGTTCAAGGCTATCGCATATTTTAAGAGAGGTAGACAAGTTAACATTTGAGCAATGAATGCAACATACAGTATATTTAATACAGACAATTGTTTAAGCAATGTCTACTTTGGGAATAGTAGTACTACCAAAAAAAAAGTAAAGAATAGATCTTGCATAGGAGAGATTCCTCAGTATTCTGAAGCCATAGTCAACCTGTGGAACTCCTTGCCAGAGGATGTTGTGAAGGCCAAGACTATAACAGGGTTCAAAAAAGAACCAGATAGGTTCCTGGAGGATAGGTCCATAAATTGCTATTAGCCAGGATGGACAGGGATGGTGCTCCTAGCCTCTGTTTGCCAGAAGCTGGGAATGGACGACAGGGGATGGATCATTTGATGATTACCTGTTCTGTTCATTCCCTCTGTGGCACCTGGTATTCCTCTGACAAAACAAAAAACAAACAAAACAAAAAGAGGAAAGGATGTGTGTGGGCTTCAAAATCAGATTTAAAATAGACACTGTTTTACAAACTATGCAATTACTGTCCTACCGTGACACCATAATTAAAATATACATATTTCCATGGTAGGAAAAAACTTTAGGCACAGATTTGTGAGCATATTTTTGGCAACAACAGATTTCAATGTAACTTGGCCTGGATAGATTATATCAGTGCTGTGATGAGTTACATTGAGCCTGGCATCCCCCCAGCTCTTACACCATGAATGCACTATTTCATAGCTAGTACTGCTAATAGGATTCTGACTGAACAGCTCTACATAATAAGAAACCTTGTTGGGGACAATTATTTTCTTTGTCGTTATCGACAGTTCTGCTTGTAAAACTAACAAGCAGAAGCAAAGAAAGCTGTGTGGATTATAACAATACAAAGGAAAAACAGAGATAGGATCAACCTTTAACCACACAGTGTGTTTTAACAGACACCCTCTGGCTTTGTAAAACTGCTGGGTTCTTGAAACATGGCTCATGCCGGGAAGCATACGTAAATGACGGGAACAGAAATACTACTGAACACAGCAAGTAAGCAGCACATCTGTGCTTCCACATTCTGGGACAGATTGTGCTTCCTCTTCTGAAGTGGAAGAGGAGCCCTCAGGGAGATTTTTTGTTTCCTCATGCACCTGTGTGAGGAGTGAAAGGGGGCTACTACAGACTTGGGATATGTGTACACTGCAATTAAACCCCCATGGCTGGCCTGTGTCAGCTGACTTGGGCTTGTGGGGCTCATGTTATGGGGCTGTAAAATTGTGGTGCAGACATTTGGACTCCAGCCCAAGCCCAAATGTTGTGGAGTACTCCAAGGCACTCCACAAACCACAGAGGCATGGCTGGGTGAGGTGGGGTCTGACCAGGATTCTACTCCTTCTGTCCTTCCAGTTGGGAGGAATACAGACTGCAGTCTTTTCAGGAATTAAGAACTTTTCCGAGACTATTTGGTCATTGTGCCTCTCTCTCACCTCCTCATCCCCAAACACCAGCTGTGGTATACCAATAAAATAAAAACCAGCAGGATCTTATTAAAGGGGATAAGACAAAATGTCGCATTTATTGTAAATACAAAAAGAATCATAGCAGACAGGCAGTTATAGCTATAACATTTCGTTCAGTTTCACATTCATTCACAGGTTCATTCATACACACACACAGGTTCTGCAAATTTGTTATAGTTACCAGCCTAGAGGTTGCTCATGCCAAGTTACTGGCCAGGTAACTTGGGCATGAGGGTGGAGCTGAGTCTTTGTCAGATGTGCATCCGATGCTCCTGGAGGGTGGTAGCAGAACCAGACTCAAAGTTCTCAGTTTCTAAAGTCCATTTTTATAGGAATTTATTCCTATGCCAGTCTATGGGAATTGCTTCATCATGCTGTTGCTGAATCAATCAGCAGATGGCACATTCCTGATGGCTCCGTGCTGCCAGATGTTATCTTGTTCTTTGGTTCTCCCATCCTTGAGGCTGTTGGGCGGATTCCAGTCTGCCCTTCGGGAGGCTCCGGAGGTCATCTGGTTGTCTCTACTCTGCGCATTCTTTGGCCGATCGATACTGAACTCCTAGGCTGGCACCTCCCTGATCATTCATTTATTATCTATTATCTATACCAAGCATCCATCCACATACATTCTCTATCTCTATTTTAATCACAATTGTTAACAAAGCGAGATAAATACAACAAAAGGGTGGAGAGTCTCTGTGTGCTGTTTCTGTTGTTACAAATTTCAGAGTAGCAGCCGTGTTAGTCTGTATTCGCAAAAAGAAAAGGAGTACTTGTGGCACCTTAGAGACTAACAAATTTATTTGAGCATACACTTCGGACCCCCAGGACACTCAGTTAAGAGCATCAAGGGAGCGCCGAGAGGCAGGGGCTGGGACAGGCGGTAGCTCACCTCGCGGCGGACCACCAGCTTGATCACAACCTTAACTGAGTGTCCTGGGGGTCCGAAGCGTATGCTCATATAAATTGGTTAGTCTATAAGGTGCCACAAGTACTCCTTTTCTTGTTGTTACAAAGTATCGCTTTGAATCTCTCTCTCTGTTTTAGGATGTTCTAACACAATTAGCAGCTTGCAAGTTTCACACACAGAGGGAGAGAAACAGTAACTACAACAACAAAAAAACCCAGACCAAGAGACAAGAGACCTCTTAATTAGCAATGCCCTGCAATTTAAACTATGGGGAGGGGAATCAAACTTACTTGTGATTTTAATACAGAACTTCTTTAATATGATACAACAGCTCTGGATACAAAAACCAAAATCTCTGTCTTTATACTAAAACTAATTTCAGTGAACAACGTGGTTATTAATGCATTATGTTTGGGGACCGTCTTAAAATAAATCTTCTTATAATAGTTAAGAATGAATGAGCATATTAAAAGAATACAATTACTGGTTACCATGTATTTAAGTCTTTATACTGATGAGGCAATTCAGCATGAAAACTATCAAGGAGCAAAGTCTGGTCTCTAATGGAAGACACAAAGTTTGTGTGTCAAACATTTGTGTTTTCCACAATGTTTTGTATAACATCACGCTAGTTAATGACACAAAGATTATGCACATTAGGCCTTTTTTGCCCCTGTCTTCACGAACAAGGTCAGCTCCCAGACTACTGCACTGGGCAGCACAGCATGGGGAGGGCAGCACAGCATGGGGAGCCCTCTGTGGAGAAAGAAGTGGTTCGGGATTATTTAGAAAAGCTGGACGAGCACAAGTCCATGGGGCTGGATGTGCTGCATCCGAGGGTGCTAAAGGAGTTGGCGGATGTGATTACAGAGCCATTGGCCATTATCTTTAAAAACCCATGGCGATTGGGGGAGGTCCTGGATGACTGGAAAAAGGCTACAGTAGTGCCCATCTTTAAGAAAGGGAAGGAGGAGGATCAGGGAAACTACAGGCCAGTCAGCCTCATCCCAGTCCCTGGAAAATCATGGAGCAGGTCCTCAAGGAATCAATTCTGAAGCACTTAGAGGAAAGTGATTCACCCAGGGCAAGTCATGCCTGACTAATCTAATTGCCTTCTATGACGAGATAACTGGCTCTGTGGATGAGGGGAAAGCAGTGGATATGTTATTCCTTGACTTTAGCAAAGCTTTTGATATGGTCTCCCACAGTATTCTTGCCAGCAAGTTAAAGAAGTATGGGCTGGATGAATGGACTACAAGGTGGATAGAAAGCTGGCTAGCTTGTCGGGCTCAATGGGTAGTGATCAATGGTTCCATGTCTAGTTGGCAGTCTGTATCAAGCAGAGTGCCCCAAGGGTCAGTCCTGGGGCTGGTTTTGTTCAATATCTTCATTAATGAGCTGGAGGATGGCGTGGATTGCACCCTCAGCAAGTTTGCAGATGACACGAAACTGGGAGGAGTGGTAGATACACTGGAGGGTAGGGATAAGATACAGAGGGACCTAGACAAATTAGAGGATTGGGCCAAAAGAAATTTGATGAGGTTCAACAAAGACAACTGCAGAGTCCTGCACTTAGGATGGAAGAATCCCATGCACTGCTGCAGACTAGGGACCGAATGGCTAGGCAGCAGTTGTGCAGAAAAAGACCCAGGGTTTACAAAAAGAAAAGGAGTACTTGTGGCACCTTAGAGACTAACAAACTTATTTGAGCATAAGCTTTCGTGAGCATGCAACCGATGAAGTGAGCTAGCTCACGAAAGCTTATGCTCAAATAAGTTTGTTAGTCTCTAAGGTGCCACAAGTACTCCTTTTCTTTTGTGGATACATTCTAACACGGCTGCTACTTCGAAACCTAGGATTTACAGTGGACGAGAAGCTGGATATGAGTCAACAGTGTACCCTTGTTGGCAAGAAGGCTAATGGCATTTTGGGCTGTATAAGTAGGGGCATTGCCAGCAGATCGAGGGACGTGATCATTCCCCTCTATTCGACATTGGTGAGGCCTCATCTGGAGTACTGTGTCCAGGTTTGGGCCCTACACTACAAGAAGGATGTGGAAAAATTGGAAAGTGTCCAGCGGAGGGCAACAAAAATGATTAGGGGACTGGAACACATGACTGATGAGGAGAGGCTGAGGGAACTGGGATTGTTTAGTCTGCAGAAGAGAAGAATGAGGAGGGATTTGATAGCTGCTTTCAACTACCTGAAAGGGGCTTCCAAAGAGGATGGATCTAGACTGTTCTCAGTGGTAGCAGATGACAGAACAAGGGGTACTGGTCTCAAGTTGCAGTGGGGGAAGTTTAGGTTGGATATTAGGAAACACTTTTTCACAAGGAAGATGGTGAAGTACTGGAATGCATTACCTAGGGAGGTGCTGGAATCTCCTTCCTTAGAGGTTTTTAAGGTCAGGCTTGACAAAGGCCTGGCTGGGATGATTTAGTTGGGGATTGGTCCTGCTTTGAGCAGGGGGTTGGACTAGATGACCTCCTGAGGTCCCTTCCAACCCTGATATTTTATGATTTTATGAAGATAGATTAAGCATTCTCATGACTTCATGCACCATATTCAATGACTATTTTTACTTCTTGATTTGTATGGTGTTTGATTGCAATTCTTAATCTGTCTTCATGAACGTACCCCTCTGCAACCATTAAAAAAAAACAAACACAAAACACTTTATCCTGTTGCCTAAGACCTTTTTTTCTTGGCATCCATCCTTATCCCCATTGCAAATTAAATCCACACTTTCACCCCGCTGCAAGCCTGGGGGGGTCTAGTTCTTCTGTACCGATTCACATGCAGAAGATTTTAACTCAAGTAGATAAACCTTCCAAAAGAAGTAGTGTCTTACCAGTGACACATGATGAAGGTTAAAGAAAACTTTGGTATTAAATATTATTGGTGAGACGTTCCATTGCCTTGTAGCTGGCATCAAGAAATATCAATAGGAGTTAAGAAAGCAGCCCACAAGCACTTGGTTATATATATATATATATATATATCAAAAAGGTTGGTACAAATTTAATCTGATAATACTTATCTTTGATTACAACACCACTCGCAAGCACAGGATCTTTTGTGAACCATGGCACACTCATTCATTAGGCTCCCTACCCTAACAAGCCGAACCTCAAATTCCACATTATAACCTTAGGCTTCCCCTTCCTCTAAAACCTCTGGAGAGCTCAACAAGGGATAGTTTTATTACTGATAATTCCATGATATGATCAATGCTACATGTACTCAACATTATTTTGCACATCAGTATACACTGCCTTGTTTAGTCATTAAAACTATTGTTAAACATTAAAGATATTGGGTTCAATTCTGATTTCCGTTTTACTAGAGTAAATCCAAGGAGTTCCTCCAGATTTAGACTAGTGCCAGAGATCAGAATCCGGTTCTGTGCTTATAATATAAAAATAACTAATTTTAGGGGCCTGGGGACTGACAAACATAAAATTCATGTTTGACTTCAAATATATTTTTCATGAAAAATGTAGTTCAATTTTTTGCTCACGTTTCCAGCTACTGAACAAATACCTTTCACTTATGCATAGTGGAGTCATATGTTGTGTTAACTCATCTGCCCTAGCATTGTGACAACATAATGGGCACATTCTAAGTGGAAAAAAGGTAAAATATTTTAAATTGTAACAATGTAGTAAAACAGTCTGAGGAAAAATATAGTTAAAATTACTTTGTGGAGTGTGCAGAGTTAATTAGCTCAGCACAAAGACACAAAATGGACAGCCAGGGCACAGGATCATCCACAGTCAACACAAGAATAAAAATGCATGATGGAAGGGGTGATGTGGGTTGGGAATGTGACTGCACGTTCCCAGATGATGAAAAAGAGCGAGCAGGTATATTCATCAACGAAGAAGCTTCTGGAAAGTGTGCGAGGAACAACTGTCAGAGAGGAGACTGTGTATAGTTACAACATTCTAAATTCTGGACAAAATAACTGTTTATTGCAGTGCCACTGAATATTGTGAATGTCGGTATTCTAGAATGAAAACGGATATTATTTTGCAGGAGAGACTGCAGGTAGCAAGCGTACACAGCTGAACATGGGACAATGAAGGAGGCATTACCACAGCTTGATACTCAAAGGTGATACTGAACTAGAACATTCTATTGGCCCTGGTCTCCTTTGAGAACTGAAGTTATGAAATGACCACAAGATGTAAGAGTCTTGAGAGATACTTGTACACCATAAGGGGATTCAAAGAATTGGAATCGTAAGTTAATGAGCCATTAGATTCTGGAAATCGTTGATTCAGAAAGGACCATAATGCAGAGATATGGAAAGTGCATTTACTTCAATTTACTTATGATACAATATTTCAGATCACAGCTTTTTAGATATATTCTTTCCACAAATTATTCAGCATTCTGCAAGAAGATATATATAGCACAAATACACAAAATTTCCCATTGTTTGTAAAAGTGATGACGAGCTAAAGTTTAAACAAATATAAAAAAAAATCTTTTGTTTTGCTTAAAATAATGGAAAATTACCTTAGCCTCTTAAAATACCCATTTTAAAAGGATACTGTGAAAAGAGAGAAATGTAACTCATTGCTATGCCACACCATGTTGCAAGAGCCAACATTGTACTCTGAAGAAGTTTTAAGTAATTTTCAATCAAACTCCTAATTAATGTTCATTCCATATTAACAAAAACTAAAAAACAAAACAAAAAAACCCATACATACTGGATACCCCAAGAAAATTCACCGCTTAGTGTTTTCATAGATTTGAAATATTTCATTAATTCTTTCATCAAAAGAATAGTTTATCTGTGTTTTTTGCATTATTAATGTTATGCTACAATAACACTGTTAATGCAATTTCATTATTTCTACTTCTTTTTTTTCCTGATTTCATTGATGTATACTTTTTGCTTCTGGGTTTTACAAGCTTGAAAACAATCAATCATCTTCACATTAAAGAAAGGCAAAGTGTAAAAATACTGTACATCTACAAATCAGACTTCTCTTTGTGTCTTTGTAGAGTGATTTCTTCATAAATTTGCTGCCTGAACTTCAACATGTCTTCTACATCTTTGTAGAAGAGCATTTCTTCAATAGACAGGAGCTTCCAGCCATTCAGTTTAAAAGCTGATTTGTTTTGCACAGCATTTAACATCTTTAATGACATTCTAACTGAACCACTTAATGTAGAACAAACAGGGAAAATCCGAGCAGTCCACAAACCCAAACTTGTCTGGTCACCAGAGAAGAGTTGGTCTGAAACTCTTAGGTCCCAGAGTTCCAAGCACTGCAGTAAACTGATTCCAAAAATCTGAAGGGAATGTACATCTGACAACAATTTCACATTCTTTTTCAAGTTGTCTTCTACACCAAGCACCATACTCACATACATTACTTTTCCATTAACTCTGATGCTCAGTGAACTCACAAAAGAATTTGGTGGTACATCTGTGTTAGCACTTATGCAACAACCACTGATAATGCTGTTTGTCCCTACTGAAACATCAGGTCCCAGCCTAGAGTATTCAATAACAGAGGCAGGTGCTATAACACAACTTGAATCCAGTATGCTTTGAATGATACATGCCGATATATCTGAGTTTTCTGCTTTATCTGGAAAGATGCTAAAAGCTTTAGATAGTAAGCCAAGCTCCAATTTCAATTTACTATCAGAAGTAAAATGAAACAAATACTCTTGTGTTGTCCCAATATGATAGAACCTGGAATTATTTAAGACTATAACATTAAGTGATGTTCCTTTAAGAAGAGAAAATAGCTTCTGCCTTATTTCTGTTAACTGTGATCCTTCTTTTGTGACATTATCTGTGATTTTTGTGTAATCATGAGTTGCTCCAGGTCCCAGAGCCTGGAGAAAATCACCATATGCATCTATTTCACAGCAAAGAGTGTCCAGCTGCTTAAAAAATGTTAGTAATTGTTTTGCAACATTATGATCAATGTAAAATAAACTGTCTGTATACACATACTCGCAGTCCATTTTTAAGTCACTGTGTTCTCCGGAGGGGTTTGGTTGAGAGCAATTCCTCCTTATGCATACTGCACCAGACTGATGCATCTTTTCAATATTAGGTTTATGTAGGAAATGATGACAAGATCTGTATTCAAGCTCTTTTTCTGATAAAGCAGATGAATCTAACACAAATACTCCATGAGTGGTACCAATAGTCAAATCTGAAGGGTGAGCTAATGCAGTGAACCCAGGTTTATCAAACTTGATGACTTCTGTTGCTCCAATACTATAAAGTTCAATATCATCTGCACAAGTAATGAGAATTCCTGGATTCATATGGGTTGGAAAATCAATGTACATTGCCAACTTCAGCTCCAACATCTGGTAAATAGGGTCACCAAAAGGCAAAGCTGTGAAAATTTTTCCCAGTGCACTTGTATTTGGTAAACGTTGACTATAACCACCTTAAAAAAAAAAGTTTTATTATATACAAGTTTCACACACAAACATTCACATTCCTCTTTAAAGATCTCTCTTACTGGTATATACAATTATCAAGAACTAGTTATGAGTTACAATATCGAAGTGGCTATTTTACATATGGACACGGCTGTATTCTAAGCATGCCTTTAAAAAAAATGAAGATTTAAAGAACTGACATTCTAATCTCAGTCAAACTCTTTCAGACAGAACTAATAATGGATCCTGATCTCGATCCTCAAGTGTCCAAAAGACAGTATGCATTAAAGAGCGCATTTCCTAATTTATTGACTTCATCCTCTTCAGTTTGTGCTCAAAGTAAAGTAGGAAAAGGACTTTTTGCATACAATGAAAACAACAAAACTGAATTACTTCCATTTCATTTTTGATTTAGTAGATAAACCTTCCCACTCTCCTGTCCTTTACTCCCCTGGCACTATTTTTTATATTTACTTCTCCCACTCCCTTAAAACGAGCAAATATTTGGCACAGAGCCAAACTCTGTCCGAAAGCGACTGGCATTAATGTCTCTCTTCTTTCTACATGTAAGCAGTCCCTTTTGCAATTTCAAACCATAAACGAGCCAAACAACTCATCTCCCCCAGAGGATGTTGCTGTATGGTGACATAAGGCTTCTTTCTCTCAAAAAGCTAAGGTTGCTGTTTCACAGCACTTCCAGGCTCCTTTAGCTGAGATAGTTGGATATGAACTGCAAACCCACATTCAGATGCCATTCAACTGCCAAATCAGCCAGCCAAATCTGAGCTCACTTAAGAGACGTCACATTTGACAACAACTTCTCCCCATCACCACCACCATATTTTCATTCGGGGGCAAAAGAAAAAACAGCATAGTGTCACAGAAAATTTAAATCAGGAAAAGGATTTACCAGAATGAATTATTATGATATTAACAGAAGTCCATTTATCACCATACATCTCTTCCAAGCACTGAAGGACATGAAGAGTTGATCCACCATTTCCTACAAAATATTGAGTACATAAATTAAAAACATCAACATTAGTTACATAAATATGCCAAGCATACTAAAATCATGTGCTAGCAGTACCAGGGGTTGAACGGGGCTGGCGTGAGGAATCTGGGCACTTAAGTGCTTTTTAAGATGCTGACCTCTTGCTCCAGAGCATAAATTGTCAATTATTTTTAAACGAAGTCTCTAGCTTCATGGCTGCAAAGATCATTTTTAAATTGTGGACGGAGTGTCTATGGATGCAATGATATCTTCCTGAGACTGCATAAAACAACTCTGAAAGGATGATACTATTCAGCTCCATCTCAATACTGTTGATCAAACCTTGCAGGAAAGAGGTTGGGCAGTCACCTTATGATGCTCTGCACAATCCACTATAAACCTCATCTCACGTGGGCAGGTCTTGGGGAAAAAAGAACACTTCCCCCCCCCTCCAATTCATCCTCTGAGTGACATCATCATCAAGGATCTGTCATCAATTCCAGAAGCTGTAAAAATTGGCTCTGACATGTAACCTGTCATACAAAATCTCACTAATGATTTTAAGCAAGTTTTCAAATGACCTTTTTGACATGTACAGTACAAAAAAGGAAAAAAATAGAGGTTTACCAGTATTTTGGTATTTATTGTTCTCCTATAACATAAAACAATTTCATTTCAGAAAATTAATCTTTGCAGATTATACTATATTCTAATCATATTTGTTACTTTCTAAACAAACAAATGGCTGAGCTACTGAAGTTTACAAGATGACACTGCATGCTCAGTGACTACTTTTCATTAAGACTCTTGCCATGTATTCAGTGTTATGAATCGAATAGGTGTAAACGTATTCCACTGTAGACCATAATGGATCCGTTATGATGTACAATATGAACATATAAGAACAACATGAATCAGTGACATTCTGTGTTATGCACTTATAATACAGAGTATGTATATATTATTAACATACAATCAAAGTCTAAACTACCATGATCTATATACTGTGCATGCACCTTAAGGGCAATATATAAATGTTACTAGGTAAATTTTAATACATCCGCTGAACTGATATGAAGTCCAAAGGAGCACCAGACTCATTAATGCTAATAATTACACATTTGAATCAAAATACACTGCTTAATGCCATTAGAACACTTTATGTGATTTAATTAATATAATTCTGCTTCTAACAGCTTTCTGGAACTCGCTTGCTGTAAGAGACAACTGTCATAACACTTACTACAATGAGCACTTTTTGTCTGTCTGAAAATTAGTCAATATATAATGAAATCTTAAACTATGAACCTTACCAGTGGTGAGGTGGCTTCTGCATCACTGGAAATTTTTAATCAAGATTGGCTATTTTTCTAAAATAAATGTACTAGTTCAAATATAAATTAATTGAGGGAAGTTCTAAGGCCTGTATTATACAGGAGGACAGACCAGATGGTGACAATGGTGCCTTCTGGCTTTATACTGAATGTAGTCAGAGACCGGCAAAGTTAATTTCTTTGACTGATTGTCAGAAAAAGGTATGTATCAACTACTATATCATGTAAGCGAAAACAGAAAAATTGGCAATAAAATACCCACCAATTTTTGGTCCAGGGGGATCCACAAAAACATGGTAATGAACTCCAAGAGGGAGTTCCTTTCTTTTCAACTTTTCTGATAGCTGTTGCTGATAAGCCAATTCCTGTTTTTTGTCAGCTGCTGTAATTACAACAACATCCCAGAATTCTCCAGTTTGTGTGACTTTACCTATTTGAAAAGTGAGTTAACAAGAGAGACCATCAGTAGAGTACAATAGCGAGAGATTAATGACTTTCTCAGTAGTATGACATATAAAAACTACATTAAAGGAACTTACATTAAAATCAAGCACTCAAATGTTATTAAATGCCCAAATAAAAGTGGCCACATACAACCTTAATTTGGTTGCCTCATGAATATTCGTTATGACAGACTTGCCCAAAAATGCTTAGGAAATCCAGAAATCCTAAACTTCCTACTACGATTCCCCTCAACTGGCTACATTAAGATAAAACAACAATTTTCCCTGTTTACACTTGGGATGAAATAAGGACCTCATTGAAGAGAATGGGAGTTTTACCATGAAGATGAGTGGAGTCAGGATTTCACTTTAGGATTTTATGTATCTATCTTGTTATAAAAACCTTAGTGTGCTTAACAAACCATTAGTGTGTGTCAGCAGAGTCCACAAGAACACTTGGTGCACAGCAGGCTAGCCCAAAGTAGATTTATGCCCCAGCCTGCTGCAAACTAAGCGTTGTTGGTATGGACAAGCCCTTAGTCTAGACTTGGCCTTATAGCCTTATTCATGTAACAATTCTAGCCACTTTAACACTCTGTGGTGTACAGCGTTGACCTCGCTCTTTATGGGTGCATCAAGGAATCTGCATTGTCTTATTAGTTAGGGTCTAGTTAAGAGTACTCTCCCTACTTACTCTTCCCCTTGTCCCCTAAAACTCTATGTAGAATCTACAGAAGTTTTCCCCTCAGAACTCATTATTTCAGAACAGATTTGAACCCCCCCCCCCCCCCACTTTTAACATCACACTCCATAAAGTTGTGAACCAGCCAAGGATCTACATAGGCTGAGTCACACTGATGTAAAAATCGACCAAGAGGATTCTTTTGAAGGACTGTGGACTAAAACAGTGAATACAGAAATGGAACTAGGAGTCAGAGACCAGGGTTCTATCCTCATCTTTACAAATGACTTGGGCCTTGATCCTGCAAACATTGATGCATGTGTTTAACTTTAAATATGTGAGCAGTTCCAATGAAGTCAGTGGGAATACTCCCATCCTTAGAGTTAACCCTGCATGATTGTGGCCTTGCTGAGGGACTCTGTGGGGTGCTCACTGGGACACAACTCTCCGCCTCTTAATTTTCCCATCAGTTACTAAAAGCTAGAGCCAGTGCTGGGGATATTACTTACCTTCCAAGAAAAGCGCTTGTCTTTCAGATTTACAGGTGGAAAACGCTACACCAGTGGTTCCAAAACTAGGGCAGCCGCTCGCCCGGGGAAAGCCCCTGGCGGGCGGGGCCGGTTTGTTTCCCTGCGACGTGGGCAGGTTCGGCCGATCGCGGCTCCCACTGGCTGCGGTTCGCCGCTACAGGCCAGTGGGGGCTGCGGGAAGGGCGGCCGGCACGTCCCTGGGCCCACGCCGCTCCCCGCAGCCCCCAGGGGCCTGGAGCGAACCGCCGACGCGGCACCTTAACAAACCGGCCCGGCCGCCAAAGGGGCTTTTCCCGGGCAAGCGGCGGCCCTAGTTTAAGAACCGCTGCGCGACACGAACAAGCCCCGAATCCTGCAAACGCTCCCAGGCGGGCTTAGCTTCACGTCTGATGCTTGCAGCTGAGAGACAGGTGTTTCGGTGGGCGGGGCTGGGGGGGGCGGCCCGGCTCTCTCTTTGCCGGGTCAGGGCCTACGCTTAGGGCAGTTACTCTCAGGACGGGGAGCTCGACGCCGCGGTTCCGGGGTGACTCCCCTGAAGCAGCGGCCCCACCCCATCACCCCGGCCCCTACCTCTCAGCCGGTCAAACTTCGCCAGTCTCCGCCGAGTGGCCTCTTGGAGCAACACCTCGAGCTCGGCCTCCGCCGGCATCTCGCCGGCTCAAGCCCAGGCCGAGCAAGGGCCTTCCGGGTTCGGTTACCGGCCCCGCCTCCCCGCGCGGCTCGGCCCAGCTCAGGGGCGGGGAGCAGGGGGCGGCTCTCGGGCCGGTTCCCATGGTAGCCGCCGGACAAACAAGGCCGCCGCTACCTGCCGCTCGGCCACCGCCGTACGCCGACCAGCTCCGCCGCCGGCCGGGCTGGGAGCGGGCGGGACGCGGGTGAGAGTGGAGTCGGAGGCGGGGGAGCTGCTCCCGAGTGGGGGGCTGAACCCCGGGGTCTCTAACTGGTCGTGGGAACCGAGGGAGCCCAGCCCCAGGGTTTCACCTCGGCGCGGGGCTGAACCCGAGAGTCTCTTAACGGGCCCGGAGGCCCAGGGGGACGCTGAACTCCGGGGTCTGGCCCGGGCAGGGGGGGCTGAACCCCGGGGTGCCCGACAGGCAGGGATGAGTGAAGATTTAAAGCAGGGCCCCCCGGGTCGCTAAGGGCTAACTGTAGTGCACTCCCGGTTGGTAAGTTCTCACTACAGAGTTGGGGGGCAAATAAGAGTCTGTAGCTGAACATTTCACCCTTAATGTCGAAGTCTGGCGCTGACACTGACAACACACCCCAAAGATTCCTTGGCATTTTTTGGAAGAGTCAGGTTGTCAGACTCCATTCCCTGGCTGGATTCCCACCTGAGTGTCTTTGGCATAGCTCCCTAAATCTGCAGTTTTCACCTTCCAATAGCTGCGGTGTTCTTCTTCACCTCCTGGCTCAAGCAGCAGTGTTCTGGCCCAGAAGTGGCTGTAGGTCAGTAGTGCACAAAATGATCCATGTGTCTTGGAACCTGATGGTCTGTGTACTATACTGAGAAGTATAGTAATAAATGTGTTAAAGTGGCACATTTCAGAGTAACAGCCGTGTTAGTCTGTATTCGCAAAAAGAAAAGGAGTACTTGTGGCACCTTAGAGACTAACCAATTTATTTGAGCATGAGCTTTCGTGAGCTACAGCTCACTTCATCGGATGCATACAGACTAACGCGGCTGTTACTCTGAAACCTACCATTTATAATACATGCATCTCAGTATTTTGGCCCAGTCTTACAACTGAATTCATGTGGGTGCATTTGTGTGCACATGGACACATAAAAGTCTGGTTAAGTGGTTCAGGGCCCTAGTTTCCTGTTTTTACTAGTTTTAATTTCCAGAACAACATGAGTAGATTATATGGTTCTCTTTCTGACGCACACTGATAGGAAACTTGGAATTTACTAAAATGTGTTCATGCTGTGTTGTATCATTTATTTTCCCTTTGTACTTGCTCTTTGTTATTTACTGAAAAAGAAAGGGTTGTTTCTTTTGCTATGTTCTAATGTCTAAAGATGTCACAAATGATAAAGAATTACAATGTTTATTCAGTTTGATTAAAAACATCTACAAGAAAAAAAAGACTATGCATTTAAATCATAAACATTCTTCAGTGACTGCTCATAACAAACTTTTGAATAATACTGTTCAATAATTTGTATATAAATGCACTTTTTAGTGGTATTTTGGTTATTCAATGCAAACAAGGATTATCAATTAAAGAGAAAAATAGCTTTCCTTCCAGTTCTATTAATGGGTGGACTTTGTAGGAACCTATGAATGTATCTTCTGTGCATAGGCTCAAACCTACAAGGGCTTGGGGTATGTCGAAACTTAAACTGTTACAGTGGTGCAGCTGTTTATGTAGATAATCCACCTCCTTGAGAGGCAGTAGCTAGGTCAATGGAAGAATTCTTCAAGGGCAGTGCTGTGACCCTGGGAGTTAGGTTGGGATAGCTACATCTCTGGCTATGTCTACACTACTGCGGTAAGTCAACCTACGCTATGCAACTCCAGCTACGTGAATAACGTAGCTGGAGTCAACATACCTTAGGTCGAGTTACCACAGGGAGAAAATCTCCCATCAATTTACCTTACTTTTCTCGTCGGGGGTAGAGTGAAGGGGTTGACTGGAGAGTGATCTTTACTGGATCCGCTAAATTGACTGCCGGTGGATTGATGTCAGAGCATTGATCCCGGCTGTAGTGTAGACTTGCCCTGTCAGTGGTATAGATTTTTCACATTCCTGAGAGAAGCAGCTATGCTGAAGTAAATTCCTAGTGTAGACCAGGCCTTGGGCACATAAATAACTTTATTCACAATAGTTGTAAACTTACTCACAAGCCTAAGGGGATGTCTGCACTTAAAATGATACAGCATCACAACTGCTTCGCTGTAGCGCTTCAGTGTAGACACTACTTACACTGATTGGAAGGGTTCTCCCGTTTGTGTAGGGAATCCCCGAGGGGTGGTAGCGAGGTTGATGGAAGAATTCTTCCATTGATGTAGCACTGCCTACACCAGGGATTATGTCGGTTTAACTATGCTGCTCATGGGTTTGGATTTTTCATATTGCTGAGAGACATAGCTAAGACGACTTATAGGGCTGTCAAGTGATTAAACGCACTGTTAAACAATAATAGAATACCATTTATTTAAATAGTTTGGGATATTTTCTACATTTTCAAATATACTGATTTAAATTACAACACAGAATACGAAGTGTACAGTGCTCACTTTATATTATTATTTTTAGTACAAATATTTGCACTGTAAAAAACAAAATAAATAGTATTTTTAAGTTCACCTAATACATGTACCGTAGTGCAATCTCTTTATCGTGAAAGTTGAACTTACAAATGTAGAATTATGTACAAAAAATAACTGCATTCAAAAATAAAACAATGTAGAACTTTAGAGCCTACAAGTCCACTCAGTCCTACTTCTTGTTCAGCCAATCGCTCGAACAAGTGTGTTTACATTTGCAGGAGATAATGCTGCCCGCTTCATGTTTACAATGTCACCTGAAAGTAAGAACAGGCGTTTGCATGCCAATTGTAGCTGGTGTCGCAAGATATTTATGTGCCAGATGCACTAAAGATTCATATGTCCCTTCATGATTCAACCACCATTCCAGAGGACATGCGTCCATGCTGATGACAGGTTCTGCTCGATAACGATCCAAAACAGTGTGGACCGACGCATGTTCATTTTCATCATCTGAGTCAGATGTCACCAGCAGAAGGTTGATTTTCTTTTTTGGTGGTTCGCGTTCTGTAGTTTCCACATCAAAGTATTTCTCTTTTAACACTCTGAAAGCATGTTCCACACCTTCTCCCTCTCAGATTTTGGAAGGCACTTCAGATTCTTAAACCTTGGGTCGAGTGCTATATCTATCTTTAGTAATCTCACATTGGTATCTTCTTTGTGTTTTGTCAAATCTGCAGTGAAAGTGTTCTTAAAATGAACAACATGTGGTGGGTCATCATCCAGGACTGCTTTAACATGAAATATATGGCAGAATGTGGGTAAAACAGAGCAGGAGACATGCAATTCTCCCCCAAGGAGTTCAGTCACAAATTTAATTAACACATTTTTACAATGAGCATCATCAGCATGGAAGCATGTCCTCTGGAATGGTGGTCAAAGCAGGAAGGGGCGTACAAATGTTTGGCATATGTGGCACATAAATACCTTGCAATAAAAAAATGCCATGCGAACGCCTCTTCTCACTTTCAGGTGACGTAAATAATAAGTGGGCAGCATTATCTCCTGTAAAGGTAAACAAATTGTTTTGTTTTGAGTGCAGATACGTAACAAACAAACAAAAACTACATTTGTAAGTTTCACTTTCACAACAAAGAAATTACACTACAGTAATTGTCTGAGGTGAATTGAAAAATACTATTTCTTTTTATCTTTTTACAGTGCAAATATTTGTAATAAAAATAATAATATAAAGTGAGCACTATACACTTTGTAATCTGTGTTGTAATTAAAATCAGTATATTCGAAAATGTAGAAAAACACCCACAAATACAGTAAAAGCTATTTTACCTGGCACTTCATCAACTGGAAAGCTCTATAAACTGGCATTTCTGATATTCATTGAAATTCCGGTTTATTGTCTGGTTGGCGTGGGGCTGGCAGGGGGTTGGGGCGTAGGAGGGGGTGTGGAGCACGGGCTCTGAGAGGGAGTTTGGGTGCAGGAGTGGGCTCGGGGCAGTGGGTTGGGGCACAGGAGGAGGTGCAGGGGGCCAGATCTGGGAGGTGCTCACATCAGGCGGCTCCCCAGAAGCGGTGACCTGTCCCAGCTGCTCCTAGGCGGGGGCATGGCAGGTGGCTCTGCACGCTGTCTCCACCCGCAGGCACCACCGCCGCAGCTCTCATCGGCCGTGATTCCCAGCCAATGGGAACTGCAGAGATAGTGCTCAGGGCGGGGTGGGGGCAGCACACGGAGCCGCCTGCTGCGCCTCTGCCTAAGAGCATCCAGGACTGGTCACCGCTTGTGGGGAGCCGCCCGAGGTGAGCACCCCCTGGATCCAGCATCCTGCACCCACTCCTCGTCCCAACCCGCTGCCCCAAGCCCCCTCCCGCACTCAAAGCTCCTGCCCAGAGCCCACGCCCCACATCCCGTCCCTCACCCAAACTCCCTCCCTCTTAGTTAACTGGCATTTTTCACTTACCGGCACTCTCCATTTCCCCAACGTGCCGGATAAAACAGCTTTTACTGTATTTATTAAATTTCAGTTGGAATTCTACTGTTTTACAGTGCAATTAAACGTGTGATTAGTCGTGATTAAATATTTTAATTGCAATTCATTTTTTTTAGTTAATCACGTGTGTTAATTGCGATTAATTGACAGCCCTAGTAATTTACACTTCGTTAACATCATAGAGATACTGCAGGTAAAGAATGGGGTCCTGATCCTTCAAAGACTTAATACGCACGCTTAATTTTACACACACAGCTGTCCCCTAACTACAAACAGTTGTTCAGTATTGGTATAAGCCATGTTGCTGGGAGTTTTTCTTTTTCTTTTGGATGTTATGGCTCCTGATCTGCAGTCTTCATTTGCTTTTCTGAATTTAGATTCTACAGGTGCAGAATATAAACAGAGGAAAATGAAATGGTGGTATCTTTTGATAAAGTCTCACCATACACAAATCTTGCAATAAAGGAAGCCTTAAAAGTAATACAAAAACTGTTGTAAAGAATTTAGGAAACAAAGTATGTCATCATGAGAAAAGTATCCTAATTCTACTAAAAAAATTTGGCTTTTTAGTAGAATTAGGATACTTTTCTCATGATGACATACTTTGTTTCCTAAATTCTTTACAACAGTTTTTGTATTACTTTTATCGCCTACTTATCACCTATCACCTAGTTAGCGCTAAAAGTGGTGGCTTAGAGAGTAAATGCTGATGGACCCTGAAATATCAAAGTGCTACTGACCTGGAATTATGAAACTTTTTCAGTGATTCATTAAATAGAGTTTATCATCACCATGGCAATATAGATTGAAAAAGCTTTTTAAAAAATAATTTTAAAAATTACTTTCTTTGCTCAGTATAAGTAATCATTTTGACCCGTCTTAGTCTTCCCACATTACTGAGTAAATGTAGGTAAAAGCATGAAGTGCTTTTATAGAATGCATACTTAGTTATTTTTCCAGACTCAGACTCCCACTGAAGCCATGGCAAAACTTCCATTTACGTCGGTGAGAGAGAGTTTGGACCCTTCATTCACTGTTGCAGATATAATTATACGATTTGTTTATAATTAAGGTGAATGTTCCTGGAGTTTTAGGTTCTTAGTACCATTTTCATTCTGTTCTGCTAGTTGGCAGAAATGTAACATTATTAATGGATCCCATTAATTTGCCATGTTTCATGAATACTATATACTTGTTCAAAAGTACATTGTACAAAATGGATTAAAACATGTTCCAGGTAATAGATAAACATTTTAAGTAATAAATGCCTCTTGTAACAGTGTAGGACCCTCAACAGATAGCCAGCAAATGTTCATGTATTATATTCTCTCCAGATGGAATAGTTCCTTTAGGAGAAAATTCCCATCCTTCTGAACTGGAGAATGATTTGCAATCTTGTTTAATACTTTATCATAGACCAGGGATCGGAGACCTTTGGCACGCGGCCCGTCAGGGAAATTTGCTGCCGGGACGGGACGGTTTATTTAACTTCAGCGTCCGCAGGTTCGGCTGATCGCAGCTCCCACTGGCCGTGGTTCGCTGTTCCAGGTCAATGGGGGCTGTGGGAAGCGGCGAGGGCAGAGGGATGTGCTGGCCACCACTTCCCGCAGCCCCCATTGGCTTGGAACAGTGAACCGCAGCCAGTGGGAGCTGCGATCGGCCAAGCCTGTGGATGCTGCAGGTAAACAAACCATCCCGGCCTGCCAGCGGATTTCCCTGACAGGCCGCATGACAAAGGTTGCCGATCCCTGTCATAGACTCTCATTTATTCAAACCTTGTGTCCTTCACATACACCTCTGCCACACGTAGTTCACCTAATTGTGTATAATGAATAAAGGTTGAGAGTAGAGTGGTGTCTGTTGTAACTAGTATGCACTATACTCTATAGAAGCAGTTTTCACAGTGTGCTTAAAAATATATGATAATTTACAAGGATTTTAGGAAACTGCTGAAGATATAAACATGAAAGGTTTACTGACAATAATATGATTTCTGTTCAACTGAAATCTTCGAATGTATAATTAGATCCCTAATATTGGAGTAAAATATAGCTATACTTATTTTTTTATTTGTAATATTGTGGCATTAATTTAATTTGATAATTCATACCTTTGTGTGCATTCCTTATGTTACAATAATCAAAGTCCAAAAATATTGCTGAATCCAGTTGTTCTTTGCAGTTACATTTTTTGAAAAAAAAAGAGATAATTTCAACTAAAGGGACATTTCTACCTTTATCAATAAAACCACATCAAATTGTGCCAGATTCCAGCAAATGTGATACAGTAAAGTGTTGGATTGTCTCAGTATTTGAAAAGAAAACCGTCTTAGCTGTGATATTGATGATTCATTAAGAAACAGGGACATTTGTGCTGCTCTAGGTGTGCTCTTTTGGATAAGATGTAAACCAGAGTTGTTCACCATTTGTGGTTATTAAAGAATTCAAAGCAGTTTTTTTGTAAGAGCAGGACTGTTAGCACTAGTGTCCTAACTAGATTGTAACTCAGGAAGTTGCATTCTGCCAACAAATTTCTCCATGCAGTTTCAATGGCTAATGTTATTCTTTGCTTTTTCCTGTCTAATTTATTGTGTTGTGTTGCTGTGCATTCTTAAACATTGCCTCACTTCCAAGGTGGCTGCATTTTAGCAGCTGTATGAATTCATCCCTACAACCCATACTCATGTTAACAGGGAGGATCAACTAATAAATAGCTCAATACATGTATGTATGTACCGTTCATTGACTGCTTGATTGAGTGAATACAAAATATAAAGGGTTGCATAATCAAGCCTACAGTTTGCAAAGCACTTTTTGGGTTCCTTTGGAATAAAATGTGCTATATACTAATAACATGCACTTACACTTTTTCATTCACTTTTATGTTTTAAAATTAATCCCATAAGAGGTTTTCCCCCCCGTGGATGTGTAGTGTTTTACAGAGCAAGCAGTGTTGTAACAGACAGTTGGATATGTATTTGGGGTATTTGAAGTTTTTCTTCTGAAAGTTGAATAAATGCAACCTACTGTGTAGTCCTTCTTCTTTTCTTAGATCTCTTGTGGATGAACCACAAAGCAGATAACCAGCCATGGAGGAATTAACTGAACACCTTGTTTCTACTTCTGAAAATTTATTATTCAAATATGGACAAACTACCAGTCAAGCCCACATAAAGAAGCTGAAAGATCTTGCTATAGTTCAGTTAAATGGGCTATATTTAAAGAATGTGAGACATTTGCAATACTGTGTTTTGCTGAAAGTATGCATCCTGTCTAATAATTATATTACAAATATTGATGCACTCGAATGTTGTACTCATTTGGTTAAGCTGGATCTCCATGGAAATCAGGTAAACAGTTGTTTTGGAGATATGCAAAACAGAATAGTTCAATGAAGTAAATTTATCCATAAACTTGTGTGTTTCCCCAGTATTTCTTAGAAGCAATTTAGATTTTAAATGCAGACTTTAACAGTATTATTTGTACATAGCAGTTGCTCTTCTGATTTAATATTTTAGATTTTTACTCTAAAAATATCTGTTCAGGAACAGTTGGTATAATCTTGGCTGCACTGAAGACAATTGGATTTTTGCCATTGACTTGAATAGGACCAGGATTTCACCCAATGTCTACCTTTTTCTAGAACAACACCTACCACAAGGGGGTTCTGATTCTTATTGGGGCCTCTATGCATTACTGTAACTTAAGTCTTAAGTGATGATAATAATAATAGCTCAACACATCTGCATATGAATTCATAAAGATCTGTCAAAATTATATAAATATAGAATTTGGTTGACTGAAGAGTGATAGCATGAAATGGAGTTTTTCCCAATAAAATTTTTCCATGCATTGTCTAATGCAGTGGTTCCCAAACTTGTTCCGCCACTTGTGTAGGGAAAGCCCCTGACGGGCTGGGCCGGTTTGTTTACCTACCGCGTCTGCAGGTTCAGCCGATCGCGGCTCCCAGTGGCCACGGTTCGCTGCTCCATGCCAGTGGGAGCTGCTGGAAGCGACACGGGCCGAAGGACATACTGGCTGCTGCTTCCAGCAGCTCCCATTGGCCTGGAGCAGCGAACCATGGGAGCCGCGATCGGCCGAACCTGCAGACGCGGCAGGTAAACAAACCGTCCCGTCCCGTCAGGGGCTTTCCCTGCACAAGCGGCGGAACAAGTTTGGGAATCACTGGTCTAATGCATAGGTGTTAGCAGTGGAAAAGACCCGCTTAAGATAGGCCATTTAGGGTATATCTACACTGGAATTAGACACCCACAGCTGGCCCTTGTCAGCTGACTCTTGAAGCGGAGCTGTTTTATTGTGGTGTAGCTGTTCCGGTTCAGAGTGCAGCCCAAGTTCTGGGACCCTCCCACCTTGCAGGGTCCTAGAGTTTGGGCTTCAGACCGAGCCCGGACTTCTACCCGGAAATTAACTGAGCCCTGCGAACCCGAATCAGGTGGCATGGGCCAGCTGTGGGTTTTTAATTGCAGTGTAGACGTATCCTTGGTTTTCTCCCATTATTAAAGGATTGTTCCCTGTTGTACGTTAACATGCTTTGTCCAGTCTAGTTTTAAATGATTAAAACAGTAGGGCTTCCACTGCTTCCTTTGGGAGGCTGTTCTTTAAAAAGTGAAAGTTAAACCCCAGTGAGGAAAATAGAAAGGAGCATAAACTCTGGCAAATAAAGTGTAAAAATATAATTAGGAAGGCCAAAAAAGAATTTGAAGTAAAGCTAGCCAAAGACTCAAAAAGTAAAAGCAATTTTTTTTTTAAGTACATCAGAAGCAGGAAGCTTGCTAAACAACTAATGGGGCCACTGGACAATCAACCTGCTGCAAGAGCACTCAAGGGTGATAAAGCAGTTGCGGAGAAACTAAATGAATTCTTTGCATCGGTCTTCACGGTTGAGGATGTGAGGGAGGTTCCCAAACCTGAGCCATTTTTTTAGGTGATGAATCTGAGGAAATGTCCCAGATTGAGGTGTCATTAGAGGAGGTTTGGGAACAAATTGATTAAACAGTAATAAGTCACCAGGGCCAGATGGTATTCACCCAAGAGTTCTGAAGGAACTCAAATGTGAAATTGCAGGACTACTAACTAGTCTGTAACCTATCCTTTAAATTAGCTTCTGTACCAAATGGCTGGAGGATAGCTAATGTGATGCCAATTTTTAAAAAGGGCTCCAGAGGTGACCCCGGCAATTACAGGCCAGTAAGCCTGACTTCAGTATCGGGGAAACTGTTGAAACTGTAGTAAAGAACAAAATTGTCAAACACATAGATGAACATAAATTGTTGGGGAATAGTTAACAGTTAAATAAGGAAGTGTTATTTACTCCTTCTCATAACACAAGAACTCGGGGCCACCAAATGAAATTAATAGGCAGCAGTGTAAAACAAACAAAATTTTTCACACAATGCACAGTCAACCTGTGGAACTTCTAGCCAGAGGATGTTGTGAAGGCCAAGACTATAACAGGGTTCAAAAAAGTACTAGATAAATTCATGGAGGATAGGTCCATCAATGGCTATTAGTCAGGATGGGCAGGAATGGTGTCCTTAGCCTCTGTTTGCCAGAAGCTGGGAATGAGCGACAGGGAATGGATCACTTGATGATTACCTGTTCTGTTCATTCTCTCGGTGGCACCTGGTATTGACCACTGTCGGAAGACAGGATACTGGGTTAGATGGACCTTTGGTCTGACCCAGTATGGCCGTTCTTATGTTCACATTATTATTGAATTTACTCTTAAGATTTTTTTGTTTATCTTTGGTACATATCTTCTTTTGCATGGTTCTATTCCATTAATACTCTTAAAATATAATAGATTGGAACTGGGTTTTTTTGTTGTTTTTCTGGGAAATAGAAAAATCTATTCTCCTTGGGTTGAAATTCTACTGGGAATAAATCCTTTGGCATGTGGCATTGGAAATGTCTTTTCAATTCATGGAGCAAAAGTTTTCAACTAGATTTGGCCTTCTGATCTTTTTTGTGTGCTGGAGATCTGTTAAGACAAGCCACAAACAGAAAGATGCTGAAAAACAAAGTTCAGAAGAAGCAAATCCAAAATTGCTGCCTAATGTGGTTTGTGGGGATTTGTGGGGTTTGATAGATATGTGAACTTATGACACTGTAAATAATAATTAGCTCCAAAATGTTTAACCTTTTTACATTGATATAGCTCATAGCCATGATGCCCAGGGAGGGTTACGTATTTGGTAACATCCTGGTCACATCATGCAGTAGCTGTAAATAATAATTAGGGTCCAGATACAGCCCTGGTGTAGTCAGTGGAGTTGCAGCTACTAACATAGAGACTGTATTGGTCACTGTGGCATTTTATAGTGTAGGATCCAATAAACTACACAATTCAAAATTTTATTTTCATCATTATTTCAGGTACAGCATCTTCCTGGCCCAACGTTTTGGGAAGGCATGAAGGAATTAAATTTACTCTATCTTCATGACAATGGAATTGGAAAACTGGATAATGTGCATTCGTTATCTTTCTGTCCTAATCTGATAGGCCTCACCTTGTTTGATACTCCACTGAGCCTAAGAATAGAATATAGGCATATTGTTGTTAACAGCATTTTCTCACTCAAAGCACTGGATTACTATGTAATTTCTGACGAGGAAATTGTTGAGAACTGGAAGCTTCCCCCCAAATATAAACCATTTAGCCCTAGCTTTTTCCTTGATTTTTGCCATGCTCCTAGAAAGGTAAGCAATTATGTTACATCAAATTATACTAGATATTCGTTAATAAAATGTTAATGTTTTATTTGACTGTGTTGCACTGATCTTTATACATTTTATGATAGCTGTGTTAAAACGGTGTTCCATATTTTTTGGTTAGAATAAAGCATTTATATATTAAAACAGTTGTATGTAATAAAAATGCTTAATCTGTCTATATAGTACACTCTCATTGGTTTGGCATTGTATTCCTATGCTTTGATCAAAAACAAAATTCAGTAGTCTGTCATACAGTATATGAACATTTCAAACAGGTTGTGTCGCTCCCCACGAGTACTAGGGTTGTGAGGCATCTCATAACTACCTGCCCTTAGCATAGTCTTGTCTGTGCCAGCTGTAGATCAGCTCCCTGAAACCACCAGTCTTTGGCAGCACAAGTACTACGTTCCACACTAACCCCCGAATATTCGGTGTGTTACCTCTAGTGTCCAGCCCCTTATCCACTGAACACTCACAGAATTACCAGGCCTGCTATTTCCAAAGGAGCACTACACACCAGCTCATAAGATTCAACACTTTGCTTTGCACCACAGCATTTACATATATCTATAGTGAAAACAAGAACAAGTTTATTGTGAAAGAATAGAGATTCAAGTAATAGTGAGTAAGAATACTGGAAACAAATGATTATATGTAAGTCAAAATAATAACATGCTTTCTAGAGACTAAACTAAACTAACAAGTCACTCATCTGTCTAAAGAGGCTTAACTCACCGAAAATTCTCTTTAGCATTTCAAACACTGATTGAGACCCCTTTTGCATGATGCAAAAACACTGTTCTTTTTCTTCCTAAGTAAAGGGTGCCAGGGTGTCTATTTTGTCTCTCAAATATAGTCAAGGAAACCTCTAATGTACAGCTTACGATAATAAGGTTCTCTTGCCCTACTGTATTTCACTTACTATTAGATCCTTTCTGAAGTTCTTTCTTACCCTTCTTAATCAAGACTGGTGATAGGGGACCCGTTGTGAATGAGACAATACTTAATTTACACATAAACAGATACGTGGAGAGATATGCTCTGTCTGACAGAAAGCAACATGTTTTTCACCTTTGCTGGTGACTAATATCTTGATACAAACTTTAAGAATATATTTTCAGTATATATGCATTAGTCCTCACAGTAGTACCTGTAATACATTTCACAATGATACTATTGACCAGTATGACACCAGCTTTCATTTGAGACCTCATATGACATTATTTGGTGAACAAGAATGTATGTGCTAGAATCAGGAGATTCCAGCAACCCGTCTGCCCTTGTCAGTTGGCATTAAGAGTTTCTTGGGTCACACAGGTTAAAACTTGACACACATATATAAGAAAAAAGAAAAGGAGGACTTGTGGCACCTTAGAGACTAACAAATTTATTTGAGCATAAGTTTTCCACTGAATGCATCCGATGAAGTGAGCTGTAGCTCATGAAAGCTTATGCTCAAATAAATTTGTTAGTCTCTAAGTGCCACAAGTCCTCCTTTTTTTTTTTGCGGATACAGACTAACACGGCTGCTACTCTGAAACCTGTCATATATAAGAAAACGTATCTTAGTACTAGCAAATAGGACAATAAGCATTGATTTGCCATATAATACTTCTAAATGTACAGTGGCTATGGATAATAACTGCACCATGTCAGAAACTCATTCATCCAAGCTAACGTCTTCTAAGGTTGATGACTAATGTTTTGTAAATGACTATGTTTTATTTAATTTTTTATACCATATACCATTGAAAGAAATCTGTTGCTTATGCAGATAATTTCCAGAGTCTATTTATAATCAATCACTCATTTTTCTCTCCTCAATATGCATCATACTGGTAGTTAAAAATTGTGTTATAAGAAATGCCATACTTTTGTACTAGAATAGCACAACACTGATGTCATAAAATAAATCTGTGGTGCAGAAGTGTAATAATCCTATATTATATTATATGACACAAAAACTTCAATATCATTTACTATTTCAATGGGACAATTAGCTGCTGTATCACAACAAAAATTGAAAATATCGTAACATATTAATCAGCAATGATGCGGAGCCAAAACCCTAGATCTGAACAACGTTGAACTGGGGTAGATTTAAGATTCTTATCTGAATCCAAATATTATAGTTTGTTCTCTGGCACTGTTGCTATGGAGCATGTACACACCTCTCATTTTGTGAAAATGGGTATTGAGACAGTGGATCAGACCATTAGAACATGTAGTTTACTATTCTTTCTCTCTGACAACAGTCAGTACGAGATCATGCATGGATGTTTCTTCCTAGCCTCCATCAATTAGAGGTGGATTTTTGCAGTGGAAGACAAACATGTTAAACCTAACTAGAAACATGAATATTTTCATTACAATGCATTAGAAATGAGGTGCAACTTGGAGCTGTGCTGATAAGAGATGTGCATAACTCATATGTACTAAAATAAAAATGGATTCTGTCTTCCTATGATATTTTTTGCCTAAAATAAAATTTATAACTTTAAAGAAATTGATAAATGCTATTAAAGTAGTTTTTGAAAACACAATCTTTGCCCTAAGAGGAATAACTTTCAGAGGTGGTTTTGCTGCTCGTAAATCCTGCATTTCTGAAGTTCCAAAAGCATAGAAAGAATCCCAAAGGTGACAAAATATATTTGGATGAAAACAGTCTGGGAAACTTAAAGTATTAACATGTCTTGAGAAAAAGCATTCAGTAAATGCAGACAATAGGAAAACTCCTCTCAAGAATGCTATTTTCCCCTCCTTCTTATGGGAGTATTTTAGTGGAGATGGGACTATGTCTTAATGAAGGTGGTAGCAAAAGGTTATAATGACAAAACATTTGTGCAGTTAACTTCCCAGCTTCTTGGGATGGTTTACAATAGAAAAATTAAAAACAGTAGAAAACGTAACCTTTCAAACACCAAGTTACTGAATGGGGTGACATCACTTGATTTCATTGGCATTACCCACATTAGTAATAGCTAGAGTATTGGGCCCTGAAATAGGAACCAGTTCTATTTTGGGGAGGGATAGACACTGAAAATATTACCTTCTGTCATTTTTCTAAATTATATCTAGGATATGATGATAAAGCCACGCTTGAAAATTTTAATGTGCTTTTATATTGAAATCTGTTTGAAACCCACCCTTATAAGGCATCTTTCTGATTTAAGAGACCTCCTCTAGGCATATCCAAATGTACTATGTATAATTCTACTCCACTTATGATAGAAAACCACCTCCATTAAACAACCAGTTTTATCAGTCCGTTTGAGTAACTGCTGAAGATATGTCTGACGGAAGTAACATTGTCTGAATTTGAATGTTTGTAACTGCGGCAGGCTGTATAAAGTAGCAACCTATATTTTAGGCCAACTCCGTGTGGGTTTAGCCATTAAACAGTTCAGTAGGTGGAGCCTGTAGCTGAGAAGAGACATAAAATGTTGTGAAAAATGAGAAGTATGTATTTTTTTCATTTTAGGCTTGATGAAGTTCTATAGAAAATTGAGCTGTATCTTGTTTTACATTACTTTTTATTGTATTTATAATCAAACTATATTCTCATTTTCATAATTCCTAATAATTCATAACCTGTTCAGTTATTCAGATATTTTACTGAAGAAAGAAAACAGTATTTTAATTGTCCTACAGTAACAATAATATTGTAATAATCTAGGGTTATCTTTATGTTCAGAGCACTAAATGGCTTTTCTGTAACTTAAAATGAATGACATTTCTACACTAGGCAGAGTAGTCTCATCGACAGGTGTTTATTTTATATGGGAAGGAGGGTACTGACTCAGCTTCTGGTTATAAATTATTTCTCACCTCTGTTTCAATAAAATTGACAGTTTTTTATTCTGCGTGTTTTAAGTTTTCTTCAAGCAAAAGACCTTGCTCTTCCCCTTCAATCGTTAGCTATGGGATGAAAATCAAAATAATAATCCTTTTAAAATACATTGTTTCAAAATTATTTATTAGAGAAGTACAGATTTTAAGGCACAATATTCAGCGTATTTTCATTTGAATTCATACAGGAAGCAACCGTTGAGGAGGATATAAATGTGGTAAAAGATATCATTTCAAAAATCAATCACATTCTAGCTCATCACTCACCAGTTGTGATTGTTCAAAGATGGATAAGGGGATATTTAACTAGAAAAAGATTTGGGTATGTACATTTTTTTTTATTTAATTTTTTCAGGATGGAAATGTAGACTTTTTTTTTAAAGAATAAGTACATAAGAATAAGTACATATTTAGAAAATGTATAAAATACTTCAGCACAGTTGTAATCACTTTATATAGCAGGTAAATATTCAGGAATGATATACCTATGGCTATTCCAGAAATAAAAAAGGTTCTGTGTGCTTACAATATACAGTATTTGAAGAAATTGTACAACAAAATTCTACTGTGTTGCTTGATGGCTAAAGTGCAGAGTCTCTGAATGTGTCTTTAGTTTACTGTATAGCAATCAACTAAATGGCAAAAAGCAGAGCTGCCATGAATAGTGTTTTTGCACTGCAAATAAAATTTTTAGTGCATTATTTATTTCTATTCTATTTTCATTTTATTTTAATCTCTATATATCTTACAAGTTGATTGAATTTTCCTGTAAAGATGTAAAACAAATTCATTTTCATAAAGAGTTGTCTATACATCACAGCTATACAACCCAGCCAATCAATAATAATGGTAATAAGGACAAGATGTTTGGTACTTATATTGTAGAATGTTCCCTTGGATGATTGCACCAAAAAAAAGTATATCAGGGGTTTTGTCATTATGCAAGTGAGCTAGGCTAATACTGAAAGTATTCACAGCATTTATTCACAATTGTTCATTTTTACTATCTGCTGCAATAATCTGCTCTCAAATCATACTCTCACAGTCTGATTCTACACCTGCTCTGTATCTATAATGGTTGGAACTTGCAGCCTAATGTGGAAAGAGTTTATAGAGCAAATAATGCCCACCATGCATGTCTTTTTGGAAAATGGTCAAAGAAAGAAACTGTAAAACATGAAGCACTAAGGTGGCAGAAGTCTTTTTATTTTAAATTTGATTGTAAAATGTGGGTATTATCTGAGAAGTGAATCATATCAATATCTGTATTATGAGAGAACAAATTATTTTGATTTAACCACATGGTTTTTAAAAATTTAATGAATCCAGTGTCCCACATATTGGAGGACATATCTCCTTGATATGGGTCTGCTGGCAAGCCAACTCCTCCTCAGTCTTCCAGAGGTTATGGAAGGTTTTGACCATAAAAGGACGAGCAGGATTTGGGAATCCAATAATGGTGTATACCTCTGGCCTACCACAGAGTAGAGTCCTGTGTGGGACTATTATTTTTAATCCCGCTTCTGTCCTGCCCCTCAATACCCACTCCCGCTCCTCCATTGTTTCTTGCATTTTATCACACTCCCACTTGCAAAAACCTTAGATCATGCAAATCATGCAAGAGAGCCAGATTCCCTCATGCTACAAAAAACCCCAAATCCCACAATGTTAATGTGGTTAATGTATTATGCAGGCAAAGCTAGGAAAAGCTTTATCTGGCATGTTCAGGGGATGAGGGGTGCCGGTTAATCAAAAATTCCAGTTAACTAAGAGTTATACTTACCAGTGGAGGGAGTGAGTTTGGGTGTGGGAGGGGGCTCGGGACAGGGGCTCGGGGCACAGGAGGGGTTTTGGAGTGCCGGATCTGGGTGGTGTTCACCTCAGGCGGCTCTCTGCAAGCGGCGATATGTCTGCTGCTCCTAGATGGAGGCGCAGCCAGGAGGCTCTACAGGCTGCCTCCGCTCACAGGCACTGTCCCTGCAGCTCCCATTAGCCATGGTTCCCAGTGTTTGGGGTGGGTGGAGGCCCCATAGCTGTTCCTTCACCTAGGAGCAGCAGGGACATGTTTCTGCTTGCAGGGAGCCGCCTGAGGGGAACACCGTCAGGATCAGAAATCAGAGATATCAGAAATGCCGGTTTCTAGAGCTTTCCGGTTGGTAAAGTGCTGGATAACACAATTTTTACTGTGTGTATATATATAAACAGAATTCACACACAATTTTTACCACTGAAAGAATAAAAGAAATGTTCCTTAAACCACGTAAAAAATGCTTTAACTCTTGTTGTAATAGACATCAAATCTCTTTTTATTCCCCACTTAAATTTAAGTATTAAAACCTTTATTTTAAAAAAGGGAAAAATTTCCTGTACATTTCTGAAATTCTATTTATGACAAACTGATGAGAGATTTAGTATTTTCCTACAAATTACTGCACTCTTTTTTCCCCCCCACCCACTCCCACCTGCAACAAAGTACATTTTACCCCATCCTGCTATTATGGCAGCGGGTCATGCAGGACCCACAGCATCCCAGTCCTGCTGCAGGGCTCTACCACAGAGCACTTTTCCAGGGCGTTTTCTGGATGCAAGCATGTAGCATTTGGCAGGCGATGGTATGGGCTGGACTAGTTGAAACTTGATAATGTGGCTCCACAGCATCCTCCGCTGAAGACCAGTAGCACATCAGTTTAGGGAATATTGCAGACCAGAAACAGGCATAGTGCAGATTCCAGTCATTGGCCTTGATTTGAAATTAGAGATTTGGCCTGTGAAGAGAACTCTCCTCCACTGCCACCTCTTATACCATTTTGTCATTAAATATTTATGGAAATATGTTAAAACCAAATTTAAAGTAAAGGAAAAGCACACAGATCAACCATCAACTGGCAATCAGTATGACTAATCTGTACATATTGTCCATAAGGAGAGAGGAAGAAGTATTTGAGAGAGACAAAAAATGAAGTTATGGTATAAGGGAAAGAATTGACCATATAATATTTTAATTTTTTAAAAATCAAGTGGATTTTTCCCCCAAAAGTGCCTAAAGGTGTAAATGCTATGCAAACAAAGAAAACAAAGTATGTACAGCTTAAAGGATTAATGGCTCACCCACTCCAAACCAGGTCTCAGTTCAATAATATAAAGCAACATGACATTTAAAAAAAATCCTCATCAAACCAATGAAAAATCCTGAACAGTTACATGAACCTTGCAGTGTTCCCTAATGGTTAACAACTTGGGCTCTGTCAGGCCAAGTGTAGGATTGACTTTGAGAATCAAGAAGTATTTACAGAAAATACCCTGCTATCTGTCTGTCTCTTTTAAATCACATTAGAGCTATTAGAGCATCCCAGTGATCACATCTTTAGTAATATCACAGAGGGGGCCCTTGGGCTGCCTGGATCCAAATCAATTATGACTTTACATGTAAAAGCCAACACCTGAAATTCTACCAAGAAATTAATTGGAAGCCAGTACAGCTCACGCGTGTATTCTCTATGCGAGGCATTTCTTAATAAATGGGCATCAGTATTCATCATGAACCTAAGTTTCCAAATAGTCAAAAAGTTCATGTAATTGAGATATAGAAAACTTTCCCCCCACTAATTTCAATTTCAGAAGAAATTGACAAGGTTCTTTTTATGGAAATTTCAACATGTATTCATAAATTTGGGTGAATAGTTAAAGGTTTTTAAAGATTCCCTAGTTAAAATGCTTTCATTAGAATGACTGGGAGCATGCAGAGTTTATAAGATGACCAGGGAGTCTTTAGTCCTGAATCAGTGAATTTACAATATCCATTGGTGTTTGCAATGGTATTTTTAAGTTCCTGAGTTAAAGAACTGCAGATGTTGTCTTTTTCATTGTTTCCTTTAAAAAAAGTGAAATAAAATGCAAAAACTAGTAATTGTGCATTGTTGAAGTTAGATATATCAAGTTAGGAATTTCCAAAAACTAAGCTAGCTTCTGTAACGTTAACTCAGCCGCATTGCACATAGGCAGTGTTTTCTATTCCCATTTCATTTGTTAAATGTAATTTAATGTATTTTTGTGTGTTAATGTGTACTATAATTACAGCATGTGCAGCATGGCAGAGTTTATGTTTTGGGAGCACTGTATATGTTGTAAATTCTGAATATTGATATGTTCTTCAAGTTTCATGTCTTGTGGCAGAAGAAAGGAAAACAAGTTGCTAACAGAAATGTTTTAATTCCCACAGCTTTTATTCTAACTCCATAATAATTAATTAAAGAGTTGTCTGTAGTATGGAGTAGTACTATACAAAAGAAATCAAAATATTCATACAAAAATTTGGCATGCTTAATTTAAATACCAATAGCCCAGTCTTTTTGTCTGTAGATAATGGGGAAGGAATTTAGGAGAACTATATCAATAGAAGTGTGTGTATGTGCTGTGGGGATGGAAGTTTCTGTCTGTAATCTAAATAAAAATAAGTTAATTTTAAAACAAAACTCTTGGTACACTAAATAACCCCTTTCTCCCAACCCTTCCAATTTAAAGTATATATACCTTCTTTTAAAATGGTATGCAAAGTTGACTGTATTCTCCAATGAGAAAAAATTCTCTGTCTCACTGGAGCTTTCTGACACAAGGACATGTCAGCCATGCTGAAGTAAATAACAGCCATTTTTGACGTAGAAACGTTGACATTTCCACAAGTATTTCTTTAACACTATTTGTTATTTTTGAATGTTACTTATTTAGGCAAAGTCAAGTTTATTAATTTAGAACCTTAGCTTTAGCAAAATAAAAAATTTAAAATCAATACAACTTAGTAAAATAAACAAAAACATAAGATCGGCCCTTCTCCAAGAATCAGTTACATGTTTTAAGAATTTCCTCCCCCCTTCATCAACATATGAAAATAAGATAACAAAGGTTAGAAATTCATTGGTTCATTTAGATTATAAGGAACTTTTCCTTCACATATATTTTCTTGGTTTTGCTGCCAGTGAAGCAAATATAGTGACAGCCCATATAACCAAAACATTTTCATTACATAGTGAGTATGCTAGTTTTTGAGTTGGTGCAGCAAAAGGCTTCTAAGACAAGTTATGGAGATTAAAAGAAAGTAGATAGTTTGGTAAATCTTCAGCTTGGTCAGACCTACATGGGCAAAAATGATTTTGTCTCTCAGTTCCAGCATACCTCCTTTCTAAATAGGCCAACTGCATAGGGAGAAAATGGAGAGCTGAAAAGGCCCTCCGTAACATAGTGTTGTTCAAAATAGCCAAATATTTCTCATAATTATGAATGTTCTTTAGAGGAGGAAGCCAAGGGGACTTATTTATTTGATGGATGACTGACATATCCACATGTGTGTAAATATCTTCTATTCTAAGCTTAATTACAGATTTCACACTCTTGCACACAGTCCTAGTCAGGTCAAGTTCTGAGAATTCCAAGAAATGGGCTTGCAAAAACTAGAGGAAGTCTAAAGTTTGTGTCTTGTTAAGCTGTTCCTCCAGATTTTACCTTGTTAGGTGCTCTAAATTTATATGCAGAATACCCAGCCTGTAAGTCCTATAATGGTATTGAGCTTTGATCAAAGTAGTGAATTCTCTTACCTATGCTCTAAGTAAAGCAGCTGAGCTGTAAGTTGGGAGGCCAAGCATTCTTCTTAAAAATTTGTTGTGCACAAACTTTTAGCAATTAAAATCTCTTCAGCCCCAGATTTCCTAACCATATAATATTTGGGCACTGACTTCAGCCAGCCACTGCAATTAAATTGCCCTCATGGACATGGATGAAACGAAGCACTGCTTGCACATAACTGAAGGCTCTCCTCTGTATGTTTGTCTCGTTGGTCATTATATGTAAAACAAATACGCAAAAGGTGGGAAAAACCTGACCTGTTCAATATAATGGCCATCAGTCTTCTATTTATGCTGTTTTGGTATGTAGACTGTGGCCAAAGGAAATTACTTTCATTTTCTTATAATTTATGGTCAGGCAAAAAGCTACAATCCCTTAACAAATGTTTCAAGTCCAGTGGAGTCTGAGACAGCAAAATCCTGTCATCTGCATAAGGAAGGACTTGACACAAATCAGTCCAAAATTTTGAGGGTAAAATACTGCAACCCTTCTAAAATAACCACAGCCTCTTTAACAAATTAGAAAGGAAAGGGGCCAGTAAGTTTACCTGGTGGAACTCCTTGTGATGGGATCAGTTAGCTTATCTTTCCACTCTATCCTAACTCTGGACAGTGGCTGTGAAGGGTTCTCAAAAGATGGAGGAAAAAATCCCTATACTATTTATATTAGTAAATAATTTTACTACGACAGGTACCACCAATCAATATTGTCCTTGTAAGCTACTGCTAGGATAAAATCCTCCCCAGGATCTTTGCTATGGCATTTTTGGTTGATCAATATTCTAGCTTCCCTGGTGGAGACTGAGTCCATTCTAGAGATGGTGAGGTCCACTGAGATAGACCATAACAAACGACTGATAGATGGAATGTCATTAGAAAAGGCAGAAAAATGTGGGTCTCCCAAGCATGTTTGGTGTTAAGATTGAATCCCATTCCCACCAATTCCAAAATAGAGATGATTTTTCCTCTGTGGCAGCAAGTTCAAATTCCTTCCAAAGGGCCCTCTAATCCAATTTTTCCTTATTTTTTCTTAATAGACTCAGTGGAACCTTTGTTACTACCCTTATATTCGGAAGCGGTGTCTCATAACAGAAGCAATTCAAATCATGGCACATTCTTTTAACTTTTGAATAATGAAAATATCCCATTTTTGCTGGTCAAGTCATCTTGTAATTTTTTTAATAATCTCAGTAATATGGTGTGAGCTTGTGCTGGGTCATTAAGGTCCAAAAGCCGGTTCTCCAAAGCTAACAAATAATTGGATGTGAGTTTCTCTCTGATTTTAGACTTGGATTCCACTTAATTTGGCTTGAGCTTACAGCTTCAAAATCATGAGTGAGGTGCAATTTATCTCAGGATAAAGTAGTGAAAGAGCAGAAATGCACCCGCATTGCAGTTGATGATCACTGTCTGGTTTAAAAGCTACTATAAAGTTTGAGAAACAAGACCATTTTAAAATAGAACTGTGATATCATCAATCACACTGCTCGTTCTAGAAGAAGTGCACGTGAAATAACCTTTCAGATCATCACCTCTTCTATTATTCAAAACCTCCAGCCAAAATCTATTTAAAATTAAAAGAATGTACATTGTGGGAATATATCTCACACTGTCCATAGAATGACAAGGGAAAAATAAAGGCAACATCCCATTTACCAAGTTGGAGGAAAAAATAAAAAAAATCCTTATCTCCAGTGCCTAGGCATTAAATTTCCCCAAAGCACAAAGATTGCTGATGGAAACTTTTCCAGAAGCAGGTTAATGAGAGATTCAAGCTCTGCTGACAGACTCATTATAAAAAAGGGAAACCAAAGAGACCAAATAAACATGCAGGACTAATACAATAGATTAATCTGGGAAAATATTATTGTAGGCCTGAAAACATGGATTGTCAGGTGTTAACTTGCTAGTTATAACATTTAATTTAATAGAAATCAGAATGCCAGACCACTTACAGGTCTACCCCTTTTGCACTCTTAATACCCCTTTAAAAGGAGTCAAAGCCCAGTAAGTAGAATGGCTTATTCTTTGAAAGCCAAATTTCCTGGAGAAAACTAAATCAAATTGAGATAAATACTTCCTAAATTCCAAATCCTAGGATTTACTTTTAAGTCCAGTAATATTCACTGAGACAGTTTTGATAGGAGTTTTACTGAAATCCCAGTTGGGTCCATCTAATCAATCCACCTCCCTCTTTCTAGGGCCTCTATACAAGATTTTATGGAAAAATACTTGTACTTTCACTTCACTCAGCAATATTGATAAAGGTTATGCACAGTTGTTCTTATGGTTCCTGATAATGTGAGGCAATATCCAGTAACTTTTTCCCTACATAGAGCAATTGATAAGTGTGAGTGCTCTCTGAAATATAACAGCCATCTCACTTGATTTATCAGAACTATTCAGTGGCCATTGTAGTGAAGAAGTATGAGTTAGTTGATGTAAGCTCTGCTCTCAGAGGAAAAGTTGACAGATTTCCCTGTTCCTTACCAAAATTTGGATTATTGTTGAAGGGTTAGGGAAGCTGTGGTCTAGAAATGGACTGAGTGTCAAGCTGGAAGTTAGGAGACTGGGATTCTACTCCAAACTTTGCCACTGATTTGCTGTGTGACTTTGGGTAGGTTACTTAATCATACTGTGCTCCAGTTTTTTTCTCCATTTGTAAAATGGGGACAATACCTACCCTTTTAAAGCACTATGAGATCTATGTATGAAAGTGCAGAGTATTATTATTAAAGGAAAATTCTGCCCTCAGTTACATCCATGAGATCCCAACAGACTTTGGTGATGGGGCATATGGGTAATTGAAGGCAGAATTTGGTTCTACGCCATTGGACTTCTATCCTTCCCTACTCTGGCAAAATAATTGTTGTTTCAATTAGTAGATACTTTTTTTTTTGGCTTAACCACTTCTTCACTCAAGTCTGTTATGAAAATACAGTATGATGCAACTTGTTCTCTAGGTAATACTACATATTTTGGTTTTACTTTGTTGTTTGTGTGTTTTATTTGTGTTTTTACAAGGCTTGTGACAATTTGTATTCATTCTCTTCCTCCTTGTGTTTTTGGAGCAATCATTTTATTGAGCCTTGAACTTTTGCATAGTTGGCATTTTAACATACAGTTGTTCTTCTATCATTGTCATGATGTAGGTTATATTCTCATAGTCTTCTAGAACAGGGTTATACCTTTAAAGTTTTTATTTATCATCCGTGATGTCTAGAATAAGAATGTATTCATGGATCATCAAAGCAATATTACATCAAAAGGGAGAAAAACTCTTCTCCTTGAATGTTTAGATTATATTTCTGAAGAAAATACATTTATCCAGCAAGAAACACAAGGAGCTTCAAAGGGACTAGGTGCATCATATCAAATTTACTACCTGTAGTTCTCATAAACTTTGGATTGCTCTTACATATTTATGTACTCTCCCCAGCCTGCTTATCTCTGGAATGAAAAAGTGTTCTCCCGAGATGTTTGAATGAATGCAATGTCAAGTACAATAAACCATAGGTAGGCAGTTCTTATCCAGGTCATGATTTCATAGAGAAAGACCAAAGGCAGTCTCCTATACAGTAGATACAATTTTAAAATAGTGAAACACAGACAAAGATAGGTTAGTTTTGAGACTAGACAGAAAACAAAAAAATCCTGCACATCACCCTGAATGGCTGAGTTCCCTAAGCCTTAGCTTTGAATATCAAGACTGTAGAACTCCAGTTTCAAATTACAGTGGGGTAAACTTTGTTCTTCATATTTCTGTAGTAGACAAGGTGAGCAGTGTACTCTGTGTGATTTTAAGATGACACATTAAAAACCATGATCCTGTTTGCTGTGTATGGCCATAAAAGAGCCCATGGCATGTTTTATAAGAATAGGAGTTTCCCACAATTGTTTATGTATTATTTGTATTACCATAGCAGTTAGGAGCCATAGTCATGAACTAGTTTACAAACACAGAACAAAAAGACAGTCCCTTCCACAATTCCTTGCAATCAGTTTTTCATCTGTTGGTTACTGCTGTCCACTACACAACTGTCTAGAGAAAAATGTGTAGTAATAACATTGCATGCTCTAAGATCTTTGTTAGGAATCCTGAGCTCTTTATTGCATTCTGGATGACTAAGATGATCATACCGCACCTGCATGGCATAGTGCCATCTTATGGAAACTGAATTTATCTATAAGGAACTGCAGAGGCAGAGGAAGTAGTATAGAGACATGAAGGCATACCTGTTGAAATCCAGGTCTCATGGCAGTCATTGGGAGTTTTGCTATTGACTTCATTGGGGCCAGGATTTCACCAATGAAGTTTATGGATTCTCTGAGTAAGGCACTGAATTTGTCCTAGGCCCAGGTGTTAATAAAATCCTGCATTAAGATTCAGGGTAACTACTGCTGCTATCTGGGTCCAGTTAGTTCCAATCAGGAAATAGAAGGTTTGGGAATGTCTCTTTTGGCTAAAGGACCTTAAGAGCTAGGTCACAGAAGGAAACCTAAGAACAACCAGCCTTGGGTTAGAAGCTTAGACTGTCCTTTTACTGACTTACCAATTTCCCAAGGAAGAGGGTGATTATGAACATTAACTAGCTGGGCTGAGTCCATCACACCGTATCCTCAACTGGAGTCAATTTTAAAATTTCCTTTTGCAGAACATACAATAAACACAAATATCTCCTAGATTATATCTGTTGAGAAATATTTTTAGGTTTTAGGGTTTTTTGCAGCTTCACATTTCTTTCTTGAGAATCAATTCTTTCTTTGTATTCTATCCATCAGGGATATAACTAGAACTGATATAGGATTATGACATTTCTCTGGGTATTGAGCCTCATTTCAAACACTTATTTCAATTTGTTTCAGTGATATTTTAATCCAGTTTTACTTGGAGATTGAAAATCCCGCCCCATATTCTGTGTTCCAAGGATAATTTTGTTGATCATCTATCCTTATGAAGAGTGACAGGTTCTGTGTTATTTCGGACATAGATAAAGTTTTTCTCTGGGAAGGTGACAATTTCCCACATTTCAAGAAAAAGTCTGTGGACTAAGCATTGCCAAAACATTAAAATGATGGAGTTGGTGGGGCTGGTGTGGTTAGGTGTGCTTCAGCGTCAACCTCTGCTCTACTGAGAGTCTCCGAAAGACACAAGTGTGGTCTTCCATGTTCCTCAGAAGCTGAAGTTAAAATGAAGGAAACAAGTTCTCATTCTCATGCCCTGTTGGACTTACTACTTTTTAGTAGGTGAATTGTGTGTAAATTTAACAAATGTAATCTGTTTGACCCAACACATCTGTAAACATGGCATTTTGATAGTTTGGGAAAAAATTGTTTCACTAGGGAGAAATAATGCCTCCTGTGCTGTAACAGGCCTCATGATTTTGCTTCCTATTTTGTATCATCCTGTAGTTGTTGGTAAACATTATATCCAGAGTAACCCAAAGTAACAGTATTTATTAGCTCATTATTGGTAATATGGAAGATAAAGCATACCACCACTATAAGGCTGAAAAATAATAACCACACAAGATGAGTCGTGACTTTTAGTGAGATTTTTATTACATGAGGGCTCTTAGAACATTATTTTAAACCAAACTTTGGATAATTTCCTCCCCATTGCAATATGCTAGAAAGTAAGTTTAGCAAGAAGGATCTGATACAACACCAAGGTGTCTTTATGGTAGAAGAATGAATGCATGTCACTGATGACCTTATAATGATTAGTGAAGCATGAACAAAAAAAGGCAGGAGAGCTGATTCTCTTACTGGTGCTTGCAGTGTGTTTGTTTATTTGGACATGTTCATCAGCCCAGAACTTTTTTAGCTCCTTGGCCATCCTTAGATCCATTCTCACATCTGTCAAATTGAAGTCCGTTTAGATTTGAGTAGTCCTGTAATAATCTTTCCCTCTTTTACCATTTAATAGATTCAAACATAACTTGTTCTTCCTAATGCTGTCAGCTAGCATGCTCTCCTCTCATACTTGCTTCTGCAATTATTCTTTCATGCCCTAAACAACTCACTGAACCTTGTCTTAGTTTCTTCAACTGTAATTTTGCTCATTTATACTCCAGCAGGCCACTTTTAACCTTTCCTTTCTCCCCTTGGTGCCATCTGTAACTGAGCCAAAACTTAGTAGCGTGCTAAATAAAGCCTGTTTTAACAGATTCGGGGGTCAGAGGGTGATACTTTTGCTCAGATAAAATAAAATACTCCCCAAGTAGTCCTACTGAAACCAGTGGGACTGCTTGAGGTGTAAAGAACGATTCTTTTTGAGTAAAACTGTCACCATGTGGCCTTCTGTCATAAAGTTCATTACCTTAAAATAGGTTTCAGAGTAGCAGCCGTGTTAGTCTGTATCCGCAAAAAGAAAAAGGAGTACTTGTGGCACCTTAGACACTAACAAATCTGTTTGAGCATAAGCTTTCGTTAGCTACAGCTCACTTCATCGGATGCATGCAGTGGAAAATACAGTAGGGGGATTCTGTATACACAGAGAACATGAAACAGTGGGTGTTACCATACACACTGTAATGAGTGATCAGGTAAGGTGAGCTATTGCCAGCAGGAGAGAAAAAAAACCTTTTGTAGTGATAATCAAGGAGGGCCATTTCCAGCAGTTGACAAGAATGTGTGAGGAACAGTGTATGTGTGTGGGGGAAATAAACATGGGGAAATAGTTTTACTTTGTGTAATGACACATCCACTCCCAGTCTTTATTCAAGCCTAATTTAATGGTGTCCAGTTTGCAAATTAATTCCAGTTCAGCAGTCTCTCGTTGGAGTCTGTTTTTGAAGTTTTTGTTGTTGTAATATTGCCACTTTTAGGTCTGTAATCGAGTGACTAGAGAGATTGAAGTGTTCTCTGACTTGTTTTTGAATGTTATAATTCTTGACGTCTGATTTGTGTCCATTTATTCTTTTACGTAGAGACTGTCTGGTTTGGCCAGTGTACATGGCAGAGGGGCATTGCTGGCACATATCACATTGGCCTGCACATCTACCAATGTGATATATGCCAAAAAAAACTTCAAAAACAGAGTCCAATGAGAGACTGCTGAATTGGAATTAATTTGCAAACTGGACACCATTAAATTAGCTCACCTTACCTGATCAGTCGTTACAGTGTGTATGGTAACACCCATTATTTCATGTTCTTTGTGTATAAAAAATCCTCTTACTGTATTTTCCACTGCATGCATCTGATGAAGTGAGCTGTAGCTCACGAAAGCTTATGCTCAAATAAATTTGTTTGTCTCTAAGGTGCCACAAGTACTCCTGTTCTTTTTACCTTAAAATAGGAACTTCCATCCCTCTTACCCGGGTTCATTTTTAATCTAAGCATCATTAATAGCCAAGGATTCAGGGGTTAAATCAGGCTAATCTAATACTCTTATTGGACTCAGAGAAACTCAGACAAGGTACAAAGTGTAGTGCCAAGCTGCACCCCACACTTGAGGAACAATCGCAACTCTGGCCCCCTGACAGCATCATTTATCCAACCTTGAAAAGAGTGGCAGGACTGATATATATCTGCCATCTCCCTGATAATTTTGCTTGTACTTGCACAGTATGCTCTATCTTTTCATCTCGGCATTCATTTGTGGGCAGTAGGTTTCTTTTTGTCTTCTTAGATTGTAAATTCTTCTGGACGAGGGACTTTCTATGTGTCTTTATAGTGGATTGGGGCCCTGAGCCTAACTGGGACCTTTGGAAACTAATGAAACACAAAAGATAATAAGTGCTCCGTAACTGAACTGATGTTCCCAGTCAGCAGGAATGCACAAGCTGTGTGTTAATTGAAGACTCAGAAAAAACACACTCAGGCTCAGATCCTTAGGTGTTCCAGGCCCTATTTTACCAGGTGGGTTGGCGGGAAAGGTAGCTTAAAGCTATCTTCGTGTTCCCCCAGTGCCCAGAATACTTGGCGTGCCTTGATGCAAGTTAGAGCAGCCTTAAGGCTGATATAACTTATTCTGGCTTCTGATGGCCCCTGTTCAAGTGGAATTCCCAACTGCCCTTCAGATATTAATCCACAAAGAGAAAAGTGAATGGTTCAGCAAATGACCCTGCAGTCATTATGGTGTTGGAGGAATAAAGACTTTTGGCAGTATATTAGGATTTACCTGTAGGGGAATTCAGGGAAACTGCCATCCCAGTTACAGTACTTCAGAAAGTCTGTACCACAATCTTTTCAGGAATCTCGAAGGTATTATTAATTATTTTGATAGCACCTCATCCTGACTGAGGCTTTTAGGAGCCATACAAACATATATAAGTTACAGTCTCCATCCTGAAGACTGCTGCTTCTCCTTCCTGCTACAATGAGCTGTTGTTGACTGTCCATTCCCAGCTGAATATCAGAGCAGCCATGTGTGACCAGGGTTCCTGAATTAGCCAGCAGTGTGGGGGATAGCACAGTGCAAAACTTCTTCAGCCCATCAAGGGCTTGCCCTGGAATGGGGAGAAAGCAGTGGAGATACTGGAAAAAGAAGAGGCAAGTCAGAGGAGATAATGAGAAAATTAGAGGAAGAGCCAGGAGACTTAGGGAAACCAGAAGAAAGAGTGATGGAGCCAAGACTTGTGAAATAAAACTAGGGGGACCAATGTTAGAAGACAAGAGTTCAGAAGTCAGCCCTGGAACCAACCGCAATAGGTAGTGTGTTAGGCTAGAATCAGCCCACAATAGGGTAATAGTTTATGACAGAGTCTATTAATCAATCCAAGATATCTACAAAGAGACCATTGCGATAATCCAGTCTGACCTCCTCTATAATGCAGGCCATAGATCTCCCCCCTAAAAAAATTCCTGGAGCATATCTTTTTCAGAAAGTCTGATCTTGATTAAAAAATTGCCAATGATATAGAAACCTCTACAACCCTTAGTACATTTTTCCAATTCTTAATTATCCTCACTGTTAAAAATGTATGCCTTATTTTCAGTCTGAATCTGTCTAGCTTCAGCTTCCAGCCATTGGATCATGTTATACCTTTGTCTGCTAGTTTGAAGAATCCATTATCAACCCCCCTGTAGCATTATAGTCTGTAACCAAGTCATCCCTTAACTTTATCTTCGTTAAGATTAATAGATTGAGCTTCTTGAGCCTATCACTATAAGACGTATTGTCTAATCCCTTGATTATTCTCATGGGTCTTCTCTGAACTGTCTCCAATTTATCAATGTCCTTATTGAATTGTGGACACCAGAACCAGTATTCCAGCAGCAGTTGTACCAGTTTCAAATACAGAGGTAAAATAACCTCCCTACTTCTATTCAAGATTCCACTGTTTACGCATCCAAGGACTGCATTAGCCCTTTTGGCCGCATCATCACACATGTTCAGTTGATTATCCACCGTGACTGCCAAATCTTTTTCAGTCACTGTTTCCCAAGATAGAGTCCCTCATCCTGTAAATATGACCCACGTTCTTTGTTCCTAGATTAGGAGTTCTCAAACTGTGTTTTGGGACCCTAAAGTGTGTCATGACCCCATTTTAATGGGGTCACCAAGGCTGACATTAGATTTGCAGGGGTCCAAGGTCAAAGCTGAAGCCAAAGCCCCATCAACTGGGGCTGAAACCAAAGCCTGAGCTCCACCACCCAGGACCAAAGCCAAAGCCTTCAGTCCTGGACAGGGGGACTAAGGTTAAATGCCCCCCACCGAGGGCGGAAGCCCCAGGGCAACAGGCTTGGGCTTCGGTCCCCACTCCTGGTGTCATGTAATAATTTTTGTTGTCAGAAGGGGGTCACGGTGCAATGAAGTTTGAGAACCACTATCCTAGATGTATACATTTACACTCAGCTATTTTAAAGCACATGTGTGCTTGTGCCCAGTTTACCAAGCGACCCTGATCACTCAGTGTCAGTGACATGTCCTCTTCATTATTTACTACACCCCTCATTTTTGGGTCATCCGCAAACTTTATCGGTGATGGTTTTAGGTTTTCTTCCATGTCACTGATAAAAATATTAAATAGTGTAGGAACAAGAAGTGAATATCTGTGGGGACTCCACTAGAAACAAACCCACTGGATGATCATTCCCTATTTGTAATTACATTTTGAGACCCATCAGTTAGCCAACTTTAATCCATTTAATGTATGCCATGTTAACTTTATTTTGTTCCAGTTATTTTAATCAAAACATCAGGTGGTACAAAGTCAAACACATTACAGAAGTATATTACATAAACACTATGAGCTTGTCACTGTGCAGGGCTTCTCCTAGCTCCAATATATATGCTGCCACACCCAGTCTCTTGCAAGGAGGTTTGTCTTCTTAATAGAAACAAACAGAAAAACAGTCTTTTAACTAACTCCTTACTTTCAGGTTTCAGCTCCTCCCCATTAAGGCCTCTAGTAGCTTTCCCATTTCAACCAGCTCTACTCCCTCTCTGGAGCAGCAACCTCAGAGCTGTCTCTATGAGCACCTGGCCCCTTTTTCCAGGAGACCTACCACAAAGTTAGCTCTGCTTCACTGAGGCTTTTCCTCCTCAAAGCACAGGCTGTCTCAATCAATCCCTCTTTCGTCTTACGTGTTAGCAACCCTTTATAGGCTCAGATCTAGGCCAGCCCCCTTTAATTGGTTGGATTGGATTTATCTGCTCTCTGGCCCAGGGCAGCTGGGTTTAGTCTGTCCACAGGACTAGCTACCCTGTGACAGACCTTTATAAACCAAGCTTGTAATCTCATCAGAACATGATATCAAGTTAGTTTGACAGGATCTATTTTTCATAAACCCATTGATTGGCATTAATTATATTATCCTCATTTAATTCTTCATTAATTAAGTCCTGGATCAGTGCTCCATTATCTTGCTTGGGATTGATGTCAGACTGACAGGCCTATAAATACCCAGGTCATCTCTTTTGTCCTTTTTAGATATTGGCACAACATTAGCTTTCTTCCAGTCTTCTGGAAATGCCCTAGTGTTCCAAGATTTATCAAAATCAACAGTAATGGTCCAGCAAGTTCCTCAGCCAGCACTTTTAAAAGTCCTGAATGCAAGTTATCTGGAACTTCTGATTTAAAAATGTCTGACTTTAGTAGCTGTTGTTTAACATCGTCCTGAGATTCTGGTAGAATGGAATGAGTGTTATCATATGATATCATTACATCTTCTGTTTATGTTCCCAAATACAGAACAGAAATATTTATTGAACATTTCTGCCTTTTCTGGATTATTACTGATAAATCTACCATTTCCATCTGGTAAGGGACAATGCTATTGTTAGGTTTCTTTTTGTTCCTAATATCCTTAAAAACCTCTTTATTGTCCTTAACTCTGCTGGCCACAAATTTTTCTTTATGTCCCTTGTCTTTCCTTACCAACTTTCTACAATTCCTAGCTTCTGAATTATTTTCATTACTATCAACTTCTCCTTTATTCCATTTATTATATAATATAGCTGCCTTTACTTTCCCTCTAGATCAGGTTGGTTTCCTCAATTGTGGAATTGTGATTTTTTGAGGTTTCTAGTAAAGACCTCTTAAACAGTTTCTAATTATCATTCATATTTTTCTAATTCTTCCTCCCAACTGATTTGGCTCATAATTGTTTTCAGCTTTGTGAAATTGGCCCTTTTAAAACACCAAGAACATAGATTACTGGTCTGGACTTCTGTTTGCACATTATAAATGTGATTGAGTCATGATCACTTATAGATTCATAAATATTAAGGTCAGAAGGGATCATTATGATCATCTAGTCTGACCTTCTCACAGTGCAGGCCACAGAATCTCACCCATCCACTCCTGCAATAAACCTCTCACCTATGTCTGAGCTATTGAAGTCCTCAAATCATGGTTTAAAGACGTCAAGGTGCAGAGAATCCTCCAGCAAGTGACCCGTGCCCCATGCTGCAGAGGAAGGCGAAAAACCCCCAGGGCCTCTGCCAATCTGCCCTGGAGGAAAATTCCTTCCCGACCCCAAATATGGCGATCAGCTGAACCATGAGCATGTGGGCAAGATTCACCAGCCAGATACCCAGGAAAGAATTCTCTGTAGTAACTCAGATCCCACCCCATCTAACATCCCATCACAGGCCATTGGGCCTATTTACCATGAATAGTTAAAGATCAATTAATTGCCAAAATCGTGTTATCCCATCATACCATCTCCTCCATAAATTTATTGAGTTTAATCTTGAAATCAGATAGGTCTTTTGCCCCCACTGCTTCCCTTAGAAGGCTTTTTGAGAACTTCACTCCTCTGATGGTTAGAAACCTTCATCTAATTTCAAGTCTAAACATCCCGATGGCCAGTTTATATCCATTTGTTCTTGTGTCCACATTGGTACTGAGCTTAAATAATTTCTCTCCCTCTCCGGTATTTATCCCTCTGATATATTTATAGAGAACAATCATATCTCCCCTCAACCTTCTTTTGGTTAGGGTAAACAAGCCAAGCTCCTTGAGTCTCCTTTCATAAGACAGATTTTCCATTCCTCGGATCATCCTAGTAGCGCTTCTCTGTACCTGTTCCAGTTTGAATTCATCCTTCTTAAACACGGGAAACCAGAATTGCACACAGTATTCCAGATGAGGTCTCACCAGTGCCATGTATAACGGTACTAATACCTCCTTATCTCTACCTGGAAATACCTCGCCTGATGCATCCCAAGACCGCATTTGCTTTTTTCACGGCCATATTACATTGGCAGCTCGTAGTCATCCTGTGGTCAACCAATACTCCAAAGTCCTTCTCCTCCTCTGTTAATTCTAATTGATGTGTCCCCAGCTTATTACTAAAATTCTTGTTATTAATCCCTAAATGCATGACCTTGCACTTCTCACTATTAAATTTCATCCTATTACTATTACTCCAGTTTACAAGATCATCCAGATCCTCCTGTATGATATCCCGGTCCTTCTCTAAATTGGCAATACCTCCTAGCTTTGTATCATCCGCAAACTTTATTAGCACACTCCCACTTTTTGTGCCGAGGTCAGTAATAAATAAGATTGGTCCCAAAACCGATCCCTGAGGATCTCCACTGGTAACCTCCCTCCAGTCTGACAGTTCACCTTTCACTATGACCCGCTGTAATCTCCCTTTTAACCAATTCCTTATCCACCTTTCAATTTTCATATTGATCCCCATCTTTTCCAATTTAAGTAACAATTCCCCATGTGGCACCGTATCAAATGGCTTACTGAAATCTAGGTAAGATTTCACTGTGTTTCCTTTGTCTAAAAAATCGGTTACTTTCTCAAAGAAGGAGATCAGGTTGGTTTGGCACGATCTACCTTTTGTAAAACCATGTTGTATTTTGTCCCATTTACCATTGACCTCAATGTCCTTAACTACTTTCTCCTTCAAAATTTTTTCCAAGACCTTGCATACTACAGATGTCAAACTAACAGGCCTGTAGTTACCCGGAACACTTTCCCCCCCCCCTTTCTTAAAAATAGGAAGTATGTTAGCAATTCTTCAGTCATACGGTACAACCCCTGAGTTTACAGATTCATTAAAAATTCTTGCTAATGGGCTTGCAATTTCATGTGCCAATTCCTTTAATTTTCTTGGATGAAGATTATCTGGGCCCCCCGATTTAGTCCCATTAAGCTGTTTGAGTTTCGCTTCTACCTCAGATATGGTAATATCTACCTCCATATCCATATCCTCATTCCCATTTGTCATGCTACCATTATCCCTAAGATCCTCATTAGCCTTATTAAAGACTGAGGCAAAGTATTTGTTTAGGTATTGGGCCGTGCCTATATTATCCTTAACCTCTACTCCATCCTCAGTGTTTAGTGGTCCCACTTCTTCTTTCTTTGTTTTCTTCTTATTTATATGGCTATAGAACCTTTTGCTACTGGTTTTAATTCCCTTTGCAAGGTCCAACTCTACTTGACTTTTAGCCTTTCTCACTTTATACCTACATGTTCTGACCTCAATAAGGTAGCTTTCCTTGCTGATCCCTCCCATCTTCCACTCCTTGTATACTTTCTGCTTTTTCTTAATCACCTCTCTGAGGTGCTTGCTCATCCAGCTTGGTCTACAACTCCTGCCTATGAATTTTTTCCCCTTTCTCGGGATTTCCCCCCTTCCGATAGCTTCTGCAGCTTTGACTTGAAGTAATCCCAGGCCTCCTCTGCCTTTAGATCCATAAATTCTTCAGTCCAATCCACTTCCCTAACTAATTTTCTTAATTTTTGAAAGTCAGTCCTTTTGAAATCAAAAACCCTAGTCGCAGATTTATTTTTGTTTATCCTTCCATTCAGTTTGAACTGAATTAGATCATGATCACTTGAACCAAGGTTGTCCCCTACAACCATTTCTTCTATGAGGTCCTCACTACTTACCAAAACCAAATAAAAAATGGCATCCCCTCTAGTCGGTTCAGCAACTACTTGTTGAAGGAATCCATCAGCTATCACATCTAGGAAATTCTGAGTCCTATTATTATTACTAGCACTTGTCCTCCAGTCTGTATTTGGGAAGTTAAAGTCTCCCATGGTCACGCAGTTCCCATTAGTGTTTACTTCATTAAAAACATTAAAGAGGGCTCTATCCATATCCAAATTAGATCCCGACGGTCTATAGCACACCCCAAGTACTGTCACAGGGGAAAAAGAAAAGGAGTACTTGTGGCACCTTAGAGACTAACCAATTTATTTGAGCATAAGCTTTCGTGAGCTACAGCTCACTTCATCGAATGCATCCGATGAAGTGAGCTGTAGCTCACGAAAGCTTATGCTCAAATAAATTGGTTAGTCTCTAAGGTGCCACAAGTACTCCTTTTCTTTTTGTGAATACAGACTAACACGGCTGCTACTCTGAAACCTATCACCGGGGAGGCTCTAGTAGTTTTCTTCCCCAATGTGATTTTTGCCCAGACGGACTTGGTCTTATCCATTCAATCACTTCTTATTTCTTTACATTCTACCTCATCATTGATATACAATGCTACTCCATGACTTTTACCTTTATTTCTGTCTTTCCTAAACAGCACATACCCTTCAATACCTGTAGTCCAGTCATGACTACTATTCCACCATGTTTCTGTTACCCTATAATATCTGGTTTTACTTCCTGCACCAGTAGCTCTAGTTCCTCCATTTTGTTACCTAGGCTCCTCGCATTGGTGTACAAACATCTTAACTTTTGCTGTTTGGCCTCGCTCAAATTCTTTACCCAATTAGGCACGGACATTCTACAGCCGGTATGACCTATTAGACTGGTATCCACACTGCCCTTCCTCCTTAAGTTCATTCTCCTACCCATGGTTGTATCCTTTCTTACTTTGTTTTCTTCCCTCTCAATGCTAAAATCTGGCGTGGAGATTATCTGGACATCTCCCAACCATCTCCCCCAAATTCCTAGTTTAAAGCTCTCTTAATCAGTTGTGCCAGCCTCCATCCTAGAAGTCTATTTCCTTCCCTACTCAGATGAAGTCCATCCCAAGAGAACCTCTGTCCATGAACGCCTCCCAGTGGCCATACATCCCAAAGCCCTCCTAAAAGCACCACTGCCTGAGCCATCTGTTGATAGTCATAATCTTGTCACACCTTTGTTGCCCTTCTCTAGGAACAGGCAGAATCCCACTGAAGATCACCTGAGCCTCGATTTCCTTAAGTGTCTTCCCCAGCCTGGCATAGTCTCCCTTGATACGTTCCAGCGAGAATCTACCGGTATCATTTGTTCCCACATGAAGGACAATCAGGGGATTCTTTACCGCTCCCTTTAGGATCCTTTTCAACCTCAGGTCCACATCCCGTATCTTAGTACCTGGAAGACAGCACACCCTTCTATTCTCTGGATCAGCTCTGGTTACAGGCCTGTCTATTCTTCTTAGTAAGGAGTCCCCGATCACGTAGACCTGCCTTTTCCTGGTGACGGTGCCATTCTCCGGTCTATCCCCTTTTCCCTCTGGCTGCAAGTTCTTTCCATTCCTATTCTCCCTTGTAATTCTCTTCAACCCATCCTGTATCCTCCTGGGGCTCATATTTGGTGTAATCTCCATTGACTCTTCCCCTTTTCCTTTAGGACTAGCTGCTCTTCTCTTCTTCCTTGCCCTTCCACCTTCAGTGACCACCTGCTGAGCCCCTTCTTCATTTTCCAACTCTGCAAACCTGTTCTTGAGCTCTATTTCTCCTTCACTAGCCCATCTTTTCCTCTGCCTGGTTCTCTTAGTCAAATGCTTCCACTGTCTATTTTCTTCACCCAGCAGTCTCCCCTCAGAATTCTTCAGTCCTGCTTCCAACTGCAAGTCTGAGCTTTTCCCTTCAGCTACCTCATGTCTTTGCTCCATAATCCACTCGAACCCCCTTCTAAACTCAACCAGACTTTCCACCTGCATCTCCAATCCTCGTATCTTTTCTTCCATCAGCTCTATCAGACGGCACTTCATGCAGACAAAACTCTTTCCAGGTACCCCCTCCAGGATCTTGTACATACTGCAGCTTCCACATCCAGTCATCTTCATTGTGTCTTGCACTACCTGGATCACTCCCACTGCTGCCTCTGTATCTGTCACAGCCTTCCCACCTAAATCCTGTTAATCTTCTCCTCCAATAGAACCCCCACTCAAACTCCCCTGTTTACAGCTCTGTTTGCTCGCTCCTGTGCTGCTGCAGCTAATTCTTAGTTCTGTCATCAGTTCCTCTTTATCTGTCAAGACAAGGTCAAATACAGAATTCCCCTGTGTTGGATGTAACACATTTTGAGTTAGTAAATTGTCATCTTTTATAAGAGGTGGAAAGAGAGAAGAGGCAGGGTAGGAAGGCAGCCCACTTTAAAGTTGTGCTTGAGAGATCATTCACATGTCATTATGCCCCTGAGAAAGGCCATACAATTTAATACTCTTTTGCAGTGTAATCCATCTCTGCTAGTAAATACCCAACACAGATTACAGTAGCACTGCACATCACTAATGAGCTACACTGGGAGCTTAAAGAACATACCAGGGCTGTATATTTTCATTCCTCTGCTCTCAAAACCTGTACATTTTTTCAAGTCTTTGCCTCAAAATGTGCGATTTTATTATTTATTACAGTTTTGTATTTTTTTAAAGTAATTTCACTCTCTATTACAAAAGGACACTGCTTTTACTTGCTTTTCAGCATTTTCTGCATGGGTTTCTTATTGTTATTCTGGAAAAGAAATGCTGTGAAGAGGCTGCAATGTCCTAATCATTTTCAGATAGAGACAAGTAACCCTAATGCCTAAACACATAATAGCAAAGCTGTACGCTCTTAAACTAATAGCTGTTCAAAGTATAAACCTTTCAAAATTTTGTCCTTCATGCTTATGCATTTTACAGGTTATTAATGGCACATTACATATTACCATAAAAACTTCAGTGTCTCCATAATGGCTTGAAAACTCTTTCATTAATATGTTAATATGAAGCCCTTTGCAGATAATGTGTTGTCAATCTTTTTAAAGGACTGTATGTTACATTCTAAAAATTATACACTTATTCTTTGTACTAAGTAATTACTGTGACCAACAAGGGTTTCCTTAAGATTTGAGGATCACTTTCAAACAGTGTTTCTTATAGTTAAATTCCACCCCCAACTTCTTTTTTAAAGGGCTAGTGTCAAAGTTGTCAGGCTTAAAATTTTCTCAATTAGATAAGAAACACAAGTAAAAAATTAAATTAGAATGGTGGATGACCTTACAATAACAAACCCAGTGTTTTGTTGGAACATAGGATTTGCTATGCTGTATTGGACCTGTGGTCCATCTGTCTTTTATGGTGGCCTGTACCAGGTGCTTCAGAAGAAGATTCAAGAAACACTGAAATGCTCAATTATGGAATACTCACCCACAGGAGAAGTTTCTTCCCAACCACCCCATCAGTTAGAGTTGGGTTATTCCCTGAAGCACAAGGATGTATATCCCTTTCTGCCTTTTTCTTTTTTAAAAATCCTATCTAATATAATTGGATATTTTCATTTTTCATATAAACGTCCAAACCTTTTTTGAATCCTACTATGCACTTGACATCAATAACATTTTATGACAATGAGTTCCACAGGCTAAATTATACATTGTTTTAAAATAAAAGCATTTCCTTTTATCAGTTTTGAATGTGTAGTATTTAAATTACATCATATGTTTCCTTTTTCTTGTATTATGAAAATGAGTATGAGTGCTCAGTCTACCTTATCTATAGCATTCATTATGTGAATTCTTCTGTTATGTTCCCTCTTATTTATCTCTTCTCTAAACAGTTCCAATCTTTTCAGTTTCTCTTCATTTGAAAGTTTATCCATGGCAGGTGGAAACCGGGAGGACAACTTGTTGGTCAGTAATAATGTGCTTGTTTGAAATGGTAGATGAGATCCAGACACTTTGTCATTCCCTGGCCGGATCCAGAGACATGAGGTGTTCACGTGTGGTCCATAGTGGTTTTCATGATTTCAGGCGTTGTTGAGATATGTTATCCATAACCTGCCGATGGGAAGTTCTGGGTAGTCTTCGGTGTGTTTAAGTTCTTTACTGTGGCTATATTTCAGTGGATAGGTGGAGGTTTGTTATTAGCTCTCACAGAAAGCCATTGTAGAGGTGTTGATTTTAAAGTTCCCGTGATGATTCGCATGGTCAGATTCAGATGCCTATCCACAACTTGGGTATGGCAGCTTCTTGTCCACACCTGCGCACAGTACTCTGCAACTGAGTACACCAGGGCCAAGGCTGACGTTTGTAGCATTGGGGCAGTTGATCCCCAGCTTTTTCCTGCTAATTTTTGAATAATGTTGATACAAGTCTTCACTTTAGAGGCTACTTTCTTGAGGTGGTCATGAAAGGTCAGTGTGTGGTCAAGAATGACACCAAGATATGTTGGCTTTGGGTCATAACACACAGTTTCACCACAAAACTTGACAGAGTTTTTGTGCAATTCTGTTGTCAAGGTGGAAAGAAGAGACTACTGATTTGCTCAGATTTGGTCTCAGCTGCCATTTTTGAAAGTACTCCTCCATGATCTTAAGGTCAGATATAAGGATCACTTCAAGTTCTTTAAAACTACAGGCCTTAATTGCAGGTGACAAATCATAAGCGTATGCAAACTTCTGTGCTATCATTTCAGGCATATCACTCATGTATCTAGAGTGTCGGAGTAAGTACAGAGCCTTGTGCTATCCCATTATTCAAAGTGCACAGTTTGCTGGTTTGACCTCCAAGGTAAACACATATCCTTCGGCCGCTAAGCATAGTGTTCAGCAGCCTGAAAAGCCACACACAGTGGATCACTTTGGCCAGTTCAGTAGCAGACCATCCTTCCAGACTGTGTCATATCTGACAGATCTTGGGTTTTGAGTCTTGAGTTTTGTTAGAACCCAGCCTCAATGTTTGTAGTGAGAACCAGGACCCGGTTGCAGCAACTTCTGTGTGTGCTTGAAAAGCAGCTTGCTCCTTGGGTAGGCTGGCATCTACAGTGGGCCTGACTTGGTTCAGAATCATGTACTCCATCAACTTGTTCATGGTGCTTAAGAGGGACAATGGCCTATCATTAGAAGGGTGATCTGCAGTTTTGCAGGCTTTAGGAGTGTATGACCTTAGCATCTCTCCACACATGTTTCAGAGTAACAGCCGTGGGGATTTCAGTGCTCTCCAGGATGTTGGTGAAAAGCTGCATCACAGAATCGTATGACTGAAAGGGACCTTGAGAGGTCATCTAGTCCAGTCCCTTGCACTCATGGCAGGACTAAGTATTATCTAGATCTTCCATGACAGGGGTTTGTCTAACCTGCTCTTAAAAATCTCCAGTGATGCAGATTCCACAACCTCCTTAGGCAATTTATTCCAGAGCTTAACCACCCTGACATTTAGGAAGTTTTTCCAAATGTCCATCCTAAATCTCCCTTGCTGCAATTTAAGCCCATTGCTTCTTGTCCTATCGTCAGAGGTTAAGAAGAACAATTTTTCTCTCATCTCATTGTAACAACCTTTTATGTACTTGAAAACTGTTATCATATCCCCTCTCAGTCTTCCCTTCTCCAGACTAAACAAACCCAATTTTTTCAATCTTCCCTGATAGGTCATGTTTTCTAGACTTTTAATCATTTTTGTTGCTCTTGTCTGGACTTTCTCCAATTTGTCTACATCTTTCCTGAAATGTGGCACCCAGAACTGGACACAATTCTCCAGTTGAGTCCTAATCAGTGCGGAGTAGAATGGAATAATTACTTCTTGTGTCGTGCTTATAATATTCCGGCTAATACATCCCAGAACGATGTTCGCTTTTTTTGCAACAGTGTTACATTGTTGACTCATATTTAGCTTGTGGTCCACTATGACTCCCAGATCCCTTTCTGTGGTACTCCTTCCTAGGCAATCATTTACCATTTTGTATGGGTGCAACTGATGTTCCTTCTTAAATGGAATACTTTGCATTCATCCTTATTGAATTTCATCCTATTTACTTCAGACCATTTCTTTAGTTTGTCCGGATAATTTTGAATTATAATCCTATCCTACAAAGCACTGGCAACCCCTCCCATCTTGGTATCATCCACAAACTTTATAAGTGTACTCTCTATGCCATTATCTAAATCATTGATAAAGATATTGAACAGAACTGGACCCAGAACTGATCCCTGTGGGACCCCACTCATTATGCCATCATTATCCATTTCCATGCCAGTGGACCCAGATTATATAGAAACTCAGGATAGATACCATTTCTTCCTGTTGCTTTTCCCAATTTCATGGCTGCATTGATCTCCTTACTTGTGAATGGTTCAGATTATTGGGACGCTGGAGCACATGTGGACATCTCACCTGCCAAAGTTGATGCTGGATTTGTCTGTGATACTGTTTGTCCACTGGCTATTTTGATGTCCACAAAAGTTTAGCAGTGATGGTGTTGGCTTTCACCTGCAGCCTAGTGGTATGTGTGGGATTTGCAGCCCCCAGGTGTCTCAGAAGGTTCTAGGTGCATCTGATCAAGTGTGTGAAGTTTAGACTTTCTACACATTCAAGCTCTGTTTCTGCCTTGCTGCATCCAGTGATGCCTGGAGGGCTTTTTGAATATCTGGGTCTCTACACTTGTCATATTTGTGGAGGAGCTTTTGGTTCTCTGCAGTCCAGCAAGGAGCTTGCAATGAAATCTGTCTCCGGGGGATGTTGTTCTTTGTGGTGGAGATTGGGAGCACAGTAAAACATCCAAAGTCTTCGGCATTGGGGGAACGTGGGAGATTGTATTGTTCACAGTCATAGTGAAAGTGGTCCCGTATGCTTGTTTGAAATTCCAGAGCACCACCAGTTTTTAAAAGAGAACTGGGATTTGAATGCCAATACGAGTCAGTACTGGTCTGGGCTGGCTGTTTAGAAGTCATTGAGGACAATTCACGATGCAGGTATTGGTGTGCCTGTATCATCGTTAGAGATGAAAGTCAGGTCAGGGCAGTATCCTCTGCCCTATCTTGTAGAATAGAAAGTGATGCACTGTTTTGCATCAAAAAGGAGGAACATATCATTTGCCAACACTTGGTGTGTCAGTTCTTCCCCTCCAGTGTTGTTTCCGGCATAGCCCCATTGCATGTGGTGACTATTATAGTTGCCCACAAATATAGCAGGGTTCCTATGCATTCTGCGGAGCTGGTTGAAGCCACTATGTACCAGCTGGTTTATATGCATTAATGATGGTTAGTTTGCTTATGCACACAGAGATTGCAATTGGTTCTTTGTGTGCTGTAGGAAGTAGAATCACATATTTGTTGATCTGCTTTATGTAAGTTGCCAGTCCATATTTTGGGTGGAAAATGATGACTTTCATAAAAAGAAAAGGAGTACTTGTGGCACCTTAGAGACTAACCAATTTATTTGAGCATGAGCTTTCGTGAGCTACAGCTCACTTCAGAAGTGAGCTGTAGCTCACGAAAGCTCATGCTCAAATAAATTGGTTAGTCTCTAAGGTGCCACAAGTACTCCTTTTCTTTTTGCGAATACAGACTAACACGGCTGTTACTCTGAAAGATGACTTTCATGTGATCCACCCTGTTAAGTAAGAAACCATGACTAACATCCAACCGGTGACCAAATGTCAACTGTCAACCTTCTGGTCAAAAGAGCAACAAAATAAGCCTAATACTTCCTATGACAGAGTAGGAATAGCCTAAGGTTGACTCATCACTCTGTAAACTTCTCCCCATGGGCTAAATTGGGAGATAATTGCTTAAAGACTGGTTGATTAACCAGTTAACGAGGGAATCCAGCTCATCAGCTGGGGTCAGTTAAAAGGGAGACAGGAAGGCAGAAGGAAAAGGAAGGGCAACAAAGCCCAGGATCTTAGACAGGTGGGAACCCCCCAGCCCTTTGTATAGGAAGTAGGGTGAAGCTTGGGACAAGTCCTATGCTGTGGGGACACAAAACTATACAAGACATTGTAAATAAAGCACACTGTGGTGAAACTACACAGGTGTGTGTGAGGACTGCTTGCATAGTAACATGCAGGGCGTGGGGCATGCATCCTGTAGCACTTCCTTTGTTTACTAAATCAGGTAGTTTTCAAATGCAAAACATGTTTTGATATATGTTTTTTTCCCCCTTACATACCCCACACATTTAAGGTAATTTTATTTAACTAATAATTTTTTTTGAAAATGCTGTTTTTGTTCATTTTTAATTGAATTTCTATTTCCATCCAAATGCTTGACACAAATTATGAGTAAAAAAAGTAAATATCATCTCATAAATAAGAAATGCATCATTCTCCATTTCCTAACATAATTTATAAAATCTAAAAATTAAGAATCTGAATAAATGTAAATTAAGCTATGTAATTGCTTAAATAAAGATGTATTGATATAGCGTGTCCTGTTGGTTAGCAAAAAGAAGTACCAAAATGAGTGTAAAGACTATATTTAGTTGCAAATCAACATGTTTTAACTGTTACCAACCAATGAGAATCAACATTTTTAGGTTAGGAAAGTAACTAAAAAGTACAAATGCAAGAAAAGATTAAAATAAATTATTTAAATCAAGGTTGTTTTGTTGTTTTAAATCATGATTAAATTTAGTGATTTAAATTATTTCGGTTTAAATTCATCCACTTTACATTGAGCCGAGGTGTTCATTGACACAGTTACACCTAGCTCTTTCCTAAACTGTTAGAGTTAATTTAGAAACTGGTAAAGTTTATGAATAGTTCAGATTTTTTCTTCAAATATGCATCAGTTTGCATTTATCAACACTGAAATTCATCTGCTGTCCATTTATACATCTTCGATAGGTCCCCCTGAAGTTACTCACAGTTTTCTGTCGATTTTACTAACCCAAATAATTTTTTGTCATCTGCAAGTTTTGCCACCTCGCTACTTCCTGCCTGTTACAGATCATTAATAAGTCTTTGACAAAAGTTTTGTGTATATCCGAGTAAATTATATAAACCAGTTCTCCTTTACAGACTATTTTGTTAATGCGTTTAGAAAATTCTAATAGTAAGTAGTGAGGCTTTTTTTTTTTTCCTTATCAGAAGCTGGTTTTTTTGTCTCTAGCATATCATGATCATCTAGGTATATTATAATTCTGCTTTTAATGATTGTTTCAACCAGTTTACCTGGTACTGAAGTAAGTCCCACTTGTCTGTAATTCCCAGGATCACCACTTGTGCCTTAAGAATAGGTAGAACATTTGCTATCTTCCAGCCCTCCGGTATAGCAGATGATTTTAATAAGAGATTGTTTATTTTTGTTAGCAACTCAGCCACTTCCTTCTTAAGTTCTTTCAATAATCTTGGCTAAAAACTATCTGAGCATTGTAACTTGTTCTTCCTTAATTTATCAATTTGTTCTAGTCCTTCTTTGGATATTTCAGTCAGATACTACCTCACCTTTATTACCTGAAAAACTATGTCCAGAGGTGTGACGCTCTCTATATGATTTTATAAAAGTATTTTATAAAAGTATGAGTGTGAATATAATGAAACTAAAATATGCTTCATGCAAAAGGTCTCTTGTAAGGTATCATTACAAAGCTTATAATCTACTGAATATAGTCATCCTATTTGTATAAATGCATCACTCTTGTATCGGAAACTAGAAATATGAAATATAACTCTTGAGGGCCTACTGTAGTTATGCAAAGTGCGGGCCATTAATGGTGGTTTGGAATCTTGATGGCTCCCATCAACCAGGACAATTGACTGTGGATGGCTCTGTTTGCAGGCAGGCCTTCCTGTGAGTCAGGCTGGGAGGAATGAAGGCTTGGGGGTCTCACAGGACATGTGATCATGTCACCTGAACTGGAATCCATCTTTAACCTGGTGTTTTTCCACGGAGAAGGAGGGGTGGGAACCCAGAGAGACAAAGGATTCCTGCCTTATGCAAAAGATGTATAAGTGGGTGGAACAGAACAAGGAGAAGGAGCCATCATGAGAAATCCCCTAGCTACCACCTGAGCTGGAACAAGGGCTGTACCAGGGGAAAGGATTGTGCCCAGACTAGCAAGATGTCCAGCTTCAGTCTGTGAAAGAAACTTATTGAAACATCTCTAAGGGTGCGATTTTATCTGTATTCAGGTTTCAGAGTAGCAGCCATGTTAGTCTGTATCCGAAAAAAGAAAAGGAGTACTTGTGGCACCTTAGAGACTAACCAATTTATTTGAGCATAAGCTTTCGTGAGCTACAGCTCACTTCATCGGATGCATATAGTGGAAAATACAGTGGGGAGATTTTATATACACAGAGAACATGAAACAATGGGTGTTACCATACACGCTGTAACAAGAGTGATCGGGTAAGGTGAGCTATTACCAGCAGGAGAGCGGGGGGAAGGGGGGGAGGGGGTAGTGATAATCAAGGTGGGCCATTTCCAGCAGTTGACAAGAATATGTGAGGAACAGTGGTGGTGGGGGGAGGGGGGGGGAGAAATAGTTTTACTTTGTGTAATGACACATCCACTCCCAGTCTTTATACAAGCCTAAGTTAATTTTATCCAGTTTGCAAATTAATTCCAATTCAGCAGTCTCTCTTTGGAGTCTGTTTTTGAAGGTTTTTAGGGAAGAATTGGCACTTTTAGGTCTGTAATCGAGTGACCAAAGAGATTGAAGTGTTCTCCGACTGGTTTTTGAATGTTATAATTCTTGACGTCTGATTTGTGTCCATTTATTCTTTTATGTAGAGACTGTCCAGTTTGGCCAATGTACATGGCAGATCTAATAGTGGCAATTCTTCCCCACCCCCACCCCTCCGCTCTCCTGCTGGTAATAGCTCACCTTACCTGATCACTCTTGTTACAGCGTTTATGGTAACACCCATTGTTTCATGTTCTCTGTGTACATAAAATCTCCCCACTGTATTTTCCACTACCATGCATCCGATGAAGTGAGCTGTAGCTCATAAAAGCTTATGGTCAAATAAATTGGTTAGTCTCTAAGGTGCCACAAGTACTCCTTTTCTTTTATCTGTATTCAGTTTGTATTACTATACTAGACTTAGACTGGTGTGTTTTATTTTATTTTGCTTGGTAATTCATTTTGTTTTGTCTGTAACTACTTGGAACCACTTATATCCTACTTTCTGTACTTAATAAAATCACTTTTTACTTATTAATTAACCCAGAGTATGTATTAATACTTGGGGGGGGCGGCAAACAGCTGTGCATATCTCTCTATCAGTATTATAGAAGGCGACCAATTTATGAGTTTACCCTGTATAAACTTTATACAGGGTAAAACGGATTTATTTGGGGTTTGGATCCCATTGGGAGTTGGGTATCTGAGTGTTAAAGACAGGAACACTTCTTTAAGCTGCTTTCCGTTGAGCCTACAGCTGTTAGGGGATGTGGTTCAGACCTGGGTCTGGGTTTGCAGCAGGCTAGTGGGTCTGGCTCAAACCAGGCAGGGCACTGAAGTCCTAAGCTGACTGGGCAGGAAAGCAGGGGCAGAAGTAGTCTTGGCACATCAGAAGGCAACTCCCAGGGGGTTTCTGTGATCCAACCAGTCACAGTGGTGTAGTCAAGCAGGTTCTGTGCACAGCTGATTGCTTTGAGATACTGGTAGTGATTTTAAGTGAGTTTTAAGTGTGGTGGCTAGAGAACAGACAAAGTGGTTACTGGTTTGTTATTTTCTGTTTGCTTATTTTGGGTAAAGGAAGTAGCGACAGAAAAGGAAGCAAAATAAGTAAGAGGGAAGATCAGAAGAAGCTAAAACTGCACAGGTGTGGGAGGGTTTTGGGAGTTGATTTTGACTAGCTACATTGACATTAAGACTTCTTATCCCTTGTCTCCACTAGGGTTTTCTTGATGTAAAAATACAAATTATTTTGTTTTGTAGTGAAGACATAACCTTAAGTGCTGATACAAAATCCCATTGAAGTCAGTGATAGTGGATGGTGCCCCCATTTGCCCTCTGTTATAAAAAGAAAACCAGTGGCAAGCAAAAGCTTGTTTTTGCTGATCCTATGATTCAACATAAATATTACGTTTTCCCTTCCAAATCCCCTCTTCATTCCCCACAGATGTAAATTAATTTGTCTCAAGCCTGTTCCTCTGAAAATGTCCTTTTTGAATGAGTTCAAAACTGTAACCCTGCACCCTGTTACAAGAGGTAAATATATTTTTTCTTGATTTGTTCAATGCATTAAATAGAAAACTCACAACATATCATATCACTGGAATTTGTACAGTTATTTGGAGATCTTTTTCCTAGTTAGTTAGATCGGGGATGTAAATTGACACTGAATTTGGATCAGGGACTTGCTTTCAGAGTGTGAGTTGTTATCAAAATATTTATTAATAAAATTTAACAACACTTTGGGCTTTATGCATAAGACTTTGATTTTGTCACAGGTATTTTTAGTAATAGCCATGGACAGGTCGTGGGCAATAAACAAAAATTAATGGAAGCCTGTGACGGGAGGAGGGACAAACAAAACGCTGCCAGGGCTTGCAGCTGCTTCAGCCCCATGGCAGCTCCTGCATCAAGGTCAGACCCCACTTCAGCTGCTGCTCTGGCGGGCTGGGGATCGCTGTTCTGGTGGCCTGTTGCTGACTATTGGTCAGCTGTTCAGGCTGCCTGGGGCTGACAGCTGCTCCAGCCCTGTCCCAGAAGAAGTCCTGGAGATCCCAGAAAGTCATGGAATCTGTGACCTCCCTGACAGAATTGTAGCCTTACATATGCATTTGAAATTGTCTACTATCTTCTGAGTTGTACAGTGTCATGGTTGGACAACAGGCTGACTTTTCCACATGACAGGTAGAAATACAATATAGGGCCTGAAACAAAGAGAAGAGAACCCTATATTTAGGGCCCAAATCCATTTAAATCAAAGGGGAACCTCTCAGTTGATCTCAGTGGGAGTTGGATCAGCTTTGGGAAAAGGAGCTCATGTTTACAATACACAGTGAGTCTGAGTTTCATTTACATTACAGCCCCTTCACACCGATGAAGTGAGCTGTAGCTCACGAAAGCTTATGCTCAAATAAATTGGTTAGTCTCTAAGGTGCCACAAGTACTCCTTTTCTTTTTGACAGTGTAAAGTATCCTTAAAGTGAATGTAAATATAATTAAGCTTGGAAGGATTAGATTTTTTTTGGTAACTATCTGTAAACATTGATTTTCATTATACATACATAGACAAAAATATTTCCATTGATAATAATCAAAATTTACAGACAGGCAAAGTTATAAAAATGCTGCTTGAGAATTTATTAGAATTAGATTTAAGGATATTTATTTGTATATTTTGATGTGATTTTGACAATTTGTGTTAACATTTTAGTGGTTGTAAAATGTTAACTTTTTGAATCTCAGTGTCTGTCACTAAATTATTTTCTGATACCCCCCTAACTTTCTATAGCTATGAAAACTGAAATAGCTAAAAATCTAAAAAAAGTTTAAAAATAAATTTTAGAAGTCAAAATGATCAAAAAAACTAATTGTGCCAAACCTAAATGTAATTAATTATATATAGCATGGAATTGTGAGTTGTAGAGTCATTTAAAAATCAAAAGGAGTACTTGTGGCACCAAAAGTCAGAAATCCATTGTGTATATCAAAATTTATATTTTAACTAGCAAAAACATAAATTAATGTATTTGATTTACAAGTTTAGCTAATAAAAATTTTAGGTAATATCTATACAGCTAGACACCACTTCTAAAGACCCAGTTTTACAAAGCTTTTTCCAAAATCTTGACCTGAATGGAATTTAACATGGATTAATTTGTTAGGCCCTGCAGCCTTTTTTTATAGGCCTTTTTCTTACTTCTCTTTCACCTCAGCCAATCAGCACAATACACCTTTCCTTGCTTTTTTCCCTTCTGAAGACCCTCTTAATACTATGCATCCGATGAAGTGGGCTGTAGGCCACGAAAGCTTATGCTCTAATAAATTTGTTAGTCTCTAAGGTGCCACAAGTACTCCTGTTCTTAATACAACTGCGAGACTTGCATTTAACTCCAGGGCCTTTCCAGCTTTTCTTATTTTGTATGTTGTAAAATATCTTATTTTACTGCATATATCAGCTAGGGAACCAAGTTAAGTTAGAAGTGGCAATCTTAACTGTGCATTTTCTGTCATTTATGTCAATAAGGTTTCAATCTAAATATTTAATTAACATTGTTTTCGGCATATAATTCCCTTTCTTTTTCTTTCTTCTTAAGTAATAATGATGTACAGGAGGAAATTATAAGTATTGTGGTTCACTTTGTTCTTTAGTAACAATAAAAGAATCAACTGTCTGGATTATTCAGTCATTCAGAAGTACCTACATTTTTATTTACTGTGAACTAAAGTATCAGAAGTTCTGTTTTTACAGCAAAATTCCTTTGGATGAAGTTCTTCTGCAGAGACATTATATCAGAGATGGAGCAAAACAAATTTACAGTCAAAGCACACTTCCAGTATGTGATAGTAAAAGCTTTATATATCACATCATTAAACCAGAACAGAATACTGACGACAAAAAGCTTACATCTGGGAAACAAGTAAGTGTACTATTAAATATTAATTTAATAACTATTTTCAGAAAAATCTGAACTCTGCATATAGCACCAAGGATCATTCTAAATATTCCAGGAAAATCTGTTAAGAATAAAGAGCATCTATTGAAAAACTTTGTTCTTGACATTTAAGGTTCTGTTTTACAAGCTATATTGCAATCCCTACAACCTCAAAGACAGAATGGTCTTTGTTTAGACTTAGAGGGGGGAAAGAAGTAAGGAAAGGGTGGTGAGGTCCCAGCAGATGGCTGGGGAACAGCTGTGGAAGGATGATGGCAGTCCTCTACCAGGTAGAAATGATTAAGGAAGGAATCATTACCTGCATTGCACAGTATATTGCTGGATAGTTCCCAGGTGAAATAAGCTGATAAAGTTATGGCCTAATTAAACCACACCCCTCACATCTTGTCTTTCTTTCTGCATGTCCAGAACAAATAATGTAAAATGCTGATGTGTGATACAAATGGATGATAAAGACAGGAATGCTAATGTTTAATGTACATACTATAGCTCTAAATATTATACTATGTTAATTGTTAGTGCTGTGCAATTTTGTAAAAACTACATGCCATTCATTGCACTTCCATTATTTAAATATCTTTTTCATATCTTTTCACACAGTTTAAAGGTATAATGCTGCTATTCTGTGATACAAAAGAGCATTAGAAAACCCACTTGTACAAATAGAAGAACATATTTGTTTCCTTTTAACAAATAGAATTTTCTCTGTTTTCCTGCTTTCTCTGTGCTTTCTTACTTTTGTCAGATACTACATAGAATGCCACTGTCCCACTTTTGCACGTAACTGTAGTTTTCCTCCTCATAGAAGAGAATCAGGAGTCTTTTCTTTTTGGAGTTAAAACCAAAATAGCTTCTCTTTATACAGTAAATATGGTTGTATATTACAACTTTAAATATAATTGCTGAATGAATTTCATGTGGAACAATTTCTTAATGTTATTTTGATTATTTTTAAACCATCTATCTTGTTAATTTGAACTAAAAAAAAAAATCATACATTACCAGAGGTGGTTCCAATTATAGCTGCAGGCACCCCAAGAGTCAGGAAAAGTACTTGTCAATTGCCAACAATCTGATACTGCCTGTAAAGTTCCTTATCTGATTCTAGCTTTTTGTGTTTCTTTTATCCTGGACCTGACACAGAGCTCCTTTAATAACCAGTTTTATAGCCTTAAACAATCTTTCCTTGTCATCAGTTTTCCAGTGAAAGCCATAGATCTAGCCCTTTCCTTTCTGGTCACTGGTCTAGGAGCAGTAATTAGAGAAGTTCACACTGTATTTCCATCCCTGGTAGTTTGAGATATCCAACCTTAAAATCAGATCATTCTTATTACCGTTTTACTGTTTTCTGCAGTTAGATTTTAAGATGATTTTAAGAGGTAATATCTGGTGAACATGTAATACGGTTAATGCTTTATTGGTGTGATCCTTCTTTCTTCAAGATCTGTGGGAGTTTGGCCTTTCAGTCAATGGGTTATAACATTTGAATGATAGGTTCAAAGGTTTCAGATGTATACAACTCTAATTTTAGCTTAATAACGTGTTGAAATAAGGGAGTGGAAGTGAAAGGAAAAGCAAACAAGTAGCCAGAATAATATGATTTCAAGTTCCAGGATTCTATGACTTGCCGGCGCTAGATACACATGATATGTAACAGTGGAAAAAACTTGCCTATGATATACAGCATTAATTTCTAGCTCTGATCGTATGTGAGTTATTGAACTTTAAAACTGTCACTGATCCCTTAATCTAGCAGTGCTTTTTGCACTGGTCTAGAATGAATATAGCAAATCTCCATAGAAATGCCCATAAATAAATAAAGTTCTGAACTTTGGAAAAGGAAATTTTCACAGAGGAAACTGCGGCTGAAGGTTGTGTCTTTCAGCAGAGTGGTTGCTTGGTTTGCACTCCAGAGATAGATACATTTTAGTGGTGGATGATATGATCACATAGAGGACCTGATTCTCATTTGTAGTAAAGTTCTTTATACCACGCTAAAACTCTTTTAACATGTCAGGGCCTTAGTGTAAATGAGGCTCAGGCCCAGAATCTAAGGCATTTTGTCATTTCATAAGTCTATGAAAAGTACTATTCTAAATGTATAGGTTTCAGAGTAACAGCCGTGTTAGTCTGTATTCGCAAAAAGAAAAGGAGTACTTGTGGCATCTTAGAGACTAACCAATTGGTTAGTCTCTAAGGTGCCACAAGTACTCCTTTTCTTTTTTCTAAATGTATAGTATTTTAAATTTTTACATATTTTTTCTGTTACATGGCATGTTTTTTTTTTTCAATATTAATCATCCTCAGCACAGGTCAGAATGGAAAGCTCCATAAAACAGTGAGAATGTGATGACAAAGTGCAGTGAATTTCAAACAACTTGAGCTGATGATTCTTCCACAAGTGTTGATGAGTCAGACTCTTGAGGCCAAATACAGCTGTACAGAGGGATAGCTCAGTGGTTTGAGCATTGACCTGTTAAACCCAGGATTGTGAGTTCAGTCCCTGAGGGGTCCATTGAGGGATCTGAGGTAAAAATTGGGGATTGGTCCTGCTTTGTTTGAGCGGGGGGTTGGACTAGATGACCTCCCGAGGTCCCTTCCAGCAAGTGGAATTCCACTGATGCTAACAGAACTTCCTCTGAAATTAGCCACTGGAGTTTTTGCTTCTGTTACAATCTTAGTTCTGCTTATGTTGATTTACAGAAGTCTTCTAAAAGCACTGCCCTAAGAATCTTGAGTTGAATGGTTTAATAAATGGACATAGTTAGGTTAGTGTCGGTACACACAATTAGCATTTTGTTTCTCTTTAAAAAGTGTAACAAAATTAAACATTTAGTTTACAACAAATGTAGATGAGCTGTTAATAAAAAGTGATTTTAAGAATTAGAGAGAAGGAAAGGAGAACTGCACTAATTTTCCTTAGCCTAACATTTACATTTTAAGAGGTAAAAACACTTTTAATCGCAAATGAACTATAAAATATTCTTTTTTCACAGTTAATTAAGATTGACATTTTATAGAATAATGCTAGAGGTGGACATTTTGTTGAGAACATGTCATTTTTGACATTACTACTGTTGGAGCCTGGTGTAAGGTTGTACATTTTTTTTCAGTTCCCTTAGAACATATATATTTAATGTTTATACATATTGAAATAGTTCTTGTGATTGTTAAGCCATTATTACTGCAGATCACAGTCATCATTATTGCAGATGACACTACTTTTCAATAAAATGGCTGCCTCCACCACTAGTTTCAGAAATACTGATTATTTACAAAATATGTATTTCAGTTTATTCAGTGAGAATTGATTCTTACCCTGTGAATTTGCATACTCTGGGGTGGGGGAGGGGAATTTTCCTTTAAGAGGAAGGAGGAAATGTTTCTCCAGTAAGATGGATTATAAAAGCTAATGGCTGTTTGAAACTGTTCAATCTTCTGACATTTGGGGGAGCAGGATAAACTAATTATCGCCCTGCTGTGCACTTTATGTGGCTATCACCTCCGTATGTGTTGCAAACATACAGTAAAAGAAAATATTACAAAAACAAATTATTAACCAGAAAAATTACTATTTGTTAGTTATCCTGATATTAAAAAATCTTACCACCAGCCTCCTGAAAGGGTCTTACTAACAATTTAGTTGCTCTGGGAAACTCAGAATGTCATAATAAGATTCCAACCTTGATTAGGCTATTGAGAAGTCTCTGCTCTCTTTCTTGTACAACTTAATCAGAGAATCCAAACCACCAACATAAACTGCCAGCACTTGCTTCCCAAGCCAGGGTTAACACTCGAAGTCAAATTTAGGCTTGGTTTGTTGTAAAAGAATGTAACAACCATTGACCTTGTAGTGTTCAAGTTTGCTTTTCAGCCTCTGAATACTTCTGCATCAGTTGGACTCAAACACAAAAGATGCTTTATACCATGCATCACTTAGTTGTTGTAGAGACACTGTGCACACATCTTCAAATTCAATGCCTATCAGCAGGACATGCTTTCTTTACTTTTATACCTTGTTATTCGGCATAGTGTTGATGCCCCACAAGTTTTACAGTGAGCAATTTGTAATGCTATTCCATATTTTCTTCCTTATTGCCGAATCTTTTATTGAACTTTTAAAATGTCTTACTTCAAATTTATGATGATTTTTAATTGAAAAAGTATGTACTGTTTCTTATCAAGTTGTGTTTAACTTTTGTTTTTAACTAGTTAAAATGTATTCCTAAATAAAAACATCCTTTATTAATTTAAGTTATGGCACCTATTAAATTGTTCAGGAAATTGTATTTTCTTAGTACTGTGGAAGATTAGAACTGTGAAGTAAAATACTAATCTGATAATGTTAAGACTGCTCCAGAATAATCATAGACATAAATTATAATTTCTTGAAAGAGAAAAAATATTATAAGAATATGAACATGATGACGGCAAACTTATCAATCTAATAAAGCAGTGAAGCAGTAGTGCCAGAATTCTGAACAAATGGTTTAAATTGAGAAGAGCATCCTGTGGTATTCAAAGGAAATATTAGTGATAATGGTGAAAATTTGTGAGTATTTCAGAAGTCATATAGGAAGCTAACTGAATCACATTAAGAACTGATGAAACTCCAGGAGAAAGAATCAAACTCAAGTATGTACTTGCCATCAGTCTGTTGATATAATGTAGAAATATGCAAGCATTTTGTCTGATTTTACAAAACCAGTGAAATAAATGCAATGCTACTGATACTGAAAGTGTTCTGTTACTGAAAGTGTTTTAAAGGCATAGGCACCTCCTTGCAGCTCGGATTTAGGTTCCAATCTCTGAGAGAGGGGCATGACTTAGGACACACTTCTCTTGTTTGCATCTCCCATTGGCTAGCTTAGGAGGCTGTCTGCCTAGTGTGTTGGCTTTTGTGGATTGCCTATGTCTCCGCGTTAGTGTTTAGGGAGCCTAGGCACCTAACTCAGGCTTTGTGGATTGTAGTGTTGTTCCTGTGATTTTCTAGCTGCATCTGGGCCTAACCCCTACAAGAAAGGAATCATGACTCTAAGAGTATATATAGATTGTATGTTTACCGCCTAACTCTCCATTAGAAATTATTTGGGTATAATGATACAGTAGGGAAAATTGTTGCTTGATGTCTTCAGAGTAAGTAGTATTTCTGTAATCTTAACAGTATTAACAAAAGTATTTATTTAGTGAAAAACAGGTTATATTCTATACTTGAGGTATTTGAACTGTAAAAATACAGTTTTTCATTGTTCTTTTTGGCTGTGATGACTAAACCACATTTTTGTGCCAAGAATGCCTAAAAATATAGTTGTAACTGCTTCCTCACTAAGGGCCTGATTCTGCAGCCCTGACTCATATCAATGGGGCTCTTTCCATGAGTAAGGTACTACTGAGTCTAAGTTTTGGTGTATTTTGACTTTTATAATTTAACTTTACACACAACCTTAAACCCAAATTTATGATGACCTACAGATGTTGCTGAACAACGTGTTCTCTGAGTTCCAAATAGAAAAAATAATCCATTGATTAATGATACTCTACTTAAATAAATCTGTAGAATTTCTTTTACTGGACGGGAGTGTCTTATTGAATTGTTGTACTTTAGTTTACTTGAAAGAGATTGTATTCTGTCCTGTTTATCCTATGTGTCAAACCTATGTATGTTTCTACTTTTTAATGCTTCTCTGAGGGAAATGGACGGCTTAGAAGTTTGGTTATAAGACATAGAACCTTATACTATCACTTCTAAACTAATCCAGTTTGGTAGTGACCAACAGTCCATCATGCTAGGCTTTTTTATGAAACAAGTTGGTGATCTCAGTCCAGTTCCTTTTGGATAAGTGTCCTATAACACATCACAAGTGGCAACATTATTGGGAGTTTGAGTTTGGCAGTAAATTGGCACCTTTCACAAGTAATAAGACATAGGGTATACTGGGAGAAAAAAAAAAGAAACAGTGTAAATTTGGCATTACCAGGAATTAGTAACTATGATCTTTTAAATGAATTGTGTAAAATAAACACAGTCATATGTTTTCTTACATCATTGTCATAAGTCTGAATTGTTGTTTTGTTTTGTTTTGTTTTACCTTTGGTATAGTTTAGTTTTTTTGTGCGTAGAATGGAAAGAAAATCCAGCAATTAATTTACAGAAGATAGTGGAATGCATATCACTGTTGACATAACTAAATTACATGGGAAACGACATAAGTAAGAATAAATTTAAATGAAACATATAGGCAATAATATTTGTTAAAAAAATTCTTATCTAAAGACTTGAAATCATGTTTTGTCTAAAGAGACATTGTTTACAATCTTACTGTTGAAACATATGTGGTGTTTAGATGCTGCTTGTAATTATTAGAACTGGGAGCACTGGCTGTTGGGAGTCTGAAAGGACAGGAAACGGGGGGGGGGGGGGAGTTGAGGAGGCAGAGTGAGAGCTACCGAGGGTGCAGCAGCAGCTTGGTAAACAGGTTTCCACTTTAAAAATAAAGTCCTGTTGAAGTTTGTTAGTACCTTGCCTGGTTGCTACAACATTTTGGCAACGAGGATGGATCTTCTGCCTCTGAACCCATCTGCACCATTTCTGCAAAGCCCAAGGTACAATATGTGCATTAAATCATGTGTTCAAGCTTTCAAATATCTTATTGACTGACCTACAGAATATCATGGCCATTATCTTTGAAAACTCATGGCGATCGGGGGAAGTCCCAGACAACTGGAAAAAGGCTAATGTAGTGCCCATCTTTAAAAAAGGGAAGAAGGAGGATCCTGGGAACTACAGGCCAGTCAGCCTCACCTCAGTCCCTGGGAAAATCATGGAGCAGGTCCCAAAGGAATCAATTCTGAAGCACTTAGAGGAGAGGAAAGTGATCAGGAACAGTCAGCATGGATTCACCAAGGGAAAGTCGTGCCTGATTAATCTAATTGCCTTCTATGACGAGATAACTGGCTCTGTGGATGAAGGGAAAGCAGTGGATGTGTTGTTCCTTGACTTTAGCAAAGCTTTTGACACGGTCTCCCACAGTATTCTTGCCAGCAAGTTAAATAAGTATGGGCTGGATGAATGGACTATAAGGTGGATAGAAAGTTGGCTAGATTGTCGGGCTCAACGGGTAGTGATCAATGGCTCCATGTCTAGTTGGCAGCCGGTATCAAGTGGAGTGCCCCAAGGGTAGGTCCTCGGGCCGGTTTTGTTCAATATCTTCATTAATGATCTGGAGGATGGCGTGGATTGCACCCTCAGCAAGTTTGCAGATGACACTAAACTGGGAGGAGAGGTAGATACGCTGGAGGGTAGGGATAGGATACAGAAGGCCCTCGACAAATTAGAGGATTGGGCCAAAAGAAATCTGATGAGGTTCAACAAGGACAAGTGCAGAGTCCTGCACTTAGGACAGAAGAATCCCATGCACCGCTACAGACTAGGGACCGAATGGCTCGGCAGCAGTTCTGCAGAAAAGGACCTAGGGGTTACAGTGGATGAGAAGCGGGATATGAGTCAACTGTGTGCCCTTGTTGCCAAGAAGGCCAATGGCATTTTGGGATGTATATGTAGGGGCATTGCCAGCAGATCGAGGGACATGATCGTTCCCCTCTATTTGACATTGGTGAGGCCTCATCTGGAGTACTGTGTCCAGTTTTGGGCCCCACACTACAAGAAGGATGTGGAAAAATTGGAAAGAGTCCAGCGGAGGGCAACACAAATGATTAGGGGACTGGAACACATGACTTATGAGGAGAGGCTGAGGGAATTGGGATTGTTTAGTCTGCGGAAGAGAAGAATGAAGGGGGATTTGATAGCTGCTTTCAACTACCTGAAAGGGGGTTCCAGAGAGGATAGCTCTAGACTGTTCTCAGTGGTAGCTGATGACAGAACAAGGAGTAATGGTCTCAAGTTGCAGTGGGGGAGGTTTAGGTTGGATATTAGGAAAAACTTTTTCACTAGGAGGGTGGTGAAACACTGGAATGCGTTACCTAGGGAGGTGGTGGAATCTCCTTCCTTAGATATTTTTAAGGTCAGGCTTGACAAAGCCCTGTCTGGGATGATTTAGTTGGGGATTGGTCCTGCTTTGAGCAGGGGGTTGGACTAGATGACCTCCTGAGGTCCCTTCCAATCCTGATATTCTTTGAGTCTATGATTCTATGATAAGCCTGGTGCACTGGATAATTTAGGTTATGTTTCTCATTACCAATCCTTTTCAACTAACTGTGGGTCACTAGTTTGGATCTGGCTCACTTGAGAAGTGAGAGAAAAATGTTATCTGATAGCTGTTTGGCAGTGTACATGAAATGAGTTTCAGTCCAATTTCCAGTTGGCTGGTATCTACATCATAAAATGCATCACCTCAGTTAGTATCAATTGGCATCCTTGTATGACAGTCTCAGCAAAAAAGCCAGAATACCAGTGGGCACAGAAACAAAAACCACCTCTCACCCAAGAGTTGGAAATAGTAGGTCAAGAATTACACACATTTGCATGACACCGTGTCATGAATTGCTACTGTGTATCATGTACCAGTTCTGTGGATAAATAAGGGTGTGAGCTTCAAATGTGTTTTACAAGCAAGCACTGTATTCACTTAAAAAGCTGAGAATATCATAAACTGTTCTTCAGGGCTCCTTGTTTGCTCACACTGCTAAAGATAAAGTGCCCTTGTCACTGAAAAACTGCAAAGGAATGCATCTTGGTATAACATATGATGAGTGAAGAGTTGTTTAGACTAAAAGCTGGAATTTTTTTCAGGATTAGAGGTGTGGGGTTGGAACAAGTATGCACCTAGCCAAGCAAAGAGAGACTCTGCCTAGTAACAAATAGTCTTGCAAAAAAGGAGTATCAGCCCACAAAAAAAAAGGAGGGTTTTTTTTGTCAAATCGGTAAAAAAGTATATAGATATCTAATTATTTATAGGAAAAAGTAATATATGCTGTATTATTGCCACAAGTCTTCATTTTCTTGATTATAATGACATGTTTAATTAAAATAAAATTTGTTTTGTTAACAGGTCTCCTATATGAATAATTTTAAAAAGCTTCCTGTTTTATGTCTGAGAAGAAAAAAACAACCAGTTTTCTCCATTTCACCCACATTGAGGAAAAAAAAAAAGAATAAACTAGGGGAACATAGAATTCCATGGAGGAAGGGTTAGTAATGTGATCCTTTTGTAATACTTTATAAAATAAAAAATCTAACTAACCGTAAATGAGAAAAAGCTACTTGGAAAGATTTTAGCAACCATATTAGTTATTTATTATAGGTGGGGCTGGTAGTGTCACTTCTAATTAAAGTTGCTTGATACTTCACATTATCAGACCCTATTTTCAGTTGCTTATAACTTTGCCAAACTTTAATTATTCAGGCTAACTTTTTCTATCTGTATGTCTGACTCAAGCTGTAATTTTTTTTAAATTTTCAATCAAAACAGTTCAGCCATTTGCAAGAATGAGTCTAGGGAGCAATACATTGTCTTGCCTATGTTAAAAAATTCTGGTAACCCTTTCTTTGAACAGCTCTACTGCCCCCATTCTTTGGAACAAGGACTTGAAATTTGGCAGGGGGGGGTGACCTTTGTGTCAGGAATGTGTCTTTTGTTGCTCCATCAAAAATCCACCAACATTTGGCCAATTTATAAGCCTTTGGAATATTTTAAGAAATTGTACTTCACACATGCCCTGTGGAGACTTGCTAGAGTTTAACAGCTAAAATCTCTGAAGATTCCATCCTCATTGAGCGTACTATGCATGGATGATCCCTGCAGAGCAACGGAGCATTCTCCATCCCCTCACAGCTCCGATGAATGACTGAGCACATTCTCTCCAGCCTAGGGCTATTGGAGCAAAACAGGCCTGTCCCAGTAATGACTGCTCTGAGCTGAGGATGGGCCAAACAGTGGAACTGGGAGCACAGAGCCTGCCTCTCCTGTGTTTTCAATGATTTCTCCCAGACAGTGTGGAGGAGGAGGCGATTTAATTCAAATGAAAAGGAGACATTTAATTCAAATGAAAAGGAGACAACAGACCTAGGGTGTTGCAGGAGAAGGCTGGGGGAGTAGAGTTGGACAAGGAGCCTTGGTGGTGTGGACCAGGCCTGGAGGCTGGTGGGGGTGGTAGAGACTGGGTCTGGGAATTAGGAGGATTGGCTGGGCAAGAAGGCTGAGCCTGGGAACCAGTGGAGAACTGGGGGACAGATCTGGAAAGAGGCTAGAGTGTGGGGGAAGAACTGGCACTGGCTCAGCAAAGAGTTTGGGACAAGGAGCAAGGGGAGGCACGGACAATGAGCCTAGATGAGAAGCCCAGGGAGGGAGACTGGTCTGGGAACCTAACTTTCCCGGTAATTGCTGCTCTTGGTCAGACTGGGGCTGCACACTGGGAGTGAGAGCAGTAGTCTATTTCTCCTGTGCTCTCAATGACTCTTTTACTCGCACTCTGGCAGTATGGAAGAAGAAGTTGTCTGGTGAGACTGGGACTGGAGGTGAAAGGAAAGAAACTGGCTGGGAGCTGGGAGGAGAGACTGGAATTAGACCTGGAGAGGCTGGGACTGGTTGGGCAAGGAGACTGGGACTGGAATTCAATTTTGCTCTTGGGAACATGGAAATTGTACAATGAATTGGAGGGAAGGGGAGACTGAGAATGTCTGGACAAGGATCCTGGGACCAGAAACCAGTGTGTGAGGGAATGAGAATGAGGGTAGGAGGAAGGGGAAACAGATCTGATAAGGAGTTAGGGTGCAGGAGAAGACTGGGGAATGGCTAGGCAAAGAAACTGGGAGAAGAAGCCAGGGAAAAGAGAGATCAGGGCAACAAACTGAGGATGAGGTAGGTGGGGAGACTGAGACTGGATGAGGAGCCTGAGGAGGGAAGACAAGGATTGAAAGCCAGTGTGGGAAAAGAGACAGACTGGTTGCAGAGCCAGGAGGTAGGAACTGAGACTGGGTGTAGGGAAAGGGAGAAACTGAGAGTGTGTGGGGGGTGGGGTGGGGTTGGCGGGGGGAATTGGTACTTGGATAGTGAGGCAACGTTGGGAAACTAGACTAGGTGGTCAATGATACTGGTATTGGGATGAGAATCCTGAGGGATGGAGATTGGTTAGGCAAGGAAAATGAAACTGGAAAAGGGAGCCGGGGCAGAGACAGAGACAGGTTGGAGGGGAAAAGGGCAGGAGGGATCAAGCTTAGGGGGAACAGGCCAAAGAATCTGTGCCCACTAGAGCACACTCCCATCGAGAGCTTTAAATAGAACTGAAAATTCCTGAGTTTCACTATTGCTCTGCTGTCAGCAAATATCTGTGAAACCCACTGGCAAAGTGTGTCTCTCATCACCTACTAGTGCTGGTCTATCAGAGCGGTCTGGTGCGACTTTACGTTTGTGTGTCCTTGTCTGTGAGGAGCTTGCTTCTGATGATGAGCTTGGAGAGGTTGAGGGGTTATTTGAAAGCTAGAAGGGGTTCAGGAAAGATTTCTTTCAAGATGGGGTCCACATCAAGCATGGATTGTAGTTGTTCGATGATACCCTGAATGGGTTTCAGTGTGGGGTGGTAGGTGACAACTAAAGGTATTCATTCTCAGAGGGGTGTTTATCTCCATATGAATCAGGTTCTCTTGGAGTATTTGAGTTGCCCATTCCATGATGTGACCTACTTCTCTGGTGTTCTTGTTTGGTGAAGGTGGTTTTGGGTGTGTTAAGGTGTATATCCCAGATTTTCTGTTTGGTGCATATTCTGTGGAATTTGAGAGCCTGGCTGTAGATAACAGATTTCTTGGTGTGTTTGGGGTGGTTACTAGATCTATGAAGGTAGGTGCAGTGATCCGTGGGTTTCTTGTATACACTTGTCCATATGGTTCCATTGTTGAAGCTGATCATGGTGTCTAGGAAAGTGAGTGAACACTTTCCACAAAGCGATCACTCTATATCTGACCTATCAGTCCTCATCCTGAAAGGAAACCTACACAACACTTTCAAAAGACAAGCTTGGGAGCTTAAATTCAAGCTTTGCTAGACACTAAAAATCATGGTCTTGATAAAGACATGGGATTTATGGGTTATTTCAACAACCTGAAACCAACTAACTCCCCTTTTTGTCCTATGTCTGCAGAGGTGCTAATGGGCTACTTCAGCTTGAATGGTCCCTTAAAATATGTGCTAACTACTTACACTAAACTATCTGTTTGATCTTGTGTTTAGCTGTGACACACTTAGGCTATGTCTACACTACGCAACTTCTAGCAACATAGCTGTGTCATTACCTCTGTGCCGCTAAAAGGCACACAGTGTAGCTGCTGTTTGTTGGCTCGCCTGCTGACAAAAACTTCTACCCCCAAAGAGTGGCACTAGCTGTGTCAGCAGGAGAGCACTCTTGCCCACAAAGCGCTGTTCCCACCAGTGCTTGTCATCCGCAAAACTTGTGTCTTCTGGTGCGGGGGAGGTGTTTTTTAACACCTCTGAAAGACAAACATTTTGTCGTTCAGTTGCTAGTAGACATAGCCATTGTGCCTTTCCCAGACCTTAACAAGAGCTCTGTGTAGCTTCAAAGCTTGTCTCTCTCACCAATGTAAGTTGGTCCAATAAAAGATATTACCTCAGCTTCCTTGTCTCTCTTAATATCATAACCTTTAATTTTTATTTGAATGGTGAAATTATGGAGAATATGGTGCCCTATAACATCAACAATTTTTATCTTCCTCAAACATGGGTTTTCAGGGGACTTTTTTACTCAAAGTCTAATGTCAAGTTTGTAAATTATTTAAAGGACGTTGTCAGTACTTTGCATTTTGAGGTGCTTCTTATTTTAATATAATTGATGATATTTTATTGTATTTAATTGCTCCCCAGTACAACCTACTGTTGCTATTAGTTACTCTGTTAATTCAAGTGGCTAATTTAAGTTACGATTGGTTGTATGCAGTGTAGGCTGAGAGCTTTCATAAGAGACTTGTGCAACCATAGTGGTGTGATCATTCCAGGAAATCAAAATAATGTCTATATCTTCTTACTGAACAAAGTCTTTAAAGCATTGTAGACATTTAAAAAATCTAGTATACATAAGGAAATGTTGACTCAGTAAGTGATGTCTAAATAAACACAGGAGGCCACTCTGTCTGCCTTATATGTATGTTGGGAGTCCCTCTTAATGAAAATAATGATTTCAAGAAAAGCATTTTTGAATTCTCACGTACCTCAAAGAGTAAGAATCATAGAATCATAGAATCATAGAATATCAGGGTTGGAAGGGACCCCAGAAGGTCATCTAGTCCAACCCCCTGCGCAAAGCAGGACCAAGTCCCAGTTAAATCATCCCAGCCAGGGCTTTGTCAAGCCTGACCTTAAAAACCTCTAAGGAAGGAGATTCTACCACCTCCCTAGGTAACGCATTCCAGTGTTTCACCACCCTCTTAGTGAAAAAGTTTTTCCTAATATCCAATCTAAACCTCCCCCATTGCAACTTGAGACCATTACTCCTCGTTCTGTCATCTGCTACCATTGAGAACAGTCTAGAGCCATCCTCTTTGGAACCCCCTTTCAGGTAGTTGAAAGCAGCTATCAAATCCCCCCTCATTCTTCTCTTCTGCAGACTAAACAATCCCAGCTCCCTCAGCCTCTCCTCATAAGTCATGTGCTCTAGACCCCTAATCATTTTTGTTGCCCTTCGCTGGACTCTTTCCAATTTATCCACATCCTTCTTGTAGTGTGGGGCCCAAAACTGGACACAGTACTCCAGATGAGGCCTCACCAGTGTCGAATAGAGGGGAACGATCACGTCCCTCGATCTGCTCGCTATGCCCCTACTTATACATCCCAAAATGCCATTGGCCTTCTTGGCAACAAGGGCACACTGCTGACTCATATCCAGCTTCTCGTCCACTGTCACCCCTAGGTCCTTTTCCGCAGAACTGCTGCCTAGCCATTCGGTCCCTAGTCTGTAGCGGTGCATTGGGTTCTTCCGTCCTAAGTGCAGGACCCTGCACTTATCCTTATTGAACCTCATCAGATTTCTTTTGGCCCAATCCTCCAATTTGTCTAGGTCCTTCTGTATCCTATCCCTCCCCTCCAGCGTATCTACCACTCCTCCCAGTTTAGTATCATCCGCAAATTTGCTGAGAGTGCAATCCACACCATCCTCCAGATCATTTATGAAGATATTGAACAAAACCGGCCCCAGGACCGACCCCTGGGGCACTCCACTTGACACCGGCTGCCAACTAGACATGGAGCCATTGATCACTACCCGTTGAGCCCGACAATCTAGCCAGCTTTCTACCCACCTTATAGTGCATTCATCCAGCCCATACTTCCTTAACTTGCTGACAAGAATGCTGTGGGAGACCGTGTCAAAAGCTTTGCTAAAGTCAAGAAACAAAACATCCACTGCTTTCCCTTCATCCACAGAACCAGTAATCTCATCATAAAAGGCGATTAGATTAGTCAGGCATGACCTTCCCTTGGTGAATCCATGCTGACTGTTCCTGATCACTTTCCTCTCCTCTGAGTGCTTCAGGATTGATTCTTTGAGGACCTGCTCCATGATTTTTCCAGGGACTGAGGTGAGGCTGACTGGCCTGTAGTTCCCAGGATCCTCCTTCTTCCCTTTTTTAAAGATGGGCACTACATTAGCCTTTTTCCAGTCATCCGGGACTTCCCCCGTTCGCCACGAGTTTTCAAAGATAATGGCCAAGGGCTCTGCAATCACAGCCGCCAATTCCTTCAGCACTCTCGGATGCAATTCGTCCGGCCCCATGGACTTGTGCACGTCCAGCTTTTCTAAATAGTCCCTAACCACCTCTATCTCTACAGAGGGCTGGCCATCTCTTCCCCATTTTGTGATGCCCAGCGCAGCAGTCTGGGAGCTGACCTTGTTAGTGAAAACAGAGGCAAAAAAAGCATTGAGTACATTAGCTTTTTCCACATCCTCTGTCACTAGGTTGCCTCCCTCATTCAGTAAGGGGCCCACACTTTCCTTGGCTTTCTTCTTGTTGCCAACATACCTGAAGAAACCCTTCTTGTTACTCTTGACATCTCTTGCTAGCTGCAGCTCCAGGTGCGATTTGGCCCTCCTGATATCTTTCCTACATGCCCGAGCAATATTTTTATACTCTTCCCTGGTCATACGTCCAACCTTCCACTTCTTGTAAGCTTCTTTTTTATGTTTAAGATCCGCTAGGATTTCACCATTAAGCCAAGCCGGTCGCCTGCCATATTAGTGGGGGAAGCAAAAGTGGGGGAAGCAAAAGTGGATGGGAATCTGGGAGGCAGTGACCATGAGTTGGTTGAGTTCAGGATCCTGACGCAGGGAAGGAAGGTAAGCAGCAGGATACGGACCCTGGACTTCAGGAAAGCAGACTTCGACTCCCTCAGGGAACAGATGGCCAGGATCCCCTGGGGGACTAACATGAAGGGGAAGGGAGTCCAGGAGAGCTGGCTGTATTTCAAGGAATCCCTGTTGAGGTTACAGGGACAAACCATCCCGATGAGTCGAAAGAATAGTAAATATGGCAGGCGACCGGCTTGGCTTAATGGTGAAATCCTAGCGGATCTTAAACATAAAAAAGAAGCTTACAAGAAGTGGAAGGTTGGACGTATGACCAGGGAAGAGTATAAAAATATTGCTCGGGCATGTAGGAAAGATATCAGGAGGGCCAAATCGCACCTGGAGCTGCAGCTAGCAAGAGATGTCAAGAGTAACAAGAAGGGTTTCTTCAGGTATGTTGGCAACAAGAAGAAAGCCAAGGAAAGTGTGGGCCCCTTACTGAATGAGGGAGGCAACCTAGTGACAGAGGATGTGGAAAAAGCTAATGTACTCAATGCTTTTTTTGCCTCTGTTTTCACTAACAAGGTCAGCTCCCAGACTGCTGCGCTGGGCATCACAAAATGGGGAAGAGATGGCCAGCCCTCTGTAGAGATAGAGGTGGTTAGGGACTATTTAGAAAAGCTGGACGTGCACAAGTCCATGGGGCCGGACGAATTGCATCCGAGAGTGCTGAAGGAATTGGCGGCTGTGATTGCAGAGCCCTTGGCCATTATCTTTGAAAACTCGTGGCGAACGGGGGAAGTCCCGGATGACTGGAAAAAGGCTAATGTAGTGCCCATCTTTAAAAAAGGGAAGAAGGAGGATCCTGGGAACTACAGGCCAGTCAGCCTCACCTCAGTCCCTGGAAAAATCATGGAGCAGGTCCTCAAAGAATCAATCCTGAAGCACTCAGAGGAGAGGAAAGTGATCAGGAACAGTCAGCATGGATTCACCAAGGGAAGGTCATGCCTGACTAATCTAATCGCCTTTTATGATGAGATTACTGGTTCTGTGGATGAAGGGAAAGCAGTGGATGTTTTGTTTCTTGACTTTAGCAAAGCTTTTGACACGGTCTCCCACAGCATTCTTGTCAGCAAGTTAAGGAAGTATGGGCTGGATGAATGCACTATAAGGTGGGTAGAAAGCTGGCTAGATTGTCGGGCTCAACGGGTAGTGATCAATGGCTCCATGTCTAGTTGGCAGCCGGTGTCAAGTGGAGTGCCCCAGGGGTCGGTCCTGGGGCCGGTTTTGTTCAATATCTTCATAAATGATCTGGAGGATGGTGTGGATTGCACTCTCAGCAAATTTGCGGATGATACTAAACTGGGAGGAGTGGTAGATACGCTGGAGGGGAGGGATAGGATACAGAAGGACCTAGACAAATTGGAGGATTGGGCCAAAAGAAATCTGATGAGGTTCAATAAGGATAAGTGCAGGGTCCTGCACTTAGGACGGAAGAACCCAATGCACCGCTACAGACTAGGGACCGAATGGCTAGGCAGCAGTTCTGCGGAAAAGGACCTAGGGGTGACAGTGGACGAGAAGCTGGATATGAGTCAGCAGTGTGCCCTTGTTGCCAAGAAGGCCAATGGCATTTTGGGATGTATAAGTAGGGGCATAGCGAGCAGATCGAGGGACGTGATCGTTCCCCTCTATTCGACACTGGTGAGGCCTCATCTGGAGTACTGTGTCCAGTTTTGGGCCCCACACTACAAGAAGGATGTGGATAAATTGGAAAGAGTCCAGCGAAGGGCAACAAAAATGATTAGGGGTCTAGAGCACATGACTTATGAGGAGAGGCTGAGGGAGCTGGGATTGTTTAGTCTGCAGAAGAGAAGAATGAGGGGGGATTTGATAGCTGCTTTCAACTACCTGAAAGGGGGTTCCAAAGAGGATGGCTCTAGACTGTTCTCAATGGTAGCAGATGACAGAACGAGGAGTAATGGTCTCAAGTTGCAATGGGGGAGGTTTAGATTGGATATTAGGAAAAACTTTTTCACTAAGAGGGTGGTGAAACACTGGAATGCGTTACCTAGGGAGGTGGTAGAATCTCCTTCCTTAGAGGTTTTTAAGGTCAGGCTTGACAAAGCCCTGGCTGGGATGATTTAACTGGGACTTGGTCCTGCTTTGCGCAGGGGGTTGGACTAGATGACCTTCTGGGGTCCCTTCCAACCCTGATATTCTATGATTCTATGATTCTATAAAGCCACAACTTTATTATCAAAACAGTCCCAAAGGCAGGAGGTTTTGGTAGCTGTCAAAAGCACAGGAAGCAACAGTATTCTCCCTGAAGGCCTTTTCTCTTTACTAAATCCGTTCCCCATTTCTTTCCTCAGCTAACAGACTGTTGATGCTAATATGTATTAACTGTTCTACTTCATATTGTGCAGCTTCCTCCATGCCCATGGGGAGTCGGGAATTAGCCAATGGCATTCCAATCATTTGAAAAGGCAAGTGCCAATGTTTTGTGGGGAGATAGCAGTGCAGGCCATGAGGGGATGGGTCAGTGGATCCTTAGCTCACACCCTGCAAAGCTCCTGTGTCCCAGACTGCTTGAATACAGGCTAGCAACAGCTAAACCTAAAACTGGTCAATGAGTCTGCTAATTTCAAATTGGGCATTGCAGAGATACAGTTTCAAGTGTTCTAGTGGGGAGGCAGTGGCCTAGTGGACTGAGCACAGGACTGGGACTCAGGAGACCTGCATTCTCCTCTCAGTGTTGCCACTGGTTTGCTATGTGATGTTGGGCAAGTCATTGTGCTGCTCTGTGCCTCAGTTTCCCTACATGTAAAATGTGGATGACAGTAATACTGACCTTCTTTGTGAAGTGCTTAGAAATCTATGGCTAAAAGTATTACATAAGAATATTTCCAGTTTATTTGGGCTTTTCTGACTCTAGTTCCATCTGAAGCCAAGATGTGCAAAGGTGTAGCAAAGCTATGGGCACGAGGCAAACAAATTCCCATGAAGTTCAGCAAAGGTTCTGTTTGTTTTCTTGTGTTTTGTTTTCTTCTGGGGAAGGGAATTTGAGTGGGTTGCTGATTTACCTGAAGCCGTTTGTCCATCCTTAGTTGTTGATATGAGCTTTTAAGTAACGTTGTTGTAGTTTGTTTATTTTATTACTTTACATTAGTACCCAATGTCCCCAGTTAGAATCAGGGCCTTTCCTAACACATAGGAAAACACACTGCCCTGAAGAGTTTACAGTTTAATTTGAAAGATGACGCAACAAGTGGAAAAAACGCAAAGACCTATCTGGGTGAAGCAAACAAATGAGTGTTCGAGGCTGGTTTAATTGGCAGAGTGGAGGGAGTGGTGGGGGACAGTATGGGCAGATAAGCAGGGAAGTGCAGAGCGCTGAAGGTTCCTGAGAGAGAGAACAAGGCCTTGAATTTGATGTGGTAACAATGCAGTTGAGAGGCCTGAAAGGTGGTTTGAGCAGCTACCTTTTTGAACAGCTTTCACATGATACTGAATGAATCTTCTGCCATAGAGCAGCAGGACTCAGTGATAGTGCAAGACAGGTAAAATTTAATAAGTTACATGCATGACTAAACTGAGCCTAACCCTTCATGACTTCTCGAGTGTGGTGGTGGTGGGAGGACCCAAAAGCTTTTGCCAGTGTAATAAATGCATGCAAACATAGCCCTTGTTCTTTCCTGACCACAAGGACTGCTCCAGTGTTATTCTGCTACCAATACCAACTTCCCCAGAGGTTCTGGGAGGCGCTGGGCATGGGTCCTTACCATAGGCTATTGCTATTGATCAATGCCACAGCTGAATCTCAAATTTGTAATCATCAATGTGAGTTGCTCAAGCGGTGTTAGCATATCCAATTGGCAGTTATGTACAGATAATCATGACAGGTAGTATCTCTGGCAGCATTAAAGGGGAATTACTTCAAAAGAATGAGTTATTTTTTGTCTATTTTCTTACATACAAACACCCCTGGCAGAACTGTGGGTGCTCAGGACATCTAAAAATCAGACCAATACAACATCCCTTATCTGTTTTCTAATAGGTGTTTTGTGAGACTTACTGTTTCTAAAGCACATTGAGATCCTCACACAAAAGATGCTGTCAAAACGGAATGAACATGGTCTATTAAAAATGCCATTCAAGAAGAGTTCATCCTTGTGGAACAATGACCTAGATGCTACCAAGGTCAATTACAGTTCAGGTCACCTGTCATGTCAACTAAACTTGTCCAGCAGTTACTCTGTACTAATTTTCTTTTTTTTTTTATCCTGAATCATCAGTCTCAATGGTGCCAGTTCTACACTGGCATAACTTGTCTTTATAGAAAAGGAGTTTTTTCTAGTGCACATGGAATAACCTGTATTAAATTACAGTGGCATCTAATTGCAGGAGAGCAAGCTTGCTCCCTGGAACTTGTCTAAAAATGATGTGCCAAAGTGTTGAAACTTGCTTGTGAATACCAGCCATTAGATCTGGCTACACACATTGTACATGAGAGACGAAGCTGTCCGGTCACACCACAGACATGGGACTGTGAAATCACTGACAAAGTGGATCATAATCATTTCACAACAGTAAAGTGATCACACATTAACTACACCTAGTGTCTTTCTAACTGCATATGCATTCATGCAGAAAAGGCCTAATCCAGCACTCATCAGCACCAATAGTCATGTTGCTTTAATATCTGCAGGATTAGGCTACCAAAGCTATTCATTAATGTACACTTATTTAGGGCCTAATTCTGTGAGGTGCTGAGCAACCATGTACATTAATCTTAATGACTGCGGGAAAATAGCAGCACAAGAAAGGACAAACATAAAGCATCCAAGAGAGAACAGAGTGAGTCTCTTCTATAAGAAGAGCAGGAGTACTTGTGGCACCTTAGAGACTAACAAGTTTATTAGAGCATAAGCTTTTGTGGGCTCCGATGAAGTGGGCTGTAGCCCACAAAAGCTTATGCTCTAATAAATTTGTTAGTCTCTAAGGTGTCACAAGTACTCCTGTTCTTTTTGCGGATACAGACTAATACGGCTGCTACTCTGAAACCTCTCTTCTATAATGTATTGCCTCTCATCTGAACCCAAATGGCAGCTGCCTTCTTCACACAGCAATCTCCTTGACATTTAGAGATACAGAGAAAAAAAGATTGTACTAGTTACATAACTACATGCATCATAGCACAACTAAAATTAATGTATACTAAAAATAGCTTTATTTGAGCAACCCCAGTTTCTCTGTGAATGATTTAAGTCTGTTCCTCTCTCTGAGTCTGCGTAATATTTGCTCAGGTTATGTATTCATGAGCTCTTGGCACAAGTGAATTATGAAAGTTAATTCTCATGAGTGGGGTTAATATCCTATTTTACCTCTATATGATCATCCAGTATCCTTTGTATTCCATGACTCATTTAACTTCAAGAACTGAAATTGTTTTTCAAAATGTCAGTGAAAGAGTGGCAATTATAGCAGCCTAGACTGTGTTTGGTTTTCCTACTGTATATGCTATTTTGGACATTAGGCAGAGTAATTTTATCAGTGCGATAATTTATTTATTGACTTTTAATCTACAAAGGGTTTACAAAGTGTAGATATTAATTACACAAAAGATTTAAGAATCAGGAAGTTAAACTGTGCATCCATAAGTCTTTTGATAACAAAATTTAGAGGTCAGAGTTTTGCTACATTTGCCTTCAAAGTTTGTGGTCTGCACTGTTGAAATATTTAGCTACTGGCCAGTCTGTTCCTTAGCCAATGTCAGCCAATCTATCAGGGCTGAGATATGGAAATCTGGATCTCTTTCTTGTTTTGTTAGTTGAGTATTTGCTACCGTGAAGAAATTACCACTGCTTAATGTGGCTCACATTAATAGTTATCTATGAGTGATTAATATGCAAATATTACTTTCTCTTTATGGTTCTACCTAAACTGTGTAATTCTCTATGGATCCTGTTTCCAAAACATATGTTATATAATTTATTGCATATAGGATTTCCTATTAAACATATGTACAACACACAAGAATTGATTACATTCTCCCAATTTACCAAAGTCCTCTTTAACTATGTGAATTACCTGATTTTATAATGTCATATTGACAAACTGAGCTATCCAAGTGAAAAGGGCATGCCACACAGAAAATACGAGAGGAGAAGAAAAGTGAATGAATGAGCTCCAACTGCTAGTCACAAGTGAAATACTTCAGAAACTTCACTGAATAAATTTTCATTGTGAAATGTTACTCAGCTTTATCAGTGTTTATACATTCCATATTATTTAGTGAAATTATTATCTGATTATTCAAGGGATTGATTACTTTATCTAGTTAAATCAAATTTGGAACCAAGAAACAATTTCAAACAGGTTTACAAGTTACCTTACCTGGAGAAAGATTCCATAAGCTAATAATTATCAGCTACTTTGTACTCCACACTAGAGCTGGGAGAATAGTGTAAAAGCAATTTTCACTAATATTAATATAATTTTTTAAATTATTTTGCTTTGACAAAGCTCCTTTTGTGTTCGCTTTGTACAAATAATAGGAAATGAATTTACTGGCAAGAATGTTGCCAAAAAGGAAATGTTAAGTAAATGATGCTGAATGTTCATCGAAAATGAAATTAGAATTTAGGAATATGCTCACTAGAAACCTGACTGTAAGGGCCACCCTCATTCAATCATTCACTGAATTCATTCAGTGAATAGTTTCATAGTAAGAATACATTTGAGACAATCATATGTGCAGACAGAACACCGCAAAATTCATAGTCATACATTATTTGTTATAAATTATTCACCTAGCTCCATTGCACACCATGACCTCTTAAAACTTCCATAGTGAACACAGCTCAAGCTGTTCTGCTCCTAATATACATTCCTTTATCATTTGAGCTAAGAGAAACTCTCCTTTATCTATAATAGTACGAAAGTTTCTCTCCTCTGTGGTAGAGTGACTAGTCAGAAGACAACATGGTCAATGCATCTCCAGTAGAGAGCAGGGTTACAAATATACAGCAGCTGGTCAACTATAGATCCATTTCCTCCCACCTCCAAACAGTTATTGGCAATATTCATTATACTCCTCCCCCATGTCATTACCTAGAAGTAGGCAACAAAGATTACAGCTAATGACAGTCATGTTCTGGACATGAGTGAGCCTCCATTTTGTTTAATGTCATCAGAGTTATTTTAATTTTAAACTAATTTTTTACAATGTCAGACTCAATATCATCAGAACACCATCACACCTTTCCACAGCAGGGCTGCTACTACTGCTGAGTAACACAGTGGTCATGTGTGTCACTTTTGATAATTTAAGTCTGACATTAGAAAGATTAATTTATGGTGAAAATGACCCTCAGGGGACCAGTCCAGACACAGCATGATTCACAGTTGAAAAATTGGATCTCTCATTGTTTCAGAAGTTCTAATTAACTTTTGCAGCCATCAAAGGTAGTGGAAATAGATACATTGTGGACATCCTGTTCATTTCAGCAGTATGGCCACAGGAAACCAGGAAGTCCCTCTTCCTGTTCTGTGGTAGTATAACATAATATTTGAGACCATGACTAGCAGGAGACAAACTAGACCCAGAGCTAAGCCTGGGCAGAGCTTACAAAAATTACATTTGCAGCTGATTCTCTTCTTGTATAAATATAGCAGTGAAGGGCAAAAGATGTGGGTGAGCACTATTTTCTAGTGCAGAATTAAGCCTGCTAAACTCAAGGAGGCAGATCCTAAACTGGTGTAAATTATCATAGCTCCCTTGACTTCCTGTGATGATTTACATCAACTGAGGATCTGTCTAAAGCTTTTACTAAACTTCTTTTTAGACAGGAAACTAATGGGTGACTCAAGCCCCTGGTCCAGAATTGACCACAGTACCAGTAATGGTGCTCCTGCAGAAGCTTTTCAAATAAGTTTACCGAAGGGATTTGCAATTTAGGGTGTAATTTTTCAAGTGAGCCTATGGCTAGGTCCTCTAGAAACCTTTGTGTAAGCTCATCTATAGGTGCCTGACCCAGCAGGCAAGGTCTGAACATGCATACCAGATCAGGCTTGGAGGTGAGTCTGGTGGAAGAATGCCTATCTTCTCCCACTTTGTGCATATCTCTGGGGCTTAGGAGTCTGGGTGCCTGGCATGGGGCTGGAGTGCACATGCTCAGAAGCAGTAAAATAGGCATCTTAGTTTCTATTTTGTAGTTAGACGGCAAGGGAGCTCAAGGTCTCAGAAATCAGCACTGGTTTTGTTTACCAAAAAGACACACATCCCTGCCCCACCACTGCAAAAATGTAGACAGCAAGCAATTTTAGGTGCCTATAGCGTTCAGAGGCAGCTGAGCAGGGATTTTGTGACTCCCAGTGGGGCCTGATTCTGGCAGTTAAGCACCTAATGTGTGTGTTAGGTGCCTGAATCCTTGTGTGAACCCAGCCCTTAGGTGCTGAAATCCAGTGGTCCCTTTGAAAATGCTCCTTAGGCTCCCTTGAAAATCCCAGCCTGGGGAGTTGTTTACTATTTGCCAACAGTGAATCTGCTGTAAGCCACACACCTTCTGGGTATGATTGTCTGTCCCATCTAGTGGCACTGAGACCACTTAGAGAGATATATACCAAAAATGAGTCTGCTCTACAGCCTGAACTAAGAGGCAATTGGCTTTTAGCTCATGCGGTAGAGGCTCATGCACTAAGCTTCAGAAGTCACTGGTTTGATCCTGCCTGCCGACCAGGGTCTGTTGGTATTACACTGGCACTATACAAAAATATAAGATGATATGGTCCTTACCTCAAAGAGCTATCGTACAAGTGTAAATGACTGCACAAAGTGCCAAAGCCATGGAGAAGGAGAACTAGTGTAGCCTGTGGCTGCATATGCCTAGTCTGTGCAATAGCATTGTTTGGAACAGGAGGTTTCAAACTTTTTGGAGTGTTGACCACATCTTAATAGATGGCCCATGAGACAACCTCCCCTCCCAAGCACAATCACATAATAATTTGGGGTGACCTGCTTAATGCAATTGCAGTAGCTAGACCATCGTTAAGGTTGTGTCAGAATTTTCAGTTTTGTGGGGTGTGTACCTCAGTGTCTGACCATTTTATGAATGCTTTTTTGTAAACATGCCAAGGGGAATTGGGACCAAATTTCAACCACTACTTAGTGTGTGTGGAATGATCTCCAGGGTGTATTTTGTGTTTGTATGTTGTGGGTTTCTTAGGAAATTTGGGAAACCGGAACACTGGAAAATCCCGAAGGTTGGGATTTTTTGTTTTGTTTCATCTGTTTTTTCCCCCTCATATAGTGCCCATTTGCTGCCCCCTGCTTCTGCCTGATGTCAGAGAGAATCAGCCACTCATCGCTCTCTCTCTTTCCAGTTCATTTACATATGGATTTCCACACAGAGATGATATTTGTACACAGTTGAATTTTTGTATACTTGACTGTTAACCTTGGATTATAAAACTCGAAACGGTTTTTGACTCTCCCTCTCCCTGAAATCTGCCATGGATATTGAGGTCAGCTAGGGTATTCAGGGTAACAATCCCTAGATTCAAATGTCAAGGGGTTGCTAGTAGAGGACCTTTTAACACTGGAATTTATTCTCTGAGATCCACCAACAGAGTCAAGCTAACTGTCTGTCTATCTTGTGTTTTACTAAGTGCCTATTACTGAGTTCTCTAAGTGCCACACAATTAAAGATAGTGCCGAATGTGCACTATGCCCTAATGACCTCATAGCCTACCTTGTTCCTGATATGCATGTTTGGCTTATCCTTCTCCCTGCTCCTTCTTTTCATCTTGCTGGTAGGGTTCTAGTGCAAGGTTAATCAGCAAGGTGCTCAGAATGAGTCCCAGAGCTGGGGAGCCATTCCCACTGAGGCTCCTACTGCTGTTAACAACAGTGTGGCTTAACTGGTGGGATTCTTTTTCCTTTGGAGTAGACAGTAAATCTCTGCTTGTAATATTCATGACTACACGTTTCCTTGGCACTGCTGAAACTGGAGGACAGACTACTCTTGTGCGCTGCACTTCAAACAGCAACAGAATGGCTTCTCTGGGAAGGGAATTCAGTAACGTGTGTCAGATCCATCTGCACATGTAAAATATAAAAACTTTCTTACTGAAAAATAAATACCAACATGTTATAACAAAGGGAAACACATGGAGACTGGTATTCTTTAAACTATCTCCTTTGAGCAAGCCACAAAATATAACCGTAACTCCCCTCATTTTACCAGTCAATCTCTATAATAAATCCCTCCGTGATCCTGGTCAGTTAAGAGGAGCTATGGGTGGCTTTTTGTGGGCTTCTCAAAACATATTGCTTGGACTATTAGTGCCCATCAGTCCAGACCTACCCTTGTGGGTGTCACTAGAACAGGAGAGACCTTTGTGAGTCTCTCTACAGATGAGTCAAGAAGGGATTGTTTGCACTTCCAGCCAGAGCCCAGGCTGGGATGTAGGTTGCATCTTCGTACCCACACTAGCCTGCATCTTAGGCTTTGTCTACACTGTGCAGCTTTCAGTGGTACAGCTGTGCCACTAAAGCCTTGCCGTTGCAGGGCACGCAGTGTAACTTCTCTTTGTCACCAGGAGAGAGTGCTCCACCTGCCAAAATAAAACCACCCCCAACAAGGGGTGGTAGCTTCATTGGTGGGAGAGTGTCTCCCGCCGACGAAGTGCTGTCTGCACAAGTTTTAACGACGAAAGTGCAGCATAGACATGGCCTTAAGCTGCAATGGCTCTGCTCCTCCTGCCTCCCTGGCTCCTGCATGCCTCTCTAGTTCTCTTCACTGAGCCCTGAATTGGGTCTCTAAGTTCATTTGCCACAGAGCTCTTATTAACACAAATAATGAAATTCTACAGGCAAATGTGTTCTCTAAATCCCTTTCTCTGCAGAATTGTGCTTAGGTTGTCAGTTGTGTATTCTCAATGATGACCAGTAGTAACGTAGGGCCAGATTTTCAAAGGTATTAAGGGACCCAAAGATGCAGATAGGTGCCACGTGGGCTTTTCAAAAGCACCTCACTGCCTAACTCTACTATACTAGACTGTGGAGTTGCTGCAGGAGACTTTGGTGTTTGGTGCCCTTTTAAATGTCCCACTGTCAAAGTAGTTGCTATTCATGGGAAGAGTGGAAACCAGAAACCACAACAGCAAGAACAATGCAGTTAGTTGGAGACGAGATATTAATTGACAATGTAATAAGCAACAGAGCAAATGAATACCTTGGGCCATTTGTCATCAACCAGATACACAGTCAAAATTCTCTGCAGCTGTGCTAAAGGAAACAATAGCTCCATGACAACATGTTTATCAATTTCAAGGAGACTCCCTAAGCTAATGACAAGTGAGCTGATAGCTGTCTCTGGGGAAAAAAAATCATTGTTCCCGAGAGCCCCATCCACTGAGCAGAGTGTGCTATGCACTATATTGGGTGATGCTAGTGGCCTTATTACCAGCAGGAGACCCTTGCACAGCACGTGCAGTGTTGAGCTCCTCACTTGCTTAAAACAAGTCAGGAAATCTTCCTATATGATGCAGCACATCTATTCCTTTAATTTACCCATCAGAGTTTGAGCTGGTTGAGAAGAGGCAGTGAGGTGGGATACTACTATTTCCTCCGTAGTCTGATATAGGGATTTTATGCCTTTCTCTTGGGCGATTGAGCGGAAATCTGGCTGCTACTGGTTAGCTGGCAAGTGCAAAACCCAACACCTGTGCTGCTAGATCCTGTCTGAACAGCAAGCAGCATGTGTGCCTCTCTGACTGGCGAGCCATCTGCAGTCTGTCACATGGGATGGAGTGGGAAAGGATCCATTTGAAAAAAGGTCCAGAGCAACAGTGCAATTAAGAGAGCTTTTTTCTTTTTCTTTTTTTCACCTCTGCAATTTTTAAGTTCCATTTCATATATTCCTTCTTCCTGTCAGGGAAGGGAAGGATGAATCTTGATGCAATAAATATTCTATAGGTTATACCCAGGCAGTAATTTTCTGATGAATAACTTAGGCATGATTTACAATTTTGTTTAGTAGAAATGGATATTATTTTGCTATTCACAAAGTACTATACAAATGGGGAGTGAGTATTTCAGCTTTAAAAATTGTTGGAGAGTTGAAGTGGTTTTGGGCTTGACAAATAATGAATAGCACTCTTTCATTGCATTTGTATGGGTGCAAATGGATGAAAAATCAAGCAAAAAGAGAATTCCATTTTATTTATTGTTAATTTTGACTTGCTTCAGCAAATGTTTTCTGGGAACCATTTTAACTTGCTTAATTTGTCTCTGTATAATGGGAAGCGGATACTGATCAGTCTGTTAATTGAGGCTAAGCTCTTTAATGAGTTTCAATAGTTCTAGTCATTATTGCTGATACAGTACACTGAACGCTGGGAGCTGGAATTTGAACATTATGAGTACATAAAACCTGAACAACTGCACGGTTTCTGCTAGTTGTCTACTTCTTCCCTCCTGTGTGTACATGGAAAGATGCAAAATAATAGCTGCACATGACATTAAATTAAGAAATGCACAGAAGCTATTTTATTGGTTTGCGGTTTTTTTTAAATTTTTTTTTGTGTGTGAATCGTATAATGACACCTTCTAAATAGGACATAAAGGATACTGAATGGCCCTTTAGTCACTCTGCTGTTGTAATTCACTTACAGGGCTCTGCTGACACTGAAGCCCAGGAAATAAATGGCAACAGATCCCTGAATGTTAATTAAAGCAATGTGTTAATTTAGGGTCACCTTGTGTCTTTTTAATTTATTTGTTTTATTGTAAATGCTGATAAACAACAAAAGCTTATCATGTAACAAGTATGATGCACAAAACAAGAGCTATAATAGGTGCAACTCATCATATGTAGAGTATGTGTATAACCTTTCTTTTTTATGGTAGGTGTAGTTGATATATGGTATAGTACCATACGTAGGTAATACACACTACATGATATTTTTGGGATCAGTTGTAGAATAATGTGGTATATTGCATGTATTTTGCAACTGTAACCTTTTTGCCTGAAATATACCTATACATTCATTCGAACTCTGACTATTTCTAGCATTCCAAACATCTGATCAACTTTCAAACAGGCACTACTTTATTTATTTATTTATTTATTTGACTGACTTAGTTACTTTTTAAAAAACAACTTGTCACAAAAATGAGTCCTGCTTTTACATCAGTGGTGGAATTTCCCTCCCTAGATTGTACGGATCCAAAGTTCAGGGTTAAGAATACCTTTTTCCTGGACAAGTGACACGTCACAGCCTGATATTTCATGAAGCATACTGGCCAGAAACTCTTGCTTTATAATATGTGGCAGCTGTGAATCCATCCTCACCCTATTATAAGTGAACCATCCTATCCTGCAGTGAGACATCAGACCTTACCCTCATGACTCTTGACTCTCAGGAAGGCAAAACTTTTTTTTCTCTATTATTAAAAGAGATTTTTAAAATGAACCAGTCCTAATGTTTCTCCTTTCATAGGTCTGTTCCATTGGGTTCATGGTTCAGGTACTAAGGCAGCTCAGCTTTATAGGCAGAGGGATACAAAAATTTAGTACTGATGAAATGTTTCAAAGCTCTAGAATTTTAAAAATGGTGTATTGTGCTGTAAACATACCAGGCCACATTCTGGTCAAATTTATACCCAGTGACTTTTAGTCTAGCTGACTTTAATAGAGTTATGGTGGCTATTAGTCAAAGCAAAATGCCCTATATTGGCAAAAGTTTGAGATGGTCAGGCACTATGACACCAAATTATGTATAGTATAAACTCTGTCTGTGTCTCAAACACACATACCCCTCCACTCCTTTATAGTTTTATTTTCTTGACATTTATTGTGAGACTTGGAGGACTTTGTACATAACGTTAGACATGGATGAGAAATGGATTTTTCATTTCATGGGGAAATTCTGTGATTTTTATTTTTTTTTCTATTCCAGAATGGAATGAAAACACAAGTTAGAAGTTTAAAAACCTTTTGTTTCAATAAAACTGAAACATTTTGTTCCTATTTTGACCTTTGAAAACAGTTCTTATATTAAAAACAATGAAATTACTTTCAAAATAACTTTTCAAAATGAAAATTGAAACATTCCATTCCAATGTTAAAACAGGACACTTTGACATTATAGAAATACTTCATTTCATTTTCTTAACCAAAATTTTGTCAATTGACACATTTTCCAACCCATTTAGACTTTGATAAAAATGACATTTTTCATCAAAAAACTATTTCAGCAAAATTTTCTGACCACATACACAGAACCTCCTTAGGGTATAGGGCATGTAGATAAACACTGCTCAGATATAGTTCCATGCACTAATCTTTCAAGATCTTGAAATATTATTCTTCATTATTTTTCAGAGTGCTGACAGTGTGCAGGGTAGTCAGGACCCCTAAAGCCCAGATCATCCTCTTCAGTATATCATTAACCCCCATTAAAATTAATAGTATTTAGATATAATGAAGCTATGGGAGTTATTTATATCTTGTGGGAAGAGAAATACACCACTGGGTTCCATTCTTAACTCTGTCACTAAATATGCCTCAGTTTCCTTACCTGCAAAATTATCATGATAATATTTACATCTTCCTCACAGGCTGAATGAATTAATGTCCATCAAGCCAAGATGAAAGCTGTGATAGAAATGCAAATTGTTATTGTGAGAGAAGGTGTCGTAGTCCATGTCCCAAGGTTTTTATAATCTAAACCTGTTATTTGAGTGTATCATTACACAAAGCCGTGCCAGTAAACCTCAATTATCAGGTTGCTTTCCAGAGACTTTTACAGCCTTGCCCTCCTTCTTGGTATATGTCTGTGTTTATTTTTGAGTTTCAGTGAACAATCCCTATCAAGCAACAAAAGAATTTTTGCCCCTTGCCGTGAAATAACAGAAGTTGTTTTTCCATTGTACTATTTTATGACAACGTAAAACTTCATGACATTTATAGAAGTATGTGTCATGAAGCAAATGGCTTGTTAGTTTTTATTTTAGTAGACACATTCATACACAAATAATATTATATCTTTGTCATAAGTTTGTGAATTATGCAAAGATGTTATATGATGTTGCCATCCTTGGAGCCGGAAGTACCTCTGGAGAGAGTAATTGAGAACGCAGGTACACTTGTCTGATTGGGAGTTCAGTACAGTCCTTAAATGTTCTGTATCACAAATGGATGTAGAAGCATGTGACAGGGTGTACCAGAAATTCTTTGCCCCTGCGGGAGGCCTCACAATCTTGGCACACACTGACCTAAGAAGGTTGCGCAACTGGAAGGGAAGAGCAACAAGTTCTAACCTCCAGGGTTTGCCAAAAGAGACCTACTATCATCAGCTGCAGGCAGAACAGGGCAGAGTTGTTCCTCTGGCATCTAGAAAGGTCAGGAGCAGATGGAGGCAAATCAGGGCCCAGCAAGCTTGATAAAAAGGGCTGGCTGCTTTTTCTAAGGGCCAGTCCTGTCTGAAGACAGTGAAGAAGGCTTTCCCTGCCCTGTCCCCAGCTTCTACCTTGACAATATTTGCCTTGGATCTCCATGAAGGGACTAGCATTTGTATTATGGACCTTAACGCCCAGGTGGCCATTTTGAGTTGAGATCTAATTTTCTGTTAAGCTTGGAAGGGGGACTGGGCTGAGAGCTGGAGGATTAGGCAATGGAGGGAGCAGATCATTGTGGAACCAGCACTCAAGAAGGGTGTACTAGAGAGGGAGAGTCGCTGCAATGCTGTGTCATGATGGGGTGCTGTGGTGGTGAATGAGCACTGTAACAAGGTGTGAGGAGGGAGAACAATTGAGTGGCTAGAACAGTGGCAGTCTGTGTAAATTTGAACAAGTCACTTAACTTCTTTGTTTCTCAGTGTAAGCATCTGTAAAAACAGGTCCAGGAATTCTTACTGTACCTAAGCTACAGGGATGATGTGAGGCTTACAGTTATTCCTGACGTGCGTTGTGATCCACTGCTGAGAGATGCTCTAGAAACATATTATTGAATAATCATTGTAAGCATCAGAACTTGTCATTTATCCAAATGCTGAGACTTCTGAGATTCACCCATCTATATTAATGACCTCAGTTAAATTTGGGGCAAGACAGGAAGCAAAAGCAAAGACATTTGGATACTAGCTGTTGGCTCTAGTGGCTCATGTAACAGCTAGATAGGTAGGTACACAGAGATGAGTGAAAAAGGGATGTGCACATGACCCCCAGCACTTAAAAGCTGCATTTTTCCTCTCATTTGAAAGACTATACAGCCAGCCCCAAGAGTGCTCCATAGCACCACACTGGGGCACTGGTTTAGTACCAGTAAAATTCCCTCTGTTCCTGCAGGCTGCTTTCTGCTCTGCAGGGTGTATTGCACAAGTAACACCGAGGACCTGTCTAAAGACACTTGCTTCTTATAGGATTGTAGGAATTTTAAGGCTCTAGGACTAAAGGGAGAGGATTCAGTTTCTTTTGTCAGAAGACAGCTATTAAGTAGTTGTTTGACATGATTAGATGGTTAATCATGAGTGCTCTGCATTATAGCGAAACCTGTACTTATGGCCACCTGCTATCTGCAGTCACCAGTAACTGGTGAAATCTCAGTCCCCATGAAATTTCCTATGTTTTACATAACACTTCACTCTCTAATAGGCAGCCACCTGCCTAACACACTTCTGGCCACCTGTAGACTTGTCCAGCTGTGTAAATTGCATTGCAATCAACCTGCTAAGGCAGCTGGAAAGGGAAGCCACTTTGAGATTGTGAATTATTTTGTAACACATTTTAAATTCTTTGACTTTTAAATTGCAAACAAAGTCATTTTATTTGACCTTTTAAATATTTTGTTATAAAACTTACAGAAGTGCATTAGCAATACACATGCAGAAAGTCTGCATGGTGTATTTGTAGTATGTCACCACCTGTTACAATGGCCAAAAAAACCTGGAGTCCCTACGGTGTCCATTATTAACATGTTTCACTGTAATCCATTAATGGCATCTCTTGCGAAATTCCCAGCAGATCTGGGTTACGTACAATGACAACCTTATGATTTCAAAAATGTATGTTCCAAGCATTCTGCAGGCATTCTATACTTTGGTGCAAAACCAGCATCTGTGCTAGTATGAACTTTTCTCTTGGCAGCTTATCCAGCACAAGTGATTAATTGGTCACTCCATCATTCAGCTTCATTGGGTTGTACAATCTGAACGCTATTTCCTACAGCCCATTCTTGAGCTCTGAAATGAAGGGTATATTATAGTTGCATATTTCCTGATCCATTTGCATAAGGTCTCATTGAGTTCATGCTGTAAGTTCCTCATCCTGCAGATCACATAAGCATGTGCTTAACTTTAACCATTTGAGTAGCTGCACTGAAGCTAACAGGACTAAATATTTTGCTGGATGAGGGCCCCACTTCCCCCTCACAATCTTGGAACCAATCACAGGGACAAAGTTTTGGTTTGATCAGATTTGAAAGTTCACTTTGTCTCTCTACTTCATTTGATTATAACTTTTATTTCACTGGGCTCTCCATTATGGATTTGGGTATATTCATCTTGTTTCTACTGTCTTCATGACACTTAAAACAAGAACATTGCATTTGGTGCCTGCGTGGTTAGGTACAGTAGTTGGCCCCATCACTTTGAAAATATGCAGCTGACCAATTAAGTTTACTTATTGCATATCTGGATGCAAATATGCAGTTTCTTGGCTAATTTTATTGAAAATTATGTTTTCGAATACACACAATAAGTAAATGATGACTCAAAAAGGAATGCATCTGATGAAGTGAGCTGTAGCTCACGAAAGCTTATGCTCAAATAAATTGGTTAGTCTCGAAGGTGCCACTAGTACTCCTTTTTTTTTTTGCGAATACAGACTAACACGGCTGCTACTGTGAAACCTAAATGATGACTATTTGCAACACCTGGACACTTAAGATATTTTAAAATGCAAGCTCAGTCATCGTTTTCTCTGTAATTGCTTCATCCATTTCCTAAGGCTAACTTGACCCTGATTGAACTGCAAAAGAAAAACAACTTTTCCAGGCATCATATGACACCAGTTCCAATGTGTTGGTGATACTACTGAAACTGAGCATAAGAGGCTAGCAACGTATATGCAAAACAGATGTTGTATTAACTGACCTTCACTCATCAAAAGCTTATTACAAGACTGCTCTTCCAGGCACTGGAGGTTCACATACTGTACAACTCGGTGACAATTGCTGCCAGGAAATCTGACTCCTTTGGAAGAAATCCGAACTCATTTTGAAAAGTAAAATGTTGCTTAAGGTGGCTTTAAATATTTGATACCTGTAGAATTACACTGTGCTCTGCACTGCTTGCTGATCAGTTGCTAGGTGAAATTCAAGGTATTGTACTGGCTGCTGTTCACAGAGATCAGAATTAACTACAATTGCTTTACAGACTACCTCACTGCATCCACACTCACCCAGATCCTATGGGCCAGACTGTGATCTCAGTTACATTGATGTAAAATACTGAAAATAAAGAAGGAGTTGGCAGAGAAACTCTGGCAGACAGTACCACAATAAAGTAGTAAATTTGAAAAGGAAAAAAAAGAGACACTCCAAACAAAACATACTGCCCCAAAGACCTGATTGATACATATAGACAGCCAATAATCCAACACTGCATAGCCTAATCTCCAGATGGCTTCATCTGCAGATAATGATGCTCAGCACACTTCAGGATGGGGCCCTAAAAGACCTAAGCAGATAGACCTGTGTTTTAAAAAAATCATTGCCATAATCAAATCCTCAAACTGTCATGGGTTTGAAAGATTGAAAGGAGAGCTTTGCAATTGTTTCATGATGAAACAGGGAGCCAGTGAAGGGCTGCATGACTGATGTAATATGTGTTCATTTCTAAAGGTGCCAGAGCTCACTCATGCTGCTGCATTCTGAACCAAATGCATTTTCTGTAATGATGATGCTGGCAGAACTACAAGCAACGAATTATGATAATCCAGTGTAAATGTTATTAAATCATGTACAACTGTTTTCAGATCAGCAAGGGGCCCAGCAAGATTTAATCCAAGCAATGTGTGTAAAATAGTAAAAAGCTATTTCAATAGCATTTTCATATGTTAGCCTTTCAGATCTCTTTTGACAAGCATAGCTCCCTGATTTTTCACAGATGTATATTATGGGAATAATAGATCATCTGTGAAACAGTGTTTTAAGTAACTAATTATTACTTTCAAGGATAAACAGAAAAATCCTCAATTCTACTTAGAATATAATTCTAACCTATCAGAATTCCTTCTGCTTGAAACAACTAAACATAATGACCTGACAAAGGAGAGATACAAAAGAAAGATGTGAAGAAACTGTGTGTAATGTTCTTAGAGGTGACACAGTTAAAGTGATACCCTCAAATTAAAAATTATACTTCTGTCTGTAAATGTTTTACTCACACTTGCTATAAGTAACATCTAGGATCATTATAACAGAAAGAGAATAGAGAAACAATGTTTCTTTAGACAAATCATTGTACATTGCCAGTTTCACAGTTTCTCCTGATTCTCACTTAGACTTTGAGACTGCAACCACTTATGCACTTGGTTCACTTTGCACACGTGGAGTAGTCCCATGAAGCGGAATAGGACTATTTAGGTGATACAAGCTAAGCAGTGTGTAAATGCTTCACTGGATTGGTGCTTTAGTCAGTATCACCTGTTGTTTCTGCATATCACACAGCAGTGGGGGATTGTGGCGGGGTCGTATTGGAAAACCCGGGAAGTGGGCGGGCACAAGCTCGCCCACTGCTAAAGGCCCCTCCCCCAGCCTAGTGGGAGGGACCACTGGACCCAGGGACCAACTGATTACGGGGGGACAACTAATGAAAAACAGGGATCGGAGTGAAGGTCAGAGGTTCAAAACGAGGATACCAGATGGGGACACAGAGCAGAGAACCCCGGACAGCACCCACTGCTCCTCAAAGCTGTCAAGGGAGCCAGTGGACGCTGCCCAGTGGAACTCTGCCCGGATGCATGAAACTAGAGAGGAACGGAAATAGGCCCCACAGTCGCAGAGCACCTCCTCATCCAACATCCTCCTCCTGGTATTATAGATGGAGACTTTGGCCAGAGCCAGGAGGAGGTTGATGAGGAGGTCTCGCGACTTCATGGGGCCACGGATAGGGTGTGCAAAGAGGAACAAGTGTGGGGAAAAGTGCAGCCAGAACCTCAACAAGAGGTTCTGGAGGAGCCAGAATAGGGGCTGCAACCTGGCGCATTCAAGATAGGCGTGTGCCAGGTTCTCCCTCATGCCGCAAAAGGGGCAGGCCTCAGGTATAGGGGTGAACCGCACCAGGTGCACGCCTGTGCTCATGGCTCCATGAAGGAGCCACCAACTAATGTCCCCAGCGGGCTGTGGGACCAAGGTGGAATAAAGGCTGGCCCACTGGGGCTCCTCACCCTCTTTAGGTGGAAGATAGTCCCGCCATTTGGTGTCAGGGCGAGACATGAGGGTGAGGAAATGCAATGTATGGAGCACGAGCATGTACAGATGGTTTCTGGGTGCGGTTCGAAACAGCAGTATGCAGCCGGCTCAGGGTGTGGGAGTGGGGAGGTCGGGGGGGGCTTGTGGAACAGGGGCCCAAGAAAAATGTCCAGACGGCCAGGGGTGAGGGGTGCGTGGAGAACACCCTCTCGCAGGGCTCACAGCAGGAAAGCGACAGAATCAGGTGACAGGGCAGTCTTCACCTCCTGCAATACGTGCCTAGGGGTCGGAAGGGTGGAAAGCCCCATACGTCGTCCGAGCACATGGGACTCCACCCAATCCCCCGTCGTAGTCCAGGAGATCTCCGATTCTGGTGGTTCATGCCAGGACCAACCTCCGACACACCGAGGGAGACTCTGCCACTTGCACACATAGATCAAGGATGTGTAACAGGGGCTCCGCGAGGAGGACTGCTCCTTTGGTGGCCACAAATGACCTGGTCACCGAAAAAAGTTTCCAGGTCTGGAGGAGTTCCTGGTAGAAGGCCAGCAGCTCGGAGAGGTCTCGCGGAAAACCTCTCGGATAGAGAAAAAGGAACTGCTGGTCATATCGGAGCCCTTGGAGGCGGCAGAGGAAGGCACGCGACAACGTGCTCCACGCCAGACTACCTGCACCGTAAAGAAGCCTCTGCAGGGCCTGGAGGCGGAAGACATGGACCTGGCTGCGCAAGCAAACCAGGCCCTGACCTCCCTCCTCCAGAGGAAGACTCAGAACCCCTACAGAGACCCAGTGCAGCCCCGGCCAGAAGAACTCCAGAACCATCCTCTGGATCCTGGCCAGGATCCTTGGGGCCAGGCTCAGGGTGTTGAGTCAGTGCCAGACCATGGACAGGATGAGTTGGTTCAGCACCAGCGCCCTCCCTCGCAGGGAGAGACACCGGAGTAATCCTGTCCAACTCTGCAGCCGCTCACCCATCCTGGCCTCCAAATCCTGCCAGTTCTCCGGTGGAGAAGGATGCATGACGGATAGATAAACGCCAAGATAGAGCAGCATACCCACGCTCCACCGGATGGCTTGAAGTGCGGGTGGGAGGGAGCTCGCCTGCCACCCGTCCCAGACTACCAGGCCAGAGCTCTTGACCCAGTTGACCCGGGCAGAGGAGGCCGCCGGGTAAACGGCCGGGCAGGCCTCCACCCGCACCAGGTCATCCGGGTCCTGGACCATGAGGAGCATGTCATCGGCATACTCCGACAGGACCAGCCACAGCTCCGGCTCCTGAAGCGCCAACCCCGTCAACCTCCAGCGGAGGAGACGGAGGAAGGGCTCAATCGCCAGAGCATACAGCTGGCACCCCTGCCGTACTCCCCGCCCGAAGCTGACTGGCTCGGTCAGGGTCTAGTTGAGCCTGACTAGACACTCCGCGTCGGTGTACAGCACCTGGAGAAAGCCCACAAACTGGGGCCTGAAGCCAAACACCCGCAGGGTGCCCAGGAGATACCCGTGGTCCACCCTGTCGAACACCTTCTCCTGGTCCAGGGACAGGAGGGCAAACGACTGACCGTCCCTACACCCCAGCTCCAAGAGGTCCCGGACCAAATACAAAGATGGTCCGGCCCAGGATGGTGTAGGTCTGGTCGGGATGGACCACGTCTGCCAGCACGGACCCCAGCCGCAGCAAGATGGCCTTCACTATGACCTTGTAGTCTGTGCTGAGGAGTGAGACGGGATGCCAATTCTGTAGGTCGCGGAGGTCCCCCTTCTTCGGCAATAAGGCAAGCACAGCTCACCTGCACAAGAGAGCGAGGACCCCGCTTTGCAAGGACTCGGCCCATACGATGGCAAGGTCCGGGCCGAGGGCGTCCCAGAACACGCAGTTGAACTCCACGGTCAGCCCGTCCATGCTCGGAGATTTATTAGTGGGCATGTGACGGAGGGCTTCCGAGAGCTCGGCCAGAGAGAGTGGCAGCTCCAGCCAGTCTCGGTCGCCCGCGCTAACCATCGGGAGTTGGGTCCAGAGCACCCTGCGGGCATCGGCGTCGGTCGGATCCGGGGAGAAAAGGCTAGCATAGAAGTACCTGGCCCTTCCATGCATCTCCTCCTGATCCATGAGGGGGGTCCCGTCCTCTGCCAGGAAGCAGGTGATGTGCTTTTTGGCCCCCCTCCTTTTCTCCAGGGCATAGAAGAAGCGGGAGCCGCGATCCATCTCCCGAAGGAGGCGGATGTGGGATTGAACAAAAGCGCCCCGGGCTCGATGGTCCTCCAGGGCCTGGAGCTCCTCCCGGTACACTGCATGGAGGGGTGGACCCTTGGGGCCGGAGGCGAGACACCTCTCTAGCTCTAAGACCTCCCGATCCAACTGCCCTATCACCGCGTCCCTCCGCCGGGTGGCGCCCCGGATGTAGTAGTGGCAGAAGAGCCGTGCGCTCACCCTCCCCACATCCCACCACCACCTTGCTGAGGGAAAGGCATGCTGCTGCCCCCGCCAGGCCAGCCAGAACTCCCGGAAGGACGCCATGAAGCCCACGTCCTCCAGCAAGCTGTTATTGAAATGCCAATAGGCCGACCCCGGCCTCTCCGAACTGAGAGAGGCTGTCACAGTCACCAAGTGGTGATCCGAGAACAGGGCCGGCCGGACTCCAGAGGTGTGGGCTCGTGCCAGATGGAAACGCGAAATATAGATGTGGTCCAACCGGGAGCGGCGCAACTGATCCTCCTCCACCCGGACATAAGTAAAAGTAACATTGTCGTCCGGGTGGTGGTCACGCCAGACGTCCACCAGGGATTGATGATTCATGATCTCCCTGAGGACGCCCACGGCTGCCTGGGATGTCTCGACTCCTGAGCGTTCCTGGTCCTCGAGGGTGGTGTTGAAGTTCCCGCCCAGGACCAGGCACTTGTGAGGATCCGGAATGCCGAGGAAGGCCGACACCTGCCAATAGAAACGCACTCGTTCTGGGCCTGCATTCGGGGCATAAACATTGACCAGGTTTAATCTCAGCCCCTCCATGCAGGCCCGGATGTGCAACAGGTGACCCAGCAGGATCTCGGCTACCCCCAGCACCTCGGGCCGTAGCTCGCGGGAGAACAGTGTGGCCACCCCAGCCGAACGGACGCCGAGGTGGCTAAAGTAAACCTCGTCCCCCCACTCCAGCCGCCAGCTAGCCTCGATGGCTGGAGCCCTGTGGGTCTCCTCAGGAAGATCACAGAGTACCCCCCTTCCCGAAGGAAGGAGAGCACCTGGCTCCTGTGGAGACCCAGGCTACAGCCCCTAGTGTTCAGTGTAGCAAAGATGGTGTCCTTCATAGAAAGGGCTGGGGCGAATCCTCATGGGCAGGGTGATCAACGGCCTCCAGCAGGCCCTGCAAGAACCCATGTTCGACCCCAAGGGTCATCAGGGAGTCACGGAATTTATGGGCCCGCTGGTAGGCCGCGAGGCCCTGCCTCCTGGTCCCTCTCCCCTCCCCCAAAAGGTCCTTCATGGCCCAGAGGACGTGGTGGAAGTCCCCCCAGCGCTGGAGGGCGAGCTGCACCTTGCCCTTTGAGCCACGGGTGTCCAGCAGGAAACGGTGCAGCTCTTCCCTCAGCGCAGAGGGGGACATGCCAGCCAACCCGCTGTCATCCTCCGGTGAGGCCCTTAAAAGATCTTTGCGGGCTGCAGAGACGGGCAAGCATGGAGCGGAACCCTGGCGCAGTTGCACCGGGCAGCCCATCCCCATCCCCGGCACAGGAGGGGGCGGTGGAGGGAATAATGCAGCCCCCATGATGTTGGGAAGAGGGTACATGAAAACCGCCCCCTGAGAATTGTCCGTAGACAGAGGAAACGAGACAACCTCGGGGGTGGCAATAACATGGGCGGTGGTGGGGAAGGGAGCGAACAAGTCATTGGGAATGGAAATAGGATCGGGGCGGGGATGGGGCCAGGGACGAGGACAGAAGAAGGGGCGGGATCAGGCACAAGGGCCAATATTGGGACCAGGGCAGGAGAGGGGCCGGGAGCAGGAGTAGGAGCAGGAGCGGGGACAGTGATGGATTCACGGTCCCCGGCAGCCGGGCTATCAGTGTGCGGCTCCTCTAGGCCGGGATTGGGGGACAAAGGGACAGAGGTTAGAGAGGGGCCTTCACTGACGTCGGGCATGGGAGCAGTGAGAAACGTCTCCCACAGCCATGGCGTCAGGCACTATGGAAGCTTCAGTGGGGTCCCCCTCCGGAGGGGAAGCCAACTTCTCCGTCCGGGTGGTAGAGGGCATGCCCACAGGCCCGGGGCCCGACCGCTCGGCATCGGACATCGCCTCTGGGGGCTTGGCGGCCTCAGGTGAGGTGCCATCCTCGGCCAGGCAAATAGGGAGAGCCAGGGGTGCCCCCAGGACCAGAGAGGGGGCTACAGCTAGGAGTGAGGGGCAGGGAGAAGGAGAAGGGGGCGGTGCAACTGAGCCGCTGCCCAGATCGAGGCCCACTGGCGGGGGTCGTCCTCCCCCTGGGTGACCAGGGTCAGACCCAGGGCCTCGATCTCCTTGAATATGGAAGTAAATTCAGTCCCCGCGGCCCCAGAGTCCTCCCCGCCAGAAACCGGGGCAGTAATAGCCCCGGTATCGACAGCGGTGCGGGGCACAGATGGCAAAGGGGCCGGGGGAACTCCTACAGAGGCCTCCTCGGGAGGGGAATCAACAAGGGAGGCGGTGGCATCTCCGTCTGCTGCCATGGCTGGCGTCTCCTGCTGGGATCCATCCAGGGGCGCGGCAGAAGATGTAACAGTGTCAACCCCCCGCATCATCTTTCGGGGGGGCCTCCTCTCCCTCTTCGTCGGAGGGGAGGGATCGAGCCCGCGATTTACAGGCACTGCGCTTCGTCCAGACGAGCACCCAGCCCTCCGAAGTGGAGGTGGAGGGCCGGTCAGCAGGGGCAGGGCCAGGGGGCAAGGGCGATCGTTTTGGGGCTCAGGGCGGGACAACGGGAGGAAGAGAAACCTCCCCCTGGAGTGGGCTCTCTCCCTCAGCCGGCAGAGGTCTTGCCGCCCTCTCCTCCACGGGAGGAGGGGCAGCGGCAGCAGGGCTGCCAGGGTCGCCAGCGATGACAGGGCCGGCACCCTCCCGGGTCTCGGGGGTCCCGGATGCTCCTCCGGGCCGGGTCAGGCCAGGGGGCAGTCCCTCCGGACGTGCTGTGTCGCCCGGCAGAGAAAGCACCAGGCCTCCATTGAATAATGGACCCAGTAATGGGCCCCCTGATAGGGCACCAAGAAGGACCCCTCGAGCACCACGTGTCACCGGCGGCACTTGAATCTGCACCTGCTGGTGGAAGGACAGAACGTGGCCTAGGGCGGGGTCCTTGCAGCCCAGCAGGAGAGGGCTGATGACGGAGATGGGTTTCCCCAGGGTGGAGAGGGCAGGCAACAGGGCAACATTGGACAGGAAGGGTGGGACGGAGGTCAATACCACCCGTACGCCCAAGTCCTCCAGGGGTTCTAGAGGAACAAACATGCCCCCCATGACCATGCTCTTCTCTACCGCCTCCTGAGCGGCAGCCTCCGCTGCTAGGAAGAACACAATGTTACCATACATCTTGGGGACCACCACGATGGCCGGGGGCCCTATCACCCTCACCAACGCCCGCATGTACGTTTCAACGTGGGGCGAGGCAGACACTAGGAGGCAGTGGACACCGTGCCTCCTGGTCAGCGAGGGGAACGGGCCCCAGCCTCCAGGAATGGTACCAGAGGCGGCAGTCGGGGCAGATGGCGCGGCGGCATACAGAGGAGCGGTGGCCACCTGGGTGTACGCTCTGGGGGCTGGAGATGGAGCGCCCCCAGAGCTGGTGGAGGGAACGGCTGGGCAGGAAGGGGCCACGGCAGATGTCAGGGCCGCGGCAGGGAGGGCAGCCCCGCCAACGGGAGGTTTAGTTTTCCGGGCGGGGCCTTTGCCCTTCTTATTGCCCTGGCCCTTTTCGCCGGTGGAAGGGGCAGCCATGGCAGCGGTGGAATCTAGGCTAGTGGTGGCCTAGAGGGTAGCTGCTGGGGTGGGCAAGGGCGGTGGCAAGGGAGGAACTATGGGAACAGTAGGGACAGGAGCAGGGGCGGGGTGGGGCCAGGGGAAGGGTCCTCCTCCATAGTGGAAAGAGGCAGGAGGAGGCCCTAAATCGGGGGTGGAACAATGGACAACTGTTCCTCCCCACTAGACGACAGGCAGGGGAGGAGGGTCCAGCAAACAGGGTATTGGAAATAGGGAAGGTGGGACAGGGCTAACCACTCCTCCCTGCTAGACTGTATGCAGGAAGGAGGGTACCAGTGTGGGCGGGGGGAGCTGTAGAGGGGCACCGGGGGAAGGGAAGAAGCAACCACTCCTCCCTGCTAGGCTGCAGACAGGGGAGGAGGGGCCTAACAGGAGGACACGGGGACAACAAAGGAGAGGCGGACAATCACGGGCGCAGGGCGGGGCGCCGGCTCCTCCAGCTGCACTCGGACGGGGAAGGACTACAGTTGCATCAAGGGTGGTGGAGTGATCAGGATAAACAACGTAAAAGGGGGCGGGGGGGGGAGGGCACAAGCGCTCTGAAAGGGGACATGGGCACACCAAACTGCAGGTTGGGCGGCGCAGGGGTCAGCGGGAGTCAGGGGGAACAACAAACAACTGAGGGTGGGGTGAGTAGAGCACAAGTGGGGGGGGGGGGACCAAACTCCTGGGGAAGGGCGGGGCAGGCAAAGTAACAGACTTGCAAGGGTTGGGGTGGGGCAGGCACACTAACAAACCCAGGAACCTAGGATGGGGCCAGGGTGGGACAGGTAAACAACCAGGGAAAATTCTTCCGGGGAGCTTTGGGAGGAAAAAACTGGGCTGGGGGGCAATGGGGAGGCCCCCCAACCAAATGCAACTGAGTGAGGGGGGCCAAGTCCAAAAAAAAAAAAAGAGGGGAGGAGTACACCCATGAGCGCTTGTGGGGCTCACTCCAGTCCTTGCTCGCGGCTGGAAACAATCCCAGATGGTGGTGGGCAAAGAAACAAGCAGCCCCGTTGAGGGGCGAGCAGCAGGTGTTGAGGGTCAGCTGGGTTGGTGGAGGGGGCAGTGGCAAAAAGGGGTGGTGGTGGTGGTGATGATGGGTGGCAGCAGGACTGGGGGAGGGCTCCACGCCTCTCCCCGAGCCTCCCACAGCAGCAAGAAGGCTACCACCACCCCAAGAGCACAGCTGTTAAAGTCACTCAGTCCAATAACCGACCCCCTCCACATTTGTAGACCTCTTTCTCTTGCCAGTAGAGTTCTACAGTTAGCCATAACCCAAAATAACAATTCCCAATGATTTATTCTGTTCAGATTACTGAAATGATTACTCTTCCTCACAGGACTGGTGCATCTCTGCCTGGGTACTTAGACTATAATGAACTAAGTATAGGAGTTAATTATACTCTAATACTTTTCTTGTTTCGTTCACTTTTTTATGAATTTTTGGGGGTTTTTGATAATTTTCTAAAAGATTTTTTTCAAAAGAATACACAAAACTTAATTTCAATTTCCTGGAGAAAAATCTCACTTTCTTTCACTTTTCTGCTCCCTCTATCCCCTCACATGCTGGAAAAAAAGTTGGCAAAAAATTTACCAAAAAAATGTGAGCTGGGAGTAAATAATATTAGAAAAAATTCAAAACTTTTCATTGAAACATACACAAATTCTAACAAATTGACGTCTCCATGAAACATTTCCTCCACAATTCCTCACAGCGGTCTTCCTCCTCCTCGACGAGGCAGCAAGCTTAGGAGCAGCAGCAGCAAGAGGGCAGCGGCCAGCCAGGTGAGGACCCAGGCAGAAGAGGTGACAACGGTGGTGAGGTCCTCGCTTCTCCTCCCTCCAGAGGGGAGGGGATAGGGGGGCAGGCCAGCAAGGCCCCCCCTCCCCACAGCAGCAACAGTAGTGGCTCCCAGAAGGGGTCCCAGCCAGCAGTGGCCCTCCAGGGAGAGAGAGACGGAGGGAGAGAGAGAGCTCCAGCCAACAGCAACAGCCCAGGGAGGGAGCTCCAAACAGCAGCAGCAGCCCAGGAAGGGGAGAGAGCTCCAGCCAGCAGGGCAGCCTCCAGCACACTGACCTCTCCTTCCTGTCGCGGGGTAGACACCCGCTCCTGCCCTTAGAACAGCCCAGGAGAGGGCTGAGAGGGAACAAGCTGGGCTGTTTGGGAAAACAGCCACAGCTGTAGCCTGTGTAATTAGGGCCCAGCTGGCCCTTATAAGAGGGCAGTGGGCCAGAAGGAGAGAGACATTCTCTCTAGCTACATGAAGAGAGGGGGACCTGGGTGCCTGGGAAGCTGAGGAGGGTACCTAGAGCTGAACAGTGCTGGGGAAGGGCAGAGGGAGCTGGGGAGCTCCAGCCTAGCAGAGCTGCAGGCTGAGGTAAAAGCCCATGAAAGGGTACTAAGGCTGCAGAGGAGAAGCCCAGACTTAGACAGGGGCAACTGGTCCAACACCCCCCCCCCCCCACTTGCCGATGATGAGTGGTACAGGCTGCCCCAGGGAGCAGGGGCTGGACAATAACTGATAGTAGCTACTGAGGCAATGGAGGGCTATGGGGTTGGGGGTTCCCCCAGGGAGGGGAGACCCAGACTGAGGGTGTACTGCCAGGGGGCAGAACCCTGAACTAGAAGGGCACCGGGGTCTGGGAGGGCCACAGGGCCAGCGGCAGGCGAGACACCGACTAGCAGAGGGCGCTCCTTGCTGAAAAGAGCTAATTCCCTGGACAACCAGCAGGAGGTGCCACAGCTGTGAGTTGTTGCCCTGTGACAGGGATAGAAAATTTTTTTAAAAAAATAGTAAAATTGTGCCTATACAGCATGAAAATCAGCAGGAGGACCAAGCAGCAGCTGTAGTATTTGAAACTACTTTTAAACCTTTTTTTGTAATTGACTAAATTTAAAGTTGATGGCATCTTTAATATGCTAGTATTTTCCTTTAAAAATTGACTGCTAATGTGAATTGTCAATCACAATTATAACTACATTTTGGCCAGAAAGCTGGTTAAATTCTCTTCAGTCAGTGACCAGAGAAAACCTGTTGTAGTATTCTTCCAAAACAGCAAATGCTTTATATAATGGAAGATGTGTAAGCCTTCCTGACAAACTAAAGCACAACCTTATAGTTAGCACAGCTGCAAAAAGCCAACGGCACATTTAATTGCTGGGCACCACATGTAGTAAGCTTGTAAATGAGCAAGAACTCAACTTTATGGCTTGGTATTCGATGATTGATTGGCACCAAAATGTAAACAAGCAGACAAACTAAAGGGGTAAAACTTAAACTAGGTTGGTGTAGTCTGAGAGGTCAAAATACTCTTCCATGTGAAGACCTCAGACATGAGCATCCTCCAATGGAGCAACTAGAAATGTGTAAGAGAATCTCAGCTTTTTATTTTTTAAACCTAAATTGCTTGCCTTTCCCCTTACAAAGACAGCCTTGAAACGGATAGGTCCATCAGAAATGAGCAAGGAGATGGAATCCATTTCCTCAAAAGGAAGCGGGGATGAAGGGAACCTAGAGATACACCTCCATGCAGTAAAAACTTTTACTTACTTGTACGTACGTACGTACGTACGTACACACACACTGTAAATAAATCATTTATAGCAAATAACTTAAACAATCATCTCACTCAGACCTCCTTAGGCTGGCCCTATGTATGGAAATTTGATAATGGTGGATGGGAATCCGTTACATTTGGAGTAGCAAAAAGTTGTTCTACATATCCAGCCTTTAGAATGTTTACTTTTCTGCCTGCTTTCCCTGTCAGGTCAAGGCAGAGAGAGAGGGGTCTGTGTGTGTGTGTGTGTGTGTGTTGGAGGGTGGGGGCCCTGACTGTCGCAGGTCCTAGGAATCATTCTCAGCCTTTGCCTCCCATTGCCCAATCTCCTCTTCCTTGACCTGACAGAGAAAGCAAGCAGAAGAGTAGACATTCTAAAGGCTTTGTGGCACAGCATTGACCATCAGGCAGGTCCCTGGGTTTGGGAAATAGGACCATGAAATCTCCGCATTTCCAAGTTATTTTAGCTTGTTTATTTGGTCAGTGCCTGTCTATACTCTGGGCAGCTTGTGCTCGTCTCAAGATATTTGGGTTTGTTAATCTGATCAGTGCCAGTCCATTCCTGGCTTCTCTGTCCACCTGCTGACTCCCTAGTGCTACCCTTCTGGTGCTCTGTCCATCTGTTAAGAATTTACTTACAAAATGCATTAAATAAATCATTTTTAGTGTGTGTGTGAGGAGGGGGAGAGGAGGTCTTGGTTCCCAGATTTCTGAAATAATTCATAATAATTAATATCCCTTTAGAAATTATTCTGTTTTTAATTTTATCTTTAGCTGACTCTCACCAACTATTCACAGAATGGTACGTCACTCAAAATACACTATCTCAGGATTCAGAGTCTGTACTTTTAGGTAATAATTTTATTATTTGTTGACATGTTACCCTGATATGAGGAGTCATGAGAAAATCCTCAGAGTGCCTGGGTATAACAGTATCTGACCGCCAGTCAATGCAGAAATAAATTGAGACAGTATCTAACAACCTTCTATTTAAATATCACCTGTTATTAAAGAAGACAATTTATAGCACTGGTTAAAGTTTGTTTCAGACATTTTGTTGAAAATTTCAGCTGAAAACAACAAAAGAAGCAAAAAAGCAGTTTGGGTTTTTTTGGTTTTCTGATGGAAAAATTGGAAAAAGTTTGAGGCAAGCAGACACTTGTTTATGAAAATTGCTGTTTAGCTGAAAACCTAATTTTCCACTGGGGTAAAAAGTTTAGAGGGGAAAATTTTTTATCAGCCCTAATCTGGGAGTTTGGGGCAACAAGCCTGAGAGGCAGAAATGAGGGATCAGATTTGGTGTAGGATACTGGCTTCCTCTACATATGCTTAAAGGAAGTAACTCAAATACATGGAGGCCTAGACCTTTTCCCCCACATATTTTGGCAGAGGGGAATATGGGGATGGAGACTGTCAGGAAGGCAGGCATTCTCAAACACGGTACAGTGAAGATGCCTTATCCAAGCACAGTCTACTGCTCCATTGCAATCAGTCTGTCAAGGAAGTTGGGGGGAGAGGAGCAAGGCTTGATAGCTGCTGGAAGGCAGTGTAGACGCACATGGTCATTGTGGGAATGGTGCTAGCATTTGGGGATCCCTCAAAAATGTGGTTTCTGTAAGGCTGAAAATAAATGGCAGTTCCAGGGTAGGGGAATCCCTAGCTCCCCTTGAATGATGCACAGAAATTCTTTAAAGAAATAGATCTCCAGCTGGTGTAAATTAACATAATCAACATCAATACTATACTATATTGATGAGCTATACTGACTTACACCAGCTGAGGATCTGCCCCTTGGAGTGTACAGGTACTAAATATCCAGTCTTTTCTATGAGATTAACCCTTATGGGGGCCAGTATGGCCCACTGTGTAATAAGAGGCTAATGCAGTTTTATCTTCACATTGCACATTCAGCGGCTGTAATTTGTTTAAATTATGCTGTTACCTATAAAGTATCAGTAAGTTCCATACTGTTGTAAGACAAAAACTTAGCTTAATTGATGAATGAATTCAGAAATCCCTTAGCACTGGGTCCCAGAGAGGGAGTAATAAGATTAAAAATGAATTCTAATTCATCTAACAAAACTGAAGACAGCAAGACCTGAACAAAACTCAAAGTATGCCAAAGCAACTAACCTAAAACATAGATCAGTGTTTTCAAAAGTTTGGTAAGTTAATATTCTTTGTGGGCAATGAATCACTATTTACCAATATGCTCATCAGAGAGAGAGCGAGTGAGCAAAATACTGTAGAAAATTCCTGAAAGATGGAAAATCAGTCCCTGCCAGTGGCTATTTTATTTTTTCACATTTGAATGGAAAGGGAAATTAATTTTGTTTCAGGTTTAAGGGGTGTGTGTGTGTGTGTGTAAATAAGTCAATAAGTTTCCTGCAAAAAGTTTTTATTTCAAGACAGTGTTGCAAGAGAAGGAGAGATACTTCAAACACAGCATCACTAGTAATGGAGGAAGGAGGCTGGGACAGATGATACAAAGCAACTGTATCAGGATCTGCATCAGTTTCATTCTGGTCTTGATCCTGCCAGCCGTGTTGCTAACTCTTTGATTTTTATCATAAATCTCTTTGACACTTGGTGTTAGGGTGACCAGAGAGCAAATGTGAAAAATCAGGACAGGTTCGTAATAGGTGCCTGTGTAAGAAAAAGCCCCAAATATTGGGACTGTCCCTATAAAATTGGGACATCTGGTCACTCTATTTGGTGTTTTTCTTAAACCCTCGCTCCTGAATTCCTGAGATTAAGTGAGAATCTGTTTTCATTTTAGAAAAAAGTTTAACCCTCATTGTGGATTAAAGCATGAACACGCATATCTTAAAGGCACAAAACCCAAAAGGCAAATAATAAGAACCCCAAATTTAATATTTTTTTTAAACAAATCTCATGATTTTTAAGCCACTCTCATGATTTGAGAACATAAAGCTAATCACATACTTAAATACTTTGCTGGGCCAGAGTTAGAATACTAAACATATTGCAGGAAGCCCTCTTATTGCCAAAACAGTGTTGAGAAGAAGTGTGTTTTTTTTTTTGCAGTTACTAATATGACTGAGGTAAAATGTTCTATTAATATATCTAATTTACAGTTTTTGTATTCCTCAACGAAGTTAAGCAATAATCATACTGTCAGTACCAGGTCATTTACTTTGTATTGCAAAAAGTAATTAACTCAAGAAATATCTGCCAGATGTTAAAGTTATCGTTACAAAATTAACCAGAATTATTGATCAGAGATTTTTCTAAGAAGCAAGCACAAAATGTAATAGGTAGGATCTGCTCTGACTACGGCAGTACATCTGCCCTAGTGTCAGAACATGAAACCTTCGTGGAAGATAGATTTGCCAAACAGAAGTAGACTACAAAAACTGAAACCATGTGTATATCACTTGATGATGACCTTGTTCTCTCTTGTAAAGCGGAGAAGTTGGTAGTGCTTGCATACTGTAAATCAATTTAACCTAAGATGAAACAAAGGAAGGGGGCATTTTTGATTTTTACCCTTTGTAGAACAAAACTTTAAAAAATGACACAGCAAAAGCTCTCAGAAGTGACAATGTAAGCTCTTGCTATATAGAGCTACTGCAGCCTAGAGGACTTGCAAAAGGGCTTTGATCATTTAATGCTTTTGAGTCTTACAACTTTTTTTCCTCCACCTAATACTTTTGTAACTGATAAGTGTTTCATGGTCTCTCCTCCTCTTCTGAAGGAGGATCATATATAACTGAATGTCTGAAGGTAAATGGATTGTTTTGTGATATTTCTGTTAGATCTGAAAGAAAATATCATTGACTTGCACAAAAAGTCTCTATTTCACATAATAGAAGACATACATCAGGATGTGTGTTGTTCATATTTGTGGAATGTATCATAAAAACATCCAGACCTCTTAACTATGCACTAAATATAACTTTAAAGTAATGCTAATTCAGGAGGAAAAAAAACCCCAGTACTCATCATCTGTCGACAGTTTGATACTCTGTGATATGTGTAACCAATTGTTCTTATTTACATTAATTTGCATTGTGAAAAGCAATTTTACAGTTTCAGTCAGACTTAATAGGCAATTTGCAACTCAGTGCCTAATGGCATAGTTACTTCAGCCTGCCCCAGGGGTGCTTTCTAGTTTTGATATGAGACTAAACCTTTTAAATGTTCAATTGAACATCTTAAAAAGTCAAAAAGTCTTTAGCTATTAGACCTGGTTTGTACTTGCCTTGTCATATTTAATACTATTGCCAGAGATGCCCTTTGATTCAGATTCCATTTTGTTCCACATTGCAGAAGTGCTGATTTGATTCAGCAAAACATGATGACACAAATGAAATATATTATCCAGCCCCCCACCCCAAGATATTTTAATGAAACAAGGAGGTGTAGGTAACAATTCACTGGCAATATTTACAGTTGTGTCTGTGGTTCAATAGGGCAATAGGGCTGAAATACCTTCATTTCAGATCTGACTTTTCACTAAGGCAGGTGAAAACATAATTGCATACTTTCTTTCATATTTTTGAATGTATGAACTTTTCCCATAGGAATGATAAAACCACACACTAATAAGTCTGAATACAGGCAAATGAGCTAGATTCTACACTCACTTAAACAAATTTTACCTCAGCAGGAGTCCATTAGGCCTGAAGTTTTTAAATAAAAATAGACTAAACTGGAGAGACCCAAACTCATGGCTATTCCTGAATATTTGTCCTGTGTGTGGGGAGCAGTGGAGGTCATGTCATATCATTTCCAGAGCACTACTTCACAGGCTCTGTCTGCCTTCCATGAATTACAACATGAGCTCATCAGGATTCCAAAAGTATGGTTTCAGAGTAACAGCCGTGTTAGTCTGTATTCGCAAAAAGAAAAGGAGTCTAAGGTGCCACAAGTACTCCTTTTCTTTTTGCCAAAGTATGGTATTACTTCTGGAAATGGTAACAAGCAAGATACTGTACTGAAACCTGCAGGTTCTGACCTCTGTTAGTCTAGCAGTTTGAATAGCATGAGATCCCAAAAGTTGCAATTGTACCATTGTAAAAAGGAACGTACTCTAAGTACTGAATATAATTCCTTACTCTGGTTACAAACAACAAATGGGTCTCACAGGATGACTGGAACAAAGTCCGATACGCCAGGTTTATAACTCTAAGTACAATACATCATGGGATTAAAGCACGTCAGTGTTGGTGGAGTGATTCAGGGATGGTCCTGACCAAGGCTCTGGTATTTATATGTGATGTCTCAAGTGGAAACGATCACTGGTGGTGATTTTTATTAGAAAGAGAGAAACCCTTGTTCTCTTTTCACCACCATGGTATTAATTATAATTGAAGTCAATGGATAATCGGGACTACTCATGCGCTTGAAGTCACACATGGGCTTACATATACCTGGCTGAATCAAGGCCATTATTAATGTTGTAGATCAACAACCACTCTCCTTCACATTCTATAGCCCCAGGCTAATTGATTCCCAACAAATTTCCAGATCTTTTGGGGTATTTTTTTTTCCTCAACTGTCTTGATGGTACCTAGATATCTACACTATGCAACTTGTGAGAGGATTTTAAAAAAGCGATATAAGCATGTAGGATGTTGTTGGATTTCTGCCTCTGAAGTGTAAAGCGATCACAAGGGGTTTGCTGACTGCCATTTTCTAAAATAGAACACTGTGCCATGCTAAAAATAATGGAACACCCTTACCCTTCTTTTCAGTTTTCTTTATTCCTGCAAGAAGGGTTTTATTTCAAAAGATGTCACAGTGGTATACAAGAGAGGTTCCAAATAAAAAAATACCAGAGCTATGGGCTACAGGCATATCTTGTATTTGCAGCGCATGGACAGATACTGTTAAGGAAAGTTATATCTCAAATCATCCCAAGCCATAGTGCAAAAAGCCCTTATCTATAATGAATGCAACACATGTTAGTCTGTGAATATTCCATTTAGTTTAAGAAAAAATAAAATAAAGCTCCCATATTAGTTTTCAATAAGACCTGGCTAGTTTCAGTCCAGCTGAATTTTGCTGTGTAGCTGGTGTATGCATTGAATGGCAACCTGCTGGTTTCTGTGTATGTACTGTGAAAATCAATGGGATAGTCTATTGTAGTTGTTTGCGCCTTTGTGCTCTATAATTGTATGCACCAGAACCCAAAAGGTTTGAGTAGCAGCCGTGTTAGTCTGTATCCGCAAAAAGAAAAGGAGTACTTGTGGCACCTTAGAGACTATCAAATTTATTTGAGCATAAGCATCATGCATCTGATGAAGTGAGCTGTAGCTCACAAAAGCTTAAGCTCAAATAAATTTGTTAGTCTCTAAGGTGCCAGAAGTACTCCTTTTCTTTTTGAGAACCCAAAAGGTGTCAAGTTGAAAAGAGCCTTTTGAAATGGCATATTTAGGGCATATCTCAACTACTTATCAGAGAGTCACCTGCAACACAAGTTAAATTTTTCAACATTATATCCAGAAAACAATTATGGTTCAATACAATGCTGCAATTCCATGGCTACAGAATTTGCCTCCTTGTTGCAGAATTGTGCTCCACCACATAAATTTTCTTCAGCCCCACTTATTTCCACAGGAGGATGTTAACTTGGAAACATGAAGAGGATGGTTTAAATGTCAGCATGGTTAACCCTTTTGCTACCAATTATTTTAGCAGAAACATCTAATAATCCTGAACAGCTTTCCCATGCTCGACTGGTGGCAAACTCCCAGCTGCCCTTGATTCTGCTGCCAGAACTTCTACCTTCCTGTAACCACTTCTGTGAGGGAGTTGTGTTTTGTGCAAAATCAGAGTACAGTGAAAACATGAAATTCAAGGAGAACACAAATACAATATCAAAATAAAATAGAGATGTTACTGTCCTGGTGTATTATCTATTTTCATATTTCATTCAATAAAAACATCAATTTTGGAAAAAATGCACTGACATTACCAAAAGAATTTAGGGCCAGCTCAGTTCAGAGCACATGGTGCATTGATTGTATATGATAGACCCAATGCCCAGGGAAATGTTCATGAGAGATTTTGAAAAGACAGTGTGAATGCATGTATGCAACTTTCCAAATGTAAACAGAGAAATTTGACTGATTACACACTTCATGCAAAATATTTCTAAATAAAACACAGGAAAGAATCATCATTTAAATGGTCATTTAATTTATTCATTATTAAGATTTTATGCCCATAACACAGTTGGATAAAATCTTTTTCTCTTATCAACTGCTAGTGTTACATTGTTACAAAATACTATAGAGATGATGGCCAAATCTAACCCTTTTGTTAGCAGGCACCAATCTTTTCACGAGGATTGAATCTAGCTCTAAATTATTTGTCATATAAAACCTTATTTCAAACAAACAGGACACAGATTTCCCTTACAAATATTGTTCCCTTTCAAATTCATGCTTATAACGTAGTATATTCATTACAGCATACAGAATAAGTCAGCAAATGATTTTTCCATTAATCACTTGCCTGTATAATAATGACCTTCATGCTTATATCTGAGGGGTCAGCAATGACAGCCCGAATGGCAACACCAAAACAGATTAATTTTTAGTCCAGAAAAAACTCCATAAATCTGATTGTGGGAGGAACAGAGTTCCATGAAGAATAGGCATAGTGTGCAAACAGCCAGCCATTGATAGAGGGTGTTGCCAGAAATAAACAGCTGTGGAGGTGTGGTTGGACGTACAGATCAGTGAGATATATAAGGAACTAACAAATTCCTCAATCTGGCAAGCCATGGCATCTGAGGTATGGCTCTACAAATTTTCTTCTTTGCACTGTCATTCAATAATATGAAACACTGGGTTCCAATCTGTGTACAGTCCAGCCTCCTTTAAGAAGTGATAACTCTTCACTGAATGATTCAACAAGTACACTTTGGGAGTACATAGCTGAAAGTCATTATCAGAATGAAATAAGGGATGTTGTTTTTGCTTTAAATGATGATATCCACAGAGGGATGCAAATCTAATATTTTGACATATTGAAATTATAGCTACACAGATTATTCACAACTGATTTGCATATGACTGTTTCATGTCCTGAGACCCCTTTACTAGCTAAGCCCGCTCCTCTAGGCAAATTGGAAATCAAATGAACAGAAATGTGCATTTTAAATTAATGTATCAACAGTTTAAAAAACTGTTTTCAGAATAAAACAAGTGAGACTGTTTCTTCAGCAGGAGTTACGTACAATACCATGAAGTAGCTCAATAACACACTATAAAGACTCTTCAAAAAGCAAGACAAACAGCAATAAGAAAATGATCAGTTCAAGTCAACTTTTTGTTTCCCTGAGCCTGTTTGTCCTCTAATACCGAGGAAATTAGAGTAACTCCATTGAAAGCAATACACCATTGTAAGTGAGATGAGAATAAAGCTTGTTAGGTGCATCAAATATCAAACATAGCATAGCATTCATGAGAGAGGAATTTCATATTCTCAATAGTTTGTTAAATGTGGACATGGATCATAAAATCTGAGCTTTCCCAAAGCTCCAGGATTTGAGTATCTACTTCTGCAGGAGTATTATAGACAGCCAAGAAGAAATGGAGTCAACGTGTTTTTTTTAAAATAAACCTAGCTAAAAGTCATTTTGAAAAGAAACGCTGAAACATTTCATTTTGACACTTTCAGTTTTTTTCAGTTTTTTTCCCCCCTGGATGAAATAATTCACCGAATTCAACTTGATTTTGTGAATAGTTTTGGTTAACCTGAAACTCCATTTTTCTGCAAATTTTCATCTAGCTCTATGCCTGTCCACTTCCGCATAGTTTTAAATTTGCTTTGTGCAGTTACAACAATCCAAGTCAACCTTATTGGGACGGAGGATCTGGTCCAGAGCCTCTAAATAGGTACCTACCCCCTACCTATTTCCCATAGAAACATTTAAGTATTTAATGTCTACTCCTGGACCATTAAAGTCAATGGAACTTTTGCTATTGACTTCAATCAGAGCAAGGTCAAAAACTTAAAGCCCAATGTAACCATTTTTGTAGAATATTTTTAAACTATAAGCCCCCAAATGACTGAAAGGTAAACAAACTACAGCAGGTGCAGGGCAAGATCCTCATCTATAAGTCTGCATAGCTCCATTTAGGTCAGCTCGGGATTTGGCCAATCATAAGGAAACATGATCAAAAGTGAAAGCTATGATGAACAGCTAGACTGTCAGACAAAGTATGGAGAGAAGCTGGTGTGGGGCTCCTATGAAAAAAGTCTGCATTGTCACTGGGTGATGCTACTGGATTTTGCAGTGGTGGTTTGTTGATTCAGCTGAGAGTTAGAGCCATTGTCCCACACTTAGTCTCATTTTACACTGGGCATGCATGTGCCCTAAATGGTTTACCGACTGCTGAGGGAAAGCAGCATGTAACAAATATGGGCAAACGTATGAAGCAACATGTCTAATGAAATAGGAATAGCAGAAATATAGAATAAGAGTCCTGAACATGCATTTCTGCTGCTGCTGTATGGCTGATGTCAATTATTGAAAAAAATTAAGAAGGACTTTTACTTAAAAATTGCGGGTGTGATATGGCCCAAGTAATATATGTGGGATTCATTTCTTTTACACAAGTACTTTTTCATTTGATTTGAAATGAAAGATATACACTGGAGATCTGGATCTCACTGATTTAAATAGCTTTGGGATTATTTTTATCTGAATGGGGATTATGTTAATAATCAACATTCTGAAATTAGACATTTAAAAATATATAGATAATACAAAGGCTTGGACAATATTAGTTTTCTCTCCCTCATTTATATCATTTTAGCAATATATTCCCCAGTCCACTGCAGCGGGTGGCCATACTGAACTACAGGAAGGCTGTTTTGAAGAAAACAACATGCAAATAAGGCAGATAATTTCAAGCTTTTATCACTGATCTCAGAACATTTGCATTTGAACAGTTAGTCCAGGTTCTGTAGATTTTATTTAGTAATAGCTTGGGCAGTAGCTTTTTGACAAAGGTATGATTAATGATTGCCTTTCTTTGCATGTCTCTTATAAATGAGTTTAAAAGTGGCTAAAGGTAAAAGACTACATTTTACATCAAAATCAACATTACTTAGTGATATATTTTAGCAGATGTCATGAGGCCAAAGGCTGTGCTGCTGTCATTTATTATAAAAGCCTTTCACATTTTATTTTAATTAACTTACTAAGCTATTAGCACTCTTGCAGAGAGAACAACATATATGGTACACCACAAGAAGTGCCGAGATACCTTGATGAAGGGCGTGTGTGACAGGTTTCAGTTGGTCCCCCGAACCCCTAGGGGAGATGGAGAGCTGTGGTCCCACTGTCAGGCCTCAGTCACACCTTTCGGGCACTGGGGAATTAGCGGGGAAGGTGTGCCGGCCAGAGTCGGCAGCACACCCCTCCGGGAGGGGAGCACCGGCACGGGTTTGTAGCACACAGTTCTGCTACCCAAGGCAGCGGGGCCCATCCACGCCCTGCTGACCAAATCCACCCACCACATGGTGCAGTTCAGCCCCTGGGCTACTTCCTACCCGGTCTCTCAAGCGGGTCTCTCCGGTCCCTCCAACTCGTCCGGGTATTCCGCTGCTGGCAGCTCCAGCTCCCCCTCTGTGTCGGACTCACGCTGGCCCGGACTACAGCCGGGCCCCTCCAGGTAGTCAGCGGCTGGCAGTCCTGGTTACCACAGGCCTTCCTCCCGGTCAGGTTCCTCCTGGCCCAGGGCCTCCTCTGGGTCAGCAGCAGGATCGCAAGGGAGCAGCCTGTGTCCCTCCCTGGTGCTCTCCCTACTGGGCAAAGGGCCCCGCCCTTTGTACTTCCTGTCCCACCCCTCCCCTTCCGGGGATTGGCGGAAGCTTGGTCTGGCCCCGCCCACTCAGGCTGAGAGGGTGGCTCTTTACCCTCTGGTTCGGAGGGGAGCCACCCTGGCTCCCTACAGCATGGTTTAAGAACCAAAACATATATATATATATATTTTTTTTTTTTTTAAAGAAAAGAGTAGCAGTCAGTAGTGTAGTGCAATAGACTTGATACTTAGAAAAGAAAGAATGACACCCAATATATCTGTGGAAAACTAAATTGTGGTACTTCCCTTTGTAATCGTAGGTGGGCCAGACCCTCAGCTGGTGTAAATCAGCATAGCTTCACTGAAGTCAAGAAAGCATTCCTAATTTACACTAGCTGAGGATCTGGCCTTTCAAAATGGTTCGGTGTGAGTATTTCTCTCCTTATGATGTGTGTGTGGGTAGGGATATTTACCATTTTATATATTCTACATGTTGAGATTGTATACTGTGAATGAAATCCTGCAGTTCGCTGTGGGTGACATTGACCCTCTTGAAGTCAGTGGAAGTTTTGCCATTGATGTAAATGGGGCCAGGATTTTATACTGTGAGCCTGCCATACCATCTGGTGCATGGTGCCTATTTGACAAGCAAGCATGTGAGTTACTCCTAACTGTCTCTATACAGGTGTAAGTTTCATGCACAAATACAGACAATGCTACTCTATGCTCCCTTCACATGTGACATTGAGTGTAAGGGGTTTGGTAGTGCCTGTGTTGGCTGCAGAGCTGCTATGTGTTAATCTATGAAAACTGATGTGTAATAATGGTATGAATATTGTAAGTGACCTGGTCAGTGAGGTAAAGTTACTGTCTAACTGTGGTTGGTGGGTTATTCGAATTTTCTGTATGAATGTATTGATCTAAATATGGGGCTGTTGGAAGAGCAAACAGGAAAACCACCCAACAGATCTTGATAAGCAGCCTCAGTCACATACTTGGAAGACAATTGGGCAAGCTGTTAGCTTTAAAGACCCTGAATCCTATCTCCAGCAAGTTGTAAGCCTCGCTTTGGCCAAAGCCAGGAGCCTGGAAGTCAAAAGAACACTGCAAAATGCCCTTCTCAGGGGAAGAAAGCGGTCATTTGTCAGAGGCTGTTTAGGGAGACCGGCTGACACAGAGAGAGATGCTCTGGGGAGGCAGTCTAAATAACTTGGCTCTTCCCAGATCCTTAGGGGAAAACTTGCTATGCATACAGTCTGCGTTGTTGTTGTTAAGATCTGTTTTCTTTTAAATGTTTTGGTTCTAAATAAATGATACTTTGCTCTAAGAAGGCTTTCTGATCATTGTATTAACCACTGTCATTGGTCTCTGAGAAACAGAAATGCAGGGTCCGAGTCTAAGTCAGGCCTGCTGAGGTAACTGTGGTTAATAGCTGGGGCTGGGCAGAGAGGGGAGAATAGTGTGATCCAGCTGGAGCCAGGTGATGGCTTCAGCCCTGAGACCTGGGAGGAGGTGCACTTGATGAGACCAAGAAGGATCAGAGATGCAGTTCATCCGGTAAGTGCTCTACAGAAGAATGGACTGAGGCTTTCTCAAAAGAACGTATTGTTAAGGCTAAATTCCTTGCTCGTTGTGCTGCTGCTCCCCTTGCAGACTAATGAAGGCAGAAAAAAGGGTCCAAAAGTTGGCTAATGTGCCAGTTCACCAGTTCATCCTTATTCAGCAAAGCATTTAAATACCTGCTTAACTTTAAACTCATACTGAAGACCATTGGGACTTAGGCACATACCTGAAGTAAAGCAGGTTCTTAACTGGTTTGCTGAATTGGGACCTAAGGAAGCTTTAACTTCCACTTCTTCCATTATGACAGGTTTCAGAGTAGCAGCCGTGTTAGTCTGTATTCGCAAAAAGAAAAGGGGGACTTGTGGCACCTTAGAGACTAACCAATTTACTTGAGCACAAGCTTTTGTGAGCTACAGCTCACTTCATCAGATGCATCACGAAAGCTTATGCTCAAATAAATTTGTTAGTCTCTAAGGTGCCACAAGTCCTCCTTTTCTTTTTACTTCTTCCATTGTGCACAGGGGACAAAGGCAGATATTGATGGTGTTGTGGGGACCATTGCTTCTTCAGAGCCTTTGACTAACTGCAGCATTACTCATTGACAAATGGATGCATGGCTCATTTGTCATTTGGACATGGATATGATTGCCTACTGACATTATGCATATCTTGAAATGAATGTGCACTGGGATGCACGTCTTTTTGAATCCAGGTACAACTGAATGTTAGGGCACTGTGAGCAGGATAGGCTTATCTCTGAATATGTTAGGTTTTAGGGATGAGATTCCTGTTCACTTTACAGTGCTGCTGGCCTTTGTGATTGACAGTAACCATATGTACTGTTTCCCACAATATGTGCCTCAAAGACAACCTCTACCAAAGTAGACGGGCATGCGCCAGTATAGAAGAATTTGATCTCTCTGTGGAGCACAATGAACAAGGCCCTTCGCTTTCAGGTGTTTTGTCAGAACTGGGTGGGAGAGGTGGAGAAAGATGGCCTTAAAGGTGACCTTTCCATTTCGCCAGTCCTGGGCTCTACACTGCTTAAGGTATCCACTGCAAAGGAGTCGGAACAAGGGCCAAGGATTACCAGATTGTGTGGGGTCAGTTATTTCCTTGCTTTTCCAAACAGCACATTGAATTCACATTGAATGGTAACTTCTGCTCTCAGAGCCAGTTCTCTGCTCTCCGTATATGCGTGGAGGTCCCATTGACATCAGTGCTTGACATCCAAGGGAGCTCTGTGGATGCAAGGGAGACTGGCCATGCAGGACTGAGAGGAAGGTTTTCATAATGACACACTTGGCTCTTGGAAGCCTTTTGACTGCTGATTGAATATCTTGAATTTTTATTTTCATTCTTGTTATTTTTACTTTTTATTTCTTGTGCCGTTTTTCTTGATGCAGTAGTTAGAGAAGATACTGGACTTAATTGCCCACTGCTCGCTACCAAATTGTATAACATTTGCTTACTACAAACATTCACTTCCCATTTCTATCTAATTCTAAGAAATTTCTGGTAATAATGAACCATTTACATTTTATTTTTAAAAAGACATAGCAGAATAACATTTGGGAATGAATCATAGAATCAATGAATATCAGGGTTGGAAGGGACCTCAGGAGGTCATCTAGTCCTACCCCCTGCTCAAAGCAGGACCAACACCAACTAAATCACCTAAATGGACCTGCTTGAAACAATCTTCCATTCAGCGAGCTTGATTTTCCTCTCACTTGCACTGGTGTATATCAGCAGTAATTCCATTGAAGTAAACGGAGTTATATGTGGTAAAATTGGTATAAAATCAGGCTCCCTGTGTCATACATGCAGTGGTGAGCTGGAGCCGGTTTGCACCGGTTCGAGCGAACCGGTTGTTAAATTTTGAAGCCGGTATAGAACTGTTGTTAAAGGGGTGGCAAACTCCGGCCCACTAGCCACATCCTGCCCGCGGGACCGTCCTGTCCACCTTTTTTAATTTTTACTCACCTGGCAGCGCTCCGGGTCTTCGGTGGCACTTCGGCGGCAGGTCCTTCAGGGCCACCAAAGACCCGGAGCGAGTGAGGGACCCGCCACCGAAGTGCCGCTGAAGACCCGGAGCGACTGAAGGGACCAGTTCTTCAGCTTTTGGCAGCTCATCACTGCATACACATATTGTAGTATTTTACAAGGTCTGATTCAATTGTATCTAAAAGGCATACGCTTGATTATATATCTTCTGAGGTTTATGTATTTGCGACATACAACAAAACTCTGAGTACAATGGAACATTCTTTAGAGAAGTAGCGATAGGCAGGGAGCCAGAACTTCCACTGGTGTAAATTGTCATAGCGTCACTGACTTCCATAGTATTTTCTTGAGTTCTCTGGAGCTGCTGAAGTGTGACTGTCATGCTTGTGCCACAATGGGCTTATGGACTAGTCAGTGTATATATTTTTCGTTCGGTTTAAAAAGATATGCATGATATACCAGGGCCTTCTGTAGTTTTGTTTGGCCACATCTGTTAGACAACACTGCAGTTATTTTTTATTCTAACTATATGAAAACACTGTGATACTTCTATACTGTTGTGAGGTAACTGTGGGTAAATGTTGTCTTTTACATGATGACAACTGGGGGTTTGATATCTGTGGAGTACTGCTTAGGGGGCCACAGCCCCAACTGTCGGAAACTGACATAGATCCACTGATTTTCAATGGACCTATGATGAGTTATACCAGTTGAGGATCCAGTGCCAGGTGATTGTGTCAGAACTGACCCTCTATTTGTATATGAATTTTGGCTCCCAAATGTGAAAAAAATACAAATAGGATGTCATCAAATCTAATCTCAGCTACCCTGATGTAAATCAAGAATAATATTAGCACTGTCAGTGGAGTCACTCTGGATTTGCACCAGTGTAACCAAGGTCAGAATCAGGTTCAGACATATTAGCCCCTGAGTTCAGCTTGATAAAATATCAAAAGAACACTTTTATATCACAATACATTTTGGACACAAGCTGTCAAAAGCCAGATGATTCCACATTGGGACAGGTCCTCAATTGGTGTAAATTGGTGTCCCTCAATTGATTTACACTTAATTTACACCAGCTGACGATCTGCCCCTGTTCTGCCTTTTAACCTCACTTTTAAGATTAGTATTTTGTGTGTGTGAGTTAAGGTCAGAGGGTAAGTTTTCTGAACTTCTAATTTCCTGCCTTTCATCAGTTTGATCTGTGTAGCAACCTTGGCATATGTCACTGTAGTTGCTTTAAAACTGAATTGTAATAAATGTAATTCAAAGAACCCAACCATATCAAATGATGACGTTTGTTTGTTTGTTTTTTTTGGCCTTCAGATTAGTGTCCTCTTTGTAATGCATCTTCATTTGCTACTTCTATTACTGCTAAACGCTGAGCACTACGACTTAAATAGAATTTTTAATGGCCAGGCTTCAGATATAAATTTGGCAGCTACCAGTAATTAGACTCACCGGAGTGCAATGTGGGGAGCAGGAACCACTGCAGGAATCAAAGGTGCACAGTCAGGAAATGAAGGAAAGCTTTGTTTCCCCAGCCAAATAGAAGGGACTCCCTTGAGTTTGCTCTGCATTATTCTAAAACGCTTAAAGGCAAAGGTCCATTATTTTCTGACCTTTTTCTTCACATCCAGCTGCAACTGTTGTCATTTGGGACACTTTAAGGGCTTCAAACCATGCTGTAATAACCAGCACACCATTTTAGCACTATCGTTAGTGGATGCTGCTATTTGTATAGACTAGAAGAATACTTAACAGCAATTTCAAGTAAGATTCTTTTAGCGTTATTTGCTGTTCCATTAGTTAATGCCAAATACTAATGTTCATTTGTTGTTGTACCATACATGATAATTAGATGCATTTTTCAGATTTTTCATCTTCTTTCAGGCAGGCAGAAAGAAACAAATTTATTTCATGCTGTTGCTTACTGGGAAAGGACTAATAATTGATGACCGTTTACTCAGGTATTTGGAGAAACTGGCAAAACAGGGTGTTTTGATCCACGTTTTTAATCTTGCCACTTTATTTTTTAAAAATTACTTGTCAGGTGTATTGCTGCATCCAATTGACCTAATTCTGCTCCATTACCCTGGGTGTAAATCAAGAGAAACTCCACTGAAATCAATAGTTATTCTGGTGTAAAGGCGAACAGATTTTCTTATTATGTGAATAAAAGAGAGCAAGAACTAAAGAATAACAATCTAGGGCAGGGAAAGCAGAGAACTGTTTGGGCTCAGAGTCAAATTTCATAGGACTTTAAAGTTTTAAAATCATGAACCACCCAGACTCAAAGCCTGGACATTAGTGATGATCTGGATATCAATCCTGTTCCCTTCAGGAACTTGACAAACTTTGTCAAGCAAGTTAGAAGGCTAATGCCCATCATGTCCATTGCTTAGGGCAATCCTAGTTCTGCATCCCATTCAAAATCTTCTTTGAGAAATATCTCTCTTTATTTGAACAATGCCATCTGATTTAGCATTGGTGTAATACTGCTTGGCTTAGGAGCAGACATATGAGAATTTGACAATGATACTGGTACTAGTCATGGAAGTATACACTTAAGGCTAGTGACTGGACTCATGTCCAGTTTCCTAAAAAACATTCTGGTTTAGTGTAGAGAGGATGTTATGTTGCCTTTTGGCATCTGTGCCAGCATCTAGAGTTCCCATTCAGTCCGTATTTTATATAAACAGCCAATTTGGCAATGGACATGGCTCAGTTTACAGAGAGTGTTGTCTGGTGATTGTAGCATAGAACGGGGAGCTAGGGCTATAGGATTATATTCCTCTATCTACCAATAACTCCTGTGTGAACTTTGACTGTGCATTTTTCCTTTCTGCCCTATTTGTTAAATTAATTTGAATAATAGCTAACTCACGGAGTGGCTTGAGGATTAGTTTATTATTTTTTAAGTGCTTGAGAGCCCCTGATCCATGGAAGTTCTGTCTATATAAGAGGGAAGTATTTGTGTTATGAGTACTTTCCCCCTTAATCTGATGTTTCTATTATGGAGTAAGTAGTAGATAGTTATATTATGGTAACACCAAATGTCTCAACCTGGAACAGAAACCCGTAGTGCTGGAGGATCTTCTTCCTGAGGATTTTCTTTAACCACATTAGAACTACCATTATAACCTTTAAAGTAGTCTTATTCCCATTTCTAATATCATAGAGAAAACAGTTCTCAGAAAATTTGCTGTCGGCACTAACAGCAGATGAGTTTTCTCACTGTCTTACTGCTCTGTCCCCATCTTCAGATGCCCCAGGGACCTCTCAGACTCTGTCCATTGAGTGGCAACTTCGTGTGTTTTTTATTTACATTCATCACCAGTACTAATACCAATACAGTCCCATGCAACAGTATGATATACAGTGCTTCTCTACCTTTAATCCTTTCTTGCAGTGCCCGGGAGGAACAGACATCTCCTTTCCTTGAGAACTGTGCACACACTGGGCTCAGCTAGCCCTGGTTTTTGTTTTTTAACTGTCTCTCTTTCTTTACACACACACATACACATGCGTGTGCACACACATAGGACAGACTGGAAATAATCTATAATGTACAGTATAGTGAAATTGATCAAATATTGGTATAAAACAGATTAGGGTACTATGCAGCCAAACACCGAGGAAATATTGTTACTTTTAAATTTAGCTAATTTAGTGCTTATAAAAGATGCCAAATTAATAGTTCAGGAAAAATGAAATCCTCCAATTATCCATGGTAGAAACACAGGACAGATAGTAGGTGTGCAAGCTTCCCCATACTGCCTTAGTGATGGTTTCATCCCTTAATCTCTAGCAAGAGGGTAATTCACTCTTCATGCCCAATTGGCATCTCTTGGCTACTCTCCTGAAAATGACAGGCAGGGTGATAATTGTGAGAGTGATTTTGTAAAATGGACATTTGTATTTGAATTGTTGACCTAGTGGAGA